>NW_027122456.1:4135860-5514480 GCF_030686945.1 Centruroides vittatus
AATTATCTGATCGCGAACATCTGCAGCCATGTCATCGATTCGCCTTGATATTGTATCGTCAGAAAGCGGAATGTTTTTCAATTTTTTTGCTTTTTCCACGCCTATTAAAACACTAATCATATCAATTGCAGCAGGCAATATGAGGTTTTCGGCGATTGTATGGGGTTTGGACATCTTAGCTACTCTTAGGCCGCGACTCCACTAGCCGTAAAAGGGCCGTAAAACCCCTCACCGTAAAAGCTTTTAATCACGTGACCATGATATTTTACGCCTAAAAGCGAGTTGAGCAGTGTTCAACTCGCTTTTACGTTGGTTTTACGACCTGCTCAGGCATAAAATATCATGGTCACGTGATTAAAAGCTTTTACGGTGAGGGGTTTTACGGCCAGTGGAGTCGCGGCCTTAGTGCTACGAGATAAGACGCTTCAAGTACACTTTTATCAGTATGGCTTAACTTACAAATAGAAGTTTGTTGATTTCTCGAGGTATATAATTTTCTTTCGAAAAATTCCAAGAGTTTGTTTTTATGAGCCGGATGTTTAATTTCCAAGTGTCGAACTAATTTTGATGACTTCACGCTTTAATCGGAGAGAACTTGAGAGCAAACAACGCGCTGTGGCTTTCCATCCAATGAGGTGAAACCATAATTTAAAAAACTTTTTTTTTTGTAACTCTTTTCACCATGTAGGCACTAAGAGGGCCTCTTATAGCAAGCCCATTATGGGTTCGGCCAGACCCACAATGGGGCGGCTGGGTGGTGAGGGACGGGGACAGACATATTTAAACGCACCACCCACCTCCGAAAAATTCCTGGGGATTTTTCGACCCGTCCGGATTCGATCCCAGGTCCCCAAGGTCCCCCAGGGCGGCAGGCTGCTAACCTTGACCGCTCGGCCATCCGGCCGCTAATTTAAATAACTGTCATTGTACAACCTTGTTTTTTTACCAACCGATTCACTGGATATAGATGGCTCACTTCGTTTTTTTCACAAATTTATCCATTTCGCATTAGAAATTTAAAAAAATCAATTCAGTTTCACGGTTGACCGCACACTAAAATAAAAGCACCAGACGCACGCTTTGCATTCGAAACTTAACTGAAGTGGTGCAATCGCCAGCGCCTCTTTTATACTAGTGACAGAACGAATTGTTCAAACGCATCCATATGCATGTTCAAACATGTTCTCACAGCGAGTATTATAGAAGGAGATCAAATTAAAAAGAGCAATTTGATCTCCTTTTGAAAAATTTTTATAGTTTTGTTTTAATGTGCATTGTATTTATTTAATGTCTTTTTAATTTTATGTAATTGTTGTCTTTATGTATATTTGTTAATTTTGGTTTTCTTTTTCAAACTCTTTCCACCCTGTGGGCACTAAGAACGCCTCATTTTTAGCAGTCCCATTATGGGGTCGGCCAGGCCCACAATTGGACGGCGGGTGGTGAGGGACGGAACTCGACATATCCGAACGGAACCCCCCGAAAAATTCCTGGAAATTTTTCGACTCGTCCTGATTCGATCGCGGGTTCTCCAGAGCGGAAAGCTGTCATCTTGACCGCTTGATCATTCGGCCGCCTTTGTCTATTAATCATCTCTTATTTTGTCGTCCAGTTAACGGTGTCACAGTTTTCGTAAGTCAAGACAATTCAAGCGATGAGTATTTAACTTTTTTGATCGACAAATTACACAGTTCATCGAAAATTTATCGTTTATTTCGTCTGTCGATCAGAGACATTTTGTCAACGGAATTAATCTGTTACTATCGAATGTCGAGAAAAACGATTTTTAGTTTAATTGAGAAACTGAAACCTTGTTTGGAAAAGCGTACACGCAGGGCCTAATACTTCGCGGGCCATAGACAAAATAATATTTACGAACCCCTTTACAAATTTTGTGTTACTACAAATATAAATAAAATTATAATATTTAAAATTAAAGTATTTTTATTTCAAAACAATTACAAACATAAAATAATCAATATATTAACTCTTGAATATGGCGTTAATAATATAGTAATTCTCAATACTAATAAAACAATGGCACGTTTATAACCTATTACAGGCCTTGCCTGCCTTATGCCAAATTAGGCCCTGCGTACACGTCATGTGTAGCGTACTATTCTCTTAATCTTGTTAAAATTATAAATAGAATTGTTACAATCAATTATAAAAATTTTACTAGTCTTTTCTTTTTGAAACATTCTCTCCATTTACGTCGAATTTTATTTATGCTTCTACGTACTATTACAGTAGAGCGTCGTTATCCGAAAGCCGGTCAACCGAAAGCTTTCCAATCGGACTGTGTCGTGCTGAATCGAACGTTTTTGATACTAGATTAACTTCTAAAGTATAATTTTTTGTTTTTATATTTTTCAATATATTTATTTTGTTTGTACAAAATAAAGAAATAATTTTTAACGATACAATAGCCTCGATTATTATTATAAAAATGTTCGTTAGGCTTAAAATCGACGAAAATTCAGCACGAAGCGACACGCAACGGAGAAAAATTTAAACATCGGATAGGTTAATATTGATATATTTTTTCGTACATAATCGGTTATCCGAACAACCCGTCTCCAATTGATTCGGATAAACGACGCTCTACTGTACTAACACTATTCACTTCTTTGCAAATTAAGCCTAATCTCCAATAATTACCTTTTCCACCAGAAGTAACAGTTGGATTTATCCTCCGTTCTATTATCATTTTTCTTTTTTGGGTTCCATCTCTCAACGCTCTTTCTTCGAAAGACGTAAAACGAAGCCTTCTTTTTCTTTCTTCCATTTTATTACCGAAACTCACGTCGAAGACAATTCGAACCGTTTGAAAGTTTCCAGACTAGATTCCTATTGGACGAAACGGTATACTCTCGAAATCGGATCACTGATACTTTTTCGTAAATAGCAGGGGCGGACTGGCCATGTGGAATATGTGGAAAATTCCACACGGGCCGTATACAATTTGGGCCGTGTGGAATTTTCTGGCTAACAAAAGACTTTGAGAGGTTATGAATTTATACACGTTTTTTGCAATCTACGAGGATGTATAGTCAGCTGGGCAACATTTTCCTCTTCATTTATTTTATTTGATTATTATTTATTTATTTATTTATTATTTTTTTTTACTGTTTTAGCTGTTATGTATATATAATATGGGAAAGTGTTGTAATCGTGGCAAACTTGACCCTCCGGGGTTTTTACAAATCTCCGTTTTCAGACACAAACCCCCCTCCAAAAAAACAGAAAAAGATTCCCGGATATGTGCATGTGTGTATGTTGTGGTTAAATAAATACCTTTTCAATGAGAACGGAAGAAAAGTGAGGACCGATTTTTGATCCCCACTTTATATCAAAAATGACATCTACAACATCAGAAACGTATTTGCATTAACAAAGAGAGGGTTCCCGAATATCAGCGTAACCAGAATCGAGTTACACACGTGTGTGTGTGTCTCAACTGTACTCATTAAATGCTGTCACTGCGCTTCTGTCATGTGAAACATTGAGTCGAAAAACGAGGAACATCCTCGTTTTTCGACTCAAAAAAAACATTCGGAACGAATTTCTACGAGTTTAATGGCTGGGACAGATCTTCAATAAAAGAAAAAATAAATAAATAAAAATAGGAAAATATAATTTTGTGTTTTGTCTGCCCCGTCAGGGAAAAAGGCGATTTGTAGGAAATTTTTAAAGTGTTATTAGGCTAAACGGGATTTAATAGGACCACTTCGACGCGATAATGCATTTCTTGTATAAAAAGGATGTAAATTTAATAAGTACAGCATCTAAATTAAATTATAAAATGATTGGATACGAAATAATTGAACGAATAAACAATCCAAACAATTTGTATTGTAGAATAATAATAATTTGGCCAATTGTTAAAAATCCACATCGAAAAATGGCAGAAGAATTAGATATTTTTCACGTCAGATGTCCTATTTGTCTGGATGTTTACATCTACCCGGTCACCCTCACGTGCGGCCATCTGTATTGCAAGACGTGTATCGAGAGTGTTAGAAAAATCTGGAAAGTTTGTCCGATGTGTCAAACTCCGATAGGCAAAATTGAAAAGAGAGACCGTCGGGTAAAAGAAGTGAAGAAAATCATGGCCACACATTACGCCATCTGCCATTCGTGTGAGGAAACAACTCTCTTATCCGGACTACGCGAACATAGGACAGCATGCGAACAGGCTGCCAAAAATCCCAACAAGAGTACACCTGCTGGTGCGAAAATCATTCGATGTGCAATGTGCCAAAGAAAGATCGCACCGAACGGACTGTTAAAGCGCCTGAAAAACAAGAAGAAACGTGGACATTCGTTGATCTGTCCGAAGTGCGCTTTGAAAAAATGCGACTAAATGGAGATGGTCGCATCATTTAAAATAGACGTAAACAAAATTTTCAATGAATAATTTTAAATAGAAATAACGCTTCGTTTCGGCGAATCTAAATGCAAAATTTCTGAATTTTCAATCATTAAAATTTGATTTTATTATTTACGAATAATTTCTTTATATACAGAAAAAAGTACACATGCCACTCATATTTAAACCCTTTGTGTATCTGTTCGTAATAACAACTTTTTATATTTTAACGGGCAATTATTTATCGTGACGTGGTCACAATGTCGGGCTGCAATTTTTAATCGTATTATTAACTTATTTAATTTAAAATGTATGCTCTCCACCTGAAATTAATAGTGGCTTGCCCCGTACATCATACTTTTCCTATTAGCAATGGAGTCTAGCTCCTTTCGGGGGAAATTTTTGAATTGAAATAACATGACTTCCGATTTGTACCGGAAACCTGGGCCTTTTGCCCCTATGGTTTCCATATCTGGTCTCGGCTTTCGTTTACCTAACTCCGTTGTCGAGATTAAGGAAGGACAGACAGACACTGAGAATTTATAGGCGTGCAATTTTTTTCAAATTGTAGCTCAACAACAATTTCGTGGGAATACAAAATAATTTGTCGATTCGGATATAAATAAGACAGCGGGAGGATTTATCGGTTTGTTGGGTTAGAAAACGAAAAGGGGCCATTTTAAAAGTTCCAAAAATTGCTTTTTCTTACAATCTTATTTTGTTTTATAGTAAAATAGGCGAAGAATTGAATACGTGGGAAAGGCACGACAAGGCGTGCCACAATTGCCGGGAGGGATGTCTCCAGGGGAATATTTTTATGGGAAACCGGTCCCCATTTGGAATAAAACCAGGAAAACACCAGACCGGACCGTCGTTCGAAGGAAAGTAATTAATCTTCCGTGCAAATGACGCGATGAGAGACAAATTTCCAAACTAGAATAAAATAAAATTCTGTATATGCCTTTGGAGCCACCGATACGCTCGATCAATGTCGCGATCTCTCGTATCCGTATGGGTGTTTGGCAACACTTATCCGCCCGAAAGACGAAATACGTAAAATATCGTTAGAGACGGGAATCAGTGGACATACATTTGTAATTGACTTTGACGGAGAAAACCAACGATCTAGAACAGGGGTCCTCAACCTTTTTGTACCTAAGAGCACATTCCAGAATACCGGCTGGACGACGGGCACCATTCATTTTTTCAAGGTGAATTTATATTTGGACATAGTTAACAGTGCCGGATTAAGCCTCTAGCGGGCCCTAGACAAAATTTAAATTGGGGCCCCATTTAAATAAGTTGCTTCTAAACAAATCTTATATAATGTGACATTAGCATGGGTGACACCCGGTGCGGATACCGTGGTGTCAACCAGGAATATTTCTAGATGGTGCGAGAGATATCGTGGCGGAGATTACTTCTGACACACAAATGGCTGTTGACCTTCTTTTTTTTTTTTTTTTTAGTTAACGACTGCTGAAATTTCTAGGTCACTCCAAGTTACGGGCCGTACACGTTTCCCTACTTTGATTTTACGGTATTCAGAACGGACCGTTTTACTTCATTTCAGGTATGGGAAATTGAATTGGTGCAGATTTGGCGGAGGGGAAAAAGAGATCGGTCGCATTTCGCTTTGTGCTTTCATCTGTGTTGGACGCCATTTCTACTTTTGAATGGTTAATCATTCAAAGTGAAAAAACTTTTACATAGCATTTTATTGAAAACCGAAATATTTTTATTTTTATCGTTTTATGTGTGGTCGCTCAGTGGCGGGCACACGTAAAACGATTGGCGGGCGCCATGGTGCCCGCGGGCATAGGGTTTTTTTTTTTTTTTTTTTTAACTCTTTCCGCCCTGTGGGCACTAAGAGGGCCTCTTTTAGTAGGCCATTATGGGTTCGGCCAGGCCCACAATGGGGCGACCGGGTGGTGAGGGACGGGGCCCGACATATCCGAACGGACCACCCCCCGAAAAATTCCTGGGGATTATTCGACCCGTTCGGATTCGATCCCGGGTCCCCCAGAGCGGTAGGCTGCCACCTTTACCGCTCGGCCATCCGGCCGTCGCGGCATAGGGTTTGGGGACATAGCGGCCGGATGGCCGAGCGGTGAAGGTGGCAGCCTACCGCTCTGGGGACCCGGGATCGAATCCGAACGGGTCGAGAAATCCCCAGGAATTTTTCGGGGGGTGGTCCGTTCGGATATGTCGGGCCCCGTCCCTCACCACCCGGTCGCCCCATTGTGGGCCTGGCCGAACCCATAATGGGCCTACTAAAAGAGGCCCTCTTAGTGCCCACAGGGCGGAAAGACGTTAAAAAAAAAAAAAAAAAAAAAAAAAAAAAAATAAAAATAGGGTTGGGGACCACTGATCTAGAATATACTATCGATACATAGAGTGGTCATGACCTTGGTTACAGCGCTCTTGGTGGCAACGACGGATACTATCGACCAGTTACAATATTCTATCTCGTTTCCTTTACGCAATACAAATACCATGCCCCCAGGGGCGGACTGGCCATGTGGAATATGTGGAAAATTCCACACGGGCCGTATACAATTTTGGCCGTTTTTCTAAATATGTACAGTACATAATATACCGTTTTGTTCGGTTTTATTTTTAAAAAAATTCATTTATTTTTTTTCGTTAAGTAAGATAAATTTCAATTTTTAGGTGTAATATAGATATATGTGTAGCCCTTTATCGTTTTATATTTGAAATTTTACGGAAATAGAATCTTTAATGTGGAATTTCGAATTTTAAATATCCAAGTTAGAATTTCTGTGTAATAATAACGTTACTATTAATTTACAAAATTAAAATTTAAAATGTTTGAACTTGAAAATTATTAATATTTTAAAAACAATTCAGACTTAGAACTGGTCAGTAATAAATACAAATACCACTTATGAGAACGTTTCAACTTCGCATTACTTTCGATGCTGGACTGACTTTGAGGTTCGCAGGTGGTTTTGTACAATAAAAGTTCGATGACATATATCTGATATGTTACATTCGCATCAATTCCAGTATACCTGTGTTAATTTATGAATATATGAATAAATATTTGTGATTTACCGGTAAGAGATTCATTCATGAGGTATGAAATAAGTAATTACAATCACATACTAGATACTGCATTTCAAAGCATGGAAAATCGTTTACAAAAAACCAATTACTTTATAACAACTTGGCATGTTTGGATCCAAAAAATTTTTCTGAAAATATTCCTGAGAATGCATTTCAAAAATTAAGCAGTATTTTAATACAGTTTAATCCAGAAGCAACTCAATATTATTTCAGAATTGCAACATTTTAAATCGTCGTGGGATATTTTAAAGGAAAATGTCAGTGAAACTTTTATAAAATTAAACAAAAATGAACATTCTACTGATGATCAAGTAGAAAATGATTAAAGATTCGATTTCATCCTCTTACTGCAAAGCTTGCAAAAATTGTCCTATTTGTTGTTATAATATATTATTCGGATATAACGTGTTAAACTTATTTTATACTTGGTCAGGCATACAAATTTTTACTATCTATGTCTGTAACACAAGTGTCCTGTGAACGGAGCTTTTCTACGTTAAAATTCATTAAGCTTAATCTTAATGAATTTTGCGAGATACTTAATTATCTCGCAAGAAAATCTAGAAGCTTTCGTGTTAATGCCAACGGAGAAGGATATTTTAAATGAAATAGATTCTGATGATGTCATTAATATTATTGCTCAACAAAGCAAACTTCTAAATAAAAAATTAATGTTCTAGACTTGTGCTTATTGCAATTTTTGTCAATGTTGTATTTTGAATATACTGTATTTAAATATAAATAGAAAAAAAGTCATTTTTTTTTATTTATTGGCTGGGCCGGTAATGATTTTTTCCACACAAAAATTTTAAGGCCAGTCCGCCCCTGGTAAATAGTAAATCGGGTTACGACCAACGTTGCCATTCCTAGTACATTTGTACTTTTCGAGTACAGTACATTAAAAGTACACTTAGATTTTTAGTACATTTTGAGTACATTATAATATTTCAGTACCATTTATGGTATAAAATAATATTTTATGCCTTAACGAGAAAATGCGAAAAAATTAGTTTAATAAAGTCTCACTAGTGTCACTGCTTACTAATTTGAATTAGAGCCCTATATAAACAGAGTATGGCCACTCTAATGTATGGACGCCATTTTGAGGCCAAAGTTGCAGTGTCACAGTACTGCTTAGCATTTAAATGAGCAATGTTAGTTAAAAACAGAAATTAGATTCAGAAAGAAGTTATATTAAGTTAAACATTTTTAGAAATAATTTTTAATTATGTTCAGAATAATTGTAGTTTATAAGTGATGGACAAAATATATAACAATAACAGGGCTAGAAGCAAAAAAGTGAATATATTAAAAAATTATATTTAGTGGATTACATTTATTCACAGCACTATTGCAATATAAATAATCTGAAAAATATGTATTTAAATTTAAAAATATAATAACTAAAGACAAAAATTATAAAAAAAATCAATAAAGTTTATTTTTCAACAAGAAAAACTCAAGTAACATAGTGTAACATAGTAACAAATAGTGATTCTCTGCATTTTTTGCAAGGAATGCAGATAATTACTAAATATCAATCATTTATTAATAAAAAGGGTAATTTCCCTGTTACAGGGGGTGTTCTAAAGTCGTCTTTACAATGTTCGTAAAGAGGGAAAAGGCAAGCCTTGTTCAATTAACATTTCATAGCCTGATCTTCCACAAGCAAATTTTAACTGCAGAGCCTTTCTTATTGTATTATTTTGCCATTTTATTTTCCGTGTTGACACGTTTCCAAGGGCTGTTATTTGATCAGGATTGAAAATTAATTTTATGTTTGTACTCTGTGTGTTGACTCTAGACTTTAATTTTCTTATCTCTTCATAGAGATCTTTATTCTTTTCTGCACTCTTTTAACTCTATGTAATGCATTATGTAATTGAGATTACAATTCATTAATTTGTTTTGATTTTGGTGACAGTGGCTGGCTAACAAGATTACCGGAGTCTTGAAATACTGCACCAGATGTCTTATTGTCTTCATCTTCATTCGTGCTTTTACATTCTTCAGCATTTTCTTCAAAAAGAATCAAAGTATGCAATAAAAAAATAGAATATTTAATAAGAATATTTTAAATTTATATTATAAATATACCTGTACTGGGCTGCATAGATGTCATAGGAGATAATTTGTAGCATAACTGAGGTCCAAGGTCGGATCTATACGCTCACAATTGTTTCTATGCCCTGTTTTTGATTCAGAGCATCTTCTCTTAGGTGCAGGTCTGTGAGAAAAAAGTGTAGGACGGCATCAAGCTTCAGCAATCTTCTTCCATCCTTCCTGTGATTCTCACACTGATCTTTCTCAAAATGAACCTATGAGAGTTAATTGTAAACATTCACATTACTAAACCAATATACTTATAAAGGTTAAAATGTATTAACAGACTTAATACTCTTTAGCTTTAGTTTATTAATGTGCAATGTACTGTACAATTAAATAGGTAGGCAAAGCAGAAGTCCTTTCTCATAAAATTCTGATTCTTTCTCATAAAAATTCTGACAAAGTAATGCATGTTTTCCAGGAATCCATAATTTCTTATTTTCATCCAGCCTGTTTACTTTAATCGCCAATGCTTTTTTTTCCTAGCTTTATCACTTGGAAATCGATGCAGTTTGAATTTAGGAGCTCTATTTTGAGCAATTAATGGCTGATCAACCCGGCATGATCTATTTTTATGTGGTAGCTTTAAGAGCGATATAGATGTATCGATAGATATAAAGGCTAAAATAATAATTTCTGACGTCAGTATAGCAAAGTAAGAACTAACTGGGGGGAGTTTTTATTCCCAACTGTCGGGATGGCTAAGGGCTATTCGCATGTGGGTGGCGGTTTTGAGGAGGCAGAAAAACAAGCGTTTCACATAGAAACCGTTTATTTTAGTCGAAAATGCTTACATAAATTTAGCAATGGTCCTTGAGTTCAGAGCTTTAGGTTGTTTTCGGTTTCGGTCTGGTCCTACGCTGGAGGGGCCTCGTAGCAACGTCGTGTTAAAAGTTCGAAATTCTGAAGAGACAGTGCACAAAAGATGAACGGAAACACCACTATTGGAGGTAAAGAACACAACAGGTAGTCTAGAGGAAGCTCTTCTGTCCTTGACATCGGAGGCTTTATAATTTTCTCGGGATCGAATCATCGCTAATTGGCTAACTCTTCTCCTCCTCGCTTCCCAATTGGTATCCCACCTGTCTCCAGGTGTAAATGGAGCTTCGTTAGGTCGCAGGAAAGGTCGACAAAGAAGGTTTATCCGACACCGTCTTTTAGACTATGATCGCGTTTAATTGTTGACTATGACACCAACGCTCATTTTGATATTTTTTCTTTTTTCTTTCTAGTTTCGTTTTGCTTTCTAAACTGCGTCTTAATTTTTAATATTTTTCTTTCTAAATTTTCTTTACCTAAAATTTTGTTTTTCCCGTTACTCTTTATGAGCGTCGACATCAAAGTCCGGTGTCGCCGACTCGACACTTATAAAAGTTATCATCTCGCGGTTTGACTTAACAAACTTGTACATATCCCTTTGGGGGGCTATTTCCGGGCCTCACAAGATGTAGATAGAGCTAGATGTAGATGTAGATGTAGATGTAGATGTAGATATAGATGAGCGATATAGATGTATCTAAAGGCTAAAATAATAATTTCTAACGTCAGTATAGCAAAGTAAGAACTAACTTGATGTTTAGAATCTATTTTAGATTGGAACTACCTGGTATATAAAGTTTCGAATCCTGTTATTTATCGTAATAAATAGCTGATTGAAACTCACTTGTCATAAGCGGATCGGAAGCTGGCCTCATAATGGCGTCCACAAACCACGTGATCGGCAGTAGCCAGTCATATTTTGACCCCCCAGTTGACCATACTCTGTTTATAGAGGGCTCTAATTTGAATTACCCAATCACAACATAAACATGGTGTACGTCGGTCGACATCAACAACATACAAATAGTTGCACGTGCAAATATCTTGACTCAGTGGTCCTCTTTCACACGTTTCAGTAGTGTACACATTCTCATGAGAACCTTGACAAAATTTTTCACGCTACGAGGTCCAAACAATTCAACTCTGTCAAACAAAAATAATGGACAGGTAAGGAAATCAATGATTTTAAACTTTTGTCGTCAATAATATCAAAATATCTATAAATTAATTTTTAAGTTATGAACTTCAATTTTAGTACTCTTAGTAAAAGAAATAACTTTTGTTAATTTGAATCTGTCCACGCATATTTAATTTATATATATATTTTTTTATCCATCACTATTATATTTTTTAAAAAATCAGCTTTTAATGCTGTATTTAACAAAAAAAGCCATACAAACTATTTTCATAAAAATTTTTTATGGGGTATTTTATATTTAAATATTAACCTTTTCAAGTCACACCTTGATTGTATTTGCATTTCAATAACAAAGCATTTGATTTCGATCTTACGAAAATTTAAAGAATTTCGATCATTAAAAAAACGTTAAAAATGCACTCATATTAATGCTTTTTTAATATTTTTTAATATTAGTGAGCAAATATATCGATTTGCTTTTTATTTATGTTTTCACGTACAGTACATTAAATAATTTCTAACTAAATATTATTACGATATAGCGCAATGTTTTGTCTAATTTCTAATTTAGAAAATCAAGCGCAGCCAAAAAATAGGCTACATAGTGCAGCACAGAACTTATGTCCAACAACCGTTAAACCTACACAAATTCCCGTTAATCCTGCGGTGCTTTCTTCGAATAATGTTTCTGTAACTGCTGTTTCCGTCATTTCCACAAATATGAGAGAGACAACTTCGACTTCTAAAAGTACTAGTTCTCCAGTTAAGAAACGCAGGCACATTGAGGAATCAACATTATCTAAATCTTTAACTCGGGAAATGACTAATTTGTATTCTTCTGAATCTGAAGTTGAAGAAGCTGAATTAGACTCATCTTGTATTGAATCTGGTGGTGAAAACGAAGCAGAATCGAATGGTGGTGTTGTGAAAAAAGATGATAAATCTGAGAAGAAAGGAAAAATTATCCTCAGAATTTTTGTGACAAGTGACTACAAATGGGAGAATTTAACACTTGGCTAAGACGATCTACAGTGTACCCAAAAAAACCATATCTGCAAATGTTTGTCACCTTCGACGACATGCTCCCAATACAAAACACAAACAAGCAATGAAGAGCCTGGGAACAGTAAAATCAGGAGGCCTACTAGAAGCTTTTCAAAGAAAACCAATCCAAAAATAAAAAGAAGCTGAGCTGAATATTGCCAGACCTAAAGTAGCCCGAACGAAAACAACACAGCTCATTAAAGAAAAATTATCTGCGAAAAGCTACAAAGAAATGACTTCAGTGTTACAAAATGTAAAATTTTCCTTAATAATTGATGAAACGACTGATATCTCTTCCACCAAATGCTTGGCAGTGATTGCTAGGTATTTTGATAACTCTTGTGGAAAAGCAAGGGATCGCTTTATGGGATTGTTGCAAGTTCAGCAAGCAACTGCTGAAGCTATCTATCAATCGATGATGGAACTTATGGTAAATTTAAATATTTCAAAACAAAATATGATTGGATTTGGTGTGGACAATGCCTCTGTGATGATGGGTGAATCTGGTGGTGTGAAAGCATTAATTATAAAGGACAATCCAAATATTTTTGTTCTTGGATGTGTATGCCATTCTTTTAGCTTATGCTTGCAACAAACTTCCACCGACAATTGAAGACTTGGTAAGAAATATATACGCTTACTTTGCTCGTCGCTCCAAGAGGATCAATGAACTTAGTGAATTTCAAAAATTTGTAGATGGCCAACCACATCGATTGTTACGTTTGTCTCAGACAAGATGGCTATCCTGGCAGGCAGTAGTCAATAGAACCGTAAAACAATGGAATACACTCACTTTTTATTGCCGCAGATTGAAAGGTGAAGGTGTATATATATATATATATATATATAGATCTTTCAATCTGCCACATAGGTACTTCATTAAGTTAAATAAGTAATAAGAATAGTAAGACAAAACTTAAATAAAATTGCAAAAACAACTCTACAGGTATAAAAAATGCAAATCTTACCTTACAAATTGAACAGATGTATTACGTCGTCTACATCTGCATTCACTTCAGTTTCAGTATCATGGATAACTGTTGGGTGAATTTCTTTAAGTTCTGGAATCCAATCATAACATCTTCGGATTTGCGTTTTTAATAACTCTTTTGATAGCAGTAAAGCATTACAAGTGTCAACCTGAAGTCTATTGCGAATCTTTGTCTGAATTAAATTAAGTTATGAGAAGACTCTTTCTACACAAGCATTGGAGTGGGGAAAACTCAACAAACTTGTTGAAAGCTTAGGGCACCAGTTTTTCCTACTGAGGATTCTTTGAATTAGCTGCTCAGATGGCTGCCAAGAATTGTCCTTAACCTTTACTCGAATTCTCGCACTCACGCACTTACACGTCAAGCGCCTCGTTCTCTGTAATTCGACACAATGAAACAACCCGAACACTCGCTTCCCACAAATCCAACCCCTGGGTCCTTGTCCCGGGAAGTGGAAACGCCAATTTTAAAGATTAAAACACTAAATTAGCGGCCGAAGGGGCTCTGGTAATCATACATCTTGCATGGATTAAATGGAATTTTACACATTCGCATCAATAATCTCTTTGCGATGAACTTTTCTGTTAAATCTCTGTAAATTTATTATGGTAAGAAATTATCTGCGCACAAATCTCGCTCGTATTTCAATATTGCTAACTCTTACCTAAGATCATCAATTAAAGATCTTCGTGCTCATAGTATATTTCATCACACTTGCAATATGGCAGCTGGTGATTTTTTGTTTTGTTTTGTTTATGGAGGGCCTTTTTAATCTTACCCACTGTCGGTTTCTGAAGATCCACAATTTGGGCCGCTGGACTGTCTTGACACACCAGGTACAAATCGCCCCGGGTTCTTCAACAGCCCGAAATCGATCTCGGAGCTGTATACTGGTCTTAACAGCTCAAACATCCTGGCGCTCCCCCCTCCAGAAACACATATAGTTTGTCTTGGAGACCATTTGGGTGCCCCTGTGCGAGTGGCGCCCGGTGCATGATAGACTCCCTTGCATCCCCCTCGCTACGCCACTGTAGTGCTGCTTGTGCCAGTTGTGGATAAGCTTCTAACTGTTTACACCAGAACTGTTCTAAGTCTAGTTTTTCAAATTCCATTTCCATACGCTCATTAGCTATTTCTTTTTTAAATTTTTGAAATTTCTCTCGCACCCGAGGGTGCACGCACACCAGGTTAAGAACCACTGCTCTAGAATTCAGTGATTACATTATAGAGTCGATATAAAAATGGCCCGCGAAGCTAGTAGGATATTTTCTTCTGAGACTAAATCATAATGTGATAATTAAGGATCTTAAATTGATTGTATATTGATCCGAGCTAAAGGTAGCATCGGATCTAAGGCTTTTATTTATTTATTATTATTGTAGTTACTGGTCGCATATAAGTCTAGAAAATTACGATATTCACTTAAGCAAGCCTGTAGTGCACACCATAATTTCCTACAAAGTAAAGCCATCTGCTATCGCTAGTGCTTCTATTTTGGCTTCATTGTTTATTTGATTAAGCTTCCCGCTATGAGTTTTGCGTATTGCTGTTTGACGACTAACTCATCAATGGCATTTATAATAAATAATCTTTACTTTTCTTAGAGTTATCAATGGCTGCCTGATTCAAGTGAATCTTGTCAGGCAGCCAATGTAGTATTAATCCTTAAGTTTGTTAGTCTATGTACTAAAACTACAATAGAGAATTGGATTAGAAGTTTATCTCCCATATAACTACTTGTACATTTTAATGCTTAGATGGTTGGCCACAAATGGATATAGCATTTTTCACTTTTTACATATTCTGGCAATGAAAACGGCCATAAATGTTTTATCAATTTTCATTTGTGGTTTCATTAATCCACAGACTTGATTACTGCAGTCTTTCAGTACCTAACTAGTTTGGTAAATATTAGGTAGGTATTTACCTAATCTTTACTAAACCAGCTCCTCAAATCTCCATAAATAAAAAGCATCTATTTATCTGTTAAATAGTTACTAGCATGATGAATTAATTATAAAGAATCATGCAAAACTAATCCTATAAAACACAATTACTGTTAATTAGATATGGGACATACTGTATTACAAAAAAAAAACACGTGTTATGCACAAATTAAAATGTCTTTGGCAATTTTAGCAGGAATGACCTTTGTCTTTTTTAAGTTTTGATAAAGAAATTGCTGTGATCAAAATGAACACGTGGAATTTATTGAAAAGTTACTCAACTTGCTTCACAGGTTTTACTTCAAATATTACTTACCCGTGATTATAAAAAATGTAAAAGAATTGCTTGAATAAAAGTAACATTGTTTTGTAAAAAGCTGAAAGTCTGTGAATTATTAAAATTTTAAAAAAGTAATAACTAAAATAGAAATAAACCTAAATCACTGTAATGTCTTTTTGGAAGTGGTTTTATATACAGGAGAAATAACAGTCACAGCTTAAACTAACTTTTTATTCAACTTCTGAGCAGATAATACTCGACTTCGTTATACCTTCTTTCCAATGGGGAGGTTGAGGCCGAAGTTTTAAACGCGAAAACGTGTACGTCTGACGTTCAGCGCCGCTTTCCTGTAAGCCTAGAAGTTTGACAATGGCGTTTGGAATGTCGAGCATGATTCCACTGACTTTCCGAACACCATTGTCAAACTTCTAGGATTAGAGGAAAACGGCACTGAACGTCCGACGTACACGTTTTCGCGTTTAAAACTTCTGCCTCAACCTCGCTAATGTTTAACTTTGAAATTCACACTTTTCTTGATTTCTACCGGAAACTTGCGAAAGCGAATTTTCTGTTCATTATAATAATCTCCCCGTTTATATTTACATTGCGGCAAAGAGCAACATCGACCCAGTTTTAATACAAAGTTAAAATATATATACATACGTTATCCTCGATTCGTAGCCATGTTTACATTTCACTAGCGCCACCAGAAAGTTGCATAAATGTTAACTATGGCGCAGCAGAATTCCTTAATGTATTTTCGGCTGGAATGCCGAGCAGTGTGTGAAATCAACCTAGTGACATAAGAAATCTGGAATAGAATCAGCTCCAAATCACCATAATTCATCCTAAATAATACAGATCTTGGCATCGTTCCTATCTTTCATTCATGATGCCGCTCCCGTCGTATCAGACTCATCCTAAATAAACGAAATACAGCCGATCATATACTGTATTTCTAAATGCAAAATTTCGGCGTCTCTACGTAAGTCATCTACGTACACCTATTGTACAATATGAATTTTTGAATGGGTACTTTTACTTTTTGGTTTGAAATTTTATTTATTAAAAAATCTTTTAAATATATAAATACTTCGTTTTTCCTCGAAATCTTTCGAGTCGCATCACATCACGCTTCGTTCAATTGTGGAAAATAAATTATAGCCAAATTGTTTATAATTTTTCGAGTCGAAAATAATATATCTGCGATATCTTACGATCAAAATTTTTTCTAAATATACAGTATTTACAGCTTTAGCGTTTGTCATTATCTAATGATAACGCAGCTCGTTCTAGTGTCTTAAATTTTCGTATTTTTTCATGCGCTATAACTTTATAGTTTCATTCTAAATCAAAGTTATTGATCAGGTTGTCACGCAGAATTCTAAATCCTCTTTAGGTACTCAGGTTCAAATTTGATCTGCATTTTCGCAAAATTTTACGGTTGGTTCTAATCTGCGCTTCGTTTCCTACTCTATTCACGGTGTGCGATCTCACTGCCAGTCACAAAATCGATGCAAAAGCCATTTATTGGAACCTTGTTAAATCTCCCGATTCTTTAATCAAAGTTAAAATATTAAAAATTTATTTGTAAATATTTGCGATCTTATATTTGTGCAGCAGATAGCTACTTTACCTCAAGTTTCGTTCTTTAAAAATATATTCATTTATCGAAATGTAACAGACACTGTTAAAAATTGCATATTTACGCATCAATTATTCGTAGAATACCATTATGTAAAAAAATATAAGACAATTGTGCTTTACAAAAATTTTGCGGAATAGTAACATTACAACCATTTTGGATAATTCTTTAAACTTTTCTTCAAATTTTAATAAAATTAACGATAAAGAAAAAAAACATCAGGTTTTTTTCAATAGTCCGTAGTTATCAAAACAGATAGTTACATTTACGAAGTTTTTTTTCTTGTTTCATCAAAGTGCATTGGAAAAAAATTTTGAAAAATATGACAATTTAATTTATTAAATTACTCCAATGTTTACTAAAACTCTGTTGAGAATAAAATTTCTAAATTAAAATTATTCACGCGTCCACAATTTGTCAAACAGAAAAATCATAAGTCACTTCCACAGGAAATCACTGAAACAACAAAATTGTGCAAGACTGCTTTGTTGAAATTTGAAGTACGCATTTTGTGTCTAAAAAATATTAGAAATTATTTTAACAAATCCCATCCATTCATATATTTACAGGTCGGTGTTTTTTTTTTTTTTTTTTATCAGAACAGACTTACGATTTGATTGATTCAAACGTCGTATTACACGTACGACGGTGGGCCAAATTGGAATAAGTTTCTTTATACCATTTGGTTTACACACGAAAGTTTATGATAAACAGCAGCTTCGTATCATTATTACATGACTAGTTATCATATATAATTTGTATGTATATATATAAATATAGTGCATATATACATAAATACATACATATATATATGGTAAAAACAATAAAATAATTTGTATACAATCGATAATCCATGTATCGTAACAACAAATAATTATAATTTATTTTAAAGAATTTCAAAATATAATATTCTTTTTCACTGTTCAATCCTGATGCTCATGCTCCATTACTGGTGCATTCTCTCGAGTTTCGTCTTGGCTATCAGTATTGAGATCGCCCGTTTCTACATTATACAAAGTTTTATGACATAGAGGACATATATCCTGAACATATAACCATTTCCTCAGGCAAACTCCATGAAAGTAATGATTACACCTCGTAATACGGGCATTGTGCAGTTCCTGGTAACATATGGCGCAGACATCATCAAAATTTGTCAATTGTTCTTCGGTAGCTTCTGGCAGAGAGTTTATTTTATGGACTGCAGACCTTCTTTTCATAAAAACTTTCCATCCAGCTTTGGCTTGAAGCCAAATGTTGAAATAGGCATGAATGCACATCATGCAAGCTCTTATTGTCCCCCCTGATTCAAAGAGTAAAATCCAAGCACCATTGAAGAACAGAAAAATACCAAAAATAAATTCAACAGTATTTCCAGTGGCTCTGATATAATAAACATAGTCATCTAATTTTTCCCAGAAAGTATTTCTGTAAGCGTCAATCATAAATAATATATATACTAATAATGATATGATAACCTTGATAACTACTTCCACACTAAATGCAGAAACAGCTAAAAGCCATGTGCTAATAGTATGTTTAGTCCACAGCAAAGTCAAAAACCAGCATGGAAAAACTATGAGAAATGTGCAGACAATTAGTGCTCGGCCATGCTTGTTAAGTGAAGTGTTCCTTGAAGCACTTAGAGAAAGTAATAATGGATTGACCATGTTGTGAATAAAATGTAAAACTGCTGTAAACAGGAGACACAAATTTCTATATAGTCTTAGAAACCTTTTTTCAGGTTCCATACCTGTCAGGCCTGTTTGCAAAGCTAAAATAAAGAATAAAATAGCAGAAACTGTTCCTATGCTCCTGTCTTCAGGATCTTCCAGTAGAAGAAAAGTTTGCATAACATAACCAATATAATGAGAAATAGAAGATATGATACTGGTCATACCCATTACTGCTATTATTGTTTCACAACCTCTAACTAAAAGTTCCTTCACAACATACCATATCATATCTAGAGTAACAGAAATTAAGCCATTTGTTTTATATTCTGTATGAGCAGCATCAGCAAGTAAGAAGACACACTGTTCAGCTAATCTGGTTAACCAGAATACTCTAAGTACTTGAGGGACATGAAGACGAATCCATTGGTTTTCTAAAAAAGTATACATGCCATAATGTTGTATTATGCCTCTAGACCATTGATAACTGTTATGAATGGTTTCATATATCATCTGACAGTGTGTCAATGAATTTGCTACAATGAAGAAGAATGATATGGCAGCTGAAGCTAAAGGGGTGCATGTAAGTATGGCAGATGGTAGAGGAAGTAGACTTATTACTGTAGGCCCAATAAAAGATAATCCAATAGCTCTTAACGGGGACATGCATGGTGGAGTGTTATTAGAAAAACAAAATATCATGGCCAGAAACATTTGCAAAAGATAATTTCCACTGAATTTTAAGAGAGCTCTCTTATTAATGGCAATCATTTCATAAACAATATTTGTATGACGTTCCGTCAGACTTGATACATATTTAATATATTCTTCATTACACACATAAGACCAGATAATAACTCCAAATGATGCAAATAGTAGATAAATTGATAAAAGTTGTTTGGTGTTTAAGACAAATACAACTAATGCTGCAATAAATCCTGTAAATAAAAGATAAAGAAAAATATTTAGCAAAACATGAATAAAAAATTTAAAAATAACGAACAACATTAATCATTAAATATGTTATTATATACAGTATTATAATAATATACGATAATTTTTGTTGTTTTTTTCCTGTTTAAAGTACATTAACTTAGTAACAAATTCCAGATCTATATATTACCAAAAAGAATTGTTATTGATAAGTCTGTCCAAAAAACTGCATGAAAATTTGATGTTTTATTTGACTGTAAGAACAAGCAGAGCAAATATCATCTGCTGTCTGACTACGACAAAATGATAGTGTCACCTGTACATTGTTAACATGAAGATCGAGTTATTGGTCAAGCAAAACATCTTGTGCAGTCCATTTACTGTAAGCTTAGATTTAGTGCCTTGAAACATTTTCCTATTCCTAGCACTGAAGATGAATTTACAGAGAACTTATTTCCTGTCTACTGATATTATTGACGGAAAATGATTCTTAAAAACATTTCAAATGATGCATTACCATATTCATCAAGGATTGACAGAAATGCATTGAATTCCACAAGGAATTCTTCGAAAAAGAACAGTTACCATGCCCAAAATAATTATAATGTGGAAAAAGCTCATCTCAATTTAATTTTGACTTGCCTTTGTACTCATAAAGTTTCAGAAAGATACATCATCTCACTCAAATCTTTACTAAAAATACTAGTGATATAATAAAACAGAATTGGTAGAATCTTATTTTTTTCTGTTTTGAACAGGTTTTCATACTTTTTTATGTTCAAACTGCATCAGTTAAATGTCACGCAGTTGTTAATTTTATTAGTAAAATCACTTTTACATATATATATAAAAAAATATTAAACTAAATCCAAATTAATTCAAAGTGAATCCATCAAATGCAAGTATTGAAAACTGTAAATCTTAAAAGTTCTTGCCATTCCTGAGAAACTTGTGCTAGTTATTTGAGTACTTCTTAAATGTAATCCTTATGAGCTTACACCACAGCAAACAAGCCAATACTAGTACCAAAAACCAAAATGTTTTGCATACCACTGGAAGGCCTAATCACATTACAGTAATACAAAACCCACCAAGTTATTCTGTGATCTTGCTTCCTGAAAAATTTTAAAACTGTTTTTATTTTTTTCAATCTATGTACTGTAATTATCAACGTGTTAATCAACCTGTTTTCAAATACTCTGTACTAGGTAGCCTCTAACTATGCCATTCAAGGCAAACTGGCAGCACTGTGTTACCTTATTCTCACTGTTATTATGAATTACATTTGTTGCTTGTTCATGATAAATTGTTCTTATAAACTCATTTGATTCTTGAAAGTTCTACATTCTTAATTAAGAATATAATCAAATACTTTTAATTCTAAAATTTTTCTAAAATTTATCATTTTTTCTACTTCTAAAATTCTTGGATAAAGACTAATATTAACAAAGAATCAGTATCGATATGTCCTCTTGTCATGTAGCTGGCATTGCTTTTACTTTTGAGGGGTAGGGAATTGGTGAGCAGGGCAATTGCCTGGGGCTTTGCTCTTGCAGGGGCCTCGCACAACAACTCAAGTAGAAAAAAGTTGATATTTAAAGTTGATTTTATCCTTAGCTATTAGTTATAAGCCGCAAACATCATTTTTAAATCCCTGAGGAATATCTTTTAAGGCATTTATGTACCTTAGTTTATCATCATTACTAATTTGTCGTCTTTATGATTGTTAACTTTTATAAATCTTCTAATATAATATTTTAAAACTCTAAATTTATTTATTTATAACTTTTGCATTTCTCATCAATCATCAGAAATATCTATTTTCAATTCACATACTTTGCACAAAGGACAAGGGCCTCACAAAGATCTGCTGCCCGGAGCCTCACAATCATTAAGGCCGCTGCTGTTGGTAAGATTGGATTGAAAGAGTTGATAAAAACAATAGTCTTAGTAATTAAAATGTACATTTATTGATCTGAGTATTTACAATAATGAAACTGCAAAACACAAAAACTGCTTGGGCTAAAGTTAACAGGGAGTGGGCTTTATGAGTTTT
Organism: Centruroides vittatus; assembly: GCF_030686945.1. NCBI lineage: Eukaryota > Metazoa > Arthropoda > Arachnida > Scorpiones > Buthidae > Centruroides > Centruroides vittatus. The sequence goes on from NW_027122456.1 coordinate 4,157,955, forward strand.
TGGGGGTGGAATCACTCAGGTTGATAAATGTACATTTTTGTTACTAAGAACATTGTTTTTATCACCCTTTCCTAATCCAATCTAACCAATCCCCAAACAATGCTGAGTACTGTACATATACCTAGTTGCCTTCTTTGCATTTCCTAAATTGCAAGTTCATTTCAATTAACTTGTTTATAACAGTCAACAATATTTAACAATGACAACATTGTTATAAACTTAAAAACACTATAACCTTGAGATTTTCCCAGTAGAGATGAAAATCCAGAAAAACAAATGCTTTTGGTCTAGTAAGACCAGCTTTAGGTTACAATTTTCAGAAATGGAATACCAGAGGCTTTGATGTTCAAAAATGAAATTTGAAGAACTCAAGATAAATTTAAAACCAATCTTTTAGTTTTAAATTCAAATTTATGAATAGTACTGATGTGCAGTGGCATACTTTTCTGTCAAATTAAAAGTTCTTGTGAATTAATGAGATAAAAACAAGCAATGCAGTCTTACTAAAAATCAGACAAAAAATTAGCACATGTAAACTGGAACTATACTAACAAGATTCACATCTAAACACTAATTCCAGCAGTGAACAAACTTTAATTTCAAATGTTTTCAGCTTCTTTTAGAGGCCCTCCTCAGGAATGTACTGTACAACAAAAAACAGTTCTATCGTTTGAAATTCTTTAACCGTCGAATACTGTCGTGCTCAAATTTTTAAAAATATTTAACGATGCTCTGTACAATACAACAATCATTACGTTTAAACATAAAATTATAATTTAAATAAAGTTATAAATAAACTCATTATTATTATTAAAATTATAGTGCTGTAAAAAAATTAGTGCGCTGTAAACAATGTGAAAGTTGTAGTAAAGACGAATATTTAATTTCACATAAAATTATTGTTTGTGGGCACTGTAAATAATATTTCCACAATTGTGGCACCGGAATATAATCGGAGTTAATGCAACATCCCTTTGTGCTTTCTGTATAGATCTCAAGAGCTTCCAACGAGCGTAAGTTGTGTCGGTCAAAGGCCCTGTGTAAAAGAGTAGCTTCATCCCAACATGGAGAAATCCCGCTTTTGGTAGCATACTGGGCTAGTGCAGTATTATACTTCCGCTTGGACACATCATATTTGTGGTCCCATATTCTAGCCTCAAGGATCCAATGTATGTTACCCGACGATTGAAACGTTCGTCATGCAATGGTATGTGGTACACACCTGGCACTTTTTTGTCATCTGAGCTGTCTTTAGCATTAGTTAATAGTTGGAAAATATTCCGTTTTCTCTTACATGTTAAGCGCAAGTTCAAATCCTTAGCAATTCTATTATAAATTTGTTGAAGGGACGGTTCGTAAGATATTGCCGCGGCTCACCTTTTCCACCGTGTCATTCGTGGTGCAGGGGTTAGCGTCTTTGCCTGTCAAAAGGAGGTTCCCGTTTCGAACCCCTTTGATGATGTTTTTTTTGTATGTACGTTCTCTCGATCTGAGAACACATGGTAATTTCTTATCATTTACATATTCTAACCATGTCCTCACAGTATATAATTGCGAGCTCTCAGGTTGAGGGGGATTATTGTTCCAGCACTGCAAGCTGCAGCAGTTGTACATTCTCTGAGTGAATAAACACCACTTTGTGTTCCTAACAACTGGTTTCCGTTTGTCTCTGCGACAATATAACCACCCTATTGGGGGCTGTGTATCCATAGCCTTCGTGTTGGAGGTAGTTATCGTGGATTGCTGGTTGTCAGCGAGTCTGTCTATTAAGGATTGGTGGTACCCGTGTGCAGATGCTATACACATTCGAACATTAAAGTTTGTTCACTGCTGGAATTAGCGTTTAGGGATGAATTTTCTTACTAAAAATAAACAAAAACATAAAAACTGTCTATTGGCATTACTGGTAAATATGTTTAATTAATGAGTATGAGCACTTTTGACAGTATATAACCTTTAAGACTTTTCTGAATGTAATTATATTCAGAAAAACAAACTGTCAAGCCTTTTTTTCAAAATTGCAGGGCTATGCTTCCAAACAAATGAGAAAAAGTTAAGTTTAATACAGTCTAAAATTGAATGGTTAATTTTTATTTCAAAAATACAGTAAAACCTGTCTATGGCGACCACCCACGGTTCCTTCAAAAAGTGGTCTTTTAGACAGGTGGTCATCCAATACGGGTGGTGCGCTGTAATACTGCATTTCCGCACGTATTTTGCACACAGATATGGCTAAAAGCCACATCTACTAAGCAAAACTCGAGGTGAGCAAAAATAAGTGAATTTTTTTAATGATACAGCTATATTGATATTCTTATCTGATAACTCAATTAACAGAAATCATTGTGATTTTATAATATAAGACAGATTTAATACCAGTATTTTAAAGATTAATACAGTATTCGAGTTTTCTCGATTATAATGCACACTTTCTTTTTTTCTGACTTAATTCACTTGGTTCTTTTCGTTCACTCCTCAGTTACGTGTATTATGTCATCAATATAGAAGCGTGTGGTATCTCTCCACCACTTTGGTTTTCGTTACTTTAATCTTATTTTAACTTAAATATTAAAAAAAATACAGTATTTTTAAATATTTTCTTATGTACAATAAAAAATCATCGATTAATAATAAAAACAATTTTATTATTTCTTCTCATAATACAATTTCATTACATCAATTACAATTGTGGAATTGAAATAGGAAAGTTGCCCATAAAACTGATTTTTGCGTTAACCCTGAGTTTATTGTTTTTTGAATATTTTGCATGCGAAAATTACTTTGATATTATTTTTCTAAAAATATCGCAGAAATAAGGTAGGTTGATACAGAAACTATTTATCACACATGTACTGTATATGAGCTTCAAAAAAAATAAATTTTATCAAACGATTAGATCAGCCAATTAATTGTATCGTGTACAATATTTTATATCCCTAAGGAAAATACTGTAAGTCTACAGTAAAATAAATTGCATTTTCCCACAGTTAAACTTTGCTGCTAATTGCCATTAGGATAAACCATTTTCACTTTCTCTGATAACTTTTACATGAGAGCACTTTGCATTTCTTTTGTTTTTCGGATTATTTTCAACAAACAAATGAATTTCCTTTGTTGCTAGACTAATTCATTAACACCTGCACCTAATTTAAAGGAAGGGAGAAGTGTCCGAGGTGGGTTCAAACAAGAGTTTAGACCAGATATATTCGCGGAAGTGGTTGCTTATTACAGTTGTTGTATGTTGTTTAGGACCAAAAATCAATGCCTGCGGTTGCGTTACACAGGTGGTCGTTTAATACAGATAACTTATACGAAGACTATGCATAAACTATTCCGTGCCAGAAATTTTTGCCCGTTTTGACAGGTGCCCGTCGAATGCAGGTGGTCACCTAAGCAGTTTTTACTGTAATAATAATATTCATTGGGCTGCAATTTGAAAAAATTGTAGACCTATAAATTCTCACTGTTGTCCATCCATCAGTCTTTCCGTAATCTGTAGAACAAAGTTAAATAGATCTGAAATCCAAGACCAGATATGGAAACCATAGCAGGGTTGGACACCCCAATAACTATATAAGAACTTCCTATGAAAACCAGAAGTTATGTTATTTCAATTCAAAAATTTTTCTCTAAAAGCAGCTAATAGATGATTGGCATGACTATATTGTTAATAAAAGTATGATGTATAATAGGGTTTCTCATTTCCCGGTCTTTTGCTTGTCCCGGGATTCCAGGATAAAAGTGAACTGTTTCCCGGGATTCCGGGAAATCCGAGGACAAAATTAATTATTTTTAACATATACAAATTATCATGAAATCAAATGATATAATTATTTTTCGTCTTTTAAAGTAATTTAAGATGCTCCGCAACCTCCAGAATCATATTAATAACACTGTTAAGATATATATTAAAAATTTCCTTTGAACTACTAGAAATTTTCACAAATAGAAAAAATTTATTACAGTTTGCTGGAAACTGCATACAACAACAACAACAACAAAATGCTTTGAATTGAGTTTTAAAAAAATGAACTCAGATCAAACTTCTAACTTAGAAAACAATTTTCGTTTTTTAAATAAAATATAATACAAAATATTGTAAATTTTTATAAAATTTTGAAAAGCAAAGATGGTCAATACTCCGATCACTCAATCTAATTCTTATTTTAGTAATGAAAAGTCTTGCTACCAAGAATGCCTTTTCCAATTCAATTGATGTGATTGGAATCGTGTTTAATGCATTTAAGAGAAGACAAATATTATGTGTTTTTCACCTGTATCCTGAAAGATTTCTAGTTCGTTTTCGAGATTGTAGTACTTCTTTTGTTCTCTAGTATTCTTGATTTGTCTACCTCGACTGCTTTAATTGAAACATCATAGCCCAATAATTAGGCAGTTCGTTTGTCTTTAATAATCAGGTTATGAAGAAAAACTTCATACTTGCAGACTTTGTTCGTATCCTGGCCCAATTTGCACAACTTGGCATTAAGCAGTTATTGAAGCTACTGGGCATTGTTAAAAATTAAGACAACATAAGCACAATTATTACAGATATTACAGGTAAAGAATTTTGAGAGTCCTGCCACAAATAAGCAACGTATTGATTATTGACCATTTGTGAAGTGCCATAATGAGTAAAAATTAAAAAAAAACTAATAAGTAGGTTTAAAATTAATAAATACAAATGTATTCTGACAGTTTATGAGTTAATTATACTTTCTATTTGCAAAATTTCCCCAACATTAACACAAAATAAGAAAAAAGTGAATTTTTAAGAAATTTGTGGGATTTCCTGGGTTAAAAAACAACCGGGATCCCGTTTGAGAAACCCTAATGTATAAGGGCTAGCCACTACTAATTTGAGGTAGAAATCAATATATTTTAAATAAAATAAATTAAAAATATTAAAAATTGCAGCCTGGCATTGCGACAATGTCACAATGAATAATTGTGCATTTAATTTGCTTTTTTAGCAAGTACATTGTTTTTCAAAAGTAGACTTTGTATGTAGCTAAAGAGAGTGATAATGCTGAAACATGTCAGTTCTAGTTTAAAAGCTGAATAAAAAAAGAAGTTTTAAAACAATTATAAATTCTTTGGATATATCAACAAATTATACACTATGAATTTGCAGATAGTGCAACAGTAAATAATACATATAGTCAGGGGCAAATTCTCTGGGCTTGCTTAGCATGCTTAAGAGAAACTTTTGACTGTCAATCTATTTTTTATATGAGAACAAATATGCCAATAATAATTTGTTCTAACGTGTAAACTTTTTTATTATTTGTGTTTCCTTTTACATTGGCAGCTAGCAACTAGCCATTTCAAGTTAGTGTGATGCTTGCATGAACTTGATTGCTAGCTTGTGTGGAGGTTTTCCGCAACAAACAAGTGTGCACGCATGACATCATTTAAAGCATTTAACATGGCCAGATTGTATTGAAAGCATGTGGTATCCAGTCAGCATACATGTATTGTGTACAGGGGTGGATCTACATAGGGACTAATAGAGTTTAAGCCCTGGGCCCACGAAAATTGAATTCTTATCATAAATTTTTAATACTTTTTCATTATAATATATTTCATGTGTAGATATAATGGACTTTATAATAGTCGTTTTTATTCACACCAAATAACATTTCTGCTTATTGTTTAGTGCTAGAGATAGGCCTATTATTATCATAACTTTCAGCATGGCCAAAAATCTTGGTGAGGATTCACCCCTGCATATAGAATCCAAATTAATTGAGGTTCTACATTATCCAAGGTGAACAAGTAAGTGAATACACTACTTTCTTATAATTCATAAAACCTTGCTTTGTGTGACTGTATAAAGCATCTTTAGTAGTTTTACCTTTGAACAGGGCTGGCCCAAGAAAACGTGGGATCTAGTGCAAAGTTGTCACGCGAGGCTTTTCAATAATTATAAAAAAAACAACAAAATACTATTTTAATGGTAAACATACCATAGACTAAATAGATTAACAAAAATTAGATAAAAAATTAGCAAATAATGAAATGATCAAGTTTTTAATTTCACAAGAGTTGGATCATGAAGGATTGTAGGATCATTGTGTAGCCAAACCATTTGCACCACACTCTGGTCAGCCCTACCTTTAAATGTACTGCAGGCTATGGCTAAGGCCTTATCTATCACTCTGGGGACCCACGATTGAATGTAGGAGGATGAAAAACTTTGGGAATTTTTTTTGGGTATGGTCTGATTCCAGATACATTGGACCCTAATTCTCATTGTCTGGCTGCTTCATTGTCGGCTTGTCTGAACCTATGATGAGCTTGAGAAAGTCCTCTTAGTCCTCACAGAATTAAAAAAAAATTCTTTAATGTACAGTACTGAACTAGTAGCTGATGCTGAGATGACTTTTTTAAAAACTCTTTCTATCCTGTGAGCATTAAGAGAACCTTTTTCCAGGCCCATTACAATTTTGGCCAGACTCACAATGCAGTCAGCACTGTCATCAACGCATTGAGCTCTGTCTCTCACCAATTGAGAAATACAAAACTTTTTGAACAAAACCTACAATTTTTTGTTTTTGTTTAAAAAGTTTTGTATTTCTCAATTAATTCTGTACATATTAAGTTGGTTAATTTTGTAAACAGTTGTCATTGAATATTGTGTTTCTTTTGTAATGACATATAATTTTGTTTTTAAAACGTTTTATGTTCCATGCTTGTGCACATAGAGCAAACTGAAAATATGTTCTATTTTTTGAATTATTGCGTTCTAACTGCCACAGTACCTGAGGATAACAGCTATGTACTGTTGAAAGTGTTGTATTTTGTTCTCAGTAATTAAATCTTGTTCTGGTAATGCCAATAGACAACTTGTTTACTTTTACTTAATGGCGTTATAATTTCTTATAGTCCTCCTGGTATGTGTTTCTTCTTGACATTCAAAATAGTTGTCTACAGTTGATTATCATTAGAAATAAATTTTTTCCTCCAAGAAATGATATTAGTTTAGGAAAAAGATAAAAATCTGACAGTGACAGTGACAGATCCATAAGGTACAATACATCAAACTATTTCTTCTAATATTTAGATTTCTACAAGTACTTGATTGGACAGGTGCTAGAATCAAACACTAGGTGTTGTGCATAGAAACCTTTAAATTTAAACTTTTATACATTAAAGACAAAGACAATATTGCAAACAGTCTAACTTGATTAATACAGAATCAGTCTAAAGAAAATGTTAATAGAAAGATATATGTTATGCAGTTCCTCACACTTTGACCTTTGTCAAGTCAAAGCAACAAAAGACAATATAGAAATATAAAAACAGTGAGAAATCATCCCAGGAGAAAGTAAAGAGAATTTGCTTGATTTGCAGGTATTTTCTTGACAGAAGAAATATAAGCACATTTGACTAAAATATAATCTACTAATCAGAGGAATAACAGATTGTAGCAAAAAAATTCTTATCCCTTTACAACTTCAGAAAGTCATCATTAAGATAGTGCATTCTGGCCATCAGGGTGTGGTAAGAGTGAAACAATGACTGAGAACAAAAGATTTGGTGGCTAGGAATAGATAAAGTAGAAAAGGAGATAAAATAATGCTTGTCCTGTCAAGCAATGAAGTCTATCAATTTGTCACACAAAATAATTGTTCTTTCCACAATGCCAATGGTAAATTGGCATCGTGGAAAGAACTAGCTATCAATATACGTAGACCATTCTCATCGGATGACTGTATTGTAGCTTTAGTGGTTTATTGTAGTAGCCTGAAGATAAAGGAGTGAGGAAAGTAAATATGAATAATATTATCAAATAGCTTGAATCTATTTTTATGAAGTTTGGTTATACTGAAAAATTAACTTCTGATAACAAAACTCAGTTCTTATCAAAAGAGTTTCAAGAGTATCTAAAAACCCATAGACTGCTTAACACTGCTCTACAGGCCTCAAGCAAACAGGATAATAAAGTGATTTAATTATTCTCTTCAACAAGACCTAAAAACTGCAGCAGTTGATAAACACATTAAGAAACCAGAAAGAAAAGAAAAAATTTTTGGGCATAAAATAAATAATGGTTTACCCATAACAGTTCACTATCCACAGGATTATCAATTAGGATTATCAATTTTATTTTGGATTATTTAGGAATAATTCCTTTTATTTAGGATTATCAATTTTGACATGCTTCAGACATAAAAGTGAATGGATCTAAAAAGGGAGGGAGATGTTGTATCTAAATACAAGTGTTAGCAATTAACACCCATCTAATAGTCAAGAAAAAACTGCTTGTTTATAATCTAGTTCTCTATCCATGGCTGTATGATAGAGAACAAAAAAAAAACAAACTTGTGTGCACATATCATCTGAGCCTCCTTTCCATAATAAATACAGTATATATATGAGGGCAGTTTTTTTTTCAACCTCCAATGGTCCATAAAAAAAAAGACAAGTGTAAATAACAAAATGAATTTATTACCAAAAGTTAGGTACAAACATGGTTATTTTTTGACATAATTACTGTGAAGATTGAGGCATTTGTCATCTGTGAATGAGCTTTTCCATCCCCTCTTCATAGAATGTTATTGCCAGTGACTTCAGATGGGTCCTACATTGTTTTGAAGATTGTCATTAGTCTCACACCTCTGCCCTGTTAGCCATGTTTTCAGTTCAGGAAAGAGGTGAAAGTCTTCACACATTAAAAAGTTCAAAGTTCCAAAGTTCACCACCTTTAAACACCCAGCATATAGCTCCAATTTAGCGCCGAGCAACTTCCACTTCTTTCCTGAATGGGAAAAGTGGCTAGGAGGATGAAGGTTTGAGACCAATGATAATCTTCAAAACAATGTTAGGGCCCCTCTCAAGTCATTGGCAGCAACAATATAAAAAGAGGGAATTTCAAAGCTTGTCCACAGATAGACAAATGCCTCAATCTTCACAGTGATTATGTCAAAAAGTAACCATGTTTGTACCTAACTTTTGGTAATAAATTCATTTTGTTATTTACATTTGTTTTATGAACCATCGGAGGTTGAAAAAGAAACAGTCTTAGTATATATGTATTAGGGTTTCTCCAGTGGAATCCCAGGATCCCGGGAGACATGGGATCCCAGCTGTTTTTTAACCCGTGAAATTCTCATCCCAGGAAATCCCACAAATTTCTTAAAAATTCACTTTTTTCTTATTTTGTGTTAAAGTTCAAGAAATTTTACAAATAGAAAATATAATTAATTAGAAAGTATAATTAAAGTATCATAAACTGTCAGAATACATTTGTATTTATTAATTTTAAGCCTGCATATTAGTTTTTTAAATTTTTGCTTATTACGATATGTCGCAGATTGTCAATAATCAATATGCAGCCTATTTATGACACGACTCTGAAAATTCTTTGCAGAACCTGTAATATCTGGAATGATTGTGCTTATGATGTCTTATTTTTAATCATGCCCAGTAGTGTCAATAACTGCATTATACCAGGTTGTGCAAATTGGGAAAGGATACAAATGAGTACAAAGTATGCAAGTATAAGTTTTTCTTTATAAACCTGATTATTAAAGCCAAACAAACTGCCGAATTATCAGGTTATACGCTCGATACCACTATTAAAGCAGCCAAAGTAGACAAGTCAAGAATACTAGACAGCAAAAGAAGTACTGCAATGAATCTGGAAAATGAAATAGAAATCTTTGAGGATTAGTATTGTAAATTTTTAAAATCTTATTCTAAAAATTTATGATAATATTTTGTATTATGTTCTATTTAAAAAATGAAAATTACCTTGTAAGTTATAAGTTTTATCTAAGTTTAATTTTTCTTTAAATTTTCAACCCAATTCAAAAACATTTTTTTCTTGTAAGCAGTTTCCAACAAACTTTAATAAATTTTTTCTATTTGTGAAAATTTCTACTTAATTCAAATGTAATTTTTAATACATATTTTACACAGCATTATTATTATTATTATTATTATTATTTTGGAGGTTGCAGAACATACTTTAAAAAATGAAAAGATAATTATATCATTTGATTTTAGATTTACGTTATACCTTAAAAATAATTAATTATATCCCGGGATTTCCCGGAATCCTGGGTCAAGCAAAACACTGGGAAATGAGAAACCCTAATATATTGGGTTGGCAACTAAGTGATTGCGGATTTTGTCAATAGGTGGCCTTAGCACATTTTTTTGCTTTGTCATCGTGTTCAAAGCGCCTAACCTATATTGTTTTCTTGTTGTTTGGACTTCCACCTTTAATTTAGTAAAAAAATTGTATCGATTAGTTATTTAGTTTTGTTTTTATTCTAATTTAAAAATGGAAAAACAAGACTTGCATTTCAGACATATTTTATTGTATTACTTCCGAAAAGACAAGAACGCATCACAAGCACACAAGAAGTTATGTGCTGTATATGGGAATGAAGCCTTGAAAGAAAGGCAGTGTCAAAATTGGTTTGCCAAATTTCGTTCTGGTGATTTTTCACTGAAAAATGCTCAACGATCTGACCGTCCAGTTGAAGTTGATGAGACCCATATCAAGGCCATTATTGATTCAGATCGTCATAGCACAACGCGTGAGATTGCAGAGAAGCTCAATGTATCACATACATGCATTCAAAAAAAATTAAAACAGCTTGGCTATGTCAAGAAACTGGATTTATGGGTCCCTCACCAGCTTAAGGAAATTCATTTGACTCAACGTATTAGCATCTGCGACTCGCTTCTGAAACACAACAAAATTGATCCATTTCTGAAACGACTGATTACTGGGGACAAAAAGTGGATAGTTTATAACAACGTTAATCGAAAAAGATTGTGGATGATGCAAGATAAACCAGCCCAGACAACACCAAAAACTGAGATTCACCAAAAAAAGATTATGCTGTCAGTTTGGTGGGATTATAAAGGAATTCTGTACTTTGAACTTTTACCAAGAAACCAAACGATTAATTCAAACGTGTATGTTCAACAACTTGCCAAACTGAGCAATGCAGTTCAAGAAAAGCGGCCAGAATTGGCAAATCGTAAGGGTGTTGTTTTCCAGCATGATAATGCAAAGCCCCACACATCTTTGGTCACTCGCCAAAAATTATTGGAACTAGGTTGGGATGTGTTGTCACATCCACCATATAGCCCTGATCTTGCACCTTCAGATTACCATTTATTTCGTTCCATGCAGAACTCCTTAAATGGTAAAATTTTTAATGACGCTGATGATGTAAAATCACATTTAATTCAGTTTTTTGCTGGCAAAAATCAGAAGTTTTATGAACATGGAATTATGACACTGTCTGAAAGATGGCAAAAGGTCATTGACAAAAATGGACAATACCTAATTGAATAAAGTTATATTTTTAAGCAAAAATTTTGAATTTTCCTTCTTATTTAAAATCCGCAATCACTTAGTTGCCAACCCAATATATATATATATATATATAATTATGCATATTAATATTAGCTGTTTTATTACAAAATTTACAAAATAAATTAATAATAAGAATACAAGAAAAATGATGTGAAGGAAAAAGAATTTAGCTGATGTGTTGAAATGTACAGTACTTAACATAGCTTTAAATTTATTCAGATCTGATAATGATGATCACAATCGTAACAGATCAATTTATATATACAGATTCATTATATTGATATATATATATATATATATGTCTATATATAAATGGTTCAAGTATCAATTATGATCATGATTATCATTAATTATCAGAACTGAATAAATTTAAAGCTTACATTTCAATATATCAGCTAAATTGTTTTTCCTTCACATTTTTCTTATGTTCTTATTATTAATTTCTATTGTAAATTTTGTAATAAAGCAGCTAATGTTAATGCTTCTCTTTAATTTAATAACAGATAGCAGTTTAATCACATTTATCAATGTGATTAATTCTGGTCATAGTTTCACAGTCACTCATGACTAAATGCTTTATGTTACCAACTATGATATTCATCGACGATGTATCGTGATTATCCTAAATGTCTCATTTAGATACTAATTTTGCAAACAGTGACTGCGTTATTTACAATTTACACAACATTTTCAGAAGATATCTTAATGTTGTGGCTGTTGGTGTAAATTTTTTGCTCTCTTGTGATTTGACTCATTATTGTTATTTTACTGAAAATTGACAGAATTCCCATTTCAGAAAAGGAAAACTTTTTCATCACTATCACAGGATGGATCACCATGAAATGTAAAAAAACGAATTGGAAGCAACGAAAATGTTACAGGTGAGTCAGCGAAGGAATTGATCTTGTCTTATATAAGTGCCAAAAAAGAGATTAACATTCAGGAAAGAATTAAGAATTTGTTGAAACCACAAGCTTCTTCAAATAATAAGTTACAAATACTTTTAGAGTGATTAGATAGAATGCAGGCTTGGATTGAAAATACACTGCTATGGTAGATCTTGAATCTAGACATTGTCCTTGAAATTGATAAAGGTAACATTAGAAATGACAAATCAAACATAGAAATGTAATTATAAAGGTGAAATTATAAAGGTAAAATTTTTCAAACAGATAACAACCTTTTCTAGGAATATAGCTTGTAATGATAAACATGATGATGAAATTAAGGAGAATTATAACCAATATAATGTTTCATACTTGGATAATGGTAATAATATGAAACTTCTTTTCTATAACATGTTATTTTCTTATAGTTTGAATAATAAATATTGCTTTCCTAATTTCTGGAATTTAATATATAAGATGGACATACAGTGAAACCTTGCTTAACGAGATAATTTGTTCCAGAACCTTACTCATAATGTAAAACACTCGTTAAGCAAAACAACTTTTCCCATAGAAATTAATGTAAAATATGATAATGCGTTCCATGCCGAAAAAAATACTCAAATACCGTATTTACTTGCATATAAGACAAAGTCTTTATTCATTTTTCACTGCTTCAAAAACCTACGTCATCCTATACTTGCAAGCAAAGGATCCTTTGCGTTTTTGCAATAATTTTTGTGAACCATATATAGTTCATGCTGCCATTATAGCAGCATGCTATCGAGGTCAAGGTGAATGTCACTTTTAAAGAGATGATCCAAAAATAGCTAGTCACTTATTTAACAATGATTATAAATGTAGTTATTTCATATTTGTTAAATTGGTATTTTTAGTGAATATTTGTACATTCTGAATCATTAAAAATGAACTTTTTCCTGTCACATGCATTATAATCTTTTGGTTTTGCTACATGGGTATCAGGTGTGTGGAAAAGCAATTTTCAAAAGCTGATAGCAGTCATTCAGGAAATACTGCATTTTAAATTCACTCGACAGATCAGAGGACGATGCTTTGTGGAGTAAGAGTGAAAAAGAGGAAAATTCTAACGAAGCTTCGGAGGGCAAGTCCGAGTGATAGCGTCAAGAAAAAATGGCTGTTTGCCTTAATATGTGCATTTGATGATAATTTATTTGTGATTACACGAAATAAAATTAGAATTGAATTAACAAATCTAATTTTCTTTATTTTGATCTTTAAAGTCACATCTCGTCCTATATGCAAAATCATCTCATACACGAGTAAATACAATATTTTACATATAATGTTTATCCAAAGAAAATTATACGATATACATTGTTAAGGAGCGTGAATCATCATAATCTTTTCTTCTAGCGTGGAATGAACCAACCTGAAATGATAATTTGATTTGCAGAAAACAAAAACATCACAGATAATAGATTGGAGCATGCGCACAATCCGGGACTTCTCTCTCCTCGTCACGCGAAAGTTTGCTCGTTAAGCAAGTCAGTTTTAAAAAATTTGATTTGCTCATTATGTAAGGTGCTCATTAAGTGAGGTTCCACTATATTCTGTTTAGTGGAAACATGGCATACTTCACCAGTAATTGAAAAACAATCCTAATTTTGGAACTTGAAGACTGGTGACATGTAACAACTAAAACATTTTGGCAAACAGTTAACTGCTTTAGACGTAAAAGATTATCAAGTCATAGTTCAAGAATTCCTTTGGAAAGATGGCTAAATTTTCTAAAGGTCATTTTTTATTTCAATCTAAATCTACAAAACAGCAAGCCGATTACATACTAAGTCATTTTGCATGTATTAATGAAGGTCAATTGTCAATGGACATATATAAAATGCTTTCAATAAGGGAAGAATTTTTCTCAGATTTTACATTGGAAGAGATGAAAAGAGCAATTAATTGTTTTAAATCTGGCACCTCACCTGGATCTGATTTCATTTGAACAGAATACAGTGGGTGATCGGTTAACAAACAGTTCAGTTAACAAACAAATCAGATAATGAACACTTTTGCGAAAGATTTTTATGTTCAGACAACGAACACAGTTTACTTCAGCAAATAGATCTGTGATGTCACTGCTATGGACCAATCCACTGCCAAAACTACATTTAACTTCATACTCAGTTACTTCCATTTTGAAAATAGTAAATTAATAAAACAATTTAATTATTCTGAACATGTGATCTAAATAATGATGTGCAACTGGCTAAAACTAGGTGTGGTGATGTTACTATTTAATCAGTGTCTAGTCATCCAAATACTGGAAATTTAGTTTATTGCTTTTAACATAAAACCTAATGATATGTGCAAATATCCTAAAATTGTTTAGAAATCTTATCAGTACTATTTCTCATCTACTTTCAATGTTTCTTTAAAATATAATTATTTGCTCTTGAAATATATCACTTTAAACTGTTTCATTACACATTGATCTACCAAGAATTATTTTATCATTTGATATAACTTTTTAAAAGTGTCTGGTAGAACGAAGAGAAAAAAAGCAACCCTGCCAATAAGCATTCACTGGCACAGTTACATAGAAACATAAAACTTTGAAAGATAATCTAATATAGTCTAGATCAGTGGTTCTCAATCTTTTTGAAGTTGTGGAACACTAATCTTTCACATTTTTTTCCACGGAACACTTACAATACATCAGCTTTAAAGCAGGGGTGGCAAACCTTTTTGAAATCAAGCGCACTCGGTCTAGTAGATGATGAAATTGGTGTTTTCTAATTACATTCCCATATAAAAATTATTTTACATTGTATTGATCTTTCTTTTGCAATAATTTTTAATTATATATTTGTTTTTTCGTGGAACACTTGAAGTGGCTTCATGGAGCACCCATGATCCGTGGACCACGGATTGAGAACCACTGGTCTAGATTATTCTTGTCTATATTGAGGCTTTGCATGTGCAGAATAGATGCTAGATTTTTTATACAATTTACTCTGCCTTACAGTTGGAAACTTTCAAAATTCCAGAATTGAGGCACACTTACCCCATCTAACGTTACTAGCTATAATGAAGTAAATAAATCAATAGTGTGAAAAATTACAACATTTAAAGAAAAAAGTTCAAAGAAAGAAAAAAAATCTATAATTATACAGATACAATTAATTTGTATAATGTATGGATGTTAAGTCACATTTTAGAATGAAAAGGAAAACATTTGAGATAAATATCACTGATATAAATATAATTAATAGTATAATAGAAAAAAAGAGTATTACATCATATGAACTATTCTTGTATACTCTTGATTCTCTAATGATCAAACAATCTGAATGGCTTACAGACAGTGCTCACAAGAGTGAGCATTAAGAATTCTTTGCTCAGTAAATGGCAGAATGCTGACTGAGCAATTAAATCTGAGCAGTCTGTTCAAGAAGTGAGTAGCTGAGTGGTTTGATCAGCACTAAGTTTCTCAATATACCCACTGCAAACACTTTACCAAGGTAATATCTGGTCTTATCTAATTTTTAAAAATAACCAATCTTATAATATAATCGAGATGGGTTGATGATAATGATAATAATAAGCGCAGAGCCCAAACAGTTAGGAGTTGGAATTTGAAATTTGGTACATGCCATGAGAGTGAACACTAAGAAGGAATTTTTGGAAATTCCCTCCCTCCTGCAGGGAGAGGGAGAGAATTAAGAATTACCCTGAAGGACTTGGCTTCTACTGTACTATTTTAGATGAGGCTTTTTTGCGTTTTCGCAAGAAATCAAACATACTTTTAGACATATTTAAAAATTCTCTAATTAGCCTCGGAAGAGGGAGGACCTAATTCTTGCACACAGTAAAAATGGGCAAGATCAACTGTATAACTATAAAGACTATCTTACATAAGGGTTTATCAGACCGAATGACCAATGTAACACATTTTAAAAATTTTTTATTCCTCTACTGTACACAATTTAGAGAATTTTTAAAATGTGTTAGATTGGGCACTCAATGTGATAAACTCTTATATACGATAATCTTCATAAATACAGTAGAAGGGTTAGAAATACGAAATAATCTAATAATCTTAACCTTTACTGTTGTTATTTTTTGCCCGAGCAATGCCAGGCTCATTTGCTAGTAAAATTATAATAGATGAACTAAGAAAAATGTTTTCTATTATAATTTTCCAGATATTTTAAGTTTTATCTAATATAAGAATTTCTGTTATGCATGCTCTATTCTTCATTTCAAATGTGGTTTATGTGTATTCTAATCTATTAACTGAGTTACTTTAAAGGCCAGATGTTTAACTAAAAACATTTCTTTTAATAAAAATGTTGGATACCTGAACTAAACAATTGTTTGGTTTAGTTCTTTAGTAATATGGTGTTAAGTGCATAAAGTAAATTTTTATTAAAAGAAATATTACAAAATAAAAAAATTAATTTTTCTATTAGTTACTACATATTACTGTTACATTGAAACCATTAGTTTTTGAATATGTTTGATCTATTACTTACTACATCCTGATTTTTACATAAAGAACATGATATTTAGGACTGGTGTATCAGTAATATGTTCTTAACAAATTATAATTTTATATCTTCAGATAAATTTGATGAAAGTTATTAAAACCTCAGTAAAGAGTTTTGGTTAGACCACACAAATATAAATTGTTTTTTCAAAAATTTAAATTTACATAAATAGCACAATTACTCAAAAAATTCAGTCTGTTATATGGAAACAGGAAGAAATAAGAAATATGACAGTATGAATATATGTTATCCGAGTTAACAGAATATTTCATGTTATATTGTATGTTGCAACAGAATGGGCAATATACTAAACTACCACCAACACAAATATATATTCGGTTTAATTTAAAACTAATAAGTTCAGAATTTGATTATTTTTCAAATGAGTAAATATTGTCATGTACTGTATAACTTATATACTTTGTCAGCATTATCAGTCAGAAAGTAAGGGTGCGACTATGCAGACGTGAATTTAACAGCGAGCGATATAGTTCTTGCAAAGGAAACCATGCACAATTGAGAAGCAAGAAATATTGCCAGCAAGGGCGAATTTCTGGTTCTCGCACATATCCGACAGGTTTGATATTTATTGCATCTCACCTCATATTTTCGCTTGCTCGGAAAATTCACTCACTGGCATATGCATAGTCGCACCCTAACAGACATTTTCATATAATTAAAAGTAAATGAAATTATATTTTGAAATCACAATCATCAAATAATTCCTTCAGTAAAAGCATTTCATATTAATACTTTATAAAAAAAAAATGTGTTCTATACAAGCATTCAAATAAACAGTTCATTTAACTCTTACAACTGTTATCACGAATCAAACTATAACTGAAATATTAAAATTCGCTAATCGAACACTTCTTTCGATCTTTGTATTTCAATTAAGATACTGAATCGTATTATTAAAACCAACTGGTATTTATAATCATAATCAAGAGTTTATAATATAAAAGACATATTTACATAATAAATTACTGTGGTAAATTTAACTAACGAAGTAAATCATTTGTATGGAGTTAAACGAACTGACAAGGTTATTATGCAAAGATAGAGAACGTCACCTTGACTATAGAGGAGAAGCCATGATAGAGAGGCATTATCGATTTCGATAACAGGTGGCAAAACCTCGTCTTCTGAGTTTATATCCTGTTGTTCTGAAGATTCTATCGACTTGTCCGCATTCCAGCTGTTTTTAGCGATACCAAAACCCGCATTGAGCACCGCATCCATCAAGAAGACGGGCGGAACTCGTAGGATCACGTCCAACAAACTCCACACTTTGGCTCTCAGAGACATGTTTGGCTAGCGTAGTTCGTCCGGAATCCACGCCAGTCAGAAACCCAATTCGATTCCCGAAAAAATAAATATCATCTCAGATGCAAAGTCCAGCTTTTAGGCATCAAAAAACCCATAACACCACAATTTCCATTCTATGGAATGTACAGTGTGATTACAGTGCCCCCTGCTAACTTCGATATTCCCTCTCTTTTTCTAAATTCAAATAATTAAATATGTGATACAAAACAATATACAACAAAAATAATTTATAAGAAATTGAGACAATTTATAATTATTTATAAAAATAATTTGATGACATATATATTCATTTTTGACTCTTCCCATGTGGGTTAAAAAAAAACTCTTTCCGCCCTGTAGGCACTAAGAGGGCCTCTTTTAGCAAGTCTATTTTGGATTCGGCCAGGCCCACAATGGGGTGGCTGGGTGGTGAAGGACTGAGCCCGAATATATTCGGACGGAGTACCCCCGAAAAATTCCTGAGGGTTTTCAGACCGTCCGGATTCGATTCCGGGTTTATGTTGCCACCTTGACCGCTCGGCCATCCGGCCTGACTCTTTCCTCTGTGGGTACCAAGAAGGTTTTTTCTCCGTATTATGGGTTCGGCCAAGCCTACAATGGGGGTGACCGGATGATAAGGAACAGTCCAACATATCCAAGATTTACCGCCTGCGATTGTTTATTCGAATGAAAACTTTTGCGTTTTTCTTTTGTCTTTGCTTTGTAAGGTTACCTTTTAGATACGATAAGTATCCTTCGAGGAAAGTCACATCACTTCGAATAGGCCTCAGAAATAATTTCTACGTTGCTTGAACTCTCGAGAAATCCCAAAACGCAGTTATAAACTTTCTTGGATGAAATTGACATAAATGTATAAATTATGAGTGTTTCACAACCAATATTACCAAGAAGAAAAAAGAGGCCTCAAACATTGAATTATTCAAGCAACATATATTCTTCCATTCAACGCCCCAAGAATTGCACCTTTAGATTTTCAAAGAAGTTGTCGATACAATAAATTGAAGGGCTTGGGAGAAAAATGGAGTATTCCGCATTAGAAAGTTTTCGAGAAAAAAGAGGATTCGTGTTTAAATCCACTATCATTTTAAAATTTGTAATGTTTTATTAAGTTAATGTAAGTATAAAATTCTTGCGACATGAAACAGAACAGTGAAAATTTCTTAGATCTATCGACAATGCACAATCCAAATTTGTTAATAACTCTGTTTTGTTGTTTTGCGGGATACGCCGTTTTTCTACTGTCCCTCGATTGTAGGATGCATTACTTTCCTCTTTAAGTCCAAGACGGTAGCTTTCATGGTTAATTTAGAACATTTTCTTATTAGCATGGAAAATATTTTACAAACTCAGTCAACACTTTAATGATTGGTCATTCCATGCTAACTGTGCAAACCACTACGCTCGACTAACTCCGAGTTTGTTCAAACTCCAAAGTATACCTTATTTGTGGTCTTGGTAGCTCGTGGTCTTGAACTAAAATCTGCAAAATATTATATTTGAATGTTTTGTGATTTCGAACGTAGAAGCCTTGATGTAGAGATCACTTCACTCGTCTCCACCCGAATTTGTCCTACTGTGCGTCATTGAAACGAACATAGTTTATTGGGCTGCAAGTTGAAAAAAATTGTAGACCTATAAATTTCCACTGTCTTTCCTTAATCTCGAGAACGGAATTAGATAGATGAAATCCGAGACAGACATAAAAACTGTAGCTAGGCTGAAAGCCCCGATTAACTATATAAGAACTTTCAATGAAAACCGGAAGTTATATTATTTCAATTCAAAATATTTTCCTTAAAAGGTGTTAGATAGACGACCAGCACGATTCTATTGTTAAAGGAAAAGTATGATGCACAGGAGCCACTACTGATTTGTTGTGGAGAGCATATACAGGGTGGGCCAGCGAAAACGAAACGGCAGAGTGTTCGTGTTCGTCCAAGCAAATCGCTCGGACAGGTCGATTTTATTCTCGAGGGGACATCTTTTGCAATAAAGTTTTTGCGATTCTGAATACAACAGTCAACAAAAAAGTTTAAAAACTCATTTATTTTGTATTAACGAAACAAACATTTATTTCGAAAAAATTGTTTGTTTATTTAATATTCAGATTCGCAAAAACTTTATTGCAAAAGATGTCCCCTCCAGAATAAAATCGACCTGTCCGAGCGATTTGCTTGGACGAACACGAACACTCTGCCGTTTCGTTTTCGCTGGCCCACCCTGTATTTTAAATTAAACAAATTTAAAATATGATTAAAAATTGCAACGTGGCATTTACATTTCGAACATCAAAAATCGGCTCGTTTGTCTTAAAGTCAACAGTAATTCATATATTATTCAAAGATACCTTTTGATTTCACCGCCAGGTTAACTTTTCGCCATGTAATCACTAAGATGGTCTTTTTTTTCTGGCAAGCCAATTCTAGGCTTTCCACAAAAAAAGTTCGTTTTTGTTAATTAGGTAACACAGGTGATCTGCCTAGGGAAAATGCCATCCGGGAGGTCTTTTAAGGGTAACTGCTCCTATTAGGCATTAGAGACTTTGAGTAAATCTGGAAAACTCCATGTGTCCACTCCTACTAACAAGGCGCGAACCCACGACTGAACTACCAGTGTACAGGGAGCAGGAACAGAATTAATTGGCAACTGGTGAGCCTGATTCTAGGTTCGAGCAGGCCCACGATGGTAGGACCGAGTGAACTGAACCCGACTTACGCGAGAAAACAACTCCCAAAAAATTCATATGGTTTTTTGACCCATCCGAATTGGATTTCGGTCCTCCCGAACCGGAAGGTCGTCATCGTAACAGTTAGGCCATCGGTCTCTACTGTTTAGAATGATTTTTAAAAAGCTTAAAAAACGTTAATAAACAAGTCAATGCACACAATTTTCATAATCATTCTCGTGCATAATACGTAATAATTACGATACGTACCGTATTTACGTATTTTATAAATCCCAACCACCAACGCAAACGAATTTCCACTGGGAAATGACAGCATTCGGATTAATCATCGCACAATTCCGAATTAAAAGAATGCAATTAACAAACTTCCGCCATGACTTACAGAGAAACCGAAACACGTCGAACATCACGTGACGAGCGGCGGGCAGCGCCGGCTCTTTAAATATCTGCAGTTACACGACACGAGATTAGTACATTATTTTTTATCATGCAAACTTTAAAGCGAATTTTAGAAGAAAACCGCACGCCGTGCAAATATCGGCTCTAAATATTATTTTAAAATACTTTTATTTAATTATCGAATTCGCCGACAAATACAAACAGTTGAAAATCGTTATATCTCCGATAATTTTCGAAAATTCTGACCTTATGCCAGTGCAAAGTTTTTTCCCATTCTAATAGAACGAAAGCGTGCCCTCTTTCAGCTCGCGGAGCGTAGTTTTCAATTTTTAATTAAAAAATTTTATTTTAAAATTTAAAAAGTTTTTTTATATTAACAATAGGATAAAACTATTGTTACAACACATGACGATGGCAAACGTCACAGTTGTTTCTTCTGCTTTCTTGGGTGCGGACGTGCCTACGCTTTGCTCTTGTTTTCTGGTGACTTTTCGGAGCCTCTTTGCTTTTTTTGCTCGAGACCATTTTTTCCCCCCTTCTTTTTCAGGTCTTATCTTTTACTTTATTCAATATGGCAGCCGTCCGTTTCGGGGAGAAAGTTATCCGCAAAGATTCAAACTACGGAAGCGGGCTCCATTCGAATCAGGCTTAACTCGCAATTAGTCGTTTTATGTATTAATTACGATTCGCTTTCGTTTAAATAAATAATACGAGAGAGCGCGAAGGAAATTTCGTTCCATTTTACATTTTTGAATTTATTTCGTTATTATGTACGTAATCCGTGACGTAAAATTTATCCATTATTAAAATTCTTTTAATGATGGATAAATTTTTACATATATTTCTTGTCTCATTAAACGTTTTACCATTTAATTAATTGCAAATATATTAAAACTTTGATTAAATAAAAATTGTGCAAAACAAGAAACATTGAGACGATCAACTTCTGGCTCGAAATTGCAATACAAATTATATTGCATTCATCAACAATAAAATTTAATTTTTGTTTCTTGCAGGGTGAAGATTCTGGAGAAGCTGAAGAGTTGGTGGCCGAACTTCAGGGTGCGATTCCGCAGAGGAAAGAAGCCCCGCGACGACTCCTTTTCCGTCGAGGAGATCCGCGAGATCACCCTTCCGAAGGAAAGCGAGGAGTCGGTGCGAGTTTCATCGATTCTAGTTTCCCTTCTGGGAGATTGTCGGTTTGAGGAAGGGGTGGCAATATTTTGCCAAGTTCGTCAGATCACGGAGACAGTACGGATCTCTCATCACTGTTGGTTCTGGAGAGAATTCTTTGCCGAACCAGACGGGATTCGTCCGTCGACGGGATGGAGCTCGGAGACTTGTTTCATCTCTGGGATCTACACAATAGGGTGCAGGAGGAACTCCATCCTCGGCCGTACGATCCGTTTCGTAATGAGTGGCATTCGAAACTCCCCCCCGAAGACTTGACGAAGTACGCGTTGTAGGACATGGTGCACATCGCTAAACACGTGGTGGGAGAGAACCTCTTCGTTCTTCACCACCCACGTGAGCCGGACGAGACGCCGGTGGAAAAGTTGCGCAAACTAATCCACTTTCTGGCAGAGTTTCCAGCCTATAGATTTCCCAGGTGGAAATCGGAATCCGTGGAGCACACCTTAAATAGGCTGCTCACTTCTGCTCGGAAGCAGCGTATTATTATTCCTTTGTGGTTTCGCAACCCATAATGATGCCACTGACCGTGGGGAGGAGGAGGAGGAGAGACGATTGGTTTATTTTCTTTATCTATTACTAACCTAGATATAAGACGGCAAGGAGTTTTTTATTTTTTTTCCCTTGCTATACACTAACGCTAGTAAATTAAGCTAAAGAGATAACACAAAGTGATTTTTGCATACAATTACTTTTTATCATCTCTTTAGCTTAATTTATTTTCATTAGCCTTTAAGTTACTAACCTAGTTTTAAGACGGCAAGGAGTTTTTTTTAATTTTTTCCCCCTTGTTATACTAACACCTTACATCAAACCGCTAAACTAACAACACCCCCTCATGGTAACACACGCGGTTCCAACAACAACACAGTCGTCGCATCCATCCACCCAAATTCCATTCACACGCTCTGTAAATTATACAACTGACAACACATATACACTTCCCGAAATCCAACTTCTGGGTCCACGTCGCGGGAAGTGGTAACTTTATTCGACCGATGATCGAATGATAGCCAAAGAGGCTCTGGTGCTAAGAATGTTTTTGATTTAGACCTTTAATACCAGAAACTGTTGTTAAACTTATAATTTCAATCTCCACAATGCCACCTGTGTCTACTTTTTAATGTTTTAATATACATATATATGAGCATAACAATCCATTTTGTATCGAATATAGAGATACTCAGCACGTGTTTGTATTGCCTAAGCGGGCTGTTTCTTTATATTTTACTTTTCACAAACAATATGATAGATTCTTCTGCACCAAACTGTTCTAATAACAGCGGACATAAAATATATAATATATATATATATATTATAAATATATAGGCCTATATATTTTTTCTGCTTTCCAAGTGATGAAAAGCGTCGAAAAATATGACAAATAGGCAGATTGGACACCATTAATAAATTTGCTATTTTGTAATAAATTTTACGATTTCGTATTGATATTAATACAGGTTTATATATTGATGACATGTCTTGTATATCAGGTAAATTATTATTAATTTATAATTATATTTGTCAGAATAAATTAAGTATCTTAGGCCTAATCAATTTATCAATCATATCTAAAACACTAAAAGTTTATCAAATACTGCAAATTTATGATATTAATTACTTAATATCTATTTTTAATTCCTTTCTTTATTTCTATGTTGTTATTAATTAATATTTGAGAAATGCGGTAACTTATTTTTCTCTTAGTTTATGTGCAGCTGAAG
This sequence comes from Centruroides vittatus, assembly GCF_030686945.1. Taxonomy (NCBI): domain Eukaryota; kingdom Metazoa; phylum Arthropoda; class Arachnida; order Scorpiones; family Buthidae; genus Centruroides; species Centruroides vittatus. Next base: position 4,182,050 of record NW_027122456.1, read on the forward strand.
TAATAAGTTCAGTATTGACATTTAAATTTTTTGAGCAATTACACAATTGATTTCACTGCTAAAATTAATCAAATTCTTAAAATATAATTTTTTCGTAGACAGTTTGGAAAAATTTTTAATTGTGAATCGTGTTATTAAAACCTAATAAATATAGAACATTTTTCTATAATCGGATTCTTATAATTCAAAAGTTCTCTTTGCATATTTGCATTTTAATTTAAAAAATAATATAAGTATCCCTTATGGAATTTTGACAAAATAGAAACAACCAGGTAGTCATTTGTAAGATCTTAGAGAATACTGCGAGAAACACAAAAGTTTATGTCCAATTTTTTCTTTAGTTTGCAAACATACATTCGTAATGACAGTCTTCCGTCGTTCTGATAAACTGTCACAAAACAGACGCCATGTTAATTCGGCCATGTTTCTTATGGTTCCTTCAATCAAGCTGATCCCTCCCACTATCGATCAAGAACGAAATCTTTTCACCTATAAGGGCGGGAAGGTAAGTCAGCGGGATTCGTCTCTGGCGGCACAAATCTCCAACTATTCAGATATGTTAATTTATGAATCTCCTTTACTTGATTCCCGACGAAAGTGCTCCAAGGTTTCTTTTTTTGCTAACTAACTCAATACAATCATTGAATCAGTCCGATAAAAGGTTCTTAATTAATGTAATAATATTGTGCGAGAGTGTAAATGTCACAATTTTTGTGTAAACCTCGAAGTTGTCGTTTTATGTTTTACTTCCAGGTTTAGAGGTTTTCTTTTTGTCTAGATGTAAATTTACAGGCGAGTTATATTTAGAGGTTTGTTTCTAAGGTCAATTAGGCTATTTCTTTATGTTATTAAAAATCTTTTGTTGTAAATTAATAAATTCAAAACCGAAAGTAAAACTTTCTTTTAATCAATTACCATTAAATAAAAGAAAAAAAAAAAAAAAAAACAGTAGACAGGATTGTTATCGAAGTTGCTAGGATTATGGATTTCTTCCAAAATTTAGGGAATTTAGATATAAATTATGGAAGAAAAGAATTTACAAAGTATTTTGAAAGTTAATTATGAATTGAAAATAAGAAAACTCTAAAATTTTGTTTTTCAAAGAAAAAAAAATTATCAAATTAGCTCATGAAAAGACAGGAACAGGAACACGTGAATGCAAATGTTAATAGAAAATGTCAACATTTCAAATTATTTAAAGGAATTTTGAATTGTTGTAGGCACTTTTTTATCGTACAACTTTGCTTTCTTTCTATTGTTTTTACGCATCCACATAACATACAGCTATGAAAAGAAATATTGATATTCAATATATACAATATCAGTGTACTGTCTGTACATTTAAACATTGACGTATGTAAATTTTAGGCCTATAGGCGTAATATTTACAGTAATGTATTGTGTACATAAAAATAAGTGTCATTTAATTATATTTTTATGTTACTTCTAAATTAGTAATTTAATTTAGATAATTCAGAAAGCATGATATTGTCAAATTAGTATATAGAATAGTCTGTTATTTAGTAAATAATTACCTAAAAAATTTAATTATAATTTATAAATGCTTATATGAAATAATTAATTTTTATGATTCAAAAAGTTTTAAAATATAATGTTTGTAATTAAAATTGTTTAAATTGTTTACGAAAATAGAATCCGAGGGGAACATTTCGTTACGTAACAATCAGAGGAACTTTCAATTTTTACTTCTTACAATGAGGAAGGAGGCAGACCAAAAATAAATAAAAAATAATTATTTTGCGTATATTTGTAGATAATTTCTTATTTAAGTAATTTAAATAATAAATCGTTTAATTCTTTCGGGAATTTTTGTAATTTTAATTATTTTTCTGAATTTTATATTAGACGATCAGGATAGAATCGTGATTTGCTTTATTTGTAATACATTTTTGAACGAATTATGAGTAATCATAATTATACATTTTTAATAGAAATAAGATATCGGTTAAAAATCATCAGATTATTACAAATCGGCTTATTAAAATTGCTTTATTTAACAAGTTTCATACCAAGATACAGGTTGGAGGCTTATTCCAATGAAATGTTTATCCACGAAGTTAGTCAAGTGATTTATTCTAACAATTTCAATAAAATTGGTCAGTTTAGAAATTAAAGAAATCCTTATCGAAAATATTCCATTTTGACGAACATTTAGATTATATTTTTCGTTTTTATTTCCATTTATTTGCTTAGTTTTAACAGGAAGGAACACGAAAACATTTCGAAAATGTGTTATAGAGGAAAGTTTTCGAAAATACATTTTTTCCAGTTATTTTCTATGACTTACTCGACTTTTTCCGAACTGAAACTTCATATAGTCTATTACAGTAGTAAAGAAAGGAAACGTAACAAAATATTTCGAATTGTTTCTTTAATAAAATCGAAATTAATATATATACAACGTATTTTGGTTGTATTTGAAAAGAAATAAAGTAAATAAAGTTGAAAGTTTTCTTGGAGACAAAAGACGTGTTGTAAAAGGAGTAACCGGAAACTTTTGCCGAGATTCCCAGATCAGATGATTCTGAAGTCGAGAGAGTGAGCGGATGGAGCCAAACTTCCTCTCCTTTTCGGATAAAGCGGTGAGCGCGCGCGAATTTAAAGTCGCGTGTGGGGAGAGAAAAGAGCCGAGAAGCGGCGCGTCGGAGGCAGGAAAGTAGCGGAGGATTGGCTGTCGTCCGAGTCTGGAGCGGGGAGAGTCTTCGCCGAGTCTGATGGAAAGGAGGTAGCCGAGACAGACAAAGATGCCTCTGGAAGGTCGGTTGCTTAGCGCCTTCGTTAAGAGGGCCGAACAACTTAAAAAATGGCAGGACTCGGAGACCAACCGCACTCCGGCCGACGTACCTCGGCACCGTCCCAGCCGGATCAAATTTCCCGACGGATGCGTCTTCCTATCCGCCTGCGCCGCCGGAGATAAGGAGGAGGTGAAGCATCTGCTGGACGGCGGAGCCGACGTCGACACCGTCAACGTGGACGGATTAACGGCACTGCACCAGGTAAGAAGCCGCCCACTTGCCCGGTAGTTTCGTCATCCGGCACTTCCGGTCGAAGGGTAGCATTCGGAAGCCCAGATAGACCGCGATGGTCATAATTTACCAGTATTTCGGGGCGGAGAGTCTTCGGGCGGCATTATTTTCGCTCGGCATCCATTCGAATAACAGAAATGCCGCCCAGAAATAGAAACGTTGCGCCATCCACACTAAAATCCTAGGAACTATTTTCGTTTTGGTTTCGTCACGCGACAACCACATTGTGCCCCGCGTTTGTTTTGCTTGGACCCGGTACGCCGGGTGGGGAACCCTGCGTGGATCAGGTTGTCGAGTGCCATGACCGACGTCCGTTTTTTTTCAGGCATGCATCGACAACAATTTGGATATGGTCGAGTTCCTGGTGGAGGAGGGAGCCAACGTCGACAAGCAGGACAACGAGGGCTGGACCCCCCTTCATGCCGCCGTTTCCTGCGGATCAGTTGCCATCACAGAGTAAGTTACTCCGTGAGTCATTGTTTAAGTAGACGGACGTTTCCTACCTGGATGCGAAAAATCATTTAGCCCATTCCGGTGACATATAAAAAGGCTTAATCGAACTCTATTAATTTTTATTTCGTCCAAATTATTCTACGGATCAACTGATGCGCTTCGTTATCCACACACAATAACGTTATTCATCCATCCAATAATTTATTTGCGAAAATTTTTAGGTGATATAAATATAAATGCCAAGTTATAAATATCAAATGAGAAATGGTAATTCTGTACTATTTTCCTTTTCATTCTCTGCAGCTTATTCTTCTGAGAAGAAAGAACAATTAAATAATGTTGGCCACAAACACTATAAATAGATTCTCTGTTTCTCATTAAAATTGAAGGGCCCATTTATCTTTTTAGTTATTGGTGTGGCATTTATACTCGTTTCCTTATTGGCAAAACTAATTTATGACAAGGAATACATATAAAATACTTAAAAATTCAATATATCATACGTTCCTTACACTTGTGCTACGAACTGCTATAACATCTGTAATTTAACTTGTTCCTGTATCATTTCGTTATAATAATGCAAGACATGTCTATATTCACTTTATTTCAAATGAGTTTTACGGTTTTGATAAATAAGCCTATTTAAATCACAACAAACTCGACAAAATTAAATAATATTGCGATTAACAAAACAATATATAATTTACTAAATTATTAAATATTATTTTTATCTTAAACGTTTACAACTGGATAATTTTTTACGCGTGAAAATTGTGACATTTTTATGTCTGTGGAATATATTCGAGCTTCGAATTTATAACTCATATTCAGCATAAATTGAAATTTTCTACACTGAAAGAGCTAAAATCAATTGCGGTTGTAAACTCAGAAGTTATGTGGTTTTTCGGTTTTTTTTCCCAACATTTAAAATCGGTATTAGAAAGAAGAAAATGAGAAATTAATTATAAAAATGAAAGTTATTTGAAATTTAAAAATTAGTCGTAAGTTAGTCGTAGTTAAATTGGTTGTAGTGGTAAATAAAAAAGTGCCATGACGCTATTCGGCGCCCCGAGTTTGAATTGCCACTGTCTATAGAGAGGTTTCAAGTCGCATGTCACGTGATAAAACACACGTTTGCTCCGCCCATTCGCCATTTTTGTGGTAGTTTTCGCTCGCTTAGCTTGCACGTGGTCTGTTATTCGACGTCTTTTTTTAGTTTAAACGTACAAAAATACTGCAGTTCTATTATCATGGATTAAGTTAAAAAAGATTCTTTTCTTGCGGGCTATTCTAGCGGTCTAACAGGACGAGATGCAGCTCTGTACGAAGAGAAAATTTCGTTATTTCAAGGCGATCCATACGAAGCCAGTTTATCAGACTTCGTCGTAGATCAAGAGTTGTGGCCGAAAGTAGAATTTGGTGACATTATAAACTATTTGGTTTTGACAACAAATTTCTACACCCTGTCACAAATGAAAGCTTATAAATCTTTAGAGGCCCATAACTATTTAACAAGTGGCTGGGTTTCTCCTGATATAAAAGTAAAAGTAATGAATAACAGCGAAGTAATATTGCTTGGAAAGATATGTTTTCTTTTGTTTGTTTAAACTCGTGTTTTTACGTATTTCTTAACTAAGAATTTTTGTCTGAAAGTAAAAGTCTAATTAAAAACAGCTGTGGAAATTTTTTAATTCAAATTGTTCAGTACCTTTATTTTCTAGTTGAAACTAGCATATAATAAGCCTACTTGCTTTTAGTTTTAACGTGTAATGTTTATAAGTTTGCACTAGCTAAAGCCTGAAATTACATTAGTTATTCGTTTATAAATGCACTATACCTAACTAAATTAATATAAGCAAATCAGTAAACTCTTTTAGGTTTTAAAATATAACTTAGTGTTTATTAACGTAAATATTGAAATGAAATGTTTCTGACAAACTCTTGTATTGATATTCACTTTATTCGTAACGAAATTTTTCCGGTTAATTCTCGAGAGCCATGCAGTTTGCCTTCGTCGTGAAAGCTCCTCAGTTTGGGATCCTTGATGACAAATAATGCCGGGAATTTTAAAAAAATGATGTTCCTTTGTTCTTGAGTGAACTAGCATTACACCCAATTACACAACAAATCACCATAGTGATATTCGCGACGAAAAAAAACAACACAAGAACTCCAGTTAAAGCGCACGCGAACACACACAAAACGTAAACAAGTCACAAACAGTCACAAAGATGGCGCTGGACAATTGCGCATGCTCATGACGTCACTCGTGATGTCGACATGAAACCTCTCGTATGGGCAAAGCTCAGCTGTGTGGCGCAATATCTGCAAATGGCTTAAATGCAACAAAAATCAGCACAAAAACTGTGCAAGATGTAATTATTCTCAGTTTTTGGCTAAGATACACAGTCTAAAATCCAACCAAGATGTTCACAAAGTAAAAGGGCTTCGCCCTAGTTAAAAAAAAAAAAAAAATGTACTATACCAGGGCACCGCAATGGTACGCCCTGGCAGACTATAGTATACTGATTTAGATACATTTATTTGATATAATTTAGCATAGAAACACAATGTATGTTTATAAACTGTAAAACCAGATACTACACGGTATTTCTACAAACAAGCTTACGGCTTAAACCGCCGTATACCGTGTACTGCACCTCGGCATCTATTTCAGAATAAACGTTCCATTCAAAAACGTCAAGAAAGACCGATATTTCCTTATTTTTACCGGCGTAAAGTTTAAATTTTTAAGATATTTTTGTGCCCGTTTATGCTTAATACTAATATTAATAATACGTCATAGATAGTTAGTTAGTCTAATTAGTCGATAACTGCAAGATCATAAAATGTTGTAGTTTAAAATCATTGATAGGGTCGCTTTTGTTTACTTTTCGTAGGTTTGATAATTCTTACCAAGGGGCAAGATGTTTATTTTTCGTTTTTTTGTGTGTGTATGAAAACATTAACATTATTGAATAGCCAACCATTGTTTTATTATGCTTTTTATTCAATTTTTATATAAATTTTCCATCATTTTATAGAAAAATGTAGAAAGGGTTTCACTTATAAGAGTTTTCTAAAACTTTAGCAAAGCGATAAAAATTATTTATTCATTAAATTATGCAATTAATATTTGTAGTAATACGAAATATTAAAGCTCCGAATATCTTTTTCTTTACGTTCAATTAATTAGGACTTTTTCCTAATATGTTTTTACAAATTGTTTTAACTAATTATTTATATCAATAAATATAAATTCAGTCATCGATATAAATATTAATATTTATATATTAATAATTACAGAGTCATTTATATAAATAAATATCTTCTGAGAATGATTGATATCTATTAATATAATTAAGCACTTAGAGATAATTTTAAAAATAGTGCTTTAACTACACAAGTCTTCTTTTTCCACGAACTTCATTTGATTTCTATAATAGCACTTTTTTTCCACTAAAATACCAGCAAATATGCCCGGTGTTGTCCCGATGAAAAGTAATAAAACAAAACATTAAAATTAAAGCTCTATTAGGAGTTCGGTTATTTTAGGCCAATTGAAATCAACAGTGGAGCTTTCAAATCCAGAAGAAGACTCTATAGTCTGAAATCATATTTAAGAATATGATTCGTGGACCGTGTAACACCTTTAATAATTATTACGAAATACTCAATTATACAGGGTGTCCGGCTTAAAGATTTCATAAAAGGAAAGAGCATAAATTGAAAACATATCACAATTTACTGAAAAATTGTCTTCTAGCACAAAAACTTTGGAAGATTTCTTTTTACACTCATAAATACTTCTATATGTGCACCAAGAGAGGCGATTCAAATGTCCGACTTGTATTCCAGTTCGACCACGTATTCAATAACATGTGACATTGTCGATAACCTTACAAATTGTGGGTCTGAGATCATTCAAGATGTACAGTACGATTCATTTGATTATTCATAAAATCTTACAAGAAAAACTCTAGTGGGGTAAGGACCACTCTACCGTCTGGAACCTTTATTTAGATATTGTTTTATCTAAATCGAAAAATGGGATGGAGCCTCATCTTATTGAAAAATGGTGTCGGAAGGAAGTTGAGGGATGGCATAAGTTGCAGTAGGTCCAAATAACTTGCTCCATTCCTTGTGGCCTATCACCTGGTCCTTCGTTAACGTGTATCTATCTTGCCATCTTGTGCAAGTGCTAGTAACTGCAGCGCAAGTTATGGTAATTCTCACAAATGGCCACAAATGTCAACATAAAGTACACACCGACTTCCAGTCTGAATGAATAAAACGCAAGTTATAAATTTTCCTTATGTTAATCCTCTAAGCTGTACACCCTGTATAATTGAGCATTTCGTAATAATTATTGAAGGCGTTACACGGTTTACAAATCATATTCTTAGATATGATTCAGACTACAAAGTCGTCTTCTTTATTTGAAAGCTCTGCTGAAATAATACATTAAACTTAAATTATCGTAAAGTTAAAAGGAATGAAATCACGGGATGTCCGTATTTTATGGTAGCATATATTTTTTGCAGGATCCTAGAAAGTAACTCTGAAAAATTTGGACCAGATCGGTAAAAGCGAACATAGAGGCAGGCAAGACAAGCATTCTATTTTAAATGCACCCCAGGCTGAAAGTGTGGAATCAGACTGAGAACACAGTTTATTATCAAGATCATAATGAAAAGAAAATCAAGTTAAATATGTCAATCATGGTTATCTTGTATACTTATTACCGAGTTCAAATGAACAACCAAATTAACTGGAAGTTTCTATTAATGCTCATTGCAAATACTAATCTAGAAATAATTATGGAATCGCCTAACAACGGGTTAATTCGCCTGGAAAAAGTTTGAAATCAGATGCACGTAGTCGCAATCCTTAGCGAATAACATCTACTTTGACACGAATTACTGTTATGATACGTGCAGACAGAGTGTATTTGCAGTAATCTTATGACTTACAATTTATTCATACAGTAGCTACTACCAAAATGATTTATAGTAAACTGCCGAAATCTATTAATATGACCATGTTTCGCCAAACTTGCTAATAAACAAATACATGCAGATAATTCCTGTTTAGTTGTTAGAGCATGCCTCCACTTGTTGCTTCAACTTCGACCAGAGATTTGCAATCGGATTAAGGTAGGCTGTTTGATTAACTTATTATGGAGATGAGCGGTTTCTGTAGGCAATCTCTCACAAGATTCGATCGGTGACAGGGCGCATTATTATCCTGAAGTAGGTCATCGTTGTTATTCTCAAACAAGTTTTTTAATAGATGGTATAAGAAATTCATCCAGATCTTTACGTAAACAGCTGAATTAACTGTTGTCTTCACGATGTCCACTTCTACACCGTTTCCTGACATACATCCCTATACAAGAAGTGACATAGTTTGCTTGAACGTGAGTGTTACGCATATCTTCTTGTATTGTTTATTTTCACGTCTCTAGACAAACGTGCCGTCATCGTCACCATGTCCAACGCATATACGTGTCTTGTCAAGCGGAGTGAAAACTACATGCTCAACATGGTCTGTTGCTCTATTTTGATGTCACAAAACATGTTATCCGACAAAGAAGTTGGCCAACATTGGTTTTTCCGAAAGTTTGGTAAACACGACAACTTGTTGCCATCAACAACAAACCAATCAGCGAATGTCTCGGATGAAACTAACGCCAATTTATGAGTAGAGAATAGCCACATCCGCCATCTTATTATTTTTATCTTTTTCTTCGTCTTCGATTGCCAATAAAAAGTGAAAGCAGCAGGTTTCTTGACGTAGGCAGCAATTTTTGTTTGGAAATGCTATATCACGTGATTAGTTGTCGAAGGAAAATGTTATGTTGTGTTCTCTCTCTACATCGCGTCAAACAACAAACCCGCCAACCCCGTCGTCCAGCAAAATCGTGTAGTGTTTGCTCAACTCCACTAGACAGAAGAATAGTCGACTTCTCTAAGACTATTTTCCTTTAGCCCATTCCAGTCACAACTTTTTCGTCTTGTTATTAGTGCAGGCTTCTCTTTTGCTTTTCTAATCCGATACCATATTTCATGAATTTTATTCCTGACATTCTTGCTCACACACTTGTCCTTATCGCTTCACATCGATTTCATTTGTAGCAAAGTATATTTGCGATGTCGTTGACAAATCCTTCTTTACAGTTATCTCGTCGTGCAGTTGTCTTCATTCTGTCAATTGTGCCCCTTCCCCATACAAACAGGAAAAAAAACCTTTCAACGTTTTTGCATTTCTCGACGTTTCAAGATTCATTGAGTCTAAAAATGTAAAAATTTTGAGGGAGTCATTTTTTGACCAATCATTATACTTTTCCTCTGTTATATATAAGTCGGGTAAGTAAAAATAATTCTGTAGTTACAAGTAGATTGAACATTCTAAGTAAATGACTCCGTATTTTTTCCATTATATATGCGATTCTACAATTATTTTCAGAATAATGTTCGCAATGAGCACTAGTAGAAACGATTGTTCATTTGGAGCTAGTGATACAGTCATTGGTGTATGCAGGAGGCAAACAACGCACTTGCCCCCGAGTTCAAGTAAAAAATTCCACAAGTCATAATGGTAAAAGTAATTGAGATATGTACAGTAACCTTACACTCTCGATCATGAGATGGCAACCTTATCCTATGGGTAAAAAAGGGCAATTGTCTGGGCTTCTACCAACAAGACTCTAAACAAATTTTTTACAAGAAAATATTTCCCCCAAAAAATTCCTCCGAAGAAAAAATGTCTAAATTCAACATTGTACATTGGGTCCCCTAATTCAAATTCACCTGGGCTTCATGACGTTACAACGTGCCAATGGCTTTGCCCACTGGAAAATTTCCTACGACCCATGAATACAGTTTATGTATGCAAAATAGCCACAAGTAACGTAGTTTACTTGATGTCTTCTTTCTTATATCTCCGATGATAAAATATTTTTGAGGTAAGTACCTATGTGTTCTCAGTCTGATTCTATACTTTTTGCCAGGAGCATATACGGCATAGATTATATAGTAACTAGATCCAAAACTGATCACAACTTGATAATTAAAATTAAATAAATTATAATAAAGTTTTATTAATTGTGAAAATTAAAGTATTATATATTAATATATTGAAACGCAGATGCTAGTTAAGACCAATTTTGCTTCCACTATAAAATTTTACGTATTTGGTTTCATTCTACTAAATTTAAACGTTTTTCTTATATTAATGTTATTTAAAATAAGTGTGATTTTGTAAGGAGATTTTCATTTTCTGCGGTTTAATTAGAACATGTTTTAAAAATAAAGCGGTTGAAGCCAAATCGAACTTCCAAGTAGATTTTGGCAAGTCAAGTTTAAACTGACTTATCTATCCTTTGATCGTTCATGAAACAACCGTTTTCAATGGATCAATTATATAACTCAATTTTTCGTTATTCAGATCCTCTCCTTAACAAAATTCGGATTTTTTTACAACTGTAACGTAAAATTATCAATTCTTAAAATCCTTTTATATTTAAAATGTAGTTATACAGAAATATTCAAGCTATTTATAGTTTAATTAATTATAAATATTATAATAAATAATAATTTCAATATATAATAAAAATTAAACATTGAAACTATTCTATTCAAATAGTTTTCCTATAAAAATTTGAAAAAATTGTAGACCTATAAATTCTCACAGTCGTCCGCCTGTCTGTCCGTTGTCTGTTTGTCTTTCCTTAAGCTCGAGAATGAAGACCAGATATGAAATTCAGCCAGATCCATATACCCAATTAGACAGATGAAAAACTATGGAAATATTAGGAGCAGGAGGCTCCGATTAACCATATAAGAACTTCCCATGCAAACCGGAAGTTATGTTATTTCATTTCAAAATCTATTTTCTCCCGAAAGAAGTTAGATGACCGGCACTACTCCATTGCTAACGGAAAAGTATTATGTACTGTACAGGGGCAAGACACTACTGATTTGAGGTGGAGAGCATATTTTAAGTTAAATAAATTAAAAATATGATTAAAAATCTCAGCCCGGCATTATGACGATGTAACAGTAAATAATGGCTCGTTCATTGTAACTGAATCACTTGGAAATCGTTAACTTTATCTGTAATAATATCGAACTATCGTTGTTATGTTTTATAAGTAATATTATTTAATAAAGAACTTTCTGCGTAAAATTTATGGATTCGAATCGATTTGTTTAGTTAACATCTACTTAAAATTAAATATCAGTTTAATGTTTTCAATTTTAAAATAATCGAACGTAGAATGTAAAACTTTTTACTGTACTTGCCTACATTCTAATTTGCAATATCGATTTGAAGATATCATACATAAATTGAATAACATCATATTCAATAATGGCTATTTTAGGACCTCCCCCAAAAATGCATAGAATATAAGGAAGCCATTAAATTTTACATATCTTAAACTACTTAGATTATTGTCAAAATATCAAAGTTGTTTCAATAACCGAAGTAAAAGTAATTAGTGATGATCCCATGGCCAAGGTGATAAAGATTTCAGTCTACCAGTCTGGGTGCTCAAGGTTTGAAATCGGGGTCGAGGGCCCAGCGAATTTTTCATTCTCGTATATCTTATCTCCCATTGTGGATCTGGCTGAATCCATGATGGATGTAGAAAAAGCCCTCTTCATGCCTACAAGACAAAAACACTTACAAATTTAAAATGAAAGTATATCGAAACGTGACTATTCCTTTCCTATTTTATGGGCGGTACAATTTTTTATTTTTGAGTCAGAGTCGCGACTTTATAACGTAAATCGCATCACAAAATAATCTCGTGAGCCACGACTGGGGTCATGCTTACGAAGTTTCATAAACGGCGAAGAGTGCATTCAATAGAGCAGGTGTTTTCGTGAGAAAATATATGTAATGCCCTTTTTTTTTAATTATGTCTTGCATTATACGTCTATTTTTCTATTCTGTAAATATATAAGCATATATGTTTTTACACTATTTCTTTATTTTATTGTAATTTAGGGGTTAAAAAAAAGAGAGTAAAAATGGATATATTCGAAAGATGGATAGGGTCAAGCGGTTTGAAACGACGTCAAATATGAAGGATTTTTAATTAAAACACTGTCGAATCATACAACAATATGTTTTGTGTGACGATACCGCCTATCGAAACAAACTTTTATTTTATTAAATGAAATCGGAAGTGACATAGGAACAGGAAAGAGGCCCGTATCGAACTAGGATTTCATTCTGGAAGAGCGTGGAGTGGACGGAACATTGTTTTAGTGGATCGGATGTTACTGCACATTTTATAATCAACAAACTAATTAGCTATTGATTTTCAGTAAGACATACAAGCGAAAAAAACATTTCGTCAAAACATGTAATTATTCGGCGAATAATTAATTCATATTTAAAGATACTATTAATAATGGTTGGTACAGATCACGCGTGTCCAAAGTGGCATGTAAGGAGAAATCATCTGATACACAACATATCATCTGGCACGTATATGATTTCGATTTATCATCTACCTTTTTCAATCATCCGTTTTTCAATCAATTTTTCAATCAATCCTTTTTTTACATTTATTCTAATTAAAGCATATTCGTTAATTTATTTAAGTATTGTTATTCGAAGTCTAAAACTTTGGCACGCATAAACGACTTTAAAGCTAAGTATGCTTATTATACGGCAGGCGAGCTCAAAAAAGTTCGCCATCCCCGGTATAGGTAGACTCGAATAAATTATTCCAGGCTTGACGGACGGGTGGGCGAGAAAATTTTAAGTAGGTTGGTGCTGTAAATATTTTAATATAAGAATATATTCAACTTCTGTTCGCGCTTTGATTTTATTAGAAGCTTCCAAATAGTCATGCACGATGTCAGACAACAATGTACTGTACAAGTAACATTATTAAACGATAGCCATTGCTTTAGCATAGAAACGCTGTGAATAAATTACTTGCAAGAAAAGTTCCTTAAAAATAATAATCCCTATTTGTGTTATTCATATTGTTTTTACGTTAAATCAGTGGTTTATTTGTACATAAAAATTTTTATTAAAATATGTGGATAATAGAGGAATTTCTATCGCTCATCGAACTGTTGTGACAGGGACGGCAGACTGGTGTGACTCATCTCGAAGAATAGAGAGGTCTTGTGAGAGCTCAATAAGAGAGTTTCATCGTAGGAAAAGTTTGTACTGGCCTATATGTTTCTTATTCGATCCTTTTTTAAATCGAAAATTGAATTATGTTACTATAACTCAGCCTAATGGCTTCACAATAAAATATTTTTTTATTATAAATAAGTTATGTTTCCATTGTGGGTTGATTTCGTATGTAATTTTTCACATTGAAGACGAGAGAAGGAACTTCTTTTTATGAATTATTATTTTGCATCTAACTCCTATTAAAACTTTATTCTTTTCTATTTAGAGTTTCACTGGCTCTGACTCTGCATGGATTCTGGAACACAGGAGAATGCTCTTTAACAGTTATAATATTAATAATTTGTTTATGATTATATTAAAAATTATATTAAGTATTATTTTGTTTATATAAAAAATTTAAACTTTTAAATATAGGGTAAACTCAATTCATGTATGAACCAGTATGAGCAATTCGAACAACACTAACGATATGAATACGCTATTTAAAAACATAGCTTATATAGTATCGAATAAAAGCAAAAACTACCGTATTTTGGAATGTATCAAAATAATGGTTCGATTTAATTAAACATATTTCTCTAAAATAATAATAACAGTATTACCGGATAATCAATAGTGAGAAATTTTCCTGCCGTAGTCAGACATTTTGATTCGAATTGAAAGCGCTGAATGCGTAAGAGTATCAAAAGATGACCCACCCGATGAAAGAAGCAGCTCCAGACAATGAACGAACAAAATAGTTGCAGAGTGTAGTAGATTACTAAACATCTTATTCAACTGAGATGTAGCCATCCGAATTTCAAAAACAATGAGTATGCTTGATTCATTTCTATACAACTTAGAACAAAGTCCAAGGCTTCAGTTAGTAAACGAAATATTTATTTATTTTGTAAAATTTAATTTAATCATTATTCTTAAAACATCATTTTATGATCTCTTATGCTAATTCTTCCTATTACAGTATTAGATTCTTTATATAAAGCGATGAATAATAAAGTGGAAGTTTCATGTTTTACGAGGCATAGACAAACTTGGATTTGCGAGACAGACCCCTTTCATATAAGTTGATATAATATAGGTCAGTATCATAAGATACTTGAAATTGTACAAAATATAGGATCCTAATTAGTACTGGATCAATCCAGAGTATATAAACATATATTTGGCGTGTCTAAGTACTTTACAACTGTAAGATTCCTAAGCAAAACTGCCAGTATTAGGGTGATTTATGTTCTGTACAGCACCTACTGTGCTTCTGTATTATTGTACAATACTTATTTTCATTACACACATTATTAATATAAGTGGTATTTCATGTTATCTTAATACAGTATCTCATTAAATTTATCTTTGCCATACTAACTTTATAAAACGTATTTTTTCGTATTTCTGTTCAAAAAATGCGACGGCCGAGGCGGTTTAGATGTCAGCCTACTTCTCTGGGGATCCGGATTAAAAAACTCCAGGAAATTTTAAGGTGGACCTGAGCCGTATATGTTGATACTTGCTTGCTACTATTGTAAGCTTATCCCAACTCACGATGGGTATGGAAAAAATACCTTCTTAGTGTTTGCAATGCGGAGAGTTTTTTTTTTTTTTTTTGTTTAAATTCAAATAATGCTTGAAATAAAAATCTATTTATTACTTATTAAATATTGTGTTGATAATTTGTTGAAAAATAGAGCAATTTTTAATAGTGTTATTCTAAAATAACTTAAATTTAAAAAGGACATGCAAATAGAAGTATTTATAACACATTGAGGAAGATAAGTTTTTCAATCAATACCATTAGAAATCTATGATATAATCTAATTTATAACATTATTAATTCAGGTTATATTTTATATGTTATAATTCTCTATTGTAATAAATTACAGAAAAAAATATTAAAAAGTATTAATACATTTTTTAAATTCTCACATTTAAATTAATGCCAAGTTAAAAAAATATATAAATTATTTATTTAGCGCCAAGATTCTTGGAACATTTTATGCAAGTAGAAAATTTTCGAGCATTTTTTTAGGTGTCGTTTCAAAACAATGAAACGTTTTCTCTTCTGAATCGAAGCGTGTCTTGTTGAAACCGAACTGTCAGCCAAATGTGTCTAAAACTTTATAGTCGTAAAATTGTTTTGAAAAATTGTAAGCCATATAATGATAGGTCTATTAGTAACTTTTTTCATCTGCATTAGTTTTTTATACGGAAATATTTTTAGGAGATAAAAGAAACAATCAACAAGCCTATATTTAGGCAATAATGTCACATTAATCACCTTTAGTCTACAAAAAATAATTTTGTATTTTCTAGAGGAATTTTGATAAAAATTAAAACCATATTTAATTAATATTTCTTATCAAGATGGCTTAAATTCAAATAATAAGAATGTAGTTCCAATTCTAACTTCTAAACAATTTATTAATAATGATTTACAACTGAAAATAGCGCAAAACATTTTAAACTTATTTCATTTTGAATAATTTGTATAAATGATTTTATAACTAAAATTTAATGTGTAATAAGCTGTTTGAAAATCTCTTTCCTTCTATATATTAACTCTATGACAAGAACAACATATACTGTATAAGAATTTATCTTATAATTTGCCATTTGTACAACTAATTAAAAATTAGTTGTATTAATTAGTTAAACATAAAAAATTTAAGTATAAAATTACACTTAATAAAAATAGTAAATGAGTTAATAACGATGGTATATAAAAAGTAGAATAGAACTCTTATTGATTTGTATACCTTCATTTAAGTTATTTCCTATATATTTGCACTAGAATTGCCTTCTCTATAAATTATTAGAATGATTTTATTGCAATAATTGATGGCGTAAAATTTGAATTTGTCTTTTTTATAATCTTATTATCATATACGTGCTTATTTATATTTATTATAATTTATAAATAATTTTAAACAAATTGATATTCGTTTTAAAATATTGAGTGTATGTAATATCACTTACAATATAAAACAATTAACTAGATTTTAGTAAAATTTATTATTTCAAGTATAAATTAATTTAATGGAAATTTTTCAATATTGGATATATATGAAATTCGACCAATGATAAGATTTAACGAAACTTACTTTGAAATTGAGAATAATTATCATCATCATCATCCTTTATTGTCTAATGGGAATTTCTTCCCTATTACAAGGGGGTTACATTTACAATATTTATTTGCTTTTTTACTTTACAATACTCTTTGATTTTATTAATTTACACCTGTTTTTCCGCGGATACATTCCAAACATTTTTATTTTGCATCTTACAATCTTATTACTCTTTTTCATTAATAATAACATATTTTAATACTTCCTTAGTGTTGATTAGTTTATTTTTGTAAATGTCAATTATTTTACCAAAATAGTTATAACTTTTATAAGTCTTTTTTACTTGTTTTGTTGAAGTTTTTTAACAGTTCTATTAGCGAGTAGCCAAAATTGAGAATAATTATTAACCACGTCAATTGTTTTTATTACGAAGACGGAACAAAATATGATGACAATTATTTATTGTGACGTCGTCACAATGCCGGGCTGCAATTTTTAATCATATTTTTAATTTATTTCATCTAAAATATGCTCTCCACCTCTTGCCTCTGTACATCATACTTTTTCTTTAACAATAGAGTAGTGACGATCGTCTATCTAATACCTTTCAGGGAAACATTTTTGAATTTAAATAACATCACTTCTGGTTATCATTGAAAGTTTGCATATAGTCAGTGGTGATATTCGAAATATTTAACAAGGGGTTCGCTAGCAGAAAATTTTTCCCTGACAATCACCGACAAACGAAATGGAAGTTTTAGCTAGAAATAAATACAATACCTTTTCTTGCCATATATCTAACAATCAGTGGCGTATTTGGAACGTAACGAACCCTGGGTGATGACGAGGTAACAATAGTATTTTAGTGCTGTCGACCTTTCTTTTTTAGGCAGAGAAATTGTTAACCGCGAAATGGCACTCCTCGTAATAGACCGATGTCATCATCTCTCGAGATACATTATCCTTTTTCTTTCGCTGTCCATAGCCCGACACGTGTTCCACAGCCAACTTGTATTATCTCGCGCGCGTGGCATTCTGGGATCTCTCTTATGACTGGATCTAGTTTCAAGAACTCTCTTAAATCGATCGCGATTAAACCTCGTTTCGGTCGAGATTGAAACGGTCCAGAGAGATCGCACCAAGACATAGTCCCCGACCTTGCTCACAATCTAGATTGAAATGCGAACGGGGTATAAGGCCCTAGTTTAGTAGTATTACAGAGTATAATACGTATATTTTAATATATTTAAAAAAAAAAACAAACCCACTGAGAAATGTTCCGTGTGTTTAACAAGGTTCGGGAAACTGAAAATTTTAACAACGGGTTCGGCCGAACCTGTGCGAACCCGCTGAATACCACCACTGCATATAGTTAATCGGGATCTTCTGCTCTTATGGTTTCCAGATCTAGTCTCGGATTTCCTCTATCTAACTCTGTTGTCGAGATTAAGGAAAAACAGACAGACGGACGGACGGCGGTGGGAATTTATAGGTCTACAATTTTTTCAAATTGCATCCCAATAAATCATTTTATTTGATTAATTTCTCAAAAAATTCTACAGCAACTTTATATTTTTAACCATTCAGGCCATAAACTGTATTCATATTTTCATATTTTTCAAGGGGACGAAAAGTATATAACGAAAAGTATATAAAATTGATACGTTTATTTTTTGAAAAGTATGTAAAATTGATATATTTATAATTGATATTTATACAAAATAATTGATATTGATAAGTATAATTGATATTTTACATACAAAAGTATGTAAAATTGATACGTTTTTACGATTTACTTTTCTCCAACAATGGTTCATTTTGTTGTAAGATTATAGGTACTTTTTCATAATTAGTGTGATTAAACTGATAATATCAGTTATAATAAAATGATTGAACCATATTTCGTAAGTAAAACAATCAAGTAAGCGAAGATTCTTCTTACTTCTCACTTTCCAATTTTCTGTGTTATTATTTTTTAAAACCTTTTATTATATCATACGGATATTATTCAAATAATGTGTTTATTATTTTTTCTTTCTTGAACATTAGCGATAGTAACTCTTAAGGCATTGCAGTAATGCAGTATATATTTCGTTTCGGTCAACCTTTCTTTTGCCTCTTTTTTATTGAAGGCAAGCAAATATTGGTCAGAATTAAATTAAATTAGATAATTAAAAAATTCAATTTAATCTTAATAGAAAGTGGGTAAATTGGTGTCAATTATTAGACACCAATGATTAATAGTTGTTTAAAACTTCAAACTATTCTTTTGAGTTATGATCACCTAATGCTAGGGAAACACAGAGCGCTACTTGCGCTATGAACAAGCGCCATGTTTGCTATACAACCAAAAAATAGATGCATTTGTTGATAATGTGATTTGTCAAACAGAACTACGTAAATAGCGCGTGTAGTTCTGTGTGGCCAGTAGCATTATCAACAAAGGAAGTCATTTTTTGGTCTTATAGCCAACACAGGGTATATAGCGTACTGTACAGTACGTAGAACTCTGTGTAACCCTAGCATTAACGTGAAATTATCATTAGTTTAATAAAATTTCTGCTTGTTAATAGAACTTAACCTCTTTGCAACTAGTTAACTAAAATTTTACTAACTCGATCCGCTCGTTAAACAAATCTGGCATAGGCCTAATTATATTTAGTTTAAATACGTGTATCAAAATAATTTGTAGATATTGCAAATCACACGAATCCCTTTTACATTCGTCGTTATTCGATAATTTTTTATGTCATTATAATTAAAGTTGTTTTGAATATATCGAAAAATAAAGTTAGTAAATAGTGTTATTTTGGGAAAGTTAAAAGAATGACTTCTACATTTTGGTGTAAGCTTATTCCATAAACTAGAAATTTTGTCGAAACAAAAAAAAAAGAAAAGAAAAAATGGAAGATGCTGTCTTTTTCTTTCAGATATTTGCTCCAGAAAGGCGCCAATCCAGTGGCTATGAATAATGATGGAGAATTACCCATAGACCTGGCAGAAAATGAAACAGTAGAGGAGTTGCTACAAAAAGAGATGGACAAACTAGGTAGGGTACGTCGCTGCTCACTAAGTACGTACTCGACAGTTATTTGAATTTTTGTTTCTTTCTTTCCCAGAGATCGACTGCGATAGTGTCAGGACTCTGGAAGAGAAAACTATGTTACGAGATGCCAGGAATTGGTTTAGAAACAAGAAGATTGAAGATAATATCCATTCTCGAACGGGGGCTACTGCGTTACATGTAGCCGCCGCCAAAGGATACGGAGAAGTGCTAACGTGAGCTATTTTCTTCTTGTAGAGATTTAAATGTTAGGAGTAATGACATTTTTGTCTTTGTCTGGTTACAGTTTGTTAATTCATTCGGGAGCTGACTTAAATGCTCAAGACTATGACGGATGGACTCCTCTTCACGCTGCTGCCTATTGGGGCCAGAGGATTGCTTGCCGGATGCTGGCCGAGAATCTGGCAAACATGAGCATTCAAAACAACGTGGTAAGTACGAAAGAATATACTTTCTTTCGAAATTCGTTGAATGCTTTTCTTTTCGCAGGGTCAAACGTGTTTCGATGTAGCCGACGCCGACATGGTTAAGCTACTGGAAGAACTCAGAAAGATGCAAGAATCGGTAAGTTGAACGAATTCCGATTTTTAGAAACTCATAACCGTATTGAGTGTGATGACGTAGTAAATAGACGAATGTCGTTTCGCTAGATGCTGAAGGAGCGTCCAGAGATCAAAGAGATTCTTGAGAGGACAGCCAGATCTCCCCCTATGCGTA
Organism: Centruroides vittatus; assembly: GCF_030686945.1. Classification (NCBI taxonomy): domain Eukaryota; kingdom Metazoa; phylum Arthropoda; class Arachnida; order Scorpiones; family Buthidae; genus Centruroides; species Centruroides vittatus. The sequence continues at coordinate 4,202,560 of NW_027122456.1, forward strand.
AGACTTCCGTCAATCGTTCCGTTTCAGCAGAAAAGATTACCGTCGGGTCACGCCCTCCGCCACCTATAAAAGAAGTAGTAAAAGTGAAATTCGCACCTCTGGTTGATTCCCAACCGCTCAAAGGTAAGTGATAAAAGAATTAGAACTGGAACCAAAAAGTCATCCGTTATCGCGCTTTCGCCATTGTTACGAATTCGCCCAGAATGAAGTTTCAATGCGCAAGCGCCAAAAACAACCAATGGGCATCGACCTCAATTATCTAATCGCGTTATTTTTCCAGTTGACAGAAACCGGCCCGAAGTAGAGGAAGTCCGACGGCCCGGCGACCAGGTAAGTTTCTCTTTGTTATCATTTTTCCTTCAGTTGCCAAGAAGTGATCTATTGCGATACTGTCAGAAGTATTGAAATTCTATCAGCATCGCAAGGACTAACTTCGGGTGAGACTTCTAGAACGGAAATGAGACCGGATTGATTTTGAATCTTTGCAGCGGCCCGCGGCCAAAGAGGAATCTCCCGAAAAGGATGTTCCTTGGAGAAGACCTCGCAGATACGCTGTCTCGCCTCCCAGGAATGAAGAGGTAAGCTATAGGACGAGGTATTCTCGGAAACAACAATGTAGTCGATATAGGCCTATCGTGTTTTGTTGGTTATTTTCTACAGGCAGAAGAAGAGGAAGAAGAAGAGGAAGAAGAGGTGGAGAGAACCAGGTGAGTGGATGCTGACTTTTTCAGAAAAGAAGGGGTAAGAGGAAAGAGCGGTCGAGAGGTCGACGTTTTCGGACTAGAGAGAATCCGTCGGGATTTAGTCAAAACAAACAAACGTCGTGCCAAGCCGGTCTATCAATAGCTCACTTGACTTCCCGACCGAGGCGGAGGATAAGTCGGTCGTGGTAGCGATTGTCGGAGCGGCTCGCGCGGACGCTCCTTTCCTCCGTCTCCGAGAAACGACGTAGAAGAGCACCGATAGAAATCTTTTTTTTCCGCAGAAGTCCAGAAGAAGAAGACATGGAATTTGGAGAAGAGATTACGTACAGGTAAGCCTTTTGTTTCGCATTAAAATGATCAGATTGAGCGGAAACCTGCAAGCCGGAAGTCGATCGAAAAACGGGCGCGTGCATTTTGTTGACAAAGGAACGAAACATCGTCTTTGAGACAATTAGTTCTGTAGTGAATCGACTAAAACATAATAGACAATGTAATGTAATGCATTTAAACGACACGAATTTAAAAGAAATACTCAAAGTTAGTTTTCGATTTATTTAAAATGTGCGTTACTTAATTTTCGAATGTATTATTTATACGTGAACAATGAATTGGTTACGGAAAAAATAGGAGTGATAAACTAAAAGTAAAGAAGTTCTAGCAATCAATCTAAAACGGAAGAGAATAGTTTGACAATTGTTTTTGTTGATAATAAAAAGGTATTAAGTTACATCATTAAAATGCATACATTACGATAAATATTTGTACTGTGTACGTCTAAATATTTATTTTCAACAAACTTATATTCTAATGTAATTCTTATGGTGGGTGATTAACTTTATTTGTCAAACTGTCAACGTATATATTATGTTCTGATCAAAAATATTGGCCATATTTTTTCATAATTTGTTCTCGTTAACTTTTCTTTTTGTACAGCATATATTTCTATTTCAATATTTTATCAATTTAGAAGAAATTAAATAGATATTGGAAAAATTTATGAACATAGAAATCGTGTAATAACGAACGAAAATTAACTAAATCCGTCGTAGTCAAGAGAGTATGTTTATAATTGTATAGGATCTTATACAGAATATATTTCAATGTCAGCTTGTCTAACTGTGTTACTTCAGTATCATGCTCTTCTTACGTAAAAGCCAACAAGAATTCCGTAGTCTTACGTAATTTAAATATTTTTCCATTCTTTAACCAAGTGGGATCACTCTTGGCTTTGCAATGGTTGAGTATACGAGTATTTTTAGTTTAAATGTAAATTCATAAAATTCTAAATTCTAAATTAAGAAAATTGACGACGTCGCTTTATTTTGAAAATACGGCTGAAATTATAGTAGTAATAAACATCTTGTTACTAACTGTACAGTACAATACCGGCATAAAAATTATCTAAAAATTGTATAGTTTTATTATACAATTACTCTATTTCTTTTATATAAAATAGTTTTGAAAAAATGACAAAAAAGAGAGAAAGAAACATTGAATAGGCTTATAAAATAGATACGATAAATCTTAGAACTAAGATGAAATGATGGATATTTTGTTAATAGAAACATCCTTTCTATATTTATTTTAGATATATTTTATATTTATAATAATTTAATAAATATAATTAATTATATACGCCTCCCGCGTGTTCTTATTTATCGATATTGAATAGAAGTACAGTACCTATTTCCTCGGGCTCAGGGCAATTTTCTCCTTTTGCCCCCCCCCCTGTTTGTCCTTGATTGATAGATACACAGATTACTTTGGTTTAAGTAGTAACTAACTTACTAACTTATAATAAAATGTTCTGTCTTTTAGAAGATTATGGTTTAAATGTTATCGTTTATACTGTATGTGAAAGTAAATGAACCTTTAAATAACTGTATGAAAAAGTATAATATGTTTATATTTATCATCTTAACCTAAATATGTCCAATTAAAAGTTTTTACGATGGTTTATGCCATCGTAAAATTTTAATATATTAGAAAATGGGGAATATCATATGTCATCTTTTAAAGAGTTATTCCTCTACAACTAAAAATAAATCAACAGGTATTCGAGAGGTTATTTTATATTTCAACACACAGTCAATCATAATGCACAATAAGCATTGCCTCATTATATGCATAATAGAACATAATGAAAAGTTAAAACAATGTAAAATTTTATACAGATTAAGCTGCATTGTATTGAGCGTAAATCAATGACTATTAAGAGTAGTTTCATTTGCAAATTTTTGAAATTTAAAGGAAATAGGTTACACTGATAACAAAAGCATGAAGTTTGTAAGAGTTCCTATATTCTCTTTCAAATTACAAAAAAGAAAAGAACACACTTGAATTAATGAAGCAAACTTAAAATTCTAAAAATCTGTTTGCTTGCATCTAGAATTATTTATTCATTTGTTAAAAATGTATATGTTTAGACAGTTTGGAAATATTGAAAGAAACTTTAGCTCTTTTAATTGCCATTATAGACAAACTGAAATATAAAATGGATTGAATTATTTTATATGTTAATACTTGTTTTATTACAGTGAATAAAGTATATCTTATCATATTTAAGACAAAGCTAGAGGAATACTTTTAATAATAATATAAATAGTAATCTTTTAATGTAAAGATTAGCATGCTTTAAACTTTTGAAATAAGCTGAGAAACGTTTTAATATTCAAATCCGATTGATATTTATACACAAATATCAATCGGAATTGAGTGAATCATGATGAATAAGTTAATCATGAATTAACTCTTCAGTTGACTAATATTCACTATTTTTTTTTTTTTACACAAATGCATTATATTCATTATTTATTATTCATTCACACTTTTTTTTTTATTTGTTTACAAACTTCCTCCTTCTCCTCATCTGAATGGTCATTTGTTGTCATGTATGTCTAGATTAAGAAAAGGCTCCTTGGTTTATTATCTATCCTCAGTGCTACAGTCCTATCAGATACTTGCCAATATCAGCCAACCAATTTAGCCATCTTCTTTTCCAGCATCACCCCAACTCTTCCGTTCCTCTTGAGTAGATGAATCTTATTTCTTCATCAGTGGTAATATCTTCTTTTCCAGCCCATCTTGTTTCAGAGATCTCTAAGATTGAGATCTTCAGTCTTTTCATTTCCTGCATTACACTTGCCATCTTTCCTGTTTGATATAAAGATCTAACATTCCTGGTACCAATGTTAATGCATTTCTTAAGGTTTGCATAGCTGTGTGGAATTTTTGTATCCACTCCAAGAGTTCCTAATGACTTTGATCGTAAAGCGTCATTTGAAGCATTTCTCGAGTTTAACCTGTGTACTTCCTGTAATTCCAGTACAGATCTGCTGCACCTCTTCCTCGTAGCCAACTGCACAGGGGTCCTATCCATTCCTCTGCTAAACGGATTATTTCTGAATCTTCTGTTCATCAAATCTTGCGGAAATAGAGATGCATGGTGCTTCCCCGTTGCCTTCCATGCTTCAGCTCTTATATTTAATATATTAATAATCATTTTTTAATCAATTAGCTCAAACAAAACTTTAAAATATTCGATGAAAACAAAACTTACATTATTTTTATATTTTTCATATTTGAAAAGTTTTGAAAATGATGTGAAAATATTATCAAGAATTTTTGTGATTGTATTTACTAAAAAATTAAACAATATTAAAATATTATATACCGTATATACATACGGTATATATAGTAATATTGTAGTGTATTGTACTATACAGTACAATACACTACAATATGTATTTAATTTGCTCATCGATCGCCTTTCAACCTTTCACTGACCTCTAAAATGATTAGGATTTTATAACTATTACCTGTAATATCCTAGGATATTGAAATTACGAAAAGTAATTAATATAATTACTTTTCGTAATTTTATTAATACAGTGAAATCTCCATTAACGGACACTCCGAATAGCGGACACCTCTAAATAGCGGACAAGCTTCTCGATCCCGACGGTGTCCGCTATTCAGAGATTATACTATATCTTTAATTCGTAGCAAATTATAGCTTTTTTCACCACTAAATTAAATGTTTATGATTCGTGCTAATTCGAAATATGAATTTGACTTTGATCGTTAACTTGTATTTAATGTTTGTTTCCACGAAGAAGCATTGTCTTCTTAAGGAATAATTATTGCCTTTTCTCGATTCAACGATAATAGTGAATTCTTTATTTGTAGTATCATCGTTTTTAATTCCAATTTTGTTATATTTCTTAGTTATTTTAATTCAAATTTTGAGTTTATAATACAGTGCATTGCTTCCATAAAGTAAGGAAAATATATATAAATTTTATTGAATTTTTCAAGTATTCACAACAAAATGAACAAAATTGAATATGTATATTTAATAATATGTAAATTACATTATAATATATACAAATTAATGCAGATTATTTCATTCCTGATTTTTCAATCAAACTGCTTAGATAGGCCTACAGAATTTATAATGCACGCTGAAAATATCGTTTAACAGATATATTAAGATAGCAACCCATTAGAAGCTTCAACCTATCGGAACTCAAGTAAAGTAGCTGTATATTTTACAGGCCTTAGAGAGATTTATGCGAATTAAAACAGCATTCTGAAGACTTTTTGTAGAAAAATCTCGCTCTGTAGCTACAAATAATCGTGTAGCTTCATTTGACTAATTGGATTATTAATCTTCAATTACAAATTACAATTAGATCTCTCAGTAGCACGGTAACAAAAGATAGTATGTTCTGTTATAACATATGAAATAGTTATGTTTGTGTTATTTGTTGTTAACCATTTATATGCGTTCTTCTAATCCTCTTATATAAACATCTTAGCGTGATAATACCCTACTCAATGAAGTTAACAAGACCTTGATTAATTGAATAAGATCTGGAAGCAAATAGCAACAGTTAGATAGAATAACTATATTATTCACAATGACATCAAGCAAAACACTTTTAAGCTAAAGGTATTTTGGCGAACATTATTGCAAAGTAAGCACTTGAATGGTTTCTTAAATGACATATACATTGCTACAAAGCTCTTGTTCCTTATAAAAGTACAAAACTTTATGTTGACTTAATTTTTGAAATGTTGTGGCACTGCTAGAATTGACGAATGATAACAAAATGTAATCATTACGTATTGTGTTTGTCATGACATACACTTCATACATGACTGTACATTACATAAATTTATAGAAAATAGTAAATTTATATCTATAATATTAAGTGCAGGATATAAAACTTTTGTACTTAACGATTTAATGTTGTTCGCACAACTTATTCATTTTAATAAAGACGTAATTCTGATAAAGTCATTTTCATGAATTTATCGTTGAAGCTCGATAATCGAAAAGATTTTCTCGATTAGACCTGTATAATACAGTACGAAAAGGCAAGTTGACAAAGCATTTAAATAAATGTAAATCATTTAACATAATTTTAAAATAATTTAATTATACCAAGCTAAATTTATCTTGATTAATAATTATTTCCTACGTGTTTCGTTTTTATAAACTTTTATATAATTTATTTAAAGACTTAATCTATAATAAATTCTTTATTAATAACAAATAAAAATAAAAAATTTAAATACAGTTAGTATATAAAATAAGTTTAACAATCAGTTTATCTATATGAGATCGAATTTGAAAATGAAATTTAGGCTACATTTATCCTTCAATTACATTTGTTATCATTGTATAAATTTAGAATAGTTTAATTGGTCTGTATAGTTCAGTCTGTAAATTATTTACATGTGTTATTATTATTGCTTATTTATAAAAGTCAGAAAATTATAAATGTATAGGTCTACTATATTCAAAAATACCGTTTATAAATAAGTAACAACCTGCCAATTAAATCGTATTAATTTAACATATGCACTATTTTAATTAAAGATTTATTTATTTTAAAATACATAATAAGTAATCATTCAACTATTTAATTAGCGGTTTTATTTTTTCATATGCAGAGAAACGTTTTATGTAGATAAAAATCAGGAAAAAACCTTTCGGTCGTTATTCGCTTATAATGATATTTCTTGTATTTAATTACGCATGTAAACAGATTGATAGTAGAAGTAAGACTTTGGCATTGTTTTTATGCGTAAGTTTATAGCCTGTGAATAGACAGAAAAGCATCCTTGGAAGGAACATTGTTACTGTAGATCCAGGACACGACTATGACGTAATTTTTGGCAAATGTAGTAGGTTGTTTCGACTAGAAAACTTCAGGTTTATAGAGTTATGCTATGCTATTAACAATAAAGAAATTTTCCGAAAAGAAAATGAAGAGCGCAGCAATTACTTTCTTAAAAAGTCTTGAGGTTCACGCAATCCAATCGTATTAATGAGTATGATGAAATAATATTGCTATAGATATAAGTGTTTCGAAATTCACAGTAATCTTTGGTAAAATTATACAAGTATATTTCCGAAGCCGTTTGTTTAATTAATAGAAAAACTTCTAGATTTTCATAAAATTCTAGAATTATTATGAAATAAGAATAATAATAAAAGAAAAATAAGTTGATATATTTTAATAATTTATTTCCTCTATTTATTCTAAAATACACGAAATAGATCATTGTAATTATTTAATATATTGGCATTTATAAATATAAAATGAATGAACTAATTATCAATATAACCCAGGAATTTTTCGCTGGTGGTCTATCCGGATATGTTGGTCACATTACGGACCTGACAAACGCTTATGGTATGAATGAAAAAGCCATCTTAGTGCCCACAAAGAATAAATAAATATATATATATTAAAGACCGATTATTAATTTGAGTACATTATAATTATTATTATGTTGAATAATATAATAATTTAATTTAATTGTACTTATGAAATATATATATATAATGCTACAACTTAAAATAATAATTATTATTACTGTATATTATGAACGATATAGGTCTATAAATAATTTTGACAACTTAATCATTTGTATATTTATCTTATTCTAAACGGGACAAATTAATAAACTCTAAATTATTCTAAAAATTTAGAATTACATGCAAGTTAAATTTACGTAAAATTTAAAAAGGATTATATTTTATTAAATTTCTAACATTCTATCATTCTTAATATAGAATGTTTATCTTTAAAAGAGACAGGAATGTCATAATATAAAAAGTTTCATTCTAAAGGAAATCGGTAAAAAGTAGTAAATAATTTTATATTTTAAAAATAAAAAGCAATAGTCGAGTATTGACTGATGCAAATTAAGAGAATAAATAAATTAACTCAATTGATTCCATTGAGCGAAAGTATTATACAAAACTTATTAAGATTATTTGTTACAAATCCCAGCAAATATTTAACACTTAAAAGATAAGTTTTGAATATTTCAAAGGGTATTTATCGCTTAGTTGAGAAAAACGAGAGGTTAATTTCTTGCGTTATAATTTCATTCTTTGGTTAAATTATAACGCACTTTATTTCTCGCTTTTGCTCTATTTCTTTGTTTAGAATAAAATGTTATTTTATCGAATTTTTTCTGTGAAGTAATATTTTTATTAACAAAGGCAGTGTCATATTAAAAATTATCTTATAAGTATTTTTAATTATAATTATGCTATTATCGAATAAAATTGTTTCAAAAATTCTTTTAAAAATCAAGCAAAAGTACGGCACCATTCGTTCTGTACACGTTTGTATCATTTTACACTTTACTATAAACGTATAAATGCCATGGAAGCTGCTTATTCACTAGTGCTTTTTTTATTTATTTATTTATTTTCGTTTGAACGAAGTTTTGAACAAACTTCAAAACTGTCGCATATTTTAACAGTATCACTGCATCTACACTGAAAGGTGTGAAATCTGAATGACATAAGGTTTAATATTGCAGGAACTTTTTTTCGCACTTGCAATTTTTCTTCCAGATTGTGGCTAAAAAGATAACACAAAAATATATTTATAGCATATACTTGTCATTGTTAAATTTAAAAATTTTAATATAAGGAATTTCAAATATATAATTTAATGTTTAAGTAATCATTAAACCCATCAAACATATTAATTTAATAACTTTTAAAAATAAAATGTACGAAAAATTTTTCTAAAAACAGATTGCAAAATTTAATATGATGGGAAAAAAGCACGAAATGTATATTTTTCGGAACTGCCAAAATATTTTAATAAAAGATTCCTACATTGATAGTTCATTTAGGTTTATGGTGCGATATAGAGGACACGAAAAACATTCTCGAAAACACCCTAAAAATAAATAAATAAAAATTAAAATAACGTTTTATACGAGATTTATTGTAATATCTTAATTAAACGGTTGTTTTATTTGTAAAATCTATATATATTGATATAGAATATATATCTATATCTGTGTTATAGCTGATATATCTGCTACAGAATTCTAGTAGATATTAATCTATTAAAAACCTGCTCAAGATATAACAAATGCTAAAAATTTATCAGATTGACATTCTATTGAATTTTAAGAAATCTATTGATGCAAATTTTATTTTCTTTCTTTCTTTATTTATTTTTTAAATTCACGAGGAAATTCCAACAAATTTATTGTTCGATTTCTGTTGAATTGTCCATTTGTAATTTCTTTTCTATTATTTTTAGTCATTTAACAAATAAACTAGCTTTTATCAAGTTACGTGACTGGCAACGAGGGAAAAAAAAGCGGAGACTTTCCAAATGTTTACGAGTCACGTGTCCCAGAAAATGTTTAAATCGGTACAAATAATGCGGGTCAACAACCGAAGTCGTGCTCTTTTTGTACTTTGCAGTAGACAGCCTTTCTGTAAAGCCTACTCCTTTATTGAAAGTGGTATTCTTCACTTCTATCGTGGTTTTTATGTCAAAGGAAAAAATATGTTTCTATCTATGAAATTGTTTCATAACAGAGAGATAGTCGTGATTTTAGAAAACAATACATTTTTCCACTTTCTTAAATGTTTTGACAAGAAATCAGGAAAATCTGACAAATAGGAAAAAAACGATGGCCGTGGATAAGAAAAAGTCTCTCGTTTCAGTAGCGGAAAATTAACTTTAAGCTTCGTTTTCTTAGATTATCTCAACTCGTAAATTCTTGGCTTTGTGCCAAAATAACTAAAGAAAAAAATAAAAATACAGGGGTTTTTCCTTTCTTAAATACTGAAGATCAAAGATAGTTAAACTCTATTTTTTTTGGAATTTAAATTTAATTGGTCTATGTGATTTTTATAGACCATCTAAAGATCTGAAGGATTAATGCCATTTACACGAATAATGAAAAACGCGTAGCTTAGTTTCGATAACTAAAATAGAAATGTGGTGTCTGACTAACAATAGTTACAATTGTTGCTTGTGATGTGGGTGCCGACACTTTTCTCCTAACGTTTTTAATGCAGTGGTTCTCGAACTTTTTAAAGGATGCCCTCTTTCTCCTACAGAAAAAATTCCTGCGTCCCCTACATTTTTCATAAAAGCATACCGACCTATACCTCTTAGGATATAGGTTATTTCATTCAAATGAAATTAAGATTTTCGTATACTTTTTTTGGTAGAGCACACAATTATATTTGAAACAGAAGTAAAATAACGCACAAAGATAGTATGTTTACCTCTAAAAGAACTCAAATTTTTATGACGTAGCAACTACATTGTAACCATAACTACAATAACTTAGAATGAAATAATGTTAATGAAGGAAACATTAATAGTTTTGAATGTTTTTAGTGCTATATTGTATTGATACTAGCGAATAGAATCTCGAGTAGATGCAGAGTAAAAAATAAACAATGAAGTTAATTATCTCTTTACGCTACCTAGAAAGTGTCTCGTGTCCCAAAGTTTGAGACATACTGTCTTAATATTACAGTTTTTGTTAAATTGTTAGATATAGAAGAGTACACTTCAAAATTTCGCACAAACAGGCACAAAAATACTGGTGACGCACAGTATTGTACAAGTAATAGGCCTATACAAGGAATACAAGTGATATATTTTTAGTGTGATTTTACTTGTTAGATAGCTTACGTTTTATCATTATTTTATTGTCCTTGTAATTGGAATTAAAGTAATTACTAGTATAAAAGATTTTCCCAGTCTTAGGATAGACGATAAAATTGTCACAGTCAAAATATACTACTGCATAATTTGTCATACAATCGACGAGATAACAACTAAATAGGGGCTAGAAAGACCCGGGAAACACTTTCCCGTGTGTTGTGTTGCATTAATCCTGCATTCCTAAGGTTAAGCAGACCACAAATATTTTGAATATTCTGTCACTAAGACTACTTCTATTATTTATAAACAATGTGTCAACTGTATTTGAGAGCCTGATTAATGTGTGCTATGGGCCGGAATTGAAGTCATTTTTCTTTTAAATTATTACTTTACAATTTTTAAAGTAGCATATTACAACACTATGCTGGACAGTTTGGAAATTTGTTTTTTTCCTCGTAACGCCTAGACCGCAATAGCAATTTTAATTAATTGACAAAATGAATATACATTTATTTGAACGTGGGAGCTCGCGAAATAATCACAGAAACTAAAAATTGCAGCATATTGTATTTTCAGGTAACGAAACTCATTCTCAAAATAAAATAAACGAAATTCAATTGCACATACTATACTAGTGATTGTTTAGTTGTCGATTTATCGGTGAATCGGCAACTAAATAATAACTAGTGCGCGCTAATTTTCGGATTTGGAGTCAACATTTAAAAATTAGCGATAATTTATCGGTAAATTGATAACGTGTTAAAAATCTACCGTTTACGGTAATAAAAAGGACGGTAAATTTGCAATCCCTATTGAGTATTAGTTTAAATTCTTTGTACGAGGAAAAACAAAGTTAACAACTAAAATTTAATGATACAGTATAAATAAGAACAGTTTCTTTTTCCTTGTATTGAATAAAAACAACCAGTTTCTCGTCTTTGGTGTCTATTCTATGAAAATCTACTGTAAATGAAATGAACAATTACAAATCTAATAAATTATTTTCTGTTAACAAATCCTAGAAATCTACAGCATGCTTACAAAATTTAATATCGATTATGTTTTCTGTATTACCACTAGCTTATTGTCAATTCTGTTAAGTTATTCGCAAATTAATTATGTATTACTTAGTTAAGGTATTCACGTGACAAATTGAATTCAATATTTCCTCTAGAACGATCTAGATATACCATGAAATTAGCCATGATAAGAGAATAAACATGAAGCTCCAACTCAACATACTCACAAAAAATACCGAGAAGTCAGGTTTTACGACATAATCTAACTTTTCTGGGTATTTTAATCAGTTTCTTGAGATGTTGCAAGATTTCCTTATGCCTAATTTATTTAAAGTTTCTTATGTTGTTGAAATATCGCGATTTTATCTAACAGAATACAGATTTCTTCTTTTTATATTTACACGCATAATATAAATCGATATTTTATCAATTAACTATAATATTTTAAAAATTAATGTAAAAATCTTGAATCTAAATTAAATTAACAAAATGTTTCTTTTTTATATTAGCCTATAATTAGGATTTTAAGACAATCGTATCGATTAATTATTGAAACTATCGTTACGTTATATTATGAGAGGGTGGAAATGTTTACAAAGATGATACACAATGCTAGAATCACAATCCTCGAGGAAGAAAATGATTCATTTTTACTTCTAAAGCATTGTGTAGCGAATCCTACGTGTTTCGTAGGTTATATATGTAATTAATAAAATAATGTAACGTTTAGTACCCCGTGTTGGATAATATTCCTTAGTACAATTAAGCGGATTGATCAAGGATATGCGTTACGTAATTTTAAGGGTGGATATGAGCCTGTGAACGGCTCATATCCACCCTTAAAATTACGAGCTGACAATAAGTGCGATAGCGTTAAGGAGCGTTAGAGGGGTGGGATGGTTGTTGAAAAGTATAAAAATAGCGTTACGTAATTTTTGGATGATCCTTAACGCATCTTTTCAGGGGAATCTATGCTAGATACGAAAACTTATTAAAATGGGAATTGAAAATTGCTTTAATAATTTAGTTAGATGAATTTACTTTAAAAATTTTAAGTAAATTTATCAATATTATCAGTACATTTAAATAAGTTATTCTAAGTAATGTGTTATAAGTGAGTTTAATTGAAAAAAAAAATATTATGAAATTCCAATTAAAAGCCCGAAGAAAAATTGAAATAATAGAGTAGATTTGTAAAGCAACTTATCTTTTATACGATAATAAACAGCAAAAAAGTTAGAAAATTTTATATAAATCGGGCAAATACTATATAAAACATTCAACACGAATACTTTATTTTTATAAATGAAATTATTTCCGGTAATCTATAAAACAAAACCTTTTTGGAAATTTCCTAAATATTTTAGTAGTTCACTTTTTAACTAAGTAAATAAAGCATAAGTTAAATATAAAAAAAAAACAATTTTATTTAAATAAGTATTCTATCTCTAATATACGAAGAAAAGTAATCTTGCAAATTTACTATTAAAATTGATTTCGAAATTCTTTGACTCAACCTATCTGGCGTAATATTTGTAAATGTTTTATACATAATTCTAATGAGTTATTCACGGTATTCTAAATGTAAAATCATTAATAAATGTAAATTAGAATAGAGACTTTTTGACACATGTATTTGATTATCAACAACGAAATATTGATGAAGTGCTTTAAATTTAGATATTTTAGTTCCAAATTTTATCATGATTTTTGCAATAATTACATAAATTAGGTAGGACTTCTTTACATATTTGAAAAACAAGAAGAAGACTTCGGAAATCTTCAATAAACAACATAGCCAGATAAAACAGAAAACGAAGCATAAATGTCAATATCCAAATGCTGAAAAGTGCGTGATAAAGTGGTCCGTACAATGTAGAGATAAGAATATTCATATCGATGCAAAAATTTTTAAAGAAAAAGCTAAGCAATTCGGATATCAGCTTTAAAGCAAGCACTGGCTGGCTGCATAAATTTAAGTAGCGCATGAAATATTTTCTATTAAAATCTGTGGTGAAAGTGCGGAAATGAAAGAAGAGATTTGCATAAATAATGATTGAATAGTTTACGAAAAACTACACAGAACTATTAATAATCCGAATTTTGTTTTCAACGCAGACAAAATGGACTTACTTTTTAAACATTTGCCGTAAAAAACAACGGTATTCAAAGATGATTTATGTCATAAACGTAAAAAAAGCAATGAACGTGTAATTCTTCTATTGGGAGAGAACGTGATGAAAAACTGCCATCGTATTAATTGAAAAATCTTTAAATTCTCAATGTTTTTACTATGGTAAGACATTAAGTATACAATATGCACCAGGTAAGATAGCATGAATAATATCGGCTGAAAATGTTAGCATTCGCATGATTACCAAAAGCAGAAAAATTATGCTTTTTTGTCGACAACTGCAGTTAGCCATCTAAAAGGTATAACAATTCAATTTTTATCGACAAATAAAACTTCCAGATTGCAACCTTTAGATTAGAGAAGCATTCAAAACTATACGATACAAAAAGCTTATCGCACAAAAGATTTTGCGTGTTATTTAGCATGAATATGAGTTTGGAGTGAACCTGTTAGATGCAATGCGAGCGAGTAACAAAGCTTAAAAATGAAGTTTTACGAAGCACCATGGCAAATTGCTTTACAAAAGCAAGTTTCGATCAACAATTTATGGATGTTTAGAATAGATTGGAATTTCCACTAGAATCCATTGACTGCATCGAAGAAGATTGGACCGATCTCATTACGTCGATGAGTGATGAGAAAATGACATTCAAAGATTTTGTCAACGAATGTCTGCGGATACTTATCTGATGACGACATCATTGCTGAAGTAAAGAACCAAGCGCAACAAACATGCGATGTAGAGAGGGAAAAATAAATCTTGTCACGGTCAAATAATCTGCTTTCCTTAAATGTAGGAAAGCCAGAAAAGCTGTCGAGATTTTAAGATGCTTTCTAGAAACGTCATCATTCATCAAATAAAATACTTTCAACGCGGCCGACCACACTGAAAACATTGTTAAGTAAGAAGCAATCAATCGTCGACGAAAAACTCGTGTAACAGATTTTTCTCACTAATGGTGTCAATATTTTGTTTTTATACACATACGTATCTGAAAAATAACGAAATATATATTTAAGTCTAATTATATCGTTTCCATTTTAATATTTATGATAGCATTAAGATAATAATAATTTCCATAACTCGAAAGGTTTTCTCCGTCCTTTCACTTCGAGTTGTCGGGAGTCTATTGTAGTAGTTTTAAACATAAAACGATCGTAATCCTAATCTAAACAATAAATTATTCCAAAAAATTGGCTTCGTTTTCAAACTTTATAAATTTATTTAACACGTTAAATCGTTATTGTTACCTATGATAATATAAAAACAATGGTATTGTAACATTTCCATTAGTACAAAATGTTCCGTGTATAAATTTCTGTACAAAAATTTTATATGGTTGGTCTTTTAAACGTATAAAATAATTCTAACATTTTTTATTAACATAAAGTCAAATTGAATAAATAATATGCCACATTTACAGTGAATAAATTTGAATTTAATTTAGAACACCTGAATACTGTGATTTAGAATGAGTGGGTTACTGGAAAACAAATTTAAAGAGCATTTGGCACCTGTTTCCTTATAAAACAGACAGTCTTATTTTTAATATGAGACACTTAACTGTGGCATCAATCAACTCCTTCATTCATTTTAATGATTTGAAATTTAGATAACGGAAGCTTTTCAGTGTATTTCTATCCAGTATTAAAAATAATAACTCAAAAGCCAAATTAAATTTAAATATATAAAATTAGAATTTTAATTTTAAGTAGAAACAGACTACATTATTAAAATTCTAGTCGCGTAAGTTAAATTTAAGTAAAGTTTTCTTAGTAAGAATTACAGTATATATTCTTAAATTGCATAATTTGCTATATGGTATTACAGTTTTAGTTTTAAAAAAATTTTTTAAAATATAAAATAAATTGTTAATTTAATAATTAATAATAATATAATACCTAATAAAAACACTTCATCGCCTTGAAATTTATTTAAATAATAATTTAATCACCAAATTATCTTAATTATATAATACAAATTTACATATAAAAAACAGTATGATGTGACGAACTTTGTTTTATTTATTATTATAGTAATTTATAGTCAGTGGTCTTTTTAATTTTATCATTTCTGCTCGAGTGTTGTGTATCTATTCCATCTTTTACTTATTATATCTATAAGAAAATAATATAAAATTTAATGTTGCTGAACTATTTTTTCCGCTTATCTAAAATTACAAATTGCATTATAGCTCGTTTTATCTTTTATATAAGTATTTTTCTATGGGAAGATTATTTAATTTATTTCGACAGAAAATCCTTTTCTACATATACTTGCACTTGACTAGTTTGTTATACGCTGATTTTATAAACATTTAATGCTCATTAATTATGTTCTATAATACAAATTGGAAAGCTTATCAACTTATAATAACAGTCAGATATTTTATAGAAAAGTCATGCTTTGGAAAGTCACTATATTCTATACTTTATATTTAATTTTGTAAAAGGATCCAGTTATCTTCTATTATTTTAACTTGCTTTAAATTGGACTTCTGTTTATTATTTTGGCCTTTTTGTTATGTTTTTAATATTTAATTTATTATATTATTTTCGTTTTCTTGTTTATATATATAAACAAGAAAACGAAAATAAAAATAATATATATATATAGGATCATTATATAAAGTAAATAAGTAAATAAGATATGATAATATCCAGATGTTATGAAGTTGATACTCCAGATGTTTTGTATTGGAGGAATTTTGCTGTTAGTCTATTACTGGTCTATTATATTCTTCGTAGAATTCTTCACAGATTATATCGTTACACATTTTTTTCTGATATGGTAAATGGAATTAATAATACCACCTTAAGCATTTTTTTTAGTTCTTAATATACTCATAATTTGTTTTTTTATTTTTAAAGTCAGGATGAGTAGGATTACAGCTCTAATACTTCACGTTCTAGCATAATAGCTTAGTAATTAAGCTTTAGTAAAAACGTAGGACTAAAATTTTGAGGGATTACCACGTAACAAACCTTATGTTCCTAATAGGAAAATCTTCGTGGCCATATTAAGAATAAATTCATTAAATGGATTCATTTTGGACCATTGTTTTTGTTGTTTGTTTCGTATGTAGTAGAATTCATTGACATCTTTATGAGTTACTCGATCCATTCTTATTTAGATTTGACTGTACAAATCTGGGTAAAAGTAAATCGAGTAACCCATAGAGATATCAATCAATATTTTTGTTGTAGTTATTATCGTGTTGGGTTTGTGCTTCTGCCAAAATCAAATAAGTTAAGTGATGTTAATAAGCAACGTGAGATATTAGATATGGCCATAATATGGTCATTCGCACAAGACGTTTCACATTTCACGCTATATTCGTAAACGGAACGTCGAAACAACCAAACAATATACGTTAAAACATATCATAGGAAACACAGTTCTAAAATAGTCCTGATATTATTACTGTAATTATTCCAGGTTTCGTATTCTTAAACCCGAAAGAAATACTAAACAAAAAAGCTAACTTGTTCTTAGATTCAAATACGGAAAATGTAGAGTAAAGAGTGTTAAAGCTTTTTATTCACTTACTCTGTCCGTCTGCCTGTCTGCCTGTCTTCCTGTTTGTCCGTCTGTCCAGCTAAAAAGTTGCAATTCATCTACTTCCCAATTTCCGATCTAGTTGAAACTATTATGTATTGTGTATAAACGTGTATTGCCAACGAAAGTGGATTTTTTAATACTTTGCAAACATTTTTAACAATTAGCAAAAACTTAGCGAATAATTAAAATTTGTAAATATAATCTGATAACAGATGGCGCTACAACACATTACTGATATTTGCCGTCCTACACGTGGGAACAAGAGTGAAGACAGAGCACGATTAGATATATCAGACCAACTAAAGAAAGAAACGCCAAAACAACGTAAAACACATTTGGAAAACGCATCTCCAAACGTTCAAATACTTTGTTCTACTCATAGTTGCAGAAAATGAAAATGGCCTGCAATGCTGCACTGCAAATGCCTATTGTATGAGTTTGAAATAAATGTACTGTACGTAAATACAATTTGGGGATAGTAAGGGTCGAGTTATAAACTCTGTAACGTAACCGTATCCGTAGCTGTAAGGCCAGGAACACACATGCGTAAAATTCAGCGTAAAATCTAGTATAAAATAGAACAGAACTGAAAATAGAGTAGAGCGTGTCTCTACTTTTTACGCCGTAAAATTTTTACGCCAAAATTCCTCCAATAAAGAGAAGTCTTTTCTGTGACGTCAAAGTAGACACGTGCTTTTTATTCTAACAATGGCGGCAACGAGGGTTAACCCTACAATTGTGACGGTCTCGAAAAAACAAAAAATAAATGAAATACAGGCTTTTATCGAATCCGTTCGACCACATCAGTATCATGCATAAAGACACTGTATTTAAACAACGTTTATGGATGGCTGTAAGTGCAAAATTTCAAACAACAGGTAGGTCTTGTAAATCGATATTAGGCCTAGTATTTTAGATCACACGTTCTTTATTTGAATTCGGAATACAAGTGTATTAATTTAAATTTTCTATATTATATCAGAGGAAGCGGAGAAAAAGTGGAAGGTATAAAGGGATAGATATATGAGAGGAAAAAATTAATAAAATTAGCACTGTTAGTGGCAGTGATGTTTCCTATTCTGCCAGAATTTTTACGTATGTGTGTTCTGGCATAAAAGCGTAAAACAGAAACTGAACTGAAAGCTGATTTCTGATTCAGTTTTCTGCCACACAATTTTACGCATGTGTGTTCCTGGCCTAAGTGTATCTGTATAGCGTGGTTATAAACATCGTATCGTATCCGTACAAGCTTAAGCAATGGCATCTTCGAACGGTGCACATTCGGTAAGTATTTCTACAATTTTTTGTATATAGCATATTTTATATGGAATATTCTCAAAAAAATTATACGTGTTTTGGAAATGTTCGAGTCAAATTAGTCTAGAATCGATTAATTTTATGGAAGTTTGTAATCCCAAAATAATACAGATGTCGACGAAAAGAAAAAGTATGGCATCATCTGAAGAAATTGTTAAGAAACGAAGGAAAGCTATCGACCTTGAAATGAAAATAAAAATCATACAAGACTACGAAGCTGGTAAAACGGTTAAAGAACTAGCATGTGACTTAAAATTTCAACGATTTTAAAGGATAAAGTTAGAATGAAAGAGGCGGTGAAATCATCGACAAGATTTAAAGCCATAATAACTAGGCAGCAAAAAGGTCTTATTCACGAGATAGAGAAATTATTGGCGATCTGGTTTAACAACCAGATGCAAAATAATATGCCGATAAACCTTTTAATAATTCAAGCTAAGGCACGCAGTATCTCTGAGACTTTGAAGGCACGTGAAGGCGAAAAACTGACAGAAACATTTACAGTAAGCCATGGATGGTTTCAACGGCTTAGGCGCAGATTCAACCTGCATAATTGGAGAATCAGCGGTGAGGTGGCAAGCGCGGATGTAGAAGCAGCAAAAAGATTTGTTGACGAATTGGATGGAAGAATTAAAAAAGACAGCTACTGCCCGGAACAGATATTCAATGTGGATGAAACCGGGCTTCGGTGGGAAAAAAATGTCTGTATATGCACAAAGAAGCTAAGGCAATGCCCGGTTTCAAGGCTTTTAAAGACAGAATCACGTTGTTGTTGGGAGGGAATGCCGCTGGGTTCAAGTTAAAGACTTTCCTGATCTATCGCTCCGAAAATCCACGTGCATTAAAGAACGTTAGTAAAACAGCCTGCCCGTTTACTATCGTGCAAATAAAAAGGCATTGATGACTCAACCTTTATTTGAAGATTGGTTTTTGAACTGCTTCATACCCTCAGTCCAGCATTATTGTTTGAAAATGGGAGTTTCTTTTAAAATTATTCTCCTGCTTCACAATGCTCCAGGCCACCCAGCATCTTGATGATCTACATCCTGACGTAAAGGTAGTGTATCTTCCTAAAAACACAACCGCTGTCCTACAGCCAATGGATCAGGGCGCTGTAGCTACGTTCAAAGCATTTTATTTGCACATGACTTTTTCCCAAGCTGTAGCAGCAACAGAAAATAATGTAGTAACCCTTTGTGATTTTTGAAAATCGTACAGTATTTTAGATTGCATTAAAAACATTAAACCAGCTTGGGACGAAATGACAGATAAGTGTATGCAAGATATATGGAAAAAATGCATAAAAAGTTTCGTGAACAATATCGATTCGTTTGACAATCTTGAACAAACTGATGTAATTCAAATAATTGCGGGCCTTGCCAATGCAATTAATTTAGATGTTGAAGTGAAAGACATTGCTCAATTAGTTGATTATGCCGATGGAGAGCTAACAAATGAGTATTTAATAGAGTTAGAAGCGATGCAACATTTGGAAGAGAAAGAAGAGGAAAGAACTGAAGAAATGAAAAAGAAGTTCACGGTACAGTACATGGGTTAGCTGGTGTGTTCTCCAAAATTAATGCGGCTTTATTGAAACTTGATGCTATGGATCCAAATACTGAACGTTGATAAAGTTGAACGTGGGATGAGTGAACTTTTAAAGTGCTATAGAGAAATTTATCAAGAAAAAGGATTACAAAGCAAACCACACGAGTTTCTTTTCGACTGTTACATCCAGGACTTCCTCCCCTGAAGGTAAGAGAGATGACGACGACGACGAAATAGAAGTTTCATCGTCGTCATCTCCCTTACCTGGACCCTCCACAGCTCCAGATAACCAAATAAACAAATGATAATATGTACAGTACATATGCATGTGTGGCCGGAGGGCCGGGTCTCTTTGACCCCTCGTCAGGATGTGACACCACCGAGTCGGTCGAGACTCGGAAATCGCGACGCAGAGGGTTTTTCGTCGCGCGAGCGGTCGCGCGTGAGCGGGTTCGTTCGCGGTAGAGGTGGAGGTAAGAGAACCGAGGAAGTGAGTCACTCAAGACACCGGCTAAATAACAAGGCTAATTTTAATAAGGGAGTATAACAAAAGTACAATAAGACGCATCGCTAATACGGATGTATTTTTAGATACGCGGAGAGAGAGAGTTTACAAACGATTCGCGAGTTGATAAATACCTTAGAGAGTCTTGGAGCCGGCGTCGGGTATCCTTGCAATGATACGATCCACGGAAAATCACGATTTGAAGGAACAGTTCACAAGATAATCCGCACTATGGTCTTGGTATAAATCCACAAGGGTCTTGGTTCGGAAGATGGCGGGAAGAGTCCGGATTATTGTCCCGATAACTAAACGACGACTGCCGGATTCGTCATCGTTCGTTCGTTTTATTTTTTCACTCGGGTTTTTTCCATGAGGGTCGGGTGTCCAATACGTAAATTTCTTCGAAAAGTTCCTGGTGGCATACGTCCCAAGGATGGGTCATCCTCAACGAGGAAGCAAGTTCGTGGGAAATAATTTTTTATGGGTTTCCAACTGATCTTGTGATAAAAATGGTGGAGGAAAAAAAATTCGAAAAAGTTTTGATTGAACACCTTCGTCCTTTCGCCCGTCACACATGTCTTTTTATGAATATATTTGGTTATACAGGCTAAGTTTGTTAAGTTTGTTGCATAATTTTTATAGTTTTATAATTTTACAACAATCCTATATTCCCGGCGCAAGCTCCACGCTTATCGACCAATTCGCTTAACGACATAGTCGTCGGAACTCGTTCGTAAATGAGGAGTACCTGTATCTGATTCTGGTGACTATTGTAAGTTCTTGGAAGAAAACAAGAAAATATGATCAAATACCTACACTGTAGAGAGTTTACTTCCATCAACCAAAACGCATGAAAGTAAGTCCAAGAAAAAAAATTGTTGTGATGAATGGGACCAGTGTAAATGATGATTAAAAATTCTCGTGTTTTATTCCTATAACAATTTTGTTGTTTTCAACTCTTAATAAATCTGTTCTACGTAGTTTTTGAAACTGGTGCTTCTGGAAACTGATTTAAGTTTTTTTAAATTATTCTTACTTTAACAATCTTATGAGATTTATCTTTATTTGCAGGAAAAAAAAAGAAATCAAACAAACTAATATTAAATTATCCCTCTATACATTGTGCAGTAACAACATTCCTTCTTTATTTTGCATTAGAAAATCAAATTCCTAATAGTAGGCATATATTTCAGAATACGCAAGTAAAATTTATAGTACTGTGCTATATCTGTACTAATAGATTAATTATATATATATGATTAATCTATTATTTAATAACAGCAGCAATTAAATATACATATATATATATATATTTGATTGCTGCTGTTATTGATTATCATTATAGTATCTTGCACTTCATGCATAATAAAAATAATCAATCACGTTATAGCAATGGTAGTGTTGTATATTTGCTATTTATAATATTTTACTGGAGTGATTGATAACAAAGGAATCATACTTTTAGGAAGAAAAAGTTAACTGTATTACAAAAAAATAATAAATTAATGTGATAGTTTATGATAGAAAAAAGGATAATCTGTATATGTTCCGGAGGAAATATAAGCGAACCGATTAAAACGTGAAAAATCGCTAAAAATAGTTAATAATTAATACTATGTTTTTACAATATAGAAAATTATGGAGACTGCATTCGAATTTTTCAAAGTATGATTTTAAAAAGTTTTTTTTTTATTTACTTATGCTTACTCTTACTGGCTGACACTAGAGTTCGGAAAAGCTCAATACAGCTATTTGGAAATACCTGAGGTCAAGCTGAGCTGAGGGCTTGACAGGAGGTGTGAGTTGAGAGTGATAGATGAACTAAGCTGAGTTGGTATGTTGCAGCAAATCCATTTTTGCATCAGTAATAATAACGGATATACGGTATATCAGATATACTGTATATCCGGGCCATAGATTACCTAAGCGTAAGGTGAAGAAATTTATCTCGAGTTGCACTGAGCTGTGAGCCGATCTGCGATTCTGGATTCCAGCCGACCGTAAAAATCAGCTCATTTGGTAGAACTCTAATTGACAAAGGCGAAAGCAAACTTGTTCGAAATTTGCAATTTTCGAATTGTTATGACATGCAACATGAAATTGGAAAGCAAGGGGGTATCTAAGAAGCTACTTATGGCGGCGCAGCACTTTCTTTGTACCAAAACAATCAGTTTTGTTTCTTTAAAATAAAAGTAAAAATAAAAATAATCAAGATGTTGTACGAAAACAAGATTTGGTAACTAAAGTAATTTTAAGTAATTGAGTAATATTCTCCGAAAAACAACAGGGAGTATTTTTTTATCCTAATTTTTATTATAGATTTGTTTTTGTAAATACCGTACTGTATTTTTTCACAAGTTGGAAATATAACTGCTACTTAAGCAAAACATGTTCTCCAATTATTTAATTAGAAACCTGTTAATAAGCATTCATGTAAAAACCGAATACTTACATATTTTTTATTTGAAATTTATAACAATTTACTAAATCACTTTAAAAAATAAATTATTATATATTTACAAAAGAATTTAGTGGCGTTTTAGTAATCTGTCTTGAGAGATATAAGTAAATATGCCATTGATAATTGTTGAACACAAAATCACGAAAGTATACAGAACTTAGTAAATAATATAAAGTTGCTTGCTGTAGACCTAAAGTAACTTATTTACTATGAAACATTTCGGGCCTTCTTCAACATTTAAGTAAATCAGATATGAAATATTTTAAAGAATTGGTTTTCATTACATTAACGTATATCTCTATAAACGTTTAATAGTAAATATGTTTGACTTCCTTTAAAACAAGAAGTTTCATGTTGATTTAAGCATAACACCTGTACAAAATTTAATACTATGCTAGTAATGTTAAGGTTGGGTATTTTACTTATTGCTTAATTCATTGAAGTATATGATGTTAAAAAAATAAATAAATTGTTAAAAAGAATCTTCACGATTAATTACAATTTAGTTTGTGTTTCTTATTATAAACTACCATTTCTATTATTACAATTCTTTTATGAAGGAAAAGCTGAGAAATGGCAAGTTGCCATTTCTCAGCATTTCATCTATACTTCTTATGGTTCAAATATATTTATCATCCAACTATATATTTGATTTTTGAACTTGTAAACTGTCTTATTGTTTCACTTATCCCTTCGTATAGAAATCGCTATCAAAAGTTTTATCACAGATTGTTTGTTTCAATTAATAAATGCGTATTCTTAGTTGTTTTGTTTCGGATTAATATATATTTATATTAATTCGAATCAAACGTTTATTAAATATCAACTATGTAGACGTTAAAATCGCTATTTGACGTTGTACTGCGTTATATCTAATTGCGCTCTAGTAGAACAAACAAAACGGTGAAAATTCTAAAAATAATCGCATGGTAACAATAGAATCGAAGGTTGTAAAGGCGTACTGTAACGGTTTTTAACCGTTGGTAGTTGGTGTAAACGTCAACAAAATATTTGTGCAATATTATAAACAACTCTAAGATATTCTATCGATCTCTGCTTTGTGTAAAGTTTGTAATATAAATAAATAAATAATGATTGTGAAAATAACATCGCCATTATAACAATATAAATTTAATATATTTCAGAACATCGTACTAATGGTATCGGCTGAATTAAGTCTATTCAGTTTCCTTAGTTTGATTAAAATAAATGGCTTAAATGATAAACATTTTTGATAATGGTTAATTATTTGAAGTTATTTCTCTGAGTTTCGATAAACCATATTTATATTGGGTATTCTGAAATGAATTACTAATTTCGTTTATTTTTTATTGACAAATTTGATTTAAATTTTAGAAATTTTACATATCTTACTTGATACATCTAAGGAAGAGTTTTCTCCGAATTTAAAACAGATTTTAAATTATAAAGAAATGTTATATTCTGTGGAACTTCTATCGAAATGTAGCTGAAAATGTTAAAAAAATTCAACTTTTGTTTGTCCTTTGAGTTTGCATCAAATCAATGATATCAGCCGAAGAGTTTTCTGTAGAACATAAATTAGCTTAAGATAAAAAATATTGGAAATAAAAAAATAAAATTGATTTGTTCGAAAATTTATAAACTTAAAATAATTTATTAAATAAATGCCTTATAGAATCATGAATATAGAAGCTAACATTTCAGCTCCAGATCAATTCAAATGCATGATTTTAAAAAGTTCTTAGTAAATATCTTTATATTAAAATATGAAATTTATGCATTGTTTACAATAATGAAATTACCTGAAATATAACTAGATTTTGAATAATATGAACATTAAAATATTTTTCTAGTTACAGAACAAAGTAATTTTGAATAAATTTCAGTAAATTCAGTCATTTTTTTGCCGTTGTTTCTCGAATGAGAAAATTACGCAAATATTTGATGGGAAAGCGCAATTCAAAATCTGAATTAAGAGTTTATAACAAATATGTATCTATAAATATTCTGATTTTTAAAAAGAATTTGTTAATTTCTCCGCCAGATGGCAACTCCATTTCGACTAATTCGAAACTACTTTATTTAAAGAACGTTATCTTTGTCACCACATTTTCAAGTTTCAGCAAAAATCTAAATTCGTTATTCAATAGTTATTTATATGCCATAGTAATACACTTTGTTTGAAGATATAAAAATATACTTTCAGTTTGAAAATTATTAATTCATTTATAAAAGAAATATAGAAAAATAACTTCAGTCATACTTGCGGCATTCATGATTTAAAAACTTTTATAACTTAAAAACTTATACCAAATATAATTGCAAGGATGCGTGTTCGCTATGCACGGTATACGTCCCGAACAGAAAAGTATTAGTTTTTTTTTTCCATTCGGGAATAAGAAAATCGTCAATTCTGCTATATATTTGTGAGTAAACATTAGGTAAACTACATGTGCTATCGGCAGACTGCCAGATAACTGACTCAGAAACATTCGGCCGTAAATGTAATATTGTGTTTGGTCTAAAAAAGGGAAAGAATGAGAGATACGAGAAGAGGGTGGCATGTAAAACGTATAAGAATGAGATTGATTATTTTCAGTCGTCGATCTATTCTTTATTCTTTAGCTTCGGTTCATTGGAATTTGTTTAAATGTACAAGAACGGATAAGTGTATCATTGGGTTAATAGTATGAAAATAATGTATTTTATATTTTGATAAATTTTATTTTAAAGGTTATTCTGTCTTTTGTGTTACTCGCATTTTGAAAATAATGTATAAAGAATTAGATTTGCATAGTTACAACCTTAAGAAATTAGTACATATTTTGCTGGATTCTTGTTAATTTCAAAATTTAATAAATCTGGTTGTCGAGAGAACTGGAAAATAGTGGAGTACTATTGAAGTTACGCTAACTTGTCTTTTGTTATTAATACAAATATTGATAATATTATTACTTGTAGGGGAAGATATAATTAAGGAAATTTATTGTATTTGAAGATCCCGTAGAAGCGATTTATATTTTTTGAGTTTTTTCGAAGTGAAATAGAAAATGCTTTGATTTTCCTAGCGTGTAAAAAAAATATTTTTCTATTTATATATATTCTATAAGAGAAGTTGCAGAGAAACAAAGGAACTATATTGAAATAAGTTATTTGAATTGATTCTATTTGTGTTTTTCATAATTTTTAAAAAGTCTGCAATAGACGTTGTTGATTATCCGATGGATATAAAGTCCGAAATATTATTGATGGATTTCTCATTAGAATTTCTGTAACTTTAATTTTTCGACTTCAGTTCTTATCTAAATCCCATCTCAAGGTTGAAATATCAATAAAGTATGATGAAAACGAGCGTTATTAACCTGTAAAAGAAATTTTCTCCTATTGAACTTACTCCTATTATTTTCTGTGTTTGCATAAAGGCTAACGTACCGATACGTAATTAAATTTCTATAACTCTGTATGATGAAGAAAACAAATAACATTAGAGATATCAAAAATCATCAATGAAATATCTGTCCGTAGCGACGATCTGCCATTATGAAAACTGTCCCTTAAAAAATATTTACAGGATAATAGTAAAATGCCTCTCAAATAAGTTGTCTTTTTAGAATCGTTATGTAAAGTGTACTTATTTGATTTTTTCGTTCTGTATTTGTTTATAAAGTAAAGGGGATCTCTCCTTGCTTTCCGTACTAGTGAGACTAACAGTTACTATTTTATATAACAAACACTATATATATAATATTTAATTAAAATTAATTAATTCAAGATTCGAAAGTTATGTCCTTTTAATATTAATGTTTACATGTTACCGAGTACTTTGCATCTTTGCTTTGACTCAGTAACTAATTCCTGCAATGCAACCATACCGCTTGCAACAGCATTGCTAAACAGTTGCTAATCATGAGACACGGTGGCGAACGAGCCGGACTTTGTTCTCTGAATGGGACGTGTGGGAGTTGACCTTGAGGAATGGCACATTGCTATTACAGCAGGAGCGAAATAAAAACGATTAAATTAGGACGCAATAGGGTCGTTTTTATTTCGTAAACCGTTTTGATCAGTACTGATTTTGATAAAAACAATAATTTTTACAATTACTATGTAATGAAAATAGAGGCATTGTTTTGTGATTTTATTTTTTTCTTTTGGGGATGCTGCAGTTCTGTAGTGCTTAACACAAGCCACCGCTGCTAATATTTGTTTGTTGAAAATACAGCAGGGTCTTGTTTCAGGTGGGAATTTTATAGATAGATTCGCATAAAAATAATTCGTTCCAATAATCTAAGTAATTTACTTTCACTAGTTTGTTTATCTTCGATCATTCTAATAATTTTACATATTACATCTTAATTCCTTGTGTTTGTATCCGTATATATATTAATCTCTATTCTTTTATCGCTAATCCGACAAGAAGAAAAAGAAACAAGAGTATGTTAAAATTGTGGTTTAGTCTCGACTCTCTTATGCAGACTACTATGTATACATATTCTATAAAATTTGAATTGTGATATGTGTTTATATCAGAAATCAAAAATTCTTTGAAAAAACAGTAATTTTAATTGCTTCGAATAAAAAAATGAAACGATTTTTAGCTTTATTAAATATCGAAACCGTATAACAAATTGTCTAGCAACGGTTTGTTGTCTAGCCATTTGTTCAATACAGTATTTGCATATTATATAATATACATTTTATCACATTCTGTAACGACATTTCATTATTATTCTATTAAAAATAGTTTATTCATTTATAATGATCGTTCTTACTTGCCATGTACAGTACTGTAGGGTACTTATCACTTAAAGTTCTGCGCACAAAGTTCCGATTGATATCAGAAAATTGATTGATACAGCCATCGATCATGCTTCACGGATCTCATACGATTATATTAATATATTCTATATTTGTATAGACTAATCATTACTGAACAGATTCAAGGACGTATTTAGATGGCAAAGAGTGAATAGATATCAAGTAGATGCATTTAATACACTGAATAATAATAATATACAATTTAATCTATACATTAAATCTATTTTCGAATTAACAAATGTTTTTATTTATAGAAGTCGATAAATCATTTACCAGTAGAAATTATATTTATTTAAAATATTTTTCGGAAAAATTTTGATATAGTTTAAAAACAACAAAATTATGTACTGTACATTCATTATACAATTGAATAATATAATATAATCAGTGACATATATATAATGTAATGTGATACGTATCTATTCTCGTTTAATATATTAAATATTAATAACTCAAACTGAGTTTAAAAAATTGGTAATTTAAGTGATATTATTTCCTTTAATGTTCTTATTAAGCTGAGTGAACTGGAGTTGTTTTAAATTATTTTTAATATCCGTTTAACACTTTTTATTATACGAGCTTATTAACCTTATCAATTTTCTATTATTATTATGTTCTATATATATTATCTTCTACTTCGTAACGAACACGGGATTATTTTCCTTCGCGTATGTTAGAGTAATGAACATCGAGTTCAGTCTTATTTTGGGAAAATATAATAAAATTTTTCGTTTTTCCTTGCTATTATTATTTTTTTTTTGTGTATTTGTAATTTTTGAGTAACTTTCTGATTTACTGTATAAAAGTTTTATTATTCACAGCATTAAGTTACATTTTTCCTTAATTCCGCCTAGCAGAAGTAATATTTCCCTAAGAGGTTCTACTTCGAAAATTCTACAAAACATACTTTTGAGTAGTTTCTGCTTTTAAGTGTTACTACTAATATCTCTGAATAGAAACACTGTAATTATAATTATCAAATATGTTCAAACAAGATGAACTTGATATCAATGGACTTAATGACTCATTTACATACTTCATTAAAATATATATATTTTTTAAATCCTAAAATAAACGAGTATGTGTTACGATAAACACACAATATTAAGCGAAAATTTGACCTATTCATAACAGTAAAAAAAAAAAAAAAAAAAAAAAATACTGTACTAACGCCATCTCTTGCAAACAAACAGGACTAAACATGTACTTCTTACTTTAATAATTATAACCATTTATAAATATTGAAAAGAAGGCAAAAATGTAAACGATTATTGCATTTTATCTACAATATCCATTATTTGCTAAGACAATACAGAAAACTGCAAATCCGACGCCGAGTATTGTATACAAGCGCTTAAATAATTCGTAGGTTACTTGTGCACATGTATTTATTAACGTCTTTCGAAGCTAATTTAATTTTTTAAAACTTTTCTATTTTGTAAAGTAATTCAAATAATATAAAATCATATCATGTTAGATGCTAATTATAGATTACCGAGGTCAAGTTGACACGTGAAAATTACTGCAACAGCTTTACTGTTACGTTAGTACAGGTACTCGTACTTAGCAAAGTATACCGAGAATTATGAACACATGGACAAAGTGAACTTATTTATAAATTCAAGAGGAAATGAAGTGAAACGTCAAGTTTATATTTTCTAATTTTATTTTCCTCGATTTATACATTTCGCTGCTCTTAGCGAATTTTCTATAAGAATAATAATGTATATATATATACTTTAGCATTAACATTGTAGCTACTAATATTTGTTCTATTTTGTTAGAATTAAGAGGTTAAATCGAAGTAATAATTAATTAAGTATCTATTTTTCTTCTTCGGAATTCTGCTGCCAGATAGTCTAACGGGATAAAGAACTAATAGTGTTTAACTAGCATTATTTAAGTCTTATTGGTTATGTGCCAAACAATTAAGTAATCTTAATTGTTGTCGTTAATAGTATGACGTTTTTCTCTTGTTTTTATTTATATCGGTGAATTGCAAAATAAACGTTATAAGTTAAATTGACATTTTAACGTACAGTGGAAGGCATCATACATATGGATCTGGAATTTCGGTATATTGATGTTAAATATTAAAGAATATAATTAATATTTAATAAAATAAAAATAAAAAATAAAAGAAAAGAAACTAAATATGCATTATAATATTTAACATCAATAAAGCCTGTGAAATAAGTATTGAATACTGTTGTTTTAAAGTAAGTATTCAAGACAAAAATAAAGCACTTTTTTATTGACATATTTTATTGTACTCGAATAAATACCTTAATTTTAAATTTTCTCTTGTCCTCACTATTATACTATTATGGCTCACTAGTATAATTTTTATTTAAACACAGTATTAGAAATTATTGCATATGCCAAGTCAGATTCAAAACAGTTTACTAGCTTATCAGGAATAACTCGATTTTCTCATATAAAAATAAAGTTAGATTTAAATTAACGTATTTCTCGATTCTAAGATGATTTTTTTTTTTAAACTCAAATTTTAGTTGTTAGAATCAAAGGCTTCTTACACTCGTTGTAACGACAATTTGCCGTCAACGCGTGTAAATAATGCCCCGATAATAGATGTTATCTGATATGATATATTGCTCAATGCACCGGCGGCCCTAGGATTTATGAGGCCCTAGATAAAATTTATTTTTGAGACCCACTAATAGACCGATATAGGTAGAGGTAGATTTATTTAGATTTACAATAATACACAGTATGAATATTTTTAATATAGAAA
Source organism: Centruroides vittatus (assembly GCF_030686945.1). Classification (NCBI taxonomy): domain Eukaryota; kingdom Metazoa; phylum Arthropoda; class Arachnida; order Scorpiones; family Buthidae; genus Centruroides; species Centruroides vittatus. The sequence continues at coordinate 4,233,327 of NW_027122456.1, forward strand.
TAACAGTAAAACATATAATAAAATAATAAGAATAAATATAATAGTTTTACAAAGAATTGACAATTTCAATATTGTGTATAGAAATTCACCTACAATTGTAAGTGCTAAAAGAAATTGAATTCAGCGCTGCTAAAAGCAAGAAAGCATTCATGCTTTTAGCAGCGCAGAATTCCTCAGTCCACAGAGGAAAAGTCCAATTCTGCGGCAATATCTCTCAATGGAGAAGATATAGCTCAACGGACGGCCACAAATTAAAAGTTACGAAAAACTTATAAAAGATTTATACGGTATCACTTTGAAGTCTCTTTTTATATTTTAGTAAATTAAATTATCTTTAAGAACAATATTTTTTTACATAATTTATTATGCAACTAATACATACGACAGTTTCAAGAATGAAAGCGTTTGTTATTGGGCTGCAATTTAAAAAATTGTAGACCTATAATATAAATTCCCACTGTCTGTCATTCCTTAATCTCGAGAATGGAGTTGGTTAGATGAAAGACGAAACAAGATATGGAAACCGTAGGGAAAGAAGGCTCCGATTAACTATACGTGAATTTCCAATACAAATCAAAAGTTACATTATTTCAATTTAAAAAGTTTCCCCGAAAAAAGTTAAATATATGACTGGACAACTCTATTGTTAAAGGAAAAGTATTATGTACAGGGGCCATTTAAACCACTACTCATTTGAGGTGGAGAGCATATATTTGAAATTAAATAAATTAAAAATATGATTAAAAATTGCAACCCGGCATTGTGACAATGTCACAATAAATAATTGCTCGTTAATTATATAAAAAGTTTTTAAAATAAATATCATTATTTTATTAAAAATCTTATTATATACTTAATTATTATAAAATGGCATAAAGCTTAATTTTAAAGGTGAGGATGAGTTTCCTAAAAAACTTGTAAATGCTAATAACAAACAATACAAGTATCTTCATTAAAATCCTAATCGAGATGTGACACATGACCCCCCTCTATATTCCCACCTCTCGATCTTTAACCAACAAAATTTAATAGCATCAATCCCCCTAATACACAAACTTCTCTGCAAATTTTCAGAAATTTTCTACAAAAGACATAGGAGTTATTAAGCTTTAAAGTGGGTGAACAAAATCGTGCTATCTCCACACTTACTAACATTCAAACATACAGAAAAACCCCGGATTTTTTTCATGTTTCGACATTTCAAGGTCTCCTGAGTCCAAAAATGTAAAAATCTTGGGCGATCATTCTTTTGATCGATCGCCATGCACCTCTGTTACATGTTACAGTCGGGAAAGTAAAAATGTAGCACAATATATTTATTTACAGGTTAGCCTCAGATAATGAGGAACCTCGGTTAATCGGGATTCTATTATACTGTACTACCAAATTTGCAAGTCCTCTGAATGTTCGAAGCAGTAGGCAACGTCACGTTTTTCGCCTTTATGTAGAGCAGCCTTTGATTCATATCAGGAGCATTGAACCAAAAGCGTTTAAATATTGACTTTCATAATAAATTTGAATAGAGGTTTACCCTCTTTTTTCATCTTTAAAATGTCTTGAAATATTGTGATACGGCATTAATAATATAAATAAAATTAATTTAAAAATCTGAAACAATTAACGTTGTGCCAGATTTATAAACGACATAATATAGAAATGTTATTACAAATGTTCTGAACAGTATCATCATCTACGTCTAAAAACATCAGATATTTTATTCTTTTCACAATAATGAAATATATATTAAAAATTATATAATAACGAGTAATTATTTGTGACATTATCAAAATGCCGAACTACAATTTTTAATCATACTTTTTAAATTTATTTAATTTAAAATATATGCTCTCCACCTCAAATTAGTACTGGCTTGCCCCTGTACATCATACCTTTCCTGATAACAATAGTGGCGCCTGTCATCTAATTCCTTTCAGAGGAAGATTTTCGAATTAAAATAACACGCATTCCAGTTTGTATCTTATATAGTTAATAAAGAAATGACGAACTTATGTTATTTTGGATAAGACAAGCAACACATGGGCCAAGGGGGTGCCTCCCGGAAGGACTTTTCTTAACTCTGTATTTACCAATACGAGTTAGAGTTAGATTTAAGGTTGAATTTCGAGTCAAACATTAATAGCTCTGACTAGAAAATTGGCGAATAGAGGATAAACTTTTAGTTTGACAGATGAGCAATACGACCTATTTCAGGGAAAAATGGCGTCTTTCGACAACGACGAAACTGGGATTAGAAAATCTAATATCTAGATTATATGGATCGTATGGAACGAAGAAGTCTTTGGATTATTTCTGCAAGAAGAAATGACTTGGAACGATTGGATGACGATTTTCTACGTCAAATCGTTTACCTAAACATTGTGCGGCAAACTTATTATACCGAATTTGTCATAGTTTACTTTCTACAATAGAGTAATTGGAATAAATAATATAGATAAAATCATTACGAGTATAAAGATATGTTTTGATCTCAATCTAATTCGTATATATAACTTGAACCCCTACGAAATTATATAGGTCTATATACTATAGTCTCATAGGAGTTCGAGTTATAGCCAGTAGATTGAGATAAACATAAATCTTTTATAATATATATATATAATATAATATGATATTAATATATACATTATAACGATTCTGTAAATCGACTCTAGGAAGTTGTAGATTGACGCCATGTTAAAAATAAACGTAATTATTATTAAGAGATGCTTATCAATGTTTTTCCAGGTGTCTTGTTTTTCTTTAACTGAAACAGTACTTATTTGTTTTTTTATTTTATATAATATTGCTATATTTTTGAGTCAATTCCAACAGATGTCCTTTTTCAAATGTGCTAAAATGCTTTCGGATACGTTTGACGTCATGCGTCATTTTATCCACTATGTCTCGTGATTTATTGAAACCAATCACCGTATTTGTTAGATACCACAAATCAACAACTCTCTCTCTCAGTCGTATAACGAGTAAGCACCCTTCGAGTTCAGAAACTCTAGATTAGTGAATACGAAAGTGAATAACTCTTCATTGTACCGGGGTTGACATGTAACTCGAATACATCAACTCTCGAAATGACTCGTGTCGGTAAACACGGGAGTTAAAGAAAATGGCTCATATTTAGGTGTTAAGCATCGCATAACCACCTTAAATAGTAATTACGCCACTGCCTATATCAAGGAATTATATATTCTGTATTCCTATGTTCTACGACGAATCGAATAACAAAAGCTATTACATAGTAATAATAGAATTAAAATTTATTATTTAAGCAAAGGAAATTGTGATAAATAATATTTTGTTTATTTTAAATTATATTTAAAGCTATTTTTAATTTTTTGTAAATTAGTAGGCATTCCTTTAAGCACACTGATAAGTTTTTTTTCCTGTTTAATTCCTCTGCTTCTGGGCCCTAAAAGGGCCTTTTTAGAAACCCATTGTGGGTCGGTCAGGCTCACAATGAAATCGTTACGGATTTTCTTTAGCAGTTAAGCTAATATAACGTTCTTCGCGTCAAAAAGAAACTGAATTGCGATTTCAAATGATAACAGTTTATCTTCTATTAATGAATTAAGGTTTGTTTATTCAAGTTATCTTTCTCGATATTGACATTGTTACGTACCAATGAGATATATATCATCAAAATATAAAAATAATATTTATTTCTTTACAAATATAACAGTTATATGCTATCAGATCGAAAGATATGTAGCGTGTGATCCATTGACAGCTTTAGCAACAAATATTTTTATGTATCTGATTGAACAGAAAGTTCTCGCACTTTTGGACGATTTTATTTAGCCAAGAAAATTTTATGTACAGAATTAACTTCAATCATCAATGTAATCACCGTAGTTGTTGACCACTTCCTGCCAACGGTTATGCAAGGAATGGATGCCATCTCGATAAAACTCTGGTGGCTGCGACTCGAAGTTGGTCAGGCTGGTCTCCAAGTCTGCTTCATTGTTGAACCCCTCCTTGCCAGCCAGGTGACGGTCGAGCGCGACGAACAGGTGGTAATCGGAAGGTGCAATGTCAGAGCTATATGGCAGGTGGGGCAAGACCTCCCAGTTCAGGTCCAGTAGCTTCTGGCGGGTATGCCTAGCTGTATGTGGCCGTGCATTGTCATGCAGCAGGATGGTGTTCTGGTGTTCCGGGCGGATCTCCGCCAGTTTCTGCTGCAGACGTCGAGTTGTTCGCAGTAGAAAGTTGCGTTGATGGTTGTATTTTGTGGCAGTAACTCGAACATGATAATTCCTTTAAAATTCCAGAAGACAGAGAGCATGATCTTCTTGGGTTAGGGATCTCCACTTTTGAAGCGTTCATACCAATTGTATACAGTTCTTCTGGCGACAGTGTCCGGTCCTAACGTAGCATTGATGTCAGTGATAGAATTGGCAGCTTTTTTGTTGGAACGATAATCATAAACGAGGAGCAGGCGAACTTGCTCTTTGGTTAGCGGATGTTGGTTGGTCATGGTAAAGTAGAGTGAGAGGACTGGATTTGGTATTTTCTTATAGCACGTACCCCGACCTGTTTATATACTTCCATGGAACATTCTAGAATGTTCCAGAAAAAAGTTATTCTAGAAAGTTCCAAACAGGTCGAGAACTTTCTGTTCAATGAAATAGTTTGCAATTCAAGAAAACTTCGATTAATTAGAAAATTCACAGAAATATTTTAAATTATTAAAATGTACTGTACGCTATTATTTGCTCGGTTATGGTTGAGCGAAATCTTAAAACCGTCCCCATCCATAATTTTAATTGTTATTCTATATTAAAACCGTGATAAACTTCTTCAATATTAATGTATAATATCCTGTATAAGCCGAGCTCTACGTGCTGGCGAGGTGTCTTCGGTCACTCAAAAATCTAGCTGCAACTGATCAAATATCTTTATTTTTTCCTTTTAGAAAACATGAAAAATATTGTCATGTTTTTCTGAAAAGAATAGTTTTGCGGGCATTGTATTTATGTTCGTGCAATTACCGGGCTGTCTCTACTAGTATTGTAAGTTATATAACTTACAATAGGAGCAGTGAATTAGACCTGAATACTGCATAAAGGTATGCAATATTCAGGTCTAATTCACTGCTCCTGACTAGAATGCAATAAACTTTCCGATTTCTGTTCCTTTGGAACCTTGTCTGTATTTTTTTTTTAACATATGATATACGGTGTGTTACGTTTATATACAATCCTGGATTTACGGGTAGCAGACAGTTCTTTATTTAGGCTATAGGTCAATAAGGTTTCTAAGTACAGTATTATTTTCGTTTTTCGTTTACATATTATGCTGGTGTTTTCCTAGCGGAGTGGAATTCGTTGGAATAAATGATTTATTTCATTTTATCGGCTCTCACGGAAAAACAAAGCTTAATAATATTTTGTTACTCTAATTAATTAATTTTGATTTTTTTCCGTAAATCGGTTCAGCCAAAAATGTGCAGAAATGTAAAAATATTCATTTTTCATATTCATTCGAATGAACATTTTGGTTAATGTTACCTATGGTTCCAAAATAGCGACTCGTCTCTGATTTCAGCAAACAGAAGAAAGGAAACAGTGGGCACGCACGTTCTAACCTAACCTAACCTATTCTAATAATTTGGTTGGTAATAATTATGGTAATTTATTAGAATTGGTTAGGTTAGGTTAGAACGTGCGTGCCCACTGTTTCCTTTCTTCTGTTTGCTGAAATCAGAGACGAGCCGCCATTTTGGAACCAGAGCTAACATTAACCAGTATTTTTACATTTCTACCTCGATATAAAGGAGTGATAATGATATTAATATATGGTATAATATATATATTCAACATTCACTTGATAATTGACAATGTTTGAAAGATTTTTTTGTCTTATTTTGAAAGATTTATGTATCTCATTTTTGCCAAAATATGATTCCATTTGTATGTGGGGTTTTCGTTTTGAAGTTCTGACAAAGTATTCATTCTTTACTTTTCTAATAATTAGAGAAACAGCATCTATATAACAATTACAAGATTTATCTACGTATTGAAATTTAAAATACTTTTTTAAAAAAATAAACTCGTACAAGCAAATTGCGATTGATATCGTTATAAATATTAGAATTTAATAAATGAATTATTAATATATATAAATGGAATTTGTTTTCTTATATACTGGTTCGAAAACTTGCTAAATATAAGTTATTTATTCGAACTTTTATTATTGTAAACATATTCAATTCTTCTGTATATAATCGACAGTTTCGAAAATTATTATCGGTTAAATGATAAATACATAAATACACTAAGTGGGGCCGAACATTTTGGAAGAATTTTGTGAAAATGATCCTAATATATCAATTGAATACAAATGCAACTGCCAAATGTACTAGAATATCGCATTCGTCTGTCTTTCCGTAAAGAGAACGAATTCTTACAGAGTATCACTATTACGTAGAAAAGTAAAAGACAAAGCTTGAAAGAAAAATAAACACCTTAGCACAGATGCCTTTCAGAGATAAAATTCACGAATTTTTCTCGAAAAAAGCAGTTCAGCTGATAAAAATATTTTTAAAATATATTAGTGAAGCTAAGATTGTTATACGTGCAATAGTATACGAGATATTAAAACCATAATTTTCAATTTAAAAGAAGAAAGTCGAGAGAAGAGACGTATTATTGATTGAAAGAGGTCTAAACCCCATAGAATTAGCCTAATATAGAACTCTTTCAATCAAGTTAAAATATTGTGTAATAGTCTATGATTCAACTAATATTTTTGTATATTATACATTTTGTAAAAAATATAAATTACAAGTATGTCGGAATTATTAGGAAATGCTTGAATAATGGCATCTTTTCCTACTAATTAATTAGACTTTTATACACGATACTTATAATATATTATTGTATTAATGTATTATATTGATGTAGCTAGACTTCAGTTTACTATATTTGCTTAGATTAATCATTAGGTTTATACATAGCTAATTACAATACAAAGAAAGATAAAGATTAGCAAAAGTACAAGCTCCAAAATTCCTGTAAAATTAGGGCTTCAAGAAAAGCGTTTATAGTAAAACCTGTGTAAACCGGAACTGCAGGTTACCGATTATTTTTTTCCTGTTTGACAGGTTTCCGTTCCGAACAAGTTTTTTAATTTTATTCTAAACAGAAAAATCACTCCGTTCCGCATAATTTTTACCCGTTAAGCAGGTTTCGTTTTATTCCTGTTCCGTTTCGGACAAGTTTTACTGTAGTACAAAGCCGATTCGCTTATCAAGCTTAATAATTAAAAGTGATTAATTAAGGAATATTATATATATTAAAAGATAATAAACGCACTGTAATTAATTATTAATATACAGAATATTAAAAATATCTGCAAAGAATTAGCTAATAAGCCGTAAATGATATCTTATATGCATTTCTTGTAGGAAGTACCACAATTTGGAAATGTAGGCTAATATAATTATAAAAGTTTATTATAAAGAGTTCACTTATAAAGTTAATATTAATAATATATATTATAAAATCGACAACAAAAATCTGCTTTGATGCAGATAAACGTATTTTCGAAGTTGTTGGACGAGCATTGTTCCACGTTTAGCCGAGAGAAAAAAAAGGAAGAGTAATTTACAGAACAGAGAGAGTAATTCGATCTAAAAGCGGATCACGAAAATAAATAAAACGCAGCCTCCGTCGCTTTCTTTCAAATCAGACTTATTTTCTCGGGGGGGGGAAGAGTTTCTATTCGGATTAATATGAGATACAAATTGACATCTGCGACGATTTTTCTATCTTTCGTGCGGCGAATTGGCGAAATTTAGAAAGAGAAACTTTTTCCAAGTTTTGCTGCGGATCGTTACTTAGACGAATGACGTTAATTGCGCATTGTTACATTAACGGAATTCTGGAAACCGAAAAACGGAACCACACATACCATTTGTGCTTCGATTGTCGTCTCAACAGCACAGCCTTTTGTTTGATCGGACTAAGGACTAACCTTTTTTGTTTGATCGGAAGGTCGACCGTGCCACCGGTTGCCGGCGAGAGGCCCGAGATGCAGAGAAAAGCTCACGCAAAAAGGACCCGAGAAACTCGAAGGCCCACACAGGTAAGACGAGAATAGTTCGTCGTCGACTGTTTTCGCTGACGATTTGATGATCCATTTTCTTTCGTAGGGAGTCACTTCCAACGAACTTAAGTTGGCCCAGAAATTATTACTGGAAAAGATGGCCCGAAAGGAATTGGAACCGGGATCGGAAGCTCCGGGAAGCGACGATGAGGATGAGGAAGAAGAGGAAGAAGAGGAAGAAACGACGAAGAAGGTAAGAAGTTAGGTCGATGCGAAAGGAAGTAGAGACAATCTATCCTTAAAATAATTTAACGACCGGGTTTACGGCCGTACGGGCCCGTTTCTCTTTAAAACCTCCATCGACAATGAATTTCGCCAGTACCGTTGGCGTCATGTTCAAACAGGCAAGTGGTTCTTCCGCGCTTCTTCCGTTTGGCACATCCGGAAAATATCTCAATCCGCATTTCCAAATTCCGTGCCGATCTTCCGCCATTTCACAACTGCCGATCTCGGGATAAATTTATCGATATCCATGTCGGAAATATGTGAAATTTTTTTTTGTGATCCTCTCGGTAGCGAGCGTTCAAATTTGGATTGATATGAGATAAACACAGAAGGGAGGAGAGAAATGAGAGGAAGGGGAGAAAGCAATTATCTTCTTTCGAAAAACGAGAGGAAAGCGCGCGAACTTTTCGGCCTCTTTAAATCGTCCGCCACTCGATGTAGGAGGGGAAGGAGGAGTGGGAGCAGTCGGGCGACGCTCTGCTCCGAGTTTCCCGAGCAGCAAAGTTATATTTATACCGGTCCGGGAATTTCTATTTCGGGAGTGCGGTAGCGGAGGCCATCTGTCCCGGGATGAAGGGGTGGGACGAAAGTGCGGGGGAGGAAGACGGCGCGGCGGTCGCCGAAAAGCGCGTCGGCGATGAGAATTATTAGAGGTTCTATATATAGCAGACGGGAGGAGCCATTCGTCGGACACGGGTAGCGGCGGCCATGTCGTTGCCAGTGGAAGCGGCCGAGGCAACGCGGCATGTCCTACAACCCTTTCACCAACCGATATTCATACGGTTCGGCCGGAAAACCCCTGGGATCCTACAGCTCTGTCTCCGGCCTTTCTTCCGGATTGTATCCTTCTTACGCCCTGCATCTGCAAAATGGCGTTCGACGAACTGTGGGCAAGAATTTGGGCGTTCCCTCTTTCTCCGTTTCCGACAGGTTCTCGCGCTCTGTCTCGCCCCGTCGATCGCGCATCTCGGACTCTGAGCTGCTCGGACCGTTACGACGCCAATCGGCCGGAGTTGTCGTCCAAGATGGCCTCTCTTTGGTAAGATTTTTACTTCTATCTTTCAAAAATATTTCTTGATTTTGGAGGACGAAATGAAAGGTTTCCCTTTCGTTTCGTCCTCTTCTCGCCGAGTGTGTCGAATGGTCCGCGATGTAGAGACTCGCGGTCAAACCGTAGGGTTGTTTCGGTGGGTGGCGCATTGAACGAAGGGCAATCTAGGGGGTTCTAGAAGAAAGGAAGTTCGCAGATCCCCGGTTTGGCTGGAGGAAGGGTGGCGAGTGCCAACGACGACAGGTGCTCGCGGACGAAGAGACGCGTCCGTCGCTTATAAATAGAATACGAAGGTTCGTCGACTGAATCCGATTCTTTGTCCGTTTCAGGAGAACAAATTCGCTTCCAGGTACACCTCGGCCGGATCTCTACCGGAAACCGGAATCGGTGGCGCATCCTCTCTGGCCGGAAGCGCCGAAGACCTGAAGCACGTCGATTATAAAAAGGTAAAACGTCACTTATTCGTTAACAGTAATCTGACCAATGACGAGTTCGATAAAACATTTTCTCTTCGACTCGATGAGAAGTCCAAGTGTTTCACTCGAGTGGAGTATAATTTCTTAAACTCCTGTATTCTTGTCATTATCGAGTGATAATGGTTGGCTGTAAGATGGGCATCGCCAGGAAATCGCCTCCACTAAAAAAATAATCAATCGGAAACTATCAATTTAACTATTAAAATTTTGGTTTCATTCTCTTTGAAGAGGAAAAGACTCTTCGAGTGTATTTTCTAAGCTCTTTATTGTTAACACATTCACAATCCATATAAGATTTCAGTCATTTTATTTCAAAATTGAAACTTAACATTATTTTCGAACTGGACCCTATTTAACTAAATACAAAAACTGTTATTGTATGAAAAACTTCTGACGTCATTTTTCTTCTATTTCCGTCCAAAATTTACGCGTGCAATAGATAAAAGTAACTCATCTGTCAGGCAGTGTGTGTTGGTCTACGCCGTACAGTAGGCAACGCGAAATTTTCACGATAATTTGCATATAATTTTTTTAATTTATAATTGTATTTCTTCGTTTTAGTTGGTTACATAAAATGAATTGCCATATATGGCTATAAAACATATAAAAACACACTTTAAAAATAGATAATGAAAAATAAATATCTACATAATTTAGACTAAAGAGAAATAAAGAAATTGATATATTAGCAAATTCGGCCTTTAACATTAATGAAAGACTATTTCAAACAAAATATATGTATAGAAATTTCTTTACAAACATTAATAAGTAATGTAAACTTCATAAGGCATGGGATATGAGAATTGGCGAGGATAAGCAGAACATTTGGCCATAAAATCGCATTGTTAACTAGTTATAAATTACTCGCAATAAGTAGATGTAGTATTAATATTACACAAATCTAAATGTGCTATTGCACTTCACCTTATATACTGTAGCATATATTAAAAGGAGGCTTCCCCGTAAGCAGCCGAAGCATCATCGAGTAGCTGCATTCTTAAGTTAATTTAAAATTTCTTAGTTAAATTTAATCAATGATTTCCTTACACTAAACAATTCTAAGAAATATTTAAATGCTTAAATCCTTTTTTAACTCGTATTTATACATTAGTAAACGGAAATTCGTTATTATTTACGCTTGCTTAATAAATTGTCTACGATAAAGCCACCATACTTTGAAGAGATCTTAAGTAGTTTTAGACCTCTTATCTATCATTTTTTACGGTTTAATTTTTAATTTGTTAATGTCTTAGTCGCAGTGACTTTTAAAGACTGTAAATTTAATTTAAATTAATAGCACAGATTACGGTAGATAAAATGAAATTGTTGGCAGACAATATTAAGGTTGCTGGCAACTGATATGCGACTCGCAATATATTGTGTCTCTCTGATTTACTTTATATAATTTATAACGTAGACCTTAACCCCGATATAAATTATAAACGCTCGGAATGTTATTTGTGTATTTATTTACAGATATTAATGTTACTGTTAAGGATAAAACTTTATAAAAACGAATAACAATTAATAATAGATAATGTAAGTTATTTTTAAAAATTTTGTAGTAGTTAAATCTCATAAGTCCTTTTAATAGTTACATTTTAAATAGATATTGGCTGCTGACCTTTTATTTTAAAATCGAAAACGTAGAAGATGCGGATTACCGAAACGTACTGTACATCAAAATCTAACTTTTATTACATTAATTAATATCTATTTTAATAAATTTTCTGTTTAAATAGATATTTTATAATTTCAAATAACATAAAATAGAATTTTCCTAACGTTTCATATTATATCAATTAATTATTATTGCTAAAATTAAAGCTTATAGAATTACATGTTTTATTTAAAATTTTATGCTCTAATTTTACTGTAATTTTAAACCTCAATCAGTCGAGATTGAATGGTATTTGGTAGCCTAATTAGTAAATTTTGGCTTAAACAAATTCGATTCTGACTTATTATTAGTCTTATTTACGCTCGATTCGTTCCGAAATGTCTCCAGTCTTCTATAAACTCCATCTCGAAACTTGACATAAAGTTAGCTTATGTCTATCAATACCCATATCTATTATATTCTGAAGTGTAGTGTTAATCGTTTGATACAAAATTTTTCCGAATATCTTATAATTTTCTTATTACTAGCATCGCTATCTTTCCTCTCTTGCAAAAGAAAGTGCTTTTATCTCCGGTATCTTCCTCCTATTTATAACATAATGACGTTCTTAGCCATAAAGATTTCCACGTAGGCAATAATGATTCAAAGTTTTAAACGAAATGAGTGATATTACTAATAATATTTTTTATAAAAATTATTCAAGACTAATAATTGTTTTAAATGTATGATAGTGTCATTATTCATCATTACAAAAATAATACCTGAATTTTTTATATATCTAAGAATCCGTTGTAAGTAATGAAGATCTATATATTATAACTAATTATCAACTATTAAGTTTCAATAATAAATGGAAACACACAAAGTTGTTTTTTATTATTTATCGTTATTATAATAAATGCTAAAAACTTATTGTGATTCTCCACGGAAACAAAAGAAAATGCCTAAAAAGTTTACTTCAATTATTTTGACTTTCATGTCCATAGAAATGGCGTAATTATAATTTTGAGTTTTCCGCAAAAATATTTCATCTTACATAAAAAGAACTTGTTTCTAGTAACCCTCCATTTATTTAATAAGTTTTGTAAAGAAAGACATTCAAGGAAATCGAAAATAATCTTGACAGAAGCGTGCAATATTTATCATTTATCAAGCACAATCAGTCGTGCAAAAATTAGATAGTTAATTCGGAAGTACGATAAGGTTATTCTGAAGAAGAACAAAAAGTAAGGTGATCGAAAAACCGTTTTGGCAGAAAAATCATTACATAAGGTTATAAACTTGTTACGTAATCAGTTCCTAAGAATATTTTCCAACGTTTAGTTAGCTGTTTCTACCTTCTTTATCTGTACGAGAATAGATTCTTAAAACGGAATTTTAATTTTAATTATTAATGTTTTATCAATGTAAAACAAATTGTACATTATATAAAAATTATAATTATATCGTAATCTAAACGCTTTTACTCCAATTGAATTTTCGGCTACCAGACTTTACTGGTTCTATCCTCTGAAAGCTGATAGTTGGTAGCGGGTTCGAGCCTCACAAACGGACTGGCCACGTGGAGTTTTCCAGATTTATTCACGTGACTAATACCTAAATAGGGGCCAGTTTCTCAGGGAAAGTTTTCCCTTGTGTTTACGCTGCCTTTTCCTACACTCCAATTGAATTATCCTCAGTTACGTCTCTGAGTACACAATTGAAACAATGTACCAGAATTTTCCTACTTTTATTTATTATGTTAATTTATTTCGATCAACTTTATCCCCGTTCAATTTTAATAACAATAAGATCTTCATTAAAATAAATTTTTCATATTAAAAGATCGTGTGTCGATTTGAAGAAGCAACCTTTAAGTACTTACTAAAAGTGATGTATTAATATATAAACAAAATATCCTTAAGATCGGGTTTGGTCTTGCGACTCAATGACACTTGAGTGAAACGGCAATTTGCATTTTTATTGAATTTATAGCCTATAATCATTTTCAAAATTAATAAATTAAATGGATTTTAAGATATAATTAATTACTCATATTATTATAGTTATTAAAAGTAAATATAACGTAAAATACCTTTATTCAACGCCGTTTAGAGAAATATTTAGAAGTTTAAGTGCGCCGAAATCTGATACGATGACAGTTCAGGACACATGGAAGATATTTCCGTAAAAACATTACAACCAAAACTCACTACTGTAGCATTTTTGGGCTGAAGGCAACAAATATTTTATTTTTACAAGACATTCGCGCTATAAAAAGACCTTAATGTTGTAAGAAATACTGCTTAATCTGATCATCATTTCAAGGTTTACACCTTCGAAAGGCAATGAACCGTAACTGATTGTCTGTGATGATTCTCACATGCAGCAGGATATTGTCTTCAAAATTTGTAACACGTCCTCGATAAACCATACTTTTTTAACGCCCACAAATAAAACTGTTTATTCGTTGCATTGGATTTGTTGCAGAAAGAAATGTGAATTCTTTTTTAAAAAGTTCTTTTTATGTAGTTGTACTTGGAGTTGAAAGAAGAGAATGAAAAACTAAGAGAAAAATTGAGCAAATCGGAAGAAAATCTAGAGAAGACTAAAGAACAATTGCAGAAAGCCATACAGGTAAGTGATCTTTTGTTTTTCTACAATGTAGTTATTAACATTATTATTGTTAACATTATTAACGAATTCCCATTAAAAATAATAATTTTAATAAAGTTACTTAAAAACATACGAAACGTATTTTGGAATTCGTATATTTGGAGTTCATTTTCCCATATTTCATTTGCCTAAATCAGTGAATACCCCGCGGTCTGTGGATCGCCCGTCAGGTCCTAACATACAACCTCACGGGGCTTTGCTTACCTATGGGGGTTTTGGCGAAGTAAATTATTTTTCTATTTTCTGCCTTATGCTATTATGCAACCCCAATTCGTGTAGAAGAGCATTCAAATTAAACTTAACCAATGAAAAGATGGAAATGAACTATACATTACTAGTTTGCATATCAACTATATTATTTTAGTACCTAGAGTACAGGCTTGCAACTCTATAAGAAAAAGGGCACGCGGCCTGCTGGAAACCCATGAAATTCAATTGCAACCCATATCCAGAAAAGATTACTCGTCACTGGCCTACATTGTAAATCTACTGCATAAATCTGCTTTCTACAGAATTTTAAGATTCATTCATTGTAATTATAATAAATAATTAACGTCCTTAACAGCCTTACGGTGCATTATTTTATAAAGGTAATTAATTTGTTTATTGTTTTATACATAAATGGACAATCGCAAAATGACTTTATAAGTATGCCTTATTGGAGACAATGTAGATAAAAAGTTCTAACTGTATACATTCATTATTCGCTTTACAAAACAAAAAATTATAAAATATTTTTAATTTTACATGATTAAAGATATGATTATGTTAACTGTGATTTACTGATAAAGCAAAAATAGAATTGACGTATTTTAACTTCTGCTAACTTCCTTGTTTTCAACCAGAAGTTATCAAATGACAACAAACCTTTGACTACTCTTCAAGTTAAAATCTTGACGTTTTATTGATAAATCTATTATTATTTTTGGCAAACTTTCACTTAACGTTACACCTTTCAAACCATTCCATGTAATAATACACTTTATAATACCAGTAAATGAAGAATCTGTCTTAATTATTTCGAATTTTATTTTCTATTTCGTTATTTTAGAAGCGAGTTTCTCGCATCTCTTACTGACACGAAAAGAAATTTATCGTTAATGTCACAGCTTTGATAGAAAATCTTCATTTTCTTTCAGAACAACAGCAGAAACGAGGTGGAGAGAAAGGTAGGAATAGGTTCGTCGAGCAGTCGGTAAGTGATTAAAATGTTTCTGATCAATGGTTTCCTGCAGGAACGCAGGAGTTTAGAGAGGAAGATCTCCGAAATGGAGGAGGAATTAAAGGTAAGCTTTTATCATTTCTTAGTTATTTGTTGTGTCAAAATATCTGCCATCCACTTCTTTCTTTCTTTCAGACGCTGGCTAAAGTGAAAAACGAAAATGAGAAACTAAAGGCAGAAAATCGAGCGTTAACCAGGACCGTGTCCAAACTTACTAAAAAGGTGGGTTGTCCATGCAAGATTCATTCTTCCGAATATAATTCTATTGATTATTTTCTTTAAGAGATCGGCTTTCTAGCGTTTAACTTGTTTTCTCGATAAAATTTAAATATTTAATTGTTTAAACTTAAAAAAAAAAAAAATTATTTTAAATCTAGAAAAATGTTATCTAAAATGTATCGAATCAAAGATGTAATTCTAAATCGCTTAAAATTAAAGACAGTTAGTCGAGTTATATTGTCAAATTCCCCTTTGACTTGCAGCTACAGTATTTAACACGGTTAACAGTGGAGAGGAAGAGATTTGATTAGATTCGCGAATAGATAATTTCCTCGTTTGTATTTGTTCCTGCATGTTAAGCCGTTTGTCGACCGTCGTCCGGCGTTAGGAATTAATTAATAATTATTTCACATTTATATCTTATTTGAATTTTTAACTGTTATTTAAAAAATCTCGAAATATTTGCCCAGACGAATAGAGAGGAATTTGGATAAGGACGTGAGTTTCGTAATGTAAAATTTTGACCTGAATATCTACATTCAAATCTGAATGTAATATTGTAGAAATTATTTTTAAAAAACCTATTTAAACGGAAAAACAAATAGGTTATATTTCTTAAACATTGTTTAAAGAAACCATGTAATGCAGGTAGTGCCATTATTGCATTCTTCGATGAAGTACTTGATGGTATTTTATACTGAGAATTCATTATTTACATATAAAAAATGAGTGTCTAAAGGATCGTGTTTGAACTTAAACGATGCTGCTATTGACATCGTGAAATCTAATCAGATGAGAAATATATAGTATAGCTTTTGGTATAGGTCTGTGTTTTTCTATCGCTTCTACTCTAACTCGTATTTTCCAGACTTCAACTACTAGCGGTAGTAAAATAGTGAAAAACAATCTATTAATTAACGCCTTTCATTTTTCTGACAGTCTTAGGTTGTGACGAAGTTTACTCCCGAAAGAACGGTGTGTTTGACCTCGGCTTGGATGACGCCTAAGAGAAGAATCGGACGTCTCCAAGTTCCTTTTAGTGTATATAAGACTTCCTTCGTTTGTCAGACATTTTTTCCCTCCAACAACGCGACTCGTCGGCTTTCGAAACGCCTCTGTTTTAATCGCGGTGTGTTACTTCAAACGCCGAACGAGTTCACTCGTCCCAATTGTACCATACGAGTGCTAGTTTTCCCGTCATTTTCCCGAGACAATTGTATATTATTCTGAGACAAATAAAGAAGCTTTTACTCGGTGCTTCCGTTTACTCCGTATGCCACTTCATTGTTTACTCCGCTTACATTTCTTTCTTACTCCAAGAAATCTAGGAGTAAGAAAGATTAAAGATTTATTGATATTAGATGTAAGATCAGGTAAAGTCAATTGATCATTTTTAGAATAGATATTTTACTTTTAACTCGCTTTGAGTAATACGTTTTATACTTAATTTTACACTACAGAGTCAAATAATTAATAAATCTCTGTAATTTACATGCTTCATTTTTACCGAACAAAGCATCTACTGCGTGTGCTGTAGCTTAGTTTCAGAACTGAAATAATGTTTTATTTTGAAAATATTAACTGCATTTTACATTACTATTTGTAATAATAAAAGAACAATTCGATAGAAAACTACTATTTAAGTTAAGTAACTGAATATACCAGTATATGTACAGTATACTTTGCTACACAATGGAGTATGGTGTTTTTTAAGTAAATAAATATTCAATACATTTAATATAATTCGTATAAAATCTTTCATTAAAAACGAGATATATTTAAATATAAAAATATATGTTTAATACTTTCATCTTTACTAGAATAACATCTCAACTATTGTTGCGATGCATTTACATTCAGCTGAAATAAACAACAATAACAAGAAAAAGTGAGAAATTTTAACAATTTTACGAATATTCTTTTAATAAATATTTGTGATTATATTTTTCTTGTATTGTTGCTTCAGTACTGTTTCCGAAGTTTTAAAATTTCGGGTCATTTAATAAATATAATTCAATTAACCAAATATTTTTTACAAAATTCTAGTATGCAAAACGTATATAGAAAATCCTAATTTTCAATTATTAGGCTATCTGTTAATAAACATTATTAGGTTATAGTATATACAGGAATAGTATATATGATACAGAATTACTGTATTATCTAAATTATTCATTTATTATTCGACAGCATCATTCGCAATACCAATAATACGAGACGTCTGCGAATCGGTTACTGCCTGAAATTGGTCTATTGTGCAGATAATAGCATTAGTGCAGACACACAAACGTTGGAGGGGAGGCATTAACTTTTAGTATTAAATTATTCATTTTTATTTTTGGACTATAGTAATCTTACAATTACTATATTTTAACTGAAGCGATGATCGGCCAGATCCACAGTAAGAGCGGCAGGATGATGAGAAATGGAGCCCGACACATTTCGGACAACTTCCCATGAAAAACTCCTATGGTTGTCGATTCCGAGTCACTCGGAGTGACAGAGTAATGGTTTTACTTCCTCGGCTATCCTACAGTCTGTTTGCCATTATTACAATGAATAAAATGCGATAATTGTATAGTTCCAATAACACTATTCTAGCTGTAGACTCTGTGGAATCACAAGTTACTCGATCATTCATTAGAGCAAATAGAATAACTTGCGGATCAATCAAAAATCATTTAACGGAACGAAAATAAATCACAAAACCAGCTTCGTTACATATTAATACATTGACTTAAAATTCAGTTTTTCTGATTATTACTTACAATATAATGCGGCTTCGACTTTATTTAATGCTATAGTTCAGTGTTTCTCAAACTTTTTGGACCGCGACCCCCCTTCTGCACTTAAAAATTTCAAAAGACCCCCGAAGAATAAGTATGTGTCGAAAAACATCCCGGAGGGAGGTGGTTAGGCTCGTATTTAAATATTTATATTATTTTTATTATTTGTGTGTGCAATTTATTTAAGTAAAAATTATTTTATATATTTTTTATTTCTATTATTTCTAAACATGAATCCATAGTAAATTTATAAAATATTTGAAAAAATTGATCTGGCATCAACTTTTCAGCGACCCCCCAAATATTTTTCACGATTCCCTTGGGGATCGTGATAATTCTCGACCTAGAATCTGTCTATTGGACTGGAAAAGTCTCGCTAGATTTTTCATGTCATCCCCATATCAGATAAGTATGCATAGTTTTTATTTTGGGGAATTCGAGTTGGAATTTGGTTATAGTGTCTTATAAAATTTTCATACATTATTTGGGCCAAATACTGCTTGTTTTTAGTCACGCCATACGATACTGTTGCCCGTCGATAGTAACGAAATAGTTGACATAGATCCAGAGATGTAATCTGTAAAAATTGTATAAAATCTCGAAAAAGATTCAGTTCATTCAAAAATGCAAACAAGACGTTGAACAAAACTAAAAGATACTGCAAGATGTAATGCGCTGCATTAAGAATTACAGTTTAAATTCTTTTATAATGCCATTTTGAATGCCTGGCGTAAGTAAATTTAAGTAAGAAGCTATTGCGGCATACAGTAATTATATTTTTTAATAAATGCAATTTGATGTGAATCTTTTCACATAATACGTAATAACGAGATAGAAGCTTACGCAAATTCTCAAAATCGGTTATACTTCATTACAGATAAGTCACTTATTAAATGATGCGCATCTGAAAATATTAAGATTCTAATTCGATAATAATATTTTAGCCTTATCTCGAAATATCGATGATGCCAATGTAATACACTTCAGGGAAATAATTCGTTATTAAAAAATGAAAACATGAGACGTAGCAATAAATAAATGAACAGTACTGTGTTACATTATTAGAAACAACGCCAGAAAAGCAGTTTTGAATTAAAAAATTTTGAAGCCATATGAAATTTATATTACAGTAGAGCGTCGATAAGTGGAACCAATTGGGGACTGGGGTCCTTCCAGTTAATGATTTGTTCCAGTTTCCGACTTTGTACGAAAAAATACATTAACCTGTCCGATGTTCAAATTTTTCTCCGTTGCGTATCGCTTCCTGTTGAATTTTTCTCCGTTGCGTGTCGCTTCGTGTTGAATTTTCGTCGATTTTAAGCCTAACGAAAATTTTTATAATAATCATCGAGGCTATCGTATCGTTAAAAATTATTTCTGCATTTTGTACAAACAAAATAAATATATTAAAGAATATAAAAAACATGAAAATTATACTTTAGAAGTAAATTTAGTATCAAAGACATTCGATTCAGCACGACACAGTCCGACTCAAAATCGTTCCACTTTCCGGCCATTTCACTTACCGACGTTCCACTTATCGACGCTCTACTGTATATATATGGTCCTATAGGCCTATATTGCAAACATGGAATTTCCTAGAATTTCTATAAAGATGACAATTAAGATTCTATAAAATAGTCGAAAATATTATTTTATTCGCATTACAAATCGAAAGTATTAAGCATAAAATCAACATTTATATCGAAATTCGTATATGAAAATATGAAATTTAAATTTTTTTTTTTTCATTTCAAATCTCCAATGAGCGAAAGAAATTTGTAACAACACCTAATTTACTGGTTAGACTAGTGGTCCGGTGTGTCGCGAAGGCATTCTAAGGGTGCGACTAGGGACCCGGGATCGAATCCGAACGGGTCGAATAATCCCCAGGAATTTTTCGGGGGGTGGTCAGCGACTATGCCTTGGTGCGAACACCCTCGACCGTTTCAATCTCGACTGAAACGACGTTCAATCGCGATTGACTGGAGAGAGTTCTTGAAACTAGATCCAGTCATAAGAGAGATCCCACAATCCCACGCGCATGAGAAAATACAACATGGCTACAGAACACGTGTCGGGCTATCGGCAAAGAAATAAAAAAGATGTTTGGAGAGACGATGACATCTGTCTATTATTAGATATATGGCAAGATAAAGTATTTATTTCTAATCAAAACTTCCATTTTGTGTGTTGGTGTTTGTGACTTACCGAGTAGTTATGCCAGTTTTATCATCGCTTACAATAGCCGGGTTATTCTCAAGCGAATTACCTGTGCGAACGGCACGACGTTTGAATAGCGACAGTCACAATCCAGATTGTAGGTAAATCGAGATCGAAGTTAGTCGAGGATTGTGTGCGAACGTAGTATAATACCCCGTTCGCACCGAGCATTTCAATCTAGATTGTGACCAAGGTCAGCGACTATGCCTTGGTGCGAACACCCTCGACCGTTTCAATCTCGACTGAAACGACGTTCAATCGCGATTGACTGGAGAGAGTTCTTGAAACTAGATCCAGTCATAAGAGAGATCCCACAATCCCACGCGCATGAGAAAATACAACATGGCTACAGAACACGTGTCGGGCTATCGGCAAAGAAATAAAAAAGATGTTTGGAGAGACGATGACATCTGTCTATTATTAGATATATGGCAAGATAAAGTATTTATTTCTAATCAAAACTTCCATTTTGTGTGTTGGTGTTTGTGACTTACCGAGTAGTTATGCCAGTTTTATCATCGCTTACAATAGCCGGGTTATTCTCAAGCGAATTACCTGTGCGAACGGCACGACGTTTGAATAGCGACAGTCACAATCCAGATTGTAGGTAAATCGAGATCGAAGTTAGTCGAGGATTGTGTGCGAACGTAGTATAAGGGTGCGACTATGCAGACGCGAATTTAGAGCGAGCGAGAGGTTGCGAGCGATTTAGTTTTCGCAAAGGAAAACCATGCACAAGCGAGAAGCGAGAAATAACGCTGGCGAGAGCGAATTTCTGGTTCTCGTCAGTGGCGTGCCGTCATTGGAAGCGATGGAAGCGCCGATTCCACCTTTCAATGACCTTCCCTTGAATTTTATAAAATATAAATTTTCATATTTTAACGTACTTTGAATTAATTAAAATTAATATTTTATTATAACTGCATTATGTATCTTTTATAAATTTCTATACTACATGTGAAAAAAACGATAAGATTGCTATTGTATATTCGAATAATTCGGTGGCGGAAGGAATGTCGAAACCGGGTCAGTCTCCAATCAGCCAGATTATATAAGCATTAGCACATGCGGTTTACAGAGCACCAACCTCACCCGGTTTAGCTGGTAGAAGCGACACACTCGTAAAGAGTACAGCTTTATATCCCGGAGCGGTTGTGGGCTGTTATCCGCCTGCCTGTCAACTTCCAAGCAGCCAGATTATAGGCATTGGCGCATGCGCTTTACATAGCACAAACGTCACGGTTTAGCTGGTAGAAGCGACACACGCGTAAAGAGTACGCGACTTTATATCCCGGAGCGGTTGTGGGCTGTTAGCCGCCTGCTAGATATTCGGCCACCCTCAGCGCCGGATCCAATAGGTGCGAGGCCCGATTGATTTTTTTTGCGGGGCCCCTCAAAGCTTTAGATAACAAAATTAATTAACTGTTAATTTACATATTGAAATATGTTGGGTTTTTTTTAATAATAATATACCTAGATATTTATTTTTGTAACATGTACTATTTTTAAATATATAAATTTTGACGTGATGCGGGGCCCGATTAGCACCAATCGCTCCAATCGCCTAAAATCCGGCCCTGGCCACCCTCGCCCGATTATGTGAATCACGAGCAGACTAGATCAACGGCGGGCAACCCGCGGGTCAGCTACGGCTGGCGAAAAGTTTCTATCCGGCCCGCGAGATCTTTAATAGATTATTAAATTGGAAAAATAACTAATTAATAGTTATTTTTCCAATTCTTTGTAATTTTCGAAAACGATAAGAGAAATAAATGTAGTAATTAACTTTTTATTTATTTATTTCATATTTGCAGACTAAAAAAATTACGAGTCACAAGAAGGCGTCAATTAACTACTACGGCGCGGAAAAAAACGTAAAATTTATTCTGGCCCACGTTATAAAAAGGGTTGCCCACCCTAGACTAGATTTATAACAACCCAACCGATAGGAGTTTACTGGCACGTTTTTATGATAGTTCTGTATAGTTGACGGGAGTTTAAAAAAACTCCATTAAAATATTTGATATATTTATTCTGCGTTTATTCCGCTCTCCCATCTTATATTACTTACGGATTTCGATGTTAAACCGGTGATATTACGATTTAGTACGTCCCATCTGTAAGGAGATGCAGAAAAAACGTGTACAATTCTAGTACAGTGTTAAAAATTAACTGTTACTTTGGCAGCATCATTTACAACCAAATTTAATGAATGAGACGTACAGTACATACAATGGTACAAAAAAAAAGCTCTAGAATTTATTTTCCTTAAATTTACGATTTATATATCCGTTGTCATAAAAATTTGTCTTTCCACTGTTTTCCCAAGACTACAGATATTCAGGTACAAAGTAACTGGTTTCGACTTATTTCTACTTAAGAAGTGACTAAATAATTAAGAGATTAGGGAATGGGGACATAAATAAAACCCTGTTGAAAGAGCCAGAATTTTACTTCAACAAAAGCTTAACAGAACCAATCACTTGCTCAGTACAGTGGGAAACTGATTTCCGTGTACACCTGGTATTAAAACGAATTAGTTAGAAAACGAATGACTATTAAGTTTAACATAGTTAGATTTTTACAGCTACGGTGAGAAACGTTTAAAATTTACAACAGCCCTGTGGCGTCCTTTGAGATATACTAGTGACGCGACAAAAGAGGCATTCGACATTGACCGGTATCGGCACCCTCGGGATTTGGCACGCACACACTCACTACACACCTACCCGGACCGTCACTAGTTCCATCCATTAGCTACTCGTATCGAGATATTTGACTAAGTGGATTGTTTTAAGATTTAAAAAGTAAAGAATATTTTATGTTATTTTTATGTACGTTTCTTTACAAAGCTATATTTTAATTATAATTTTCTTTAAAAGTATATTAATACAATCGAACAATACATTATACCAGGTATGTATATCCACCGCACATTTTATTTCACCGAGTAAGTTTTTATAATTTATTTTTAATTTTAGCCCTTATATCGTGGCTAGCGATTCGGAATGTAATTGTGATATTAAAAATACATTTAGAGAAGTCTACAGTTTTTACTGGCTTATCGAACAAATGAATACGGATGGACCCTAGACCAGTGATTCGTAACAGGGGGCCACGGTCCCTGGGGGTCCATAAGAAGTTTGCCGGGGCCGCCAAATTATGCAAAATTTCCTTCAGAATATAATAAAAAGAAAATTGATGTATAATCCGAATATCGTATTGAAAAGTGAAATAAGAAAGATAAAGTTTTTCTATTTAGTTTTTATTTATTTATTTTGTATTTCTTCCTACATACAACTTTGTTAGTACAGAAGAAATAAATGTAAATATGCTACTTACACCGCAGTATTTACTTCTTTTATTCCAAAGCAATTTTAAGAAACTATTAATGCTTGGAATTTTAAAAATAATTAGGAAAAATAGTAGGCTTTGAAAATTTAAATATTTTTGCAAAAGTTATGCAAAATCCTTACGACAAGTGGGCGTTTTAGTTTTAGTTTAGTTTTAGCATCGACATTGCATCGATTTATCGACATGTTTCTTATTTTATTTTCTGTTAAAAATTAATGAGTTTTCATGTTTAATTGTGAAGTTTGAATGTTATTTAAATAGATAATGAAATAATAAAGTTATGATTTACATTTATTATATAAAAAATAAAGCAATAATAAAAAAATCAATTTATTATAGATTAAATTATCAAATATAAATTATTATTAAAAAATGGGGGTCACAAAAAAATTATGAAATATTTGGTGGACCGCGAGTATAAAAAGGTTAAGAACCACTGCCCTAGACCATCACTGACGCGCAATTAACTGATTGCCCCTGGAAGTCGGCTTCTTGCAGGAACACAGCTTCCCTGTCATCAAATGTCACGGCACGCCACTGGTTCTCGTACATATGTGACATGTTTTGATATTTATCGCTTCTCGCCACATATTCTCGCTCGCTCGGAAAATTCGTTCGCTTCGCGTCTGCATAGTCGCACCCTTAGTCTGTCACGAGATTAATAAAAAATAATTAAAGCGAAATTTGTAAAAAAAAATGACAAATGAACTAATTAAGAGATGTGTAAAACTGGATTAAGTGAAAAATAAGCTGAAAATGTAACATCGTGTTTAAAATTTATCAATTGTCAGAAATACTCGCTTTGTATACCATATTGTTTCCAAACAATACTTTATAAGTTTGTTCTGAAACATTATATAAGGTAATTCATTCTCAAAATAAATTTAACAAGGAGCCCGTCAAAATCGACGGTTTCATTCGATAAAAATACAATCAATGAGCTCATTTAAAATGATCAGTACAACAAGCGTTTTCGGGTCCATCTTCAGACGATTCGCGTCTACCCGTTCTCCGGTACCACGAGGCTTCTTTCAATTTTGTATCCGGTTATCAGGGCCATAATTTAGCATTCGACCGACCAACTTTAACTGGAGGGGTTCCCGATTAACGGTGACGGTAGTGGGGACCCGCCTCGTGGCCCTTTGTCCTGGGCTTCGCTAATAAAACTTTATCAATACTCAGATGTTCGAGTTTACTCTTTGTTAATAGGTTTGTCGAGAAATCCATCAAACGGCACTAAGTGATTGCCGCTGCAATACATATTAACAAAATTAATTTATTTAAAAATTTTTATTGTTTTTTTAGTGTCGAAGAGCATATGAATTTATTTTACTAATAAATATATTTTTTTTTATTACAGATTCTAAAAAATTACAATATTTTAGTTCGAAAATAAAAGTGATTCTTAATTTTATTTTATTATTTAAACAGATAACATTCATGTTAAAAATAATACAAGTTTTTTAGTTATCGCGTAATTAGCAGGAAAGAAGCAGCGACTCAAAGTAGGAGATGAGGAACGGTTGCCTTCCCGTAGATTTAACAAAGATGCCCAAGTCTAGGTGAACCAAAGAATCCCGGACTACGATGTCAACTGCAGATCAGACCTAGTTATCCTGCACGACCCCACCATGACAGCAACAGTGGTAGATGTTGCCACTCCATTCGAAAACGGAAAGGAAGCATTCACATTGGCTCGCCAGGAAAAACTTCAGAAATACCAACATCTGGTTCATCACCTGCGTGCAAAGGCACTCACATAAGCGCCTTCCTAGCTGGGCTCTAGGCGGCTACGACTTCGAGAATGAATCAACCCTCCAAAGACTCGGCATCAGCAAAAACTACTCAAAACTAATGCGGAAACTTGTGGTGAGCGACTCCATTAGATGGAGCGGTGAGATTTACCGCCAACACCTCGCTGGACGTCGTCCCAACTAACTTGTTTGTTTGGTGTGGCTGGCTAGTGCCCTCGTATCTCGCGTTTACTGGCCTCATGCCAGGGTCACTTTTTCTCTGTCTCCTCAGTTTTGGCAGGCTTGTGCCCATGTAAATCGCGGTAATTGTTATCGGCTGGCTAGTGCCCATGTTCCGCGACGCTGTGTCTTGGTCCTCCTCTTTTCTTAATTTGTGCTGACCAACGACCAGCTTCTCTCATAAGTGCTGGTAAAATCCACCAGTCTCATATTTGATACATTTTCTGTGTCTACTTCTTTGTACATATTTTTGCATATTTACCTAATAAAGACTTTTTAAATTGTACTGTGCATTTGCCACTTCGCCACGTATGAACCATTCCACCTTTCTCAAATCCCTGTTCAGCGGCATTATCTACAAAGCAAGAGCTTTATTTTGATATCCGAACAATGTTTATATATTCAGTCGTTCACTCAAACGAAGCTGGGCAGTATTTGAGGGTTACCGAATTAATACGAGTATAGACTAACAGGAAACCGTCAAAATCGACGGCTTTATTCAAGTAAAATATAATGAGTTCATTTAAAATTTGGCATTCCACAAAAAATGATCAGTACAGCCTGTATTGATAATTTTTTATACTTACAGCAAGTGTTTTCCGGGTCCGTCTGCAGGTGATTGGCGTCTACCTGTTCTCTGGCACAACTAGGCTTTCAATTTTGCATACGGGTCTTGGGGTGGCAATTTACTATTCTCAAGGCCGACCAACTCCGACTGGTGGTATTAACGGTGACGGTAGTGACGTCGTGGTAATCATCTTGTCTTGGACTTTGCGAATAAAACTCTTAGCCCTACCGACAGTCGTATGTTCAATTTCAGTCTTGTTTTTGTTGTAGGTTTGTCATAGGCATTAACTAACGAATTGAACAGTTAGAGCAGGCATGTCAAACTCATATGATATTACGGGCCACATGATCTATTTTGTATAAGTCGGGGGCCGCATGTTTTCAATGTTCAAAAAATTAATAAAATACATAATATAATCATTCTAAAAATCGTATTTATTAGACTCAATATATTGTATATTATACGTACATAGACATTTTATATTTCATATTATTTTTTAAACTTAAAAATATTATATATTTTTTATAAAAAACAAAAGTTATAATAATAAATAAAATCGCAGTTTAATATTACTTTTTAGAAGATATTTGACAACGTTTTTCACAAAGCAAGTCATCAAAATTTAGTTGAATATATTCAGCTGATGAAATTTTTAAAATTGATGATAAATGTTGATCGGTTAACCTTGACCTTTCTGAATTTTTGTTATTTTTTATTAAAGAAAATAGTTGCTCGCATAAATAAATGCTTCAGAACATAGCCAGTATACGAGTAACCAACGATAACATTTTAGGAAACCTATCTAAAGATAAATTTGTGTAAAAATCTGAAATTCCAACTTCCATATATTTTTGCTTCAGCAAATTACCACATTGGATTTTAATTAATTTCATTTGTAAGTTTTCATCAACAGTTTCAATATCGATAGATAGAGGTAAAGTAAAAAGACGAAATTGTAATTCGCAACTTTTAAAATTAGAAAATCTTCGATCGAATTCTGTATATTTTAATTTAGGTGATTTAAGCAATAGATATTGGCAGCTTTTAAAGTTTTTTTTCCCCTATTTGTTTTCGCCAAAGTAATCATTTTTGTTTGAAAGCGTTAATATTATCAAATTATAAATTAATCTTAAGCTTCGAGGCAAAAATCGTTGTCACAACACGATTTTTGCCTCGAAGCTTAAGATTAACTTGATTAAGATGATCGTAATATCAACTGAGAAAGCCAGGACCTTTATCCTTTGTCCATCTTTTAATTCAGCGCATTCATAATTTTTTGTTTCCAAGAAAATTGTGATTTCGTCCAGCAATCTGAAGAATCGGTTTAGCACTTTATGACTCGAAAGCCAACGAACTTCCGTAGAATATGGTAGATCGGTGTATTCACATTCTATCTTCCAGAAATGAAGCGAATTGAGATTATTAAATCCACCTGCCCAAATATAATTTACAAATCACAAAAATTATGACGTTTACAAAGTAGATTCACACAAACAGTCAAAGTTCCGAAAGTCACTATTCCTGAACAGATCCGTCGAAAAGACACCTTGCGACGTATACTTCGGATACAGTCACTCGTCACGGCAATAGTAGACGAAACACCTTACGGCAGAGCGCACAAACGTCCGCCTTGATGTTCCAGCAAACACTTGACTTTTGCGCCAAAACCATTCCTTTTAAATGGATTGTAGCAATTGCTGATGGACAAATCAGCACGTAGCAGTCTTCCACGACGTCCTCTCTCGTACGATGTTCGCCGGCCAATCATCGTTCGTAGATTCAAAGCCGCGGCCCTTATCCAACCGTCTTTCCTAGCGTCGACCAATTTGAATTGGTTGGACGAAATACGGACGGACAAACACAAAAAGGGCGGGAATCGTACAGTTCAAAAAAGTTCAAAGTTTCCAACTTCAAGCGTCAAAGCTTAGTATTTAAAAATTTTTTTAAAGTCTCGACGGGCCGCAACCCAGGTGTTGGTGGGCCGCATGCGGCCCGCGGGCCGCGTGTTTGACATGCCTGAGTTAGAGTTACGTTTTGGTCTCGTCATGGAGTAACTGTCACACATTCTAAAAGTTAAAAAAGAAACTACCTCACTAGATAAAGCATTCACTAGAACCTGACATGTTTGTCCCGTAGACTTAACATTGTGCCACTCCACCACGCCTGAATAGTTATGAATTTTTTCATTTCTAATTGCAATGGACTCTTCTACAGCTTTATTTTGATGTCTGAACCTTGTTTGTACCCTTAGTCGTTCTTTCAAACTAAGCTGGACAGTATTTAAGGCTTACCAAATTATACTAATTTGGTAAGCCTTAAATACTGTCCAGCCTTAAATACTTAAATAGATTAAGTTTATCTCTACTAAAACTTTTGTTTTAATATATAGCATTAATTATCTTTATGAAATATTGTTTGTTTAGGAAGATATTGATTGGAAACTTGAAAACAAAGGTTTATATCCAATTGTATATATCGGGTAATCGTAATAAGATACCACTATTCAACGCCATGTAGAGATATTTTGCAGTCAAAATGCAACAAAATTGGTCTAGTGACTTTTCAAGACAGAAGAAATGTGAAAAACACAACCTTAAAAAATACAGTACAGAAACTCACCACTAAAGCACTTTTGGTGCTGCTAACAACAAATGTTTTATTTATGCAAGACATGCTATACAGAGAATCTTAGCAATGGAAGGAATATTCTTCAATGTGGTTCTCATTCTGAACAAGTAAAACCTGAAGGCGATGAACTGTGTTCAACGGCTGCCCATAATTGACTCCGAATAGTACTTTAATTACTATCATCTCGTATTTTTCAAGCAAAGTAAAACAATACAACGTTTACTGTAATACATTTCGAAATAAATTTAATGAAATGTCAATGTTAAAGCGTTTTAGAAATTAAAATAAGACAAACGTTTTTTTCAAAGCTGCTGTTTGTTAACTAGAAAAAGGTTCGTAATAAATTTGTTGTTAAAAATAACGCTTTGTAACTTATCCAGCATTTGTTACTAGTAAAATTAAAGCTAAAAAACAAAAAGTAAAAGAGGCAAATAATGTTTGGAAGAGCCGAAATAAATTGTTGACATAGGTGCAACGAAGAGAATCAAACAGTTATTTTTTTAAATAATGATTCGTAAAAATGAATATAAATTGATAAAATGAAATAAAATATAAAAATTTAATATTGTAAACCTGTGTAAAACGGCACAGTATCGAATTATTTTACTCGTTTTTGCAGATTTCCGTTTTAGACAGGTTTTACGGTATTTACTTTCAATAGATTTAAATTTTATGTATTTTATCTCAGAATTTTTGTCAATTTATTAAAAGTAATCATGAATGACTTTTGTACTATTTATAATCATATTATTTTTAGACAATTGAAGTGAATTATAAATTAGTATCTCTTGACGAATAAAGAGAAGGACGAGCGCTTCTCAAACTTTCGGTGCTAAGGCTCCCTAAACTTAATTTAAAAATTTCACGGTCTATTCAGCTTCTATTTATAATCAGTTTATTGTATAGTCTTATATTTATTTAAAGTATTTTAAAAATTAATTAACGTTTATTAAAATTATATAAGAGCGAAAAAGTGCTCTTATGCAGTTTTAACAAACAGCTCGTGACTAACATATTCGTACCCATATAAACGTATTCTTAACGCAAATACACGAATTGCATTAATTTAGTACTTATTGGGCTCAATTTTTTAAAAAAAATGTAGACCTATAAATTCCACTGTTGTCCGTCCGTCCGTCTTTCTATAATCTCGAGAATGGAGCTAGATCAGTGTTTCCCAACCTTTTTTGCGCTATGTCCTATCTAAGCCTTTCTAAAATTCTTAAGCCCCCTAAAATATACACTTAATAGCCACCACTGTTTTGTCGTAACCACGCTAAAACCAGATCCTTTCATCAAAGTCATTGCACTTTCCAGTCATTGCTAAATACAACCTAGAACACCACAACTCACATCTGTCCACCTCAAGGTCTGGGCAAAGAATGTCCTTTCTCCTCTTTCAAAGGCATCAGGGCTTCGTTGTTTTTAGTGGTTCCCAGAATTGTTAATCTCACCCCAAGGGAAAAGGGTTATAAAGGAAAGGGAAACAAAGAAAACTAAAACTAACTTAAATCAATATTTACAATAAATATAGTGTACAGCGGCTATACGGTTAACTTAAACTCTGGACGAATCCATTTTCGAATTTCCCCCCTTAAAAATCAAATTGCCCCTTGTGGGGCGTGGGCCCCACGTTGGGAAACACTGAGCTAGATAGATGACCGGTATGACTATTGCTAACAGGAAAAGTACGATGTACAGGGGCTTACTAACGGAAAAGGTATTATATACAGTGACAAGACACTACTAATTTGAGGCGGAGAGCATATATTTTAAATTATTTATTTATTTATTATTATAAAATAAATGTTTAAAAATATAGAAATATAACATGATTATTTTTTTCTTTTTTCGCTCCTTACATTCTGAACTTGACTGTGAGTGACTGTTCAACTCAATATAACCTTTACTTATAATGAATGATGACATCGGAAAGCATCACTGTACTAATTAAAATTTTTTTAAATTTTAAAACATATTTTTATAAAGCTTAAAAGATTGTCTACGTACTGTTTTGTACGTATCGGATAATTTAAAGATTAAAAATTGCAGCCCGATATTGTGACAATGTCACAATAAATAATCGCTCGTTGACTATCGAAATGATAGGCAAAAGTGCTTTATATCGGCGTGTGAAAGTAGTGAAATATTGTTTATTAGTGCTTAAACATCTTAATGTCAAAGAAAATGAACGCTTTTCATTCTTAAGTAACAAATTTTCTTTGCTGTTATCAAGTTTCTATATTTGCTTCTAATCTGACTTATCACACAGGTGTGATAAGTCAGATTAGAAGCATAAGTGTGATAAGGTGTGATAAGTCATAATCTGGTGTGACAACAGGTGTGATAAGTCATAATCTGGTGTGACAACAGGTGTGATAGTCATACCATACGTCATCCTCAGATTATGGCTTATCACACATGACAGATGTGATAAGTCCTCAGATTAAAAACGAATATAGAAACTTGATAACATTAAATTTCAACAGGAGGACAAGAAACAAATTTCAGAAATTTTTTTATATCGTGACTTTCTTTTATTTAAGTAGAATACATTAAAAACAAAATCTTGAAAATTCTTTTAACGTTTTGTGGTCTCCCATTAAGCTCTCATAGACTCCAAGTTTGAAGTGTCCACTAATGGCCTGAGTAGATGAAATCCCTGAACACTAGTAGTTGGTCGTGGCTTAGTAGCCTACCTGACTATCGGACTAACTAGTGGCCATGTGGAATTTTTCGGGTTTTCTCATATGTAACGTCTAAATAGGGGCCAGTTTCCCATTGAAAGTCTTTCTAGAAATTTATATGAATCTCAATAGTTTATTTTTACCACAATCGTGGTTTGAACATATTTTAATATTTATATCCAATTAAATTTATTTTTTTATATTTTAAAGTTTTGTATAAACTTTAAAATATATAAATAAAATTCTGAAAAATAACATTGTGAGTCATATAGATGTTATAGTGATTACAAATAATTATAAACTGAATTATAAAGAAAACTACTTTGTAATTGGATGGATTTCTTTGATTTTAATTTCGAAATACAGTTGAATGAAATTTGCTGCGTGCTAAAATTCAAATTTTCAAGTTAAGTTTTCGGAATAAAAATCTCAAAAAATAAGAATTCTAAAAAGACATACAGATTTAAATGATTCATTAGTTTTAGGATTATCCGAATACCAAATCAAAATATCATTTAATAGAAACCTGCGAGTAAATTTTTAAGATTATATTTTAAAATATAATAAAATTCGAATTCATATAAAATTACAAAGTATGAACTTATGGCATTTGAATACTTTCATTTTTCTGTGTTAGAAAGCGTTTATCTAATATTTATACATTTTAATTTCTTCCCGTTGATGAATTTCTGGATGGAAGAAAATAGAATTAATTTAATTTAAATTAATTTGTTATAGGTCCAATATTTTTGTTAAAAATTTATTTATTTATCTCTGACGAAATCTTTTGCAAGAATTTTCTCTAATGAAATTCTATTGTCTCTGTTTAATTGTGGATCTTTTGTAAAGTTGGCTTCTCTTTCGAGTTATTCTGTATTACGGTTCAGTTTTTCTTACGAAAAGCACTTATGACTATCTTATGATAACAAGTATCTATTAATTTTTTAAAGAACAATAAAAAAAGCTGTTTTATATGTATTTGATATATTTGAAATTCGATTTAATGCTTTAAATTCATAATAACTCCTTTTCTATGTCAGATTCTAATGAGCTCTCTCATACCCATCGTGAATTTGGCTAGGCCTATCGGCTGGCGAGGAACAATTTGTCGATACTTAGTTTTTCAGGGTAATTTATATCAAAGTTTAACTACTTCAATTGTATTTTCACTGACGACTATGAAACTTTCCGCTAATATTATGAAATCTGTAGATTAGCTTCTCAAGCTTTTTGGTGTCAAAGCTCCCTAAATCTAATTTTAAACTGTACGGTCCCTTTAACATCCATACATAATTAATTTATTGTGTAGTCTATAAATTATCCATATAAAATATTCTAGAAATTAAGATTAACATTTACAATTTGCAACAAACAGTGTTTTGTTAAGTAACTTTAAGTAAATAAAGTTTTTTTAAGTTACATCTTTATACTCACACATATTTTATTATTACAGATACATTCGTCGCATTAATTTAGTATCTATTGACAATCCAATGAGTCAATATAAAGCACCTCAAATAAAGTGCTTTATAATGGTCAAAAGTAGTGAAGTATTGTTTACTGGTGCTTAAACTATTTGGTGCAAGGAAAATGAAAAATGCTTTTAATTCACGAGAAGTAGATTTTCGTTATATCTTTGACTTATATTAGTTAAATTGAATGATTTAAAAACAAAAAAAATATTTAAATGTTTTGCACCGTTAAATGGGATCTTAAGGCGTCTAGGGTTCCTATTTGAGAAGCACTGTGCGATACGATGTGAAACTAGGGGGTCACCCTAGATTTTTTATAGCATTCGCCAGACACATTTTTACTCGCCAAAATAGAAAGTTATTCACCAGGTTACTTTTTCGCTTACTATGACTTTTTGTATCAACCAGAAATGAAAAGATGACTGACAATATAAAAAATAACCCTTTTGTTTCAAGTCTATATCAATTATATATATACTAGCAGGTAGGCCCGGCGTTGCTCGGGCAAAAGTAACGATAGCGAAGATTAAGATTATTACGTTATAGTCACAAAAAAAGAGTAATTTCATCAACGAACTAAATATTTCTAAAGAAAGGTCGAATTTGAAAATCGAATGTTCTAATATTGTTCGATTTTCACAACGTGTTCTGATTATATCGTTCGATTTTCATCGAATGTTCTAAAGAAGAAAAGTCGAGAAAAACCGAACTAATCTGTTTAAATTTGAAAATCGAATATGTTCTAACATATTACTCTGTTTCTTTTTTTTATTTTTCCTCCAGCGCCCGTAAATCTTGCACGTCGCTTTCTCTTGTTCTCCATTGTTGTTAACACTTCCATTGTTACTTAACACTTTGGTACTTAAATTTGGTACCCTGTGTACCGAATTTCAACTTTCAACTCCTAACCGTTTGGGCTCTGCACTGATTATTATTATTATTATCAACTCGTCTCGATTATATATATAGATATGTCTAATTAATATAGACTTGAAATAAAACAAAATTAAGGGCTAAAAGCAATAGATTATTCAAAAAATAGTCCCTTTAATGACCGAGTTTCTCAAGCAACTTTATTTTTGTTTATTAACAGTAAAATTCGTGTTATAGTGTGAGTACTGTTCATCTAATTAAAACTAACTCCGTGGCTGCTCAGCCCATGTTTCGCAAGCCTTCTAAAATAAATTTTCACCGAATGACTTTTTTCTGCCACTCCAATCGCCAGATGAATAAAATTTTCTCAAATTGCAAATTTTGCAACAGGCAGCGTGACCCCTGGGAACTATAAGGAGATGTAGATGCTTCACGCTAGTTATAATAATCCTGATAATATGAAATTAGAATTACGTGGTTTTGTTTGGACTGCTTTGAAAAAAAACAAAAAAAACTTTGATTTCTAAAATTAATTAAAACATTACACAGTTTATTGTTTAAGTAATCCGGATGACTTAGCTGATGTCTTATTAATTCTTGTATTGCGAAATATTATGTTAAATGATAAGTGTATCTTGTTACGCTATTTTACTTTTACGTAACAAATTCCGCTATTTGTCTCCTGCACATTCTTACTTTCTTTCATATCCTACTTGATACTATTTTAGGTTTGTATACAAACGAATTCACCCGAAACGTTTTAATTCATCGATAAACTGAGTTAAGTGGACCGATAAACAAATTGGAGGTAGATAACAAAATCTGTCCTTCGAAAATAACATCGCTAAACGATAGCAAATAGTCCAGTACTATTTAACAGGATAGATGATTTTAAAAGAAAATACAGTATATCAAATACAAAATAGTACAACAAATAAACAAATTAAAAATTGTATGAAGCTGTTTCAGATTGATATACTGGCATATTTTTCTAAAGAAAATTAGTAAAGAAAATTATATAATTTGTTTAAATTCCGTAGTAAAGCACCATAACGACAAGGAATAAGAAACACACATATGACTAATAATTTTCTCTGGCGTGGAGCAAATTGGCAAATACGGTTGAGCAATACGATAATGAAGTAGTACCGGTTTTTGGCAGACAGTTTTGTATCCTGTAGAAGTAATATATCCTCGCTTCTCATTTATTATAAAGTTAATTAGACTAAATGAACCGTTTTTAATCGAACTCCGACTAATTTTCGACTCCTGAGGGTCGATTTCGACTACTTAAAAGACCTTGATCTAAGATTTGCTGATGATATATGTATTTATACAGACAATTTCATTGTATAATATATACATATAATATAATTTATATATTCAAATAACGGTCACACAATTATAAATGGTAATCGGAGCACAATAATTATGAAATAAGAATGCCTTTAAACGTTTCCAATAAATATAAGCTATATGATTTCGCAGATTATTAAATATAAATCATTTTATAAACTGTTAGCTAAGTATTAAATTTGAAAAATTAATTTTAAATTAATAACGTGCTTGTGATCTGAAAATTGTAATATCCAGATAAAATTTTTGTGACTGCCCTTTAAATCTCAATGATTATTCATTGTAGAAAAATGAGTAGAAATTTGTTTAAAAATTTTCTTGTTCGTAACTGTAGAAACGTTCGTTTGACCTACATTTAAACGATTTAAATAAAAAAAATAAAGCGATACTTTTTAAGATAGCAATTAATTAATAATACCGATCAGATTTTTCTTATCAATAATTATTCAAAAGTCTTGAATATAAAGACTACACTTAGAGATAAAATTTTATGTTAAATTAAATATATAACTGGTAAAGTTTAAGATAAAAATGTGCAATATATATTTATCCTAAATACTTGTTTAAGATTATTCAATTTAGTTTAACTTTTACAATATTCCTCGATAAATCGAAGATATTCTCACCGATAAAATATGAAGAAAAAATTCGTGATAAAACGAAAATTATAAGCTGCTTTCTCGAATATATATTTTAAAAAATGTCATTTAAGTGTGAAAAAAATCTAGTTTTACATCAAACTTTGTATTTCGACATTACACTAATAGAAATTTTTTGAATCGCCGGAATGGAGAAAGACATACAGAACAGTCTCTATACATCGAGCGCTTTAGCTTTAATATTAAGTTAGAAACTTTTTTAATAATAAAATTCAATAAACCAATTTTAAATATTTTCAGCGTCTGATATTTGCATATCATTAACTTAACAAACTTAATTTTAAGATAACATTAAATAAATTTTAACAGAGAAGAACGTAGATTACGCCAACTTCTTATCGGGAAAGATTGTTATTATTAAAGATAAAATATATAAACATATGACGCAAAAGATGTAAACACGGAATTTTAAAAGTATTTAATAATCTTAATGGAGGTTTTAATTGTAAAACAAATTTCTCCGTGCTCCAATTGTAATTTTTTTCCGGTTTGGCCTCACAATTCGCGTTGTTTTGACCTATTTAGTCATTATTTTCCGCTAGCCGCTATTTTACGGTATAAAGAAACCGGAAAATTAAAAAATAAAATTGAAGTATGACGAAATATCAAATTTTCCTTAGTAAATTAGTCGCTTATGCAAAATGTGATGATTAATCGTGTAATTGTACATTTATTATTATCATCATTATCAAAATTGAAAATAATATTATTTATAATTTCGTAGACGCTTCATGAATTTTTAAATAAAAATAATCTAATCTGCAGATATGTCGGAACTTCCGGTTCCTTTCGGAGAAAGTAGAGGGCGCAATCCCTTCATGCTTCGTCGCAGTTCGATCGCGTAATCGGAAGTGATCAGTCGGGAAGTTTTGGTGTAGCATCGCTAGGAAAAAAAATAAAAAAAAGAAAGAAAAATGTCTTCTTTAGATCAACTGAAAAAGATGACCGTGGTGGTGGCCGACACCGGAGACTTCGAAGGTAAGCCTCGTCCGTCGTCGGTCGAGGATCCGGACGGACGGAGGATAAGAATGTTTTCTTTGCAGCCATGCGAGAGTACTTACCTACCGATGCCACCACGAATCCTTCGCTCATTTTGGCCGCTTCGCAGCTGCCCGCCTATCAGCACTTAGTCCAAACCGCTGTCGATTACGGTAAACAGAACGGCGCGTGAGTATCTTTATTTTTCTAAGGTTTTCACTCGGAGAAATTCCGTCCTTCTCTCGACCTTCCCATCGGTGATTATCGCCCTCTGGTGACTTTTCTTCGTGATCCTAAGATTCGTCGGAACGAGATGGAAAAGATCTTTTCTATCAAATACTTCTACTTTACTTTATTCGATAGAACGGACGATAATAGTAAAAAGCTTTCTTACGTCGTGTGGGAATTTTCTAATTTGTTTAAAATTTTATAACGAGAAAAAAACTCTAATAAAAAAAAATGTTTTATACGATTTAATACAATTGAATGAAATGAGGTAATGCTCGAAGTATGGCTTATTGTCTTTATGCTTGTTTTACACCATATTTATGAACTTTTATTTATTTCAGGAATAAAGATGAGGCGGTCGCTCTGGCCATGGATAAGTTGTTTGTGTTATTCGGTTGCGAGATCTTGAAAATTGTTCCCGGAAGAGTGTCCACGGAAGTAGATGCTAGGTAATCCTGTTCTTTCCTAAAATGGATTTTGATTTTTCTTTCTAAACCAGTGATGCGCAACTTTTTATGTGCAAATTGAATAAAACTAATAGACTACTTTCTTTTTTCCAGATTATCATTTGACAAGGAGGGATCTATAGAGAAGGCCAAGAAATTAATCAAGTTGTATGAAGACGAAGGGATTAGTAAAGAGCGAATCTTGATTAAATTGGCCTCCACGTGGGAAGGAATTCAGGCAGCCAAGTAAGTTTGATTACCAATTTTTATTTTTACAGAAAAATATATATTTCTTGAGACTATACGTACAGGATGAGTCAATTCCATTCGGTCCTTTCACATGTTGTTGAGGTAATAACAGTTCCACAGTGGAGTTGACTTTTTATTGTAGGCCACTCGTTCGCCATACAATGCAAAAAGTTAAAATAGTCCTCTAATGGTTTTAATGTATTTAATATACCAATTTTTAGTTTTTTTTTTATCAGTCTGGAAATAATTTTTATCATAAATTTTCAGTTTGGTTATTTAAGAATAATTTTTATTCTTTATACCTTTTTAAGTTACTAAAATTTTCTTTCCTGAAGACTTGGAGGATTATAAATATAAATACAAATAAATGTAAAAATAAAGATTATAAATATCAAAATAAATTTTGATATTTACACAGATTTTACCATACACACACACAATTCAAAATTTCTTACTCTTACAAAAAATTCAATTTTATGTTAATTATGTTATGTTCAAACAGTTATTTCCAAAATATAAATATCAAAATAAATTTTGATATTTATATTTTGCAGCCCTGCGATGAACTGCGATTAATTGTTTGCAGCCCTGCTATGAAAGACAACATGAGTGCAGGATTTCCCAAGCATGCTGCTGTGCCGTCGATGTCTTTCAAACTACTAATGGGGTGACTGATGGTCGTACAACATGTCAGTAGTAAGGGTAGTTTGCCACCAGGGCCGGCCTTCTCGATAAAGGGGCCCGGGTGCAAGAAACTATTTGGGCCCAAATGTTTTTCTAAAATAAAAAAATTTACAAACACGAACATATATTAATGCATGTTTATTTAAAGCGTGATTTTGTTCTTGCTAATACATTAATTACTTCAGAAAAATTACAATTTTTTGCAATTTCTTTTTCGATGCTTAATATAGCAAGTGCATTTAAGCGTTCTGCACACATGCTGGATCGAAGATAATTCTTTATTAATTTTAATTTGCTGAAAGAGCGCTCAGCACTTGCTATAGTAACTGGCAACGTAAAGAAAAGTTTTAATACAGTTAATACATTTAGAAATAACTCATTATAATTATTATTTAGTATGTATTGCAATATATCTTGTGCGTTATTTACATCCCTTTCATTCAAAATCAAATCCCGTAGCAAACCAATTTCCTGGATTAGGTTTTCATCTACATCTTTGTTATAAAAATTTACAAAGTTTTTGGAACATTTTTCTAATTCATGTTTTTCTAAGGTTTTCATATCAGTGATTAATTTGAAATCAGAAATAATATTTGGTATACTTTTAAATCTATCTTCTATTTGTACAATAACCGTATCAATTAGAGTGTTAAAAAAAATAACATCTAAATTCCTCTACCGGGTTTTCTATAACTTCATCTTCTGCTATTTCGGAATATAACCTTTTTCTTTTTCGTATTCGTTTTTCAGGAAAATGTTCTGAAATATTTAAATTACGTGCTAGCACTTTTGCTTCGTCTAAAAATGTGTTAAATTTTGTTCTTAAATTTTGGATTTCAGTTTTAATTTTATTGACTAAATTAAAAGCCGACTCAAGAATAATTGTTTTTGCTTGAAATAGTATATTGATTGCGTTGATTTTAGACAACATTGCAAACCATACTACTAAACATAAAATAAATGGCATTTCTTGTATTGAATCCAATAGACTTTTAGCTTCGGATACCGCTGTATTATCGTTACTTACATAAATAAATTCTTCTAGGGCATTACAAGTTTGTTCAAACTGTGTATACACTGCTTTAACCGAATCTATTTTGGCTTCCCAACGAGTGTCACATAATGGTTTAAGAGTAATGTTTAAATGTTTTTGTAGAATTTCCCATCTCTTTGTAGATGCAGAAAATAAGCAATATAAACGTTGCAATATCCCAAAAAAATTTTTACAATATATACTGCTGGAAGCGGCATCACAAATTAATAAATTAAAAGAGTGTGATAGGCAAGGCACATATATTGCATGAGGGTTTAGAGCAATTATTCTAGATTGTACACCTTTATATTTCCCTTTCATGTTGCTACCGTTGTCGTATCCCTGCCCTCTGCAATTCATAATATCTAAATCAAGCTCACTTAATGTTTTCAATAGAGTTTTTGCTAGTCCTTCTCCAGTCACATCAGTTGCTTCAATAAACCTTATAAATGACTCATTTATAATTAATCTTTTCTCTTCAAAATTTACATACCTAATAATAACTGAAGTTTGTTCCTTATGGGAAATATCAGGAGTACAATCCATTTGGACACTATAGTATGTGGCTGCTTTTATATCGTTTTTAATTTTGTTAAGGACTTCATCTCCTAACGCAGAAATAATTTGTTCTTGTGATCTATGTGCTAAATGATGCACAATTCTATTTTTCGAATTTTTTATTCTGTTTATATGATCCATTAACACAGAGTCGTATTTACTTAAAAATTCGATTAAACTTAAAAAATTTCCATTATTAGGCGTTCCTATTATTTCATGGGTTCCTCGAAGTGGAAGATTATTACATGCTAAAAATAGAATCACATCTACAATTCTTTGAAATAGTAATTTAAGTCGTTCCGTTTCCTTATTTATATTAACTTGATTAGTTTCATCAATAGTCGAACATAAATTTAGTCGTTTTAGTAATTCTTTCCAAGCAATAAACGAATTAAAGTGACAAATAGAACGCTCATGATCTTGAATTACAGTTGACAGCTTTCTCCAGTTACTATAGCCACCTATAAACCGTGTAGATTGTTCATTTCCTCTTCTTTTAGAAAATAGTATACAACAAAAACAAAATACCGAGTCTTGCGTTTTTGAATAAATTAACCAGCTGCGAAGCTGGGTTTCACCATTTGGCATTTTTTTAAAGTAGTACGTAGTGGAAAATGACCTACCTTCATCATTCTTAGCAAAAACTCCTTTGTGTTGTACAGGTCCGGTTTTAACACAAAACATTCGAAACTTATCAGTTATAATACTTGGCCATAAATCTGGATCACTTATGTTCATTTGATCATATTCGTTATTGTCATTTTCGACGTTATTTTCTGATTCGATCATATTTGTATAAACATGCGGTTCTTCAACGAATTTCACAGTTTCAACATTTTCATTGCAAGACTGTGTAGTTTGTGCGGAACTTTCTTCTCCAGTTGAAGCTTGAACTGTAACTTCTGAAGTCGAAACAATTTCATTGCTGGAATTACTTCGTAGCCAAGAAAACAGATCTACTTGTGATTTCTTGAAATTTAGCTTTTCTACTTTTTTCTTTTCTGCTAATTTTCTTTTTTGACACCCAGAGGGATATTTCCTTGGCATGGACATGATTAGATGTAACAATAATTAAACGTTTTGTAGTATGACACGTCTTTCTTTCTCGTGCTGAACTCGAACTCTCACAACTTCTCGGAGGCTCCTTGTAAAGTATTGATCTTTTAGCAGAGTGGGAACAAAAGAAGCGCGACCTTGTCAATTGGACCCACGTGCGGTCGGGTAATACCACTTGTAAGGTCAACACCTTACAGAGGGAAAACAAAGGAAGCGCCGGCTTTGTCAATAGGACCCACCTGTAGGCTGTAGTCAGACCGAAAGTTCCAGAAATAAGACAGACAAAAAAAGATAGAAGAAATTATAAAAGAAACATTAAAACTACGATTATATACCAGGGGCGTGCCGTGACATTTGATGATAGGGAAGCTGTGTTTCTGTAAGAAGCCGACATCCAGGGGCAATCAGTCAATTGCGCGTCAGTGATGGTCTAGGCTCCATTCGTATCGTTTATTCGATAAGCCAGTAAAAACCGTAGACTTCTCTAAATGCATTTTTAATATCACGATTACATTCCGAATCGCTAGCCACGATATAAGGGCTACAATTAAAAGTAAAATAATAAAAACTTACTCGGTGAAATAAAATATGTGGTGGATGTACTGGTACATACAAAATATTCTTCAATTATATGAATATACTTTTAAAGAAAATTATAATTAAATATAGCTTTGCAAAGAAACGTACAGTACATAAAGATATAAAATATTCTTTACTTTTAAAATTTTAAAACAATGTACTTAGTCAAATAGCTCCCTACCAGTGGCTAATGGATGGAATCGAAGACGGTTGCAGAGGACTGCCAAATCCCCAGGGTGCTGATACCGGTCAATGTCAAATACCTCTTTTGTCGCATCACTAGTATATCTCAAAGGACGCGACAGGGCTGTTGTAAATTTTAAACGTTTCTCACCATAGCCGTAAAAATCTAAATATGTTAAACTTAAAAGTCATTTGTTTTCTAACTAATTCGTTTTAGGACCAGGTGTTGTCCACGGAAATTTCCAAAATTTACAACTTTTCGGTCACTCTCGTCGAATTGGAAAAATTTGTCTTTATTACATCTAATACAATATTTCGAAGAAATCAGTCCCCACTATACTCGGCTGTATATTGGTTCGGTTAAGCTTTTGTTTAAGTAATATTCCGGCTCTTTCATCGGGGTTTTGTTTATGTCCCCAATTCCCTAATCGCTTAATTATTTAACTACTTCTTAAGTAGAAATAAGTCGAAACCGGTTACTTTCTACTCGAATATTTGTAGTATCGGGAAAAAAGTGGAAAGACAAATTTTTATGACAAACGAATACATAAATCGTATAATTTTATATGGCCGACGGCCACAGTATTATTTTCATTTCTTAACGCGGGCTATATGGTTTTGAAATTTTTTTTAAAAAGTCGAATTTAGGTGGGGATCCTCGGGAGTTCCCCGAATCAAATAACAAAAACTAAACATTCGCATCATCGAGAATTAGTTTAAAGATTGTCGAAATTCAGAGATCTACAATAATAATGTTTACGATAAAATGTACTTTTCGTCATACTGATAACGATAGGAATATTGTCAAGTTTTCGTGTGCATTCTTGATAATGTTGGGGCCCCCTCAATCGCGGGGCCCCGGTGCGTAGCATCCGCCGCACCCCCCGATGGCCGGCCCTGTTTGCCACTCAACAATAAAGGTGAACTGAAGTGCTCATCTGTGGTCCTCCACATTCTAACACAAAACAGAACCAGGATTCATTACTAAAGACAATATTCGATCAATTTGTAACATTCCATGCTTCTCTATTATGGTAACACTGCAAATGAAATTTTGGAATGCTTGTGGCAGAATGCACAGCAGTTGTAAAACCTGAAAATTTGCCTCTACTAGTTGCTTACTGATTAGTACTGGAAGAGACCAATGTTTAATACTTTTTTTAATTAATTATGGTAATATATTAACAAAAAATCAGACATATGTAGACAATCAACCAAGTTCAAAGGAATCAAAAATCGTACTGACGGAGTACAGGTACTCCTCACTTTACGACCGAGTTCCGTTCCAACGACTACGTCGTTAAGTGAATTGGTCGATAAGCGAGGAGCTTGTGCTGGGAATATGGGATCGTTGTAAAATTATAAAAATTATGCAACAAACTTCAAATTTATTCATAAAAAGACATGCATATGTACATATTATCATTTGTTTATCTGGAGCTGTAGAGGTTTATTTTCCCAGGTAAGGGAGATGATGACAATGAAATAGAAGTTGTACCTTCAAGGGCAGAGGTCTTGGATGTAACAGTTGAAAAGAAACTCGTAACTGTGGTTTGCGTTGTAATCTTTTTTCTTGATAAATTTCTCTATAGCATTTCAAAAGTTCACTCATCCACATTCATCTTTATATGAAAACATTCAGTATTTGGATCCATAGCCTCAAGTTCCAACATAGCCGCATTAATTTTGGAGAACACATCAGCTAACCCATGTACCGTGAATTTCTTTTTCACTTCTTCAGTTCTTTCATCTTCTTCCTCTTCCAAATACTGCATTGCTTCCAATTCTATTAAATCTTCATTTGTTAGCTCTCCATCAGCATAATCCATTAATTCAGCAATGTCTTCCACTTCAACATCTAAATTAAGTGCATTGGCGAGGCCTGAAATTGTTTAAATTACATCACACTGACTAAAAAAGTGCATAGCAAGCCTATACTATGCTCAATGAGCATGTTACCAATCGCTACTGATCAACACTCAAGCTGAGAAAGGGGATTTCCTGAATTGCAGGTCGAAACTTGATTGGTCGTAAGTGCGAGTGGTTATTAAGCAGATAGGTTGTAAAGTGAAGAGTACCTGTATTGCAGTTTTAATGTGGAACTGATTTTATTTAATTAAGGAAAAATTAATTAAAATTATAGTAATAATAAATTGTTAT
The DNA here is from genome assembly GCF_030686945.1 of Centruroides vittatus. Lineage (NCBI taxonomy): Eukaryota > Metazoa > Arthropoda > Arachnida > Scorpiones > Buthidae > Centruroides > Centruroides vittatus. The sequence continues at coordinate 4,277,650 of NW_027122456.1, forward strand.
AAAATTGTTTTTGATTTTTGGGAGCTAAATAAATGAATCCAAGTTATGATTAAATATGAATAAACTTACCAGCTTTTGTTATATGCATTATATTTATTGTCATTACAGTATTACATGCAACATCTAATTATTGTATCATGTAGCAAGTGCAACATATTGTTTGGAACCAACAATAATTTTTCATAAGTTGAGGATGATAATATATTTAGCAATATTGTCTGTCTGAATTCTACATCTCTAATCCTGATTAGTTATATTAAAGCCAAATGATCCAGGAATCATTTGGCTTTAATATACAGTTTTACATCTTCTAATTACATCTTTTAAGAATAATACAAGTTGTTAATACATGTTAAAGAATTTAGTTATAAAGAAAATTTGATATTTTTCCACATAAATATATATAATATTTTAATAGTTATATTCAGTTTTGTAATTTAAATTTTGAATTTTTTTTCACAGGGTGTTGGAATCTGAATACAAGATACATTGTAACATGACTCTGTTATTTTCTTTTGCCCAGGTAAGTTAATGAAATCTGTACGGATAAAAATTGAATTTTATGTAAGAGTAAGAAATTTTGAATTGTGTGTGTGTATGGTAAAATCTGTGTAAACTGGAACTGTACATTACTGAAAATACTGGATATTTTTTCACATTTGACAGATTTTAATTTTGAACAGGATTTACTAATGGATTCTTATCAAATGCTGTCATCAGTGATTTATTGTTTAGTTGAAATAAAAAATAATGCTTTTATATTATGATACTTTCTTACCAATTATTTTAATAATTTCATCATAAGGATAATGTCCAGATGGCCAAATCTTGTCACGATAAGAGTGATATATCACTTATCAGAAATATGCAAGAGCCACATTCTCTAAAGGAATAGTATTTTATATTATATATACCGTATTTTATGGACTATAAGACGCACCTTAATTTTTAAGCAATTTAAAAAAAAATATATCTATAAGACGCTACGGACTATAAGACGCACCTGAATTTTGGAGGTAATTTTTTGAAGAAAAAAATGCATCTTATAGTCCGTAAAATACGGTAGTTAAAATTCTTTTGTTATCATTTTTCTATAATAAATTTCAATTACATCACTGGTACTTCATGAAATCCTTCATCTTTATGAAACTATCTTAGCTTTCAGTTGCCTGTTCAAGGTTAAGTTGCAATCCATGTGTGCAATCTGTGTATATACCACATCACACAAGTCAGCAAATTTACAAAAATATTACATGTGTGTAAATAGACTGTACCAATTGTAAAAAGAAATTGTATAAGTATACAGGATTCAATAAGGGTCAAGAAGAACTGCATGCAGCTTGCAAATTGCAGTTTGACCTCTATGCATAAATGCATATAATGAATTAATTTATTGTATTAATTTTATTTGGCCAAATTAATTATTTTAATTAAATTATTTCCTGGGTTGAGTATTAAAAAATGTTCAAATTTGAACATTTTTTAATACTCAACTCAGGAAATAATTTCAAATAAGTAATAAAATAACTCAGATTACTGTTTAGTTTAAATTATTTATTTTATGCATTCTTTAAAGACATGGAAATCCATAGTGTTATGTTTTTACCCATTCTGTTTCATTTGTATAAACAATATGCATTAACCATACATTGGAAAATTTAAAAGTTTATATTTTTTATAGGCTGTAGCTTGTGCAGATGCAGGTGTCACACTCATCTCACCATTTGTAGGAAGGATTCTTGATTGGTTTGTTGCAAACACTGACAAAAAGCAATTTGAACCTCTGGAAGATCCAGGAGTAAAGAGTGTAACAAAAATTTACAACTATTATAAGAAATTTGACTACAAAACAGTTGTTATGGGTGCATCTTTCAGAAATGTTGGTGAAATAATAGCATTAGCAGGATGTGATCTTCTAACCATCAGGTAAATTCATTTTCAATATTCATTTTGTTTCCATCTCTTTCTTTGTAAACAATTCTATTAAATTTTATTTGTGAAGAAAATTGTTTGTTACATGTTAAACAAATACATTAAATATATATAACTGATTAAGATTAATGCAGGCTGTAGGAAGGGGGGAAAAATGTTTCAGCCAAAAGAAGAGTGATTGTCATGTTAAGAAATCAAACTAATATTGCTTTCCTTCTTTCCCTTTCCTGTTACCCTTTCCCTTATGGAAAAGTTTGACAGTAGTTATTCACTTATTTTTTTGTCTTTTATATTATATATAGTTAAAATTCTTTTGTTATCACTTTTCTATAATAAATTTCAGTTACATCACTGGTACTTCATGAAATCCTTCATCTTTATGAAACTCCATATATATATATGACCCAAGTAGGGATCACCACCATTCACATTTATAATTTGTTATTTTTTCGTCTGATGGTCAGATGAAAAAATAACAAATTATAAATGTGAATATCATCGCCAAGGGGACCTTTTTAATCTGCATTTTCCAGTGCTCTCCTCTCTGTGGATAAAAGGACGAAACACCCCGAAAAGGCAAGATGGAGAAACAAGGACAGTTGTACATCACAGTACATCACCAGTTCCAATTTTAGAAAATATTTTATTTTTAATTGGAAACTTTTTTGTGTTTTAAAAAGGACTTTTTAGCTTTTTTCGACGGCTCTTAGCCTAAAAAGAAAGGTCGGTCGCCGAGAATGTATCGTCTGGAACACAAACTAATGGATGGTGATCCCTACTTGGGTGAATTTGTCTGTAAATATTTAAACTTAAAAGTAGTTATTTACTATTGATTTAGTCTGACAGTGTTACATACTTGTGGGTGATTTGAAATTACAGTTGACTAAGCATAAGTTGACACCCCAAGGGGAAGTGGAAATGTGTCGAGTTATCCGATGTGACGACTAAAGCGAAGTCGGAAAAAATCCACAAAACTACAATTAATAAAATACAGTAGTGTGTTATACAGTAGTATAGGCTTACAATACATTGTGTCCTCCATTTACAATTACTCTGTAGATGAAAAACTGAAAAATTTGTTTAGTGTTGTTTGTTTTGAGCACTTAACTGTCTCGACTTTCTTTTTCAATGATCATGAATGCTTTGAAAACATCATCTTCGCAATTGTCAATTGTTGGCAAGTAACATCTAAGGTTTCTTAATGCCTCTAGCGTGAGAAAATGCAAAATTGGATTCTGGTGTGACATTGATGTAGATTGTATATTTTCTTTTTGTTTATCTGTTATTATTTTATACATAAAAATACATAAAATGTTAAGGCATTTTTATTAATATGTATATATATGTTACAGTCAAAACCCGTTTTTAGTTAGAATGCATTTTAACTAGTTGAAACTAGTTTATACTGGATGTTTTTGTTAAAACTAGTTTTAACTCAAATTCATTTTTGACTAGCAGTAAATTCTAGTTTTAACTAGACAAAATGGGTTTTAACAAATACATCCAGTATAAACTAGTTTCAACTAGTTAAAATGCATCCTACCTAAAAACTGGTTTTGACTGCAACACACAGAATGATTTGGGGTAAGATGGTAAGCAGGGGAAGATGCCTACTTTTTGATATTTTCAAACGATGACGTCAGATATTGTCATGTGTTTGTATGATGAATCGTTGGGCCAATAATAAGTGCGGAAAGCTGTAGTTGGCTACCGTTACCTCATTTTCTACATCTAAGAAGAATAAAAGCAAGATAAGAACAAAGTTTTTGTTGCAAAAGGTTTCTAGAATCATTTTAAAACTAAAAGTTAAAATAAAATTTATTAAAAATTGCGAAAAACAATTACCGTATTTTACGGACTATAAGACGCACCTTAATTTTTAAGCAATTTTAAAAAAAAATACCTATAAGACACTACGAACTATATGATGCACCTGAATTTTGGAGGCAATTTTTCGAAGAAAAAAGTGCGTCTTATAGTCCGTAAAATACGGTAATGTGTGATGCAATTAAGGTTTTAAAGTTTCCATTGTGAGCTACCGCTGATCCCAATCGGACATGCTGGAACACGTGACTCCACTAGGCATCTTACCCTGACAAATGGAAAAGATGCTACATTTTTCTTGGGGTAACATGCCTATTTTTTGTTAATTGAATTCCAATATGCCTATTTTTAATAAATTTTTGTTTTCTCGTTTTATTGCAGGATATGCATAGAAATTATGTAAGGACTTCTCAAAAAGGTTTTTGCACTGAAAAAAGCTTTCAGCTAGCTATAGAGCATGTTAGAACGGGCGGAAACTTGACAATATTTATACTGCACTGTTATACTTACTATGAAGTACTTTGTACTACATATGCAATAAATTAAAATTGGTTAAGATATTCAAAAATTAATTTCATGCAATTATATTTGGTATCTTACCCTAATGGCATTTGGCATCTCACCCGGATGCTTGGGGTGAGATGCCTAAAATGCCAGACAGTGAAAAAGTCGTCATTGCAAACACAATATACAATTATTTTTCATATACTCCAAAGTTTTATTTGAAAAACATACTCAAGAATATGATATTTTCGTTAGAGGCCTCCAAAACCCAAATTATCGCTATAATTTCCTTCATAAGCAAAATGTTAGGCATCTTCCCCCAAATCACTATACATAACTTTATTTCCTCCAAACATATTTATGTAGCTAAAATTAGTTTTAACTAATGTTAAAAGTTAAAACTAGTTTTATCTAAAATCAAAACATGTACAGCAGTAAATTAACTAGACAAAACCCGTTTTATCTAGTTAAAACTAGAATTTACTGCTAGTCAAAAATGAATTTAGTTTTAACTAGACAAAATGGGTTTTAACAAAGACATCCAGTATAAACTAGTTTCAACTAGTTAAAACGCGTTCTAACTAAAAACGGGTTTTGACTGTAACACATATACAGGGTGGGCCAGCGAAAACGAAACGGCAGAGTGTTCGTGTTCGTCCAAGCAAAGCGCTCGGACAGGTCGATCTTTTGCTCGAGGGGACATCTTTTGCAATAAAGTTTTTGCGATTCTGAATACAACAGACAACAAAAAATTTTAAAAACTCATTTATTTTGTATTAACTAAACAAACATTTATTTCGAAAAAAACTGTTTGTTTAGTTAATATTCAGAATCGCAAAAACTTTATTGCAAAAGATGTCCCCTCGAGCAAAAGATCGACCTGTCCGAGCGCTTTGCTTGGACGAACACGAACACTCTGCCGTTTCGTTTTCGCTGGCCCACCCTGTATATATATTAATAATAATAATATATTAATTATATATTAATAAATAAATCGAGTCCCCCTCCTGAAAAAAAATGAGTTTGCACCACGTGTGGAGTGAATTCATTTTTTCAGGAGGGGGTGAAGACTTATCAGAGTGTGGGACAGCAAAAGTATGTTGACTTATTCAGTGGTGACGAGTTAAACGGTGTCGAGTAAACCGGAGTTTTTTAACATTAATGCCTATGTAAGTCAACCGGGACCACAGAAAACTGACTACTTAACCGACAGTGTCGAGTTATCTGGGTATCGATTTATGCGGACTTGACAGTATATTCATAACATTGGCAGCAAAAAACAGTCTGTATTGTAAAAATTGTTGTCATGTAGTGCTTTAAGCCTGATTACTAAAGAAAGTTATTTTAAATATAACAAGTAACTTAACCGCTTTGGGCTGTGAACGGCTCATGTATTTGTAAAATCTAAGTGACTCATACAACACAGATTCATATAACATGGAACGTATCTACCATGTTATAGGGGGAGTCTACTGTATTTTACAAAGTATATTAGTCTAAATTTCCTTTCATTTATTAGGCAATGAATATACTTTTGTTAGGATTTCATATATCATACAAATATGAAATGTTCATTTCATAATTTTGAAAATATAACATAACAATGAAACAAACATAGCATAAAAAGATTTTTAACATACTTTGTGTCTTATTGTTTTGACTAATAAGATTGTTTTAATAACAATAGATTAAAATAAATGCAATTTATTTTAATTATTTTCTTGAAATTTTATATTGTAATTAATCTTAGTATATTCAAATATCTTACATTGCAAGAAAATCTAATCAGACATTTACTTCTGTAAAGAAGTACAGATTTACTTCTTAGATTTGGGTTGTTATGCCTGTAGTTCTTAAAAAATAAATATGTTGATTTTAAAAGAAATCATTATTTTATAATTATTAGGCTAACTTCTAGGCCATTTTCTAACTTTTAAAAATGCTTTATTCAACTTGACATACTAAATATTAAATATCTCTTCAGAAATCTCATAAGAGAATAATTGCTTTCATTTTAACTCAAAAATTTTTGCTTTGACAATAAAGTCAAGAAACTTTATACAATCACTGGCAAAGTGGTGTGTTGTAATGCCAACATTTGATATTACTGCTGCAAGCAAAAGCAATTAATGGTAAAATAAGTATATAAATTAATGGAAATTTAGAAAGTAAATTGAAGACTATTATTGATGGTATTCAAGGAGGCAAGTATCAAATAGAAATATATTAATTTTTTTGCTTATTTCTGTTTACACTGTAATTTAACCCAACAGGGCACACACATGTAATATAACATATCTGAATTTATTTTTATCATAAACAAATGATTATAATCTTATTGGAAAAATCAATTTGGTTAGACATATTTAAAATTTAAAACTATAACAATCTGTTCAATTTGAACCTCATCTTTATAAAACATGCTTTATTCAAGTCACAAGTGGATAGAACTGACATTATCCAAAAAATGGATGGATGAAATAAAAACTAAACTTAAAATTAGGGCTTTATCTGTATCATTTTGGATATTACATGTATGTGCAAGTTAGTTTGATATTTGCCATAAAATACATGAAGTTGATATATTCTGAAAATAACAAGCCCATTATTAAAGTTACATTGAACATAAACATTGTTATTTTCTTAAATTCTTGCTATTATACATTTTATTGTCTGTCACATTATTAAGAGAAACAATATGTCTGAGTAATTTTAAGATTAAATATAATTTCTTAAACTTTCAAAAGTTTATAAACAAAATTAATTTTTTCTAAGATCAAATATTGATTGTTTTAAGCTATAACGGCTTTACACAATCCCAAACAGAGATTTATTAAGTGACTTTTTTAATTAAAGAGTAATATGACATTTATAACTTATTACACTAATATTTAATATAAAATTAAAATTGTTAAAGTATTTTCCTTGTCATGTAGTCCTGCACTACTGAAGACACTTGCAAATAGCAAAGATGGCATAACCCGCCACTTAAGTCCTGAGACAGGTGAGTGTATGAAAGTTTGTATCTCATGTCATTTATTTAATGCAATTTCTATATGAAAGTTTTGTTCTGTAGCCAAACAACAAAATATGGAAAAAGTGAAATTTGATGAGAAAAAATTTCGATGGACAATCAATGATGATCAGATGGCCAATGACAAGTTGTCAGAGGGAATTAGGAAGTTTGCTGCAGATGCAGTCAAATTAGAAAATGTTTTGAGAACCTATTTCAAATAGTCTATTCTGCCTTAAAAGTGCATTGGGTGATGGATTTATAATTATTTTTTGATATTTTGCAGGGACCACACAGGATTATGTATCCTATTTGCAAATAAATACTTAAAACTGCTTTAAATCAAATGCTTTATTTATTAATCTGAAAATAATTTTTTTGTATTCCAAACAGTTCATATCATCTGTGGTCAAAAAAATTTATGAAGTAATTTAAAAAATATATTTTATAAATATATTATAAAATATATTTTTATATAAAAATATATTTTTTATATAAAAATATATTTTTATATAAAAATATATTTTTATATAAAAATATATTTTTATATAAATATATTTATATAAAAAATATTTATATAAAAATATATATATATATATTTTTTTTTCTTTGGAAATTGAATTTCATGTTATTTCTGGATCTCATATGATAGTTTTTCAGATGAATATATTAATTAAAATCAAAATAAAATATCAAATTTATCTAAATTTGTTCACAAAAGTCTAGTTTATATACTTTTACTTTTCCAGCTGTTATAACAACATAGGAAAGTATTGTAATTATGTCAAATTTGACAACTCCTTGGTTGTTTGCAAATTTCCAAGTTTAACCCAAAAGAGTCAAAAAAATGGAAAAAACAATTTTTGTTTTAATATCTCAGGATAGAGTAAAGATTAATAAATGAGATTTGGCTTGTTAAAAGTTATAAGAGGCATTGGTGCAATTAAATTTTGGAGTACCAAAGTTGAGGGTGCAGGAAAATTGAGGAGGTTGTGTGGGGTTGGACTTAATGAAAATCTTACTCATTTTTGACATTACAATATCATTAACACGTTGACTGCCATCTACGAGATGACTCGTAGTTACCGTTTCTGCCTAGGACGCCACCTACGAGTTATATCGTAGTTTGTTTCCTTGCCATATTTGTGCAGCTACGATGTAATTCGTAGTATATCAGTGTAAATATGAATAGATAGCTTCAGGGGCAAGAACAAAAAATCAAGTTTGGCTTACATGAACAGAACATTTATTAATTAATGAACAGAAAATATAATCATAAAAAGTTTATTCAAAATCGAAAGCAAAACAATATTTTTATTGTTTGTGATAATTTATAAAACAGAAATTTAAATTTAAACGAACAGAAAATATTATAAAATGTTTATTCAAAATCAAAAGCAAAACGATATTTTTATTGTTTGTGATAATTTTTAAAACAATCTTCTATGCAAAGGGCTGGCTCCTCAAGACAGATTGGACAGAAATAACGCGTTTCTCGGCGTTTTTTAGCTTTGGTACAAATTCGACATGGCTTTGTCAGATGTTGTTTTTTCTGAGTAGATGGGATACTCTGTAAATAGTGAAGCTTCTGCAATTTAATTTTTTTTGAAACTGGTTGAATCTCTTTTCCAATCAACGCTTTGACGAATGCTTCTCTAAACTTTATAAGTTTTATTTTAGAAGAAGTTGCTTTTTGAAAGAGTTTGTGCGCATTATGTATATATATTTCTATAATATGTAATGCAACCTTTTTGGGCCATCTAATAGTCTTTCTTAGAGCTGTGTAGTACGATAGCATTTGATCTGATCGTCAATGCCAGACATTCCATGATTATAATCTCGAATTATATTCGGTTTCATCGAACATTTTCCATTGCGATTGAACACCTCTACCATTTCAACAACGTGCATGTTTGAAATGGTAAGGACTTCTCGTTTGTCTTTCCATTTACATACAGTAACAGGACCATTTCGCTGCCAAATAAACTCCCCCATCCTCACCAAAAATTTTGTCAGATTCTGAATCACTTAGATTAGTGTAGTAATCAAGTTGTTTTTTAGTCAGTGGTCTTTTCTTATCCATTTTGGGATATTTATAATTTGATTATAAAAATAAATAAAAAATAACACTCTCAAAAAAGACGTAAATGTGATGTGCTCGCCTCTATATCCGATTTATTACTAATGAATTTAGACGCACATCTCCGATTGGCTGTAGCGAAGTGACAGGACGAATCGTGTCTGTGCACGAATTAACTCGTAGTTTGGCTTTAGCGAAGAGCTTTCTGTTACATAAGCCAACTACGAGATAATTCGTAATACCTTTATTTTAAGAAAAACACATTCTATATGCTATTTGATTATTACTATATACTCTGATTAGAGTTTTTAATAATATAATGTAAAACGCCAACTTAATTTAATTATAACAGAATCCTAAAAAGTCACGTGGCAGTCAACGTGTTAAAAACTCATCTCCCCTCAAAATTAAGCCTTTTTGTAATAATTTAATAATAATAAAGTTATTTTTTAATAACATCTCATTACAGATGGCACCACATGTTTTTAACTTTGAGCAATGTCAGTGTTTTAAACAGATTTTTATGATAATAATTACTCCTCAAAGGTTTTGTTATTATTTAAATTTTATATAATACAATTGAAAATTATCAGACTTCCTAACAATCCTCTTAACTTTGAGTGCCAGGAAAGCTGGGAAGGCTGTTGCTCAATGTTTTAACTATTTGATAGAGCAAGAATGTTAGTTATTTTATATAGGATGCTAATAAAAAATTGCATAAATAATAATTAATTTCACAATATTCAGACATTACTGTTTGTAGAACAGAAAATTAATATTACACCAGTTGGATTATCAAAAACTCTTATATATTTAAGATAAGAGTTTTAAACTAGCCGATTTTTAAATTTTTTATGAAAAAAAATGATTTAGTGAAAATGATGTAGTAAATGATTTAGAAAGCATCTTTTTCAAATTCAATGACGAATTTTTTTTCTATATAACAATAAATTCACTAATATGATTTCTAATTAATGTAAAACAATCAGCCATATTAACCAACTTTTATTACAGCCAATAATAGGGCAGGCTAATTTAATAATTTACATATAATGTGACCAGAGGTAGGTGGTTAGACTGTCTTCTTGTAATTTAAATAAATTTTTTAAATATTATTATTATTAATTTAAAATATTCTGAGAGAGAAGAATTGTCCTGGAGCAGGACTGAATTGGCAACTGCTGCTTACCATGCATTTGCATTGTCAGTTACACTACCAGGACCTCTATCCATCTTTGCTTCCAGAACTATTAATTTTAGATATAACCATACTGATCACTTACAGTGCTATTATTATAACCTGATATGACAGATCATTTGACAAATTTTATTCTGCCTTGGTAAAGAGCTTTTATGAATTTCATCTTGTGAGATCAAATGCATTTGTTCTGTGATTTGTATAAGAAACACTAGGTTTCATTACTAGTAATCAGTTTGCTACTGATATCTGTCTTCAACTATGTTAAACTGATTGTTTAGGATGAGTTCATGTCCTTCACATTGTTTCAAGTAAGTTAAAAGATGAGCAAAGTGAGAACAGATACAATGTATTTTCAAGTCATTGTGATGAATGAATAGTTGATTTGGTTGACATTTTGCCAATTTCTACATTCTCTTTTGATCTCTTTGCAAATTCAAGAAATCATTTTGTTACTTGAAACCTACATCATTGATAAAGCTTGGTCGTAACTGTTCAGAACATTTGTTAATGAAAGAATAGAAATTAAACAATGTTAAATTTTTCTAATCTTACAGTTAGTAAAGTCTCAATATTAAAATTCTTATTTTTATATTGTTGACATTATTTTAAATATTTAATTTTCAATTTGATTGTAAATAAATTTTAATTTTTGATAACTATTTCTTAACATGTCAATTTTGTATTTGTTTCAATGATACTGAATAACAAACATTGAATATATTTTGATTCCTTGAATTTATAACTAAATTGTTTAGACACTTTATTTTTAATTATGTAAGCAATGAACCTTTTCCATATGAAAAACCAGAATAGCTGCATATATTGTATTTCAAAATGTTCTGAAAATTTTAATTTTTTATAATTTCCAACATTAATATTGGTAGAGAAGTCAAATCTTGTTGAAAATGTAGAAATTATTATTATACTTACCTAATTGTCCTTGGACAATTGGTGAGTGATTAGGTGAGGCATCACTATTTTGAATGTAATTTTTATTAACATTTCACTTAATTAACCATTACCCATGGTTGATTAAGTGTTCAATGGACAATTGTATGGAAACTTCATCTGCAATCATGTCCACTAACACAACAATGAAATGGATATTTGATCACACTAGACATATTCCACTAGAAGATATTCTGTCCAATAGCAAACTAAATAAAATTATCAAAAAATTTCTAATTCTTCTAAAATTTTTTGCATATATATAAGTAAAATTTAAATATATATAATGATATTCTCTCCAAGACTGATCATATAGAAAAGTTTTTTCCCCACCAACTCAATATGATTTTCGTTGCATTCTAACTTGAATAGAAAACATTTCCTATTGGTTATTGTTCAATGTAATTTCAAAGTTCATAAATGGGTTGTTGCTAGGCAGCAGTCTATACAAATGTTTTGCTGGATGAAATTATATAGTGAAAACTAGCCTTTACAGTATTATGGTACTAAAAGAAAAACATTTCAATTAATTGTCCATGGGTGATTGAGGATTTATAGTACTAGGAATGCATAAACTCAAATTACATTCTGAAAGGTCTTTGATCTATGGCAAGTTAAGTAGTATAATGTGTAATGTCCAATTTCTACTATGGAAGTCTTATTTAATTACAAGTGATGGTTTGATAGAAGAAAAACAAAAATGTTAAGACCTATATGTTTACTCTTAAGCATTTATTTGATGCCAAAATACAAAATATTTACAAAGAATCAGAATAAGGTAGTTTTAGGTCCCAATTCTTGTAGTCAGATTTTGATTTTTTAAGTTTTGTAATTTTAAATTGACACTGATAAAATAAACTGTAATAATTATAAGCAGTCGGAAAAAAACTGCTGTAAAAATGTTCAATGTTTCCTTTTCTTTATTTATATAAAAGATAACAGTTTAGATATAATATACAGTACATATAAATAACTGTATTAGATGATAATGCTTGTATTTACATTTTGAAAATCTTAAATCCATCTAACATTTTCCTAAAACAACTGGGAATCTATTTCACGTTAGTGTCAACCCAAGCTATCCCAATTAATTTCTTTAAGTATAAAACAAGTATATGTAAGTAACAAATTATCACATTAGGATTAAAATACTTAAAAGTTGAAACATTGCTTTCTGATCATCAAACAATATCAACTAATAGTTGCTTTGTATGCAGTAACATAACCTATAATCTGCATACCACACTGTAAATATATTTACAATGTGGCATGGCAAATTATAAACACAGCAGTGAGATTTGTAAGAATGCAGACAAAATTTAGTGAAAAACAAGAATAAATTGTAATATTTTAAAAAACAATATCAAATACACCTGTAACTTACAGAATTGACTAATGTTATGCATTTAAAACTTGCTTCCTATTGTAATAATTGTAGGAGCAGTTCTCTCCTTCAAGATTCCTTTTATTGGAAATATGCTGACATTTATATTTAATTAACACAATATCTGCTGGAAAGAGGGATCTCCAATTTATGTTTTATCTTTCTGCAGTATTGTTAGTACTATACATGACATTATCAGAACAGTCTGTTTTATCTTTGATAATTTAGTACCATTACACCTAATAGAAACCTTTATAGTGTGTGTTTAAAGAAACTTATGCCCTTCTTGTCAAGGATACACCCTTGTCAAGAAGGGCATAAGTTTCTTTAAACACTTTTAAAAATGTCTGCATGTGATTTGCCAGATGTCAATTACATTTCGAATGTCACAAGACTTTCCCTGCATATTGTTTTGTTAAAAATATTTAATACTTAAGAAATTTAATATTTCTTATATTAATATACTTATCTCTCAATGCAATATTTATATATGTTCTATGAAGTTTGGGTTAGAAAACAAGATGTTATACAAGGAAATTGTTCAGCAGGGAATGATTGTAGTTTATACCTTATTCTAATATTTATTGTTTAAATAAATAGTCTTAGTTTTAATCATTTTTGAAATTGTTATAATCAAATTAATTTAAATGTATATATCACAAAGATGATATTTATTTTAATATGATCTTTAGAATTTTTTTTATTATATAAAAAAAATAGTTTTAACATTCATATTTGATAACATTCAATATTTTCAAATTTATTAATATATTACATTCTCAAATCCAATCAAATAATTTCTGGAGTAACATACATTACATACAAATATAAAAAATTTAATAAGATTTAATATAAAATAGCAGAAATATATCTTAATTTTTTTTCTTCAAAGTTTAGAGAAATGGACTGAATGGAAACTATCCGACTTGCCACTATAAAAAAAAATTACAATGAGTATCAAATAATACTTTTTAAATATAAATTATTTCTATTTGTACGCAGATTATGTACAGCCAAAGAATTTGAGTGAGAGAGAGAAAAATTAATCAAAATTATTTTGATTTTTATATTTCATAACTACATAAAGCAGAAACTATATTTTCCAAATTTATGCCAAAATATAAAATGAATTAAAAATACAGTAAAAAGTTTATTTACAATTCAAAAAAAAAAAAAAACTAATTGCTGTACATATATACAACAATTTTTTTTTGTATAATTAAACATTTTGTTATAAATTTTCTCTTCATCTCCCTTCTGAAAATTAATTTTCTTATATTATTAAATTCTGGTAATGATACAAGTATTAATATAAATATTAAGTTCCTAAATGGATGTTTCAAGTTAAATATTTGTAAGTTTCAATATGGATTTATTTATGAATACCATTGAATATTATATACATTTTATAAACCTTCTACACTTCCATTTAATATTTGTTAGACAATATTTAAAAAGTTACTAAAAAAAGTCATAATCATTTAATTATTGAGATCAAAGCACAAATAAATGATCTTTCTTGCTGCCTTAGTAGACTTTCATTTTTGGTTTTCCGTCGGATGAATGTCTTCTATTTGTAAAAAATAAATTTAAAGTCGCTCCAAAATTTAGATGATCACCATTTCCTCTGATGTTCTAGAACAGAATTAGACAGCTGGACCTTCCTTTATAGGCTATGCAACTGCCTACTCTTTAAAAAGTTCCTTTATAAATTTTATTTCCTTTATTTTATAAATTTATTCATCCGACAGAAAACCAAAAATATTTTTTAAAATTTCGTCACCAGAGGGATGTCTCGGCCTAATCTACATTAAACAGCGCTCACTCTCAGTGGATAAAAGGAGCCAGAACCCCGGAAGGATAGGATGACTTAAAAAGACGTCGTAAGATCTACCATACCAATTTTAAAGATTTTTTAATTTTATTGGTTTTTCTGTGTTTTTAAAGGAACTTTTTAAAGAGTAGGCAGTTGCATAGCCTATAAAGGAAGGTCCAGCTGTCTAATTCTGTTCTAGAACATCAGAGGAAATGGTGATCATCTAATTTTGGAGCGACTTTGTCTTCAATTTGTAAAAAAAGACTTTCATTTGTAAATTATATATGTGTAATGTGCCAAATGACCAGACCATTTTTTTTTCTTTTTCTTTTTTTTTCTTTGTGGTTTTAGGCCCTTTACCGCTCAGAGAGCACAAAAAGGCCAAACCAGACCATTTATATCTCACAAAATGCTAGTACAATACACAGGAAACCAAGCTCAAAATTATAAATCAATGAAATGATATGGTTCAGTGAATTCAGCACTTACTTAATAGTCTAAGCTAATCCAAATTACTTTATATCTACCAATTTAAATAGCCAAGTTATGGCCTGATAAAGCCTGCATTATCATTTGTAATACCATTTCATTTCACTTCAAATTCAAATGGTCAACATTCGGTCATTTGACTCAGCAGTTATTTTCAATTTGAAAGTTATAGAAAAATGAGATTCTAATTGATTAGATATTATTATTATTTTTTTGTTGCAAGTGACCATTAAATGATTTAACATAAATCTTTGCCAACTGCTCATACAAAAATGTAAGCCCAATGGTATTTAACATAAAATGTAAGTTGGTAAAGCAGTTTCTCCACAACGAGAGCCTAAAGTGATTGGCTATTAGATTTTCCAACATTAGATAGACCATAGTTTCGTGTACAAGTTAATTTGGAAAAAAATTTAACAAAAAATAAACTACTCAAACTACTCAGTAATATGTCCATGGCTAGAGATAATATGGAAAAGATAAAAATAAAAAAACACAAGTCTAGTAAACATTGGTAGAATATTGGAAACGGTTTGACTTTATCCCATGACTTAATGATATTTAAACCTTGTTAGTCTGACTTCTAAATTTGCCATTACAAATATTGGTTTAATAAAATTATTAAAATGATGCATTGGAATTAGTGACTTCTAGTAACAGAGAAATAAAATGCATGGCACTAATTATATCACTAATTATGATTATTACATAGGATATCTTAGATTCAATTTTTAGAAATACTAAAACCAAAAAGTGCAACTTGCATTCAAGTAAATATAATACTATTGTCACTTAGAGATACTTAGCACTTTTTATTGAACAAAACATTTTAAATAAAACTATCTAAAAGACAATTTAATTTGTTCCTTAACCTGTTAATTGATGCATACTTCATTTCTACTTTGACTCTCTATTTACATAGATTTGATTATTGATAAGGTGACTTTTTTTTCTTCAAATAATAAAATACCAAGTCATACTGTCAGCATGAGTGACTTCTTTCCTGCCCTGATAGTTTTTTTGATGCATGTGAATTTCTTAGGAATTCTTTAATTAAAAGCATTCTTTTATTTTTGAGTTTCAGTTGTTTACAGTTTCTTTTAAAAAAATCCACAAATGTTACAGAAAATAAAAACTCAGTTTATGTAAGTTTATTGTTTGTAATAGTAAAAATCAATTATAACAACTTAAAATGATAATTATAGTTGATCTCTCTCATGTTTTAAGAATCAATAGAACAGTTTCTGAAATTTCAAAATCACATTCTTAAGAGATTGGCTTCTCTCTAGTTGTAAATTTTAATAGTCCTTAAAAGTCAAGGCTAGATAAAATGAATCTATACTTTGTGATATCAGATTTAAATAATAAGAAATTCTGTTTTTAAGCATTTCACTAGTTTAAAAGTCAATGTCTTCAATGACAGATTTAAGAAAAATTTACAAATGTTGTAATCTATTTTTGATTATACAATTTTTTTTTATATATATACAATGCTTTAACTATAGTTTATCTTGTAATGTTGTTTTTGCTATTTCTTGTCACTAACAAATAAGCAGTAATGCATCTGCCAAAATTTGAGTCACTATAAGTTGCAGATTTATGTATAAAACAATCAAATCTTATTATAAGGTGATTTCTTTTTTATATTTAAAAAATAGTAAAGTTATTTTATATGATTTTATTACATTATGGTAAAAGCTTTGCTATACTATAATTGTCTGGATATAAAATGCTGCAATCAGTTTTCTAAGGAGTCAATATAATTATAAAATACAACAATAAAATATTTTAAAAATGTTTTTGAAACATTTTAAATTATGCTGGAGAATATTTGAAACTTATCCTATTCTTAAAATACAAATAATAATACTCCATTACAATTCAGTTTATTCTAGAAAGTTTTTTTGAAATTTTTGAAAGTTTTCAATATTTTCTGACATGAATAATTAGAATATCTTAATCCATTTGTGTGACAAAGCAAAAATTTTACTATATTTAGATATTAAAACTCATATATTAAACACTTACTCTGAGTGGATTATCTCTTTCTGGCATATTATCTAACATCTTTTCTCTTTCATTATGCCTCTGTTGCAATTGTTTCACCTTTTCGACATCTTTAATACCTCTACTTTCCTGTTCTCGAATGCGTCTCTCTGCTGCCGCTGCCATTTGTTCTCGATGTAATGCCTATAGACATTCAAATTTAAATTAAATCTGATTTATCTATCTTTAATTTTACTATTTCATATTGATATGTTAAATTAGAGAGAGAATTTTATAAAATTCATAAACTGTATTTTTAAATATATTTTAAAAGTACAGTAGAACCTCTATTATCCAGACTAATTGGGGATGAAGGTAGTCCGGATAAGGAAAAATCTGGATAATCAAAAAAATAATAGTTGACAGTGAAAGACATGTACATACAGTATGAATAATTTTTATTTGTCTAGACTTACATATAGCTTCAATATTAAATTATTTTTTATTAAGAAATTTAATTAACGATTTTTGTTTAAAGCTAGCTGTTCTTTTGGAAGCTGCTAAATCGCAAATACTTTTAAGATATATAAGTTGTCCTGAGTTACACTCTTCTTAGCTCTCAAACCACTTCATGGTGACATCTAAGCACTGAAAAGCTTCAGAATGTGTAGGACCATTATCTCTTACTTCGGAAATCTCTTCTTCGTCTTCTCGATCTTGTTCATCTGAGGCAGATACATCTTTAATTATTTCCTCATCATTCAAAATTTGGAATCCAGGATCGTTCGCATCGCAATTTAACCACTCGCTTACATAATCTTCGTCACATTCAGCACATATTGAAATTTGTGCTATTGCTTCCGCAATGTCTCCTAACCACTTTCTACTGTGTTACTGGAATTTACTAATGGTCTTTTCAAAATTTTGTTCCATGCCTTCCATAAACATAAACAGTGTTGCAATTCTCCAAGTGCAAATCAGCAAATTTGTACAATTTTTGTTAATTTTGTACAATCCGGATAATCGAAAATCTGGATAATAGAGGTCCGGATAATTGAGGTTCTACTGTATTTCAATGATTAACAAAATATTTTAATATGTTCCAAATAATGCTTTTAAAACCAATAAAAAAAACTTTATATACTGATTATAGGGTCATTCTGTGTGAATTCAGGTAAGAGTTGATCCTCAAGAAGCCAGATTTTGACAATTTTCACAAAGTGGGTTCATTTTGTACCCATATGAAGTCCTGTCATATTACTTCAAAATTGTCAAAAATGAAAATTTTGCATAGTAGTTTCCAAACTTTTTAGAAAAGCCATTTAATTGAACATGTATATCTTGAAAAGTGTAATATGGAAATGTAGTTTGTTGTATTTTGTAAGTAAAAAGGACAGAACAATAATTCATAGTTCATTTTTTGTACTAAGTTTTCAACTTTCAATGTTCAAATAACTCATAACATTCCTTTCAATTTCACCTTTGTCATTGTACACTGTGTAATAAGTTGGCAGTCACCATTCCAAACATTTATTATAAATATGCAGAAAAATATCAAAGTTTCATTTACTACACTATATGTATCTAATACTTATTATTCCCAAAACACAGACACAGTAAGGCAGAGAAGACATGAATTGTAGACATGACGACGGTTGCCTACCACATGGGCATGTCCAAAATTTCTGCAAGCCATAACTCTGCCAAGAATTTGTCTCCAATCCTATGTTGCTTTATAAAAAATGATAATCTCACTGTCCTCTATTCCCCTTAAATTTACAACATGCCAAATATTAATAGATACATACATACACGATATATATAAATATCTATACACACAGACCTTTCTTTTGACATAGTTCAACGTTTTCCCTGATTATTTTGAAATCCTTCCATTAATTGTTCTAAAGGGGGAATTTTTCCACTACATGCCAAAGACTAATGGGTCCTTGATTGTCAGTATGATAATGTTCTATTCAAATATGCTTCTGTTTCAAAAACTGAATTAAAAAAGAAAAGTTTTACATTCTACAAATATTGATAGATTCATTAAATTCCGAAATTTAGGGAATAGATTTTACTTCCCTGTAAATTGCTAGTAATTTACAGTAACTGTTATTATTGTAAACTAATGAAGGTTGGCTTCATTTAAATATTTGAATCACTGAATTAGTGTAGTTGAGATGACAGTTAACGATTTCATTTTTCTTATTTGCCATTGACCATTGAGACATAAATAAACAAGAATTTTTACATTTGGAAAGATGTTTTATTATCCATTGATTTAACTTATTTTTACAGAATTTATTTTGGCCAAACAAGTAATTTGGCTGAAATACATTCTGTAAAAATAAGTTAAATCAAACAATAATAAAACATCTTTCTAAACATAAAAATTCTCATGTCACAATTGAATTTTTCATTGAATTTCATCACAGAAAATTAACACAGTATAATTTTTCATTTAAATTGTTTTAGTTGCATAATGAACAAAATGCCAGTTCTTTAAAATAAGTTCATTCCCAGATTAAATCTATAAGGCCTTTTATCGTTACAAATAACATTTTGTTTAACACTTAACATTTTCTTAACCTGACCATTTTCTTTTTACTCAATACAGCAGGACGTCATACTATATCAAATATATGTCAGCAATCAATTCAATTTTTTGCCAACATTCACTGAAATATTGTATATCTATTAAAATAAGTCCTATTACAGCAATTAGTATTTCAATAATACCATTAGGCAACTGAGAGCCCCTAGAAACACATTGTGAAAACTTGGATATCATAATATAGCTTGATCCTCATGCCAAATATTAAATCAAAGAAGAAAAACTCACTGAGTACATTGTTAACAGGTTTTTATATTAGCAACATAAAAACCTATTAATGCCATACTCAGTGAGTCTTTCTTCCTTTAAACTTGGATATATTATATTCAATACTTTTATTAAAAGGGCTTTATACCTAATACACTTCATAGATTTATACCATTTCTAAAACTTTCTCATACAAATACAAGTAACATTTGTGTATTTATCATTATTTTTGTTTTAGTATCTTTTATCATCATATTTCTTGCATATTGACAGATTTCCATCAAAACAAAATACAATAAAACCTTGATTTAATAGACAAAATTTCTGGTATGTATGTCATATGTAAAAATTAACACACTGTTATTTCAAAATGCTTTTTATATGTAATTAAATTAACAGGTTGTTGTTATTTTTTTCAAATTCAAGTGTCACCACTCTTAACTTTACACCACAATGGAAGTGTCTCAATATATGTGAGGACCCAGGCGAGGTCCGAAATCGCAAAAATGCTGAATTCTGTTGTGAAAAAAATAACGATAAATTATATAAGAGAGAGAGAAAAAAAACCTTTTAATCAAAACAACGTAACGGAAAATGTAAACAACGAGTCTCGGGATGATGTCAACGCGTGTTAAACGACCTGTTAATGTTTAATCCGAAGGTAGAACTCTGACACACGCACTCATAAAGAGGTATAACGTTGACACAAGTATTCAAAGAAAAAAATTGAACTTAGGAAAACAATTTCAGAAAAGGGGAAAAATTGGAAAGATAGAAAAATATCGCGTGATCGTTAAAATTCCAAAATGACATCAATTGCAAACAACAGATTAAATTATGAGTGCAGGTGTTGTGGTTCTATCAACAATCTTGGAGCATAGTCGACAAAGGGTGTCAAATAGACACCTCGAATCGGACCTTTCCCGCGACCCGACATGGTCTCTTGGAAACAAAGGGGAGGCCAATCGGGAAGCGAGGAAAGGGATGAGGGACCAATCCGCAAGGTGGACAGGACACGGAAAAACGTATAAAAACTGGGACTTCAAGGTCAAGAAGGGAGTTTTTCGGAATGACCGACATGCCTCTTGAGGATTAAACCAGTGTGTGCTGTGTCGTCCCTCGGAACTTTAAGTGTGCCACCGCCCGTCAACATCGCCGTACGGCCCTTCTCGTCCGCCTGGGACTGGATATAGTGACCTGCCGAACTCTTACGTTCTGAAGATCGCCGAGATTTGGAACAACCTAACCAATGTAAGCATGTATTCGTCCAAATAAACGGTTTTCCGCATGTAAACATTTGTCATCATTTGCCTCCTTCGCCACCGCCCACATACACGGGTTCCCTTAAGCTCATCCTGACGCGGGATTAATTGTATCCCCCCTTTAAAGTCGGCAAAACTTACACTGGTGTCAGAAGTGGGATGACAAAAGTGCTTTTTTTATGTTTATTTAATTTTATGTAAGATTCGCCGGAGTGTAAGTTTTGCCGACTTTAAAGGGGGGATACAATTAATCCCGCGTCAGGATGAGCTTAAGGGAACCCGTGTATGTGGGCGGTGGCGAAGGAGGCAAATGATGACAAATGTTTACATGCGGAAAACCGTTTATTTGGACGAATACATGCTTACATCGGTTAGGTTGTTCCAAATCTCGGCGATCTTCAGAACGTAAGAGTTCGGCAGGTCACTATATCCAGTCCCAGGCGGACGAGAAGGGCCGTACGGCGATGTTGACGGGCGGTGGCACACTTAAAGTTCCGAGGGACGACACAGCACACACTGGTTTAATCCTCAAGAGGCATGTCGGTCATTCCGAAAAACTCCCTTCTTGACCTTGAAGTCCCAGTTTTTATACGTTTTTCCGTGTCCTGTCCACCTTGCGGATTGGTCCCTCATCCCTTTCCTCGCTTCCCGATTGGCCTCCCCTTTGTTTCCAAGCGCAAAACGAGACCATGTCGGGTCGCGGGAAAGGTCCGATTCGAGGTGTCTATTTGACACCCTTTGTCGACTATGCTCCAAGATTGTTGATAGAACCACAACACCTGCACTCATAATTTAATCTGTTGTTTGCAATTGATGTCATTTTGGAATTCTAACGATCACGCGATATTTTTCTATCTCTCCAATTTTTCCCGTTTTCTGAAATTGTTTTTCTAAGTTCAATTTTTTTCTTTGAATACTTGTGTCAATGTTATACCTCTTTATGAGCGCGTGTCAGAGTTCTACCTTTGGATTAAACATTAACAGGTCATTTAACACGCGTTGACGTCATCCCGAGACTCGTTGTTTACATTTTCCGTTACGTTGTTTTGATTAAGAGGTTTTTTTTCCTCTCTCTCTTATATAATTTATCGTTATTTTTTTCACAACAGAATTCAGCATTTTTGCGATTTCGGACCTCGTCTGGGTCCTCACATATATCATCATCCAAACATTATTTATTTGTTTAGTTAAATACAGTTGAAAGGTATTTCCAAAAAATGTTTTTTTATTTGTTTTGATTTATATTGTATACTTGTTTAATACATATGAAAAACTTTTCTATGAACTTTAACTTCTCAGACATACTTAATTTTAATTATACAAACGTATCTACATAAGTATAAACAGCAACCTTGTGTTAATTCCAAAGGAAATAAAACTAAATATAAGCAGATTAACAAATTTGTCAATTTTTTAACACATGCATTCGAAGAACCTATTTCATTATATAATGAACTTTTGGTTTTAATGAGCATCCCTTGCCCAAATTAGTCTGTTAAATTGAAGTTTTACTGTAATCTAAAATCAGAAAGAAATTACCGTATTAGCCCGAATATAACGCGATATTTTTCGACCATTTATTTTCCGTTAAAAAATCGACTCGCGCTAAATTCGGGGTTTAAGTAATGGAATGTAATATAAACAAGGGCATTTTCCTACAGAGATTGAAACGCGACTGAACGTCAGACCTAGCTCGACCGACCACTTCAAAACAACCATGTGACCTAGTTAGTAGGCCTGCGCTTTTGTTTGCATAGCGCTACTATAGTAAGGCTATGTCTCCGCTTGTTCGAAGTTCATTAGTCACGTGATTTTTCGACCGCCTTTTAGTCACGTGGGCTCTCACAGACGCCATTTTTTATCTTAAAATTGTGAAATTTTTGGCTTTGCTCGAAAAATTATTATTACATCTTTCTTTTCTTTATTTTCTCTACTTTTAAACAATGTAAAATATTTTTATATTGACAAAAATGCTTTATTTGTGTCGAATTTAATGTAATTTGATACGTAAAACGCAAAAAATAAACATATCAAATTTCAACTCGCTGTAATTTATCTCATGTTTCACCAATTGCCATCGAGTTTGTTTGTAAATGGGGAAGAAATATGACTCATTCAAGTTAAGTCAGTAGAAATTTCGTACTACTGCGAGAAAATTTGTCAATAGACCCGCTTTACCCCCTAACACGAAAGTCAATAATGAATAACGGAAGTCAATGAGTTCTCATTCTGAAAACAGTTCAGATTCTGAATAAACATTTCCGTTTTTTGTTGTTACTTACGTAATATTAATTTTGTTTTACATTAGTTAATTTTATTGACATGAATGTAACCTGTGTTATTAGCTATAAATACCTAAATAAATGCTTATCTGATTGAATTTTACTTTCTTTGAATTCTTTTATGAGTATTATTTTTTTTTCTAAATATCTTTATGAAAATTTTGGAGTCGCGTTAAATTCGGGGTTGCGTTATATTCGGGCTAATACGGTAAATACAGTCAATCCACATTAACACAAACACAGTTAATGCATATTATTCTTGACAAAAGCTGTTTACCAAGTTCCCATCAAATTCCATAGAGATTACATTATTTCATATTTTTTAAGAAACAAACACATTTAACATGAAATTCCATTTTAAACAAATTCATAGTTATTACCCATTGGAAATTCCTTCTCTTAATACAAATTAAAATAATTTTCTCACTTGTGAATGCAAATTGGAAATTTCAGTAAAGGGAATCATTCAAATCTTGTTTTAAAAAAATTGCAATGTTTAAAAAAGCATGTTCAGGATAAGAAGAAGACTATTTTATTGGCAGGCAGCCTCTTCAATGTTAAATAGATTAAACATGAATTTTAATCTGTTCTCTTAAAGTATGGACCTTTTCACTCACAGAATACAGTTGATTCATTTTGTAATTGTTACAAGGATAGCTAGACTAAGGATGTTTTACTCAGAATAGGTTATTTTTTACAAGATCTTGCAATGTGTTTTATCATTTTGGTGCACAGATCTTATGCATTTTGTGTTTTGTACTCTTTTTAATATTTGGCCGATTTTTGGACAGTAGGGCAATTTTTTAAGTCAGAGTAATTTTACAATTTTGCCATTCTTAAAAATAATCCAACTATTAATGTATACAACTTAAACATCTATTCCAGGAAGGATGTTTTTATTACATATCTCTTATATAAAAATATAAAATAAATTGCAAAATTCAGCATGGTTTGTTTGGAAAAAATTAGAAATTCCAAAGGTGTTGACGAAATTTAAAGAAAAGCAGAAATGGAAATAAATTACAGGATGGCAAAAAGTATATCATCTACAATTAAAGAATAGAGAAAAATTTGAAGTAACAAATATAATAATCACTTCACGCCGACTTTTGTTAATATTATAAGTTACACTTACGTGTTGTGGCATTACGAACGTCAACTATTTTGGATGAGTTCACAAGCACTTTCGATAGCATACAGCTACCATCTTCAGGTGAAATTCAAATATATTTCAATTTCTCCTGAAGATGGTAGCTGTATGCTATCGAAAGTGCTTGTGAACTCATCCAATATAGTTAACGTTCGTAACGTCACAACACGTAAGTGTAACTTATAATATTAATTTGAAGTAGCACAAATACTTAGAGACAAACATGGATATAAACTGCAAAA
Organism: Centruroides vittatus; assembly: GCF_030686945.1. Classification (NCBI taxonomy): domain Eukaryota; kingdom Metazoa; phylum Arthropoda; class Arachnida; order Scorpiones; family Buthidae; genus Centruroides; species Centruroides vittatus. The sequence goes on from NW_027122456.1 coordinate 4,302,587, forward strand.
AGTAAGAAATGTTTATGTAGTTTTTTGTCTAATAATGTCAATAAGTTCCAGTTAAGCCAAAATATATTTTCTAATTTTTATAACCTTTTACAAAAATGACGACACAACTCTTAACGCAAATCACCTTTAATTTAATACAATGTATTAGTCACTGCACATTAACAAGGTACAACAGTTTGGCAGAAAGTTATCTAAAATCATCAAGAGTCTTAGACATATATACCATTGCAAAGTAAAACAAAAACTCTTAAGAAATTAGAACTAAACAAAAATCATTTTAACACCATACTTCTATTTATGCATTAATAAACAAAAACTGTCAGGTAATGAATCATGAACCAATTGTTTATATTAGTTCCTTCGAATGAATCACTAAGCTCGATTCTGGACATTTATTTATAGAATAAGACACGTGATTCTACAAATTCATAGTGAAAATACACGCACGCACCAAATAATAGTAACCACGTCCTTGAAGTAATTGGAATTAATACTCCTTTAATTAAATATGAATTAAACTATTACCGTATATCATACATAAATAGAACAGAAACAGAAATTCAGATAAAAGAAAATGCAAATAAAAACAATCCGGAAAAGTCGACCTCGTTCCGAAAATCAATATTTGTATATTTCATTTGACATTTTTCGTGTTAAACTGAAAATATTGCATATTATGACGTAACACAAGGCTGGTGTTTTGAGAATCGTTACGAAATGGCACGTACGCCGAATATATATTTAAATAGGAAAAGTAATAAACAATGTCGTACCGCATCGGAAGACGAGCGAACATCTTCGTACGACTTGGAATTGTTTTCGCAGCAAGACAAGCAAAACCCCATGAGTGGAAACGAACACGGACAGTGTTGCCAAATCACACTTCCTCTGTAATAAAGAAATTATAAACACGTGTTTTTTAATAATTTTTACATATTTTAATACATTTTTATTTGTGCAATGCTTCTAATTAATCTAGTTTTATTTCATTTTTTAAATTCTGCGCAATTATTAGAAGTGTCCCGTAACTATGTATTAGAAGCAATAACTTATTGAAAGTTTTTACAATACATGTTTATAAAAAAATTATTATAATGAAAACTTTTAAAAATTAGGATGAAATATAGCTTAATGTTACCTATAATTCCAAAATGGCGGCTTATCTCTGATTCCAGCAAATAGAAGAAAGGAAACAGTGGGGACGCACGTTCTAACCTAACCTATTCTAATAATTTTGTTGGTAATAATTATGGTAATTTATTAGAATACGTTAGGTTAGGTTAGAACGTGCGTCCCCACTGTTTCCTTTCTTCTATTTGCTGGAATCAGAGACGAGCCGCCATTTTGGAGCCATAGGTAACATTAACCGAAATATATTTTTAAAAAATAATAATAACTGAAGACTAAATACAAAGAAAATTTGATGTCTTCACACATCCTTTACAACCACAAGAACACATAGCGTGTTAATTAATTGTGTTCCTGTAAAAAATCTAATTTCATTTTAACATTATCTTACAAAAACTTAAGTAAAAGTTTTTGTGTCTGATACATGATAAAGAATTGGCTGTCACGTTGAAAGCGTGACAACCAATTCTTTTTATCATCTATAAATATATATTGTGAAGGTTTATCAGAGAAAACGTGTAAGCTAATTTCTATACATCTTAACTAAATATTTAGGCTTATTGCATTGTAATAAGCAAAATAATCATAAACAAAAATTTAATTTCTATATTTAAAAACGAGAATATACGAAATATCCATTGATTCTAAAGAATCAGTGAATATTTCTTCTATAATTTCAGTAATCTATGATTTCATCTATTCTCTATAAACTTGTTTGCTTATCAGCGTTTCTTTGCAAAATAGCGACAGTTATAACGATTAGACACTTTAGAGACCTATTGAGATATTACATCTGGTAGGTTATCTGACTACCAAAATTTCCAGTACTGTTGGATGTGCGGAGTCAACTATTCGAAGAATCGCGATAAGCTAAAAGGAAAAAGTAGCACGCATAACGAACTCACTTGTCAGTATTGGTCATCAAAGAATGAAGATACTATTCTAAAATGAATATCTCATAAAACAAGTTTTTAACCTCAAACCAAATGAAAAAAGAAGAGAGATTTGACAGATGTTATCGCAAGTGCCATTACTATTTGTCGAAGTCTTCTGCGGACTGGTGATTAAGGAAGGACAGACATGCGGACGGACGACAGTGGGAATTTATAGGTCTTAAATTTTTTTCAAATTGTAGCCCAATTTAAATAAAAGATTGCGGCCTGAAATTTACTGCAAACCAAAATTTTCGCCATGGCAGTATTACCGTCGCTCTCCCTCCTATATGCTTAGTATCCAGCAACTATATACAAATTCTATTTAATTCTAAACCCACATTATTATTTCACATTTAATGACTTGTGTATTTTTAGTAAATAAAAAAATATATATGTGGGGTTTAGACGAGTAACATTCCTAAACCGTTAAGATTTACGAGGGTTGCGGGGGAGACGAGAACGACAAAGGGGAGAAGTGGGAAAGACCACAGTTGGTGACGGCGCGAAAGGAAGAAAGAACGAATGACGTTACGATGAAAAGACAAAAGACGTTACGAAGAAGATTATCGTTCTATCAAGACGGTTGCAAGACTGTTGTCAATTCTGGTTCTCTCTATTTTTATCTCAATCACTTTTCCCTCATATATAATAGGCTATTGTTTAATTTTAATGATAGCCAAAGTATGTTCTTTTACACGTAATAAACGCATTTATTACGTGTAAATGAACATTTTTTAATTGATACTTACCGAGAAGTTTTAATACAATGTACAGGAAGCTAAAGGTTACAGAAAAGAAATGTTTGCTTGACATAATGTATTAAAGAAAAATTGCTGCGCCAAGTGATAAATTTTATTAGACGAAAGAAAAAGAGATAGGTCGAAGAATGAAAGTAAAAGAATAGTGACAGCAGCACCTGGTATTCCCAGTTCGTCTCCACCCCAAGTACTGAGAGGGCCCGACGCTCCTTGCCTTCGGTGATCGGACGAGAACCGGTATTTAGCGTGGTATGGCCGCTGCCCGAGACAAATCGCCTGCACAGCATCACTTATGCATATTCGTACCCAATTCGCGCTTCGAATATCGCTTTTTGTCCTTCTTCCCATCACATTCCACTTTAAACCAGGTTTTCTTAAAGCGTTCGATATTATATCGACAGGATCGATGGGGGAAAAGTTCATTAAAAATTGACAATATCAGTCAATTTTACTAACTTAATAAGACTTATTATATGTGTAATATTATAAATAATAAACAATCTAAAAATCCCACTAGCAATTCTTTTATTCATCACAACGTCGGAATGTTAACTTTTTCATTTATATAATTTAAAATCTCCAAACTAAATCAGTAGTGGCTTGCCCCTGTACGTCATACTTTACCTTTAACAATAGAGTCATCTATCTAACTGCTTTAAGGAAAAAATTTTTCAATTGAAATAACGCGACTTCCGGTTTGCATCGGAAGTTCGTACATACTTGGTACATAGTCGGGGTCTCCTGCTGCCCCTAAATTTCCGTATCTGATCTCGTCTTTCATCTATCTAACTCCGTTCTCGAGATAAGGAAAAGACAGGCGGAATTTTCTGATTGCAACTCAATAAGCGTCTAGTTTGCTTGTCCTATTATAATTACGTAGCTTAACAGTAAAGTAGAAGGTGTCAGTAAACTCAAACAGTAAACTTATCACAAAATTCCCCTAAAAACGGTATTGAACTTATAGAAAAAATAAACGGTATTGAACTTATGTAAATATTTGCTTTGTGCAATAATCATTTGACGAACTTTTTTTCCGATTTTACAATCAGTCTTAACAGAAAACAGAGTCTAACGCATAGTTTAACACATCTAGAATGAAGTTTCTAATTCGTCATAAATGCAAAAATAAATCGTTCTCAAGAGGGATGTTTAGTCACTTAATAGATGTCTTGATCTTTCGTATATTTCAGAACGTAACTCGCTCCGTAGTCCTTATCATGTATAAGCGTTAATCTGTAATATTCAATTTAACAAAGGTTCAATCTTATTAATAGACTATATAGAGAACCACTCAAGTAAATCGCAATATGATAGATAAAAGGAGGTTACTAGACTTGAAGTCTATTTTTTTTTTTTTTTTTTGATTTGAAGGATCATCATAAAATCGAAATTTTTATTTGTCTTTATATAGACGCGAAACACGAGAATATTACATTTTCGAATAAATATTACTGTTAACATGAATGCATGTGCAAGGAATGATTTGCGATAATCCGTCTCTTCAGCCACAGAGAGGCGGAAAAATCACGAAATTCGGTCAAAAATCCAAACGTTTTACATTAAATTTCGAAGCGATGAAACAATAAAACTCTGACGATTTGTTGCGAGCGGTTGTTTATTGTTGATGAGAGCGGCCGAATTTTCAGTGAGCGAGATTTAAAGTAATTGATTCAAGCGTTTTTCTGAGTTTTGCATCATTTGCAGTTATTGTATTGGTAAGTTCAGACTACGAACTTTCTAAATTGAAATATTTTTGAACATTGTTAAGCCGAATATCACAATTATTGGCTATGATTTTCCGACAAAGATCCACTTAGATAACAATTGATCGGTTTCGTCACAGAGACGACGAATGGATCTTTTCACTTATTTTAGGAGATACTTTTCACTTTCTTTATTGTTAATATTCGTTTAGTCCAGATTTAATCGAATTGTTAGAGTTCTTAAAGCAAAATGGAAATAAATAAATACATTAAATGGTTAATTTTCGCTATGGTTTATATACACATTATATCTCATATGAAATTCACACCGCTATACTCTAAACTTTAAAGCGCCCTCCAGCTGCTTAACTAAATTACAAAGGTAGACAAAATTGGGGTTTCTATACTTGAAGTTTATTGTTTTTCCGGTTGTAAGGGACATGATAAGATCGAAATTTCTATTCATCTTTATACGAGAATATTAGGTTTTTGCGTACATATTGACGTTAACATCAATGTACGAGTATATGCAGGGAAAATCACGCAATTTGGCCAAACTCTTAATATTAACTTTCGTGGCAACGCAACAATAAAACTCTGTGTACTTACAAATTGTCAGAGTTTTATTGTTGCGAGCGGTCGTTGATTGTTAATGCGAACGGTTGGATTTTTAGTTCGTGCGGTCAAAATTTTCTCGTTTCGAGTGTTTTTCTCAGTTTTGTTTCGTTTGCGTCGATTTTATCGGTAAGTACAGACTACGATGTTTCTAATTTTACGTATTTTTTGAACATTGTTAAGCCGAATATCACAATTAGTGCCAATGATTTTCCGACGAATCTCTATTTCCATAACAATTGATCGGTCTTGACAGAGACGACGGACGGGGTCTTTCCACTCATTTTCACTCTTCGTTAAGCCCAAATCCAATGGAATCTAAATTAATAAATACATTACATTGGTATTAGCGCTCTATAGTTTATATACGCATCATATCCCATATGATATTTGCACTGTTATAGTGTGAACTTTAATTAAACAGAATAATTCGAGATTATTCGTCTAAATTTTCACAAATGTTTTGTGTTATGGCAATAGACAGAACTGTACAATTTGTAAAAACTGATTTCTATAACGAACATTAAAAATCGTTTGAAAGTTAAAATTACTATATTTAACAGAGATTTTATTATAATATTCATTTGTGACTTTTCGTTATAATTAAGACGATATTTTTAAAATTATTTTTTTCATTAGAAATCTTACAATTTACATAAAATTAAATTTTCATAATAGTCGTTTCTTTCTTTTGCAGAATGGAAAATTTCAAGCAATTAAAGAAGTGGCGCACCTCGGCAGATGGTGAGGAGGAGGAGGAGGAGGAAGGCTCTTCGTCGTCTTCCGTTCCGTTTCCGGTGATTCGGGTGCTCCCGAAAGATGTCGAGGAGAGCGGAGAGTGCGTCAAACGGGTGGTCGTCATTACTCCCGACGATAGCGCCTCGACTGTGGTCGACTACCTGGGACTGCAATACCCGGAAGTTGCAGAATGGACGGTGGAGTGTCGAGGGGAGTCCAAAGTGGTCGTGGAAACATCCGTCGAGCAGAAGAAACCTTGGTGGAAAAGGCTCTTCTTCTGCTGCATAAAGTGAATCTTCTCTCTTCCGAGATCACTTCCACCCACGTTCCACTTTTCACCGGATATGACTCTGCCACCCGAATACGACTTTGTCACCCGGAAATGACGTTTCACCCGGCTACGACTTAATTTACTGGACTTGGCATTTAATCCCTGATTGGGTTTCTTCGTTTTCAATTGACGGACAGACATTTCTGCACTGGTTGTACGACTTACTTCGATTAGATTAAAGTCTGATGATCTGCAAAGTGACAACCGAAACATAAAGCAATGTTTTTACCAGCTCAAAGACTCTGTTAATTGTCTATAAATGGACAAGGCAACTTATATTGTACGGACATTCACATTGTATTTAAACCGGTGTTCGACTGTCATTGTAGTCCGAACCAGAATTATAATTACTTCAACAATTCAATTTGTAAATCGAATTGTCTGAAGCGTATATAAACTTTCATATTTAATAAATTTTAATATGAAATTTAATTTTAAAGATTGGCTATTTATCAAAATAAATATTAAAATTGCACACTTTTAGATTCATTAAAACGTTTCTACTTTTATCAATATTTATTTCCATCCCCGTCATCGTTTAGGTTTTCAATAACGTGACTATTTTTAATATAGAAACGGGAGATAAAGTAATTAAAACGAGTACCATAGTTTTGCAATGAATTGGAAAATATCGGGAATTCACCAACAAAACTGCGCTCCTGCTTTTTCAACGCCGAATTAGTGTTGTAGTATTTTCCATTATCAGAAATTTCTTCAACAACAGCTACCGTGAGAAACTAAATTCATTCCACATTAAATAAATGTTCTAAAAACTGAAACACGAGAAATAATTTCCTCAGACTAGAGTATTAATTAATCATACCATTTGTCTTGGTTCCAAGGGTGATCACCTTAAGCAGGTCCTACTGTATTTGTATTTTCATATAAAATTTCAAATTATATGCCTGCAAAGACTTCAACTAAGTATGAGTTTATTTAACATTAACTAAATATCTGATCAAAAATGCTTTTTCCTAAATTCGTTAAAATTTTATAAAAAAAAAATTAGTTTATTTTTACTTAACACTATTCAATCGATGTCATCAGGGCCGGTTTTGGTACGTACTGTACGCAGTGTGTGCATTCACGCGGGCGGCCGAGACCTCACTGACCACTAAACTCACAACTTTGAATCCCGCGGATTACTATCATGAATTATTTTAAACGATACAAAATCTGTAAAATAATGATCATAAAAGTTCAATTTTATTATATTAACATGAAATTCACGTGTTTAATTATAACAAATTAATGCAAGTCTTCAGTTCATTGCTGCTTGTTTGAAATAAGTTTATGGGTTCTTAGCGCTTTTCCACGAAGGACGACAATCGCATTCACAATATTGTTTATTGTTCATTATTTATTGATACGTAGGCTTCAGTCGTTTGCCACTACAATCCTTTGTCTAGTCGGAAGTAGCTGAGCTCTTGTCGAACACACATGAACTGTCTCGTGGCAGGTCGAAAATGGCGCGGAGATCTGACGAAACCTGACGTCATCCTCTCCAGGCCCACTGGTGGCGACTGTAGGCGTTAGCGCCTCAGATAACAGTCACTCGTATTTGGATTTAGATTCGAATAAAAACCCCGAATCAGTGTAAAAAGCAACTAAACATTTTGCATTTCTTTCGTAATACTTCGCGTAACCTTCAGTTGATCAATGTCCAAATTTCTCCACGAATCACCCAAATCTTCTCGCGGACCATTGGTGGTCCGTCGCCGCGAACCACCGGTTGCCGATCGCTGCACTAAAGAATATAATTTTTTATACTGTAAATATAATAATCAACAGACTCCTGCCGGCCATTATCTAACTCTTTTCGGGAGAGAACTTTTTGTATTATGTATAGTTAATCGGGACATCCCACCTAGGGCCGGATTTAACAATCGGAGGCTCTTTAAGAGTAGGCAAATTTGATGATTTAGAAAATTTACACAAAATACTGTACTTTCAACTAGATTTCAACTATGAAGTTGTAAATTTCATTTAAATAAGGTTATTGTAAACATACATATATTTTATTGTGTAAAACTAATTATTTTAATTTAATTCAAAAATACCTATGCAAAATTTTTTCCAAAATTTTCCGATGTTTCATAGGTTTTTCTCGAGCTTGGTTTTCTCTCCCTGTGGCCTCGTGATTAAGCCACATTAGGCTGTCGCGGTAATAGAAAAAAAATTATGTTTAAACATAGTTTTGAGGGGCCCTGGGCACCGGCCCCAAATGCCCTTATGTAAATCCGGCTCTGTCTCGCCCCTAAGCTTTCTGTATTTGGTCTTGGTTTTCAATGTATCTAACTCCATTCTCAAGATTAAGGAAGGGCGGACGACAGTGGGAATTTATATGTCTACAATTTTTTTCAAATTGCGGCCCAATTTAAATAAACAAAGAGATGCGCGCCAACGTTATTAATTTAAATATTCATATTTAAATAAATTTTTATATACACATATGTATGTATTATATTTATATATTAAATAAGAAAAATTTCATTTTAATTTGCAACTAGTATTTTATGGCGGTGCAGAAATATAACTTCGAACAAAGGCTGGTAGGACCTTGGGTATTATCGGCTTGATTTGAATAAAATTAAAATAAATATATATCAAATATTTTTATGGATTTTTTTTTACCCTTCTCATGTTGGCTTAGATTTTGAATTTACTGGCGATCGGCATTGATAGGGGCGGCCGAATCCAAAACCGGGCCTGGATCAAGGTCCTAGAATATATTCTAGGACCTTGGGCCTGGATGTCAATAATATAATCGGAAGAAGTGACAGGAAATATGGACAGCAGTGCCATCTATTTACTCTCATATTATTTGGAGGTCAGAAGTTAAAATGGCGGCGAACATAGTAGCGTTGACGAGGTTGAGTGCAGGTAAAACTTACTTTGTCACGCACTTATTTCGGTATTTATTTTGATTTTTCTTATATAAATGACATTTGATATTGTGAACGTATAAATTGAAATAATAGGTAAAGCAAAAATGACGTAATAAACGTAATACGCATGTTTATCTGTGATCACGGTCTATTCTACTACTAAAAAGTTTGTTTTCCTCTTGTAAACAAAACAGATGATGCAGATGTTTCTTATTAAATTGATTTCTATTTCTTATAAAAGTGTTAGAAAGGAAACAGGCTTTAGTTGAAGAATGTACTTTGACCTTTAAGCTGTACTTATTGTTACAGATTATAAATAAATGCTCGATACGAGTAACGAGTAAACAATTTAGTCAATCGTTTTAAGTAAACATAAGGTTATATCTGTTTGAAAAACCTAACAAAGAAGACTTTGATCTTTGTAAGAATTAGAAAAAGTTGAATGGATCATAAATATTAATAAAGTTAAAGTTTTTATCAAAGCTGTAATTCAGTATAAACTGTACATCAAAAATATTTTATGTAAAAAATATATATATATAAGCTTATCTTCCTATTTTTCATATCAAAATTTTTTATTTAATTTACTGTATATGTAACATTTAGAATTTGTTATTAATCTGATATCTAAATACATAGGTGCTTTTACTATTTAACTCGTATATCTTGTGGAGGCTTCTTTATATATTAAATAAGACTGTGCTGGACTTCTATAGATTAAAATATAAGTATACCAGCAGATGAGCCCGGCGTTGCTCAGGCAAAAAGTAATGATAGTGAAAATTAAGATTATTAGATTATAGCCGATCTTGCCCGTTTTTACCGGGTTCACCCTATTCCGAGACTAATTAGAGAATTTTTAGATGGCTCTAAAAACATGTTTGATTTTCCGCAAAAAACTGCATTTAAAATAGTACGGTAAAATCCAAATTTAGGGTAATCCTTAACCCTCTCCATCTCCCCCGCGGGTGGGGGTATTTTGTAAAATCCCTTCTTAGTGTACATTGTACATTCTCGTGATGTACCCTAACTGTGTGCCAAATTTCAACTTTCAACTCCTAACCATTTGGGCTCTGCACTTATTATTATTATCATCATTATCAACCCATCTTGATTTTATTATAAGATGTAAATAAAAACATAAACACAAAATTAAAATGAAAGAAATAAAAGAAAATAAAGTACCGTACATAGCTTATAAACTTGACTGTATCTTTAACAAAAATATATATAAGAACTAAACTAATGATAAAACTCATACATTATGCATACTATTCCACACAAAAATGTTATAAGTTTATACTATGAACGTGCTTAAACAGCTGTAGGTTCTTTATTATCATAGTTTGTCTGGAGCCAAAATCTAATAATTATATAACTACTTCTGTGCAACCAATATTGCATCAAGCATTTTTAATTGATGACTTGCCCCTTTGAAAAAGGAAGCAAGACATCTTAATAGTAGTACTGTGTTTTATTTCAGAGAAGTAGTTATATCATTATGTTTTGTATAAATCTTCCTATTCTGATCTGATTGAATCTAATATGAACCATTGCAAATGAAAGTGATTTAAGTACATTTATTTTTAAATTGAGATATTTAAAAGTTTGCATTTGTATTGATTCAAAATGATTGGTAACTGATAATATGTAATATAGAGATCACATCTTTTGAGTCTTTTCTCAAAGATTTTTGATACTGGGATAATACCGGAGTTTTGGAAGACATGTATTTTAATTCCAATTTTTAAGAATGGTAGGAAGGATGTTCCTGGTAATTATAGAGGCATTTGGTTATCATCTTGTGTTTCAAAATTGTTTTGTATATTTTTGTATAGAAGACTGACTTGATGGTTAGAAGTTAAAAATATATTGCATGAAAATCAGGCAGGATTCTGGGTTAGTTATTCCACATTGGATAATATTTTTGTTTTGTACACAGTTATTCAGAAAACATTTTTACGGAAACATAGGAAGGTGTATGTATTTTTTGTTGATTTATCTTTTGCGTTTGACAGAGTCTGTAGGAATTTGTTGTGGTCAAAGATGTTGTATTCTGGTTTCAGTTATAAATTTATATCTTTACTTGTTGCTTTGTATGAAAATTTTTTGCTTATGGTAAGAGTTGGAGGTAACTGTTTGCCATTAATGTTCTCTAAGACTAGTGTTAAACAGGGCTGTATTTTGAGCCCAATCTTGTTTAGTATTTTTTGAACGATCTCTTTGGTATTATTAACTCTTCTGGTGATAGTATAGAAATAGATGGTTTCTAAATTAAAATACTGGCTTATGCAGATGATATTGTAATTTTATCTGATTCTGTGGTTGGACTTCAAAGATTGATTGATAAATTTGCACTTTATTTAGATGAAAATGGTTTTAAATTGAATTTGAATAAATCTAAGATTGTTGTTTTTCAAAAAGGAGATGAGAGTGCAAGGGCGGATAAATGGTGGTTTAAGGGTTCTCCAATTCAAGTTGTCTCTAACTACAAATATTTGGGTGTTGCATTTTTGTCTAATGGTTTATTCCGTATGCATTACATTAATAAGAGAACTCATGCTAGATTATTGATGAATAAAATTATTCAGTTAGGGAGATCTGCCAAATTACGTAATATGATTGATTATTTACGTTTATTGATAACTGGTTTCGCCCTCTTTGTTATATGCTTCAGAGATTTGGGGTTTTAACTTGACCAATGGTGATGGTATACAGACTGAATTCATTAAAAACTTATTTTATTTACCTCATTGTACATCAGGTAATTTAATTATGATGAAATGTGCTTTGACCCCTATAAAATTTATAATATTTAGTAGGATAAGAAATTGGATTATTAGAATTTCTAATCTTGATGATTATCGTCTGAGTAAAGTTTGTCTGAAATTTATACTTAACAAAAAGTCTATAGATTAGACACTTATTTTATTGATACCTCTAATAATAATGGTATTAATCTTATTAATGATGATTTGGATTTAATGGACTGGTCTCTTCTCCTTGTTAACATTTTTGATAATTTTTTATACAATATAAATGAAAAAATAAGTAATAGCATATATAATTGTTGGTATAAGGATTTAAATGTCACTTTTTTTGATAATTCTTTATATAATCAAGATGTTTTCCTTTATATTTTGTCTTTATTTATACAGACTAGGTTAATTCATTGAACTTTTTAAATACTTATTCAAGAGAATCATGTAACTTTTGTGTTGAGAAAGAAATTGTGGATGCCTGACATATTTTGGCTAAATGTGGGTATCTTAAAGTGTTATGTGAAGAAATTTTTGGTTGTGAAGTTCTTACCAGGTCTTTATTTCTTAAAATTTTATCAGAACCATGCTATCAATTTAAAGTGTTTTGTTTTCTAAGAAAATCTGTTGATCTTTTGTTTTAGGAGCATGATTCTTCTACTATAAATTTAGCCTTATTGCTGGTGTTGTTTGGGAGCATCTGTCAGTGCTGTGTCTTCATTACTAACATATTACTTTTTTATAGGTAAGCAATTTGCTTTTTTTTGGTATTTTGTATTTTATTGACAGATGCTCCCAAACTTTAACTTTAAACTAACTAATTATTACATTTGATTTTTAAATCTTAATTTATATCTAAATTGTTATTTATATAATTTGTTATTGTATAATTTTGTTTGTTATCTTATGTTTATTGTATCTAAGTGTTTTGTTTTTGGGTGATGGTTTTGCTCCACACATCAAGGAGTGTATCTGGTATGCATAGGGTAGATGTACCAGTTTTGGCCAGTGTACCAGTTCTGGCCAGAAAACAAATTTAACTTAAAAATATAATCACCACATATTCAAATCTGTCCAATGAAACAAACTTTTATTGTTAACTGTTCACACAGTTAACAATAAAAGTTTGTTTCATTTGTGATTATATTTTTAAGTTAAATTTGATTTTCTGGCCAGAACTGGTACTACACTGGCCAAAACTGGTACATCTGCTCTAATAATAAACAAACAAACTTGCATTTTGCCGTTAAAGCTTGAATATAATAACTGCTTGTTGTTTTTCCTAAGTTTCCCTATTTTCAGAAATCCTTTAATAGTAGACATGGCTACCATTCAAGGATTTCTGAAAACTTAGGGAAACAGTGTAAAATTAATATATACTGTAAAGTACAGTAGCTACTTACGATATTTAGTTAACAAACAAACTTTAATAAAAAAATAAAATATATAAAATGTACAATATACAATAGGTGTATTTTATAATTATTTCTTATTACTGGTACATGAAAAGTAACACTCATTATAAAGAAAAGATACCAATTGCCATTTTAAATATAATTTTTTTTTTAAATTAAAATTATCACAAATAAATATTTCAATACTATATTAATAAATAGATATTAAACAGTTGTCATATTTCTGCACAAATAAGAGTTCTCATTAGTTATACAGTATATGAAATTTACTTGTTTTTGTTTTTGAAAAAAATCTTGAGAGCGAACCCTCTTATGAGAGTATGCTCTTATGTGTGCCAGCATGTTATGCTTTATAAGAGCACTGCACTGTTTTGTCAATATAAATTAAATATACATGTACTGACTGATATAGTAACTACTATATTTTTGCAAATTGACTAGCATATATGGTAAAAACTGACTTGTCAGTTTACCAGTGTGTTGGTTTAAGTGAAGGTTATACATGACAGAAGGAAAAAAAATGTGAAAAAAAGAAATCGAGTCTCACAAATGCCAGTTTTTATTCTAAAATTGTGAGATTAGCAGCATTGCATCAAAAAATATGATTATATCTTTACTTTTTACATTCTGACTTCTCTCTAATGACATAAAATACTTGTGGATTGCCATTTTTATGTTTATTTGGTTTTGTGTTTTCAGATCAAGTTACAAAATAAACATATCAAATTTCAATTCATTGTGAATTATCTCAAGTTTTACAGATTGACATTGGATTTGTTTGTAATTGGAGGTTGATAGGTTGGTTCTCAAAGTCACTATCCTGACTTTGAAAATCAACCTATCAACCTTCAATTACAAAACCAACTTATTTTGAAGGCAGAGATTGTCAGTGCAGCCTGCACCACCACCTACTGCTAATATCAGTTAATCACAAATTGTTTTAATACACTGTAAACAAAAATTGTATCAGTTGCATTTTTCCTTGCATGTACAGATGTTTGATGTAGATCAAAAACATGGTAAAATATATAGCAAGCTAATTTTCAGAGAGAGAGAGAGAAAGACATTTTTATTTTTTAGTCACAGTTTTACCTGCATGTTGGTAACTGGGTTTTCTGGCAAGCAGGTCTCTCCCAGTTATATGCAGCATTCTCATCAATCGATGAAATTATGGTATTCAGTGACATCTCTATTGCTACCACTATTAAAAATAAGAAACTAAAATTTAAAAAAATGCTTCTGATACTATAAAATTTTTCTAAAAATAATGAGTTTTTTTGGATATTTTTTGGTATACAGTGCAAATTTGCCATAGCTATAAGAGGATACATAACCTATATTTGGATATAAGATCATGCTCTTATAAGTGCAGAAATATGGTATGTGCAAAAGAAATAATTACATTAAACAATAATTGCAATTGAAAAGTAACTGCATAGAAAATATGCAGTTTAGAATAGTAGCTACAGCTTTTGTTTAAATAAAACCATAATAAGCATTTAAATACTTAAAGTAAAATAAATTCTTATTAGTTGTGATTTCATCTAGGTTTGCAAATATAAATGTTAGTTTAAATAAAACGCATTTTATTTAAAATTTTATTATTTAAAAACTGATTGAAATTGTGGATTAAACTTAAAACAAATTACATTGCATAAATAATTTTTTTTTTTTGATACCAATGAAACTGTGTTGTGATTTGTGTTGTGATTTATGTTGCTTTATGCTGATACAATGAAGTGACTTCTTTCAAGCACTTGGCAGGTTATTCATTTTTATTCAGTTAGAACTAAAGGTACAAATTGCATTTTGGGAATTTGCCCCTCCTCAGCTAGCTAAACCTTAAATTAAAACATGAGAAAATATACATATATACATGTAAATTAAAATTTTTTTTTTATCAATTTTAGTTTAGCACAGTGATTCCCAACCTGGGGTATGTGCTTAGTGGTTTAGGGGACATGAAAAAAAAATTAATAATGGCGGATGTACTATAAGAATATTCAGATTCTGTATTGAGGTACTTGATGCTTAGTTTTAAATAAATTTTTATACAGTATATATCTGTGTTTTTCCTGCAGTGCTTTTTGATTTAAAAATACTTTTTTAATGTACAGCACTATATAATTGACCAAGATGCCACTGCTTGACAAACATGCAAAATAAATCTTAGCAAAAATGGAAAATAAAACTTAGGAAAATGGGCTGCCAAGCAATAACAAGACAACAAAGGTTGAAAACCACTAGTTTAGAACAGAGTTTAGATTATAGTAAGGAACCTTATGGTTTTCATGGTTTCTAGTATGGTGTGATAACAATTAGAATTGTGCAGGTTTAATTTTGTTGTCATAAAAGAGTCTTTTTTATGTTTTAATAATGACATCTGTCCAAATACAATTTATGTATGTTTTTGGTGTATATATACTTATTTATGCAATTTGATATACTACATGCAGCCTCTGTTAAATAAAATATAGTCTTCCCATTACAAAGGTTTTCTACCTGTAATTTAGATTTTAAGTAAAAACTTTTCTGGTCATAGTTTTTTATTTGATCTTGCTTAATTAGTTTGATTCAGATGGAAATTTTTATTTTTTTTCTTCATCTTTGAAGAATTTTATTAGGAATGAATACTGTGCATTATATAGATATTATTAGTGAGTTGAATTAATAATAATTGAACAACTATTAAAAAAGTGAGTAATGTGAAATTGAAACACACTCTTAGAATTATATTTTAACTACAGTAATTTGATATTTTTTAATTGTTAAGTATAAAACAGAATAATGCATACAATTAAATATTTTTCACTAGAATTGTTATTTTTGCAAACAGGTGGTGAGGAATTGGCAAAAGCAATTAGATTAATCAAATTAACAAATTAGAAAATACAGTGGGTGATCAGTTAATGAACATAATCCATACCAAGACTTTGTTCCATGTCTGAATTGTTCGTTAACTGATTATTGATTTATCATAGGTTTCTATGGGAATTTGATTAATTTGTTCTGGAGACTCCAAAAAATAAAAAAATATATACTTTCTTATTATGTTTATTTATATGTAATAATAAAAATACACATATACACATATGCATTTTTATTAGTCATGTTTTTTCCATTTGTGAGAGTTAAAGAATCTGTCTAATGTCAATTGCTTTTCTCTCTTCTTCAGGAGTTTTCAGAAGTAATTAATAGCATTGTAATTGTAGAGATCCCCAAGCCTATTAACCTCAACTTGGTTTGGATGCCATTCAAAGAATTGTTCTGACATCCTCCCACGTCTTCAAAAGATCTTTAATAGCAGATATTGGCATTACAGTAGAGCGTCGATAAGTGGAACCAATTGGGGACTGGGGTCCTTCCAGTTAATGATTTGTTCCAGTTTCCGACTTTGTACGAAAAAATACATTAACCTGGTCCGATGTTCAAATTTTTCTCCGTTGCGTATCGCTTCCTGTTGAATTTTTTTCCGTTTGCGTGTCGCTTCGTGTTGAATTTTCATCGATTTTAAGCCTAACGAAAATTTTTATAATAATCATTGAGGCTATCGTATCGTTAAAAATTATTTCTGCATTTTGTACAAACAAAATAAATATATTAAAGAAAAAAAAAAACATGAAAATTATAGTTTAGAAGTAAATTTAGTATCAAAAACATTCGATTCAGCACGACACAGTCCGACTGAAAATCGTTCCACTTTCCGGCCATTCCACTTACCGACGTTCCACTTATCGACGCTCTACTGTAATCTTCTACTGTAATATCTCACCAAGTTTCTTGGTGTTGAAATAACAACAATTGCCTTAAATATTGAGCTAAAAACTGGCTAATTAAATGATTGATATAAAGTAATTTGATATTAGAGGTTAGGTGCCATCTCTTAACTAAATTAATAATTATAATTTAAATGCATTATTAAATGAATTTAGAAC
The DNA here is from genome assembly GCF_030686945.1 of Centruroides vittatus. Classification (NCBI taxonomy): domain Eukaryota; kingdom Metazoa; phylum Arthropoda; class Arachnida; order Scorpiones; family Buthidae; genus Centruroides; species Centruroides vittatus. The sequence goes on from NW_027122456.1 coordinate 4,319,792, forward strand.
CTTCTGGAATAAAAGAAATGTCCTACACTTTTTAGCCCAATATTTTAAAGTGATCATTGATATATATATATATATATATATATATATATACCTCACCGGATAATGCATTAACTGGCTGAGTGCCATTCTTAGGCAGTGGACGTTGGAGATGTCTTCAGCCAGTGTAATATTTAATCAAGTAAGGTTATATCTAAATTAATAAACCTCTGGAAGCGAAGACTTGCTCGGGGTCTGGGTCGCGTAACTGGCAAGAGCACTGCACAGTAAGTGAGGTTGCAGGTCTTGTCCCGCCCCAGGTCAGTTCTTTTATTCCAGAAGGTTCTAAATTTATTTAAATTATAATTATTAATTTAGTTAAGAGATGGCACCTAACATCTACCTCTAATGTCAAATTACTTTATATCAATCATTTTATTAGTCAGTTTTTAGCCTGATATTTAAGGCGATTGTTGGTTATTTCATTATATGCATCGGGCTTTGTGTTGTTATTATTTCTTGGTGTTTTTCATTCAAGAGTTCTTGGCATTCTTCTGTCATCAGATCTGTTTCAGGTTCCAATATGATCTCTTCAATGTTCTTTATTTCTCAGATGTGATTTTTGTTACTCCTTTAGTTGCTTGAGTCTTCTTGATTATATGTATCTTTCTTAGATAAGATTGAACTGCGGTCTACTGTAGACCTGTTCAAGCCAAACTGCACAGCAACATCAGACATCTGTACCTTTGGTATTATACTCCCACCTTTCAAAAATAAAAATCGACTCAAAACTTAATGAGTGCCTGCCCAACAGTCTCGCAAATACTATAAAAAAATTGTTTCTGTCAGAAAAATAAAAGGCTGGAATTACAAGGGAGAGTTTCAAAGTTCAGAGGAATACTATCCAATCAGTATATACTGGGTTGAGCGTCGATGTCGATGTCTCCTGCGCTCCAAAAAGTTTTGAATTGTTGCCTAAAGACAAGGGAAGATCAATTGGTATTCGTTATTTTACGTCACTTCTTCTTGTGTTTGTTCTGTGAGGTGTTCGTTATCTGAACATGTGTTCATTGTCTGAACATAAAAATCTTTCACGAAAGTGTTCATTATCTGATTTGTTCGTAGTCCAATCACCCACTGTATAACATTATCACTCTTCTGTTTAGCCTTATTGATATATTCATCTTTAGCAATTTCTTGCATCAGATTCTAAATTTTGAATGATAATATTTTCAAAATTTTGTGTGTAAAGTTATATAAAAAATAACTATAAAAAAAAAATAACTATAAATAAAAATAACTAAATTATCTGAATAAGAATACTTTATCATCCAGTATTTCTTAGTTAATATTTAAATAAGTATGTTATAAGTAATATTATATATACCAGTAAAATTTTATGTAGTATAACTAATATTTTAAAATAATTTCCATTTTTGTTTTCAGTTAGGTGTCTTGGTTTAAGAAATTGTAGTTATAGTGCTACAAGAGTCAATTTAAAAATAGGAAAGGATACTAAATTAATATGTCAAGGTTTCACTGGAAAACAAGTAAGTATATTTTGAATTAATAATAATGTTTACATTAATATTAATTAAAGTAACATTTTTTTACTGATTAACATCAATAAATAATTACTATCTTATAAAAAAAATGATCTTTTTGGTTCTAAATACAATAATTGTGAAAATAAATTAGAACTTAACAATTTTTATTTTTGACTACATTATTACATTATTTATGCACTTATATTGTCAGGCAATAATACCAGTAAAACAGAATTCTTAAGTTTCAAACAGAATAACATTTTTTAAATAACATAAATTCAAAAATTAAAATCATACATAAGTTTAAACTGTAAGGTAGTAAATTTAAAGGCGTTTGAAAAAGAAATAAAATAACATTAATTTAATGAGAAAAGCAATTAAAAGATCAAAATATAACATTATGAACAAGGTATAACTTTCCTATCCAGTGATTTGGGTAAAGCATAATGGTTACTAGGATTATTTACATAAAGTAGTATTGTTTTCCAATAAAACGTTTGAATTTCAACAAATAATTAATCATTTGTTATTGATGAAAGAATTGGCATTTGGTTATATTTTTACTTATTTAAGATTTTTACATGGGCAAATTAATAAATTCATAGAAAACTGTCATGTATAAATATGAAAAATTATATTATAAAATATGCATTATATTAATAAAAATATGTTTGATTTTTAAATTTGTAACAGATTAATGAAAGTCTTATTCAAGACCCTATATTTAAGTTTTCCCCTTGTGCCAAATGCTTTAGCCATTGACCCCGATGTAGACAGATTTTAGAAGACATTATTTCATACTATTTTTTCTTTTTTGAAGATTTACCAATATATTTTTAATATTATTTGTTTTAGAAATGACAACTCAGGCATCAAAATTTTTTTATAGGGAACATTTCACAGTAAACAGTCTCTTGAATATGGGACACAATTTGTAGGAGGAGTTTCTCCAGGTAAAGGTGGACAAACACATTTAGGCCTTCCTGTTTTTAATTCTGTAAAAGAGGTAAGATATATAAATTTTTTAAGCTGATATTTACTAATATCAAATATATTCATTAAATTACAGGGTGTTCACCAATCCTTGAAATGTGGGAAAAGTGCAGGATTGTTAAAATGCCTATGAATATATGGGAATATTTTTTCAAAATTTTTTTTTTATTGCAGTAAATTCAATTAAAACACATGGTAAAACTAACATTAGAATTATCAGGTTGTTAAGATGAAATTTAGACATCTTAAATCATCATCAATATCAGTTGCATCTCACCGCCTTTGCTGCAAACTTTCAATCTTGTGAGCAAAGAATGACTAGTGTTTTTCTCTGAAGAAAGTTTTTAGCATCAGGTGTCATTGAACTGTATATTGGCAATTCAGTTCTGCAGGTCATGATATAGATGGTATTCAGTTAGTGCCTAGTTTGGGCTGTAAGGTGGCTGAGGCAGAACCTCCCTCCCCAGACTGGCTATCTTTGCTCTTTGTGCTGGAGCATTGTTATTATGTTATCAGACTTTGTCAGTAAACTTTGTCAGGAAACTGACAAAGTCTGATAACATAATAACAATGCTCCAGCACAAAGAGCAAAGATAGCCAGTCTGGAGTGGGAGGTTCTGAAGATCAAAGAACTTTGTGAGTTTCCTTACAAAGTTCTTTGATCTTGTGTTCAAACAATCCAGTTGTGTTCAGTTGTGTTAGACTTCTTTTGTGTCAGCAATGTTGGTTGGAAGCAGCTCTATCATGATGACATCGAACAAATGCAGATCATTGCCTCTTTCTGCACTATCAGTCCTATGACTTTTTTAATAGCAGTTGGTTGACCTTTGTTCACCCTCTGAACACTTTTACAAACTCATCTGTAAAACATTTGTTAATCTTTTGTTGCATTGTTGCTACTTTTGAAATGATAGATCAGTAACATGCAAATGTATTCTTTCAAAAGTTTTTTATTGTCAGACATTGCTGATGTATCTATTTCCAATGAAATATATGATGAAATGCCCTTTGGTTACTCTTCTTATATATCCATATCATTCTAGAACATTTTTTTCTAGTTTGTAGAAAAAATCAAAATGTCTAAAATGTGCCTGAACAACCTGTTATAATCACAACTAAATAAACAGCAAGGTCATGATTGGTAATCTATAAGGAACAAGGGAACAAAAATATTGGGGGGATGTGTTCCCCAATATTTCTATACTGGAAAATTTTCTCTTCAACATAATTTTTTTATACCATACTACAAAAATTAGAACTGGAAACAAGTTTTTTGTAAAATATAGTGTATGCATCAAGTACACTTTATTTTTTACATCCACTCAAAACTTGACAAAAAGTAGATGACAAGTGAGAGATGAAAGTTTAGATGTCACAAGTTTTGTGGAAAACAAAATGCTTTTTGTTCCAACTATTCCTTTCCAAAACTATATCCACTATGATTGCTAGTGAATTTACAACAGTTATTCCCTAGAATTACAAAGTACCACAAACTACATTCGTTTGATCTGGTGAAACACTGCCTTTTGGCTATTTTTATGTTAGTGGGTTCAATTTCATTCATTGTTCTCTGTCTATTCCACTGTTTTAGATTTTTAAAATGTGCTTTATTATTGTGTGTTAGATATTTGAATAACTTCAAAAAAAGTTTTCAGATTGTTTAAATTTTATCAAGGACCCAACAATTTGGAAAGAAGAAAGGTATGGTTACAAATTAAAAAAAAGAAAAGGTACTTTATCAAATTAAATTTATATTTATTGATTTAATAAATGTTGTTTAAAGATTGTATTGTTATATATGATGAATACATATACATTATAATTTATTTGATATTTTACTGATGAGCAGATGCATAAGGAACACAGTGGGTGTGAGTGGCTTGTTTTGTTTGATGATCTGTTTCATATTGTATGGTGTGGAGTAAATTCATTTTTAAAATCTAACACACTAATCTTTATTTTAAAAAATATTATCATTGTAATTTAGGGTATTAAAAAAGAATGATAAGTTGACATAAAGGAATGCATTGCACCTCATTCACAAATCCAAAAAATTTATTCTTTCCAAACATACTTCACACAAAATTTTGAAGTATTAAAATTTTTTTGGTCATGTGAGTTATAATTATTATAAAAATGTTTATTAAATTGGCTAAAGCAGTGCTATTCAATCTATGGGTTGCGACCCCAAGTGGGGCCGTGGAAAATTACCTTGGGGTCGCACTGTTAAAATGTTTGAATACCATTGGGCTAAAGCAATAAATTACTAACCATTTTAAACTAAAAACTTGTAACATTATAAACTAGTAATCTAAATATAGTGGTGCTTGCCTTGAATGCAGTTCTCTGTATATTTAGGATCCTAGGTGATAGTTTTCACATCTGTTTGAAAAAAAAAAATTCATTTCTACTATTATTCATGTCTAATTATTGTTTGTGTTTTATAAAACTTGTATTATTGTTAAATGCTTGTGGAATTTCATTGGTTTTTGATCATTTTTGGCATTACTCGTACTATCTATTGGAAAAAATGCTACAAAACTTTTGCAGTTGTGGTAGTTTTCTTGTGATTTTGTAATCACAAGATTTGGTCAAATAATTGTAATGGTTATTTACTGTTAGAGTAGTTTCTGAAGTTAGTTGACTTTGGTATTCTGGCTGTTTTTTTTTTTTTTTTTTTTGAATTGCCTATGTAATTCAAGATCATGAGTGATATGGACAAACAATGTATTGTTTGTCCATAAGTTGAATTTCTATGAATGACTAGAGATGCAGATGTACTGTACATCTTGCTAGATATTCTATATATAACTCAAATTTCAGTGTTTCAAGCATGCGAAGGCAGGCCTTGGTCAGTCATGCAAGAGGGAAGGCGCTTCAAAGGCCTAGGCTTCAAGCACAACTATTCCATTCATCCCCATCAAAGTTCCTCAGAGCATAAACAAAATTGCACAGATATAGGAACTTTGTTAACAACATAGGCCAGGAATCTTCTGTTGCATATCACCAGAAACAAGTACTGTGAAATCTGCATATGTCCCAAGATTTATATACAAAGCACCAAAGCATCATTGTAATAAAGCAACAGTGGCAGAAATTATTTGGTGTTTATAACTATTTTAAAAGCAAGTAAAGAAGAGAATTGCACAGGACATAAATGAACTTGAGGAAAAGAAACAAAAGATTATGGGAGATACAAAGAAAGAACTGTCACTTATTGAAAAAGAGTTAAAATGTGGAAAAGTGAATTTTGTATTTTTGTATCCAATCTTATAAATTTAATTGTTCCTATTTCAGCATAAAAAAATATATAAAATTCTTAAAATATATTACTCTTAATATTTTATATAATATTATGATATGAGCCATTTGATTATTATTTGACAAAATGAAATTTAATGTATTCACTACCATTACAAGAAAAAATATATATTTTACTAGGGCTACATTTTACTGTAATTATTAATTATGATGTCAAAAATGTTATATGTTAATGTATTAAGTTAACACAATATGATAACATTATGTAATACTGTTTGAGATGTCAGTTGACAGTCAAATGGATTGATAAAATTCATGAAAATTGAACTCTAATCCAATCATGCTTTTTCAGTAGTTTTATTACTATTCTACAATACTTACAAATGTAAAATGCTGAAATAGTTTAGAAGCCAGAAACATTTAATTTGATAAACATTTTAGGCACAAAAACCATTGTTAATGCCGTTAAAATTAAGATTCAAAGAAATACCACTTTTAAACAGCAAGAAATATTTTTTAGTTAATTTTTTAATGCATCAAGGTGTATCTTTAGGATGTTTTCATTCATCTTGCTCTTCTTCCCATCCATTTTGCTATATGTAACTAGGACTGAAAATGTTTGATCCAAATATTTTTGCTGTTGTTTCTTTAAAACATTTTTAGAATAAACAATATCCAATCTTCAGCTCAGCACAATCACAAGTCAAACATTTTCACAACAGACACAAAGAGAAACTGTTCTACTTTATATTCAGTGTGAAAACATCAAGTTAAATGTTTCTAGCTTTTAAACTATTTCAGTGTTTTTACATGTGACTCATGAAATTCCTTTTAAAAAGCTACTTGTTTTAATGTTAAAAAATTTTATAAATTTTATTTTTTTTTCTGAAAATTAGCATTTATATATTTTGAAATATTGGTTTTAAAAAATTGCAGTTTATTCAGGAATCAGATTATACAATCTGAAAATAAAAACAAAAAATTTTTATACTTAATTGTTATAATTTGCTTTTTCAACATTTTTTAATTTTTGATATTACATATTTTAAACAGGCAGTTGATCAAGTTGGAGCAACTGCAACAGTTATATATGTTCCTGCACCTGGTGCTGCCAAAGCTGTTTTAGAAGCAATGGAAGCAGAAGTGCCATTGATAGTTTGTATAACAGAAGGTATACCACAACAAGATATGGTTAGAGTCAAGTATGCTTTAACTCGACAAAACAAATCTCGTTTAATTGGACCAAATTGTCCAGGCATTATTAAGGTATATTAAATTTTCTAATTTAAGATAAATTATATTAATTATTATTATTATTATTATTATTATTATTATTATTATTATTATTAGTAGTAGTAGTAGTAGTAGTAATGTTGTTTCATTAATGGATTGTATTTAAAAAGTAAAACTTAATAAAAACTATATATAACTTAATCTAATTTTTGCAATTTACATTCATGCTAATACTGAAGATCTCTTAATGAGAAGTTAATGTAAGAAACTTAAATTGCAAATACTTTGTCTAAAGTCTCCATTGAGAAAGATTAATCTTGAATAGTTCAATCAAAACAAATAAATTCCTTTTTAAAAATTATAACATATGCAAATGTATTCAGGTTGATTTTAATAAAATAAGTAACCTTAAATGCTCTTTCATTGCAGAGTGGGTTATGTGGTAATGCTTTTAATAAGATAGCTTCAACTAAAAATATTTATTGGATGTTTCAAGGAGAGTAAATAATTTGATTTTATCACATAATATTAAAGTAATCAACTTAGTAATTGTCTTCCCACTGGATATATCTCATTTGTCATCTTAAAATTTTTTAAAAGCTCTTTTTCTTGCTCTAATACAGTCTAGGGTTAAAATTTGCTTATTGAGAGGAATAGGTGCATTTCTGATTTGTCTGTTAAATTTTGTCATTCTATATCATTATAACAGGAGTTTTTTTCAGATTTTGGGAAATGTGATTGTAACTTTACAGCAAGATGCTTGTTGGCCTGAAATTTTCAGATTGCAGACCTATACATTCTCACTATCTGTCTACCCTTCATTAATCTCAAGAATGGAGTTATATAGATGAAAATTGAGACCAGATGTGGAAAGCTTATGGGCTGGAGATCCTGATTAACTATATATAAAGTTTTACTTTGGACCATTACATGATTTTTTAAATTTAAAGATGATTAAAAGTTGCAGTCCAACATTGTGACAATGTCACAGTAATATACATTTGATTTATTAATTTTAAAATATCTTTTCTATTATTTACTGACCAATTTAGTTGAGTTTTTGTAAAACATTTATTTTTGGTAGATTGATATTGCCAGAGGTTGAAAGATAGGAATAATTTTTTAGTAACTTCTAGCTTTTCAATTAATAATCTCAATTATTTTAAAATGATTAAGCTAATATATTAAAAATTAATAGCAGATTTATTAAAAATAATAACTGAATAACTTGGCCTTTTAAAGAAAGTTTACCATCGTATATTTTCTTTTCTTGTTTTTCAATTTATAGTATAATTAACATTAAATATAACATACAAATTGAAAAACAAGAAAAGAAATTAATGTTAACTAGAGTGATTTTCATCAAATACAAAAGAACTAAATTTTTGTGGGCGATATTTTTTTTTATCAGATGCACAATTTGACCATTTATATGCATAACAACAAGATGGTATTATCACATTTAATATGCACACAACATAGGAAGCAACTGTGAAAGTTTCTAAGAATTCGACTTGAAATCAAATTTGGAATAATATGTATAAAGAATAGACTTTGTCTGCTCTTTATACATTATCTTCTATATCCATTTTGTTATATTTCCAACAACCATATTTTTTTACTGGTAGGAAAAATTTTGTTTAGTTTATTTCAAGTTGGCTGATGGTATTTACATTTAATAAAATGTAAAAAATACAGAAGATACTAAATGTCACCAGGATGATGTTTTAATCAATTTACATTATTGCAGTCATAGATGCATTCCATAAAAGCAGAGACAACTATGGAGGTATAGCTAACAGAGACTTCCTCCATAGTCGTCTCTGTTTTTATGGAGCTATGTCTCTGCATATAACGACAAGCGATATATAATCTTCATATACAGAGATGAGTATGGAGGCATAGCTGCCGTAGTCATCTCTGTATATGAAGATTATGTGAAGACTGATGTCTGAAGATTTTTAGTATCTTCTGTATTTTTAATGTTTAGTTTATATTTTCTACTTTTTTTATTTTATTTAAAGCCTGAAGAGTGCAAGATTGGCATTATGCCAGGACATATTCATCAGGCAGGTAAAATAGGAATAGTATCAAGATCAGGAACATTAACATATGAAGCAGTACATCAGACTACAGCAGTGGGATTAGGGCAGTCACTTTGCATTGGTATTGGAGGAGATCCTTTTAATGGAACTGATTTTATTGATTGCTTAGAAATATTTCTCAATGATCCTGATACTAAAGGTAAGTATTTTTTATTCAGTTTTCTTTCTATTCATTGCATAACTTATAAGTAACTAATTCTGCCAAAATGCACAAACTTTAACTAATATTGTTAATGTGTGATAACTGTTATTTTGGGCCAAAGTAATTTTCTTTGAAAATGTTGAAAATTTTATTTTACATTTTATTTTTTTTGTCATAAAATCAATTGTTTATTATAGTATTTAAAAAGTTTTTATTTTTGTAATCAGTTGGAGATGTTGCTTTTAGTAATATGTATATATTCATCATATCTAATAAATCATATTAGATTGTGTTAATCCACAGTTAGTCATGCCAATAGGAAATCCTTCTTTCTTTTCAATATTTTGTGTTTTTCACATTTTAAGCTAAGATATATTTTAATTTTCTAAGTTTGTCTACTGCTTTAGTTAATGTTGAAATTGTTATGAAAACCAAGCATTTTCCACATTTATTTTACTTGGAGCAAAATATGTTCTATTACATGAAATTTTCTGCTACATCAGCACTCATGTTTGTTTATTATTTAATAGTCATTAGTGGCCCAGAAATCAATATGCTATTAAACATTAAAAAAAACAAAGCTGATATCAGCAATATTTGCCAGATACAATCTCTTATTTTTGTAACCACTAAAAAGGGGTTTGTAGGCAAATAAACAAATTTGTTATGTCCTTTCAATCTGACATTGCCCAGAAGTCAAGAACCACTTAGAAGACAATTTTAATTCACAGATCTTTATTTATATGCATTTCGGATTGGAGTTTGTACCAATCCAATCCCTCCTCAGTATAGGTGTACTCTGCATCAATTTTGATTTTTCTTAATAACTTTACATCAATCATAGTTACTGCATATAAATAAAGATCTGTGAATTAAAATTGTCTTCTGAGTGGTTCTTCTGGGGAATGTCAGATTGAGAGGACATAACAAATTTGTTTATTTGCCTACAAAGCTCTGTTTGGTGGTTACAAAAATAATAAACATTAATATGTAATTATAAATTATTTTTATTAAATTATCAGAATAAGATAACCAATAACAGCATAACCAATACTTTTGTACTTTTATAATTTTTTTTAAAAAAGTCATTTTTTGTAATAATATTTAATCTACATAAAATAAATTTTTATTTTACAACTTTATACTTATAGGAATAATATTGATTGGAGAAATAGGTGGAGTTGCTGAAGAAAGGGCTGCAGAATATTTAAAAGAACATAATATGGTATGTAAAAACAAAATTCTTATAATTGAGTATAATGCTTTTTGATAAATGAAAAATTATCACTACCAATATTCATATTAGTATAAGATTTCTATTGAAAGAATTCAACTTCTAAATTAAAAAAAATGAACTCCATTAAACTACATAAACAAAACTACAAGTTCAATACAAACTAATACATTAAGAATTACAGTTAGCATTACAGTTAATCAAAAAAGAGATACTAAGAACTAAAATCACTTTAATCAATTGCTAGATTAAAATGCATTCATATAAACTATATAATCAAACAGCTTGGTTTTGGGTCATCTTATCAAGTAAACTAATGGTAGTAGAAGTCAAGATGCCTAGATGTTGTTGATTTAGATTATGTTATTTAAATCTTAAATGAGTGGAGACAACAATAAAAGAATTTGTTTTTTTTATGTTTAAAATATTTTTGCCAAAAATTTTGTTTTGTATCTTCAATTATTTTAAATTTTAATGTTTAATTTTGTATCTTATAACAAAATCATCAGTTACATTTAGTTACATATGAACCATTCACAGGCTAAACTTGTTACCAGTTATGTTACCTAGACCCCCATCTGATCTTCACTTCCAAACCAATTAATTTAGATAAAATCATACTGATCACTCACTGCATAACTAGTCCTGCTACCTAACCTACAACTCCTACCTAGACTAGCCTACATTAACCTACAACTCCTGCTACCATGTATCTGCATGGTAGCAGGAGTTGTAGGTTAGTCTTGCTATGGACTAATCTTTTCTTCCACAATATTCTAAATTAAATTTATTTCTAATTATTGAATTTAATATGAGATGACTGCTTAACCATCTACCTCTAATACAAATTGCTTAATAACTTTTTAATTAATTAACCTTATTGTAGCTTGAAATTAATCTGACTGTATAATTTGATTAGCTACTTTTAGGATTTTGTCAAGTATCAATATTTTTAATGTATATTTGAATGGTTGTCTGTCTGTTGCTAACCTTTGAGAGAAAATCTTTTGTAGATATAAAATTTTTGTAAATAGCGTAACTTAGAATTTGATGAATTGTATATATTTGTGTGTTCTTTTATGTATGTGAAGACCGAAGATGGATGAAAGAAATTTGAAGCACTTAGAATAAACTTCCTACAAATAGAAACTATTAAAAAGCAGATAAAAGTATAGTTTTATTAGTGGCTAGAGTATGACTTTGATTAACATTAATTATCTGACATTAATATATTTTATATTTGAGAAATAGAGAGCTAGATTTAACAAAATTTTAGTCACTTTTTGGATGAATAAAATTTTATTAAATCTGTCACCTTGAAAATAAATATAGGGTACACAAAGTATTTACAAAGCTTTTATGTCTAGAATTTCAATTTTGAGTGGTAACGTTGTTGCCTTATTTACAACATAAGCAGGTTGTAAATAAGGCAACAATGGTTTCAATTGTGTGATAAATCTTCAAGAGAATTATTTCTGTCCATTAGCAGGAAGTATAATATTTTTGGAATTGAAATTTTACATAGTACTCACAAAACTTTTACATGGTAATTACAATATACAGAGAAAATATTTTTTCTGTGTATATGAGAAATGTTAATCCATTATTAATTTTAAGAATGATTTTTAATTTTGGCATTTTTAATAATATAAGATTATTTATAAATTATAAGTTTTTTGTTTGCTATGTTTGTTCATTTGAGACAATATTGGTCCATCAGTATATATTAATTTTATTTCATTTTATTTTAGGGTGCTAGTGCCAAGCCTGTGATTTCATTTATTGCAGGTCTAACAGCTCCTCCAGGTAGAAGAATGGGACATGCTGGTGCAATAATATCAGGTGGTAAAGGCGGTGCCTTGGAAAAAATTCAAGCTTTAAAGTCTTCAGGAGTTGTAGTAACACAATCTCCTGCCCAAATGGGCTCAACAATGTTGCAAGTAAGTTGTAAACCAAACATATCTTCTGTTGCAATTTCAAAAGGGCAGTCAGGTAAATTTTCATCAGCAACTTAATTGAGCATACTTGAGAAAATTTATTGCCTAGTTATTTAATGTTTTATCCAACAAACACTTTTTATTATAAACTAGAAAAATTTCCTTATAAATTCCCTTTTCAGGATTTTCTTTTCCCTACAAAAAAATGCACAGCAGCACACTGCTCTTCAGCTGTACACTCATCAAGCATAGTTGTTGTTTTGAAAATGAGCTAGATATACAAATCAGACTCCTAAATTCTGCCTCAGTCATCAAGGTGGATTATACTGCCACCTAATAACACTTTTAGAAATTGTTGTCATTTTTATATTATATTTGTTTGAAGCACTTCAGAGCAGTTACACATACAACATAGTTGATATGTACAGTCAAACCTGTTTTTATGTGGTGGATAGGGACTGCATAAAAAAAACACATAAAAAAAAATCACACAAAACTTCACGAGTGGCTATAAAAATTAGTTTTTACAACACAATTAAAAAATATATATTTTTTTATGCGGTCAATAGGGACCGCATAAAAAAGTCTCTCATAGAAAATAACTCAAAACCATACGAAATAACTAGGAATTGCTTTTTTAAATGAAATCATGACAAGGCTTGGCAGCTACTTGGAATCTCGCCAAACCTTTTCGAATCTGATTTAGAAAATACGTAAATAATACAGTACATTTACCTTCAATTTACACTTTGAAATGAATCTTATCTTAATGGTTCAGGAATGTGAAAGCACTTTGAAGGTTTAATTAACGTAATTAAAACAGACGTAGAATTTATTGACAACAGATGTCAGCACTTGACTGCATCGTCTTGTCTATCATCTGTTTTACATATTTTTGTCCAGGTGGTGTTTTGTTGACTTAAAAAATAAATTATTTCATTTCTCTCATATTCATGAAATAATATTGCTATAATAAGTTCATTTATGTTATAATAAGTTTATTTAGCTATACTAAGTCAACGTGAGACATGACAAAATGCACAAGACTAGTTGCCGACTATACCTCACAAATAAAAAATCACACAAAAAAAACAGGTTTGACTGTATACTTTTTTCCTTGTATAATAAATTAAAAAATCAATATTATATCAAAGTGTACAGAAAGCTAGGTACCATTGGTTTATATTTTCACTGGTACTCCATGATACAATAGCTCATAAATTGGAATCTTATAGGACCCTACTGAAAAGAGCAGTTACACATTCAACCTTTGATGAGTGCAGAAAACAAGAAATCAGGTTAATAATTGATGCAGCATGTATGTGTGGGGTTCTGCAAAAAGTGATACAGAGGTTGGTTAAAGCTTGTCTGAATCAGACAGACAAAAAAAGCAATCTTCAACTGAAATAAAAAATGAGGAAGTGAAAATGCATTTCAGGCAAAACTATAGCAGGAATGCTAACAGTATTAATGAAAATATATATATATAACATCCAGATAGTGATTAAAAAGATTGGCTGCTCTAATTATCTATATAATTGAAGGTAAAGAGGAGGAGGAAGAAGTGAAAAAGCCAAGAATGTATGAGATTGGTTTAAGCAAAAGGAGTAAGGAATTTTTCTACATAGAATCAACATACAGATCCATGATTCAAAATGCTCTTTAATCCATCACCCAATATCCCATGAACAGTACAATTGTAATACAATGTACCAAATAGAAAGAAGTAGAAGTAAGTTGGAAACAATCAGTAATACTTAGAAGCTAGTATGACATTAAGAACAGAAGGATTCTGGAGCAATGTTTCATTTACATATTAAAAAAGCATTTTAACATCATTAACAGTTACTCTGCTGGTCCAGTTGACCAAGTTCCTTACCTGTGTGCTGGCTGATTTAAGCAATTTTACAGTATTTTCTACTGAAAATAAAAAACAATTGACTAAAGCTAGGTAAAAAGTAAAAACTGTTTCTAATGTTGGGAACATTTATCTGTACATTACTCAATTTTGATGTGTGTGGGCTTTATTTTTATGTATTATGCTTTAATGTTATTTGGACATGTTTTGGAGATGAAGATAAAATGAGAAAAATTAAAAACTGCAATACAGCTTTGAAATTTGTATTTTTATGTATGAAATGTATAGTACATTGATGAATTTATTCAAAATAATGATGTACTGTATCAATATTATTAGTAGACTTCTGATTAGCTATTTTTCGTAATTGAGTCGGTTTGGCAAATGTACAGTACATGTACATACATAAGATGGCATTAGCACTATCAGAAATATAGGAATTTGACTTTTGTATTATAATATCTAAAAAGTATATAAATTATGTAATATATAAACTATACAGGTTTAAAATAGTAATGAAATTACATGGCTTATTTGTATTTTTTCAATTTCAGTTAGGTCTAAATCATAATCATGACATTTTCATCAGATAAATCAATATAATCGGCACTATATTTGTTGATTTCTTATTAATAAATTTGAACAATTATTAGTTAGTATGTTAATGAGCCATACCTAAACTCAACTCATATATAAAAAATAAAACAACTCGATTTTCGCTTGCAAAATATGGCGACAAAACTCCGAATCAGACGATGATTGCAGTTGTACAAAATTGCTTATATTTCAAATTTCGAATAAATAGTGCTAACTATTTATTAACAGACACACTAAAATACACAAATAAATTGTATTTTCAGTGCTGAAAACGTAACGTTACGTTTTAAAGCTAGAAATAACAGGATATATCAAGAAACATAATATTACATTTTTCGTTTTTTGTGAAGGAATGCGGAAAATGTAATATGTTTCTTGCAGGGTAAGTGTTTATGTGCAGGACATATAGAACTGTACACTAGATGGAGGGAGTACTGGAAACAAGAAATTGTGAGGATATAATTAAATATTTACAAGACAGAAAAATGAAGGAGGCAATATGATATAAGAAAAGATTGAAAAGATTGAAATTTTAGCTGCTGAGAAGAAAGATTAACACTGGAGTTTGTTTTTACAAATTTAGAATGAAATTGTGTAGTTTTAAATATCGTTTGATCTTCAAAAACAATTGGAAAGTTCAAATTTAGTTTGAACAGTGATTGATATTCATTAAGATGCAGCTATCCTAATACAAGACGAAAATGTTCCTTTGTGGTAAATTTAAATAGTTGGCTACTTGAAATATGACTTTAATATAGATAATAATATGGAGCCAGAAACCCATGAAGTAATATTTGTTAAATTAATTTACTCTCCAGAATTTAGTAATAATCTGTAGCAACCATAATTGGACAGACTACAGTAATTTTTTCTATTTGAAACATTCGAGTAGGGATTTGTTGTCACTGATTTGTTACTGGAAAGACAAGTGATGCATCTTTAATTTTATTATATTTTCAGTTTGTTTCGTGTTATAAAACGTAGGTACAAATAAATATTAATGTGAGTAAAAGTCCATGTGAAAATGTGGATTTCCATCCTGATATATCTGCCAATCTTCAAAATGGTGTTAATAAAAAAACGAAACTATGTTAGAATGATTTTAACAGGTAAATGCACTATATCCACAGTCTTATTGCTATCTGTATCATTATCTAAAGATTTTTATCTGTTTTGATCCTTGTATGATAGAAAAATTTGAAGTTTATTTTTGAAAACCGGGAGGATTTTTTTCTATGGGGTTACCTATTTTAATGCTGGAGGTATAAAAAATTTTTTTGTTGGATAGTGTAATTCACATGTGAGTTGTAAGGAATACTTTTTCTTTAGTATATTCTAGAAATAAAAGTAATTTTAACCTGATTTTCTGTTTTATTTTATGCAATTATGACCAAATTTTTTAATGAAAATGAATGTTTCTAGTTGAATAAAAACAATTGAAATTTTTATCTCTGTAAAAATTTTTATATTATATTCATTTTCAGCAGAAAGTTTTTCTTAATACAATTTTAATAAAAATACATTTTAAAAAATTATTAATTAATACTTTTTATTTCAGGAAATGCAAAAACGTGGACTGGCTTAGCATTGGGATGAACAGACTTTGATTCTCGGTCAACAAGATAGGTTTTGTTTCATGTTTCCCGACACTGTAGAGAATAGGTTGCTTTTGTCTGAAAATTTAGTAGGTCTCAATATGCATCATAAATTTTATCATAAAATAAATATATAAAAGCTGGACTATTCAGCATTCTGTTACGTTCATTCGATCATTAAATGTTCTATTTTTGCTAATAGATTGATCATAGACTAGTTCTGTTCCAAGAGATTGCCAGTTATGGTATTGTTTCTGTTAGGATTTAAGTTTGTAACAATGCAGTCAAGTTTAAATCGCCTAATCATTTGCCATTATCTATGAAACTCAAACTTAAGTGATTCAAAGGGTCTCAACTTGACATTTTCTATAAATGAGTTTGTTGAATCAAATGACATGTCTCATTTTGGAAAAGTTGTTCCTATAGTAAAATTATGAAAATATAATTTAAGTTTGAAAAAATTAATACTTTGTTAATGTTAAGGCATTTAATCATTGTTGCAATTCTAATCATGTTTATAAGTTGTTATAAAATAGACAGAGAAATAAAATAAGCAATTTATTATAAAGAACAGGCTGTTTTGTATTGTTCTGAATGTAACAGTTTAGCCATCATCACATTTAATACTCGTGGCAATATTTGTATCATTGGGTTTATAAACTGTAGATTATTAATGTGAATAAAATGTTTTCAGTTTTTTGAAGTGGTGATTCCTAATTCAAATTTTCTCTATATTTTAAAATTGTTTAAATAGTATCAAGACAAAAATATTGATTGACAAACTTAGAGGGTCAACTTTGTTTATTATACAATCACAAAAGTTCAAAATTAAGTAAATATATCTTATTATTCTAAAAGTTTTTCATTCATTCATATAATAATAATGAATTCAAATGATTATTCTTAGAATCAATTCTATTCAGTGCAATATTTGAAATACATTACCAAGCAGAATACTTATTGTAGTAATCAAAATTTTATAATTATTTGTAATCTTTTGCCATATTGAGACTTGATAAAACAATGAAGACAGCTTAGTTTAGTTAATGCAAGGAAAAATGTCATTAAACTTATATTTCTGTGTTTACTGTTGAACTGAGGATCTTTAAGGCAGCTTTGAGAATGAAGTCGGTTTATCTGAATTTTATCTTTTTTATATTATAAAGTCAGCAAATCTGAGTGGAATTTTGCAAAAATATATTGCTAACAAATTTCTTTGCTCAATTGCTATAATTAGATTAGAGTATACAATGAATACTGATATAAAATATAATGCTGTACACATTCTCCTTTAATATCATTAAAATCTATATTATTATTCTAAATAAAATATATTAAAACTTTTTTTAAACACACTTTCCCGGCTGTTATACAGAGAGAAAGTATGGTGATCAGGCAAAAAATGAACCCCTCCCCCAGATTTTTCATTTTTGGACTTGGGACACCTTGAAAAGTCGAGAAATGCAAAAAAATTCGGGAATAATTTGTGTGGGGGGACATGATTTTGACTCTCTTTGAAGCTTAATAACTCCTGTGCTTTTTTCGAAAATTTCTGAAATTTTGCAGGGAGATTTGTTTGTTAGAAAGGGATTGATGCTATTAAATTTTGGTGATTAAAGGTCGAAGGGATGGGGAGATAATGAGGGTCGTGTGTATCTCCAGAAGGGTCGGACTTAGGGACGATTTTACTGGTTATTGGCATTTACAATTTTATATTTTTATAAAACTCATCCTTACCCTCAAAATTAAACTTCTTGTCATTTTATAACAGTTAAAAATATAAAAAGTGTTTTAGTAAAATATAACAGATGGCGCCACTAAACGTTGCCTGGAAAGTTGATCAACTCGTTGCTAGACTTTTTATATAAGATTGTCAGATTATAAGTATTTGTGTGAATTGCTGTAAAAGTTTTATTTATATAAATCGTTTTAAAAAATCTATTTGCGGTATTTGTATTAAACCAAGTCGTAATGATGACGAGAAACACGTTGTTTTTCGAAATGCATTTACAATTAAGAAATTCCTCAATAAAAAGATATATTAAATATCAAAATATTGTAGAATTTTTGTCGATTCTATAAAAATCGGGTCAAGGAAAACACTGTTTAGATGTTAAACAAAGTTATACTTATTTAATAAATAAATTGATGAATACTGATAGAAAATGCCACGAGTTAAGTAATATATTAATTTTTAGATTTAGAAATGTCTCGTTTTTAAGATCGTACGTCTGATGTAGATCGGAGAAGTTTACGAATTGAAAACAGTAGTAGTGTTTCTAGTGAAAGGGGAAAATATTGACCTCAATGACGTACTTTTCCTCTACGTCACTGTGGTAAACATTCTAACTTATTTTAAAATGTGGATATAAATGAACTTATTTCTGTTAATTTGTAAGATAATTATATCTTCTAGTTAAATTGATTTGACAATTATGTGATTCATGTCGTTTTCTACTTGTTTATAATCTTTTTGTTCTGTGTTTTGTATACATCTTTCCTAGATAAAGGAGGATTTCTCTCATGTCGAAACAGAATTGTTGTTAATCGCCTAGTGTAACTTTTTGGAATTTTTCGTCTTTTATCTTTCAAAAACTATAAAGATTTTGATCCACCATAATAGAAATGTAATGTAACATTCGTCTATTCACAGTAGAAGTAGATTTATATGTAAAAAATAAAACCACAAATTTTCCTTCGTTTTTCCTTCAAGGACTTTTTTCCAAAATTAAAGTCGACATTCCGAGTAATTAAAGAGATTATTACGATTAAATCTTTCTAAGTATTCGACGGTTACATCAATGAAAATTACGCAAAATTTTATGATTTATTTCGTCGTCTTTCCTGGAATGAAGCCTTTCACCGCTTTTTCCCTCCTCTCTCTTTTAAACAATAAAGTCAAAAATATAACTTCTCATACGATTTATTAATATAATGTGACCTTCACGATACACGCAAAGAAAACTGGTTTTAATATTGTGTTTTGTTTATAAGAGAATTAAAATGTTTTAATTTATTATCACATTTAACTCGAATATTTCGAAATTTATTGTTAACTTACGAGTGGACAAGGAAGAACTTTATATAACTTGATGGTATTTATGGATTTTCTTTATTTTTAAATTTTTACGAATTTTCCAAGTTCATTTAATTTTTAAACATGCTTTGTATACACGAATCATAGTCAATGAGTAATCGAACTTGTTTCCTCAAAGGACTTATTGGTAATTATTTCATCATTTCATCAAACTTGTTTTTATTGAATATTACGCTTCTATTACAGCGTATTTAACGACATTTTCTTAAAACTCCTTTTTTAAGGTTCTTATTTACGTAATTATTTTTCATTTTACTTTTTCAGCTGTTATAACAGGGAAAGTATGGCGGTCAAAAATGACCCTCCCCCCAAGATTTTTACATTTTTGAACTGAGATCTTGAAACGCCGAGAAATATATATATATAAAATCTAGTTGTTTTTCTGTATGTATATATGGTAGTGTGTGGGGGGGCACGATTGGTTTACCCTGTTTGAAGCTTAATAACTCCTGTTCTTTTTATCAAAAATTTCTGAAATTTTGCAGGGCGGTTTGTTTATTAGAGGGATCGATGGTATTAGATTTTGGTGGTTAACCCCCTCTCTCTTCTAGTGTGGACGTCATTTATGGACAGTCCCTTATCCTGTCTCTAACTTCACTAGCCTAAATTCTTTCCGGTACGTTCTTCCTTGAATATTCAGGTGTAATATCTTTACTTCGTTTCTCGCTTCCAATAGGTTAAAACAAAAAAGTATATGAAAATCAAAATAAAATTTAAAAAAAATCTTTTCATAGTGACCACGTCACTTTTACGCTTGACCAGAGAAATTTCCCTTAGGTTACATTTTTACATATTTTGGCAAATGGAGTGTTTGAAATTTCATAAAAGAAATGATAGCCTCATCGGGTTACCTTTTTTTAAAAATCTTTTCTTAGTGATCACGTGACGTTCTATTATCCAATCGGAAGTAACGATCTAATCAGCCCGTTATTTAGAGTGTTATCGCTCATCTAATTAACGTACCTACAATTCATCTTTGGACTAAATTATCAACGTGAAAATAAAACGATTCGTTATTTTGTCGGGAAAATAAATGCCTAGGTGAAAGCGTAAGAGTAAAATTGGTTAGGTAAATTTTAGATCTAAAAGAATAAGAACAACGGAGACCCCCGAAAGCCGTGAAGTCTGACTTGAGCAACATCGAGTAAGAATGGCATTGTCAAGGGCTGCAGAAACAGCATCACAACGTCAAGCTCGACTTGAAGCTCTTCTTAATTCTTCAATCTCTACTTTCTCATAAAAAATGTTCGGTCATGCTTGACGGGAGGAACTTGCTACTGCTCTTTCGTAATCGACATCGTATATTTTTTTGAATTTTTTTACAACTTTCCGTCTTGTGGGCACTATAAGAGGGCCTCTTTCAGCAAGCCCATTATGGGTTCGGCCAGGCCTATAAAGGTCGATTTACACACAACAGTGACGTGCCGGCACAGTGACCGTTTGGTGCATAAACATCGATAAATATCACACACAGCCAATCAGAGTTTCATCTACGACACGTGATCTGTATTCTGTCAATCATACAAGTGTCGTACATAAAACTCTGATTGGCTACGTGTGATATTTATCGATGCTTACTGCACTGTGCCGGCACGTCACTGTTGTGTGTAAATCGACCCTAATGCGGCGGCCGGGTGGTGAGGGACTGGTACCATTCGGATGGACCACTCCCAGAAAAATTCCTGCAGATTTTTCGACCCGTCCGGATTCGATTTCGGGTTCTCATAGCGGTGGCTGTCACCTTAATGTCCTTAGGACACTCTCCGTCCTACGGGCATTAAGAGGACTTTTTCCACATCTATCGTGATGAACTATGACTAGGGGCGGATCTACGTAGGGACTAATAGGGCTTAAGCCCTAGGCCCTCAAATATCAAGGGCCCACAAAAATTGAAATAGCAAAAAATAGTTAATATTAATAATATAATAATAATGACAATAATTTATAGTATTATTTGTTTTATTGTAATCAATGTAACGTAATTGGTCAGTAATTAACCAATGTAAATATTTCTTTATTTCTTATGTTTTTTTTAATATAAGATATAAAGTTTGTCATTCAACACCATTTCATAAATATATTTCAACTCTGATTCTGATGTTATTAAAAATGAATTTTAATCCCCAATTTAAAGATTCTTAATCTAACAAAAAATGGAACCCCATTGGACTTCAATAAGCTCTAGGCCCCGAAAAACCTAGATCTGCCCCTGAGTACGACAACCGGAACAGATCGTCTGTGAAAAAATTTCTGGGAGTTGTTTGACCGGATTCGATCTCGGAACCCCCACAGCGGTCTGCTGACATCTTAACAGCTTTGGCTACACGACCTAGTTATAGCAACGTCACAAATCGCATTTCTAAAATATTATTTGCGTAATGGAATTCTACTATTACGTTTACATTAGGAAATTTAAAATAGTTTAACTGTCGAAATGTAAACAAAATTATTTCCAGTTGAACGTAATTTGTTTAAAGTTAAATTTAACAACTAATAAATAGAGTGTAATCTAATTGTTAACTGCTTAAGCTTTCTGACTGGATAGCGATCTCGAACAGAACCGGATATTCCACCATTATTTTTCTGTCGTTTCGAAGATTTTATCGAGTTTTTAAAATACAATCGGCTTTTGTTTTCTTATTAGCAGAGGTTACGTGTCAATACTTCCTGCAAAAAGCGGTACTTTCGCAAACATATGATGTTTCCTCTTATGCCTATATCCTTACGCAAACATTTACGATTAACAAAAAAGTTTCAAATGTGTTTTAAAGGTTTTAATTGTATTTAATAATGATGATTAACATTTTAAATCCATGTGTCTGAAAATATTGCATTTAAATTTTATTACATTGTTATGAACAAGCCATGCACAAGAAGATTCACCAAAGAATTCAATTCTTTTCAGTGATAGGGTCTAGGGATCTCGGAGGATAAAGACGAAGCAGATTGGTTGACATCGAGACTTCCGTTTCGGGAGTACGAGGAGTTTTAGAAGTCCATGTTGAAGACACTATTCGAATAAGTCCATATTGAAGAGATAAGAATTCGCCGTTAGGTTACAAACGTTAGTTAGCGCGATAATTTAGATCGAACTGGGACAAACGAGCAAGAGAATGCCATTATCAAACGGTGTCAGCAACAAGAATTGGACGAGAAGCTCCGCATTCAATTCTTGCACGCTTAAATGAAAAAATGAAACGCAATGTAATGACCCATGATCCAGCTACATTTTCAGAAGCTTTAAAAATAGCGATAAGAGAGGAAACAATTGAGCAGTTGACTACCAAACAGCAAAATTATATAGGAAACGTAAATGAGTCGGCAGAGAATTCCATAACGAAAGCCGACAAGACAAAACCCCATAAGGAAGACACATTAGAAGCGAAAATAAGTCAAATCGCTAAACAGATTGAAACTTTAGGAAAGAGATTAGACAATCAGTCCTCGACAGTGCAAACAACTAGTGGGCGAGGAGGAGAATTTAATCAAAATACACGAATGTCATCATCCGCGATACGAGAGAGACAGGAAGTAGGAAGCCCCAATACCTATTCTAGCTCTCCACGCCATTTCACGCAACCTCAGCGCTTACAACAACCGCGTTTTCCTACAAATAACCGACCATCATTGAAATATTCCATCCAGACTCCTTCGAGACGATACTCAGGATATAATTCACTTCCTTTTAGGTCGAATTTCGAATGGGGACCAACAAATTATCAGCAATTTACTCCAAATCGGTTAGAAAATAGAATTTATTCGTCACCACCACTATCCGATTGGTGTGGAGGAAATACCTTCCCTCCCCAATCGAGGGGAGTGGAGAGGAAACCCTAACGCTCCAGAATGGCGGATTCCTGTTATAAATAATCCCTTTTCGTCGCGATATCGGGAACAAATGCCCTTCTATCGAGAACAGTATAGACAGATGGGATCTAGGGATGATCAGAACTCCGAATATTTGCCTTTTAACCCGACGCGTTACGCGCAAGGCTGGTTCGTAAACAACCCTAATGCCGAGCGGGCCTTAGATAACGCGACCTTTCCTAAATACTTAGCGTTGCCCAGTCCGGAGGAAAGCCTTCGGCAAACAAATAAAGTATCACAGGAGTTAAATAAGGATAGTGTAAGGTTTAATCGTGACGGAAGTAGAATGACTTCGGTGAAAGCAAAACAAGAACGTCAGGATTTAGAGCAAATAGTAGATTATCTGCGAGAAGCTACTCGTTTACCGGGTGTTGGAGATTCTAAATTGATAGATGAAGATTTACCCGCTTGCACTTTAGTATGTGAAATAGAGAATAAAAGGGCGAAATTAACAATAGACACAGGTGCGGCAGTTTCTTTGATATCAAAAGATTTTTTTCGAATTTACGAGAGTTAAAGAAAGCTGACCCAAGAGAGGTAGAGTTACTTAGTGTCACCGGACACACAATAGATACGATCGGGAAATTCGATTTAGCATTTAGAATCGGGCAATTGAATTTTAGACACGATTGTTATATAGTGGACCCCAAAATAACAGAACCCAATGACGGGATCTAGGTAGCAACGTGATTGAGAAATACAACCGTACGATTTCGATTAAAAAACGCGAAGCTTATTTTCCCTACCGGTAACGAAGTTACGTTCTGGGGATCGGCGAACCTACATAATAATGTTAATAACCCACGTAACATAAGTAAGAATGATAGCGAGTTTGCAATGGTAGAAAGACAAAAGAACGGGAAGAATAGTTTATATCGAAGGGATTTAAGGGATTTAACCCGAACAAACGGTAATAGAGAATAGCAAAATGGGATTTAAGAAAAAACAAAAAAGGAATCGCGCGCAAACAAAACAACCAGAGAAAGGAATTAAGATACGCACATTTTTCAAAGCAGAAAACGAGAAACAAAACGAAACATCGCGATCATATGTTAAACCAACGCAACGCTTTTCCTGGACGCTCGCAAAAGCACAAGCTAATGCGGACGCATTAAGTAGAGTACCTGTAGCTCCAATAAACGAGATGCGCCCAATATATAGTAAAGCTCAGATTCGGGAACAACAATAGGAGTGTCCCTGGGTCGCGAATGGCCAGTTCCCTCAACGTCTCGACGACTCCGGGACGATGCGGTCGACTTCCGTTGATGGAAAGATGTCGATCCGAGGTCGGGAGACAGAGACGAAGATGGGCACGAGACACACACATAATAGATCCGTCACTTGAAACTTTCGGGAGAAGAAGCCGTCGTGTCCTTGAAATTCTCAGGTTTTATCCGTTTTCCTCCGATTCCACTTTCCGATTGGTCTCTCCTCGTCACCTGGTGACAATTCGAAACCTTTCGGGGGCGCGGGAGAGGTCAAAATCGAAGTTGAATTCGATTCCCATCTGGAGATAGACGATCTTCGTTTCTCCATTGTTCTATGTTTTAAAAGTTCGCGTCGTTTTCATTAAGAAAAACTATTTCTAACTTCTATTTTTATTCTCTAAAAAGATAATTTTTTCCTTAAAATAAATGATTTTAACGCGAATTTCAGTGAGGTTCGGACCTGTCCAGAGCCTCACATATGTGTGTACGTCGGCACTTGTTTTGCATTACATCTCAGGACTGAATAAACCAAAAACTCTGAAACTTATTTCTATATATGGGGAATTGATGCAATTAAATTTTGGCGATTAAAAATTAAGGAGATGCGGAGATAGAAGAGGGTCATATGGCATATTTCCAATGGGTCAGACTTAATGAAAATTTTACTGGCATTGAGAATTTTTTAATAAACTCATCTTGCCACAGAAATAAGCTTTTGCGTTTTTACGATAATTAATAATTTAAAAAATATTTTAAAATTAAACTCTCATAACAGATAACGCTACATATAATTTTGTAAATTATGAGTGCCAGGAAAGTCGTGCAAGAGCCCTTGCTAACTTTTTTCAATCAACGATAAAAAAAATTTTAAATTAATTGTCCATAAAAGATATACCGATTACTATATATATATATTTAATTCCAATAATTTATTTGTATCTTAAAATTTTTAAAATAAAATCATATATACATATGAATCTTTTGAGATTATCATGGCTCTTGTGGCCTTTCCTTGAATGCATTCGTGTTATTTAATCCCAAAACGCTTTTTTCTACGCCAAATTTTCGCTTTTATATCTACATTTGTTAGTTTCTAGCTTGGTTTCAATTACTAAAAAAAATGAATTGAGTAAATTAATTTTTATTGTTCGTTTTATATTTAATGTATGGTTTTAAATCATATTTTAAATTATAACTATTGCATTATAACTAGACCCGTTCGTGGGATTTTTAAAAGGGTGATGTTTAACAAAAGAAACACATTATTTTTTATAACCTAATTAATTAATCATTACTACATACGTATAACATTATGTTATATCTGTATTATAGGTTATAGGTGTTGTCTGTATTATTTTTAAAGATTTTTAATTTTATCCAAATTAGATTAATTAAACTCCAAACTCCTATATGCATGGCCTTGATTGTAACATATTCACTGTAATAATTTTTTTTTTAAAGTTTAAAAAGCACTTCTTAATTACTTTTTAGTTTTATATATTGAATAATCAAAATTCTTTTTGATTTAGCATTTAATTGGGAAGTGAGTGAAAATTGAGTTACAAGGTTTTATCTAGACAAACAAACCGACAAATAGCAGAGTAAGGCGTATAATATTAGAAGTAAAACTTTACTACTGTTTTTTAATAGTAATAATAATTATAATTATTTATTGCACGAACCTTAGTTCTTTACGAGGGAGTTAAACTGTAATTTAGAAGTGAAGTGAGTAATATTTAAGAAATTAATGTAATAAATTAGTACAAGATAATACAAAATAAAATATACAGTAACAAGCAATTTTTGAAAAACACGATAAATTAATTACATTTTTTTAAGACTTAAATCTCATCAAATACTTTTTCCTATTTACTTCAAATTTCATATCATGCTCCCAAGTTTTATACATTTGCATGCTACAATTACTAAAAATTCTGTCAGCATCTATTATTAGTTTACTATTACACATCAAAATGTAATTTTGACCACATCTCAGTTGAAGAATTAATTGTTTTACATAATAATTTATGTCCGTAAACAAATAATCCTCGTACATAAAAGTTGTTTTAATACGACAGTACAATTGAAAATTCTTATTCTCTTCCAGCAAAGACTAATCTTCTTGTATACTTTGTTCACAATGTACGTTTAGAATTAGCATTTCTAGCTTCTTTTAAACTCATTTTTTTTACCATAGAGCCTTAATTTGTTTCTGATAGTTCTAGCTTTTGTTGAGTAATCATTGTCAATGAATATACTTAAACTTTTAAAATTACTAGAATATTTATATACTTTTAACTTTACAAAACTGAACAACTCACAAATAATCAATCTTTTTTTCATTTGGTTTAAATTTTCCAATTCTATAAGCACGTTTAATGTTCACATCTGTAACTTTTAAGTTATCGTTTACAAGTTTTTGAACCTTAAATACGCGCTCGTCCATTTTATCGTCATCCTCAAAACCTGAGATTACAATATTGTTTCTTTTTTTATATAACCCATTCCTATCCTCAAAATTAAGCTTTTTGCCATTTTATAATAATTAAAAGTTATTATTAAAAAGTCATAAACACACTTATATATATAAACAGACACACACACAAACAGTGAAGTAAAGGATAAGAACTATAAATATGTATAAGAACTTTAAACTTTTACATTAGTTATCATAAAATCAATAAATATTTTTGATAAAGCAAAAATAATCAAGGACGAATTTCTCTTGATTTGGTTTTTATCTTCGAAAATTATATAAACTCGGAAAATTAGGCCCTATACGGCACAGATTGGTTGCGAAATGTGGAAAGAAATCAACTATTAATTTTTTTCACTACATCAGAATTAAAGAATGTTAGAAGCGATAGAACACAGTTGCATTTTAGCTTATTTTGGTATATTCTGTACAGTTCTCTTTGTTTCAACGTTAATATGGAAGTTTGTCAATATATTAAGGATACATTTTTTTCTCTCTACACAATTCGAATTTTAAAGAACTTGGACCATGGGCCGTCGTTACGGGAGGAAATTCGGAAATAGGAAGAGGCTACGCTAACGAACTGGCCAAACGCGGTTTAAATATTGTAATCGTAAGAAACGAATTGGAGGCTTTGAAGACTGCTGCCGAAGAAATTAAAAGTCAATACGGAGTACAATGTCGCTACATTTACGCCGATCTCAGCGACGATAATGCCTACGAATACGTTTTCAGCAGCCTGAACGACACGGACGTTGGCATTTTAGTCAACTGTGCTGGAATTCTGGGTAACTTTCCGTATCGTTTTCTTGACCAAAGTGACAAGGATATGAATTTAATGTTACAATTATACATCAAAACGGTGGTTCACACGACGCGATTGTTTTTACCTTCGATGTTAGCTAGAAAAAGAGCCGCCATCGTTACTATTTCGTCAGCAGCCTCCGTAATACCTTTACCATTTTTATGCGTGTATTCAGCATGTAAAGCGTTTTCCGATCGTTTCACTAGAGTATTATCTTACGAATATAAAGGGAAAAATGTGAGTTTTCAATCTGTGAATCCTTTTATGATTTATACTAGAATGGCTGAGGATACCGCTATAGGACAAGGTTTAAGAGAGAATAAATATAGACAATTGTCTAAACTTATACACCTCGACAGAGATAAATTCGTCAGAAATGCTGTACGAACAATAAATCTTACGGATCATACAACCGGTAATTGGTTTTATGACATCACTTGGTATGCGGCATTCAAAATTATGAATACTTTCTGGACATATTCTATACTTAAACTTGCACGTTTGTCTAAAAAGTCTTTATAAAATATAAATATAATATTTAACTATATTTTTCCTTATTAATTTTTACAGAATATTTTATTATTCAAATTTTAATCGCGGCCCAAAATTTATCAGTTTAGCCCATAGTCTAAAAATACAGAAGGAAATGAAAACAGATTAGATTTTCGTAATTGTAATTAAATTATTGGCATACAAAATATTCAAGAATTGCCAATCAAATTGTTAGATGAATTGCAATAAATAAAATAAATCAATTAAACTCATTTTTTCAAGTTATTTACTTTATTGAATAAGAATAACGTAAATATTTATAAATATAAATATAAATAAATATTTTAGCGATTTTACTTTTCCGGCTCTGTTATATTTGTATAAAGGAAGTAAAGTACGGCGATCGGTCAAAAAATGATCCCTCAATATTTTTACATTTTTGGACTAGGGACCTTAAAGCGTCGAGAAATGAAAAAAAATCGGTTTTTTCCCCCTGTATGTATGAATATTAGTGTGTGGAGGCGTGATTTTTTCAAATACTTCGAAGCTCAACTACTTCTGTATCTTTTGTCGCGAATTTCTGAATTTTGCAGGGGGGGGGTGTATTCAGGAAAATGTTTCTAGAAATTTTCAGGAAAATTAGACTATTGGTTCGAGAGTTCTAAACCGCTTATTCAGGACAACTTTATATGTTGATTTATTTAAGCTAACACACACACACACCCACATATATATATGTTTTTTGCCATTAAGTTATGTTTGTTGCATTCAAAATAGTTGATAGAGGTTTCCCATTCCTAACCCATGCTACTCGATTTTATTGAAAGTCATATTCACTCGTAATAAGCATATTCATGGACGCTGTATGATATAGTATTGGCGCGTAATGTTAACTGATCAATCAATTTTATATGTATTCAGTTAGTAATGCTTTGCTTGATATTATGCTTAGTTTGGTATCAAGGTCACTGCTACGTTTACTTCCTGGTCTTTTGATTAGAAAATCGAGCTATCTTTCCTAATATATAGAATGAGAAAAGGTATTTTACTATTTTATCATTTTAGAAAATTACAAAAAGAAGGGAGGAAAAAAATTGAATAAGATAGATTTAAAATTTTTTTAAGATAGAGAAAAGGACAATTACGTAGTCTATTCTATTAGTATGGTAATATTTATCCTAATGATAACTAGGGAAAAAATTGACTTGGGCAAATCCATTACCATCAGAAATTCATTCGAAATATTTTTCAGCAAAATTCTTTAAAACAAGATACAAATTCCTGTTTATTTCTAATCTCATCTGTCTAAAATCAAGAAAAACAAAGCTTTTGATTGGCAAGGAAATATCAAAGTAAGAAATGATCAAGGACCATGTCGTAGTGATTCTGATTTGCTGAAGAACAACATTTTCCTCAGCATGATTTACAATCACTTCTCACTCTGCTTTTTTCAGCTCTTCTATACTTTTCCACTTTTAAAATGAGGAAAGATTCAGCAACATCAGAAATAATAGTTTAATTTCATTGAACAATACCAGAATATGAAAAAAAAAATTAACTCAAACAGCATTTTCGCGATTCACGTGGCAAAAATGAAAAACAGACTAACTCCAGAATGCTTGGAGACAACATATTGGTAAACAATAAGATTAAAATTGAAATTTATACAATGAAACGAAAATTTTTATTTTACATCTTCTAAGTTTATTATTTGTGAAAATTTTAAAAATACATTTCTGCTACTGCTGCTATTGTCATTAAATAAATAGGTAAAATTCAGAAATATATATATATATATATGTTTTCTGCTCCTATTTATTTAAATGTATTAAAACAAATGTCGAGATTCCCCATTTTGTTAATTTATATATGAAATGCGGAATTTAAAGTAATATGAATATAAGTATTACGTATATTTATCAGGACAGCTTGGAATTTGAATATTTGTTTTATAATCCCGATTTTTTTTTTTTTGCGATTTTTATAGATTGCTAGTCTTCTATTAATAGTAAAAGAACAACAATATTCACTATTGGCCAGAACAATGTCACGTGCAAACCGTTTGATAAAGCAATGACCGAAAAAATAATAACTAAGCATTATATTAATTATTGCTTAGCTATAAAAATAGTCACTTAACTCGAACACGTATAGTTAATATCCGTAATTATTTATAGAAAATTTTCCTTTCGACTAAAGTTATGAAATAAAAAACGTTATTGCCAATTTGTCAATATTTATCTGTAATTTTCTTTAACGCAAACAATAGCTATATACACTGTATATGTAAGTTATATATTTACTGCTAGTTTAACATTTTCTACAAAATGAATTAATAAAACATATATTAAGCTATATTTATAAGTTTTAATTTTAATTTTGATATTTTTACATTTCTCAAAAGAAGAATATTCAACTTCATTAAAAAAAAAAAATATTTTCACAAGAATGTCAATAATAAATTACTCTAAAACTGTTCTGTTCGGAGAATGTTTGTCTATCGTTTTTATTAAATCCTTAATATTGTTATTGGCTATTGTTACGAGCTGTTAAAAGGAGTAATGTACTGTATATTGGTTATTGCTTTCAATAGTTCAAAGAACAAGCGTTCAAATAGAAAATAACTGATTTTGATTAATTATGAATTATTTTCTCTTTAATTCATATTGATGCAATATCCTACAATTATTGCATTAATATTCAATTTTGAACATTGAAATAAAAATTATATTTTAAAAATTACTTTAGTTTATTTTAAAATTATACGGATAAGTTATAATTTCTATAACAATTTCTGGACGAATAAAATATTTTCTTATTTTTAGCCAAACAGTTAAAAGCAATTAAAACGGAGTAGAGATGAATAGTAGACATAGAGCCAAATTTGCATCAATCTGCATTCTGCTCGGGGTATTGCTACCGTAATTCCACGTCTCGTTTCACCTCTGATAGGAAGTCCCGATGCGAAACGGTGTCAGTGCCTGTCGTTACGCTTATCCGAAAGAACCAACTACTTTTTGAGTTACGTAAGTCGGGCCACCGACCCAAAACTCTGCAACGTCTAATATAAAATGGCTATATGAGAGAAAAATCGATTATATTTTTACTGGTTAAATTTACATCGTTGTTTCTTCAGATTCGATTCTGCACCCTCTCTTGAAACGACTCAAGGAAAACGTAATTCAAAACAAATTGATTTTATGGTACTAGATCCCTACAATATGCTTTGGTGGTTTCTTCTCCTATTACAAAGAGTGTTTTTAATTTTCCTATAAAATCTGTAAACGATATCCAAAATACAGAATAGAACGCAATTATTAAAGCATCATCGTCTTTATTAATAAGATGAAAATATCTTTACTATAGGTATTACAGTAGTTATTTTTTACTAAAAAATATACTATGCATTATCACCAGTTTTAAATTAAAACATCAATATTTTAATTTTGTAATTATTATTCAAAGATTAATTACAGTATATCTAGAGATTATAAAAACTTGTTTTATCGTATTGAATCCTTGAGAGAAAACAAACCTTCAGTCTTACAACATTGAACATAACAGAATAACGAATAATATCGCTTATAGCTTACTAATACATTAGGGCCTCGATTTAACGTAGTAATTGACCCGCTATTGCCGAAAATTCGCTAAATCGTGTATAATATCGCTAAATAGTAATAATGAAATTACAACGTACAAGATATATTAAAATGTTATTATAATGTATAAGTGTAAATAAAATATTAATATGTATCTGATATGGTTCTCTGTCTACTCCGGGCTCCATACAAAATCTCGACGTCCCTGGTTAAAACCGTATATTTTACTTCCAAGGTAACATATTTTATAAACATGCTGAAAACAAAAATGAGGAAATTTTATGTTATTCGTTTACATTACCTTGCCAAATTATTGGACCTATGCAAAAAAAAAAAAAATTATTTGTTAGTCATTCAAAACATTGACCATCTTTAACAGCTAGAAGTGCTTCTATATCACAAGGAATACTCTTCATACATTTAAATTTTTTTCTTTTTTTTTCATAAATGGGGCTATGCTTCCATACCTTACCATAAACCTCTATCACTCCTCTATTTTGTAGTAAAAAGTTATTTTTTTTACATTTAGAATGTTACCATATAAAAAACAACTTATTAAGTGTTTCAGATATAATAGCGAATAAGAATAAGTTGTAAAAATTCTCATCCTTTAAACAATATTACAAAAATAAGAGAAGAAAATAGTACAAAAAGTATGATTTTAGTCAATGGGTCGAATAATTTGGTAAGGTATAAAAGCAAAGTTAAAATTTTAATAACATGAAAACAACTTGATTTTAAGTTGTTGGGATGCAATTTAAAAAATATATATAGACCTATAAATTCCCATTGTCGTCCGTCCGTCTGTCCTTCCTTAATCTCGAGAATGGAGTGAGATATATGAAAGACGAGACCAGATACGGAAGGCTTATGGATAGGAGGTCCCAATTAACTATATAGAAACTTTCAATACAAGCCGAAAGTTATGTTATTTTAAATGAAAATTTTTCCCTGATAGGTGTTAGATATATGACCGGCACGATTCTATTATTAATGGAAAAGTATGATGTACAGGAAGCAAGCCACTACTAATTTGATGTGAAGAACATATATTTGCAATGAAATAAATTAAAAATATGATTAAAATTTGCAGCCCGGCATTGTGACGATGTCATAGTAAATAATTGTTCGTTTTCAAGTAATTTTCTTTTTAATTTTCTAATCTTATAAATCTAGTAAATACAATTATCCCATATTTGAAAGTTGATTTTAATTTTCTTCAAATTGTATTTTTCAGGGTAAAAGATAACCAATTCCAAAACATAAATGATTTCATAATGAAACACAAAGAAATTACAAAACAGTAATTAATAATCGAAACGTTTATTTAAGTCTTTAGATTTTCCCATTAGCAACTAAACGTAAGAAAAATTCTACTTAAAAACCTACTAAAATATATAATATTTCATTGATAAAGTTTGAATTCTAACGTGTGACCTATTCAAAGTTTCCTATAACACCATAGAATCTTAATGCTATTATATTATTTAATTATATAAGCAAATACAATTTATTACTTCTGTTTATTAATTTAAAATATTTACCAAACTCCATCGATTTACATTAACTTCAAAGTCCTTGAAAACCGGATTTCAATGTTTTCCTGCGTTTATTGTCGAATTTTAAGAATTCAACATTTTCCCTCAAGAAAAATTTCCGTTTTTCCTTATTAATAATACTGTACAATAAAATGAACTCCAACACAAAAATCTTTCTAAATAACTTTTATTAGTTAAAAGAACATTCGAATTTAATATTTATTCCAAATCTATAGAAAATATCTTTGAAGAAACCTCCGTAATAATCGAAATCAATTCAACAACCGGATTCGTATACCCGTAGGCGCTAAAAATCCCGTTTTAATAATCCAATATTCAATTTTTCGTACTGTTTTAATGTACATTTTCGAATACGTTACGAATACTCTTATTTTAGCTGCTTATTACTCTAAAAATATGGGCCAAACAGTCTAGTAATCAACCCCATTAATGTTTATAGTTGTACAGGTTACCGCTTACGATGCACGAGTACAGACGACCGAATTATGATGCATTAACTATATTATTCGAACATATATATGTCTTACATATAAACGGCCGACATAAAACTATTTAATGGGACGAATTTCCCCGGGGCCGGAAACAGCCTTTTTTTCTTACGACATATTTATTACGTCACCGGTAAAACAGAAAAAAAAGACATGTAGTGGCGCGATGGTTACGCGACCTCGGCGCATGCTCTGTCTGAACTTCCTCGTTATCCGTTTTCCAGGTGGCATTTGTTACTGGAGCCATGGAGGTCGACACAGCTACTTGCCCTACTAAAGGCTTTTCGGCAAAATCTAACTTTCTGCAGGTGTTTGCGTGGATCGGGTTCCTCGTATTGGTAGTTATCTTCATCAAGTTAGTTCTTTCTATTCTAAAAGGCCTCTATACATGCGTTCTGGGACGAATGCTCGGCATGACCGTCGATTGGAGACAACTAGGAAGATGGGCAGGTCAGTGTTTATCTTTTTCTTTTAATGTATTTTTCTTCTTTAAACCGATCTTATCCGGCTTTAAATCATATCTTCACATAAATTCAATGTTTAATTATTTATATAAAAAATGAAATGCTGTAAGGTGTTTTGAAATACCTTTTTTCAGTTGCATAATGTCTAACAAAGTAGACTCGACCATTAGAATGAGGTAAGAAAAAAAGGCGGCTTTTGAGAAAAACTTTACACAATATATTATCCACAACCTTCGATTATATCACGTAATTTCGTCATTTAGGAAAATTGCTATATAAAATCTAGTCTTAACTACTGAGTTATCAAGTAATATTTCTATTAGAGAAGAATAAAAATTAATACTGTTTCGGTTGAAAAATTAGGTCGCAATTGATTTATTCTGTGTTCATTTTTCTCATCTGTCTAACAAAATTATTTATTAAGTAATTATAACTAAAAATTTTACGCTGTTTAAAGAGTTGGCGCCATGCGTTATAATATTTTAAACTATGTGTTTGTCGCAAAAGATGTCATAGTTTACCCATAATTTTATTAGAAATGCTTGGTATTTTTTACCGTAGCTATAATTACTTTTCTGATAACCTCGGTCGATCTGGAAATTCTTAAAAGAATGGCTTATTCGTATTAATAAGATTTTCCTGAATGGAAAAACGCATTGGGATCTTTATACTTGGAAAAGTTACAAAATTATATATTTCGAGGAAGTATTTAAATTTGCATATTGATTAGAATTTATTTTGAGTATTGAACACAAGACTGTGTTATTTATTAAACACTTTGCTTTCTCCACCTTTATTTAGTTCAACTAAATAAAGGTGGAGAAAGCCAAGTGTTTAATAAATAACAGTCTTGTGTTCAACACTCAATACACAGTAAAACACAGTTTCAAAAACAGATAAAATAGCATTTATTTATTTAAGAAACTGCAGTGTTTATAAATATGTAAACTTTTAATAAAAAGATGGAACTTAAAGTTTTATTTAGTGATTTATAATTCTTGAAAAATGATTTTTGTGAAATTAATATTTTTATTGATTAAATTTTAAAATAGTTTGTATATAATCTTAAGTGATTATTTTAATTATGTTGAATTAATATGTCCTTAAGGAAAGTGTGACTGAAAAGTTTTTATAATTGATGTTATCTATTAGCATTATTTTTCTCTTTAATAATTTATGATGATTTTGAAAGTTTCCTCTTTTTTAATATATTGCTGAGTAAGGAAAATTATAAACTTGTTTCAGTTACTCAACTTTTTGAGTACGTATTTATTTTCTTATTTATTCCTTCATTCAATTCCTAACAGTTTGTGAAAAATGATTCCTAATTTTTTGTTGACCATATAGATAATAGATATAAATTTGTTTTTTACATGTGTATATCCAGTGACAAATTTAGCACTCGAGAGGCCCCAGGCAAAATTCAATTTTGAAGCCCCTTCTAAATATTTTCACTGCTCTTACACCCTACAAGTGTGCATTCTATGCACATGTTTTTTACCCTGGTAGGTGCTATACCGGTGGTCCAAAAAAGTGAGACATAGGGAAATAACATTGAAAATTAACCAATATAAAATTACAACTGCCTGGCTGTATTTATAAGGTTACTGATGTTCAGATTGTATTAATTATGAAAATTGAAACTTATTGGTACAAGAATTATTAAATTTCAATAGGTAAGTGTTAAAAACAAAAGTCTAGTAATCCGTGGATGTAAAAACTAATTTATTTTTTAATTTTCTACTGATTTGTATTTCAAAAATCTAGTAATTACAAATAATAATAATTTATTTGTAAATTATTATAATAGATTTCACTATTGTTTGGTAAATAATTAAGGGTAATTTAATTTAGGGAATATTGCTAAATTGTTAATTATTTTTATTATAAGAAA
Organism: Centruroides vittatus; assembly: GCF_030686945.1. Lineage (NCBI taxonomy): Eukaryota > Metazoa > Arthropoda > Arachnida > Scorpiones > Buthidae > Centruroides > Centruroides vittatus. Next base: position 4,356,222 of record NW_027122456.1, read on the forward strand.
AAAATTAATTAAAATAACTTTTTTTTAATTTTGAGAGCTGAATTTTGAAGCCCCCTTGATTTATGAGGCCGAATTAGTATGAATTTCCGAACAGGCCTCGTGAGCCTGTTCGGAAAGTCGCCACTGTGTATATCATTATTGTTATCAACTTTTCAAATCTAGGCTGTCTTGAGTCCTCCTGTGGCAAGTGGCACATTGGGCAACCAGCTATCTCCAGCAAACACAGTCAGCTGCAAAGATTTCAGCATCATCCCACAGAGTGCTAACATTCTTTAGATCTTTAAATGTAGAACACTGAATTGTTCATGGTCTGCCTTGTTTTCTTTTTTCATTGTATGGTTTCCATTTAAGGCTACTTTTGGTAAGCATTCCTCCGGTACATGAAGTACCATACATGCCCTACAAAACACATCCTATGCTCTGTAACAATGTCCTGTACTTTGTGTAGTCCACTTCTGAGAACTTTCTCATTTGTGATACAATTGCAATATGTAATATCAAGTATCTTTTGAAGTCAACATTGATGGAGTACATTGAGTTTCTGAGTACTTTTCTTTGTGCCTTTGTTTTTTGCAGGCATAAATTACAGTTGAAATGACAATATTGTTGTAGAAGTGTATCTTATTTGCTGTACTGATTGCTCGTGAAGACCAGATTGAGTATAGTCTCTGAAAGATAGCTGATGCTTTACCAACTTAGGTTTTATATTGGCTTCAATGCCTTCATCTAGTGATAGCAAATACATATACATCTGTAAGCCTGATAGTTATATTAAAGCCAAATGATTACTGGATTAGATCAGGCTATTACTCCTTTGATATAACTTAATAGCAGTAATATAGCCTGATTTAATCCAGCAATTGTTTTGTGATAACATGCTACCAAGGTAGCAAAACTACCAACATCTTTCCTTGTTTGACTTCCAATTGTGAGTTTTATTTTTGCTTATTTATGGATGTTATTTTTGTTTTATCACTGCTGATCTGCAATCCCATCCTACCAGCCTCATGCTCAAAGCTTGTGGTCATACTCTTCATCTTTTGATGCATTTCCCATAACAATGCAATGTCATCAACAAAGTCCAGGTCAGTGAGTTGCATCTGACCTCTCCTTAAAATGCCTGCACCAGAGATGACCATTGCTTGTCTCTTTATGAAATCTATGGCCAAAAGGAACAGGAATGATGAGAGAGTTAACCTTGCCTAACATCTGTTTCAATTTTGAAGAAATCAGTGTATCCATCTTTTGTCTTTATCCAGATAAAAGAGCTTAAAAATATTAATATATAGCTGTGATATGCCATAAGATCTAACAATATTTTACAGCAATTAATGATCACTGTCAAAGGCTTCTTTAAAGTTAATTATCAGTGGTTTCTAGAACTCCAGACATTGCTCTATGATATTCTGAAGAACATAGATCTGTTCACTGCATGATTGTCCCTGTCAGAAGCCAGCCTGCTCTTCCCTCAAGATTGGCACAACTGCTCCCCTTAACTGCTGTGAGAGAACTAAGCAGAAGACCCTCCCAGGAACTAAAAGAATCACAATGCTTCTCCAGTTTTTATAATCAGCGAGGTTTCCTTTTTTGGGAAATTTCACTATCACAACTCTTCACCAGTCATTTGGAACACTTTCCTCTGTCTAGCAACTGTTTTCAGCTATCCACTGAGAGCATGTTGTGCTAGACATTGTCATGATGGAGTAAGCATGAATAGGTTGAGTCAAGACGTTGTAGTTTGGGTATGACAAAACTATTGAGTATCCCTTGGTTTCTGGGCAATCACAGTGCATATCCCAGGCTCATTTGAACTAGCTTGTTTGAAGAACAATCTAAGGCTAAATGTGGTGCCAGACTAATTTTAGTCACGTGCAATGGAAGCTACTGTAAAATACAAGGGTTTTCCATTTGTATTCCACTATTGCATATGAGTGAAGGAAAATATGATGGTTCAAATGTAACAGTTAGGATGTTTGCTGTTCCACTAAGGTGAAAATATGTCTTATCACTCCAGAGTCTCCGTGGCCAAGGCATATCCCTTTCCATTCTGGCAAGGGAAGTCAATGCAAAGATCAATTGGGTTTCCCTGTTGTCAGAAAGCAATTGACTGTTGTGGCTGATCTTATATGGATAACACTGCACCAACTTTCTCACTACTTTTCACATTGTCATTGGATATATCCAACTGCTGTGCACTACTTCAGTCTGCACTGACAGTCAACAAAACTTGCTGTAATATTTTTGACTTTTGAAGTGATAAGTTTGTGCTCTTGACTGGGTTGAAATTTCAGACAGCCAGTTTTCCCAAAATGATAGTTTGAAACCTTTCATAACATGTATACAAAATTATTTTTTTGTTACCTTTTATCATTTAACTTTAGTATGAGACACTTAATTTGAATCATTCATATTAAAATGTAACTACAATAATATACATTTTTATTTTTAAAACTATTGTATGTATATTAGCTGTATAATAAATGATGTAAAAAATGACTGAATTTAATTATACATAACAACAATGTAAAAAGTGGCTTAAAATTGATATATTGTATAAATCGTATTTGTGAATTTTAATCCAAAATGTCCATCCATTTTATGAGTTTTCAGTTATCCCAGGTGGCATTGGTCCACATTATCTCAGTTAAAATGGAATTCTACCATAATATAAATCAAGACAGTAAAAACTATAATAATAATTAATGTTGATGTTTATGCCGACAAAAAGGTTACAATAAGAGTTTCACCTATTTCTTTTTTCAATGCAATTCTATTAGGTACAATATGTAATTGTATTGCTGTGTTAAAACTAAAAATCTGTAATGTTTAGTGTATAAAGTTTGTCAGTTTAATGAAGGTATTTAATAATAATCAGTTATTTTATTTTTAAAACTTTGTTAAAAATACATTTAATATACTTGAAATTTAAATAGTAAACAAAACTTAAGTTACACAATACATTTTTATTAAAAAAATACAATAGAAACTTAAATTAGTTAAAATTTATAAGTAATTAATTATATAACTAGAATTTTATATTAAAAAACTAATAATATGACTTGTTTCTTTTAAATGTATTCTGAAATGAAAAATAACATTGTTCTAAGTAAAATTTGTTTGTGTTCTAAAATACATATATAATTATTTATGATTCCACTTATCATTAATAATAGTAATGCTAATCATTTTGTTATGTTTCTTATTACTATGATGTTATGACTAAGTATAATTTTAGAAAAGAAACCCAAAAACCTTAAAAATTAATAGGTCAAATTAAAAAGATATATAAAAACATTATCCCATTTTTTTTTCAAAGGTTTTAGACGATTACAATCTGAAAATTCTAAAATAATTAGGCTATATATCAAATTTACCATTGTGTAAAATAAAAATTGAGTAAACAAGAAAGGGAAATTTTAAAATTTATGCTTAATAAGATTTATTTGAAGTAAATAATGAAGTAGCAGTAGTTTGAAATTATGCATAATTTTTAATGATATTTTGTTTTTTACAGTTGTTACTGGAGCAACAGATGGAATTGGAAAAGCATATGCTCAGGAGGTAAGATTATTTTAGATGAATTTAATATAAACATTTGGATATAGATTTTTTGGATTTCTTTCTTTTATAATAGTTAGAATACTAAGCAGAATATAATAATTGATATTCTGCTTAGCATTTTACTGGTTTAAATAAAAATAACATTATCATTAGGCCTTAACAATAGTGCACAACCTCGAGTAAAGCTGTGCTTTGACCATGCTCTAGCATTCCACTAGGCATCAGTATTAACTGAGTACAATACAAACTACTAACACAATAATAATACAGTAGCCTGTTGTTATATCTAGATATAACAAGGATATATTGCTACTTATTTCTCTTCCAAATATAAAAGCACTTTAGCCAATAAAGGATAAATACATTGGTTTTATCACACCATCTGATACGGCTCATTTAGTGTGCCTTCTTATATGCACAATATAATGAGGGGCTACCATAATAATAATAAAAATTATTATTATTATTGCATGATATATTAAAATTGTTTTTCTGTCACTGGGAAAAAAACAGAAAATAGCAGAATCAGAAATTGATAAACATCATAAAATTTTTGAACAAGGGGGAAAATCTGTAAACATAAAATTGTAATATGTTAAGAATTTTCAAAACAATTGCAAAAAACTAAATGTGATAAAATATTTTCTTTTGAAGACAAAAATGAGTTCTAAAATGAATGACAAAAAACCACTCCTGCAATACTTTCACATGCTATTAGCTACTATGTTCATATCTGATTGACGTCAATGCCTGTCAGAAAAAATTATGAAAATATTTTAATTTTTGTAAAGTTGTTATGAATTAAATGGATCAGTATAAAAATTTTTTTAATGTAAATAAAGGAAAAAGATTAAAAATTGTTTTTGCCTATTATTATATACATATTAAATTTAATATTTTACAAAACAAAAAACAATTGACATATTAGGATTCCATAAAAAATAATGAGGTTATTATTAGTTTTGAAAATCATAAACCCTAAAATTTTGAAAATATTTTTGGAGTTTATTCATATTTTTAAAAAAATTATGGAAACACAATACTTTAAAAAGTTATTATAAAAACTATAGAAAAGTATGCTATGAATGACATAATAAACTTTTGTAAAGCTATATTAAGAATATTTTGTGAAAAAACATTACAGTCAGACCATTTTAAAAGTTTCTTAGGGTTCTTTTTTTTGCATACACAGCGGCTTATGTGAAAATAGCTGTTAATTGCAAATGCGTATGAAAAATTTTGTCAAGTTTTAAAAGCTTAAAATTCTTGGGATTCATTCATATTTCCTGAGAATCAACCTTCAGAAATTTGCTAGGATTCCTGGGAATTCATATACCAGAAACCCTAACAGATACATTTCATTAAGACCATAATAATAAATTACATAATTAATAAAATGCAGAAATTTGAAAAATAATCATAATTGTATAAATCAAAAGAGTTAAATTTAGAAATTTTTTGCTTTATAAATAAAAAGAATTAGATTTTAGAAATTTCTTTAAAATGATACAAATTTCAAATTAAATTCTCAAAATTAAAGTAAAAAATAAAGAATAAATTTTACTCTTATTTTTAAATTTATTCCATATTACTATTCTAATTCTAAAATTCCACATTTTTAACCTGGTTATGATTGTATTAACTATAAATTTTAAAATAAATAGGTAATAGAAAATAATATCTGTTTACAATTTTAAATTACTTTTAAAAGTTTTGATTTTGATAGGGGGAAAAGAACTTCAAAGTTATAAAACAATTTAATGAGTTGTTTTCTTTAAATGTGCATTGAAAAGTTCATTCCAATTACTTATTTGTGTCAAATTACTAAGTTAAAAACTTCAGGCAAGAAATAGGCTAATAGTTAGTTTGAGCAATTTTGATTTTATTATATAAACAAAAGATTTTAAATTCCGAAAAGTAAATATGAGATGATATTAACAACTATTTCTTTTTACTAGTCAAATAGTATTTAGAACAGACCTAATTCTTGTAGATCTCTTTGAAAAAGAATAAAAAATGTATTTTAGTTAAAGCATGAAACAAAATCTTGAAATAATCAGATAAAACTACCATAATTTCCTATATACCTTATATAAATTGTGGGTTGAGGTTGAAAGTCAATTTGAAAGCTGGTGCAGGCTGTGTGTTCTAACAACTTTTGTGGGTTACATGCCACTATAGGTTATGAACATCAAAAAAAAAATAATAATAATCATTACTGTATTATTAAGATAAGTATTTTAATATTAATAAAAGTAAAAAGGCATTTTTTTTATGAATCAAGAGTTTAAATAGGTTTTTAGATGTGTCTAATTCTATTAATAAACTAGTATATTTATAGTATGCTATATTTTTAGCATTTTATTGACAATTATAATTTATGATATGAATGTCGAATGTTTCAAAATGTTACATTGTTACTCGAGCAGGTGGAAAAACTGGATAGTCCAAAATAAACGAATAAACTAAACCTTGATAAATCAAGCTACAAACTTATTGAAATAAAAACATTTTCAATTAGATTTTATTGATGATCTTCAGTTACAAGCTTTTCAAATTCTTTAGAATGTATAATTACAAATTCAAAATAACAAAGTCACAAATCTGAAAATTAAAAAAAAAAAATTAAAATGTAATAATTAATAAACACAGAAAATTAAACCTTTTAAAATGAATAAAATTAATAAATATCAAACATTTTAAAATTTGTAAGATGCAATTCTAATTAAAATGCTCATAAATTACATTTCGTAAATTACTCGCCAGGTGTTTGATAGGTTTTCTGCATCTCGATGATGATGTGACCTTTTGTGTGCCTTATATATTTCTAAAAGCCCAATTCTGTGTAAGTTAGAAGTGGATCTGATGACTTTGGCTTGATCCCATTCAACGTGAACATCATTTTGTAAATAAGCTACCAGTGCTGTGTTATTGAGGACCCTCTGCTCCAAATTATGAAGTGTGTAGACTAGCCTTGAATTGAAATGATGGTTGTTGACTAGGATGGAGTAAATCTGGTGACTGAGTCCTGGTCATGCGGTTTTTTATCATTCTGCTGTATCTTAAAAATTTGTCAGGTTACAATATACTAAAGATATGTTGCCATTGTGAGCCACTTTTCTCTGGATGTTGAGGAGGTGGAGTTATAATTTAAGACTACCCTTCTCCTCCAGTTCATTGCTGCTGTCACTGTTTTTGGTGTAAGGAAAGTGTCAATCAATTGCTTTATTATCTTATCTAGATAATCATGTTGCCTGGCAATTTCCTTGATATAATTCAGTTTTTGATAGTATCTTGAATATTCATACAGTGAGTATATGTCCTTTTTATCAAGGATCCAAAGTCTGGGATCTGTGGAATTGTATGGGATTAAAATGGGTTGAAAGGTAGACCCTAGTGAAAATTTCACCGGATCTGTATGATATGAGAATATTCAGAAAGTGTACTGCTGTTTCACTTTCTTGATCTAATTGTAGGAACAAACCATAAGGGTTGTTATTGATGTTTTCTAAAAATTGCCATTGGTTAGGTTTCCTTCTCTACAAGATGAAGATATCATTGATGTATCTGGTGTACAAGAGGTTCAAATGCTGGAACTTGTGGAGAAAGGTGTTTTCAGATGTCATAACACAAGGTCACATAAAATTGCTGTTGTAGGACACCCTTTTTCCCTGTAGATAGATTTATTTGTTAAATTCAAAGAATGACATGTAACAAATTAAAGTTGTTAGCTCGAGTATGTTCATGTGGTGTGTTTTGATGTTGGAGAAGAGGAAATCCCTTATTGTGCAAAAACATGGAGGTATTCTTATAGTTGGATATAAGGATTGAAAGTCCATACTGTCATATATTTCTAGTTGACAAGTGAAATGGATTTAAGGTGTTCTATCATCTGTAGAGAATTGCCGATGGAAAAAGGATAGTGAGCAACTTTGGCTTGGTAGAGTTTCACAAGTTGTTTTTCAGTTAAAAATATCATGCAGATCTGAATATTCTCATATCATGCACTTTTCAGTTACTGGAGGAATTTGGTTTTCCGGTTTATGGATCTTAACGAATGTGAAAATTTTAAGCAGAGGTGAGCAGTCCATCAAATTGCACATATGTAGAATGCATACCAAGGAAGCAAATCTTATAACCCTTCTCTGGACCGATTGCGTCTTAAGTAGCAGTTGCAAATCTTTGGGTAAATCTGTCACAGGATACTACACAATCCAAAATATCAAAGAAATAATCTTTGCATCTGAGTTTATAAAATATAAAACATTATTAAACTATAAATGCCAGTTTGACTGCAAAACAAAAATTATGATTTCAATAACAATAGTTAGTATAAAACTCAAATAATACAAATTTCAAATTCAGTAGTTACAACAACAATTATTTGGATTTTTGTAAATTGTACTAATAATTATTCAAAATCATAAACAATTAATCTGATCAGAGAAAAGAACATAGCAGAAGGAAAACCCTTAATCAGCACTAAATCAACCAATTAATCACTTAAAATTCAACAGCTATGCACTGACCAGCAAAAGTGATCACTTCTGCTGGTCAGTGTATAGCTGTTGAATTTTAAGTGCTTGATTGGTAGATAGCTTGCTATGTCAATTTGACAATAACTTTTCATACATTGTTAATTTGAATATTGAACATGTTTATAAAAAATAGTGTTTCTACTAATACCTAGTTACAGAAATGTAGTAAAATATTATTTAACATTTTAGTATACAGTTCCATTAACATAACTTAATCTCCAGAACTGAAAATAACTGGAAAAAAATGATGTAAATAAAATATAACTATAAATAATTCTTTTGCTACCTCACTTAGGATATAATGTCTGCATGTCTCCATATTCTATGGTATGGTCACATGTGTACAGGCAAGAGGATGTTTTGCAAGGTACTAGATTCTTTTAAATTATACCATCATTCCAAAGGAAGTTGTACCTTTGCTATTGTAATAACTTATTATCATTGTTTTCACTATAAAGTCTCATTTGATTCCATTGCCACCTCCTTAATGCATAACTTTTTTTTGTCAATGAGTATTAATACTGTAATTACTTTGTTGTACTTTGTTCTGAAATTGAAATTTACTTGTTAAAATTATTTAAGAAAATTAATATTAACAAGCAATTAATTATTGTGACATTGTCACAATGCCAGCTAGGCTGCAATTTTTAATCATATTTTTAATTTATTTAATTTAAAATATATGCTTTCCTCCTCAAATTATTAGTAGTGGCTTTGTCCCTGTACATAATACTTTTCCTTTAACAATAACGTTGTACCGGTCATCTATTAACTGTCTTTTAGGAGAAAAGTTTTGAATTGAAATAATGTGACTTCTGGCTTGCATTGGAAGTTCGTATATAGTTAATCGGGGCCGCCTGCCTCTAAGATTTCCATATCTGGTCTTGGATTTTATCTATCTAATTCCATTCTCGAGATTAAGGAAAGACAGACAGACTGACAACAGTGGGAATTTATAGGTACAATTTTTTCAAATTGCAGCCCAATAACTTATTATAGACATAACAGCAGTAATAGCAATCTCTATTGTTAAATATATAAATTAATCTTAAAAATAATATAAATATTAAAGTATATAAGTAAAATGAATATGTAGATAAGTTAGTGTATAAGTAAAAAAGTAGATCAGTCTGAAATAAGTAATTTCAACAGAAATTATATTTAATAGAATCTCCAGTCCTTGAAGTATGTATCTGACAAGTATCATTGAAAAAGTTTTATATTTTACAATATTTGGAGGTTATTAAATAATCTATACATGATTTTATTTTGTAAAAGAATGTGTGGTAAGAACATCAGAAATAGCCGAAGAGTTGCCAAATTTATATGAATATTTTAACTCAGTAATTAACCTAACTCTATACTAAAGTGTTAAATGTCATTTTGTATTTTAATGCTAAATTTTCTTAATGCTGAGGCATTATTTCTTTTGTCCATTTTCATTTATTAAAATAGAGATGCTTGTTATAATTGATAGTATCTTAAATTCATAGTTTGAAACTGTCAGCGTTCATTGTGAATAGACCATATGGTGCATTATGCTCCCAATGATGTTTTTGGCCACACTGCTCAAAGTTACATCAATTCAAATGAGTTTTGCTAGGAATGAGCATTTAATTTGAACTTCATTTTAATGTTAAAATTTTTTCAAAGTGACATTATAGTGCAGCATTAAGAGAGAACTTATTGTTTATACAGAACAAAGTAGAAATCTATTTTATAATGGCAAAACAATAAGTATTTCATATTTATATTAAACATTTATACAATTATGAATAAAAGTTGTTGCAATATAAATATTATGTTTTGGGGATATAAATTTTGAAAACTTTGTAATTCTTTTTCGTAATTTTAAAATATTTATAAAATTTCACAACATAAATTTGAAATTAAACACTATTTAAATCTTCTTATAGCTTGCTTTTCGAGGATTTGACATTATTCTAATCAGCAGGAATCCAGAAAAACTTAAAAATGTAGCCAATGAAATAGGTATGTTATGCCTTATTTTTTTAATTATATAAAATTTAAAACAAATTTTAATATCATGATGGTTTTAAAATAATAGATTAGAATTCTTGCACATTTATAAGCATATAAGTTTATGGAAATTTTTAAGTTGTTATAATATAGTTTTAATATAATATATTAATAAGTATTTTCATGACTGACTACCATATATCTCGGCGGATAAGACGATAATTGAACCATAAAAAATGGCCCCGAAAATCCGGGGTTGTCTTTATAGGACAGATACAAAAAAATTAGATTGAAATTTATATAAATCAAAACCATTATAAAAAGTCGAACAAACCGTAATTATTTACTAGAAGAGAGTAGGGTATGTGCACAAAATAGAATAGCCCATACAATGTTTTTGTATAGTCATGGTCATTACCCGAATGCCCGAATTAGTGCGAATGTTTGCAAAAATCGCCAGATGCAAGAAAATAAAATTTGTTCATTTGAAAAATTACAAATAGGACATAATTCCATATATGCTATACAGTATTATTATTCAAATAATGATTGCTGATCTAAACTAAATTCATAGGCTGTTGATAGTTTGGGGGTTGTCTTATAGGACAGATATATGCTAAAACTATAAAACTTCGACGAAAATTTATACATCGTCTTATCTGAAGGTCGTCTTATCTGCCGAGATATACGGTAATTATATTTCATGTCATTTTTTTCAACAATGTTCATTGATATTTAAACAAATAAAAAGATATCTACCAGTAATTGAATTATCAAATTTTATCTTTACAATTATTATATTCTGAAAGAATGGAATCTGCAATATATCAGTTTCCCTTACATCTTACTTATCTATTTTTAATAATCTGGTCACCACTATTGCAGAAGACTAATACATATAATCTATATTTTTCAAAAAGATTTAGTAAAGATACCCTGATAATTCGTATTGTTTTCTTGTATTAATTAAATCATGTAGTAAATATAGTCAGAGATAACTGGCTATTTGCTACTCAGCTGATTATTAAATACTTTAAACTTTTTCCTTTTCCAAACATTATCATTAGCAAATAAACAATAATATATTTGTACCTTGTCCTTGTTTATTTTTGAACTGCATTGAAAAAGTTTAGTATTTGACATGCTAATCATTAGTTCAAGTAATCATCAAAGAAATTGAAGTCATAAGAAATATATTGCAAGCTAAACATGGAAACTGTCAAGAGAAATATTAATATATGAAATATTGCAATGATGTAACTCTGATTTTGATATTGCTGATATATCACAATATCCAATGTATCAAAAGAAATTTAAAATTTTTAAAACTTTAAATTAATTCATTCTTCCCAGAAATTGAAATTTTCAGTCGTAAAATATTTTTTTTTTTGCAATTTTTTTTTACATGAAATATAAACATTATATCTAGCCTATAAAGAAAATAGATATACAATATAAGATGATGTAAACATACATTGCAGTATTATGTATATTTACAATTCTCTTAAGGACTGTTCCTTTGCATAGTTGCTCAGCTATGATGTTTTTTTAATCGTTACTATCATAGTAGATATGCAAAAAAAGAAAAAGGAGAAAGAGAGAAAACATTATGTATTTTGAATATTGTCATCATTCAATAAAGACAAAAATTCAGTTTTGAAGTTTATTACCAGTCAGTCCCCTGCTGCTGCTGCTGACATATGATATCAGCTTTAAAAAACATATGTTCAGAAAGAATGTTTATAGCTGGTATATGCAATTTATTGACTGTAATGTACAGATGTTCACAAACTCCTGAAGTACTGTATGCTTCCATTTCTGTAATAAGTGTTTTTAGAAATTAAAATTTTAGTCAAGAAAGTCTTTTTTTCCCTGTTGGTAAAATCAAAATCAGAATACTTGTTTCATACTATAGTCATGAAATTCTCGTACACTTGATGCACTTTGTGATACTCTCATCACTTCATGTTTTTCTAGTTGAAAAACGTGAAGTGATGAGAGAACATGAAGTTCATATTCAAATTTTTGAAAAAGACATGATGATTTCAGTTTTTCTTTGACCAAATATACTATTATTCACATACAGTTTCACTGTTAAAGTGGATATGCTTGAAACATGTATCCATCAATGTTGTAATAGCTAAAACTTTAAAACTCTCAATATCATTAAAGTAATGGTGTATTTAGTCCAGATAGTCTGAAGATCTTTGTAATTGTTTAAACAATTTTATACATCTCTATTACTACTTTCAAGTAGTACCCTGATGGAATAATTTTACTACTTATTACTTGTTTCACTAGATACATTTTTAGTGTCACTGGATTTAAACTGGTTGGCTTGGGAATATACTTTAGACCTTTTGATAATAGATCATGAACAAATTTAGACACAATTGATACATGGTAGATCAGCAACCAATAGGTGTTTAAATTAATAAGTTATAATTTACAACTAATCTATAACAGTCACTTACAGCTCATTTACATAATTCTCATTACTGCTATAGTTGCTTTCTCATTGGATCATAAGGCCACTACTGTGATCAACATCAGAAGAAAAATTTAGGTTTATATATTGGTTGTGTTGTCACTCAATCTCACCACTACTATACAAACTTTGCATGTTACAGTATCTTTTTTTTTTTTAGTAAAAAAGACTGCACATACTTCTGCTTCTATCACTCATTGCCTTCATATTGTTGTTGAACAAATTTATCCATGATGCAGTGACTAAGGCCAGAAAAAAAAAATGGTGTTGCAGCAAAAATAAACAGGTTAATTGCGGGTTGTTTGATAAAACAAAAATGAATGAAATCATTTTTTCTTTTCTCCACAAAAATTTATGATTATTGTTTTGATATATTAAAAGCTCTGATAAAAATTGTTTTAAATCATACCATATTTTCACAGAATGGCCAGCATGCCGATCTATCTGTGGAGACTATGAAATTGGATATTTCTGTATGATAAAAGCTGGCATGTCAGTTTAAGTGAGGTTATACATCTGTTTCAATGCTGTTTTACATAGTACAATAACTATTAATATTTGTTTTATTGTTCCATCATACATCATGATATCATCCTGGAGGCATTTTAAACATTAAGAAATAATTTATTACCAGAAAAGCTTATTTGAACTGACATGACTGTTGAATAGTACAGACAAATGTATATTATTAGTACTTAATCTTAATACACAAATAATATACATGGTCTGCTTATGATTATTGTTTTGGATTGTGAATGTAAGACCCCCATCAATTCTAAGATTTACTTGTATTTAAGATAACTTAACTTATGTGATAAGTAAAAACAGGTTAAAGTATCTTAGAGTCAAGGATATAGTTTTTAAATAAATAGTCTTGTATTTTCATATATAATGTTTTACATATAAAATAAAATAATGTAAGCAAAGATTTAATTATACATGTATATTTTAAAGGATTTTGTTGAAACTCTTCAAAATATACAACAATAATATCAGTTAATAAACTTAACAAACCAGCAACAAAATTATAAACAAAGTACGAGTATTTATACTTAATAATACCTGTATATTTGAGTATTTGGTCTATGAGAATTTGATACAATGAATTGTTTTCTTTTGTATCTCTTCCTCATTTACAAGATTATATAGTTGAAACAAGTTCTGGCCAATATTTGAGAACACAAGCGTGACAAGATTGAAATTTCCACATGCTATAATCAGATTACTCATATGTTCCAATTTCCATATTCTCTATTTCACTCATGTGACATCTGTTGATCTGGAAACAAAAACAATTTCTTTTGATCAGTGCTGGATTATTCAGGTGCCTCAGGCATGTGTCTAGGGCCTTAGATCTTAAGGCCTAAAATTGGAAAAAATAAAGCAGTTTTACTGTTTAAATTGTACATCATAATTTATAAATAATTCTATAGCTATAGCTAGGTGTTATTAGTTTAAGATATCATAAAATTAGGGGGACTCCACTAGGTCTCAGTTTACCACCACTCCACTTTTGTAAACAATCATCTCTTATTTTGCTAATGATTACAATTTCATTAATTTAAAAAACATATTTATTTTATTTGTTTTGTTATACTATGTTTACTTATCTTTAAATAGAGAAATGTCTGATAGTTCTGCTCATATTTGCTTCTTACTTTTTTTATTAGAAACTAGTCTAAAGGGAGATAATACAAAAACATTATTTAAAATCATTGATTGATAGGTACTATGTCTTTAGTATAATGTTCTTTGGGGAAAATAGGTAGAGGTGATTGGATTTCAATGGAATGAAATACAAATTTCAACCAATAGTAGAAGTAATGGTAAATGTTTATGAGATTTGGATTTAAGAGGTTTCAGAAATGAGATGCATTTGTTAATTTGAGGTCACACTGTATACTTATTATTTGAATATAAAGTATATAAAATTTGAGAAGCACGAATTATATTGGAATTTTGTTTCTGTGGTATTATTCTTATTCTGTAAAATGATTGCATAGTGGAAAATTAATGTTTTTTATGTTGTCTTAAGCAAAACAAAAATTCCTGTTTACTAGAATGTTGACCCATATAAAGTCGCGTGTGAATAAGAAACAAAAAGTTGTTCAGATTTGAACTTTTATTTAAAGTTTATATAAATTTAGCCTAGATTTTAACAATTGTTAATAAAAAGTTTTATTAACAATTGTAATAAATTTACAAATAATAAATAATATAAATTTTAAATATATAGAAGTCTCTGTAATCCGAACAAAATATACTTGTAAATCGGTAGACTATCTTTCAGCCAAACTGCTAATAACTTCTTTTATTTAGTATGGTAAATGCATTTCGGTCCTATTTTACATCATGGACCCTCTTCAATACCTTCATACTCCCGGATCTTATATGCGCTTCTACTGCACTAATACAGCTAATTTACATGTAAATATTCACACAGTTGTTGACTGTGGTGCTAAAAACTTGACCAATAAAATATTAAATAATATTAAATTAAGAACTAACCCAATTAAAATTGATAGGGAAAAAAAGATTGGTACTGTGTATAAAATTAATTGCAACTGTCAGAATCCGAAAGTTTATATCGGGGAAACAGGTCGTACATTGGAAAAACGAATTAAAGAACATGAAGCAGCTATGCGTTTGAAAAATAATATTTCTCCTTGGTACCCTCATGTTGTTAATAATAATTGTCAAATTGATAGAAATAGTGTACAAATTTTACATAATGAACGGGATATTTATAAATGCAAATTTAAAGAACACATAGAAATAATAAAATACAACAATAGTAAAAATAATAATTTGATCAACATTTCTAACGGTATGCAAATTGATCAGAGATGGTACCCTCTGATAGATGGCGCAGTGAGATAGTGCTGTATAACGATTGTTACAGTGTGTAAATTTGTACGGGTTGGTTATGTGACGTATTACCACTGAAAATTGTATACCACAGTGATGTTTTATTGGTATATATATATATATTGTACGGAATTGATTCCACGGTCACCAAAAACGTATGTAATTTTGTATTTTTTCAATTTTTTAAATTCGGTTTTATAACATATAATTATAACAAATTAGTGTTGTACATTAAATGTAATCTTTTAACTGTTTTTAGCACCACAGTCAACAACTGTGTGAATATTTACATGTAAATTAGCTGTATTAGTGCAGTAGAAGCGCATATAAGATCCGGGAGTATGAAGGTATTGAAGAGGGTCCATGATGTAAAATAGGACCGAAATGCATTTACCATACTAAATAAAAGAAGTTATTAGCAGTTTGGCTGAAAGATAGTCTACCGATTTACAAGTATATTTTGTTCGGATTACAGAGACTTCTATATATTTAATATATTAACAGCCGTCATTACAAATCTCAATTATTAATATAAATTTTATAAACATTTTTATTTTTATAATTTAAAATTAAATTATATTAATGCATTAAACATTTGCATTAAAAAAATTCACAAAATTTATGAAATTGCAGGAAATTATTCCTATAATATGCTTTATGCAGTAAACTTTGGTAATTTATTTCTGAAATTATATTGTTTCAAGATTATAATTGACATTTATATTAATTTTTACTATATTTTTCTTTAAAATATTATTTTATTTATTATTATAGTAAAATATTTATATATATACTCATTGCCATAAAAATTAACTCTCAAGGAGGAGTTATCAGAATCAAACAAAATTGTATGTGAGTGTAATGGTAATATAAGTAATAATTATAAAATGAAATCAAAAGGATGTTTTATTACAGGAAAAACTACAAATGAAAGGAGTTCTAGTACCCTGTTGGGCCACCTCTAGCATAATACATGATACTGGTGGGCATGGAGGCATACATATGCTGTATGGTGTCCTGCAGCATCATAGTTGCTGCAAATAGTCCTCTAGTTCAGTCAAGCTCCTAGGTTGCTTAACTTGGCATCTAGGTGATCCCAGACATGTTTGACTGGTGACAAATCAGGATTGGGCAGGCCAGGAAAATGTGGAAATGTGGTAGAGACAGTCCTGTGACATCCTTGCTGTGTGTGGTCAAGCATTGTCCTGTTGAAAAATGGCTCTTGGGAGCCCTGCCATGAGAGGCAACACATGTGACTGCAGGATGTCACTAATATACTGCTGGACTGTCATGGTCCCTTGGATAACTATTAGATGTGACTGGCATCATAAGTGATGGCATGCCAGACCATCACACCAGCTGTGGGTGCAGTGTGCTGCTCCAAAGTATAGGCAGGATTGAGACGTTTACCACAGGGTCTCCAGACATGAACATGGCTATTGTCAGTGCCCAAATTAAATCTGGATTTGATCTGAACTGTAGACACCCGGTTCCATTTTGTTATGGTCTAATCCCGGAAGGCATGACACCACTCCAAATGGAAGGCAACAGTGGGTAACTGTCAATGGCACACGTAATGGCTGCCGTAATAACAGATGTTCTATACCCAGATGCCTCAAAATGGTACAGAAACATGGGGCCTGTAATGATGGTGCCATCTGTGTCCAGATGGCGGACAATGATGTAGTTAACTGTGTGTACTTGTTTCAGGACCAGGCGATCTTCTCAGCTAGTGGTCTGTTGAGGTTGTCCTGAGCCTGGTTGCCATGTTTGTAAGCTCTCTCTCATTCAATGGTCCCAACACCACCTCAGTGTTGTCAGAATGACCTAGGTGACTATTCAGTTTCTCTCAACCTGATGAACCCTCTCAAACTCAGTTAGTTGTTCATATGGTCTTCAATTGTGATGTAAAAGCATCTCTAATGATATAGCATCTTTCTGCAACAGGTAAACTGCAGATAGGATGTCTTCACATGCTTTTTTTTTTAATAGGCAAGTAGGATGCATCTTAACGTCCTCTGCAATGAACCATCACACTATAACTATAATCATTTCTGTATCTGATTGAGACTAATCTGCATGCTAAGTTTTGCAGTGGCATGACAACTCCTCTTTGATGCACTAATTTTTATGAAAATAAGTGTAATAAGTGTATATGTTTCTTTATAACTTTTTAATCATGTAATTTTTTTCATATGAAAATCTATGGTATTAAAATTTTATTGGCAACATATTCTAATTTAGATTAACAGAAATATATTACTATATATAAATAATTCTAATGAAATTTAACTAAACACTTATAACAGATGCTTAATTAAAACAGAATGTATATGTAGTTTTACAAGTATGAAAAATCAGTTAGTTAAAACAGTCTTGTTTCCATGTTTTTACTATGTATTAATAAATGTAGTTTATTCATTATTAGCATCATTGGTTCTATTCAAATAAAAGCTGTGGCTACTATTTTAAACTGTATATTTTCTCAGTAGTTACTACTTCCTTTTCACAAACTTGTTTGATATCCAGTATTATAAAGTATTTAAATATGTATGAATATTTGGTTTTTAAAACAAATTATGCTTGAAATGGCAACTAATATTTTTCTTTATAATGACTGTTACTACAGTATATACCAGCAATGAGAAAACAATTTAAAATATACCTGTATATATTGTGCATTTTACATATTTCATTTTCTATTAGAGTTTGTTAAATAAATACATTGCCTTCCTACCTTACTTCACAGTATTTTTTAATTTTATGTTCTTTCCCTAAGTTTTCAGAAGTTTTCAAATAGTAACTGTGTACTATTTAAGGGAAGTTATTATTTCAAACTTTAAGGATAAGATGCAATTTACTATTATTTGAATAAAACTTGCATTTGTATATTCCATTCATACATGCCTAAAGATGTAATTAAAAATTTTTAATTTTTTAAACAGTTTTCTCATTTATTGGTTTTTTTCCCCCAAAAAAACTTTCAACTTTTTCTTTATGTGCAGTTGAATGCAGATTTTTATTCTTTATAAAGTGAAAATTTTTACATCTGGAAATATATGTATTTAAATCTGTCCTATGGACACTAAAGAGGCTTTTTTTCAGGCCCATTATGGTTTGATCAGACCCATAATGGGACACCTAGGTGATGAATCTGGGACAGACTATCCTTGAAAAGTATCTGGGATTGGCTTGCCCAGATTTGAATCTGGGTTCTCAGAGCAGTAGGCTTCCATCCATCATCTATTTGGATCTTTTATGATTTATATTTATTGTATTCTAAAAAAATATAATCAAATTGTTTTTCAGATAAGATAATTTTACAAACTTAAGGAAATTATTTTATATTATAAATATTTTAAAATTAAAATTTTGTTGTTGTTTAATTTATTTTATATTGCTATAAAAAATAAATAAGTAAAATTTAAAAATTTTTTATTTCAGAAACTATTTATGGAGTTCAAACAAAATGCATTCCAATAGACTTTACTGGGGGAATAGAAATATATGATGTTATTAAAAAAGAAATTGATGGAATGGAAATTGGTGTATTAGGTATTAAATTTGTTCATTGTATTAATATTAACATTTCAATATTTATGGTAGTAAATAACATACAGAACAAATAAATTATCTATTTATATTTATTTTATTTGTAATTCATTTTTTTATATATTACAAAATAAATTAAAATATATAAAAGTAATCATTAATTATGACTGATAAACATTTAAAAAGTATATTAATAAATCTAATTGTTTTTGGACTATTTTACATTGTATTAGATTTTAATCAATGCTTTAAAATTTTCTATATCAATATTAATTTTAAAGTAAATTTTTTAAATATTATCAGTAAGGCTAATATATTAGGTTGTCTAGAAAGTTTGTATCAATTTTAAATTTGATGGCAGTTACATTGATGTATATTGATCATTTTGATATTAGTTTACATCTTAACAGTAAAGTGCACTTTTAACAGAGTAAAGCAATTTTTGAGGTAACGCTTTAATTTGAATATAGTATTTTAAGTGATTAAAATGAATAAATTATAAAATGCATTTGAAAGATGTAATATTATGAATTCACAAAAGGAAATGCTTTTAATGCAGTGGTCATATAATTTGTAAAATTTATGGAGAATGAAGTGTATCATAAATGGGTTTCTTCTAGTGTTACCATACATTTTTGTTTACTCCTACAGTTCTCCATTTTGTGGTAAAAGTTACTCTCCAAACACTTATTGTTTTTTGTAAACTTTGTTTTGTCTCATATAAAAATAGGGAGATTTTTTTTCTATTGGTAACAGTGTAGTCTTAAATTTAGAATTCAGAAGTTGAATATTTGGTCAATTAAATCTGCAATTGAATAGTTTTTTCTACTTTCAATATTAAATTTTAAGCATTTTTTTACTTTTTATTTCCAGTGTTGGTTTTGATCTAAACTATCAGCCAGCTTCACTTTTCAGTTACATGTAGATGGTGTATATGTCACAGTCAGATTGATAATTTTGTTGGTTTACTAAGTGCCTAGCCATTTTATAACAAAGCTAACTAACTTTCAGCCACTTTATATAAAGGTTAATTAAACCAAATCCTGCCAGATTGAATGACATTTCACATTCTATAATATGAGGGGCCAAATGATTAGCTGCTTTACAATGCGGCATTACATAAACCACTAGGTTGTCATATTTACTTCTGATTCTTACCACTTGAAGCACGAGAGACATTTCATCAATTGGCCATTGTCTAGTATGTGTGTTTTGCTAGAAATATTGGATATTACAACAAATAATGAAAGTATACAAAATATGTCTGAATATAGTGAGTTTAAAGATAATTTCAACAAACTAATGGAGTTCTATGGAAAACAACATGGAAATTTCAAGAAACCATGGATTAGAGAGAAAATTCTTGAAGTTATTAGACATATCAAAAACAGTAAGATGGCCATAGATTTTGATGCACAGCGGACATCTAACAAATATTATTGGTGTTCAAAGTATGATGTAAATACAGCAATAAAGATTATCTCACTTTTAAGAAAAAGTTACCTGTTAATCCCATATTTACTGAACAGTATTTTGATATATTCATGGAGATTCATAAATCATATGGACATAGTAATTGTGAAAAAATGATTTACAGTATTAAAAAACAGATTTTACACACAAAAAACATTAGTTGAAATATTTGTTGCTTTGTCCCTACTGCAAAATCAAACATAATTATACCTAAGAAAAGTATTGTGACCCAACCAATAATTTCTAAAGATTTTATGGAAGTGGACAAGTTGATTCAATTGATTTACAATTAGCACCAGGTAGAAAGTATAAATGGCTGTTAAGCTATAAAGATAATGCTACTAAATACTTAAATATTCAAATCACTTCAATCAAAGCAGGCATCTGAAGTAACTGTAGAGATCTTACAAATTTTTTTTTCAATTTTCTACGGCTACTTCAGATTCCATATATCCTACATAGTGACAATGACCAGGAGTTTACTACAAAAATTCTCAAATAATTTGTAAATATGTGGCCAGAATGTGAAATTGTGCATTGCAGTCCTTGACTTCCACAAACACCAAAATGTCAAAAATATGCTTAGATCTTGGATGCAAGACAATGATTTGACTATTTTGTGCAATATTCAGCTGTTTTATCTTTTGGTGATGAGTTTATGTATAAATTTTCTTCAGTTTTTGAATTAACATGTATGAAGTGAAATAATTGTAAGCAAAAAATTAATCTAATAGGAAGTAATAGTAACTAAGTTACCCTGATGTAATTTTACTTTAATGAGTAATTTTAATAATTTGAAGGAAAAAACTGCCTTGATTACAAAATTTAACTGAACATCAAACAGAATATGAGAGTTAAATTGACACGGATTTTATTAGGCTTGAAAACTGAGAGGGGGGTCTAAATATTTCTATTTAAAGTTTCTGTGAAGAACAGATAAATTTTTATTTGATGTAAAGTAAGATATCAGTAAAGAAAAAAGTTATAATTTGAAATAAAAATTTCTTTTATCTAAAAAAAGGAAAAACAAAACAAGCTGAAAATCTTTATCTTCTTTTAGATATTTTGAAGGTTAAAAACCTTAATAAAAAATTAAAGCAGATTAGAAATAATATATTATAAATAAAGATGAATGATTGAATACAGTATGTCAGTATGTTTTGATTTTAAACAGTATTCTCTTTCTTATAAAATACCAAATAAATAATATATCAAATTTAATATTAATTTGCCAAACTAAATCAGATTATTAATTAATTCTATTTTTTTTCGAATAATTATTTTAATATAAAACCATCTACTGATTAACACTAGGTGGTTTTATAATTAGTTATTTTATGAGTTTCTGCTGTGTTTTTATTTTGATTTTTTGTATTCATATGTTAATTATTTATACATTTATGAAATAATAAAAATATTAATTATTCAACATGAAGTTCTGATATAAAAAATTCTCTAGAATAAAGGAAACACACTTAAAAAAAATTGTGTGTATTCATAATTTTCCCTTTTCACATACCTTAGAAACACAACAAAGTTGAACAGAAGAATTGACCTTAATTTTGAGGCTCTTCTTAACTTAGTATGCAAGATTTATTAAAATCATTCTTAACTGTGGTGTAATATAAAAATATGTCAGTTGGAAAAAAACAAAGTGTGTGAAAAGGACAAATTATGAAGCTGCTCTCTTAATTTTTTAGAGTATTTCTCTCATTCTAGAGAAGGTTTAATGGAATGTTTGTCCTAGATTCTTACAAATTCAGGACAATCATCCACAATAAAGCATTCAGAACTGTTATAGAATATTAATTGCAAAATTCTATTTTTATAAAATTATGTAATATTTGTTTATTTTATAGTAAATAACGTTGGAATAAGTTATGCTTATGCTGAATATTTTAACAAAGTTCCAAATGCAGAAGAAGTAAGTTAATAAATAATAATTTTAACATGTATAATTAAAGTATTTATTTTGTTTATTATTTTCAAAATACTTGATACATTTCAAAAATTTAAAATAGTAAACAGAATAACAAATAAATCATAATTTTTCATTTAAAAACTTAAGTTCAAATAAAACAAAAGACAGCTGAAACAATAAAAATTTTTAACTATTATAGCTTTTGTGAAATGAATACTTTTTATCTCTTTTCTCTCAATGTTCTGTTATTAGAGAATATGATAAAATATTAATTATATTATAAAATACAGATTTAATTAATAACTTTTACCACAATAACCCTAATTATTGTAGACAAATACTTACTTCTATGAAGGTGATTATTTTGCAATTTTTCCAATTTATAGAGTTACGAATACATTTAAACATGTTTTTTCTATATACAGTTCGTCAGTTCAGTATATTGAAACAATTTAAAGAAATATCATAAGCAAAAATACTTTGTTTTTTGTACTATATTAATACATAGGTCTATCTTAAGAGAACTTGGAATGAGAGGTAGAGAAAAAATTGTACTTAACTATTTTTCATAAAAATATATTATTCATCTTCTTTTCTAAGAGATGACTTTTATTATCAGAAAATAGAGCTTTTAATAATAAAATTGATGCATATGTATGAAAAGTAGGATGGTGATAATCATAAGTAAATGATTGAAATGATTAACTTGGTTATCATTGATGATTATTGTCGTAATCTTGCTTCTTTGTTTTTGAGTTATTAAAATTATTAATTGAAATTTAATTTGTGAGACAAGACAGTCAGCTTTAATGTATTTTAAAATTTAAAAAAGAAAAAGTTGCCTTCTGTCTTAATACCATGAATCAGAAAGAGTAAAATAAATTTCAAAAATAATTAATAATAATAATAATAATTAATTTTGAATCATTCAAAAAATTTTTTAAAAAGGAATTTTAAACTTTCAGAATATAAAAATGCTTTAAAAATTGTATACAAATATTTATATCATTGTTTGATAGTTATTGTGAGTGATAAAAAATTAAATTTGTTTGTTTTTCTTAACTTATTCTTCATTATTTCTTCTCTCTTCATTTCATACATATGTCCAAAACTTAAGGACAGACAACATTTGTAAAATAGAGAACTGTAGATGAATGCAGACAAATATGGCAAGAACTGCATTACTCAATTTTTAACACAGAGTAATACACAACAACTTGTAGAATTTACAAATCAAAGCAATAAATGTAAGTCTTTGGTAAAAAGATACATATGGCAGTTGGACATAGGTGGAGAATGGATGGAAGGTGCTTACTAATACCCAGACAGACAGACCTATCAGTATGGAATATGTCCACTACTACTACTACTTTATTCATACATCTGTGCAAATTGCTACTTACTAATTCTGTGCCTTTTTTCTGTCACTACTAGCAATTGTGTATATTCTTAAGTTTTGTGTGTGTGAGTTTGATATATTTTGTGACAAGGAATAAGCGATTTTATAAAAATTATTTATTTAATTTTCTTGATACAAATTTTTTATTCTTTTGACATTTATATATTTAAAAATAAATAAAATTTTTCAGATTAAAATTTAAAAATAAACTTAAATATGTTTTGAGAAATATATAAATCATAAATTTTAAGTAAAGTTTTTTATAAGTTATAAATATCTTTATTTTTATTGCAGCTCTTCAATAACTTGATAAAGACAAATGTGATTTCTTGCACCTTGGTATGTATGAGAAATCAGATTTATTCAGAAAAATTAAATATATTTTTGTAAATAAATTTTTTAAAATATTTAATTTTTATGTCATATATTTATTCTTATGTAAGCTGATCTTGTGTATATTCTGAATGTACTTTTTAAGTTAAATTGTGATATTTATTTTTTCTAAATTTTAGTTTAAACAGAAATTTCTACTCAATAGAGAAAGATATAAGATACTTGTTTAAGTATTGTTTGTCTCCAAATAAAATTTCATATAAATATTGAAAAAGATCTATAAAGTAAAATTTAAGAAATAACTTGTGCACATGCACATCTGTGTACGTAAACACCCCACAATCAGTAAATAAAACTAATAATATACTCTAATTTTTAGAATAAGATCTCCTATTACAATGTTCTGCAAAATGCAGATGCAGACATGATTACATCACTTACTAACTAAGCAATATTGATATTTATTCTAGCCTGTAAGTGTAAAGTCTTGTTTGCATTGCTACATAAGAGTCAAATTTAAGGATAAACTTATTCCATACAAAGCAGAAATCAGTAATTGAATTTTTAGTATAAAAATTTAGTTCAGTAAAGTGTTGTGAATCCTTACAAGTACTCAAGATATTTATTTACAGAGTAAGGCAGAAACAACCATCTTTTTCTTGTACCTGATAACACAGGCTGCATTGTAGTACAGAAACAACCTGAAGTCAGTAGCTGAAAGTACAGATTATTCCAAATTCTCAGTTTTGATGCCACCACACTTTTAGTTCTTTCCAAATTTAAAGTAGCTGTTGAATGCTACAATGCTGATCTTCAGATGCTGAAGTCCAAGCTACTATTCATGAATGGATCAATGAAAAATCACTTTTTTTTTTAATATGTAGAGTACAGAAATGGATTGAACATTTGGAAAAATGTATCTCTTGAAGTGATGATTACTAAAAATGAATATGCATGATTAAACTAAATGATAAGTGGAAGTACACACACTGAGTGCAGTGTTAATAGCTTTTGATTTTTGCTAGCACTTTTTATAAACTTATGTTCGTCATCATTAGGCAAATGAAAAATTAAAAATAGAATAAAATGTTCTAATATAAGTGGAACACACATTTAAAAATTAAAATTAAAAAACTAAAAAAATCATCATGAGTGTGCTACAAAGAGTGATTACGCTAGATGTTATGATGTCATGCAGCACATGCATGTATATAAACCTATGTTAATGATGTGATAGCAGACATATCACTATTTAATCATTTATATAGAGCAACCCACATGCTGGGCAGATCAAGTGTGGGAATGTTGCACGGCTCCAAGGTTGTTGTAAGAGGGGTTTCTGTATTAATACAAGTTTCCAGTTGCTGCAGCATCTGAGCAATGTTGTTTGAGCCCATAATGGGGTGTAGTTCTCTTTGAGCACTTTTTTGCAAGTTTTGTGATACATGTTCCTTTTACCACATCATCCTGGTGCTTGGATAGACAGCTAGTAAGCATTCATGTTGTGGCCCCAATGTGTCTCGTGTTCATCCTCGTTACAGGATTCTCTAACGACACAGTGCAGATTCCCAATTTTTTAAAGGTGGAGAATTTATCCTGATCATTGCAACAAATTCAATAGAGGATATGGCCAGGAGAAAGTTAAGTTGCCTGAATATTTGGCAAATGCATATGGAAAGGGGTCTAATGCAGGGGTGGCCAACAGTTTTTGCCCCCGGGCCGGATTGGAAAGAAAAATTTTGTCACGGGCCAAACAAAATATTAAAATTAAATTATGTTAAATAACAGAAGTTCCTGACGCATGTGCAATGTCATTTTACAATGTGAAGAAACGTACAAGCAAAATAAAAAAGGTCGACAGGCAGATGGAGCTGTGCGTCACATGTCAGCATAAACAGTGACATGGTGGAATGGCAGATGAGTTTCAGTGAGTGTGGGATCTTTCGTTCTTCAAATAGTGTAAATTTATAACAGACGATACAAAAGTTGTAAATCTCTACAATGGAATTTTTTTAAAAAATGAAGAAGTATCACAAATCCATTTGACCAATTATTGGAAGTTAAGTAGCTAATATTGAAAAATTAATTGCAGGTCATATGTTGGCCACTCCTGGTCTAAGGTATGGTAATGGTGATTGAACTACTGACTTCTCTCTTGTTGCATAGTGTTGTGCTTGGAAATTGAGATTCCCTAACCATGTTATGCACATTGAACCTGAAATTCACATTGTCAGGTGAATTTTTCATTTGCCTGACAATAATGAACATAAATTCATTGAAAGTGCTAGTGAAAATAAAAAAAACTGTTAACACCACTTTCAGTGTGTCTTTACTTCCACTTATCTGATATTTGGCATGAAGATCAAGCTATATTGTAAACTAAATGATTTTTTAAAATTACTTTTTAAAACTCATTGCATTATTTTACTCTTCAGAAACTAATTTTATAAAAAATAGAGCCCTTATCACTCTCCATCTTTATATCCTACTCAAAAATAATTGAGTACATGGTAAGAAAGCTAGGATCTGGTCTGCTCTTCAAAATCCTGTAGATTTACATTTAGATATTTTATCCTTCCTGATCTGAGTGACAGAGAAATTATAGATGGTTTATAGCTTTTTCAGGTAATGTTTTGTATTTTTCCAGATGAAAACTTGCTTTATTGACAGATGTAGTGTATTGCTTTTTTCTCTTAAATTTCAGAAAAATTTGATATGATAAGATTCATTATAAATTTTAACTTCAAGCTGATTTTGTTTTCTTTTTTAATTTAGACTTTAAAAAAAATGCAGGCATTTAAACAAAATTATTCTTAATAAAATGAATTATTAAAACTTATAAAATTTAAAAATGGTAGAAATCAAATCAGTGTAAATTACACTACACTATAGTTTTGGAGATTGACAATGCAATGCATGCCTACATAATGGCATTTCTTGACCTTACATGTCTAATAATTAATTCTTGTCCAAATGACTAATTATTTTTCTAGAAATTATGCAAATGAAAATGAACATGAATGAATACCAGACTACTACTAAAAATCTTCATTTAAAACAATATGCATTTTCTATAAGCTTTTGTCAGTCATAAATACAATATAATTTACAATAAAACAGACATTGCTTAAATAAATAAATGTATCTTATAAAATATAATGAATTTATTGTTGATGAATGCATCTGGCTATTTTGAAAATTAGAAATTCAGTTAATTTAAAAAAGACATTATTTCATCAGATTCTTTCTAAAATTAAAACAAATAGAATTTGACAAATATTTCATTGGCCTTCAAAAAAAGTTTGGTTAATGATAGATTTAACTGATTATATATGCTAAAAACTGGTTTGAAAGATTTCTAAATAGAAATTCAATAATTTCATTTATGATGAATTTTTTAATTGATATTTATATTATTAATAAACTGATCTTAAGACTAAAATAAAATAAATTATTCTCTTTGGACTGTTAGAAACCTATTTTTAATCCTGTTTATTTTTTTAAATGTTTATTCTTTGGGAAAATTTTCATAGACACAAATGAAGATTAAAGAGATTTGTTTTCTATTTTATCTGTATGTGAATCTTAATTTTCAGTTCATAACAAATCATCATATAAAAATTACTGAAATATAATTAAAAAGGAATAGATTTGAGAAAGAGAATTTAAATATTACATAGTAGAGTTTGTTTTTTACAAATGTGAATTTCCTATATGGATAACAATAACCAGCTGACAACATTAGACAAGATAACATAATCCTGTTTAATGTTGTTTTTGAGTTATTAAAATTATTAATTGAAATTTAATTTTTGAGACAAGACAGTCAGCTTTAATGTATTTTAAAATAAAAAGAATTTTGCCTTCTGTCTTAGTACCATGAGTCAGAAAGAGTAAAAAAATTTCAAAAATAATTGATAATAGTAATCAAAATTATTATTAATTTTGAATTATTCAAAAATTTTTTCTTTTAAAATATTTTAAGCTTTCAGAATATAAAAATGCTTTAAAAACCCTGTTAATAATTAATAATAAGACTAAAATTAGAGGAAATTCTGGATATGTTAAATAACTGAAGATTTTTTAAAAAATACATAACCAGTTCAAACGCTGTTATTTTCTAGGAATAATTCATAGAAAATAACTGTTTGAACCAGTTACATATTAAGATTAAAGAAATGGAATAGAAGCAAAAGATAAATCATAACTGACGAGTTATTAATTATGTGTGTTTTTAAGTCCTTATTTTCTATTAATTAATAATAATTATAACTAACTGAAACTTTGATTACAATAAGTGAGGTTTTATGACTTATTTTAACTTATTAGAATTAGCATGCCCCAAAACATACTACTGATAGCAATATCAGCAATTTACAATAAGTGATTCTAGTATAGTTTGGACTTCTCTAGTCTAATTTTTAAACTGCTTAATTTTCAGACATGTTTGATTGCTAAGTAAGTAAACTTAGACAAATCCAACACATCTGAAAACTAATTATTAGAACAAAATAAATTTAAATATAATAATTTTAGATATTTTAATTCTCTTAAATGTGGTTGTATGAAATTTAATTTTTTAGTTCAGTCAATAGATTAAGAAATAGTCAAGTAGTATATAAGATTTATTCATATTATAAATATTCATGTAAAGAATTAACATTTTTTTTAAGATGATGCGAATGATAATGCCGCAAATGGTAGAAAGAAAAAAAGGTGTAATAATTAACATGTCATCATTCAGTGCAGCAAATCCAGTGCCTCTCTTAAGTGTATATGCAGCTACAAAGGTAAATTATATTTGATATAAAAGTTTTGAATATTTCATAACTCTTCTAGTAATTATTATAAGAATGACAATTGTTTCAAATAATACTGATGTTAGGAATTATTTAATTCTGTAATTTTCTGTATTCATTTCCTGTTTTATTTTAGCACTGTTTCAATGTTTTTCTAAAGTTTTAGTTATATTTTCTAAATACATCTGATAAAATATTATAGTTAAACAAATTAGTTTTATAACATAATAAGTAAATTTTAAATGTGTGTAATTAATTGTTTAAAGTATTATGTAAAGAAGTTTACTAAATGTTGTTATACCAATCTGTCAAAAATGACAGATCCAAAGAATCTGGGATGAATAAATATGAACATATACCAAATGCATTTGGCAGAAAATTTCACTAGTAACATGAGTAATGCTGAATCTATATTATGGTTTATTTTATAATGAGATAAAATTCTTTTTTGGAACAATTCATAAATAGAATTGCGTGCTAAAAATAAAAAACACAATACATAATACAAATTGAACATGGACAATTAAACATAAAATACAAATAAAAATATCATTGTCAGCTAAGGTCAGTCTAAGTAAAAGATAAATATTAAAATTATCACTTAGCTGGTCAAGTGATAAATTTCTAAACTTAGAAAATTGGTAGTAAAGATGAAATGCTAATTAAAAAAAAAAAAAAAAATTGAATACATACCAATATGAAAGTATTCATTGAATCATTGCAATACTCAATACTTGGATAGTCATTGCATTTATATATTTTAGTATCTGAAAGAATGGTTACAAACATATTCTAAATTTGTGATTGTTGATTATGCATTTAGTGTGAGAAAGGAAATGCAGATTATAAGATATAGAATGAGACCTGATATATACAGGGCCGGCCATCGGGGGGGTGCGGCGGATGCTACGCACCGGGGCCCCGCGATTGAGGGGGCCCCAACATTATCAAGAATGCAGTATTTTTAGTAATTTTTCTGAAGTAATTAATGTATTAGCAAGAACAAAATCACGCTTTAAATAAACATGCATTAATATATGTTCGTGTTTGTAAATTTTTTTATTTTAGAAAAACATTTGGGCCCAAATAGTTTCTTGCACCCGGGCCCCTTTATCGAGAAGGCCGGCCCTGCCTGTATATTATAACTAGTGATCTGGTTATTGATGTCTTAAAAATTTAACATTTATTACTTTATTCTATGTACTCTTAATTACAGACAGCAGCTTAAAATAAAATAATCTAATAGAATTAATAGAAGTGGAAAAGTGCCAAGTGTTTAATAAATAACACGGTCTTGTGTTTGATGCTCAACTTAAAATAAAAGTCATTGAGCATGCGGGTATCAAAGAAGTTTTTTTTTTTTACCATTGGTATGAATTCAAAATCAGAGAATTAAACAATATATAGGTTAATTATGTAGTAATTAACTATTTACATTAAATCTCTATATTATTTTATTTTTGAGAAATAAAGACCATATGCTTTATGATCATTTGAAAGTTTAAGGGGAGAAAAATTTACTATATTTGTTGTCATTATATAAGCTAGTTTGATTTCATGTAATTTTAAAGTTTAACAGATAAATATTTTGCATAATTGTTTTTAAAAATCTAATTTATTGTAACAATAAAAATATATAGTTGACAGTTTTAAATGATTTAAATGAATTTTTGATTTCTTAAACTATCTCATTTCAGACCTATGTAGATTATTTATCTCAAGCTGTACAAGTGGAATATAAAAGCAAAGGATTGATCATTCAGGTAAAAATATATAATGAAAATATAATTTTGAAATATTATTTAATGGTTATTATTACATCCATAAACTGCATTTATGATTTGTGATTTATGACTTGTTATTCACTGAACTAGATAAAATAATATGTCAGGGAGAACAATTTATTACTTATTTATAAGTAAAATAATACTCTGTAAATTATTAGATTATGACAAAGATTTATATTTGAAGCAAATTTAAAATCATCAGATCCATAGAGCAATGCAGGCTGAAGCACAAGCTCCTGGTAGGGATACCCATGCCAGTAAGGTCTATGGGGAGAAATGAAGCTAAGATTGACCAAACCCATATTCTGTGGAGATATTTATCATGGTAGTAACCAGATCTAAGTTTGATAACGGCTCAGACGTCTCCCAGGTTAACAAGGTCTGCATGCGTGGGTTAGGCAGAGGCTCACGTTTGAAAAATATGTTACCGTCTCCTTTGGTTACCAATGGCAAAAGCAGCGCCAGCCCAAGCAATGCTTGGACTGGCTCAACAGATGTGAGGAACCAGCCTAGCCTCGGTGTTTCTGTGGCAATGCATCCACAGATCAGAAAGGCTGGAAAACCACACCAATGGATGAAATGGACATTAGAAATGAACGAGTTTATCATCCATACTTACTACACCATCACAAAACTTGAAACAAACATGACAGCATACAGACAACAACTACACCATAGATTCTCACAACAATATCTTCATCTCACTGTCACTGAACAAAGGGTTGTTGACAGGGCCGGATTATCGAATAGGCAAAGTAGACAAATGTTTAGGGCCCGGCTTCAGTGCAGAAGATTTCTCTGTTTGAAAATGAGTTAAATTTAAGAAATTGGATAGGACAGAAAATGCTGTACTTAACAATTCTTTTCTTACTAAGCTCCTCTTGACTAGCCATTGCCTAAAAAAAAAAAAGGTCAACAGCCTCCCGTGGGTCAGAAGTAACGCCACGGGATCTCGCGCCATATAGATATATTCCTAGGTCCGCATCTCGTGGTAGTACCGATGTATGGATGGTTATGATTTATTTTCTAAATCTACACCTATACATTGCGACATCGCGTATTCGATATAGCATTCGAGTCGAGTGCGAAGATATTACAATTCAATAGTGTTTTATAAAAGAGTTAAAAAGGGTGACACTACAGTGTGACTTGGGGTGACACCACGATATCGCACCGGGTGTCAGCTACGCTAATGTCACATTATATAAGATTTGTTTAGAAGCAACTTATTTAAATGGGGCCCCAATTAAAATTTTGTCTAGGGCCCGCTAGAGGCTTAATCCGGTGCTGGTTGTTGATCAAAAAGAACAATTATACACAACAACCTTATCCCACAAACAACACTTGAACTTATCAAACAACAGGTTACTGATCAAATACATCAACAGACAAAAACATTTAACATTAATGAAGATCACGTAACCTGTTGGGATAATCTAGCAACAAGCACTGATTACAGCACACACACCCAACAACTACCACTATTGATACTACAGACACTTTCTCATCCACCACTGATGACATAGATTTAGTTAATATGCTCTCACTTATATTTCAGGAAACACTCACTCAGTGGGATAGTTAGCATGGGTGACACCCGGTGTGGATATCATAGTGTCACCCTTTTTAACTGTTTTATAAAACACTGTAGAATTGTAATGTCTTCGCACTCGAGCAACATGAACGCTATATTGAATATGCAATGTTGCAATGTATGAGTTTATAGAATAAATCATAATAATATTTTCAGCTGGTGTGAGCTCTCATGGCGTCTTTTCATAGCAAAGATACTGTGATGGTAAGCAAGTCGTTGATCTTTTTTTTTTTTTTTGTTTTTTTTAGGTACAGGCCTACCAGGTGTCACCCCTACACGAGTGACACCCAGGGTGTGCCACCCCCACCTATGCACTCACTAAATATACAGACACAGATTTCACACAAAGACCACGAATACCAAAAATCAACACGTCAAAGGAAGTAGGAAAAACACTAAATTATGTAAACACTCACTTACTACCACACTACATTCATTCAATTTCTACACTTGCTGACATTCATACATTAGTTTATGCTGGGCAGTCACAGTCATGACACACCATGGACTGAAAATACAATGACAGACAGATACACAGAAAACACAATTCTATCACAAGCCTGCCAGGCAGAGAAGAATAGAAACACAAATAAATGACATTAGACAGCAATTAGGCAAGCTGACACAATACACTAAAAACAACATAACACCCAAATTAAAGAAACAGCTCGAAAACATTTTCAAGAAAATAAAAACACACACAAAACATGACATCATAACACACACATTACAGAATACGTTGATACACTAAAACAAAAACTCTCAGCCAAAGCATGTAGACTCAAACGATACAAAACATGTACACTACGAAAACAACAAAATAAATTATTTACAAACAATGAAAAACTCTTCTACAGACAAATCAGTACCAAAACAAACACTGATACACAGTACAGTGGCACACCAACAGAAGAAGAACTCACAACATATTGGTCTTCTCTTTGGTCCAGTGCTGTCACACACAATGCTGATGCAGACTGGATCGAGGAGGAGAACAGAAACTTGCACAACATACCAACTATGCCCTGTGCTGAAATAAACATACACGATGTCCAATACACTGTTAACAGAACACACAACTGGAAGACACCTGGTGTAGACAACATTCACAATTTCTGGTACAAAAAGTTTACATCACTGCACCAGGAACTAGTTAAATATCTAACACACATCATCATCAATCCACAAGACATGCCAAATTTTCTTACTCAGGGCATCACCTACATGAAACCTAAAAACAACAATACCACAGACCCCACACAATACAGACCAATTACATGTCTTCCTACACTCTACAAATTATTGACATCCTGTATCGCAAACAAAATATACAAACATGTCGAAGAACACGACATTCTTACGGAACAACAAAAATGTTGCCGTAGAAATCACATGGGATGCAAAGAACAGTTACTCACAGATTCAGTCATTCTACGGCAAGCACACAAACAACACAGAAACATACACATGGCATATATAGACTACAGAAAAGCATTCAACAGTGTTTCACACAGTTGGCTGCTACATATCCTACACATGTACAAAATACATCCATCACTCATTGCATTCTTTCAAAACACTATGCAGCACTGGAGAACAACACTACATCTCAGGGTTAGTAACACTTCCATAGAAACAAACCAAATTTTTATTAGGCGAGGAATTTTTCAAGGAGATTCCTTGAGTCCTCTCTGGTTCTGCTTAGCCCTGAATCCATTATCCAACATGTTAAACAACACGCAATATGGTCACAATATCAGACACGAAAAAAAAACAGAGTATATACTGTCACATCTCATGGTACATGGATGACATAAAACTTTATGCATCCACACAAAAACAACTTCATCAACTCCTACAAATCACACATTCATACACCAAGGACATAAAAATGGAATTTGGCCTAGATAAATGCAAAACACTTCACATAGAAAAAGGAATCCTGAAGAAAGAAGATTTTGCACTTGGAAATGGAGACATTATTGAATCCATGGAAGAGGGCGAGTTCTACAAGTATTTAGGATTCCAACAGGCCAAACTAACAGAACATGCAAAAATAAAGCAAAGATTAATTAAAGAATACCAAAGTAGGTTAAATGCTATTCTCAGAACAGAGTTAAATGCAAAACACACAGTTAAAGCAATAAACACTATGTCATCCCAGTACTCACATATTCTTTTGGAGTTATACATTGGACTCACACAGATCTTGAGCAACTCCAAAGGAAAACAAGAACAACACTTACTAAGCATAAACAACATCATCCTAAATCTGCCACAGAAAGATTAACCCTTCCACGTAAAGATGGCGGACGTGGCCTGATTGACATAGTTAACCTTCACTACAAACAAATACAGTCACTGCGAGAGTTTTTCTATAAAAAACAAGAAACATCACAATTACATAAAGCAGTAACTCTAGCAGACTCGAATAACACACCATTAAACTTACACTCACATCATATGGACACAACACAACATATAAAAAGCATAGACACCATTAAGCAATCGTGGGCTCGAAAGGCACTCCATGGCAGGCATCCTTATGATCTGGCCCAGGATTTTGTTGACAAAACTGCGTCAAACAGCTGGTTAGCTCAGGGATGCCTCTTTGGGGAGATGGAAGGATTTATGATCGCCATACAGGATCAGGTCATAAATACTAAAAACTACAGAAAACACATACTCAAAGATGCAACACTCACAAATGACACATGCAGAAAATGTCACATCATGCCAGAAACTATACAACACATCACCTCTGGTTGCAAGCTCTTGGCACAGACAGATTATTTACACAGACATAATCAAGTAGCAAATATAATACACCAAGAGCTTGCAAAGAAACACAAATTAGTACACATCCATGAACCATACTATAAATACGTTCCACAGACAGTATTGGAAAACAACACGCACAAAATGTACTACGACAGAGCCATAATCACAGATAAAACAATTTATTACAACAGACCAGACATCACACTCATTGACAAACACAATAAAATCACATATATTATAGACATATCCATTCCAAACACTCACAATATACAAAATGCATGCACCGAAAAAGTCAGCAAGTACACAGAACTTGCCTAGGAAATAAGGCATCTGTGGAGGATGGATAGTGTGCTTATTGTACCTGTTATTCTCTCCTCTACAGGTGTCATACCACACACACTACACAAAAGCCTGGGCACATTACAAT
Organism: Centruroides vittatus; assembly: GCF_030686945.1. NCBI lineage: Eukaryota > Metazoa > Arthropoda > Arachnida > Scorpiones > Buthidae > Centruroides > Centruroides vittatus. The sequence goes on from NW_027122456.1 coordinate 4,391,723, forward strand.
TGAATAGAAACACATACATCACACTATAGAAGGCCACTATATTGAATACATGTCATATTGTGAGAAAGTTCCTGAATACAGACACACACACTGATACACTTCTTTAATTTCTGTTTTAGTTACTATGCCTTGACTTTGGTCGGCATAGTACACAGCCACCGGTGTTAACCGAGTATATCTCACTTAACCCAACACAATAATAATCTTCTAGCTTTATTAACCAATCTTCAAAAAGGGAAGTTTCAAAACAAGTTGTAAAAATGTAATTAAATTTTTGACAAATTAATAAACTGCAAAAAATCAAATTAAAAAAGTTGATATGATGAGCTTGTTTTAATCTTGCAAATGTAATATTTAAATTGCATACATATATAAATTTATGATTATCATACTATATTCATATTCACTTTTTGAGTTTTGTTAATAACATTTTAATATTGTAAATTTTTACTGTAGGTAGCTGAGATTATCTGTAGTAAAATTAGATTTAGTTAGATTTATATACTATGTGATGAAATGAAAAACTTACTCATGAGAACTACATTTCAAATACTCAAAATTTACATATATTTGGATATTTTGATCAAAGTTTGACCAATTTTTTGTTACAAACAGATCTCATGAATTAGAGACAAACATAAACTTTTGTAGATACAGATGATTTGTGATATTTTCACAAACTCTCCTCAATTTTTAATAAGTTTTTTTTTTTTTATAGAACTTTCCACTAAGAAAATTTTATGTTAGTAGTATAAGGAATTTCCATTTCCCATGTATTTTGAATAACAATGGTGACATAATAGTACACTTGGAAACTTGGCTTGTCATACATCACCAACACCAGATTACAGAATCACCAAATTTGATTTATGATATCAAACTGCTTGCTCTACATCTACTACTTGCAAGAAAACTTTTTTTTGATCACATATATAAAATACATATTTTATTATATCAATATATGATTAATTTTGTTAATAATGTTGACTAATTTGAATGCATCCATATTTCACATACCATATAGTTTCAAGAATCTTAACCAGAGGATAGTTATGGAAAAAAAATCAGCTATAACAGTTTTATTTTACATTACTAGAAATAAAAAAAAGTAAACATTATTTTCTTATTTTGTTACTAAATATTAACAATTCATATTTTATTAGTTCTGTAATCTTTTTCAAATTCACTCTGAAAGTGATGAACTGAAATGCTCATCACTATCAGAGGTTTAATGTTTCATTGTAAAATATATCAATTAAAGTAGTGTGATTCATTAATTGTAAATTAAATTAATAAATTTATATATAAAAATGATTTATTTTAAAATATATTTTGGTTTGAATACTCAAATTTCAAGTTTAATGCAATTTTTTACAGTCTGTCTTGCCATACTTTGTAAGTACCAGAATGTCAAAGATCAGGAGAGCTTCTCTAATGGTTCCTACCCCAGAAACTTATGTTAAATGGGCAATTGAAACTGTTGGTATTGAGAGCAGAACTTATGGTTATCCTCCACATAAATTACAGGTAAATTTTCACTATGAAATCTTAAATTATTAGAAATATATATATATATATATTATATTGATTGTATAACTTGATCTTTTCTTCCAAAATATTCTAAATTAATTTATTTCTAATTATTAAAATTAATGTAGATAGTAACAACTGCCTACCTTTAACAAAAATTAGAATTTATATAATACCTTTTATAATTCATTAGTCATATTATAGTCTGAATGAAAATCTGGCAGTATCATAATTATGATTGTTAATATTTGTCTGGCTTAGTTTTATATGTAATTCATTATTATATAATAATCAACAAATTCATATAATTTAGATAAAGTTACTATATACATTATATATATATATATATATATTATTAAATTAGTATAAACAATTACAAAGTTTGATTTTTACGACTATTATGACCTTTAACCATATTTCTAATTTTATTGACAAAAATTATTGTTATAGTAGCATGTTATAAAACTTACTTATAAGAGAAGTGAATACAACTACAAAGAGCTCAGGGATTAAAGTTTAAGAAATTCAGGAAAAGTTTTGAAGAAATTTGTTTCTAAATAACAATACAGTACTATAAATCTTGCAAATAATTATAATTATTAACAATATACTGCATGAATCTGTTATTGTTTATTAATAATAAGAATCTTTAATATTTTAATGATCTTCTTGTTGTTCGGACTACATGATAGAGCCAAGGCATGGACAAATGAGATTTATGATGTATAAATTACCAGCTTTTAGGAGAACAATTACGTCTTATCTACACCAGCCTGCCTGTTTATCTATTTGTCTGTTGAAAACTGTTCCAACAGTTTTTAATAGTGTCCAGGTCTAATCTGTTTCCTACCCATGTGAGAGTTCGGACTGGACTCATCAATAACTGAATGGATAAAACCACTGAATGCTGGCTATTGGCTGCAGGTTTGTACCTAACCAACTGTCTGGCCATATACAATTTTCTGGACTTATTATTTAACATCTGAATAGGGGACAATTTCTTTTAGTTTTCTAAGAGGCACTTCTCTTATGTTGCATTTCCTTATTTCACTAATCCAATTCTAATAAGAAATCTAGGAATTTCAAATTTTTTTTATCTGTACAGACAATAAAATTAGAAAAATGCAGAGAAATAACAATGGAGATGTAGCTCTGACATGGAGCATAGGAGAATAATGTGGTCATATTGAAAGTCACACTCATCAATCTCTTTAAAGTGATCAGAAATTGTGGGAAATAGATGTGACCCAAGGATGTTCCCAAATACTTATGCAATCACTGCTCTTAACAAAATGTCAGCTAACTCCTCGGTAAAAAATATTACCCCAAGTCATCTAACTTATGGAATACTTTACTAATGACACTGCACAATCAGGATGGATGAGAAAGGTATCTTTACCTTGCTATCTCATAACATACACTTTACCATCTGAGCTATGCAGATTTGTCTTCTTCACACACCTTCAGACCATCTGGCCCATAGAAGTTACTACATTTACATTTTCATCATCAGAAGAGCCTTCTTTGAGACAACAGCATTTAAATCCTGTTTTGAATAATCTCTCTATAGTTACTGAACTTGCTTTTATTCCATTATGCTCTTACCAGTTAGCTTTCATGTGTACAGATAAAGAATGTCAGTGTTTAGGATATAAATATTTCAAAACTGTCCTGGGCTAGAGTAATACTTTTTTTTCATTTTAATTCCTGTTGTTTTGTTTAAAAGTTGATTTTAAAGAGCTTAGACAGTGGATGAGACATTATCAACTGATTACAGTTCAGCCAAGATTCTATCTGACATGCAGGAAAGTCTTCACTCAAAGAAACAACTACACACTTTTTTCCTTGATGTTAACTGTATATACTTTCCTATAATTTCGTAGCCAACTGACAAAACAGACCATTAATGCAGAATATATCTCTACTAATTATTGTCTATAAAGAGAATGATATAATAACTGATAAAATTGACTCATCTATCGACATAAATTTATTATTATTATTGAATGCTGAATGGATAAAACCACTGGTGTGCCGCAAAAATTTTTGAAGGTTATTAATATTAAATAAACCTTTGGTGATTAATAAACATTTTATATGTTTTTCCCAAAACATTACTATTTTTGCAATACTATAACATCTAATATAATATAATTAGCTTAATTTTATGAAAAAAGCAGATTTGTAATGATTCATTTCAAGGATGACCAGTCATTTTTAATTTTTTTGACTTTTTCATTTGGTATCAAATAATTTTTGAGAAATTGTTTAATTCTTCTAATTATAATTATAATTTTTAATTATCATCAATTGACAGAATCTTCAGTTTGTTAATATGACAATAATGTGCAATACTTCTAATTATCATTTTTGTATTTATATATGCTGTATGTCTATGTTCCTGATAGATACAGAAATTTTTAAACTATTTTGAACATTAAAATTATGGATTAAATCATCAAACATTACAAGAAAATGTAGATTTTAATTTAAAATTTAAAAATTTTTTGGGTGTATTATCTATTACCACCAGAGATATAAGCCTGGCAGGCCTTTCTAGAACACGCTTTATTTGTAAAATTTTTAATTTCATATAATTCAAAATATTAATTTGGATAAGTTTTAAAAAATGTAGGTATTTATTTAGTAGTCAAAAAGAAAACTGAACTTTTGTCATAGGTTTTATTAAATAAGACAAACTACCTTCAAAGTAAACTCCTTATGCACCTACACACTTTTACCAGCATTTAAACCATTCAAAATGGCATCCAGGACTGCTTTACTTCATAATGTCTTTAATGACTTCTGTTACTGCAATTTTTATTCTGCTGCTTATTGGAGTCTGCAACTCTTTAGCTTCTCTTTCATTTAAGGAAACATATCACAGGGGCTAAATCAAGAAAGTAAGGATATTGAGAAAACATTCTGTTTCTTGGTCAGATATTTCTGACTTGGAATGAAGCCAAGCCACTAAAGACTTCACAAAAAAAGGCTTCCAGTATTATTTTGACAACCAGTATAGATGCTAATAGAAGAGCATAGTTGCAGGAGAGTTTATTTTGATGATGGTCTTCCAGTGGTGCCAATAGGATTTATATCAACATATTTTGTATTAAATTGTATTGACAGATTGCTTTGCACATTTATGAATAAAATTTCTGTTATATCTTTTTTTTTAATTTTCCACATACATTCTCTAGCTAAAGAAAAAGTAAACTTATCTTTTGGTGGTCTTTTGTAAATATTTTTAATATATCTTTTATTAGTTAACATTAAAAGTTTAGTTCCTTTTTGACTCTACCATGTATTTTAAACTACATTCACGAATATTCAGGGGATTCTGTTAATTTTCTTTTCAGAACAGTAAGAGGACCCATAAAAATTGAACATATTTTACCCCATAATATCTATCAGCAAAAAAAACCAAAAATTAATTTTAATATTAAAATAAAGCTTGTGGAAGTCAATTCCGATTAGGTAAAGTCAATTCCGTTTTTTTTTTTTTTTTTTTTTCTATTTGTTTGGAAAAGGATCATGAGAAATCTGTTTGAAACTTTTAGGGAATAGATTATGGATTTCAGCTTGCACTGTTTCTTCCTTTTAACTATGTTGGCCAGATTGGTTGGTTATGCATAAGGGAGTCAAAATTTTAAAGAAAATTATAGAAAAATATCAATTATTCACAGAAGAATAATTTTTAATTTTCATTGATTTAATTTTTAAAAAGGATCTTTTCCAATTTAATGAACGCTAAATTTTTAATTATATTTTCAGGGTTATTTTCAAGAAATACTGTACAAATACCTGCCCACGGCGGTGATCATGTACTTCACTTTGAAGAACACTAAGAGCATTCGTTCGCGCTACTACAAGAAGTACGGCATCGTGGATGACCGAAAATAATTGGATCTCTTAAATGATTCGCTTATGGTGAAGGTTATTAAAAAAGGGAACAAATGCAAATCTACTTACTTCTTTTATATCGTTATAGACTTTTATTCAAAAACTTGTTTATCGTTAAGAAAACAAAGCTCCCTTTGTATTCTCCATCGAATAAATACAAAACATTCGGTCAGAGATATAATGGGGCCATTTTGTCCATTTTTTGTTACGCCTTTTTTAAAAATAAAGAAATCTCCAGACGTTTTATATACTTCGATCTTTTGAAGTAAAATAATAAGATCTCCGTAATGTTTTGAACTACGTATAAAAGTATAATTTGTTTCGTTCATGTAGAGAATAAAATTGTGATATTGTTGTAACACACATTCAAAATTTATCAGCAGTTGATGTAATTGATCAAACTCTCAAATCAATTATTCATTTTATCCGAAATGACCTTTATGAAAAATAATTTATCATTTATTTACAGTTGCTGAAAATATTTAATAATTACTAAATAGAAATATTAATAAAGCAGTACAAATTTCCGGTGTTTAATAAATCAGTAAATTCGTACACGGAAGAAAAACTATCGATTAACGTAATATTTCTGTATGTACTTTTTTAAATTAAATCTTTGTTAAAGATTCTGCAAGCGTTCTAATCATATCTTTGTGTTGTTGTTGTCATTTTTGCATATCCCAGACAATAATAATGTCGTTATAAATAATTTAATGTTGAAATCTGATAGGCAGATTTGTAGTCTTACGTATTTATTCCAACGCACGATAAAATAGAATTTATGAATTTAAAAACCGGTAAGATACGGAAACAACGTTACGAACGAGAACATTGTATTATTTATATATGAACTTCAAAAACGTTGATTAATAACCCCAGCAAAATGTCTTTAGGCATAATGAGGCATCTGTATCAATCAAATACCTCATTACTTTATCATATTGTTCAATAAAAAAAACTTAAGAAATATCGAATAATTTCCTTTTTATATCTGACGATAGATTTTTTTAATAATTTGATCTGATTTTTCCAAAATATTCGGAATACATTTCTGTAATGATTTTAATATGCAAGTTTTGTCATGGAAAGAAACTGGACCTCGTTAAACCTGTTTTTCCACGTTTTTCCTCTGCATTATTTTTCAACATACAGTATTCTCACCTGTCCCATTTACATGTCCATGTGTATACAATATAATTTTTTTTTCTAATTGAAACATAGCACTAAAATATTTCTATTAATAGAATATTGAGCCAAAAGTAGACCCTATAGCCGTGACTTTCAACCGGTGTGCCGCAAAAATTTTTGAAGGTTATTGAATAAATTATTTTTCAAAGAAGACCAAAGAACAATTATGTGTACATGTCAAAATTAAAACCTCCGAAAAACACGTATAATCAATTTAAATTATGTATGTTTGTTTGTTATAATAATATAGTAAAAAATATATTCGTAAGCAAAATTATGTGTGTATAACACCAAGTTATTTCATTAATATAAAAATTTCTTTAAATAATAAAAATATGTATAATTGCCTATATTTAATTCAAATTCATTTAACTTAAAAATAGCTGGACATTGGGCAGGTTTCTAATGCCAATTATCGTGCCACTTTTTTTTAAGACTTAATGTTTATTGCCTTTCTTATGTAAATGAAAATTTATTAATTTAAATAACTTGTAATCTGCTGCTATTTTAACGAACAATACTGTTTTATTTAATTAACCTAATTCTTTTTGTCTATATTTTTTGTAAAGTGGCAAGTAATATGGCTATGGAATGTTTATAAACGCAACTTTAAAATCACGTAATTTTTTTCTGCCGAAATTAAATTTATAGGTTCAAGTATGTGTCGTGAAATAATAAAGGGTTGAAAAACACTGACCTACAGGTTTAACACTTCTGTCACCACACTGTTCTCTGATGTAGGCAAAAAGTACAACTGAAGATAAAAAGTACTGTACGTACTTTTTGTCTTCAGTTGCTTTTTAAGATTAGCATAGGAATATTTATGATAAGGAGTATTTATGGTAAATCGGATAGGAATATTTATGATAAATCGAATCGTCTCATCTCTGGCAGCGGAATAATCGAACTAGTCTTATTCCTGAACCTGTGTTGGTCGTGTAAAAGTGCATACTACAGCTTTAGTACGATCCTAATGTGATAGAAAGTTATAAATTCTCATCTGCCACTAAAATAAAGTGATTTATATCTTCAACTATTTCAATTCTGTTATTCCATTTACCAGTATAACTAGTTGTTATTAATTATGGAATACTTTAGAAGTTTAAAAAATGGACCATTTTTAATCCATGATTTATATTTGATTTGAAAGAAGACGAGCAAGTTTGACGAAGATGGTCCGATGGCCGGATTAAACATTTCTGAGACTGGCATAAATTATTTTGTAAATATTTTAATCTGTATTTACATAAAATTCGTCAATTCAAATATAAGATAGCTGTTGAATTAAAATGCAATTTTTAAAATATAAAATAACGAAATCGTAGGAAAAAAAAAATCTTATTTTTCCGAATTTCGTAATTTTTTTGTTCGTGCAAAGACTATGAAATTTGAATGAATAAGAATTGGAGGAAACTTGGATAAACAAATATGAATCTTGTAAATTTTTCACAACAGGAAAGAGTGATAATGTACTTTACACTTGTTTGTTACAAGGGCAGTAAAAATGGGAGTATCCAGGCAGCATGCTTATGGTGTTGCACCGTTCCTTGATACCGAAGCAATCAGTTTGTTACTGTATTTTTATTTTAATATAATACTGCATAACTTCAGTAAACAAAGTAATATTGTACAAACAAACAAAATTTAAACTGATATTTCACGGAAACGCATGTCGAAAAGTATGGAGCACAGATACTTTTGAATTCAAATGTAATTAACTAAAATTTCGATCATTTCTAGTGAAAAGAAATGCAACGATTTTATACTTTTTCTATTCCTCCTGTTGGAATCAGGGTATAAATCGCACACTAATATGTATAATTGGTATCAATCTATCAATTCAAAATGATCAATTATCATCCTTTTAACAATTTTTAAAAATCTAGCAACGAGTTGCGTAACTTTGAGATTTTATTTTAAAAATAACTTTTAAATTATTAATCACAATAAATAAATAAAATTGTGTGTGACGCCATCTGTTACGAGATTTTATAAAAACGTTCAATATTTTTAATTATTTCAAAATGCCGAAATTTGGAATTTTGAGGGTAAAGATGTCTGAAAAGCTGTAAATGCTGACAAGTAACATTTTCATTAAAGTTCGACCCCATTCGAGATAGGACACGTGGCCACCCACTGTTTCTCCATCCCTTCGACGTTTAATTAACCATCAAAATTTGATAGCATCAATGCCCTTATATACAAGCTAATGTGTCAAATTTCTTTGCCCCCTTTTTACCCCATCCCGAGATATTAACGTGTTGACGTTATTTCGTTTAATATTTCAGGATGAAGAAACAAAACTTGGCACGGTACTTTGTGTTTAAGGGCATTGATGCTATTAAATGTTGGTGGTTAAAGGGGTGTCACGTATCATATCTCGAGATGAGTCGGACTTAATGAGGATGTTATTCGTTATTAGCATTTACAATTTTTATTAATGAAATTCATCACTACCTTCAAAATTAAACCTTTTGCCATTTTATAATAATAAAAAATATACTGTAAAAGCTAATTTTTAAAAGCCGGGAAAGTTATGCAACTCATTGCTGGATTTCTTTTAATATATAGAATATAATATAAATTTTGAATTTTAACTGAAAAAGACTTCTATTTAAAAAAAAAATTGTTCATTGGAATAAACTTGAAACTTAAAATTATTCATTTGGAAATTTAACGTTCTAAATTGATGAGGTGAAGTTCTCATTTATTTAATTTTATAATAAAATATATATAGTTATTTGAAATAGCTAAACTTTTAATAATTATATTTCCTAATTATATATTTGATTTTCTATAGAAGAATTAATTATAGAATAATAAATGGTTCGTTCTATAAGATTTTCAACGTCTTGCGGAACGAACCATTTATTCTTATTTTAAAATAAGGACGTGTAGATATTTGTTTTGTGAATACAATACTCGGAATAAGATAATTTTGGAAGCTTTGTTGGTGAAAGCTATTATTATTATTACAGTATTCTGTTCCTTTCACGCGTACCTGCACGAATGAAGAGGGCCAAAGCCAGCTTGCCACGAATTTTCGAAACATTCGATAAATAATATAATTTCTTTAAACACGAAAGATCGAATCGTACGTTTTTAGTTTTCTAATTAGACAGGGACCATTTTACATTTGATACATGACACATTACTGCTCATTTATTCCGCATTCGAATCGACATATTGGCGGTAATGCTTGTATAAATCGTTAACGTTTTCCCACATGATTATCATGTATGAAAGTTTTATAATATATATTGTGACTCGATTGGTCATTTTATAAAACGCTAATACTATAACCTATACGCTTACGCAGAAATGGACGATTCATCTTTATTCGGGATTAATCGAGCAAGCGATATTTTATTTTCGAGAACTTGAATCGATTCAGAAACTGTTTATCAACTGGCGGAATTAATAAAACTTGGCACAACTTTTCTTGCAAATAACATGGCCCGGGGTGCGTTGGTTCGCCAGTGTTGTCGCGCTTAATCGCAATCGGTATTGATTTTTATAGCGCTTTCTGTCCCTATTTAGTTATTACAGGATTTTTAAAAATGATTCTGCATGTAGGTATATAAGTTAATGACTGGGACTAAGTTTCATCAAAATCTCAGTAAGGACACGTAATCGAAGTGATACGTTAAAAAGATTGCACGAAATTATCGATTGCTCTAATACGATGTACTAATACAGCAGCGTATATTGCAGTACGAGTTGTCGCCGCTTACCAGTTGTTCACGTGCTAAATAAAATGACAGGTAAGTTGAAAAGATTACGCGAGTTATTTATAAGTAAATACTCGTATTAACACGCAATCAATTTGGCGCAGATGATGCTGTTTTGCTAACAATACTGGATAATAATAGTTCAAAAACGAATTTATTCAAAAATGAGACTATTACAAGTTACGTTTAAGCCTGATACAAAACACACTCTAGTTCTGGTTTTATTAGTGACCAGCGTGATTCGATTGATCGTCAGTTTAAGTATGATGTCAGTAGCCTATTACGTCCAGTCCTCTTTCCAGGGTCAAGCACCTTTCCTTAAAAGTTACTATAGTGCCTACACCGTGCCCTCTATTTTGTATACTGCCGGAAGCTTTATCATCGTCTCGTCCTTTTGTGGAATATATCTATCCGTGCGATGTCAGCTGGAAGAAGGAGAAGTCAATGTCAGGACTATCGCGCTATTCAAGATATATGTTTATTCTTGTGTCTTTCTGGTTATTTATATATTTGTAACCAGCATGATTGTTTACGGTCACCTCACGAAGGTAGAAGAAGCTCTAACTCGTGGCCTATCCTCCAGTCTCCAACAATATCGTCTCAGACCACGGGTCAAAATTGTCGTGGATAATACTCAAATCCATTATTCCTGTTGTGGAGTAAAGGATTACGAAGATTGGTTCCGAGTACCGTGGATAGATAAAGCATTCGTTGATCCCAAAGAACCCAACGTGGTCGAGTGAGTGGTTAATTTCTATTTATGATTGGAAGAAGAAAAAAGTTAACTTATAATTTTTCTAATTCTTAGAAAAGACGGTCAGTATTATACAGAGAATGTTCCATTTAGCTGTTGTGATCCAAGTTATCTGGGGGAATGCCATAATAACTTGGTTCGAAGCAATAAAGCCCATTACCGATACGATTATCGAATCAATCTCACTTTATTCAAAAGAGGTTGCAGAGATGCTTTGATGGACTTCTTGGGTGGAGTCGTGTTGATTGGAGTTGGATCCTTTTTCTTTAGTAGTCTGGTTTTGGAGGTATGCACTCTTCGCATTTAATTCTATTCTAACCAGTGTTTACTTAAAAGCAATATTTTTTCAGATATTCGTTTGTGTGATAAGTCGTTATTTACAAACATCCTCCATCTCGGAATGGGAGAAAAAAGATGTGATCCAGGGTTGGTTGATTGAATGGAAGAGTAAGAAAAAGAATAAAGAGCCGGTCGTATGGGCGGAATCCGAGTACGACTCACAAGAGTTAGAAACAAACGAGGAAAGAACCAAACTGATTAAGAGGACCGACAACTGACATCTAACAGAATCGAACGAGAATCATCCGATTAACATAGACAAACTTCTATTTAATAAATTTACTGTGGAAATAAGACATTCTCTCGAATAATTTTGATTAAATCCAAAAGGAACAAATAACAAACCGGAAGAAAATGATTAGCGCGACGTTAATTGATCGGAGGTTATCCGTCAAAAGCGAATGATTTACGCGATATTGTGTTTTCCATTGCGTTGTGACGTCAGCGGCATTGACGTCAACGTCCGTGTGCGGCAGTAATTGTACTTCCTCATCAGGTCGGTGCGACACGAAAAGCGGATGCAGTTATAAACAGGTCGATCGATACATATAATTGCCGAATTTCGTCGGCATCAATTTGCGTCTTCTTACAATATTTGCGGATAATTCGGACAAATTAATTATATATAATTTAATAAACACTATAAGGTTACAAAAAATTTCAGAGTTCTATCGGACAGCAGATCATGGATGAACGATGTGTGGAAGGCGTATCTGAAAGCAGAATGTACACGAGCTGTTCGATAGTGATACGAGATTACAAAGTTATGTACAATTATCTGAACTAAGTGGAGGAAAGTATCAAAAAAGTTGGAGTCCCGAGCTAAGGCTCTGATTTATTGCGTTGAGCCAGAATGGCTTTATCTTAAATTTGAGTTTCGCCACTTCCGTCACCGCTTCCGCTGCCCAGGAAGTTCTTGTTGCCCGTAGGCTTCTCGCTCAAACTAGCTCGCCCAGTGACAGATATCTTTCTCAGTTGACCCGCTTCGACCAATTCTAATTCTTGTCGAGCTGCATGCTCGGCGTCGATCTTGTCCAACTCTGACTTGGAAAGATGATAGACGATGCCGGCCCCGAAAGCATCACCCAATACATTGATGGACGTCCGGATTCTGTCCCTGAGGAAACAACCAGAGATGGATGAATGTCATAAGTAACCACACAAATTAACAGATACTTACAGTAACCAGTCGACGGCCACAATCATCGAGATATCTTGGGTGGGTAGACCCACGGCTGTCAAAACTAACAACATAGTGACTAAACCCGCGCTAGGCACGCTAGCGGCTCCGATACTGGCAGCCGTGGCAGTCAGGCTGTGGAGAGATGGAATCAATAGACGAAGTGAATATCCGAATGAGCCGGAAAGTTACTTACCTGACGGCAATTACTTCCCCTGCCGATAGTTCGATTCCGTTCATTTGTGCAATAAACAACGCAGCTACGGCTTCGTATAAAGCAGTGCCATCCATGTTTACGGTGGCACCCACCGGTAAGACAAATCTAGTCACTCTCTTATCAATATGATTATTCTCTTCCAGACAGCGAAAAGTGATGGGGAGAGTGGCAGCACTGAAATAAACAAAATAGCAAATACCTGTATTTTTAGCTTTTAATCCTGGAATTCCAGGTAATTCTATCATTTGTAACTTACCTGGATGCTGTTCCCAGAGCAGTAATCCATGCTTGTAGCATTCCTTTGAAAAAAGTTAGAGGATTTTTTCTGGTAAAGATGAAGTAGATGCCGGGTAACGTGATGACGGCATGGATGAGCAGACCAATTATGACAGTTAACATGTACATACCGAGTTGCTGCGCGGTCAGAGCCAAATCGCTGATGGACATAATCTTTCCAATGATTAGCGACATAATACCAAACGGAGAATACCTGTGGATAGAATTAATTATTTTATTTTATTTTCCTAGCGATATATTTATAATTTTGTATACTATATTTTTGGAACAACACTTTCAGTTTAGAAATTGACTTTTATACCCACCACATGACGATCACCACAATATGCATTATGATATCATTCAAAATAACGAAAAAGCGGACCATGAGTTCGCCTTCGTATTCCATCTGACCGGTAATGATGCCAAACGCAATGCAGAATATGATCAATCCTAAACGAAATTTTGTATATGAAATTCTGTACAAATTACATTTTAAAATTCTAAATTAATTGGAGATTCGAAATATCTTAAAAATATTACCCAAAACGTTAGTTCCGTCCTTATATATAAGACTCCTTTTCAAAATGGTTTCGTTGGCAAAAACAGAAATATTGGTTCCGTCTTCCGCATGACTTCGAACTATCATAGGTTTTTTTTTGACGTAGGTGGTTTCCACTTGCTGGAAACAGGCTTGCAAAAGGTTTTCCGGGAACATGTTCCTGCCGAAAGTTAACGACCGTCAATTCTTTTCAATCAAAAACTAATGGTGCTCCGAAGCAATAAACTATCATCGTCCATCGTACCTGATTAAGTCTAAAAATGCATCAAGAGTGGATACTTTCTTCTCTTCGGTACCCGTGCCTACTTCTTCTTTAATGGAAGGATCACCGGGATGAATGGCCAGAACCAGAATAATGCCGACGACGGCTGCCAAAATAGTAGTGGTGATGTAATATAAAAGGGTCCGATATCCCATTTTCCCACTGGATTTGGCATCCAAAGAGGCTAGACCTATTCGGCATTCGTTACGGTGAGTAAAAATGATTATCCAAACGAAAAGACCACAATACCGTAACTTACCCGAAACCATGGAAGAAATAATAAGGGGCAGGATTAACATCTTTAGCATTCTCATGAGAATGTCACCCGGAAAGGAGACCAACATGATGGCGTCATCGGAATATTCGGCGAATCGCGCCAAAAAACCAAACAGGATTCCCAAAATTACACCGAGAATGGTGAGAACTAGCAACAAATTGTCTTTCGTCCATTTCCACAGCTGAGGAAAAAAACAAATACTTTTAACCACGATGTAAAAATTATAAGAAGTGATATAGAAGCATTACCTTTCGTCCGAACGTCCTAGTAGGTTCCGTCAATCTGATTACGCTCGATTCGCTTAACATGGGCATCTTGGCATTTGAGTCAGCGGTTTTCTGTTCTGGCATTTCTCCAAACCCCTCTCTGATCTGAAAATAAACATTTTAAACTTCGTTCTTTGGGGAAAATGTTATGTGATGGCAATTTCTTGAACTTCTGACAAATTCTTAAAAAATTGGACTTTTAAACCTAAAGCCACTATCGTTTCCCCAATTCTGACTTAGCCGAGGTAAAAGACGATGCAGTTTGAAGAAAAATGGATAGTTATAATGGTTATTTATCAATGGCTATCTCATGAAGAGACAGATAATTGTACCAAAGTGAATAGTGTTTTAGTGATAAGAACGGAATAGTGTGCTTTTTATACGAAAGTTTCTTCTTCTAATCTATCACAAACGTTTTACTGCATGTGAATATCTCCGGTTAAAACCTAAATACACCTTGTGCCGATTTATGTTCGGCAGAAGTTAAACTGTTTAGGGAATAATTAATGAAGATATAAAGAAAATATTTTGATAACATTTGTTACTTACTCGGCTGGATGGCCGGTGCTGGATCTAGATTAGTGTCCAGCCTCTTATTTTTCCCTCAGCGTTTCGTATCAAGAAAACAGACACTATTTAAAATCGGTCCAGATTTGGTTCTGATTATAGAATGATTTAGTGTCCGCCGACGATTCGGCAGTGGATCCAAAGTTAGAAAGGGAAACCCGTTAGGAGCTGCGTCAGAGGGGTCGATCCGAGGAAGGAAATGAAGAGCGATTGTCGTTCGAGAGAGGCAGGAAGTCTGCTCTTTTCAAGTACGTCCACAACGGAAATCCCTGAGAATCTCCTGAAGGAAGACCGCACAGACAATTTCTCTCTTCATCTTGGCATTTTCATCATCACGCAAAAAGGAATTCGTATTTTCCGGTGTAATTACTAGTAGTTGCTTTCTTCTACTAATTTTTGAAATCTGTAGATTTTTCCGAGTAACAAACAAATAAATGTACGAATGCTTCTTGTTTTTCATGATGGCATTTACAATATTAGCCAAATGAGTAAGGGAACTAGCCTCTTCGTAACAGCTTCGCGCTTAACAAGGAAGTTCTGGTCATTATGAAATTTGAGGGCTGCCGAACTGAGTTTCCCGCGCTTTTTATCTGAGAAATTTTAATGTCAACAAGGAAACAAGCTAAATTAAAAATCACTTTAAATTCCTCAATTACTATTAGTATTGCCAAGGATCAAATTTGAGTTCGAATATATTTCGAAAAAGATTTTTATTTTTATTTTTAAATAATAAAAGTACGTTTTAAGTTAACCGAGAGCGAAACCCGTCCCAACCATTTCTAATCATTACACAAACACGAGGTGAAACCGTTCTCGAAATGGAAACAAGGAATGTAACTAAAAATGAACAGATCAGGTAAAACCGGAAGACCAAGAGATAAGGAAGATGGGGCCAGTGCACCGGGAGACAACAGGTACGAACCACCTTGAACAGATATTCTCGACGTCATAAATCAAGTGCGAGAGGAAGAACGCGTCGTACGGCGGTAGATGTGAAACAGGACATTCTCACTCATGTAATGGCACTTAATAATGGCCACCATGCGAACCCTTTCGTCCGATCACTCTGAATGACGCAAATATCGCTTTATCGAGTTCAGATATTCCTCGTGTGTGTGTGTGTGTATACACATTTTGTTTCTCACCGTCAGATTTTATAAACTGAGTTTTTCGGAAGATGTTCCCGTTCCGACACACACTCGCGAGAACTACTCCGATTCTAAAATAAATCTGCAACGTTCATTTGTGGGTGGGGAGAGAAGACTGGAAACGAGCAGAATAATAATAAAAAAGCCAATACGCACCGTGAAGTTTCTATTCCGCCGTACGCCGACACACCGATGGCGAGAATGGCAGATGGCAGTTAGGAGTGCGCCCGGTCACGTGACGCGCCATCCCTTTCCTCCTATCGGCCCGAACAGTAATTGATGAGAAGGGACAGGATGACGCGAGTAACCTTGGTGTTGATAGGTATTTTCTATAGCCACACAGAAAGTCGGTCCGTCCACAGTTCCCAGAGCCATTAGCGCATTGCAAACGAGTAAGAATCGGAAACGAAGGCGCGAAGGTCGGTTTGGAGGTCCCTTGGACGAGTCGGGCTAATTTTATTGTTTGGTCGTAAAAATTAAATTCAGACATGAGAACTTTGCTAAAACATTTTATTGAAGAAGGAACAGATACAGAGCCAACAACCATAATTAAGGCCTGCGCGGTGTTATCACAGCGAACGGACGAAGTAGAAAAATATCCGGGCCACCCAGACTTGGAATGTGCTATAGCGGCCCGGTTCGGCTGGTCCGAACCCACGAGAATCAAAATAAATATATTTCATTTCTGAGATTCAGTTTATTATAACAATTTATATATTCAAAAAATAAATTAATCTAATTAATCAACATCCGGCGCGGGTCGGACCCGGCGCCCCCGGTCCCTGCTTCGATCCCTCCACCCGCCCGTTGCTCCGGGACACAGAACAGAGCAGATAGGCGGATGTACTTTTAAATAGTAAGAAAATTGCATCCAGTTACTATCTAAAGTGGTCCCCCAACCGCCATCGGGACTAGTGGCATTGCGTCCAGAAATCTCGTCTCTTTAGAGGCGAGCTCGAATTCTCCTCCCAATGGATACGACGTTAAATGCGACGATAACTGGCATTGGCTGCGCATAAGAGTAGCTTTCCCGATGATATATGTACACGTTGTTCTCCCCCGAGTCGACGCGACTTCCCTGTAGATCCTCGATATGTACTGTACAACACTCGCTTCCAGAGGTCCGACCTCTCTTCCGCTTTTTTGGCACGGTTGGTTATAAGGCACGATGACCACCGGCCGGTGAACAGGGTGCGTGCAGAAGAGTACTTGGAAGACGTCGTCCAAATGGGACGATGATCTATCGTTACCTGCGAATAACTAAGATGAGAAAAATACTTTCACTAAAAACGACAGACAATATAGTTCATATTCACCTGAGGAAGCGAACGGATGGCTGATTCTCGGGATCCCGTCCGCTGGGGGAGATGACCCGCTCCCGAATCCCCACTACTATCTACCTGTAACTAAAATAATAATCATTTAGAATGTGTATGTTTGCAAATGTTAAAAATAGTTTAAAATTTGCTAATATCTTAGCTGTAGATGTAAGTTATTATTGACGTAGGCTATATCGAAATTACAAGCAAGCTATAGGTCTACATAAAATGATAACCCCACAATAAACTCAATATAAAACACCCTATATAAAGTACTGTACAATACTTTTCTGACTCTTATTTGTTCGTTATATTGAGAATTTATTACGTTTGTATAAAAAATTTATAGATATATATAGCCTATACAAGTTTTTCATACAAACTCTTTATATATATATATAAAATTTTTTAAATATTTAACGGAATAATTGGCTTAAAAAATTTAATGTAATCTAATTATAAATATACGAGTATATTATACATATAAACAGCATACAAGTTATTTTAGATATAGAAAATTTCTTATTGTGATAAAATTCTAGACCACACTAGAATTTTTGCACATAGATCCGATTTAGTTAATTCTTAACTATCGCCAATAAATCATTTATTATTTTTTTGCATGCTACTACTGTATTTTTGTTTCATTATGTTTGATATATTACGAAATTATATTTATGTACTTAGACTTTTTAATCTGATAATGAATTAGATGTTTTTTGTTTAAACAATAAAAATAAAATATAGATTTTAGTCAGTTGGGAAAAAAGGTAAAATGTAATGTAATTTATGTATTTTGAAATTTATTCTATGATAAAATAATGGATTAAACGATGTAATTATAATAAGGTATAAAAAGTCTAACTAAAACACACCATCTACAGATCACATAATGTTTATTGCATTAGATTGATCTATTAAGACAGGGCTTCTTAAACTATGGGTCACGACCCCATTTGGGGTCGCTTAGCGAAATCTTGGGGTCAAGAGATTTTAATGCAAAATATTGAAAATAATTTGTGAGAGTTTGAAAATGGCACGCATTGTGTGGTAGGTTTCGTGAGTTGCACTTTGCGTCACTTCTGGTGCAGCGAGACAACTATTCAGCAACACTGATTGTAGTGTGAACTACTATAGTGTTGTTGCTTTTCAGTGTATTCAGTTGTCTCTGTTCCATTGTAACACAAGAGTGAACTGTGGTAGTACACCATTATTGTTTTTGCAAATTTGTATATATCTTCAATATATATGTATATTTTCATTGTATTTCATATGTATATTGCAAAATATTTATATATCTTTATTTTATATGTTTTTTGGGGTCGTGAAAAAAATCACAATCATAAATGGGGTCATGAATAAAAAAGTTTAAGAAGCCCTGTATTAAGATATTAATACCAAATCTTCAATCTTTTCTATTGTTTTTGTTCTGTTACTATAGAAAAATAATATATTGAAAATGTTCTTTGAATCTTTATCAATTTTAATAGTATAGATAACATCCAGACATTCTATGCAGTCACTTTTATATATCTTCTTGTATCTTGTTTCATATGCCAAAAATTCAGTTTAAACATTGTTTCCCTAAAGTCAACAATAATCATCTTATCTAACAAATGGTATGTCATCATTATACTGTGAGAAATTAATGAATTATTTTATAATATGAACAAAATATGAGAAAATACATTTACAAATTTGAGAATGTCATGGAATAAAAACCAGTGAAAAATCAGCATTGCTGTACTTTTGATATGATTCTGGTATTATTCTAGCATCAATAAATCCAGATCACTCCAGAGAACAAGTTACACAATATTGAAAAACAGCTCATATCATTTTGTACCTTAAAAATTTTATGTATCGTATCCAAAACAGCTTTTAATGCCTTTCAAGAAAAGAAAACATAACTATAATTTCCAAAATTTCCCACAAAATGATAAAAATTCAATATGAATAATTTGAAAATAGAGAAATTCAGGTAATCTAATAATATAATATTCATTATATTATTAGATTACCTGAATTTCTCCAGGTACCTGAATTACCTGAATAGATAAAAATGATATTGGTTTGATACAAATTTTATAATTGGAACAAGTGATTAAATCTCAATTTAATATATAAAACTATTATATATTAATATCATTTTAATATTTTACATATTTATCACTTTTGACTTCATGGAGGAGGCAAACATCTCAAATTATATTAATTGAAAAAAACTTGCATTACAATAAAACTTTTTTCTAATCCAAACAAATTTTTTAAGATAATATGTAGCAACTTTATTTCATTTACTGCATTTCAACCATATTAGTCCTCTTTAATCTAAAGTTACAAATAAAAAAAAGTATAGCTATACAAGTATAACACAGAAGTGAACATGAGAATATTTATGTATGTAAAAAGCAAGTCTAACTAAAACATTTATGCATGCTGAAGTTTTAGACTTCAAATAATAATATTTAAAGAAATGGAGTGAAAATGCTTTAATTAGAATAAATGTAAAGAAGATGATTGAAAAAGAATAATTAGATGATAAACCAAAAGAATAATTAAAAAAGTTGGTTAATAAACCAAAATTATATGAAATGTGTGCCAGATGATTTCTCATGATGTGCCATAGGTTCGTCACCCCTGGTCTAGTTGCATATTAAAATAAAGGTGCTGAAGATTCTGTCTTTTAAAAAAGCTTTTTGACAGAGACACAATAATAATTATAGTATTAAGAATTACATTAAAAGTGAATAAATAAATAAATATAATGTGAGAACCGAGGGGTTAAGCTACGAGCTCAACCCCCTCGGTTCTCACAAAGTGGTGTCAGGATTCTAAGGAGGACACCGCACCGGAAGAGGGGTGACCTATAAAGGAAACCGTTATGCCAGATGAAGGTACTGAGCTCAAGGTTATCCAAGAGAAAAATCCCCTAGAGCAGTGGTCCCCAACCCTATGCCCGCGGGCACCATAGCGCCTGCCATTCGTTTTATGTGTGCCCGTCGCTGTGCGACCACGATAAAAATAAAGATATTTCGTTTTTAATGATTAACCACTCAAAAATAGAAATGGCGTCCAACACAGATAAAAGCTCAAAGCGAAATGCGACCAATCTCTTTTTCCCCTCCGCCAAATCTTCACCAACCAAATTTCCCATAACTGAAATGAAATAAACCGGTCCGTTCTGAATATCATAAAATCAAAGTACATATTACGACTTACAGATGAACACCGTGACGATTGCTTACGAGCAGGAATATCATCATACTCTCCTAATTACGAAGCAATGGCCAATGAAATGCAATGCCAAAAATCACATTTACTTTCAAATTTATATTTTTTATAAAGAATTTTTATACTCTGTAGATTTTATATGCATTGTTTAGTAATTACTTGTTTTGTAAAAATTATTGTTAATAGTCTTGTGTATGTTTTATTACATTTTTGGAATTAAATGTTTTCTGTACATTATGTGTATGTATTATTAACTATGTCCAAGTATAAATTCACCTTGAAAAAATAAATGGTGCCTGCCGTCCGGCCGGTATTCTAGAATGTGCTCTTAGGTACAAAAAGGTTGGAAACCCCTGCCCTAGAGCTATGTTAGGGGGCAAATAGTCCAGACTTAACGTCTGGTCCTCATAGGAGGGCATGGGTTCACCCCACTCCTGACACACCAACCCAGACAAAACCCATACACTTCCTTTTTTCCTGTGATTTCTTCATAGATAAAACAGTTTGAATATCAACAAGTATTACTTAGGTGTACTACGTACCCTGATGACCTTAGTCACCTCTGGCCATTTGTTCCGTGTGATTGACAGCTGTTATCAATTTTATAAGGTAGAATGAGTAACAATACCGGATAGACAAAAGTAATAAATTTGACAAAATGTTTGATTTTTGACAATTAGCGTAAACAAACTCCAGACACGGATCAGACTTGAGTCACCTTACATCAGAATCCCCCTGGGAGTCCCCTTGCAAAATGGGTATAAAAAGGGTTTGCACCCGCACCTCGGAGCGATTGTCCAAAGGAAGCCTCCAGGCCGGTAACACTGTCCGGACCTCTGCTCGACACGCCAAGGACCTCTCGAAACTTGATCGCCGTATTATCGAGGTAATCACATAAAGACTGATGTAAACCTCGCTCTTGGTAGAATAGTTACAAAAATTAACTATCGAAATGGAACCTGCGACAGTATTTCGACAAGAGCGTGTTAATTAACATCACACTAATAGAATTATTAATCATATATTCTACATTATATCTTCTATTTTTGTACTTTCTTTGTTTAATTTTAGTTTATTAAATATGTTGTTTTATATTCAAAGCATGTCATCCTTGAGTATGCTCAACACCTTATCCCGACCTCACCAACACTCCCCACTACACTAAATTACCCTCCTACAGCCATCCCCTGACAAGAAAGCCGATAAGTGGGGTCGAGCTTGCCACTTAAACTTGATGATTTAAATTCTATTGAAACTGAGCCTATATCTTATATCATATTTATACCATATTAATATGGTCACCAATTGAATTATGATAAATAATTAATATTATAATATTAGTAATCTACAGATAATTATCAACTTTTTATCAATTAAGAAAATCTTTGCTTTTAAAAAGATTCAAAATCTAAAATCAAAACATGAATATTCTGAAAGTTTAGCTCTTTAAGTACTTAGTAAACATAGGGCTGTATTAAAAATGTCAAATAATGTAAGATGTATTATATGCCAAAACTGAAGGATTGATACCAAGATGAATACAAGATTTCTAAGTAATTAAGTATACAATATTGCTTAATAATTAAAAATATAAAACAGTAAACAATTTTGTTAATGGCATGTATGCTAAATAGAAAATATCAATTTCCCAGCAAACAAAGCTGCTTGATATTGTTCAATTAATTATTGCTATGCCATATCAAGACATTTGATTTGATTGTATTGGTATTGATTGCTTTTAACAGAGGAAAATTCAATATAAGATATACTTAAATAATATAGATATATTTTAAATACATTATTTAGAATTAGTATAAAATAAAAATAAATCATTAGAAAAATATTTTATGTACTCAAAACTACATAAAAAGTTTTACTTACATCAGTAATAAAGATGTACAAAAAAATTTTAATTGTTTTTCATACATTTATATTAAATTATTTTGTTTAAAATTCTGAAATACAGTCATAACATGATTCAAAGAGAATGTTTACTTTGAACAGCTACAATCTTTTATTATAATACTTTTTTGACAATGTAACATTTGACAACAAAATAGTGACAATAGTAAATTTATATGAAAAAGTAATACAAGAAAGATCTAAAAGCAAACTAAAAAAAATGTTCTTAAAAAAATAAGTTTCATAAGTCATTATTGAATAAAAAAATAACACTAATTAAAATATTATTAATCATTAAACAAAAATATTGGTTAGGATTCAAATGATAGTATGGCTTTTTCAAATATTTTCCCTAATATATTCAATTAGTAAGATCAGAAAATAATTCTTAATTTCTACTACTTTATTCTTATTATTTCATTACATTTTTATGTTTGTATAGAAACACTTAGACTTATAAAGACTTCTCATTTAATAAATTTTGTTCTGATGATGAAATCTACAGACAAATAAAAATTAAAACTATATATATGAGAATCATTCAAAAAGAAACGAGCCGGGGCTGGAATGTGAAAACCAATGACAGAATTGTAATATTGTTGCGTTTGTAAGAAAGTGGTTCCAACAACAGCACGGAAGATCACAGCCCATCGCTAGAGGGTCATGGCTGCATACCACATGACTACAAAGCTGGCAGAAGCACATGTCAATCGTCCACCGTGGTCAGCACATGCAATGATATTACAATTCTGTCATCGGTTTTCACATTCCAGCTTCTGGCTTGTTTCTTTTTGAATGATCCTCATATTTCTAACTGAAGATATAGATTAAATGACTATAATATGTTCTTATAGTTGTACAGTTTTATTAAAAATAGAACTTATCTAATTTTGATTACGTTGAAAAAAATAGATAAACTACTAATTTTTACAATGTTTATAATGTTTTATTACTATTTTTATTATTATTAACTTGCTGACTTCTGATATTTAAATGTATTGAAATGCAACTAATAAAACAAAATTTATTTAAGTTAACTGTATAAAGTTACTTTCACTAAATTTATATTTGTCATTTTCAATTGTTATTTTATAATAATTTTGAAGTGATATATTGTGTTTAGTTTTATGTTAAAAATAAATGCTGTCAAAATGCTTATTACTGAATTCATTTAATTGAAAAACTATTTATTTAATTAAAACGATCACAAAATTTTAATTTTAAATAATTACAATAATTAAAGTTTATGATGAATACAATTAGATATTTATGAAAAATTTTACAAGTAAATAAATAATTTAATTCAAATCTATTTATGTAAACTTTAATTTGTTTGAAAATGAATAGAACTTAAAATACTTTCCACTTAAGCTTTGATAAATAAAAATATTAATTTTCATTTAATATTTCATATATCATACATTAGAAGAGTGTTCATTTTTTAACACATCACAAAAAAATTCCTATTTATATGAAAATATGTGAAACTTGATCCATATAAACTTTAAATCAAATGGTTTCATTACAAACAGAGATATAATATTTCTAATTGAAATTCATTATCGAATTTCATTAATCTATTTATTCTGAAAGTTAATTATGTTTTCTTATAAAATACTCAAAATTAAATATTAGAGGTTAAATTTCTTTTCATATTATAATATAGTAACATTTTCCACATTATTATCATCATAGCTTTAAAATTTATTATTTTTCTGCTTTATTGATAAAAAAGGATTCAATTGAAACTTAAATTTTTGAAGAATTTCTAAATGTCTATTATGTGCACTTCTAGTTCAATTATTAAAATCAGAAATTTATTTTCAACATTAACCAAAAAATTAATAAAAAACCAAGTTTTATAATGTTTTATAAGATGTATTCCTTTAGTAATACTGGTATAATTTTATGAATTACTAATTAAATCAGCATTACCTATTTCATAAACTTGAAAAAACACTTGTTACTATTTAATGCTACAGCTTTTATTTTCAAATTCCTGAAATTGAGTTGAGAAATATTGTGTAAATTTTCATGTGATTTCAGATAATAAACTAAAATACTGAAAAGACAAAATATGTCTGTCTGATGTTTGTATCAAAACAATCATCCTAATGTACACCCATCCCTCGTTTTACACGGTACTTCTTTTACACGTTTTCGCTTTTACACGGTTTAAAAAATAAATGTAGAAAATAAACTGGCTATGATCAAAAGAAACAATTTTTTAACTTCTATATTTCAATCCACCTTATTTATATGTTGTAGTTGATATTTAGGATACTAGGTGACAGTTTTATTTCAATCTGTCAAATAGTAACCGATAAACCGATATAGGGTACTCCCCATACGCATGAAGTTGCATTCATTGCACACAGTTTTAAACCAGAAAATTTTAATTTTTCATATTCATAAGTAACAAATGATTACATTATTTTTAATTACATTTTTTACATTACATTACATTACATTACACAATTACATTACATTTTTATGAATCTTTTAGATTTTATTTTTTGTTCCTTTGTACTTTGTATTTAATTAATAAAAAATATATTTTTTTTTCCTTTCAATATTTTTGTTTGATTTATGTATCTTTAAAAAATTGAAAAAATTTCATAATTAATAAACAACGAAATTATGCGTTTCTTGCATACTTCTCGATTTACACAGTTTTACATTCAAAAAGATACAAATTCGATTTACACGTTTTTCTCAGGAACCTATCTTCCGTGTAAATCGAGGGATAGGTGTATTGATATTTTATGTAAATAAGCAAGTATACAACTTTTATATTTTAAAGTTAAATAATGACAATTTAATATCACTATTTTAAGATAAAGATCCTTTCACAAACATGGAACTATTAAATTCAAAAGTAACAATATTAATCAGAATTGCTTATTATATGAATTTACACACACATTTAAAAAAAAAATACATTACAGACAAAATCATATTTAATTAAGAGAAACCATTACCTATTTAAATAATAATATCTGTTAAAAGGAAAAACAGTAATGTAGGTTTAATATATAAATTAGGAAAGCCACATATAATGCAAGCTATTAATGGTAATGTTTAAAATATTTGAATAATTTATGTTTCATGATCAAACACCACAGAAACAACACCAAAAATCATGCACATATGAGAATCAGAACTGTTTCTCAAATACAGCTAAATGTACTATATTAAATATTGAATAATTTTCAGTAATAATAATAATTTTCAAAAATAAAAATAGAAATTTCATCCTATTGAATTTTTTTTTTCTTCAATAAGATTGAAAAGCTCATTAACAAAAAAAATTTTGACAATAGAAAGATTAGTTCACTTTTTCAGTTTAACTATAAGAAGATTGTTTTTAAATCCTGCTAAATTCACTTTCTGAAATAGTAATAAAACAATTGGCAATAAAACATGCAATACTGACATTAAAATATATATGTAACAGTATTTAGTAAAGCATAAATTTCACACACAGTAATTTCTCAGTAAACAATGCAATAGTTAATTAGTAGCATTCTTTGAAATAAACATTTCTAAGAATTATAAGCTACATTTCCTTAAACTTGTATTTTCATAACAATGATAGCAAATCATAAAACAAAATAATTTTGAAATAGCCCTATAATGGAATAGATTCACATTATAAAACTTTAATTAGTGATTTTTATAAAGCGTTGCTTTTTTGCGATTTTTATTTGAAAATAAAAATAATTTTTAACTTATATTTATTTACTTATTAATATTTATGACATCTTATATGTCACTGATGTTGCATTCTTAAATGAAAGATTACTGCTTTAATTTTCTTTATCTCATTATTTCAGAAAATTTTGAAATACAGTGTATTTAAGTTTGAGTTTATTTCTTTACAAAAGTTTTGGTTTTATAATAATGTTTATTTGAAAAATTTTGTATAAAATATTAATATGAAAATACATATTTCTTCTTAAAAAATAAAGAAACATTTATCTTTATTAAAATTACTCTTTCTAAAAGCACATACAAATTAAGGAAAGTAATTCTTGATGATAAACATTTTAATTTTAATTAAGGTGAATTAAATATGCTATTGATATCTAAGTATCTTACAATATGATTTTAACTTTGCAATTTTATTTACTGCTTAATAAATTATAATGGTGATTCTATAATTGATCATGTATATTATTAGTAGCATAAACTACTCTCTCAATTTGTTTCAGTTTGCACTATAATATTCTGTTCTTTTTAAAAGAAAAATTTAACTTTTAAAAAATTAAATAATGCTTTTGTCTTATTTATTTACAGAAGTCACTTAACAAATAAGTGTTATTTTGATCTCATGAAAACAATGAAATTATATTTCTTAATTTGTATGTACTGATTTTCTTAATGCAATGTTTGGAATAGATTATATTAAATACTCATGAAGCAGTTACCTTAAAATAACCAAACAAATTATTTGAAATTTAAAGCTAAGGTGTTATATAATTAGTTAGTTTTACTAAGTAGGTTACCTTATAATAACTAACAAAAGAATAAAGTAATATAAATTCAATACCTAATTGTTTCTAACAGCATATTAAATATACTTATTTATTGTTCTTATATTTGGAAACTAAATTATTAATAAAAAAAAAAACTAAGTACAATAGAGTCATGCAAATTTGACTTAATGAGGACTGGGAAGGTGAAAAGTTACTGAAAATGATGAGTTTTACAGATAGCAACAATGCTAATCTAACTAATGAAATTTTTGTAAAAGTATTGTATGTGTAAATCCATGTACATATTAATTACATACCAATAATGACTATTTCTATTTCTAATTAAATTTTAATTTAAAAAACTATTGACTATTTGGTGATTACTTTCAAGTTAGTTACATTTGCCTGGTGGTGTATTGCAGTGGCATCTTAGAAAAAGAATTACATTCTTTGTTAACACATGGAATTGATGCCATTAATGAATGTCACATGTGAATAATGATAATAACATAACATTAGGATCAAATAAGTTGAGATAAAATTAAATTACATGTAATTGTTTTTTTTTGGATGACATAACAAGTTTTAGAGAATGTTGAGTTATCAAGAATTAAGTTTCCAGGACTCTACTGTAAATAATTTTTAAAATTTTATTACTGGATAAATATTTAGCTATTGTCACTAAAAAAAATGACAAAGTAGAGTTAATACGTTACTTCTTATAACTAGAACAAATTAATGTAAACTTACTATATACTGGATGAATCAATGATAAACTTACATAATTTATTATTATTATTATTTTAAATAAAAATCAACATTTTTTTAAAATGAAAACATATTTAATTTTGTAAAATTATTCAATTTTGAAAAAATATTTTTGAAAAATCAATTGTTGTTATCATCAACAAATGATTTGCTAATTATATATAATATTTATTAAGTTTAATGCTATTATTGTGTATTGCTCAATACATATACCATATATTTACAGTTTAATTTAATGGATCCAAAGATTTGAAAACAAGACAATTAAGGAAACTGATATGCAAAAGACATCTGATATTTTTGAAAAATATATTTTGTTTTATTGTAAAGAATCTTGCTTTAAATGAAGTAAATTATAAAAATATCATATGTTTAAACTATGTTGTTTTAATAAAGTCAAATGCTTATGTTTAAAATATAAAATTATTATTATAATAATATTGTGCATATGGTATGTGGCTGACCATATAGACAATTTAATCATTCTAAATAATAGACTTCATGAATCAAGAATAATAAATTTTAAATAATTTTAAAAACAAATCATCAGATTTAAAAATTTGATAACTTATTTTTAAAATTATTTATACTAAAGATACTTTTCATAACTAAAGATTATTATTAAATACTAAAGATTTTTTATAACTATTTTTTTAAATATAAAATGATGTTTTTATAGATTAACTTTATATTAAAAAAATCTCAAAACTGGCCATTAATTATATGTACAGTTTTTGAACAACTTTTGACCTCCTCCCTCCCTCCCTCCCTCCCTGTAGCGTACAATAATTTACTTTTGGTAAATTGTTCTCTTTGCTTTATTACTGTTCTTTTTACTTATGTGTACAGTATTTCATGAATCCCTGAAATTGAAGAAATTACTTAGAAAAGTTCTGCAAATATTTTATAACTAATGCTTTATTCACATAACTAGTAAGTAGACTTAAAAAATATATATACAAATTCATATGCCATTAATACCATTAAAAAAATCCACATAGACAATTCCTGAACCCCACTTCCATCATGTACTATGATGTACATTTTGTAAATTCTTTTCCTGCTTAAACTGTACATATAATTATAATAGTACCCTTGTAGTACCAACATATAATCAGAATACACAGTAGTGTGATTATATGTTGGTACTACAAGGGTACTACTATAAGTATTCATGTAATGGTACCATTTAAAAAATTCACATTATCTAATATTTGAATTATGAACAATGTAACAAAAATTACTACATCACTGGTATTAGACTGGTATTAGATAATGATGATTAACATTTTAGGAGACTACTACAGATTAAATAGGGAAAGATATATAAAAAGGAGTGATTAGCAAGGTCATCTAGGTCATTTGTCAAACCAATTTTTTTCATATTTATGTAATACACAATGTTTATTATACTAATACATTTTTTTTTTGTTTGAATTATCCAAAAGAATCTTGAAATTTTGTGTTAATACAAGTAATTTAATATTAATATCTATGGAGAATGATAGTACAACCTAGTAAATTCAATTACCATATATAGTAAAATTTTGTTAAACTAAATATGTATAGGCTATATAATTTTAATTCAATAATTTTTGTATATAATAAATTATACATATTCAATTACTAAATAATTTTAACAAATTGCAGTTTTAATGGTAAAATGAAATTAAAAATTTTTTTTAACATATGTTAAAAAATACTTTATCCAAACTTTTTATAACTTTATATTTTACTGAATTAAATGCGATATAATTTGACTATAAAGTTCACTTAAACTATGTAATTATGTCAATTGAAATATAGTTTTTCCTATGTATGCAGGTTGAATATGGTTTCATTAACATTGAAGCCTACTAACCTGTTTCCTTGAGTCACTGTCAAGTTCCTGAATTGAAAAAACTAATGATGATAAAATAAAACATAAAATTAAATTCTCTACTGCTAAAATTTTTTAAAATAATAATATTTTATTTCTGTAGTTAAACTTTAGTGCAAATAACATTGATAATGGTTTTTTCTCATCTAAATATTGTTTTTCATTCCTTAGATATTTTAAGAAAATATTTAATGAGAAGCTATTAATATATTAGAATAACATTTACAAATTTTTGTATGAGAATAGAGCATAAATGTTGTTTATTTAAGAAAAACCAATAATAATATGTTATGGTAAAAGTTCACTTAAGAAAAAATTAAATATAAGAAATAATAATACTCTGACATTTTATAATACTTTTAATAAATCTCGGTTTCTATTAAATACAAATGATGCAGAAATAGACTACACTTTATAATATTCAATCAAAAATAATGTCAATGGAAGAGGAAAGCACAACTATATGAGTCATGTGAAGCTAAGAAAGTGAAGAATTAGTTTAATTCAAATTGTTTGGTTTTTTATGAACTTTAAATTCATAAAAATGATTTCAAAGAATAATTATTTCAAATTATAAATTTTACTTATTAAAAGTGTCATATTAATATGAGCATTATTCTAAATATTGCAAAAATATAACAACAATAAACAAAAAATAATAACAATCTTATATGAAAACTGACATTTTATTCACTGTGTTGATAAAATGAATAGCCTGAATAGCCCAAAGAAAATATTTAAATTGGAAGCCAGATAACTCACACAATGATACCTTACTTCCTAGCAATACTTTAATTGAATAGACAAATGTTTTTGGCCTTCCCAAGTTAACGACTGAATTAGAACATTTCTGTAATTGATGTTTAAATGCAAAGTATTCTAATTAGAAATTACAGATTTAAAATTGTATAATAGCAGATAGAACACAAAAACAAAAAAAAACAAATTACCAAAAGAAATGTTATATACAATATACATATTTATAATATAATCAAAAATTAAACTATAGAAATATACATAGCAGAAAACACATAAACTCCAATAAAAATAATCAGAGCAATGAAAACATACATTAATAAATGAGGCTGCAAATGTTTGGCTGTTTAATTAAAGTGCAGCTAGGAAGTAAACATGATAATGTGTAAATTATCAATAGATTTTCCAGTTTTAATTTTATTCTTTACATTGGAAACCGGTTTGTTTAATTTCTAGATATCTATGAAATATGATAGTAATCTTGAAATAAACTAATTCATTACTTTCTAAGAAAATGATATACAAGTTATGCAATTTTAACTATATTTAATTTTTAATTAGTTTAATATAACATAAATCTGCTTTGCTATACAGCTACATGTTGCAAATATGATTAATAACACTTTATTTCTGTTTGTAAAACTACCAATATTTTTTATCTATCTATTATTTTAAAAACAAGTTTTATTCTTATAAAAGAAAAATAATTAATTTAGAACAATCAAATATTCAAATAAAAGAATCAGTTACTGTAGAAAACTATATGAATATTTATGAATTTATGTAAGTTAATGGTTATATTATTCTCAGAATGCTCAAATAATACTTTCAAAAATTTTGCTTACAGAAAAAATATTAATAAGCTATTTTGTTTCAACAAATAATTGTATTTCACTAAAATTATTTATTTTTAATAAATCATAAAACCACATATTTTTTGACATATTATATTAAAAAAATCATAAGTTATTTCATTTTATTATATACATAATAAAATAAATTCATAATAATAAATCAGATTCTTTTCCCATTTGCAGCAATTTATAAAGTTTAAAGAGAATAATTGTTTCTGAAGTTAAAAACACATTTCAAATCTGTGCAGAAAAAAAAAATAATGCTTTAAACATATCTACATTTATGTTTCAAATAATTTTATTTATTATGTTTCATTGTAAATATTTATTAATAAAAGGCAATTAGTTATACCAATACATTACAAGTTAAGAGACTTTAAAGGTTATATAATTCAAGATAAATAATAACAATCATAGTTTCTTCAATCATCATTAAATAACTTTTTGAAAATATGGCATTTTCAAAATCTATTAGAACTTGATAATTTCAAAAATAAAATATTTGCATATTCAGTATTAATCCAAATATAATTAGTTAATAAGCAAATAGTATTACAAAATTATCCCTCAATTAATACAACTGAAAAGAAATATATAAACAAATTAACAAAACATAAATTTTCCAAATAAAAACTGATCTTTTATAAGAACATATGAAGTCTCATTGATATAATATATTTCCTCTAGAAGAAATACAGAAAGGTGAGAGTTTTCCCACAAAAACAGAAATATCAAAGATAAGAAATCAAGCCTAAATATTTTTATTAAACAAATAACAAGCCGGATATATTGTTTAGTAATGATAAGTTCAGCCTGGTATTTGATTAGAAATATCAAAATTATGTAATTGTATCACAGACATAAGCAATACTTTACTAAACATATATATATATATATATAACTAATCCAGATACACCACAATATATAAAATATATTTAAGGCAGTTGTAGATTCAGGAGCTTCATGATAGACATCTTTGTAATTTTTGCAAAACTACTGGCTGAGAGTATCTGAGAAGAGAAAGGTCTGTGATTGCCAAAAACAATCATATCTTAAAACTGATTATTACAGAAAATATCACATGACAAAAATATTGCAACAATATATACTTCATGATACAAACTCTTAGATTACTTATAGACAGCCAAATAAGAAACATAATATACCAAATGTTTGCACAAACAAATTATTTACTCATTAGAGACAGTGTTTGAAAACAACATGCATGAAATATACTATAACAAAATTATAATTATAAAACATTCTATCACAAATTATTATACATATTCATTGATGAACAAAATACAATTATGTGACTGGATTTTGTTCATCAACATACATCATACAATATACAAAACTGTTACATTTAAAAAATCAGTAAGTATATCAAACACCCAAAAAACTTAAAGCACTTGTAGAAGATGGACAAGACATTTATTATGCATTGTACTTCTCTTTCACAGATGTTATATCACATATAAAGTGTACACACATTAGATCTTAATAAAAACATTTAAATCACACACATTTCATTTTGCTACTTTCAAAAACATTTACAGTTTCTTTAATCCAGTAATTAAGTGCAATTAAATAATACATTTTCTTTACCACATTTATTGGCCATCTTTAATCAGTGAATTTAGGAATTAAATAAAAATTTTTTCTGAAAAACCAAACAAAGTAAATCATCTTTCAATACATGGAATTGTATTAAAATACAATTCCATATATTGAAAGATGATATGACACTAATAAGCCTTATCAACTTGTCTATATAAAAGTTTCCAACAAAATATGGATGATTCAACTGTGACTGTGTTTACATTGGATACAATTCTAGATGGCTCAAAACAAAAATTGAAAACAAATATAATGCAAAAAAGGGCTTTCAACCACTCCATTTTTGCAGCCTAGCATAACTTCGTTCTTTGGAATCAGGCACATATTAAACACACTGACAATCTCAATATTGTCAAACATGTAGAAATAATGAAATTATATAATGAACAACTGATTCAAACATCATAATGTGGAATGCTTGTCTAAAGCATGCAAGTTGTTATACAATTAGCCTATTGCCTATGACAGTAACTGTAACTGCAGCTATACAATTTCACTAGGATCTATATTCATATTAATATATTTTAACTTTGTTTTTATTTTTAACTAATCCTAATTAAATCTTTTATTAATTAAATTATTAATTAATTAAAATATAAATATGCATTCAATTGACTTATTGCACATGATGTTCTGCTTTATAACTATTCATTTTTTAGTTTGCATTTTGAACCTGAAGTTGTTCAATAAATTCTGCTAATTAAATTTATTATTTAATAACAATTATTTACTGTACTAAACATTGATAAGTATTCTGTTTTAGCATCCAGTTTTGAAATGTTAATGCAGCAGTTCTGATATGTTATATTTTCAGAAACTTTTTAACATTAACAAAAACACACAAAACTCACACTCACAATGTGTACATTAATTGAACATAAGCAATAAGCATAACAGTTGTTTAAGTAGCCAGGTTTAAACTTTGATCCAGTATAATACTTAGCACTGGCATCAATTAAGCTTCCCATTATATTATCAAACACTATTAATAATAATGAAGAAAATACAGATAGTCTAATTTCAAAACATATTAATATAATAGGACAGAAAGTGAAAAGTAAATAATTAAAACATGATCTTTGAACTTAATCATAAACTGTGTTTGTATCTTGTTAATAAACTATCAATCTCCATTATGTTCATTAACTCAAAAACTGCTTTACTGGAGAAACCAAAAAAATAAATCAGTCCAATATTCTGCCAAGTACTTTTGAGCTTCTTATTTTGTTGGTTTCTCCAGTAAAGCACTTTTGAAGTAATCTTGTTAATATTTATTTAAAAAATAGAGGTATTCTATATTCATATTCTGTAGATACCGATAAAAATTGTATTACAATTATATTATACATACATAATATAAATTACATAAACATATTGCATATACTGTACATAACTATTACCCAGAATATAAACATGAAAAATAATCTGTCTTCAGATTCATATAAAATAAATTTTTTCTAAGAACTGTTATTTTTAATATTTATACACAACAGTTACATATTTTATAAAATTGAAAAATGATATTGTTCCTGTTATAAATATCTAAAATAAATTAAAATGTTAAAATCATATTAAAGTTAAAATTAAAGGATATAAATATAAGATTTATTTGCTATAAAAGAATTAGTTTTGTTTAGGAGATACTTTGAATAATTTTAGAATACAGATTAAAACAAATGGGGAAAAACATTCAATTAGGATACTTTTAAGTACTTCCTGATTGAATGGTATGATCTTATCATTTTAGGTAATCATTATAAGTTTATCTATAAAACGTAGCCTCATTTATGTTTGTTTTACAAATAATTATATCTATAAATTATTTTAACGTATATTTCTTAAATTCAAATTATACATTATAACAAGAAAAAAAAAATTGAATTGCATGATATTTACAATCTAATATAAAAATGGATATAGATAAACTCAAAGAACTCTATTTGACAATAGATATGAAACAATGGAGCAATTAGCTAATGTATTTTATTTATTTATTAAGAATTTTGAACTTTTTCAGAAAACAAAAGAAGTTTCTATTCTGCCAGATTTACAAACTAAATTAAACATCTCTAAAACGTACATATACATACATTAATAACATATATATATTAATCTACATTAAATCTATATTGAAGTATTATCATTTTTTATAAATATTTTATAAGATGACAAAAAATAAATAAATAGAATCTGAAAATAATGTTCTCATAAAATATGATAATGACAACCTAAAATGTTTATTTGTCTTTCTTGATTTGGAAGAGCTTAATAATTTCCTAAATCTCTTAAATCCATTGTTGTTTTAGTCAACATATACACATTTGAAAGATTCAAAACTTAAACCTTAAAGTAATAATTTTCAAACAAAGAATTTTTGATTTTAAAACACTATTGCTATCATTGAAATCAAAATTTAATGCATATTCTTAGCAAATATATGCAATTTTTTTTTTGGTAATAAATCCGAAATTGACTTAAACATTTTAAATACTCATTTCCTATTTATTCAGTATTTCAATTTCTTTTTGAAATTTATTCAAGTTATTCAATTCCAAACTATTTATTCTATAATATTACTTTAATATCTAAATAATATTTGCACAAACTTTATTTGAAACCTATTAGATATGAAAAAAATATAACCATAAAAAATTTACATATTCAAAATATTTAAATTTAATCATAAGGTTTATGTAATAGTCATAAAACATCTTTTATCATTAAAACATTGAACTTAAACAAATAAAATGTAATAAAAAATAAGGTTAATGAAAAAAAAATGAAAATCATTCACTTTTTATAGTTTTTATGTTTTCAAGTTATTTCACATTTTATTATCATATAATAAAACATGTATTAACATTTAAAAATCAGAACTTAAAATTTTCGAAACAAAATAATTTGAAAAATTAAAATTGAAATATTATCCCACTTACTTTTTGTTACTTCTCGTAAATCTGAACAGGAAGAGATGTCCCTTTCCTCCTTTATTTGATTTTGTATTTCAAGTGACTAAAAAATAATTATTCCATTTGATATTAAATTTTTTAGTAAATCCAAATATATATAAATATTATTAAATATTTAGTAATATATTAATTTTATTTCTTCAAATTATTCTAATTGTTCATTTAATATTTATTTTAATTTATCTTATGAGATAACTTCCTGTCTTAATTTATGTATAGGATATTCTATAGAACAAAATATTCTAAGAATACAATGCCTTCAAAATAATCTTATCATATAAAATGATAAGATTATTTTTACTGATAAAGCAATATTTCATTCCATAGCATTGAAGATATTTCACAGCCTCTGGTTGCAATAAATATTATCACATTCAAAAGACAATTTAGCTATAATGAATTATCAATTTAACATGAAGATGTTAGATTAATGATGTATTTTAAATTTCATCGATTGAATTCTAATCAGCATATAACTTCAATAATAATAATAATTTTAATTGTTATTAAAATATAGTTATAAATTAATGTTCATTTTTTCATAAAAACACACAATTGTTAATTAAATAGTCATATTAAAAAAAATTAACTAAATAATTTCACAAGCAGTACACAAAATATTTCTGTTAATCATCATCAATTGAATATGTCATTGTGACATTTAAAATAAACACATTTCTATTTTTTCTAAGTCATTTTTATATTAAAACAGTTATATCCATTTAAAAAAAAAATTCAAATACATTAACACAATCAAGATATTCAAGAGACGACATAAGGTCCAGTTTGGAAATGGGTCACATTCCTAAACTTGTGACCTCAAAATCTCATCAAGCAGGAATAATCTTCTCTTGGAATCGTATTTACTGATTTGTTTGAAAAAGCAAAACTAGTTCTGACAAGTGTATATGCCAATAAAAATAACTATTTGGAATTTGATCTAATCAATTTATTATTATATAGATACCTGATTTGATAATTGAATTGATGTACTCTTGCAAGTTTTTTGTGAAGATTCTCCAATCAACGTCTGTAAATTTTTTAACTGACAGAGAAGTGACCTACAAATAGACAAAATATGTTCTTGGTTAATTGTTCTATATTATAATGCATGAGTAGATAAAGTATGAGATTATATATAGAAAAATAGAGCAGTAAGGGTACACCACTCAAATAGATAATGAGTTAAATAATAAAAACGTATAATAGTTGGAATTAAATAAAACAAAATAGTACAGAGGTCAACCAAACACTTCTTTCAATTAAATATTTCAATATATTTTTTTTATATCAATGAAATTACAATATATTAAATGAAAATTTAATATTTATATTATTTTATAGAAAAATAAATCAATTTAAAATAATATATATCATATATGAAAAAAATGAGTCTTCAGTTAGAACAACATTAATTTTGAACGTAAGGAATTATTAAAGTAATCTTTGGAAATTTTTTTTGTTCATAATCAATGTTTATTGTAATAATCTAGTTTTATTAATATCTAATATATTTTTATTACTTTAATTATAAAATATCATCATCATCGTGTGTGTGAAAGCTTATCAATTAAATCATAAAGATGATTAAAAGAAAAGAATATTAGCAGAAATTTCACTTAAATTAATTTATTCTGTATGATAAACACATGAAATAATACAAAAACTATTATAACAATATTGCAGAATTTGATATGATTATAAAACAGTTTATTTCTCTATTTTTTTCTTTTCAAAAATTTCATAATCTTGCAAGCAAAATAAATATTTATTTATATTTAAAAAATTATACTTAGCTAATATACACTGTATTGTTAAACAATTGAATAGAATCTATTGTCAATATAATATACTTTTCAAATAATTTTCATTTGTAATGATTATATACAAATTTTTAAATTAATGAACAAATCAAAATTATTATGACAACTATTATTTTTTTATAAAAATTATTAAATTTATAACTATATAAACTTTCCCATTAAAAATAATTATAATATA
Source organism: Centruroides vittatus (assembly GCF_030686945.1). Taxonomy (NCBI): domain Eukaryota; kingdom Metazoa; phylum Arthropoda; class Arachnida; order Scorpiones; family Buthidae; genus Centruroides; species Centruroides vittatus. Next base: position 4,429,703 of record NW_027122456.1, read on the forward strand.
TAAGTATTTTAATTAAAATAACCCCCATAAAACATAAATTTTATCCATAATTATTAACTTTAATTACTATTAAATATATTTTTTTATTTAAATAAACAACAGATATTACAACTATATGTTATATCATAAGAATATTTCAAATTAGTTAATGAAATTATTTATATATATATTAAATAAATGACTAATTTTATTTTAAATAAAATGATGGAAATATTTCTAATAAAAGACATTCTATGAGTTCCTGAGATTATTTAATACGAAGAAAACTTTGTTAATATACATTCTATCATTTTTGATGGTATCATATATTTACATTTATATTATGGAATTCTATTTCTTTTTATCATGATATTCCAATTCCTTAACACATGACTGCTTCTAAAAAAATTGTGATTAAAGTTTTCAACTTCTGTAAAAACCTGCTCCAAAAATATGTACTTAATTTGTTACACTACAACAGAGGTGGCAAACTGTGGCACATCGGAGAAATCATCCAGCATGTAACATATTATACCATTTTGGTTTATCATCTTTTTCAATCAGCTTCTTTATATTTACTCTAATTACAGCATATTATTTTTTTATTTAAATATAGTTTTTTAAAACTCTTTTTGCTCTGTGGGCACTAAGAGGGCTTCTTTTTTATCTAGCAAGCCCACAATGGGACAGCCGGGTGGTGAACGGATCACCACCTGAAAATTTTTTGGAGTTTTTTCGATCTATCCGGATTTGGTCTCGGGTCGACAAGAGCGATAAGATACCACTTTGACCGCTCGGCTATTCGGCCAAATTTAAATATAGTTTACTCCAAGTCTGAAACTTCTGCATGCATAAACATTTTTAAACATAAGTATGCTTAATACGCTTACTATGTGGCACGCAGACTCTAAAAGGTTTGCCATCCCTGCACTACAATAATCTTGAACAGATACTCTGCAGTTTTACAAAATATTCCACATAAAAAAAGTTATCAGAAAAAATGAACAAATAATGACTATAAAATGTCTTAAAATTTTAAACAAAAATATAAGTTATTAATGAAGAGAGCACTTGATTTGATGGAGAGAAAAAAAAATTTTCTATCATTATTAACTAATGTCATTTCTGATATAATAAAATCTTTTAATTTAGAGTTTCACTCAAATAAAATCATTACTTCTTACTTTGAATATTAATTTTAAATTCTTAATTATAGAAAATATACAATATTTCATTTGTGCTACTATAATTTTTATATATTTTATTTGATTCTTAAAAATGAAAAAAATTAAAGAGAATTTAATCTATTACAAATATTTTTAATAGAATTTAATATGCATTTATGGTAATGAATAAAAAACTCTATTATTTAAGTGAACATTTAATCTCTCTGCTTTTCCAATATTCATTACATAAATGATGACTTCAAATGATAAAATTTAAAAACAAATAAGCATTACATTCAAGATCAGATTCAAGAAAGTCTTCAAATGTTATATATATAACTTTTTCATTTGAATATAAGTTAAATATATATATATTTAATTTATAATGATAATATTCTGATGAAAAACTTATAATTAATATTTTTAATCACAGTTAATATGATACTATGTAATCTATCAATATGATATGCAAGATCATATAAGAATTTTGGCTCAAAATAAAAAATTGGGTTAAAATTTAAACAAATCTTACTTATTGTTGCCCTCTAAAACTTCAATTCTCTTTTTAAATTCACCATTTTCCCTGGATAATGTTTCAACTCTGCAAAATGAATCATGATCTTAACATTCTTATAAGACACTTTTATAGTCATAATAGTAAAATAAAAATATAACTTGCTTTCTTTCTAATGCATCCATGTATTCTTTTTTCTTCCTCCTGCTTTCTTGTGCTGAAATCTGTTGTTTCAAATAAACGTGTAAAAATCAAATTTTAATTTATCTAAATTCTAGATCTATAAATTAAATTATAATTTAATTAACCAAATTATTTCAAACTTAATGACTAATTATTTAAAGAGATTTGTAAGTTTTTCTCTTTGATAAATTGCTTTATATCAGTTAAAACAAAACACTAATGTTAGAAACTACTATAAAAGAGAATTCTACAGTGCTGAAAACTGAATAATTATATCAGAATTTATTAATATATAAAAACTTAGCATCTGTTCTTTAACTCATCATTATTTTGTTACTAGTAACTTTTTTGCAATCCACTAAATATGTTTAGATATAATGACAGTTCTTAACATCTTAATGCTATTTATTATCATTGGTATGAAGATGCTTTACAGATGTGGTCCTAAAATTTTATTTTTCCTCCTACTTTAAAATATTTGTCATTTTTTTAACTACATAATAATAAAGGGCAAAATTTTATTCAGATGTAAAAACAATACTAAGCATAATAATAACTAATAATTATAACTGTTATTTGTTAATTAATTTTTACATAAATAAATTTTTCATAAAAATCTGAAATTTGTTAAGAGTAATTTATTTAAGCATTTACTAGATCACCAGTTTTTATAATTAAGTTAGCAACTAATTAAAAATTTTGATAAATCTATAAAAACATTCAGATGAGAGCATATAAAACATCATTTTTGAAGATGATAAAATATCAATATATCTATAAAAAAAGTACAAACTAGAAATTAAAAAAGAATATCATAATATAACAAGTTGATTATATTTAATAATACTGTTTCAATTTTTAAAAATTCATTTTGATGGATTGTTGTATTTATTTCAGTTTTGAAGAGTTAAGAATGAGTTTGGCTATAGTTACATAACCTTAAAATATATTCATACTAGCAGATGAGCCCGACATTGCTTGGGCAAAAAATAACAAAAGCAAAGATTAAGATTATCAGATTATTCTGTACTTCTAACCATTCTACTGTATTATATTATAGTATTTGATTTACAAAGATCATCTTACATAAGAGTTTATCACATCAGATGCCCAAACGTTTTAAAACACATTTAAAAAATTTTTTGATTGTGTACAGTAGAGGAATAAAGACTTTTTAAAACATGTTATATTGATCATTCGATGTGATAAACTCTTACGTAAGATAACCTTTTTAGTTATATAGCCGATCTTACCCACTTTCATTGGGTGCAAGAATTAGGATCGCTCCTTCTTGGCTAATTAGAGAATTTTTAGATAGGTCTAAAAATATGTTTGATTTCCCACAAAAACACAAAAAACAACATCTAAAATAGTATAGTAGAAGCAGAGTTCTTCAGGGTAATCCTTAAATCTTCTCCCTCTCCCCAGTTCCAAAAAATTTCTTTTTAGTGTGCATTTTCGTGATGTACCCAAACTGTGTACCAAATTTAAACTTTCAACTTCTAACCGTTTGAACTCTGAACTCATTATTATTATTTTTATCAACTCTTCTCGATTATATTATAGGATTAGGGTCAAATTTATGAGACATTTTTATCTTACTTGAATAAAATAATTAATTTTAAATTCTTAAATTTAAAAAAACTTGTTTGGAACATTATATTTCAAATTCAATATTCTGAATTTGAAACAAATTCAAATATTCGTTCAAATTCATTTATTTTGGATTTATTGTTTTTCGTAAGATGGAAATGATTAAAATATTTATTAATTTCCAAAATGTAACTATATGTGTCACTATTTATTTTCCTTCTTTATGATTTACACTTTATACTGACTAAAACTAACTCCTTCCTCCTCTTCCCTTGGGAAGTAGAATTTCTGAAAATTCTTTCTTAGTGTGCATTATCATGACATATCTTACTAAAACACAGACAAAAGCACAAAAAACCACATATAAAATAGTACAGTAGAACCAGTTCTTCAAGATATGACTTAATCCTCTCCCTCTCACCGCAAGGAGGAATTTCGAAAAATCCATTCTTAATGTATGTTCTCATGACATACCTGAACAGTGTACCAAATTTCAACTTTTGACTCCTAACCATTGGGCTCTGTGCTTATTATCATCATTATAATTATCAACCCATCTCAATTATATATATAGATTTATTAAATGATATCCTCCCTGTTATATAATAGATTTTGATATTCTCTATCATTCAGTAGAATTATAATCATAATGTTATCATTTTAAAGATGTACTATTAAGCTAGTTTTATTATTGATATGTTTATAAAAATAATTAAAAATATTGGAAATTATATAAAAAAAATTATATAACATGCTACTTATGAATAGACATTACATTCAAGAAAAGATAAAGATTTAGCATTATTATTATTATTATTTTTAATAAAATAATAAATATAAATGTATATCATGATAATGTATAAATAAATATAAAATTATTCATTAAACATTTTCATCCATGATTATGAACAATGTTTATAATAATTTCTAAAATTCATAACAAATTTTTCATAAACACTAGTGCATAGAATTTCATAATAGATGATACAAACTAAAACAAATAAAGTTCTTAAAAAAGAAATAAAAATAAGGCAAACATTCATAAGTTCATAATAAACTTTAGTAATATTTGATACTGTTTACACAACATATTTACACATTTGAATAATATGATCAAAAAATAATATATTTTGCCTATCATTTTTGGAATTATCATAACAAGTTGGCAACAAGTAATAAATGAGATGTTTCACAAATGAATACATTAATTTGTATCACTTTAGACCTGTTTTGTATTTTGAAAAATAAATAAAATTAATAAATATTAGTGAAAGAACATTATGGCATAATATTAAAAGAAAGAAAGAAATAAACAAAACAAAATAGGCCTGAAATAATGGTATCTTCTATCAAAGTGATCAAGTTATTTCATTATCTTACATAGGGATATGCTATTTTTATACTTTTCAACCACCGTACCACCCCCTATAATGTCAACAACACTGTTGTACATACCAACCCCAAAATTATGTAACAGTTATCTTTGGTCAAATTCCTTAATTGTACTAATTAATAAAACATGGCATAAAGAATGATACTGAACATTAGATTACACTATTAATAACATGTATAACATACAAAGTAGTAACATAAACAGTAAAGTTTGCTATGCAACACTTCAGAAACAGAAATGAATGATTCTGTTACCCAAGGGTTGAGACTCAAGTAATGTTTATGTAAACACTCCCACCCTCTTAAAAAGCACTGTAATAATGATCTGCATATACACTCATCCATATCTGTATTACATAATTTATGAATAGCCCCAAATTCAAATCAATTTCTTGTAAAAAAATATCAATACAAAAATCTCACTTAAATATTAAATAATGTAATATATCAGGAATAAATGGTGTATCTATCTCTCCTAAAAGTTTGTCGGTATACCCCGTATAGACATCAGATAGCATTCCTTGCCTCACTTATTGTAACTGAATTGTTTATTGCTATAATGAGATGAGTGTCTTTCTAGAAAAATTTAAATCAGAGATACTAAATGTCATTTTGTTCAAGCAAAAAACTGATCATTGATGTAGTTTAGTGTAAGTACACTATACTACATCAGTGATTTCTAACACAATCAAACTGTTTTAAGATCTGAAAATTTTGATTTATTAAGCAGAATTCTGCATTCTGAAAAACAGGCTCTTATTTTTAACATGTGTATAATCTCTGAGACTAGCAGCATCTTCAGACTATAGATAAGAGGAAACATAAGCTACAAAAAAGAACATCATACATTATTCAAGAAACTTCAACTCTGATTCAATATCAGATCAGTGATCCCACAAGGTAGTGATGGTTGCATTCGGGGCTAACCTGGCCTTGGAAAATATAGACTATGGTTTTGGTAAACATACAACAAACAAATAACTAGATAAATATAGTTGCATGGAACAACTGACAAATATTAGGTTTTTTACACTAGATATATTAGCTAGAAGTAATGATTTTTCTGTTGTTTGGTAATAGTGAAATTTGGAATTTTTTGAGAATTAGGAAAAGGGAAACCCAAATGAAAAATGAGGCACATGCCCTAAGTTCCCAAATGTACAGGCATTTAGGGCATGTCTGAGACATATCAAAACAGAATGTATTTGTATTGTATACACAGAATGTATTATATGTACTGTCTCAGTTTAAACCTTTGTTGTTATTTTTCATCTGTAATTTTATCTCAGCTTAATAAAATGTCATAATTTTATTTGATTATGAAACTTCTTAATTATTGATAACCTGTTGATCTATCAATTTTGAATTCTGGCAATGACATTATATAAAATTTTACGTAAAATTTCCTAAAAAACAACATTGAATATTATTTTAATTTATTATAGACTATTTGTCTTACTTTTACTTAATTTTATTTTTACTCTGAGAGATCTGCTCTTTCCAGCATGCACCATAAATTATAAAGGAACTGATAATCTATAACAACTTTCAGTTCTTCTTGACCAGTCAACAGTGTTATTAACTTTATTCAAAATTTTATATTTTAAAATTACAGATGATAGATTACCATTATTTGGAAAACCTTACAAAATATTAGATTAAATTAAACATTCAGAATTCACTAAATGTTATAAACTGTATTCACAGCACCAGTACCTTCCATTTCAGTAAAGAATATTTAGTGAAAAAATATTTAATATAACTAAGTTATGCTGTGCATTTTGAATTCAGCAGCAAAAATTTTTTAAATTGTATTCTGGTTAAAAAAACAAAAGTAAAAAGTTAGAATGTATACTTTTATTAATCAGGGAAAAAGAGGAATTTAAAAATCATTTACAATTAAAATTTACCATTAAAATATTCAACATGAATACATGCAAAAGCTGTTCAGCTATAGCTAATAATAATAATAAAATAAGTCATGAGCCAATTTTTCAACTTGTTTTTTTGGACAAAAGTTGTATCTTTTTACTAATTAAATTAATTTGCATAATGAATCTATGCAAAATTGCTCTCCACTGCCAAATTATTTAATGATCAAAGCAAGTTATTGAATAAAAATAGCCATAAATTTCTGACTGTTTAGTTTATCTACTACATTTAATTTAAAAAGAGTATCTTTTAAAATTCTCAAATAATACAAGATTCATTCATTTACATAAGAATTTTAAAATAATTTTCAACTATAGAATACCAATAAAAAAATAAAAATATAAAATTTCAACATAACAGACTATAATCAAAAATAAAAAATATATATATAAAACAAATGAATATTAGCTATTTGACATCATGCCCAAAACTGTGCCAATTAAACAGACAAAAAGTAACTTTGCACAAACAAAATTTTAACTTTATTACAAATACAATAATGCTAATTTCATTTCTGATTAAAGTTAACATATAAAAATAAAAATTACCAAATTCACTTAAAAGTATTCAAAATATACCGTATTTTCTGGCGTATAAGACGACCCCCAACTTTTACAGTTAAAATATAGAGTTTGGGATATACTCACCCTATAAGATGACACCCGGCGTATAAGGCAACACCCGACTTTTGAGATTTTCCTGGATTAAAAAGTCGTCTTATACGCCAGAAAATATGGTAATCCATTATATATTATCAAATAAGATGCATATATATTCTCATATATTTCAATTTTAAATGATTTTCAACTTTTCCATTGTATTGGTAGTCAAATAAAAATAAATAAAAATTCAATTCACCTTATTTTTGATTTTTCTCCTAACTTTCTTCAACGACCTCTCTTCCGCTTTAGTTAGAGGCAGATGCTGAGGAATAGGATAACCTTCTGCAAGCAGGGTTCTCTTCTCTTCATCTGTCAGAACTAACACACCTGTGGCTCCCTTCTGACGAAAAAAAATTAAAAAGATGAGGTTGGACAAAATTAGAGAGAAGGATGTGGATACACCCGAGCTATACACCTGAAATGAGAAACTTACTGGCTGACTGCTGATGAGACCGGACTCCACCCTACCTGGAGACCGCGAAGAAGCCAGAGAGACCACGAATTTAGGATGCAACTGATTCCGCCTGTTGGACGTCGATCCGTTAGGCGGGGGAGCCGAAGGTGAAGGTGGATGGCTACCAGCGTGAACGGGGGAGAGACTACCATCCGAATCACTTCCGTTACTGGACGGTGGCGTGGGAGGTAAGGCAAATGTGGTGGCTAAATAACGAGTAGAAAAAATACCGTTAGTTAATACGATAACATTGATAATAAAAGTTAACGAATGGATCTCGAGGTGGTGCAGTTGAATTAATTAAAAAACTGAGAATTTCGAATAACATCGCAATTCATACGCTAACGTCGTAATTCGACTAACCAGAAAAATTCTTATTAACGAAAAAAATTTATTTAGTTTTAAAATTTTCATTATCAGAAGAGGACATTCACGAGAATGGTACGGAATGCGCCACATTTTTCCCGACTGCAGGGTATCCGTCACGGATCGGCGCGTCACGCCTACGAAAACCGGAACTTCCTCGAAGTACTGCACGTTCCTATCTGTAATGACGAAGAAAAACTCTCCAGCGCTTTTTAAAAACATTCGAATCCAACATTATGCGACCGAAACAGACGAACGATAAACAAGGATAAAATTCCGAAATGTGAACGACAGATGTTCAAACAGAGAAAGATAAGCCGGCTCCAACTATCCTAGCAGAAACGGCAGCTGACGGCGAATGGCGCAATTGCAGCGTGGGACGGAATAATAAACAAATTAGTCGAATTAACTTAAAACTTGAGGAAGTAAGCTTCTTTAGTAAGTGAAAGGAAACGAAAGGAAAACATCGATATTTCTCAATTTCAGTGTTTTCCCATAGATAGGACCGTCCCCATTTTTAAAAATTTTTTCCTTTGGTCACCAGGCAAACTATTTCGCGTAGTACTAGTAACTCTATCTTTTGTCCCAGTTAAGTGGTCCAGGATGACGTCACAATCGATCGTGGGAGGAGGTGCACCACCCCGAAAACAGACTCGATATCTTACCAGCGACCAAAGGTTCCAACTTGATGCTGACTTTCGGTACTGTCATACAAGGTTCCTTAGGCTTGTGAGTCGATCCCGATCCGGGTCGGCCAGCCAAAACAATAGTAGGCTGCTTTAGTAGACTGTTGGGATGGACGGCGGCGACGGACGGCGATTCAGTAGATGAGGAAGCTGCCGGTACAGGTTTTGTTTCGGGAGGAAGAGGAGGAGGAGGAGTGGGAGAAGAAGGTGAAGGAGGCTCTCTCTTAATTACCACTTCGTCCGGAAAGTCCGATTGGTCGGTGACGGAGGGAAAACAGTCGGTGTCCATATCTGTGAAAAATTTACGAGTTTTGGATTACAACCTGCTAAAAAAACAAAAGTACTGTAATCCGGAAAGCGACATTCAAAAACGGATTTCTATACCGAAATTTATCGTATTTCTAAGAGGGCACCGATCGCCTCCATCTGCTCGACATCGCTCAACGCGAAAGTGTTTCTCTCTCTCTCGTAGAAATAATAAATTTCCTTCTGTTATTTAAAAATAAAACGAATCTTTTAGCAGCATAAAGTCTGATTGTTACTTAAGCAGAACTATTCAATTTCTTTTATTATTATCTATTCGTGGAATAGTCGTGCGCGCAGTTAGCGTATAATCGCCGCATTGTTAGAAATCCAATGAACAGTATGCAAAAAATTGAAATAAAATTCTTCATCAGACTCTAAGTTGCAGGTTAGAGTGGCATAAGCCTACGTTTTCGAAACTTATGCTTTCGAACGGATTAATCCGATCCATCTGAAAGCATATAGGTATGTAAAGTAAAAATCTGCACAATTTAAACAGATATTTTGTATTTTTTTAAATTAAATTTGAGAACGAGCTAGAGTAGATTGTTGTTCGGATTTCGTAAATTTAAATACAAGTCATGGCAACAATATTCTAAACATAAACAGAGTAGAGCAGCTTAACGATGAGCAAAGTTTTATAATTGCCGAATTTTACAAACTTGAGGAAAGGGGGAAAGCTTCATAATGTAGATAAGAGCTTTGTGGATATAGGGATGAAAGAAAAACGGTTTACGGCGTCATAAAAAGGCTAGAAAATGCTAGTACCCTATCGCCTCTGCATCTCCGCATTTTAAAAAAGTGTACAGTATTATGATGATCCTATTCCTCGAGAATAGGATCATCATAATACCAGATAGTCAGCCTGTACGTCTTCTGGCCGGACCTCGCAGCTGCGCATTACGCAACATACACAATTTGTGTGCTAGAAGAGTATGGAGTCCGTTACGTCAACAAAAAGAACAAATGTTCCTCAGCTGTATCCAGCCGAACGATTCTGGTACCAGCTGAAACAGGTGTATGAAAATGGGTGGTCTGTCGAAAATGAAATAAAACTGAAACAGTGCATCGAATCCAAACTCTGTCAATTTAATTCGGAGCACTTTACAGACTAAAATCGGAAAAGCCACTGACTGTCGACCAGATTCCATAATTTAGACAGAAAAAAGAAAAAAAAAACTAATTTTGTCAAGTTTGTGATCCGGGATAATCACTTTGTAAAAATAAATAAGTTTGATTTTGTGCCGAGTTCTTGTTTACACACCTTTAGGTTTCGAAAACGCGCTCTGCCAGCGGAAGTAAACAGAAGAAACAAACATTCCATCCGACGCGTACGACGTCTGGTCTCAATTTCCTTCCGGAAGCCATCCCTGGGTTTTTACTTCCGGGGAAGACAAACGCGGACCGAATACTTCCGGGAGAGCAGCGCTCTTTTCCGGCGGAGAATGCCCGTCGTGACGACCGCGGAGACGGGGTGAACGGCCCCCGGGAATGCGACCGAATCGGCGCACGGAGAGGAAAACGGCTTTCCGCCAGTCGGGCACTTCCTTTTCCGCCGACCGCCGGGGAAGAAGAAGAACTCACCTTTTCCGTACTCTTCCAACCTGGACTGGATGGCGAAGGGCGATTGGGGCATCTCCTCGTTGAGAGTCAGCGAGTAGCTGTGCTCCGTCTGAATATGAGGCGACTGGACGGCGTCCGTCATCATCCTGTCGTTCAGCACGATTTGTTGGTTGTTGTCCAAAATATCCGACCAATCTGCTTCGGAATCCACGTTCATCTCGGCGAAATTCTACCAGAGAAAAAATCCAAACTTCGTACACGACAGCTTCTCTACTAAGGCGATCCGAGTCGGTTCGGACCGGTTTGTCACCCGAATGTCGTTCGGCGTCGATTGGTCGACGACCCCAGAAAGTCGACTCCGGGCGGTCCGAAAGCGAAAACACGAACCGTCGGAGAAATCGCCAGTCTTTTCTCCGCACCGTCTTCGGCCAGAATCGCGGTCGACGACCGCCCAGGAGCGAAGTAGATGCGGCTCCGATCGTCGACACTCTTCCAGGAAAGAGAACGCCGGTTTAACAGTCACTTTCTACCGCCACCGCGACCTTGTCCTTGTCCTTCGTAACCCGCGCAACGTAACGAAAAGTCCCACTTAGCGCCGGGTTTTTACCTCCGCGTCGCGAGACGGAACTCTAACCTGGCGTGCCTCGACGGGAGCGGATATTCCCGGACGGAAAACCGACCTACGATTTTCCCGGAACGATTTCTCGACGTTCTTTATCGCTAAGAACGAGGGACGGAGATGAGAAAGCGATTAGAACGAGCCGACCGACACTCACCTCTACGGAAGGCGAAACGACGACGCGATGCCAACTAAGAAATGGGGAGAAGGTTCGGCGCGCGAGTTCACGGACCGGAGTCATTGGCCTCCGGTGCCGAGGACCCGTGGCTGACCTTGGACGCTAAGGAAGCCACCGATCCTTGCAAACTCGACGGATACGCTCGGCGGCGCTTCGTGCCATCGTCGCCGTTCCTCGCGCCTGCGGAGCGGAAGAAAAACGCATCTCGGACGACACGCACTTCCGGGAAGGAGGCCTTCCCGCGCCGAGGATCGGCTTCCCTTCTACCGGGTTCTGCGCCGTCCGAACTAACGGCCCTTCGTGTACGCGCGCGCGCACGAAAAAAAAGCGGACGGGATCGATGACCAGCGCGCGCGAGACGGGATGTTTTGATCCAGTTGTCAAATCGAGCGTGCCGACGAGAGAAGACGCGGATCGGAAACTGGGTCGACCTCCTTCCCGGCCGGAGTCCCCTTAAGGATTCGAATCGCGGAGGAGGGAAGAGGGGTGGAAAAGACCACGGCAACCTCAGAGATGGCCCCGAATTCGGACCGGTTTCGGCCGACGGAGCGCAAAGTCTGTCGCGCGTTAATCCGAAATTGCGGGCGAGATTCAGTGCCGACCGACGATAATCGATGCGGTTTCGTAACTTCTGCCGAGGGACCGGGTACCGTCCCGAAGGGTAGAAAGCGCCGGGAATCGGGCTAGAAGTGACGGTCGACGACGTCGGCGGGCTCGACGACCTTGACTGTCACAAAACCGTCGAAAGAACCGGCGCAAAGAATTAGGACAGGCTAATGTAGGTCTGTGGAAGAACTCGTCGGCCGAGACGTAACCGGATGCGCCCGCTTCCAGAGTTTTTCGACCCTGGGGACGAAACCCGGAAACGAACGTCGGCCCGACCGAATCGCCAAAAGCGGGCCTCCGGCGCTTCGGCTGCAACGAACCGGGCGCGGCCGACGATCGAGCGTGGAACGGGCCCGACAGAACCCGGCCCCCGTGGACGGAGTCGACGCCGAATAGGGACCGTCTCCCAACGGGAAGAACCGCCGGATTGCCCAGCCGCCGCGGACGGACCGGAAGAGCGTCCGGAGTTTAAAGGTCCGTCGGAAAAAGCGACAATATGGAATGGGCCGGCCGCCGCCGGCATCCAGATGGTGGGTCGTACTTACCGCGTCGTAACCGCCGGACGTCCACAGGTCCTTCAGATCGACTTGGCCTGTCTCGAACGGGTCGGCGTCCACCCGAATGTCTTCCATGTCCGAGTCGCGAGTGTCGCAAGTCCGGTTCGAATCGACGCCGCTTCCTCGGCTTCTGCCGCTCGGATTCTTCTCGTCGGTCGTCGACGGGAAACGGAAGCGCGACGTCTGACTCCCGCCGTCGGCGCCGGGAAAAATAGTCCCGAGATCCCTCCGAGAGCGCGGTCCCTCCGCTGGCCGACGAGCGAAGGGAGAAGAGGTTCGAACTCTAGTGTGGCAAGAACGAAAAGAAACGCCTTCTTCGGCCCGAGATCTCGAGGATGTCCCGGAGTGGATTCGGTCCGAAGACACGATTCCTTCGCCTATTGGTCGGTGTTTGCGCGTGACGCGAGAGGGCAACGTTCGGCGCGGATTCCCGTTCTATTAAGTGGGAAGCCACTCCGGGCTGGAAAGGTTCTCCCGTCATTTTTCACTACATTCGTCGTCCGCTCTCCGGACGGGGAAGACAACCACGTTGGCCTTTCCACTTTTCCGACTCTTTCCCGCTCTGGAAAAAAGGAGTAGGCGCAGAAACTCGAATCCGATCAAAGAACACACCGCCATCTGGTAACGCAATATAAATATATTTCAAACTATGGACCATACATAAGAACTTCGTAAACAAAACATTTGCGATTTCGCCACTCTCTCTTCTGCGCCGGACGGCTCGTGACTTCGCTTCGGACCTCGGAAATTTCCGGCCGTGTGCAGTTGTTTCCGCGGAGGAGTCCGGCCCGCAGTCGACCCGACGGACGGAAGTGCGGTCGGTGGGGTGACTATTTCTTGGACGGAGTCTCTTCGTCGGACGGGTCCTCGCTGCCGAAATTCTGCCAAGAAAAAAAAATCAAACAAAACCGATCATTAAAAAACAGTCGAAACGTTTTTTTCGCTTAAGATCCACTCCTATTTTTTATTCTTGCGTAAATGTTTACGGAGCGATTAAACTTTATAAAATCTAAAGAATTCCAAACACATATCTTATAACGGAACTAATTTTCGTTACTTATACTTTGATTGCTATCCTACCTTTTGCAGAATAATAACAGTCGATTTTTATCGAATTACAACACCGTTTATAGAAGGATTCCGTCGTCCGCAAATATCGTTTCTGCTTAGTGAATCAAAGTTATTCGAGTGGCCTTCGTTTAACACAAATTATTCACACACAAAAAAACTTTTTTTTTAACAAAATGCATTCCGTATATTTTATTCGTTAACGTTTCTGATATTTCTTTTGTAAATACTAATGGCAAAATTAAAATAATCTTGATGGAGCGGGTGTGTAAGAATAATAATTTTTCAGTTTTAACTCTGTGAAATATGTTTGGAAAACAAAAACTACTCAAACTTAAAAACTAAGATTAAAATTGCCACGGGTTTTAAAGCTTGTTCCGTTAATTATTAAAAAAAATAAAGAAAACCGAACTTTTTAAACTTTATATACAGAAAACTTTAGTAAAGATGTATTCGCAGACTTCGTTTGTATAAATTCATGCTTTTTTGACAGGTTACTAAAATGTTATTTCCTTTATTGTGTCGGTAACAGCGTGGCTTCTTTGATCCGGAAGAGAAGGAAGTGTAAGAACGATAAGATGTGTGTGATGATACTGTACATTTGCCCGATTTTTTTTAACTTTATTTTAACGTTATTCGAAGCGAAATGTATATATTCCGCAAATGAACGAATTCTTAAAAAATTGACTAATTCGTGTAAATAATGCAATTCTGGTTTCATTTCTGGGAAGAGAGACTAATGGTGTCTACTTTGGATTAGACGTTTCACTCCAATGAACGTTAAATTCGGAAGCGGAAAACGATAATCCCGATTAAATTACGTAGCCGGAAAACTTCATTACTAATATATCGCCATTAATTTGTTTCAATAGCCAGTCGCGGATAAAAATACTCTTAAATTATTTCCTAAAAATTCCTACGTAATACGGTTATTCCTATTCTTCTAACTTATAAAAACTGAAGCAAAGTAATGATTTAAGGATGAAAATATAAGACAGCTCTCCTATATATTCAATAATGTCTATAAAAATATCTTTCTTAAATACATCTACCTTAATTAAATATTTTACAGAATATAAAGTTAAAAAAAAATAATTTTAATATTTATTAACTGAAATCACCTCTAATTCCTGGAGAACTTCGTCTACGAAATCCGTTGGATTTTTCTTATATTGCACGGCATATTTGATGGCATCTCTAAACAGCTGGAATCGATAATATACGGTCAATTTAAAACAATCTCACTGAAAGATCTTTGAAAATTTTAAATAGATATAAACTGATAAATATGTATACAAATGTGTATTAATACTTACATTTCAAAAATAAAAATCTACATAAAAACCATCTTACTTATTACAAAAACTGTATATTTGTACTTTTATATACAGAATAATTAAAATAAACTACAACTAACAAAGTTTTTCTACCTAAAGTAATTTTTTTTAGTTAGCTTTTTTATTTGTGAAAAAGTTAAATTGTCATATAGCAAAAATATAAGTTATTAAAATTGATTTACAATGATAATTTCACTGCAATTTCAGATTACATGATGTAAAAAGAATAGCAAAATTTAACTTATGCTTGTTATAAAATTAAAAATAAACAAACAAAACACTTAATTAAATATTGTATATACAGTACATATAATTTCCTTACTTCATGTATATTTTAACTTTGAAAAAGTCAATGAATAATTATATTTATATGGTATTTTCATTTTAATTCAAATATCCATTTCATTCTTCAAAATAATTAAATAAATTACCAAACACTAAAAACAGTGCTTTTTCTATAATGTGTTAAATTATTTTAATCTAACATAAAATTATTTGTACAAAAATAACTGCTCACCTACTAACTTGTTGAAAAAAAATCCCATTTTTATGAAACCATCCTTAATATACTATTATGCAAAAGAATCTAAAAGGTATATTCAAGAAGTTTCAGGAATGGATCAAAAAATCAAAATGTTTTATAATATAAAGAATTTCATTGAACATTTTTAAAAATAATCATCACCAGCTTCAATATACTTTATCCAATTATTTTTTAAACTTAGGAAGCATTTAGAAAAATCAACTTCTTTGAGGACTGCAAAATTTTCTTCAATTCACCTTGTATAAGTTCTATTGAAAAACTTTTTTTTTAATGTGCAACTTTGAATAAAGAAAATAGTCGTCTAAGAACTATATCAGGAATATCCAGTGATTTCAAAATAACAGCAGTCGCAGAATAACAAAAATTTCTTTATATTCTGTTTTTGATTTTTTGACCCATTCCTGAAACTTTCTAAACAAACCTTGTACAAAAATAAAATCTATGTAAATTTCTGCATAATTCATCATTTTATAGACAGACAAATTTCATTACCTATGTCTTTTAATTTTAAATTTAAAAATCTATTATAAAAAATAGATCTTTTTTTATTGCATTTCTTCCATATAACCTTTATAGAAAAACTAAGATGCTAAGTAATATAAATGAAAATAAAAATATTTAATTCTGTAAAAATAAAAAGATATCTAGAAAAACAAATGATAATTAATTTTATAATTGATAATCAATTACTTTTGTTATTTCTTGCAAACAGTAAACCTTTAATGTATTAAATTCTATATGTATGTATGTATTAGATAATATTACTTTAGTATTAATAAGAGAACATTAACTTCAAATTTACAGAGAAAGTGATCTTATATATGTCAGAATGCAGGACTGTAAGATATATTCATGAAACAGGAACAAAAATAAAGATGGCCATAGTATTTAAGCAATTGAAATAACAGGAAAATTGACTGTTATTACTATTTGATAAAGGTTGGAAAAATTTGACTGCAAGAGATAATATAGAATATTAGTATATATATTAAGTTGTTATTGAAAATCTAGTGTTTGAAAATATACATACATGTTCATTTTTCTTAATAAAGAATTAACAAAACTTTAATACTACTTTAAATAAATCAAGATACTAGTGAATATTTGTTAATTTATACATTTTTCTGTTTTCTTGGAGATCAACAAATGTTGGTCTCCAAGAAAACAGAACATATTTCTTTATCCCAAATACTTTTTGATGTTCCAGACATTGTCAGGGGTTTTTTGCCCCTGATAATGGGCTGAAAGATGTGAAAATACAAAGCTTTTTGGGAGGCAAAGTTGTTAATATGCAAATTTTTAGAAATGAGCAAGCAAATTAACAAATATAATTATGTATTTTATCAAAAATAAAATGATGATTTGTCTGAAGAAGTTAACTATATCTGTTTATGAACTAAATTTTTATCAACAATCACGACTAATTTTAATTTATTGTTATTTATTTAACATTAATTTTCGGGTTTAGTTTATTTGTTATTAATCAGGCTAATATTTTATTTATCTTATTGTTAATGTCATTGGATGTTGTTATTATAAATATCAATTGGTAAAAAAAACTGTATAATCTTCAAACTAATTAGTCTTTATGACAACAAAATTTGATAATGAAACTTTTTTTTTTTTTTTAATGTTAAAGGCTACACATTTATGTTTTCTAACATTTGTATTCAATAGTATCTGCATTAAATGTATTAAAAATTATTTAACTATTTAAAAATGTTTCTTTTATTTAAATTCAAAGCTCTGATTTAAATAGCTGACTTAAATTTTTCAACTCAGTAAATCATTATTTCTTATTGATTTATGCATGTTTAAATCTTTTAATGCAAAATAATGTAAATAATAAATAAAAATTTTGTTAATTGTTAACTTTTTCTAAATTAAATTAAACACTACAATGTTTTAATTTACTTAATGAAAAAAATCAAATAATGTCAATGCTTTGGAGTCAATTCAGTTATAACTAAAAAATTTGAAATGAAAAATAAAAGTATATTAATACAAATAATTTTATATACTTTTGAATATATTTTGTGTGTGACAAAAGTAAAATTTTGATTTAATTGTTTTTCCACATATCTTTTGCCATTTGTTTCTTTCAAAACTGGCTACTCATTTTATTGCCTTCTAATAAATTTCTATTGTGCCAAATTGAAATCAAAAGACTATAGATATAAAGTGTAAAATATTATTAATCAGTTCATGAAGATATAAGCGTTTTCCTAAAATTAATATCCTTCAATCTTTAAAGTTATTTTATTACATTTCTGTATCAATAATTTTCAAATCATTTCATAATTTCAATTATTCTTCTACAGTGCTGGTTCAAGTGTATAGCTGAGACAAAATCAATTGCCACCCATTTTCAGAACGGTTGCCATTAGAGAGCAATTTTAATGGTGACATTCTTGTATGAACTATTTATAAACAACTTTAAAGTATATTTACAAAATTTTCACCGTATTTGTCTTATTTTTACTTATTTTTATTTGTCTTACTCCTTTTAAACATTGTTGATTGCTCATTTTGTCATTTGAGGCAGTCATCTTGTCATCCTACTTTTACACATTGTGCTAGCCCTACTTTTCTACAAACAGATGTTTTGGTTATGTGAAAAGTGTATAGCGTATAGTTCTGGTATTCATTAGTATTACTTGATTTGAATAAAAATAAAACTAAAGTTTTGATTATTACAATTTTATTTTAAAAAATTATTATTGGTTTCAACCTTTAATCATTTTCACATATTATGTGCAACATAATATAATATGCACACTAGTTATAATTGTTTGTAATATCCATAACATGAAATTTTTTAAAGCTGAATTTTCTGCACTGAAAAAGTTATCAATCTATTATCTAACAGAGAGCTTCTTAAAGTGTGGCTTGCAATCCCTTTTGGGTCCTGAAAAATTTGACAATAGTAAAATCTTGTACTACTTATTTATGCAAAACAGTATTTTCAACATTGACAATTATAAAATGAAAATTTTGATCAACTCTGAAAAACATTAAACATGCTTGCACCCTGCAGTATCAAATATTTAACCAAGATTTTAATTCTTTATGTAAAAATAAAGAAGCACATCCATCTGATTAGTATGCAAATTTGCTTTTGTCTTTAATAGATGGTAATAAACAGTAAAATAATATGTAAATTATATCAGAGAATTGTTTTGGTATAATTTTATGATTTATTATCAGCAAGTTATTTTATTTGCATACTATTTTATATACCTATATAATGGGAGTTGTGTAAAGTTTCTTGGGATGCAAATGGATCTAGCAGAAATGAAAACAATAAAAAATCATATTTAAAACTAATAATTGTCAGTAATAATTTGATACAAGAATAAACAGAATTAATTAATAAAAAAACTTTTATTTAATTAATGTAATTATTCGTTTATTTATAGATAATGTTTTGACAGATTATACTTTATAATTTATTTCATAAAAATTGGATACAGAAATTATATATTTGGTTGAAGACACTGAATACTAATAAACTGAATAAAAATTTTTTGAATTATTACAGACATTTGCATTATAATGTAAATGCATAAAAATAACTGTTATCAAGACAGTTATTGATATTTTAATATTCATAGTGTACAAACAAAAATTACTTGAAAAATATCTGTAAATTAAACCAAAAGTTTACCAGTGTCAAATATTTCACAATTTAATGCATAAACAATAAAGAATGTAAAAAGTAAATTAATAACTCATTCAGATTATTTTCTTAGATTTTTAGAAAATTGCATATAAAAATTATATTATTATTTCTACAAAGCATAGTGCATTTTCTAATTAGTGCATTCTTTCATAGTGCATTTTCTAATTATTATTTAGTAATTATAATAAATTATACTGAACTACAGTTTAGTGCACAATAAAATAAGTATTTCCTATTCATATCTTTATACACTTTTGTATAAATTTGAAATTTTTTTATTTATGGAATGTAATTCCCACATCATTTAAATGGAAATTAAATATTTGCTATATATATTTTGTTATAACTTGTGCTTTTTGGGAACATACTATAATCTATACTAGCAAATGAGCCTGGCATTGCTTGGGCAAACGATTTGGATGATTTGGTATATATCATACATTTGGAAATTAAGTTATTACTATCAATGGTAATCTTCAACAACCATAGTAATTGTTATATAACACATACTCCTTATTGCTGAGAATAATTTTACTGCTTATGAATCATTTGTTAGCACTTTGCTTGAATTCACAATTTGTGGAAAAAGACATGTCCATCTTGATTTCTTTCAATGTCACTTTTCTATCTATTGAATACAACACTGCTTGATATTAGCAATGTCATGCAAAGTACAGCCTGTTTGTTTATGATGAAACTTGTCAGGAAGGTCTTCGTGTAATGATGCGCACACAACCAATAACTGGTGTGAAGAAAATAAAAAACTATCTCAAGACAAACATTTTCCAACTCCTGATATCTTTTTCAGGTGCTATAACAGTTACCAGATAGAATGTTGTTTGGAAACATAAAAACTTTTGAAAAAAATGTAAATTTGAACCAGAAGTTCAACTATGAGTATAAAAATTTAAAGCCATGCATGTGTTGTCCTGTGCACAATGAAGATTCAATCAGCGACTATACCATTGCATCAAATACAGCATATCAGACTATCAACATCATCATTTCCTCTTTAAAATTTATACAAGATAATGCAAAGTTAGTTTTAAAGATTTCTATGGCCTCTAACCATCTGAGATGCTCCATGTGGCATGTAGTGAGAAGGAATTTGGCCCACTGAAGTCTGCCACAATTTCTTGATCTGCTTTATAGGTAGAGAGGGCTGTGGAAGTTCTAGCATGTTGAATGTCCAAGATATGTTCTTGTATTCTGGTTCTCATAGAATGTTTAGTGAACCTGATATACAGAAAGATTTTTGTTTGAACAACGAACACCTCACAGAACAAACATAAGAAGAAGCAACATAAAATAATGAATACCGATTGGTCTTTCCTTGTCTTCAGACAACAATTCAAAACTTTTCACAGCATGGCAGACATTGATATCGATGCTCAACCCAGTATATACTAATCGGATAGTATTCCTCCAAACTTTGAAACTCCCCCTTGTAATTCCAGCCTTTTATTTTTCTGACAGAAACAATTCTTTTATAGAAATCGCGAGACTGTCGGATGGGCACTCATTAAGTTTAGCATCAGTTTTTATTTTTGAAAAGTGAGAGTATAATAGCAAAGAGAGTGGGCAGATGTCTGATGTTGCTGGGCAGTATGGCTTAAACAGGTCTACAGTAGGCCACAGTTAGGGATTGCAATTGCTGGATCCCTCATCCAGCAATCCAGCTGGATCCAGCGCATTCTTCGGCCTGCTGGATCCGCAAATACTCAATTAACTTTCTAAATAATTGCGAAAAAGTCTACGATCGTCGCGTTGCCGCTTTGCTAACTACTAGACTGCTACTAATTACTTACTCACTACTTTACTAACACTAATAATTAAATTACTCATAAATAAACTATACCTTAATCAATCCAGCAAAATTTAATAAAATAATAACGTATTCAATCGCTTTTAACGATCTTCCTCAGTTACAAAAAAATACATTAACTATAGAACATAAAATGTGTTTCGAATAAATATAAAAAGAATAGTGCTTAATTACATCCCATTTTTTTAAACAAGATACATAGATGTACTGCCAGGTCTGATAATTTTCGTATTGTATACCGACGTAATCCCACTGTTTTCAAACTTTTAAGAAACGATAAAAAGAAAGAGGATCGAATTCAACAACGGGTATATATTCGGTGCCTTTACACAACCAACGTTTCAATTCCAAGCTTGTTTATGTGGGTGCAACGATGCGCAGTTTAAAACAAAGGCTCAAGAGCACAAATATACAATCAGTAAGAACCTTGACAACACTGCGCTGGCATCATACGCAAGACAGAAGGATGTTAACGTCCAATGGGATCAAGCGGCAATTATAAAAACGACGACGAATAGGCAAACGGTCAAACATCTTGAGAGATTGGAAATCTGCAAGGCGCACATGACAACTGGTTGTATAAACCATAGAGATGCGGACTCATTGTCTACCGTGTGGAGATCCTTTTACATTAATTAATGTTATTAACGGACAATGCTGGTTTCATTGGATCTTACATACAGAGTGTTTTTTTTTTTAAACTGACGGTACTCAGAGACATCTGTAGAGCAATCTAACAGCCGAACTGTCGCCAAATTTGGAGAGTGACTAAGGACGACATGGGAAAGAGATTCCGCGAAGAAAAAAGTAGTACCCAAATTTGCCGGTAGGGGTGGATTTGGCGCTGTTGTAGCAAAACAGCTAAGAATCTGCATAAAATCCAGCTGCAATTAACAAACACACGAATGAATAATCAGACAGAGGTTTCAGTGTAATAACGAAAGTTTAATTAATCAGCAAATAACCTTCTCCCTTCTTCAATGTGATCACCGTCCTGCTGGACAACTCATTGCATCCTGAACACCGTGTTCTCTATGGCCGAACGTAACATGGCCGTCCGCAGGAATGTTCATCACAGTTCGAGAAATGTTGTCCTTCAAAGTCATCAAGTTTGGGACACTACCAAGATAGACCTTGGACTTTAAGTAACCCCACAGGAAAAAGTAACATGGGGTTAGATCCGGGGAGCAAGGCGGCCATGCAAGTGGAAAAAAGTGACTGATGACCCTTTCTTCAGTGAAGTGCTGGTAGCTTTTTCGCTACAACAGCACCAAATCCTCCTTTACCGGCGAATTTAGGTACTACTTTTTTCTTCGCGGAATCTCTTTTCCATGTCGTCCTTAGTCACTCTCCCAAATTTGGCGACAGTCCGGCTGCTAGATTGCTCTACAGATGTTTCTGAGTACCGTCAGTTAAAAAAAAAAAAAAACACCCTGTATATATTTTTTCCGCTATTTATTTTGTTTATTTATCTATATTTTGTCCGTTTGGGCGTTTTCCGTTAATTTTCATATTTATTCCGAACACATTTTATGTTCTATATTTAATGTTCTATTTTTTTTTGTAACCGAGGAAGATCGTTAAAAACGATTGAAAACGTTATTATTTTATTAAATTTTGCTGGATTGATAAAGGTGTAGTTTATTTAACTTATTCTACTTCCAGTACATAGTTTTACATACCTATAAATAACTACAGACTAATATGTAGAGCCTATATATATGAAAACTGGTAAGACTGATAGCCACTTAGCCACTGATTATCCATCCTTACATTATTATAATATATTAATATAAATTAATCAGTAGAATTACCTTTGCTATTATTTAACTTAAAGATTACATTATAATTATAATCTAACTAAACATTTAAAGTTAATTATCTCTATCTCAAATGTTAAACCGAACCAAAGTTAATTTTACTACCTAAATGTGTAAGAAGTTTTACTGATTTATAGTGACCAGTCTAAATAATAAAAGCTTTTAAAGTATTTTTTAAAAATGTTTTATTTCATTAAAAAAACATAAATTGCAGGATAGGTAGATAGATAGATAGATAGATAACACTTTATTGCACCAAAAATACATCCATGCTGGATCCGCGCTGGAATGATTTCAATCCAGCAAAAATCCAGCTGGATTTAAAACACTGCTGGATTGCAATCCCTAGTCACAGTTCAATCTTATCTAAGAAAGATACTGTATTATCAAGAAGACTTGAGCAGCTTAAGGAGTAAAAAAAAGTCACATCTGAGAAATAAACAACATTCAAGAGCTCATAATGGAACCTGAAAGGGATCTGATAACAGAAGAATGCCAAGAAACTTGGCAAGATATGTTTTCTTCTGAAAAAGAGGATTAATGCTGATATCTGCTATTAAAGATCTTTTGAAGAAGTGGAAGGATGTCAGAACAACAGTCTTAGAATGGCATCCAAACCAGGTCGAGGTTAATAGGCTTGGGGATCTCTACAATTACAAATGCTATTAATTACTTCTGAAAAATCCTGAAGAATAGAGAAAAGCAATTGACATTAAACAGATTCTTTAACCCCCACAAACAGAAAAAACATGACTAATAAAAATGCAAAACTGTGTATATATGTATTTTTATTATTATATATAAATAAACATTGTAAGAAAGTATATATTTTTTATTTTTTGGGTTCTCCAGAATGAATTAATCAAATTCCCATAAAAACGTATGGTAAATCGATAATCAGTTAACGAACAATTCAGATAGCAAACAAAGTCTTGGAACGGACTATATACAGTGGCTGTTCGTTAACCGATCACCCACTGTATATGAATCAGTAAAATGCTGCAATAATCTGAATCAGCATAAATTTTGAGCTTTTTTTTAAACTTTGAGCAGACTGCATTATATTTAATCAGCATTAATCAAGGAAGCACTAAACAAGGACTTACTGTATTAATTATTGAAAGCAAACTAAAGCATTTAAAGCTGCTCAAATTCTAGAGTCTTGTTGTACATGATAAAATTTCAAAGATAATTGAATTCTTCTGTGATTTAGATACAGACAATGAATCTGAAATAGCAGAATGTGATATCCATTTGCAATTGAACATTATAAATCTGCCTAATTATAAACTTTAGCATTCAATAAGATTCTATCCATTACTAAATGATAGACTAGATGATGTAATGCATGATATCTATATCATGCATTGCATTTACATGTTGAATGAGTATTAATCATGTTGTTTTGATTAAAAAATTCAAATAGTTTATTGAATCTTCATTTTATTTAAGTATTTTTCTTTTAGGACTGTCTCTTTGCTAAGTGACATTTTAAAAATTCAGAAGCATTATCTAGAAGAATTATATTTAAAAATCTAGGTAGTAAACTTTAAAGTTATTTAAAATAAAACTTTAATTTTATAATTTAGAAATATAAATGTAAAAATGATAAAATAAAACCAAAACTTCTAGTAGATAACAAATGTAGCTTAATATAAATATGAAAATTTAAAAAAAAATTATCATCAATGTAATCTATATACTGATGTAATGATATTATTTTTAAAAATTTTATTTATATTATGATTATAAATTACAGAACATCATACTATCTTTTGAGTTTCTAATTTTCTCTAATCTATTAGAAGTAGTGTAATAAGCAAAAATCTCTAATATAATTTAATCAAATCAATTTGTATATATCAATTGCTGAGATACAAAAATCTGAATAAATTTCAGCTATATAACAGATAAATGTGATATACGAAAATTTATCTGAATGTCTTATTTTTCTTATCTACATAAATCATCTTGCTACCATTAGAATTAATAAATTTAGTATAATTTTATTTATATGCAAAATTATTATTGGCATTAAAATTCTATTATATAAAAATAGCATTATTATATTTATTAAAAATTATTAAATCAATTAATTAATATTATTATATTATACAAAAACAAAAAATTAAATTTATTTGTTATGAATCAAACCTCATTATGCAAAAATCCATCTCAAATATTTCATAATTTAAAATTAATTTATTTCTACGTCACGAAAATGAAACACACACATACAAATTAATCTCCGATGACCCTAACACACACTTCTCTATCTCCACTTTCTTGAAGACAAAAAATTAAAAAAATATCGTACTTGAAGCAGTCTGGGATATTTTTCATTTTTATCCGTGTAGTTGTAATATGGTATATTCAACTCCACTTTGCTCTGTTTGTATGGCAAATATACTAATAATTTTTCATTTTTGATCTCCAAGAAAGCAGAGACAGAGAAGTGTATTTATATAATTTTGTAAGTTACTAAACTAATTCATAATAATAATAATAATACATACATACATACATATTATACATATACACATATATGTACATACACACAATATTCTTTCCTATTGAAAAACAATAAAAATCAATAAAATTTCTTACAAAACAAGTTTTATTATACAATTTCTAAGTGAATAATCGAACAAATAAAAACTTATATATCTTTATTGATCTTTTAATACTACATACAAGATCAGAAAATGAAATTAATTCTAATCTCTAACTGTAAGATATTTGATAAAACATACAATTCAATATTTATCAGTAACGTTTTAAATGGAAATTAATCAAAACTACTATATTTTCATTTAATAATCTCATTGAAAAAATTACTGGCTCTATATTTCCATTTAAAACCAATAGGCAGTTTTTTAAACAAGATTGTAAATGCTAGTAGAATAAATTTTCTTATAAATATAGCTGAGTACAACTGGCAATCACATAAACATGAAGAATACAAAAATTCTTAAAAATCAGATGTGATTGTCAATACGTAAACAGAATCATAAACACATTTAGATAATAAAGTACTTACTTTGACAACATTTGTACCATCAGAGGCTGAAACAAAGTAAAATGGCATCCCATATTTCTTTGGAAACTGAAAACTTTTCTTTGTAATATCATAATCAACTGCAAAAATATTAATTTCAATTTGTATATATTCAGATCAAAACATAAATAGAAACAATTTCAAATAGCAACATAAACAATAACAATAAATTTGGTAAGCAATAAAAAATGACAAAGTAAGTAGTCACTCTTCAATAAAAAATTTAATAATTTTCTATATTATTCTATTTTTTAATTTTCTAAAAAAAAATTATACATGAACTTTGATTGTTTAATGGCTAATAAAGACTTATTAGATATTTTTCTATCTGATCTTAAGAAAATGCTTTCAATTTAAAACTTTTAAAAAAATAACCAATTTTTATTCACTTAACCAATATATTTGTTCTGGAAAAATCTTATCTTTTTGAATTATATATACTTTAAAAGTATATCTAAATATCTAAGTCACTTTCTACATATTAATCAGTAATCATAAATACCATTTCTTTATAAAAATGATATTACTGCATTCTTAGAACCTATAACTGGTGTGATATAAAAACAAAGGATGCTTATCACCACAAATGTTTTCGAACTGCTGAGAGTTCTTCTTCAGGTTCTTCTTCTTCTTATAATTGTTTCTCAAATTTCCTTTAATGGTTTGCTCTGTCCCATCAGTAATTCAATCTCACACCTGAAGAAGAACTCCCAGCAGTTCGAAAACATTTGTGGTGATAAGCATCCTTTGTTTTTATATCACACCGATTATAGGTTCTAAGAGTGCAGTATTTTACACATCCCGGTGTTCTGCAGTGTAGTGTAAAAATGATATTATTAAGATAATTTAATTAGTCTTTTTGTCATATAATCATTACAATATTATGATGTCCAACTTTTAAATTCTTCCACTAAAACTTGATTTTTTCCAATTAGAAAGTTATTATTATCTATCTAGTATAAAAATAAACAGTTTCATTAAAAACCACATAATAAAATTCTAAATTGAAAATAAACACTATTTCTGCTTAATATTTTCCTCACATGTGAAATGTATGCTTAGGAAATAGCCTTACAGGGTAACAAACATTTATTTGTTGTTAAATGAAAAATCATAGTTAAACAATAACTATAATGTTTCTAAGATAATTTTCCAGCAAGCACTTCATAGTATACCTGGTTAAGTATCAAGTATGAATAATGTTTTTTGTTTTTCAAAATCAATTATAATGTAATATTTTATAAAACTGTTTCTACTTTTTCATTAAACAGTTAATAAAATTTTATAAAAATATTCTTAATAACTCTTTAAACTGAAAAAACAAACAAATTTAAAAGTAAGAAATTATAATGTAGATGAGAAATTATAAAGTAAACAAGCAATTATTTATTGTAACATGGTCACAATGCCAGGCTGCAATTTTAATCATATTTTTAATTAATTTAATTTAATATATATGCTCTCCACATCAAATTAGTAGTGTCTTGCCCCTGTACATCATACTTTTCCTTTAACATACAATTGTTTATCTAACACCTTTCAGGGAAAAATTTTTGAATTGAAATAACATAACTTCCAGTTTGCATTGGAAGTTCATATATAGTTAATTGGGGCCTCCTGTCCCTAAGGTTTCCATATCTAGTCTCACCTTTCATCTATCTAACTCTGTTCTCGAGATTAAGGAAAGACAGACAACGGATGATAGTGGAAATTTATAGGTTTACAATTTTTCAAATTGCAGCCAAGTAAGAAATTATAATGTATAATGCAATGTTAATTACATATGTTTTTTTTTTCTTTTCATATTTTACTTGCAAAAAATAAATAATACTTTCAAAAATTTTATGTAAAAATTATGCAATAAAACATTTGATTGATTTATCTTAAAATTTCTGTACATTTTTTGTACATGTTTTGTACATACAGCTTCATTTTTTCATTATTATATATTTTTTAATTTTCAAATGTTCAATTAATGTAATATCTATTTTTGTTTAATTTATTAAATTAAAAATTTTTAAATAATTTAATACTAATTGCATTTATTTAGAATATCACAGAAATTGATATCAGATATTTTTCACACTAGAATGATCTATCAAAATTAGAATTTTACATATCATTCTTATGATTTGCAAAACCTAAATTTTAAATACACTCAAACCTGTTTTTGTGCGGTTTATTTTTGTGCGATTTTTTATTTGTGCGATTTGTTTGTGTGATTTTTTGTGTGCGGTATATGAATTTCAATCAAATTGGTATACTGCACAAAAATAATTGCACAAAACACATTGCACGTATAAAAAATCACACAAAAAAGACCGCACAAAAACAGGTTTGAGTGTACAAATATTCCATAGAAATTATCAAGTTATAGAGAAATAATAAAATCATTTAAAACAATTTCATTTGAAAAGGTTTTCAGATATCTTACAGAAATGTTTAATTATTATTTATATACATAATGTTTAATAAGCTAGCATCATCATTTTTTAAATGAAGTACTGTATTTACTCTAATACAAGACATGATCAAATCTGATTAACACCTTAACTTCTACAGGTTCACCCATAAATTTTTTTTTTGAAAAATAAACAACTTGAGATAAATGTAAACAGAACTAATTCTGTTGACATAAACTTGTTCAGTATTTATTGCATAGGAAAGTAAACTATATATCACTATCTTTCATAGTAATGAAGTTAGAAACCTATTCACTTTAGGTTCTTCTGATCAACTCTGGATTCAATATTCCTATCATCTCACATGTAACCCTTCTCAGTGCTGTCTGAAGTGTCAGAAATATAACAATTCTTGAAAGAGTGCTGCACAACTTTTTCTGGCATTTTTATCCAAGTACTTACAGCATTATTGTAGTAGACTAACAATATAGAGCCAAGTTGATGTCTTAAATATTTTCTAATATAAATATTAGTCTAATAAAATCATTAGAATGACACAATAGAATTAATGACTTCTAGTAACAGAGAAATACATGCAAGATCACATGACTTCCATTAGTTAAATAACAAAATGAAAGAGGGGTACCAGAGACCCGAAACACGTATTGACCAATGAATAAATAAAGAATGTAAAAAACTGCCCTGTGTCTAATCAATTGCACTTCATCGTGCTGAGGAAACAAAACAAAATGAAAGAATTAAACTTTGAATTTGAGATCAAAAGAAACCATGACTGAATGGTATGATTGGAAGTCATAAATGTTGGCGTATGAACTCAGGATAAAGGAAAACAAATTTTTGTGTAATAAAAAATAAAATTTTGTTTCATATAATATTGAGAAAGAGAGAGAGAGAGAGAGAGAGAGAGAGAGAGAGAGATCCCCCTTAGTATACAATACTGTACAAATTGTCATGACAGTTCCTTGATTTGCTTGTCTTTCAATCCTGGTGCCAAGTCCAAAAGGGAAAGTTGATCCCTAATCAAAAGAAAAAGATCTGAAATTAAATGATTCACTGAAAAGTTTGACAAAAGACTTGAAAACAGTCTGTCAGTGAGGAAGACACACATATCAAAGCTTATTAGCAAAGTTGGAAGGGATGAGTGGTAATGGAGAAAATGAGAATTATCAAAGACAACATACAGCAAGCAGGACTGAAAACAGAATCAGAGTCTATGTCCTTGCAAACAGGTCTACATAGATTGGATTCTTTGATCTAATATTCCAATTGATTTTTAAACCTCATCCTCACAATTCAATTAATCTCTTACCTGTTTCCAAGCAAATTAGAGACCTCCTTAAGCCATGGGAAAGGTCAATGTCAACAATTAATTTGATGCTGAATTCAATCCCAACCAGAGATGTTTGTTGATCTAAGAACTCTCATTGTTTTAAATCAAATTATAAATATAAGTTAGCTCTTCTTGATAGTTATTCAATGTACATTTCAACAATATCCAAATTCAACAGGAAATAAACAATTCAATAAAATTTTCACATTCTTTTGTAAAATTATTAGAAGAGAGACATTAAAGTGAGTGTCTCAACACCTGCAGGAGCTCACGAATGCACTTGAGCAGAAATGAGTATACTTTTGTAAGATAAGAGATACCTATAATATATTCCAAGTCACACAGTCATCCTATTAACTTATTGTGCAATAAAAGCATGTGTATCCACATATAAATGGAGATTTTTACATTTCTTTCGAAAGACTGATTCTAGATTTCCCAATCATTTTCCATTCTTAAGCTTGATGTTTATTAATTAATGAATGTACCATGCTTGTGATGTAAATTGCTAATGTTTCAAAATCTGTCTGGCAATGTAAAAAACACTGCCAGATTTGAAATCTTACAAGCAATCACCCCAAAATTTGCCCATGGTCCAGAAATGGACAGCAATTGACGTTTTGCTCATGCCTGCACTAGAGATTACAATCATTATGATGAATTACATCAAATCTAAGATGCCAGTGAATCTAAGACATATCCTATTTTCAGAAATACTACAACCTGAAATACTACATTTAAGTAGATACAGTAACAACATTTAAAAACGAAAAATTTTTTGGGTGTACAATATTCAATGGTTATGAACCCTGATAATAAAGTGATTTTGCTATTAAAATAGATTTTATGAATTAAAGCTTTTAGAGATCATCATGAGTTTTAAAATAACAGCATTTAAATGACCATAATATGCTGTTTCCTTTAAATAAATTCAAATTTAAGTAATGGTTCTATATGTATATAGTGTGGCCCCAATTTATTAGTAATTAATATATAAAAATTCAATACAACAAGCTGTTTTTTTTATCTCTTCCCAATTTAAGAACTGAAATATTCAATACAATTAGCACCAAAAGATATTTATCAGAACCAAATATTTCTATCACAATAGAGATGAGATTGAATTCCCACATGCTACAATTAGATGCTCATAGGTTTCAGTCTCAACTTCCATTGTTTCATTGATATATCTTTACTAATGTGATTGTGCAGTTAATGAATTTCATCTCTATATTACATTACAATTTCATTAATTAGAATACAGTTTTATTTTATTTACTATTATACTTGTTTTCTGCTTATTTATTGTCTTCAATAACTATTGTTTTCTTAATATTAAATAAAGAAATGTGTGATAATTTGTATGTTTACTTATGATAAATTTGCTTTTCTCATGCCATATTAGCTCCTTTTATATCAAATGACCTAATCAACTCTTATTTTATCTATTTTATTTTATTTTGAATCATTGGATGAAAATGTTTTACAGCACTTTAATGTTATTTGGAGAACATAAGATGATTGGGTTATGATATAACAAGATACAAATTTTGACCATGAAAAAATATGGAATGATGTCTCCATTTCCATTTATGAAATTTTGATTTACAATAGTTTTCAGGAATAATGTACACTCATAAACCAGGGTTTCACTGTATTATAAAGATAAATTCTAAATTTTATATAAATATATTGTTGATTTATAAAGTAAAATTTAATTTTCATTAGTTTTTTAAACACTTAAAAATATTTATAAAGCCCGAGTTTCTTCTCTTATAATATTAAGAGTCACTTTTATGAAGATTTCCTTAGCTCATGAAGATTTTCTTGTGTTAAGATCTTTTCTTAGAAATTAGTTTCAAATTTTCTTAGAAATAGAGTTTCAAATCATTTCTAAATTTCATTCAATTTGCAAAATTCATTTATATAATATAATCTGAAAATTCATGAAAATAATTTTGCAAATAAAACTAATGAAATTTTTTAAAATTTCAATGATTTTCTACAATGCAAAAAATTATCATGATTTATTAAACCAAGACCAATATAAATATAAAATATTTTAAAACCAGAATGACAATAATATATATAAATATAAATATAAACATACAGTCAATTCTGCTTAATAGCACAGCATCAGGACCTGAGCTTTTTGAGGCTCAAAACAAACATCCCACTAAGTTATGCAATTCAGATATGATATAACAAGTTATGTTAAAGAGCTATGTCAATGCATGTTTTCACCAATAAAACAAACATCTGAGCACAATAAAACCATTTTAATGATGAGAAATTATTTTTGTACAATCTGATTGACAGCTGATAAAGGAAACTGGACAGAAGTTGCATATGGAAAAGCAGAAAATATCCAAATTTGTGTTTCTTTTGTTTATTTTCCAAGAAAAATACTGTGCCAGCAGGGCTACTAAGTGGCATTTCAAGACCAGTAGGCAAAGTAAATTATACTTGCATTATAGGATTTGATTCTGTTCTTGAATGTTTTGTCCTAATACACGGCACGTCCTACTAACCGACTGGGCTAATAACCGGAATCGACTGTATTTATAAAACAGTAAATAACAACGCAAAATATTTATTATGTTTTCATAAAATGTGATAAACTTTAAAATTATAACCAGTGACTAAAAGAATGTGAAATAAAAAGAATGAATATAATTTTGGATGTAAGAATAACATTGCTAATTTTAAATGTCATATTTAATTTTAACCATGCTTTTCAACAATTAGGATTTCATATTTACAATGTCACTTTCTACCTTAGATGCAAATAACTATCCTATATAAAAAAT
Source organism: Centruroides vittatus (assembly GCF_030686945.1). Classification (NCBI taxonomy): domain Eukaryota; kingdom Metazoa; phylum Arthropoda; class Arachnida; order Scorpiones; family Buthidae; genus Centruroides; species Centruroides vittatus. The sequence continues at coordinate 4,462,353 of NW_027122456.1, forward strand.
AATACATATGATTTGATAATAAATTGAAAATCACTTACCATCAATTTTATTTGCAGCACATAAACAAGGAATTTCTGGTCTATATTCTCTTAATTCTTTATACCAATTTGACAAATTTTTATATGTTATTTTTCGGGTAACATCAAATACCTATTTCAGAAGATATTCTAATCAGATTAACATAAACTTATTTATTTTCATATGTGCATACATAATTAATTAATTATAAATTTCAGATTTTACATATTTATTAAAATCAAATACTTTTCATTATTTTACAATTTAGAATATATTATTATTATTATGTTACGAATATCATGCTCAGCTGATATTGGTGTCAAGTGCTATGCCAGATTAAAGTCAAGGCATAGCTACCCAAACAAGTGTAACATAAAGCTGTGTTATTGGTGTGTGTGTCAACATCTAGAAACTTCCTAACAATGTGATATGTGTTCAATATTGCAGCTTTCTGTAGTGCCATGCATATGTTTTTATTAGGGTTTTTATTAAGGTTTAATATTTCTACACTTTTGTATAGTGTATGCGGTATAATAACAGTAGAAGAGATGACAATAAGTACAATAAATACCTTATCTGTCCTCCATATCTGTCTTATAATTATTATTATTAATATTAATAATAATAAATACACTCCACACACTCAATAAAGTCATTTTTAAATTAAATCTTTTACAAAAAAACAAAGTCTTTGAAATGTGTTAAATATTCTCCATTTTAAGATTAACAAGTTTGTAAGTTTGTAGTAATGTACAAACTATTTATCTTGAACTGAAATGTAGAATTTTAATTAAACATGCATTATTCTATACTTATAAAATATATTATGATGATCATTTATAATTATTTAAAGATTCTAAATTTTCATAAGAAACTAAGGAAGTTTGATTTCCTAAATGCTTGTTTTTGTTAAGATTTGACTTCCTTGAATTGATAACAAAGCAATTAGTTTATTATTAGTATTTAATTGAATGTTCATTAACTTTAAGTATGACTGTATGAAATATAATAAATTTTTTATTATATTCAAGTTTCTTAAAAATATCTTTACTGATAATATTAATAAAAAAAATAATTAAAACATAACTAAGAGCCAATCATTTTTTTTGTTGAAAATTTTAAAATATTAAATATTAAAGAAATTATTAAATGTATGGTAAATAATGTATCAAAATTCATACAAATATGCAAGCGTGAGCTTGGTGATAATAAGATGGATGCATGCTACTGAATCTTTCCTGTCCAGCTGTATCCCAAAAATCTGAAATGGAAATTGATACATATATTTTAAAATAGGATTTGTTGCATGGTTTTGATAACTTTTTAAAATACCCACCAATCATAAGTGATTCATCTTCGTGTGTTGTCTTATGTCTAAAAAGTGTAAGTGCATAAGTAGATAATTCATGAGGTTTACTAGATTCATATGTAAGAATTATAAAAGGGTTGGCTTATTTATAAATCATAAATAATTAAGTTACTTGATATGTGATGATGCATATATTTCCAAAAGATTTTTTTACAATTAAAAAAAACTTTCTAGAAACTTTAAAAAATCCAAAAAATTTTTTTGAAATTTTAACAATATTAAAAAAAATAATTTTTAAAATAAAAAATATATTTTAAAAATACATAAAAAAATAAACACAGGTTACTACCAGTCAGACATGATTAAACATTGCAACAAACTAAATAGCATATAACATATTAAACAGAATATTAAAACATGTAAAGCATACAACAACATATTAAATAGTATATAAATTATTCTAAAGTTTAAATATAGCATTGAAATGTAAGAAGTTAAAACAGAGAAAGCAATAAAGGATACTAGCCATCCATCAAGAATCGTTCCACTAATCTAGAGAAAAATAACATATTTTAATCTTTAATTGAACTACATATTCCAATTTAAAAGTTAAAATGAACACTTTAAGAAAATATTAATTATAACAAAATGATAACAACAAAGCTTTTAACAGAATGAGACTTGTTATTAAAAAATTATGTATATTTTATACAAACTATTAGAAAATTTAAATATACAGTATAAATATAATTTTTTAAAATAAAATATATTAATTTTCCAATTTAAATCAAAAATGTTTCTAATTTTTATAAATAAGTGAGCATATGATGATGATTATGCACAAATGATATCAAAATTTATTTCAGACAATTTCCTCTGATAATGCCACTTTTATCTACTTAGCTAAGTAAATTTTTATATCATTTACTTTAAATCATTGGGTATTTATGCAGATACAAAATACTGACTGTGCAAATTTTTAAATAAAAAAATTTTGTCGTCCAACCAAGTTTTTAAGTTTAAAAGATTTCGGATAATAGGAGTAATTACCATTTACTTACAAAGTTTTTACTGCAAATTTGTCTCTTATTTTTAGAATTATCATCAAGTTATTTATTTCAATATATTATAAAAGCATTCTTTGATTAAGATATTTTAAAAATTTTTTCTATATTTTATGAATATAATTTAACTTTTTAAATAACAAAAATTTTTGATAATGTAACATATATTGAATCAATAACTGTTAGTTTCTAGGTCAAAATTAATATGCTGTTTTTAAGCATCACAATAATAAATATTTACAGTCAAAAGCCAAAATTCAAAATAAACTTTTTATTAACACAACAATAAAAATTGACTACTAGAATAAAAATATAAAATATATGTAAAATATTGTATTTATTTTTGTTAATTTTTTTGTTATAGATTATGAATGTGATCACATCATTATGTACTAACACCAAACAATTACTGCATTGTATTGGGCTATATTAATGCTACGATAGCATGATATAGTATAATCTGGCAATCATTTGGTGTTAATCTTAAAGATCAGTAACACCTAGAATTTAAAAAAAAGGAAAAAATACACATCTTCATTGCTTAACTAACAATAATATAAAAAGTGATAATTAATATTTTGTATATCACTGTTAATAAAAGTGATATTCAAAATTCATAACATTTTTAAAAATATTGCAATTTTTATTTGAATATTTTTTAAGATTCTTACATTTAAGTTAGCAAAATGCTAAAAACAATGTTCATTTAATTTCTATATTTCACAAACACTTACATTTTTATATGAAGTAAATATTTATAATTGTTTTATGTTTATCTTTATGAACTTTTAGACAATTTGATATCTGTGATACTAATTTGCTATAGTATAATAGAATGAGATAATGCTTATTAATATTTTCAGGATGACATGTTTTGTATCTGTTAATTAGATATAAGTCTAAAAATAAAATAAAAATATTTGACAGAAATCTTTTTGAAACAACAATTCTTTAAATGGAATGCATTCCTAAAAAATGCATAGGAAAGTTGAATAATAAGTTTCATGTTATAAAGGGAGTTCTGTTCCCAAAGTTTAAAAAATTATAAAATTTCATATTATGGTAGAAAAATTTAAATGCGTTTTTACACTAAATATGTTATAATGTACAGAACACTCAATACAATTCCACTTAGTTACTAAGAGAAGAAAGATAGAGCCTGGTACGATATTTGTGTCTACCAATTTAATAACAATAATAAATATTCTGTTCATACAGTAAATATGATATATTATTGATTTAATATTTTATCATGTTATGAGTAAAACAGTTTTTCAATATATTGATTTAAAATTTTTGCTTACATATTTTCATTTATATAAAATATTTATCATAGTACTCAACCCCTATAAAATCTTATTTATTTCACCATCATTAATTATATCAAAATTTTACTGATTAATCATAATCCTATTTATATTAAAGTATAAAAAATTTCAAAATAAAAAACATATGATGTAGTAATCACTGTTTCTATAAAACTTTAAATAATTGTAGATATATTTTATTGATAAATTTATATTTTTTAATAATATTTTCATTTTATATTAGTGCAAACTTCTTTCAAACTATTAAATATTGTATAAATACATCAAATTGTTAAAATTAATATAAAAATAAAAATATTTTTTTAAAAACAAATTATCAAAAGCAATAATTAATGCAGCTTTGCACACAAAATAATAAAATATTTTTATTATTTTTATATCATTTACCGTGTATTATGTAATATTTGACTCTATGCAGAACTAAGTATGCCAATCCTGTTTTTTAACAATTCATATATAGATAATTTGCTTTAAGATGTTTTTATAAATGGCAATAAAAGTCAGTATTTAATAACTATAAATTATTTGTTTATTTATTTATAATTAAACTGTTAACAAACAAATACATAAAATAAAATATATAATTATATAAGATATTTTCCAAAATAAGATATTTTAATCGATTATATCATTAATCAATAAATATAATTAATCAATAAATTAATCAATAAAAAATTACATGACATGAAATTACATTTACTGAAGAAAATATCACAGTTAATCTTTGCAGATATTCTTGCAATACAAAAATAGCATATATGACATTCCAGGAAATAGGTTATGAACAAAATTATAGCCTGATGCAAATTTAATGTGAAAAAGAAAAGATGCATGACAATACACCATACTGTGTAAGAGCTATCACTTAATGATACTTGGCAAAAAAAATGTTAATGGAAATGGTTATAGATGACTAAGATTTAAAGCTTTTTCAGAGATTTTAATAAAGACATTCTACAGATATATTTTTGCACTTTTTTATTGCAACAAATATATACTTTTATCTATTTTTTTAGAAATAAATACATAAACTAAATATTAATAGAAAATATATTTAAAATATTACATATTCAATATATTGTAATATAGTGCATTGATAACTTAAATACTTAGTTTAGCATTTTAAAAAAATTGATATTTTAGTATCTGATGTAAGATGACTGTTGAATATGTGTCATACCAGTTAAAATTACATATTTACAATCAACTGCCAGATCAAACAAAAAATTTATTCCTTTCAACTATACACTTAACATATTCTTAGTTTTCAAAAAATTTTGTTTTTATACTCATTAAACCTCTCTTTACTAAATCAATTTCCATCACAAAATAAATTATACATATTTCATTAAATAATATTGCCTATAAATGAACTTTTTATGTGTATCAATTAAAATATTAAAATATAAGTATAAGCTCTCATTATACTGTATTTATATTGAAATTTAGTATATAATCTCAAATAATAATATTCTTGATATTGTATATGAGACATTATATAAATATTCTTTGTATACAAAATTTTATATCAAGAATTGTTTTCTGCATATTTTTAATTTTTTTAGTTCTATTTTAATATAAAAAGAATATTAATTTTTCAAAAAACTAAGCTGAACTTGATTTTGCTTTTTTTTTTTCTAATACTTTTTAAATAATATGTATATGTAAAACTTAACACCTACATAAGGAAATAATAAATTTTAAATAATTTTCTGTTATTTATAATTATAAATTATTATTTTGAATTATAAATATTTTCAAAAAGAAAACTTGATCCTGTTTTTTAAAATACTTGTTAAGTAAATAAATGAGATGACGGTATAAAAGAAAATATTCGATAAGTTTAGAAACAAAAATATTTTTAGTTTAGAAATAAAATAGAAGTAGAAAAAAACTTTAGAAATAAAAATATTTTAATGAAAAATAATTATATATTTTTCATTAAAAATCAAAACATTAATTCAGATGAATAATTGAGTGGAACTATTTAATCGTACAAAATTAAAAACGATAGGTTAGTTTTTTATATATATATATAAAAAAAACTATAAAGCTTATTTAAATCAGATTTTATATATAAATTAAGACATTATTTAATATATCATCTATTTTAGATAATAAATAGAAAATCAATTAGCTAGCTAGTTAACAATCATTTATTTCCTATTAATTAATTATTTTAGTATATTATTTGGTAAACTACTATTTAGTTTTTTATTATTATATAACTTAATAAAGTACCATTTACATATTTTTTAAAAATAAAATGCAAGTTTTGTATTTTCTTTTTCAATTCATTGTAAGTATTCACATTACTACAGCTGTACCACTAAAAATATTTTATATAGAATATGAAAAACTGTAAACAGAAATAAAAAAAACTGAAAAATAGATATGATGATTAGATTTGAAATAAATATATATTCTAAAATGCTAAATTATCATTATTATTCAAAGTCTTATTTTTAATTATTTTTTACCTCAAAATTTTCATTTTAATACTTAATTTATAGAGTTGGAATTTCATAGAAAATCAAATATAAACGTTAAAGAATTTCTTAAAAATTATATATAATTTTTTTAAGATATAGTTTATCACAAGAGAAAATCAGGCAAACTGCATTAAAACACGTATACTTTATTTAATCAAAACATAAATTTGCACAAAAATCAATTGTGATCAAATTAGATTTTCCAAATAGACATCTCCCTAAAGAACTTTTGAATACTTAATTACAATTTTAATTAAAGTAGTTCTGCATCACTAAATACTTAATAAGAGTAATTAGTTGCCAAGTATATTACAATGAATGGTATCTATTAATCAAATTTTATCATTAATCTTTAATTAGCATCAAATTCATTATTATAAACTGAAATTATTTTGAATGGAACAGTTAGAATTTAAAAAAAATAATAATAGAGTCCAAATCATGATTAAATAATATTACCAGTTGACCATATTTTTAGGTAGCAATTTTGGGACAGTGACCCAAGAAGTTTGGTCATGTGACTTATGACATAAAAGTTAAGTGACTTTCAAGGTCAGAAATCTACAGGCTATTTTTAGATTACATACTACTACATGAACACAGATATTGATCAATCAATTAATTAATTAAAAGACACTGAACAGAAAATAATTCAATTAATGTGTGCATGTGCATATATATGTATGTATGTATGTATGTATGTATGTATGTATGTATGTATATATATAATTTGGTGTTAAATAGATTGATTTATTTTGTTAAAAATATTTCAGCAGTATATAATAAGAAATGAGTTAATAAAATTCAACTCTAAAAACAATACACATTCCAATAGTCTATTTCAAAAAGTATTAGTTCTGAGATTAAAAATAAACAACTAATTTTAAAAGTCTAAATCATATATATCACTGGGCTGAAAATATTAAAAATATATAAACAGTGAACGTAAAAGGACAAAATTAAGCAATTACTCTATCTACGTTTAACATTTAGAATATATATATATATATATATATATATTATTAATTATAAACAAAAAAATTTAAAAAAAATAATAAATATAGAAGAAAAATTGGTTGAATAGAAAATAGTGTATTTGATATAAAATAATAAAATCATTAATATGTATATATTTGTATTCCTCTTTATAATAATAAATAAGAATACAATATTGTTATTACAATTGTCAGTAAATGTCTAATTTTTATTCCAACAGATGGCACCACTGAGTCACTACATGGATATTATACAATTTTTTTAAACTGTAGTAAACATTTTTACAATAACATATTCCAGCAGTATCTATATTTATCCATTTTGTTTTTAACAAAGAGGTTGTTTTAAATAGTAACACACAATCTCATAAGTTTTTAATGCAATTCTAATTTTATTTAACAATTAATATTTTTTCTAAAATCTTTTGATTCAATAACTGTTCTAGTGAATTAAAACAATTTATCTGGTGTGTTTGGTTAAGCAAAATAAAAAATAGTTTCTACCGGTTATTGATAATATTCTAAATTATTATTATTTTCAATATATTGATATATTCAAAATTTTCAGTATCCAGAGATTTGAAGATTTCATATGACTTTTGAGGTATACAAAAGTACACATTACATTCAAAGACATGGTCTACAAATGATTAGCATATTAAACAATATTATACAAATAGGAACAATTAAATAAAACACATGCAAAAATCTTGGTAATATCATGAAATAAAAGAAAATATTTCCTACAAAAACAAGAACAATTTTAATTTACAAGCATTTTTGGCAAATTAAACTTATTGTCATCTGTTAGGCTAATGAAATAAAATAATGCCCATAGAACAGTTATTTGAAATTAAATACACAATGTTATATTTTTGAATAAAAATGTAAAATAAAAACAAATGATGTTAAAAAATTTATAAGAGTAAGAAAACTTCAAAGTTATGCATTTATTTCTAACTTTTGATTTTTCAATTTCATTTATTTTAAAACTAAGTGTTAAAAAATACTTTATTTATATATATTTATATGATGTTTACTGATCTTTGAATATTAAAATCTTGAAGAATTACTCTCATTTTATAACTACTACTAATAAACTACTCACAAAATAAAAATATTTCAATTGATTATAACATATTATAGTAACTGAAAGAAAGAGATCTGTAGATTATATCAATCATTTGTACATTCTATATTGAAATATTAGACACTTCATTAAAATTTACATGATGATAAAACAAAGTGTTGTAAAATAACAGATTTTAATTTTAAAAATTTTAATAATTAAAATAATTTGTTTACAATTTATTAATACATGTATCCATGCTTCAATTTCATTCTGTCATATGCTTGAAATAATATATTTACTACTACTTCTAATATACAAGCAACAACTGTTTTAAATATAAAACTTTTGCATATTCTAAATCACTTTTAAGGTATGATTCATCTGAACAAATCCATAAACAAAATTTTATTCTACATATTTCAACTTTATAAATTCATATCAGTCTTCAATGAAGTCTTATGTTATAGAATCTGCTATTGGTCAGTTAAGAAAACTGAAATTCCATACAAAACCAATATGAATTTATAAAATCAAAGTATACAGAATATGAATTTGTTATATGGATTTCAGTTGAATCAAACCTTAAAAGTAATTTAGAACATAAAACACACAATAATGTCAGAATGTTTATATTTTGGTGGTTACTGTAAGCATTTGCAGGAAAAGCAAATTTAACATGAGAAATTTCTGTAATAATACCATTTTGTATTTGCTACCATTTTATTTTATTATTCTATATATTGTATTTAATTCAATTTATTTACTTTTATTAATTATTTAATAATATACAATTACACCTGATATAATTTATCATAAATAATGTTATATGTAAATGTTAAATTTCAAAATCAGGAATGTATCTTGCATTCATTTTGAATGTTACTGTGAGCTGAAGTTGGTCTGAATAAAAGCCCAAAAATGTTTCTCTTATTAATTAAACTTTAGTTTCCTTAAATAGTAGTCTTTTTTCTTGTAAATTTAACATGAGTATTGTTTAAATTTATCAATCTGTTTGATATTAGATTTTGTTTTTTTAATATCTTATTGACTTGAATATTTATTATATGTGGTACAATCCAAAAGTTCGGGGACTGCAATAATCTATGACAACAAAAGCATGGATTTGAAGTTACAGAGTATGAAATGGATTCTACCAAACCACCTCTACGTGTTTGGGTTAATTTCACCCATGTCATGTGATTAAACCGCGAGTGCTGCTGTTTTTTTCCGGAGATAGTTACCTTTGTTCTGCGACGTAATAAAAGTGGAGTTTCAAGAACAACCTCCAACATTAAATTTTGTCAGCGTTTAGGTAAAACACCTAAAGAGACTTTAAAATTGCTAAGAAAGGTGTACGGTGATTCTACCATGGAAAATTCAAAATGTTGGATGTTGTTCTTGAAACTCCACTTTTATTATGTCGCAGAACAAAGGTAACTATCTCCGGTAAAAAACAGCAGCACTCGCGGTTTAATCACATGACATGGGTGAAATTAACCCGAACATGTAGAGGTGGTTTGGTAGAATCCATTTCATACGCTGTAACTTCAAATACATGCTTTTGTTGTCATAGATTACTGTAGTCCCCAAACTTTTGGATTGTACCACATATAATTCAAATACTAATGAGCATACAATTTTATTTTATTATCTAGCAAAAATAGAAATTTTCATCTGGTAAGATACAAACTACTTTATTTACTCAAACTTATTGCATACTGCACAGAAATCTCAGATGTACAGTACATATTTATCTTCAGATGCATAAATTTAAACTCTTATTTTTTAAAACTATTATTATTATTTTAAACTGTTATTAAGTTACAAAGAAAATAATATGCATTTTTTTACTTTTCTGGCTTTTATATAAAACAGAGGGAAAGTATGGTGATTAGTCAAAAAATGCCCCCCCCCCGATTTTTACATTTTTGAACTTAGAACACCTTAAAACATCAACAATTGCAAAAAAAAAAAAAAAAAATTGGGGTTAATTTCTGTATACATGAATGTTAATGTGTATGTGGGGAGCAAAATTTTGTTCACCTTCTTTTGAAGCTTAATAACTCCTGTGCTTTTTATTGAAAATTTATGAAATTTTGCAAGGAGATTTTTATTAGGGGGATTGATGATAATAAATTTTGGTGATTAAAGATCAAGGAAGTGGGGAGATAAAGAGAGTCGTGTATATCTTCAGTAGGGTTGAACTTAACGACAATTTTACTCATTATCATCATTTACAATTTTTTATAAAACCCATCCCTAACTTCAAAATTAAGCTTTTTGCCATTTTATAATAGTTAAAAAATATAAAACGTTTCTAATAATAAAACATCATAACAGATAGCACCACCAAATGTTGCTGGCAAAGTTAAGCAACTCATTGCTGAATTTTTATGATATAACATTTATTCATGTATGTAGTCAGTAGCACCTGAAGACTATGAAAAAGAGGGGCACAAGCTATAAAAAAGGGCATCGTACATTATGCAAGGAGCTTCAAATTCTATGATTCAACATCTGATCAGTGCTTCTACAAGATGGCTCTCATTGCACTTAGGGCAACCAGAGCCACTTGTCTTGAAAACAAGGAATGGAATTTTGGTTAACATACAACAAAGTTGTATGGATCAATGGACAAATATCATTCATTAATTTCTTTTATATTTGCAGAATAGGCTAGAAGTCACAAATTTTCTGTTGTTTGAGGCCCCCTTGGGGATTAGGAAAAGGGCAACCAAGATGAAAAGAGGTCAGGTGCCCCAAGTGCTCCCAATGTATGGGCACCCTGTATGTAGTCAGTTAACTGTTAGTGGGATCCTGGATATATTGCTTCTGACATTTATTACAAGTTTTGGAAAATGATATAAGGCCCCTCAGAAATGATCACCTTTCTACAGATGCGGGTTTGAAATCATATTTCCTTATTGTATTCATTTAAGAAATTATACTTTCTTGATTAAATTATAAAACATATCATATACAATAACAATAACAATTTGTATTTGAAATAAAATTTACCATGAGATGAATCAATTATTTTAAAATATGCTGAATAAAACTGTATTGATTTTGAAGTATTATAATTAATGTTAATGGTACATTCATTTAAGAAATAACAAAAGCTTTTGCAAATAATTTCACTTTTTACATTACATATTTAAATTATCTGATTAAAAAAAAAAATATGTTACTTTTAAAGAAAATTTGAATGAACAAACAAAAAATATTGAAATAAAGCAATATCTAATTTTTTCATTTTAATATTATATATATTATATTATATTATTATTATATTATTTTAATAATATATTATATATATTATTAATAATAATATGACTTTCATTAGCTAATATATGTAAGTTAAATTGACAAATTAATTATAATTTTGAACAACTTACAAATATGAATTCAAATAAATTAAATATAAATTTTATTTTACTTGATTCTAATAAAATAATTAATTTTTAATTAGCACATCTACTTTCAAGATAAAATGTACATTACAGATTTTGATGTCTCATATTAAAAACTTAATTAATAATATAATAATTTGTATTTTGCTATTGAATTAATATTTATAAAATCACTTGCATATCCAGTTCAAGTCTTCATTATAAATACAACTAAGTAGCAATAATATTTTTTAATATTGCAACTTGTGTATAAATGTAAAAATTTCAATAACTGAAATTACTTTGTATCAGGTTGTAACTGTGGAATGTAGACATTTCAATTTTTTCTAGAAATGACTACAAAAATATTCCGGAACATTTGATGTAATCATATAAGTATCACCAAATGAAATATGTGACGAATATTCTAAAATTAAATAAAATTAATTAATTTATTTATAATTATTAAATTTAACAAGAGTTGGCAGAATAAACACCTTCCTCGTGCCAAATTAGTTAATAATTAGTCTTACTACCTCAATAAAGAAATCTAGCTTTTCATTTGATATTATAATAGTAGATTAATCTTATGCAGATTAACAGTTAACTTAGCATAAAATAAAATAAAATAAATTCAACATTTTCTAAAACTGTAGAATTTTGCAACTAATAAATAATAAAGAGGTATGAAAGATTAAAATAAAAAATTTAATTCTTCATATAAAGAAACATGGTATGAAGTCTGAATTTAATATATATCAGGGGTGGGCAAGCAAGAGTTCAGTGGGAGCCGAAATGTAGGTTTTGCAAAATGCATGGGAGCTGTAGTTCTGTACTGTGATGGCGGATAGAATGGTAAGGCGAGCGATTTTATTATATAATATAAATACAATATAAAACAAATATTGAATTATTTTAATAAACACATTTTCACAAAGTTATAAAAATAAAATTATAAAAATAATAATAAAAAACAGAAATTAACACTTTCAGCAAGAGCTGCATGTAACTCAAAAAGAGCCGCATTTGCCCATGTCTGATATATATGTTTACAAATTGACAGTTTTCAAAACTATTTTCATATTTTTAAAAGATTAAATCAAGAAAAAGAATACAAATAGCTAAAATAAATTAAGGATCATTAAAAAAGAAAATTAACAATGATGTTTAGAGAGAACAGATAAAAGTTGTCTTGACAGATAATTATTTTCTTAAATCATTTTGAATGAATAAAATATTGATATAATTTCTAATACAACTTAAAAATAATAGAAACAAGCAATATGGCTTAAAACTCTTCCATTCAGAATATATCATAAAATACAAATGAAACTGACGTAACACATAAAAGAATAAAACTTATCTAATTAATATAAGAAATAAAATTTATTATAAAAATATATTTCAAAGTTATATAAATTCCTACTATTAACAAACTTTTGACAACCAAACATTTATAAATAATAATCAGAATTTGTTATAAAGAATTACTTTTTCTTATTTTAATCTATACTCAAATTGTTTCTACTATTTATTGATCACAAAATCTTATAAATTTAATATGAACAATATCTATAAATAATACTGAATTCAAAATATGACTTCGCAACCATCCAAATAGGTAATGTTTTTTTAAATGTAAGTGGAATTGAATCAATTTTTACTTGTAATTAACATTTATTTATCATTCAAAAATAATTTTTTGAAATTTGTTTAAATTAATCAAAAATTTAGGATAATATTAATTAAACATGATGGTTATGTAGTTAATACAGTTAATTTTGATTTAATAATCATAATTAAAATTGGATTTAATGAATAATGGACATATATATTCATTAATAATATTTAATTTTTTACATATTCATTTCTTTATTTTATACATTAATGGCATTAATTACACCTTAGAATGGACATAATCATACTTTTCATTTGGAATATGGTATACTGGAAAATACTAATTTTTTGTGAACCTACAGTTCTACACTATGGTTTGTCTATATACCACTATACCAGGGGTGGCCAACAAGTCAATCGCGATTGACCGGTCGATCACGATGCCAATTTTGGTCGATCGCTCGCGATGTCTTGACTTAATGTGTTACACTTGTAACTGAACGCAACTCGTGAACGTAACGCGCAAAAGCAACAATATGCATGCAGTTATCACTGGACTCGTAGAAAACACAGCTATTTAGCTTGAAAAGAAGCTACCGCATGATACTGTCATGCGGTAGCTTCTTTTCTTTAGTATTAACAATATTATTATTATTAATCAATATTATTTATTCACGGTGACAACGTTGAGTTTCAATTTTTCATTTGTTTAAAATGTAAGTACCTGTTCTTTATGTTTTAAATTAAATTATGGCTTTTCTTACCTATCTATTTACTTGATAAGTGAGCGTTTTCAGCAACAGACCTCTATATTTTTAGATTTTTGGAAATACGTCAATTGAGAAAAATATCCCAGTATCACCAAATGTAGCAAATATATTTATTCCTGTTTCGGAACTACATACCTGTGTGAATTGGCATTTTCATACTTAAAGTTAACGAAAACTAAACATTCTGTCCTGACTGATTCCCATACTGAAGAATCATTATTATTATCTTCGTCAGGATATACACCTAATTATGCTTCCTTGGTAAGAGACTTGAAAACTCAGTCCTCCCATTAATGTAACGTAATAAAATAAATTCTAAATCTGTCTTTATCAGTAGCTAATTTAAATTAATAAATATTGTTAATAATTACTCGTGTTGTTTTAATTCCCCTGGATGTGAGTTTTTTTGGCCCGTTAAATAATTACGTTGTTTTTTACGTAGGTAGATATACAGGGTGTTTCAGTACAAAGAGCACTCCCGCGAGCTATTGATAGATTAGCAAAAAATAAGTCTAAAAATCTTATATCATTCTTCCATGATAAATTTTCCTCGCCCAAAAACAAATCGCGGAAGTAAAATCTTATAATCAAATTATCAGCCGTACTGTGCAGTTTTATAACAACTTTTTCAAGTTTACGAACAAATAGTACCACAATTTATACATTGTAATTGATAAAAAAAAATTAAATTATATTTTAAGTTAATAAAAATCTATCTTAAAATTGTGGAAAAATCGATTTTTTTAGGTGCCGCCTGTACTGAATGAACTCGTAACTGCAAATATCAAAAGTTGGGTCTGGAAATTTATTTTCTTTATGAGCTTATATCTTGAAAACTTAATAAGTGATTTAAAAAATAAAAAATAGTTTTGAACATATATTTTCCTTATCTACGCATAGCTCGCGGGAGTGCACTTCGTACTGAAGCACAGTGTATAAACATAGTATTTCACACTCCCCTCGCCACTTAGACTATGCCTACGACAACAAGTCGATCGCGACACATTTTTAAGATAAAAAGTAGATCTTATGTACACAAAAGTTGGCCACCCCTGCACTATACCATGTCTACATGGTAGAATTTAATAGACAAACCATGATTTAACTAGAAAAACTATTTTCCAGTTAAACTAAATATCATTTTGATATTTGTAACTGGTTCCAGTTTTATTTAATGTTTTCTTGTTTTCTTTTAATTTATTAGTTTATTAAAGTTTGATACTAAATATGCTGTAATGTTGAAAGCTTTTTCATAAGTTTTATTTTAAATTGCTATATATTTCAGTTTTTTAGGATTTATAAATCCTAAACAACTGAAATATAGCAATTGAAAATAAAACTTATGAAAAAGGAGCTTTCAAAAGTAGTATTTGCAATTTATCTATGATCATTTTCCTATGATAATTTTCTTATCATTTTAATTAATTAATATCTTGATTCACAATGTACTGTACATACATAATGCCAAAATTTCCTACAAGAAAGAATGTGACTTTTGTTTACATATTATTAAAAATTATATATAAAATTTTAAATATAATAGTTTTTTAATTTACATTAATTTATTACTCCAGTGTTTTCAGTAGTAATTGCATCTTTTATGATGTTTTCAGATGAAAAAGCTTTTTCAGTATTTCATTTAACCTATTAAAGATATTTTAGAACAGTCAACTTTTTATTCAAATTAAACTAATATCTTCAATTACATATGATTGAAGTTGAAATTTGCTAACTTTTATCCATTTTTATTTATGTGATTTGAATCTAAGAACTAAAAAGTGTATATTCTTAAAAATAATTTTGTACTGATGTTTTCAATATATTTTGTTATCATAATGTTAAGAAAATATTGTAAAATAATTACAGTATATATAATTATGATAATTAGAATATAAAAAAATTTAGAACAATTTCAGAAAAATTAAAATTTGTATTAGAAATCTTTATTAAAGCTCAAAGGTAAAGAATATCAATTCTGTCAATAATAAAAAAAATTAATAATTTCCATAATCTTACAGTGATGAATTTTGAAAAATATACAAAACAGTAGTGCCTGCTATTTTGTGCATTTTCTAACTGTTGCTGCTAGCAAAAACATAATTATGAAATGCTTTCTAATGTTTTTATACAATCATATCTTTTAAGGGCTCAATTCGAGCTCCGAACAAGACGGTCGGGACCTTATCAGAGACATAGGGTATATCCATAGGAGCAAAAAAGTCGAAGGAACCATACCTCTACAAGCGACCCTTTGCGAGATATGGCCCTCCAAAATCGGGTGGCACGAGATCGCAAGTCGCATCACTCCGCCAAGACCATTGCGTTTAACTATTTAGCCAAGGCGACTACGCTGGCTTCGAGTAGCTGACCAGACCATTCGTGGAGTACTCGACATTATATGGGGTTAGGGAAACACAGCGGCCCACTCCCATCTGGACGCCAAGGTGCAAGCAATAGCGGGCACTAAAGCGCACAACTACGGGCAGAGCATCGGTCAAGGCGAGCAATAGCAAGCCTCAACAAGGCGGAGGCCAAAGAATAGGCAGTATACCAACACGTGCTAAAAACTGACCTTCGGAGGTAAATATTTCGCAAAGAGCGTACGGTTCCTTGGACTCGTCTGCTCATATAGGGTACAGTTATCGGGGGTGCAAAACCCCTCATTTATAGCTCAAATCTGACCATTTGAGCTATAAATGGTCAGATTTATAATACTACTACTAGAAATAAGTACTACTAGAAATCTGTTAATTTCAGAAATATACGGTTTTGTAACATTATCAATGCTTTCCCACTAACATAATGTTGACTTAAATGCAAAATTTTTATATAAACTTATATAATATCTGTATTGTTATATTCTGCATGTAATAATCATACTAATAATGTTATGTAACCATCAGGAATATTTCTTTTCTATTACACATTAAGACTTTCAATACTACTCTAAATTAATAAACATGACATTCTGAAACCTAATTATAAACATTTTCATCCCTATTGGTTATATTTGATTAATTTTATCAACATAATTATTCAACCACAAGATAAATTCTGTGATAAGTCAACATACATTCTCGATTTACAAGATAAAATAGTAAGAACATACTACATACGCTTTGGAGATACCGCATTGTACCGTTAATTTCTTAAATAATCTCCTCGAAATGCAGTAGAAATAAGAACCGATTCATTGCATCGTCTCCGAACGGGAGATTCGGGTAGAATCTCGAAAGGAAGCCGATCGAAACGACAGCGAACGTTCCCGCAACTCCGGTTCCGTTAGAAGCGCGGAGGTCGTCGACTAGAACTACTCACTTAGACTTTCCGACGGCGCTGTCTCCCAGACAGATGATCTTGATCCTGAGGTTTCCTTCGGAGTCCGTCGACGCGTAATCGAACTTGTCCGCTTCTCCGCCGGATGCTGCGACCTCCTCCATCTTGCTTCTCTACCGACCGTCACCACCGGGAGGCGCTACTGTCCCCTTCGCCCGGGTCCTACGAAAAATCGATCGTCTGCCGACGACGCCGCGGCACGGAAGGGTGGGTTGACAGAAAATAGATCGAATCCGCGGATAGAATTGCGCCACTCATTAAACGTCGTATCGGCGCTTCGTTCCGGAGACAATTTTAAAAACAAAAATTACGCATTCGGTTAGTTTCTCCTACGAGATGCGGATCCCGAGGAAAAGAAAACATATATTCGGATGTTAGCGGATAAAACGGATTTTCCCCCCCGAAGAATCGGCGGAAAAATAAAACAATAAATTTTATCATATTTATCCACGTGAAATAGCGTAAAATATGTAATTTAGTATTCAATATCTGAAACCAACTTCCTGTCTTGCGCGTTATCGACAGAAGGAAGCGAAAATTGCATTCAAGACACGTCGACGGTGATCGCATTGCCTGTTAAAAATCCCCCTTTCCGGCACAAAAAAAAAAAAATAATAATAATAAACTAAATTTTTTTCGCTGGTTTTATAAATATTAGGCTACGCTAATTCTTCCGAGAAATCGCCATAATAGATGCGGACGGAAGATGTTTTCGTTCTTATCTCGGAGTTTTATACTTTTAAAATGTTATATAAAAATTTTACTTAGAAAATATGGATATATATTTTGAAAGTCGGAAACTATAAATTATATTTTAAAATATAAAACTATTTCCTCGAAGAGTATTTCATGCTCCGGATGGTCACATCGCCTTTCTGTTAAAAGGCAAACGATGGCGGTTTACATTTTTGTTTTCTTAACTTTGTTAAAATAAACCTTTAAAACTATTCCCTTGTTTCTTCTCCGTTTCTTTTTTGCATTGGGTCAGTGGAATTTTTATAATAAATTATAATTTCCATGTAATAAATTCACATCGAAGAGAATAAACATCCGACTGGAAAGATGGGATTCCCTTTTCAATAAAAAATTTATTTATTTATTTTTCTAGCCAATTATTCATTATGAGAATTTTCCTTCCCATCTTATAATCTCACAAGAATGGATAAGTCATACCTTTTCTTCATTGATATTTTATACATAAAATGGTATTTGAAAGTGTTTTTTTCAGTTGTAAAAACAAAGAATAATTAATGTTTTTATTAATTATCATTAATAACGTAAATAGTAATTTATTTTTAAGATAATCTATTGTTAATATTCAATTGTTACCAGTTAAATTTTAAAACATTGGGAGTGTTTAGAATTTCAAAAGGAGTGTTTTAAAGATTATTTAAATATTTTGAATAGTTTATAATAAATGCTAATAATTAATTAACTTCTTTGTAGAATTGAGTATAAGCTATTTATTATAATAAATATTAAATGCTTAAAAAATTAAAAATTTAAATTTATAATCAAAAGTCATTTTGAAAGAATTTTTATAAAATTTGATTCAAAAATTTTACAATTACAACTTAATAAAAAAACAAATATATTAAATATAAAAGTAATAATGAATTCATAAACATGAAGATATTGCAGAAAGATTTAAAAGACATTGTTATAAATATTATTAGATATAAATATAACCTATTATTTTTCATTGCGTGTTGTTCCTTTAGAAAATATATAATAGCTATTTTTAAACAATAAGTTATCAAACTGATAATTTGACGAGCCCAAAAATTTTATTTATTTCATTTGTGATTTAAATTAGATTTTTTTGACGTTATCGATATGTATAATGAGTAAGGTATTGAATACTAAATTGATGATGATTATTTTTACATTAGCTTAATGTAATATAATGCTTGGCTAAATTTTTATAGTAATGGCAATTAATTCAAGGTGCTGGATATAGTCTACTGTATATATACCTGTACATTCTTTGCAATACTTTAAATTATATCTTCATAAAAACAAATCTGAATAGTTTTTAAAGAAGTTGTAATTTATACAAAATAAAAATATAAATAAAAATTTTTATTTTTAATTAATTTATATATATAGTGAAATATATATACATATATAATTATAAAAATACGTATATATGTAGCCTGTATATATATATTTTATATATTATACATAAGTGCATATATTGGCACGACACGCCTACCATAGTAAAATTCAATTTCCTATTTAAGGCCTAAAATAGACATGCGAAAATATGAAAATTTTGACATTTAAATATTTATTTATTCAAATTTTAAAATATCAGATAAAGTGTTTTTAAAAAGTTTAAAAAATTCAGATATTTCGAAAAATTATAATAAACATTCGGACCGTCATTTTGATTTCCTTGTATAAATTTAGCCTCTTCCCTTTTTTATTAATTTAATTATTGAATTTTTTAAATCAAAATATAAATTTGAAATAGTTCACGAATCACAGACTGACGAGAGAGAACGTCAATCATTACTAGTGGCAAATATAAGGGGGATTAAAAGAGTTTAAGTTCTTCCCACTGACACAAAAAAATTAATAATTTTAATTTTTTTTATTTCTTCCGTAATATGAAATGCACATGCAAATCAATGGCGTAGCGAGGTTCCTTAAAACCCTATAACGCCCACCTGTTGGCACCATTACGAGACACACTTAAACCAACCATGATGAGTATGATTAATGAGGCCCTCTTAGTGCCTTCGGGGCACAAAGAGGGGCATAAATAAATAAAAATGCCCATTATGCGGAGGTCCCTTGAGGTCTGATATTCCATGCTAATTAAATGTTTTTAAAGGTTTATATCAATATTTTTAAGTTATACATACATGTATTAGAGTCAAATAAAGATCATCAAATAGTTTTCGTGCACTGTAAATGAGATTTCATTCTTCTTAGGTTGACAGGGTCCCCGAAAATTTTTGTAGGGACCTTAAAATTAGGCTATAGCTATACCGCTGAGGCACATCAGTATTGAGAAAAATTTCATCGCATCCAATTAGAAAAAATTGGGTTGTTTGCAATGTAAGTTGATTAGAACAGAACTTAGTAAACTTTAACAAATTACATTAACATTTTAAAGATAGAGGTTAACGACTAGTATGAAGCTTTCTTCGTAAGTAATAGTCATTGACCTCTGCTTTTTCATATATCACTGACTTCTCCGTATTTGACGCTAATGTAGAATTTTAACTAGATTTCTTTTTTTCCTTAAATAAATTTGGAAGTTATCAATATTTTTATTGTTAGGGTAGAATACATAGGTAATAAAATTTAGAAATTATTATGAGATTTATTATAGATACTGGTGATCGATGAAACAAGTTAAAACGATCGTTAATATTTAATACTTTTTAATAAATTTTCATATTTTTCAAAATAGAACAGAATGAAGTCGATTGAAACATGCGACTTATTGGAATATTCATCTTTATTGTTTCAAGAAAATCGAATGAATATTTTATCTTTTACGTATAACAAAATCTATCTCTCTGCTATTTAAATATTTAATAAAAGTATCCATATTTAGTAAATTTTATTTAATAAATGTAGAAAAAAATATCAAACATTTTACGTGAAGTTTGTGGTAAGTTTATAAAAATGAAATTATTCTTGCATTATTAATAACTAGTGAAATGAATTATAACTATTCATATTACAACGTTACTTTTTGTACGTTTGTGGATATTTTAAATTAATAAGTTAAATAAATAACATAAATATTTTGAAAATACTTTAAACGATAACCTTTGAATAAAAATAATACTAATAAAATTATTAAGAAATGATTAATAAGATTTCACTAAGATACATTTTAATTTTCGTATCTAAAACTAAAAATTTAATCGAAATTTAAAACTATAATAGCAACAAAGATCTAAAAATAAATCAACTTAAAATAATATACTAAATAATACAACATTTTAAATAATAATGATAATAATATGGCTCATATAAATTTGTTATAAAATTAATTATATTTAGTTAACTACAAATGTATTTTATCTATAGAGAAATTAAGTACGATTTTTAATAATTAGTATATTGAAATATCAAATAAGCATCAACACTACATGTCATGTGGAATAGGCTACGAAAGGACAATTCCTTGGGAACGATATACACTATTAAAATAAAAAAAAAATAAAAGGAGTTATTAAAAAACGGAACCATGTTGTAATTTACAAACTTTTTAAATATCTTTATCTTCGATAATAACCAACGCTTGTCTTGTGTCTAACGCTCTAATGTGAATATCAGAGAAAACATTTTCTAGTTAATACTTTCTTGATATATAAGCCTACATATAACTATAAGATGCTTATATAACAAATAAATTATGAATTTGAATAAATAGGTCTAAAGAGAAACTAGGAGTTTGAAATCTGAGGCAACTCGAGCCCAAATTCCAAAGTTTCTCAAATTTTAGTTTTTATTCCGAGTCGGATTACGCATGAAAAAGTCTGAAGCCTCGTCATAATAATTTATTTCAATGTTAAGTCATTTCATCCGTACATATTTTAAGAATTATATTGCCACAGATTCCGGGGGAGACGTTCCCGGCTGCATCACCACTCGTATGACCTACTAATGAGAAAAATTCTAAACTCTTAAAGTATAAAAAGAAGTATTAAATAATAATGTGAATCTAATAATAAATTATGCACTCCAAATAGACAATTTAATATTTTTTACTATTATTATTATATTAATCTATTGTTTAAGGGTATTAAGGAGACTCATTTTATCACATTTATTTGACGCATATTTTTATTCTATTATTAAGCCCTCTTTATAATGACAAGTAGAAAAAAATGCATCATATCATTCATAACTCAGAAAAATTGTTACGCGAGAAGAAAGATGAAATATCTTTGCAATTTAATTGTATGAATTAATAAATAGTTGAAATATACTATTTGGGGCTTTGCTATGAACTCTGAATATCGATTTTCTCGATAGTTGACATTTAACAGACGGGTAGGAATTTCCGTACCTGTCGGTTTCATCTCCCTTCACCGAACAGTCAGTATTTACTCCATATAATATATTGTCTGCCCTTTTAAGGTCACAGTAAAACTTTCGTGAATATAACACATCACAACTTCTAGTTTTCCAATACAAACGTTACATTTCAAAACAAAACGTTAGGAAATTGGAGTAGTTAAATGAGCACGGGACGAAACTGAATTAATGATATTGCTGTTATCATAATTATGTAAAATTATGTAAAAGAGAAATACATTTCTAATTTACAGCTTCTAGAATTATCTGTTAAGTTCAAAGGTACTGTACTTAATGGATGATTATCAAATATCAGATTGCTACACGGAACGGCTAATTATCATCTAATTTATGCAAAAATAAATATTCTTTTATGCACTAATGTAATATTTTATGTATTTAAACTAACACTTTTTGCACTGTTATCTGAATATATAATTATTTATCGTGAATCAAAATGCAGTTTTAAATTAGCCTATAACGAAAATGTGGAGTAAAGATTGGCGGAGGAATATAACGGTCTAAAGCTTTTTATGATTTGATAGTGGTCTTTTAGTTGATTTAGTTTATTTTGATAATGTTATAGATATAAATTTTTGTTTAGACGTCTTAGAAAATCATTATCAGAGTTTTAGTAACATTCTACAGGGTATTTTTTTATTAATGAAACAACAATCCATGTCATTACTCGTAATATGAAAAACAGGTATGAGGATATGAACTTTCAGAAAATAAATTAAATAGATCTTGAGTTAGACCTTAATCCTACTGAGAATCTTTACAAAATTGAACCGTCGAGTGTAAGAAAGGCGAGAACATATAAATATGAAGCTGAATAGTCAGTCAGTCATCTTTTTAAAAGACAAAGGGTGCAAATTTTCGAATAACGTAAAAACAAAAATCTAGTGTAAAATATTTTATCAAGCTTAGAAACTATAACGGAAGCTAAAGATTTTAACATTTTTACTATCCCGGGTGTTGTTATACGTTACAGAGGGAGAATATGGCGATCAATCAAAATTTATTCCCCCCCCAAGATTTTTACATTTGTGGGAACTTGAAACGAAATGCGAAAAAACTGGGAGGGTTTTCTCTGTATGTATGGATGTTAGTGTGTGTATATATGGACCATGTGTGTGTGTATGTGTGGCTGGCACAATTTTGTTCACCTACTTTGAAGCTTAATAACTCCTATGCTTTTTGTCGAAAATTTCTAAAATTTTGCAGGGAGGTTTGTATATTAACAGCATTTATGCTATTAAATTTTAGTGGTTAAAGGTCGGGGGATGGAGAGATAAAATAAAGAGGATCATATGTCATATATCGAGTGAAGTCGGACTTAGACCTAATGACGATTTTACTCGTTATTAACGTTTACAATTTTTTAAAGCTCATCTCAACCCTCAAAATTAAGCTTTCTCGATTTTATAATAATTAGAGTCATAGAGGATTTTAAAATAAAATATATATAAATAAAATAAATAATAATTTCATAATAGATGGCGCCACAGACAATTTCAACTCTGATCGGGAAAGTTACACAACCCGTTGCTAGATTTTTTAAATAGTTTTTCTGTGAATGAGTGGTTATAAATCAACAGATATAATACTACATTAATAATTGTAGTAAATGTTAGGAAAACTTACAGAATAAGTTTTAATTGATATAAATTATGTTAATTGAAAATTATAAATTTAAAACACTATTATCATATTCTTTAACCATGAGTTTTTTTTGGAATTAATTCTAGTTTTACATAAAAGCTTATGTATGAAAAATCATTATTACAATGTTCTACTTTTTTATTACACAACGTTATGACATTATTTACATGAACGAATGCCGAACATATTTTAATTTATATTGACAATTACACAATTTATAGATATTTTGAAATTTCTTTGAAATCGTGTGACTTCTAATTAATAAAATGAAGATAGAATATTTTTAAAACTTAATCTAACCGAGATCTAGATCAAAATATATACATATATATTATATTATATATTAATACTTATGCAATAACCTCTTACATAATTTAAATCCATTTTCCTACATTTACTTGAGAGCGAAAAGTGTCAATTTTTAAATATTTTTAGATAAATTTTTTATATTTGCAAAGTTTTATCGGCTTCCTCAAATTTTAATCGACCCCGTTGGGAAATCCTAGGCTTTAGGATAATAGATATAATCATAAAGACAATTTTTAAGCATTTTAAATATTGTGGATGATAACGAAATTGGAGAATAAAAACAAGGGTCTTTTTAGGAATACAAATGACTGTGGATAATCGCCATTCATTAGAAATAAACCCTGTTTGAATAATTACAGTAAAAATACGAGAAGGAACAATAGCTGCGATCGGAAGTAATAAAATAAAATGTAGCAGGAATTAAATCTGGACTAAAATAAGAGGTTAGTAATTTCGAAATTGCGTGGCAAACTTAAGGAAAAGAAATACCTGATGACTTGTAATTCATTGGTAAAAAAAGGCCTAAAAAATTTATCCGAAATATTGAAATAACGGTCCTTAAGTTTTTATAGACTTCGTGAGTTATCGTGAAGTTGAAGTAATGTATTTTGAAAATTTAGAGATGAAATCCCAAAAAAATTTTAGGGCCAAATGCAAACCGGTAAACCACGAAATTAAAATAATTAATATATCGCGTATTCTTATTTGGTTTTCGTTTTTTTAAAAAAATATCCATAATTGAAAAGTTTTATTTATATTTTTATGTACAGTACCATTACTTAATTTGCTTATTATTAAGTTATACTTTATTTTTTTCAATTGACAGGCGCCATTATATCATCTTGCCTAAGGCACTCTACGTTTTGCATCACCCTGACGCTGCAGCACCATACTCGGTAAGATGATATTTAAACAATTCCTGCAACAACATATCAAATGATCAATCTCCGGATATAAATCCGATAAAAATTACTTAAAAAGAAATTGACAAGAAATTTACTATCATTAAGACTAGATTTGTAACTTATATTACTATAGCTTATACCTATTTATGATATCTTACAGTTAAGTTATATGTTTTCATAACTGAGTTCTTTCTGTAGCATTTTTTTTTCTTTGGATTCATTTAATAAAATTTCAATTTTAAATTTATAATAAATTTTTAGCCAATAGTAAATAAAAAATTGACTATTTTACATGATTTATATTTTTAATATCAGTAACTTTTATTAACGTCACAAGCAAGTTTTAGCAATCGCGAGATACTCTGCTAATTCGTATTACTTGCACATGCAAGATTTCACAGACTGATCGTATCAAAAAGCAGTACGTAGATTATTAATTCTACAAGAAAATATTTTAACCACATTTATTAATAATAGTATAAATAGTATTATTTTAAACAGAACTTTAATGATGCCTTTGATTACAACGACATTTCTGATGCTCAATTTTAAGAGCACTCGAAACACGCACTTTTAACATAAATAAACCATAATATGTCTGGTTTATTATGTAATCAATGATGTAATAAATATGCAATCGATAATAAATTTATCTGTTGCAGTAGTGCGTTACGTTTGCATTATAATAGCCTATAATCTATCAAAATAAATACAATTTATGGAAACTAATTTACGAGTATTCTATTTATTTATTTACATTATTATTTCTTCTGATGCAGCGTCATTAAATGTAGACGCTAAATAATAAATAAGACAATCAAATACAGTTCTTGTGTTTAGTATTCAATTGGCTATTCTTGACAATCGACCAGTTGGTTCATCGTCTTCCGGGAAGTCATATTAAAGGGTAACTGGCCCCTATTCAGGAGTTACAGACGTGGAGAAAACCCAAAAAACTCCACGTGGCCAGCTTGTCCTGGCCCACGACCAAACTTTCAGTGTTCAGGGAACGAAATCGTTTGGCCACTGGTGGGCCCTTATTGTTTGGTAATTTGTGAATATTTGGAAACGACGAAATGTCAGTTTTAATTATTTAAAAGTTTTTCGCATTCATTCTATAAAATAGAGATACCCAAACTTTATATTGGCGGACCAAATTGCTCATAAATCGTAAGTATACCATAAACATTTTTATATTCCACATACACTAAAAGTAGGCATATTTCTATTATTTGTGTCAAATACGTTTGCAGACCATTAACGTGTGCTGCGAGCCGGATTTGGCTTGCGATCGTTGTTTGGCACTGCTATAATTTTAGAAAATGAATTCGTTAATTATTTTGGAAATATTTGTTATGTGAATTTTTGTCGAGGTTACAATTCGATACATTGTTTCGTTTCGGTAAAGATCGCAATATTTTAAACAGAACCGAAAATAACATTAAATTTTGTTATTATTAAATTAAATATTTAATTTTTAAAAATATAATAATATTTTAAAGTTAGATTTAGAACATAAATAAATGTGAAGTACGAAATTTGATTTATTGGCAAGAACGCAGTAAAGATCTAAATCAGTGCTTTTGAAACTTTTTGTATAGCTCCACTCGATTAACGCATATTAAAAACCATTGAAACTCCGCCCTATTTTCAAAAAAATTTGACCTTGAGTTCAGTTTCAGTAATAGTATTGATCGTTAGGATTAATGTTGCTATTATGAAACAAAAATACCGCGCAGTTATTATTTTAATACGCACTTACATTCGTATTTAAATATACACCATTACTTTCCACTACGTATTTTTTTAAATTTTCTTAGAATAATTCCAAATATCGCGACATTCTCGAATAGCTCCTTGGCATAAAGAATATCACGAGACTCATTTCTTAAAGCACCGATCTAAACCTGCGAAAAATTGTCTACCATTATACTAAGAAATCGCACATTCTCTGTAATATATTTGCTCAATTTTGAATTAGAGTATTTTTATACAATTCTGGGAAAAAAAGCAAATATTAAATCATGTTGCAATTAATATAAAAGTAAAACTAAAATTTACGAATTGATGAAATAAATGTATTAAAAGAAGTTACTGAATAAAGTTTAGATTTAAAAGAGAGAGAGAGAGAGAACTACAGTAGTTTTACTGGTATTACGTAATAATTTATGGTTTAATTCTGTAATAAAGATTAAAAACTTTGTGGATAAATTGAAGAACTAAATCATTTCTTTATTCTCTTAACTTATCACCCAAATTGATTTATTTCTATCAAATACGTAATGAAAGGTTGATTTGAGCCTTATACCTGCCAAAATACCTTAAAGACTAATAAAGACAGAGTCACAAAAAAATTAGAATAACTAAATTAAGAAAAAAATTGTTCGATAAATGAGTGCAAACGTATGTTTATTCTTCAGAAGAATATTTTGAAAAAATAAATAAATAAATAAACTACATTTTAACATGTAGTTTATTTAAATTCATTTAATTCAGTAACGTAAAGATCAAACTTTGCAGTTTATATATATATATGCATTGCATCTATTATAGTATTTCCGTAATATATATACTCTTTCTATATATATTTATTTATTTATATTATGAATTACAATATATATATAATTACAATATATATATAATAAAAATATAGAAAATTGTAGTAGAAATTGTCTATATTTTGATTTCAATTAAAGACTAGATTAAAATATTTAGAAAACTGACTAAAAAGTCAATTGAATACGGTAAACCGTTAAGCTTGAAGTTTGCATGTTATTACTTACTAAAACCATAATTGTTTATATACGTTATGGCTGTAGAAATATAAAAGATTTCTTAACCTTTTTTTGCAAAAAAAAATTATGAAAATTTTCTTATCGGAAAAGCAATCGATTATTATTTGAATTTCAGCAATCGATTATTTGTTCTTTTGTATCACACAATAGGCTTTTTAGGTCGAGGTACTTTACAGTTTCCTCTACTTTTAGAGGTTTTTTTTTATAGGTTAATTTATTGTGTATTCTGAAACTTACTGTCTACTCATAACTTCTTATCGAAATCATCTTTCTGAATTTGATTGACTGGCAATTTAAGATCAATATTTCGTTACTAATGAGCAATGACATTGGTTGGTTTTAACTACAAGTATTTGTAGTAATGTTTTAAAATATGATTTTATAATTAATTAAATATTCACAGGAGAAATACCCCTGCTTTTGAAAGAAGTATAAATATTTTCGATTTAGAGTAAAATGTTTTCGTTAAAAGAAAATATTTAATTGGGAGAACAATGTTTGTCTTTTCTTTGTTTTATTTCCTCTTTCCGGTTTTTCTTGCAATACCTTATAACACCCAAATTATAAATTTTTGTTTTTAAACTAAATACTAAGGCTATATAAACTTTGAACCCGGATGAAAAACAGGAGATGTTTTGAATTATTATAAACTGTATATATATATATATATATGTAGGTGTGTGTGTGTTAATCTCTCAAATTATATATAGGCCTATATAATTTGACTCATATTCGATACTTATAATTTTTGAGTCGCAGAGTAATTAAATTCTACGATTTTTCTTTGAAATTTTCTAATTTCTTTAATTAAAACGAATGGTGTTGCTTTAAATGTTTTTAAATCTTGAAACTAATGCTTAAGCGGAAATAATATACTATACAGGATAGTGGCTTCTTTGCACGATCTCGAGCGTTTGATGCCACGCAGAGAAGCCTTACACAGTTTCATCACTTTTTTTGACTATGTCCAGTTCCTTTCTCTTTGAGTATTTTAAGTGGACAGAACGTGTTGTACCGATCTTTAGACGCTCTACAACTCTATAATTTAAATTATGCCGTTATCTTTTACGGGACCGGAGATAGGATTTACCTTTACCTATATGAAAGGAGATTTGGAGAGCATGGCATCCATATCAACGAACGGCTTATTACCGATTACCAATATTTCAGTGTAATTACATTCAGTTATTTCATTGCAAAAAGAAGGTATAGCTTGGTGCAATGTTTGTGTATGATCTATATAAAAATTTAACTTTTGGCCAATGAAAATTCAAAACAAAACAAAAGGCTTGCCATCAGTAAAAACGGTGAAATATATTTGCTACATATTTATTATAAAAATATATATAAATTATTGCAGATCGATTAATTAAGAACAAATTCACGAATTCACTTATGCGAATTGCTTTATTTTATAAATTGTGTAAGTTTTCCGACATATAGGCTATAGTTATTTCAATAATTTAAAAGATTTCATTGTATAAGTCATTTAGAGTTCAGTAACTTGGTCAAAATAACAGAATAATAAACAAGTTTGTGTCAAACTGTCACATAAAGCTAAACATTCGAATATAATAAAGCAAAATGTGATGCGAATTCTTTCATTACAACTATTAGAAGTTGGACAGCTTCAAATTATTTCTGCTCTATTAAAAATATTAATATTTTCTTCGTTTCTGAAAATATTCTACATTTTATTTTATTAAACCGGCTAACAACATATATATTTTTATTTCTTTATTTAAAATTTGTTTTATTTATGCAAATGACAACTAAAAGAAATAATGTTTTATTTAGTTTAATGGAAGTGGGTTACTCATAATTTCAAATAAACATTTTTTTTTTTTTTTTTTGTGTAATAAGTGATAAAAATGAATAGGATGCTTCCGGCACTCCACCTCCAAAATAAGCATTGATTTCGCATATATATAATTCATTAAAATATTGCCGTCATACAAAGGTAAGTAGATGTACTGTACTTAAACCTTAAACAATGGAGTTTGATGTTCTTCAGTACTGAAGTTTATTTTATTTTTTCCAGCAATCTGAGATGTGGACGGTGTTGCTATTGATTTTCCACTGTATATTCTTCTCTGCCTCTCTGTTTGACTTCCCAGGATTAACCTTGCGTAAATAGATTCGTCTTTTTTCTGTTATCCTTTCCTCCTAACAATTGTCACACGAAAAAGTTAACAGAATGATAGATTATTTTACTTTATTTTTTCCCTTTTTTATAGATTTTTACATTTGTTTTTGAAATAGTAGTGATAGATTATATTTTATTGCAAACTATATAGGCTACATTAGATAAAAATAAGTAGAGAATGCTTTGTCTAACAACTGTTACGACGATACGAGCCTACCTTTTATTATATTTTATTACTAATGCCATAGAAGCAATAAAAAGTACGCATCGGAGAAGCTATACATTTTGCGATCAAGACAGAATTGTATAGAAGCTGATAGGAAACCGGAAAGAAGAATGGGGTTTAAAATTAAATTCGGATGAGAACTTCTCTCTGAGAGAGTGATCAAACTTGAAATCAGAGTCCACTTTCCACAATATTCTTTGCATAGTCTGATAACAATAAGTAAAAATGGGTTTCCAAATTTATAAATTTTCTATTAGTGCCTTTCGGGATGTGCCCGAAAAGTATTACTAGAACTTTTCTTTCTCTGCTTAATTTTAATTTATGCTATAGTTGAAATATAGCTTGTCGATTTAATTCAAGATTCGAAAAATGAATTGAATGTTTATAATCAATAAAATAATTTTATAGAAGATCCATGGCGTTTCTTATATTTCTCGGGAAGACCTTGTGAAGGACGAGACGGAAGAATCGGGGTTTGCATGGAACCTAAGATCTGTGCCTGGAAAGGAGGAGTGGAAGTAGGCTCTTGTCAACAAGGACGTCGTATCTGTTGCTCGGGTTAGTGTCCGTCGCAGCTCGAAACATCATTTGGCTGTCAAACTAACCACTATGTTCCTTTTCAGCGTCGCGATCTTGCGGGCAGACCGTTTCGGTCAACGAAAGTTATTTTATTAACCCGGAATATCCAGAAAGTTTGTCGTCCGCTAGAGCTTGTTCGGTACGCTTAGCATCGGTATCCGATCTATGTCAAGTGCGTTTGGATTTTGAGGATTTTATTTTGCGGGGACCCGACTCTTCTACGGGACGTTGCGAACACGATGCACTGCGAGTGACTGGAGGAGACCGAAACGATTTGGTGCCTTCTTTCTGTGGGTCCAACTCTGGTCAGCACGGTAAGCATTCTTTTATTAAAATGTAGTGCTTTTCTTTTACTGTTATTTTAATATTTAAATTTGTAACTTTCTTTTGGAATAAAATAGTGTAATTTATGTCTTGTTTTAGTTATAAAAAGTAACTCCATTCGAATATAAGACAGATTTAAAATTTAAAACAATTATCAAATCATGATTACTTGCTTTAATAATAATCATAAGCGTTTTTTACATTATAACTTCAATTGTTAGATTAAATTTATAAAAATTTATAAAACTAGGAAACTCAAAGAAGTGATAAAATATAATATCTGAAACTGCTTTTTCTTAACTTCTATAAATATATGTAAGAAAGAAAGAAAAATAAATAATATAGAATGAAGAACTGAAATATACAACCAAAAGTAGATACTGTATATGTATTATCAGTAGTATAGATTCGATGCAAACAATGTCATAAATAAATAAATTTAAATAATAATAACACTATTGTTTCTATAGCTTCTTGTTCTTAGATTCGTAATTCTGATTAAACACAAATTTGCTTTAAAGAACTTATCACACAGAAACTTCGAGCAAATGGTAAACATATTAACACCGTTGCAAAAATATGGGAAAAATTCTAGAAAAATGTTTTATTAGTAATTATAAATTTTCAGAATTTTTGAATTATTTTAAAACTATATTTATAGAAGATACGTTAACTTATAATAATAATTAGTTTATTGACGTGTAAGAAAAAGATAATTCAATATCGATATCTTATTTATTCTAATTTCATTGTATTTAAACTTCTGTATTTACTGATCTTCAGTTTTTATTTAACAATGTTTTATAGCTTATATAGAAGTATATAGTTCCTCCGGTCCTCTGACTCTTACAGTAGTCACTTCTGAACACGCCGGAATAGACAGGAAATGGAAGATCAAGATAACTACGATCCGGTGCGAAAGCCCATGGAAGGGTAAGTAACGTCTTTATCTAATGTACAGTACTTACTTAGATCTCACGTTTATATAATATCGGAAGAAAATTTAATTTGATTAATTTGAACTGGTTTGCAGCACCAAATCTTTGTTTGCAATATTATCTGGGATCCAGCGGATCCTTGACCAGTTTCAATTACGGTCTAGGCGAAGATGGGAGAAGCGGTTATCCTGCTGGACTGAATTATGCTATCTGCATACGAAAAGAAGAAGGGATGTGTTCTCTGGCTATGATTGCTCGCTCAAAGTTTCAATTGGGACCAGCTCAAGAAAGATGTCCGGATGAATACTTAGCTGTCGACGGTGTCAGATATTGCGGAGAAGATGCTTTCAGTCAAATGGTACTCACAAGTAAGTCACGACATTTCGATTATTTGATCAAAAGAATTAATTATTATTTTTTTAATTCTGGAATATATATAATAAAATATCTGGCTTAATATACTGATTATCAGTGGCATAACTACCGATACAATGATGTAAGTAGTGCATCCGCACCAGGGTCCGTGCTCGATAAGGTCCCTCGACAGAAATTAAAAGAAAATTATTACTTAAGTTTCAATTAATTTATGCAATGGTGATAAAATTTTAATTTTCGTATGTACTTAAAATTGTAAAGTAGCATACAAAATATTACAAATACTAAAAAATATTGTTATCTAGGGACCTAGTTTTTTGTTTCTACTTTAGATCCCACACGTTCCCAGTACGTGATCTCCATTTTTTTCCCTTTTTGTTCTAGAACAATTTTTCTTATAGATGACTGGACCTTTCTTTAGAGGCTACTCAGCCATCCAATATTTAAAAAAAGTTCTTTAAAAACAAGGTTAATCCAATTAAAATTATAAAAATAATTTCTTAAAAATTGGGAAATGGGATCTTACGACGTCCTTTCTTACATCCATGTCCATTCGGGAGTTCGGGCCTTTATCCACTCAAAAATGCGCTGGAAAATGTAGATTTTTTGACTCGATCCCTCTGGCGACGATTTTCCATTTTAAGTTTTTCGAAGTTCTTGAATTTTTATTAAATATTGGATGGCTGAGTAGCCTCTAAAGAAAGGTCCGGTCATCTATAAGAAAAATTGTTCTAGAACAAAAAGGGAAAAAAATGGAGATCATCTAGGAAAGTAAAAAATGTTTCCAGAGCGACTATGTCTTAATTTATTAAACAAAAATTTAACATCCGACGAACTTCAAAAAACTTAAAATGGAAAATCGTCGCCAGAGGGATCGAGTCAAAAAATCTACATTTTCCAGCGCATTTTTGAGTGGATAAAGGCCCGAACTCCCGAATGGACATGGATGTAAGAAAGGACGTCGTAAGATCCCATTTCCCAATTTTTAAGAAATTATTTTTATAATTTTAATTGGATTAACCTTGTTTTTAAAGAACTTTTTTTAAATATTGGATGCTGATGTAAGTAGTGCATCCGCACCAGGGTCCGTGCTCGATAAGGTCCCTCGACAGAAATTAAAAGAAAATTATTACTTAAGTTTCAATTAATTTATGCAATGGTGATAAAATTTTAATTTTCGTATGTACTTAAAATTGTAAAGTAGCATACAAAATATTACAAATACTAAAAAATATTGTTATCTAGGGACCTAGTTTTTTGTTTCTACTTTAGATCCCACACGTTCCAAGTACGGCACTGCCAGTTATAGCCAATATTATATAACGCACTACAGCAATTTTAAGATACAGTATGTTAAGATTCATTTTAAAGTAGAGCCTTATTTGCGATTAAAAAAGAATGCCCACTGTTGCTTGGGAAGTCAGGGGTTGAGTTGTCCTCATCATAGAGCAGCATATGTTTCCTGCAGGGTGGCAAAGAGTAACTCAGTGAAGGGGTTTGGCAATTTGTGGGAGATGAAATCAGAGAGAAGGAGTGAAGGGGTCTGAATTTTAAGGTAGCTTACATACTGTACATCGGAAAGTAATAAGCTTTCCAATGATCCCTTGGCACGGATCTATTTCCTCACAATTGCGACTTTCTTTTAGGCATTTTCTCGTCGATAAGACTCACTCGCACATGACTACACCTGAAAAGTAACCGAAAGAACTCAATTTATGTAGGTAGAAATCTGATAACATAAGACTAATTCTTATTTTTAATTAATGGTATGATTAATACTAAAACGAGCAATTATTTATTGTGACATTGTCATAATGCCGGTTTGCATTTTTAATCATATTTTTAAAATATATTTAATTTAAAATATATGCTCTCCATCTCAGATTAGTAGTCTTGCCTCTGCCTCTGTACATCATACTTTTCCTGTTAGCAACAGAGTCATGCCGTCATCTATCTAACGCCTTACAGGAAAAAAGTTTTGAATTGAAATAACGTGACTTCCAGTTTGCATCGGAAGATCATATATAGTTAATCAGGTAATCGGGGTTTCCTGTATCTAATCTTTCCATATCTTGTCTTTAGTTTCATTTATCTAACACCGTTCTCTAGATTATGGAAAGACGGACAGACAAAAGACAGTGGGAATTTATAGATCTACAATTTTTTCAAATTGCAGCCCAACAATGAACAGATTAAAAAGCTATAGTACTACGCACAAAAGTTTAGTTTCATCTATGTAAAATAAATTCGTTCCTTATGCAGTGGCGGATTACCCAATAGGCGCACTAGGCGCCTCGTTGTCACAAGGGGCTCAAAAACTATATCATAGCAAAAAGATAATATGCCTCTAAGACTTTATAATATACGCTTTAAACGTTTAGTAAAGAAAAACTTATTATTTAAGGATTTTATTTGTTAACAAAATTGCGTCTAGGGCTTCAAAGGAATATAATCCGCTAACTGCCTACCAGAGTAAAAAACGTGCTCGTGGAATGCACACTGTAGGTGTAGGGATAGTGAAAATATTTAGAGGGGACCTCAAAATTGAAATGCGCCTGGGGCCTCTCAAGCGCTAAATCCGCCACTGTCCTTCTAGTGCAAGTATCCATTCACGTAAGAATGTTATTATAAGAAACGAACGACCAAAGACAATATTAACAAAACACAACTGCATGAATCGAAACCAAAACAGTAAATATAAGATAATAAATTCAAAAATACCCACAAGCTGATAAATGGGCTCGACCTTGAACGCAGCAGACAAATGACGATGCAAGAAAATACAGCGGGTAAAAACATCGTTCTCGTGCATTTTCCCTTTTTAATATGAAAATATATATTGCCTGTGTTCATCTGGAAGGAATAAGCTTTCTAATAACAAAACATATTTTAAGTTTCAGTAGAACAAACATTCTCGCTTTATAGGCCTATATTATATACCTATCTATGTCTACACTAATGTGTAGACACAGCGAACCATATCATATACCTATCTACACTAATGTGTAGACAGGTATATGATATGGTTCGCTGTTAATTATCTCTTGCACTCACGCTTTAAATTATAAAACATGTATTAAAAATGCGAGAATATTTGTGAATCTCATACTGAATGAACGTTAAGTCATACATATCAATTTTAAAAATGAAATTAAAAAACAAAGAATTAAATGCCGATTTCAACCCTTTTTTTCAGGTGAGGGTGGACCGATGATAGTATTTTTTAAAAGTCCTCGTACACCGAGTGGTAATTGGATGGGTTTTGATTTGAGATATCGACAAATACCCTGTATCACTAATAAGTAAACAGGTTTTATTAAATGAGAGAAAAATTTTACATCAGTTGGAGATTAAAGTGTTACTAAAAACAAATTGTTATTCAATAAAATACATACGATACACTCGCTAATCGGTGTCGTTTCTGGACGATGGGCAAAGCATCTGCTCATAATCTAAATTGAATCCTTGTGCATTCTCCTCAGAATCGGTAACGAAATTGACTACGAAGGGACCACCGGTATTATCTATTCAAAGCAGAAAAAATTAGGAAAAAAACCGTGCGCATAAGAAGGAAGAAATATAAAAAGAATCACTTACCGGTTACCGGAAGATTTTCAGTGGGATTCTCCTCTTCAAGGGAAGGATTGAGCCTACTTCCACAGTATCTTACGCCTCCCAGCAGCAAGTAGTCGGTAGGACACTCCATAATTCCTAAGCCAGCTTCTCCACCGTTGACAGTAGGTTCATTTCCAGCATCGACATTGAAGATGGCAAAAACGGAACCATCCTTTACTCGATATTCTATGGTGCAACGACCCGATTCTTTGCGTAAACAGATAGCATAATTCAGGTTACGAGGATATCCTCCGCTAACGCTAGGAGCATTTTGAGCGTCATAGTTGAAACTCTGGAAGTTACCAGTGACGCCCGTGTAATATTGCAGACAATTAGCAGGAGCTATTGGCAGAAACATAATAAATTTATTCTTAATATTACATAACTCAAACTCTTTTAATGAAAGCGTTATATTTTCTTGCTCTGATATGGGAAAATCTATTAAACTTTTTCCTTTCTTTAAGTTCTAAGAGTCTGTAATCTCAGAAACGGTGGATTTTTATATATTTATCAAAAATAAATATGTTATACAGTAAATAATGATTACAATAGTATAGAACAGGAGATCAAATCTATTTATTTAAACTTTTATTTGTTATATGTGCTAATGAATTAGTGTTATAAAATGAAATAAAAATATAACATTTCATTTTTATGAAGATGATATAATTTACATAAGAATAATATTGGTGTAGAAAGTTGTTTAACCACTTTTCAAAAGAAAGGAAGAAAATATTGAATGTCGTAATAAAACTATTACAGTATTTCAAATTATAGATGAGTAATATTCGAATACTTAGTAAATTAAATTACCTTATGTAATTTATTTAGTTAACAAATAATTTATTGTTCTCGTTCTCACCTACTGGAGATTTTTATTTAAGAAAACGAAAATTCGAAAACGTTTATCTATTATAAAAAGAACACTTTTACTTTTCCGGGTGTTATATATAATAGCCGGGAAAGTATGACACTCGGTCAAAAAATGACCCTCAAGATTTTTACAATTTTGGAGTCAGGATCTTGAAACGTCAAGAAATGCAAAAATTATGACATTTTGCAGGGAGGTTTGCTTATTGAGGAAAATGCTTCTAGAAACTGTCAGGAAAATCGGACTATTGGTTCCGGAAAGATTGAGGGAGTGGGTTCGTATCACCCAAACCAATGATTCAATTTTCCTGAAAATGTCTAAACATTTCCTTCTAATACACAAACCTTCCTGTAAAATGTCAGAAATTGTCGACGTAGGGCACAGGAGTTAATGAGCCTCAAAGTAAATGAAAAAATCTTGCCCGTTACATTAAAATTCTACATACAGGAAAAAAAACCGTTAAGGTTTTTTGTATTTCTCGACGTTTCAAGGTTCCCTGAGACCGAAAGATCTTTATATGTTTATGACGTAGGGGAGGGTAATATAATTCCGCCTAAATGACTCCTTTTTTTAAGGAGTAATCAATCTTATTATGTACCGTATATCCAAAGACTTAAAGATAATGGTAGCAATTATTATTTGATGAAAACAAATAAACAATGCCGGAAAAGTCCAGTAACAAGTTACCAGCTTTTTACTACAGCAAATATAAAATTTTGTAACAAGGATGCCAAAGCAATCATCTATATTGTTAGACTTATCGATGATAGTTTTAAAGAAAACAAATGATCATAGATAGAGTGTATGATAGGAAACTACGCTATCAGTACTCAATATTAAAAAATTGTTTAAATTGGGATTACCTCACGTCTACTTAAAATGCATTTTTTGAATACATCGGGTCATCAAGAAATTATTTACGGATTTTAATTGTCAGTTGTAAAGCATCGTAACTACACTATCAAACAATGCATTTAATCGAAATAAGAACCATTGGGTTTAACACTTTTGCTACTGTGATACTGTAAAATATTTTCTTGATAACCCAATATTTTTAAGTTTGACAGCCGGATGAACTTTGACATGTTCTAACAACAAATTATGTAGCTTATAACCCGGTAGCTGGGGGGGCTACATTTTGTAAAGGCGATTTTGACTGCCAGATCTCAGCTGTTATGAACTATAGTATATTCGAGTCACAGTAAATGTGTGTTTTCCCAAGAACGAGTTAAATATCCATATTTATGATTCATACTTAATACATCTGATTTTATTTACATAAAATTAACAATTTCATTTAAAAAAATTTATATATTCTATGGTCTATCGTCTATAAAAGCTGTCTGTTCCTACTGAATCCTGTAAATTATCCAAATGAGTATTATCTGTAATAAAAGAGTTGAAAACAAATAATTAGAGCGAACAAAGAAGAATTAAGAGACAAACTGTTAAAATAAGAAAAATAAAAGAATTCTAGTTTATCCGAGTTTATGACCCAATCTGGAGATGTGAAGCGTTACATAGTAAAAGAATATATCCGCCATAAACACAGAGTCGGCCATTTCTTCCAAGTTGACTCTCTACTATTGAAGACTAAACATTTAACTGCGGTCGAATCATACTTGTATATGATTAATTCTTTCTCCTGTATAGATATTTGGCATAAAAATAATGTACTAAACACTTGTTAATCGGTCATTTCTTGCACAGGGCACAAGATTAGCGAGAGTGAATAGCCCGAAAGGTAATGAATGACGTGACATGTTCCTCGGTACTGATTTTTTTGGAGCTGTACTGATATTGTTTTTGTGAAATTATGTACAATAATTTGTAAGTTTAATTTTTTAATGAATCATGTTACTAGTTTACTGTATATATTATAAAAAACAGGGATAATTGACAAACATATTACTGTAGAATGGGGTATTCCGGATTAGTAAGGACGTACTGCACAATTGGAGAAAAATTCTTTCCAAAGTTTTGATAGAAGAAAGTCTAAAAACAATTATAAAAAGTGACATTTAAAAAATTATGTCAAATGTATTTCAATTTAGTAAATTTCTTGCACTCTGGATTAAAGTTATAAATAATTTTTACATTTTTCAGAGATTACGAAGCTGATCTCGACTCGAAATATGTATAAGATTTAGTGACTACATAAACTATGTGGATTTAATCACGTAATCAGATATACGAATAATATACCAGTGCCGGTAGAGCTTATGGAGCTCTACTAGCTCATCATTAATTCATCATAAAGCCGTAGTGTTTTTGGGTGTTGTAAACGTAATTTTATAAAGAAATTAAGTTCAGGTTATTATCTACGTGAAACATAGCGTTAATGCAAGATGTTATAACAAATTTTGAATTAATGAAACATGTCTTGATTTGTAATGCATTAGAAGTTATATAAGTTTCAAACAGAAGGTAGGTTGAGAAAAGAACTCTTCCAGAATTCACAGAAACTCGGACAGATGACATAAAAGAAGTCAAAGTGCAAAATGCATTAAACTGCTTCGATGGCCACAGTTCGTTATTGCATATTTGAAACGTATATCTTTTGTTTAAAATCCATTCATCAACAACAGGGTTAGACAATCTTTTAAATGGCGGGCCAAATTTTCTAGATTA
This sequence comes from Centruroides vittatus, assembly GCF_030686945.1. NCBI lineage: Eukaryota > Metazoa > Arthropoda > Arachnida > Scorpiones > Buthidae > Centruroides > Centruroides vittatus. The sequence goes on from NW_027122456.1 coordinate 4,502,171, forward strand.
TAACGATTTATAACATGCCTGGTCAACAATTCGATCGCGATCGACCAATTGATTGGAAAAATTACATACGTTAGAGGACCGGAGTTGGCCTGCGGGCCATAGGTTATCTATACAGCGTGTATGACCGAAGCTTTTGTGTATATGATTGGGTGGGCTTTATTTGCGCCATATGCTGCCAAATAAAAAAAAGTTTCATTCTAAATTTAGAAGTTTTTGAACTTAATCAGTGGATAAAAATTCGAAATTACTGTTATTATTTTCGACACTATTTTATATTTTAATAACCTTATTTATTCTTTTATATTGTTCATTTTATTATTTTATCTAGTGTAATTTATTAAAAAAATAAGATTATGGAGGCATTTTAAACGTATACTAGTAGATGTCTAAATTTTGGTATTAATTAGTTAATCTATATATAAAATATGTTTGATGTAATGTTATTTTCGTCATTCCTCGATTTTTGAACAATTAATAACGTTATGCGGAGATTCATTTCATAAGCGACATCATAGATTAGGTTAAATACAAAATATTCTTAATAATATTTTATTGTAATAAACTTGAGAGAATATTTTATGTTCATCTATTCATTCGCAAATTCTTTAAATAATTGATTGCTTATCCATCACTCATGTATTAGACCTATGGAGATAACGTATTAAATGCGAGTTTATTGAATTCAGCACAAAAATATTACTACATTAACTAGGCCTATATTTTTATATTATTGTGTTTTTACTCATAAAATCCCTTTCTTTTAGTTCGTAGCATTCATTATAAAAACGTCCCACCAATGGCTCAGCGGATAAAACCATTGAACACAGGCAGGGACGAATTTGGGGGTCATGGAGTACAGATGCACCTCCTTCTGAGTAAACTTTTATCCGGAGTAAATTTTATTATACCCCAGATTGCTTTTTTCTGCATTCCTTCCAAAGATTTCTGAATCCGCTACTTAACACTGATAGTACTGTACAGTGATGGGCATGGGTTCACACCCGACCACGGACTAATCATGTGGATTTTCCCGGGTTTTCTTTCCGTGTCTAACACCTAATTAAGGGCCAGTTTCCCATATAAAGTCCTACTGGAAAGGCATCTCTTTTCGCAGATCGTCCATATTTCGCGCTTCGTATTTAAACCAAACCGTTATAAAAACATTGCTTATATGATTTATTATAATAAATATTAAAAAAACAACTACAGAAAGAATAATTGCTACAGTTAGAATGATTTACGTCAAGAATAATTAATTACTCTGACAGTAATGTAATTTTTACATTATTGTCAGAGTAAAATAGGCCTACAAATTTACAAATTTCGTATATAAACTTAAAACAACGAAGCTTTCTGAAAGCAATGCGATACATAATAATTATTGTCTAAGAAGTCGATTTCTTCGGGAATAAAAATTTTGAGTTTTTCTGAAGACAGTTTCTATTTGTAGTGATCGAAAATGGCCGAAATGATTAATTTAATATTTACGAATTGAAAAGGAATTTAATAAACAAAAAGTAAATAAAATAAGTTAAAGAATTATCATCTCGATTTATCTTCCCTAGATTTTGCTAAAACTTATTACATTAATTCGCTACTCGAAAGCATTTTGGCTCTTCTGATATTAGGAATAGGGGTCATTGAGCTTGATTTTCGTGTTCAGTCTGTCGCGCTTTATTTAATTATAAATGAATTAAACGTACAGTACAGTACCTTTCCATGGACTGTTGCATTCGATCTGGCAAACTTTAACGCTCCAGCGTCTCGGTCCTTGACCATTAGTCACTGTGTTCAGATTTACCAGCGTATTGGAGTCATCGACGTCTACGTACACTGAAAGAGCAAAATGCTTTAGATAAAGATTATAGAAAATAACCGATAAGAGCTACTTACTGTGTTGACCAGAATTAGAACCGCATAGGGTAGGTATCACATTGTTAGAATTCTGTCCAGTGACGGTAAAGGAGTCGGAAATGCACTCTCCTGCAACGGGGTTAAGCAATCGAAAATCATCAAAGTCCAAACGTAGTTGGCAGATTTTAGGAGACTGGGGGCGTCTGATTGCCACCGTGCAGCTCTGATTGCCATCGTAGGTGCCCGGATAACCCGGATTAGTGAAGTAGGTACAGTTTTGCGTGATGATGCCGCCACACGTTCGTTGAACTGAAATAATCAGAATTATCACTCTCGAAAGTAAAGATAATAAAAAAAGTCACTTACAAATACAACAAACTCCGTAACCTCTGGCACAACTGCCTTGTGGAAGACCGGAAAGTCGTCTACATTCTCCAATATTGTAGCAAGTTCCGACTTGTCCGTCTGGTAGATAACAGGGAGAATTAGGAAACTGAACAATTGTAAAAAGTGAAATTCCTGAAAGAAAATGCAAATTAAACGAATGATGCTTCGTTTCAAATGTAAAGACAGAGAAAAAATAAAATAAAACACGACCTTTGGCTTTACGATGAGAAATGCTTCCTTGTCCCGCAGATCGGAGTAGAGTCCAAACAGCTGCTTGCACCAGTACGAAGAACAATTCCATATCTAGCAAATGTAAGAATTGATTTGAAGATGGTCGACTTTTGAACTTTGATAATCTATTTATAGTAAGATAGAAGTGCAGATAATAGTACATTTTGATTCCGAAACAGAATTATACTTTGCAAGAACATTTTCTTTCTAAAAACTTAATTATCATATATTTTAGTTTACAAAATCATATCTTTTAAACAATGTAGTAAAATATATTAACGTTGTAAGTACTGTACTGTATTTATTAGAATAATAAGAAATACAGCGTAACTGGGTGTCGGACGGACTTTTCTGGTAAACATGAAGGCAGAAAGTTGAACACATAGTAATTTCAATATATATATATACTATCAGTGGCGTAGCGAGGGGAGTGCAAGGGGGGTCTATCATGCACCGGACGCCACTCGCAGAGGAGCGCCCAAATGGTCTCCAAGACAAACTATATGTGTTTCTGGAGGGGGAGGTGGCGCCAATAAAGTGTCGTGCCCAGGGCCGGATTTACATAAGGGCATTTGGGGCCTGTGCCCAGGGCCCCCCACAAAATAGGGGCACCCACAAAATAGGAGCCCCCACAAAACTGAAAAAAAATTATGTTTAAACATAATTTTTTTTCTATTACCGCGACAGCCTAGTGTGGCCTAATCATGAGGGCAACAGGCAGAGAAAACCAAACCCGGGAAAAAACCTATGAAACATCGGAAAATTTCGGGAAAAAATTTCACATAGGTATTTTTCAGTTAAATTAAAATAATTAGTTTTACACAATAAAATATATATGTGTTTACAATAACCTTATTTTTAAATAAATTTACAACTTCCTAGTTCAAATCTAATTGAAAGTACAGTATTTTGTGTAAATTTTCTAAATCATCAAATTTGCCTACTCTTAAAGGGGGGACCCCCACCGAATTTGTGCCCAGGGCCCCTGGATTGGTAAATCCGGCCCTGGTCGTACCCCGGGCGCCAGTTATGTTCGCTACGCCACTGTAATATACACATAAATGCAGACATAGAAATTACGATAACGAACAGAAATGCATAAAAAGAGCACACTCTAAGTTGTAACACTAATGTAAGTTATGTTCAATATCTAGATATTGAAAATAGCCTAACTTGTGTTACAACTTACAACGATTTTAAGCTTGTATTACACTTCTCTATAACATAGGCTTGAAAATATAAATAAGCTTGAAAATCCAGTGCCATATTTTAAAGGGCCTTAGAATTTTACTTTAAAAGTATATTTTGAGCCTATTCTAATTCTTAGTCAATTATTCCGTTTGTTAATTAATCAATCCTGTTTTTTAATTATTCTGTCAGTAAGGTGTATTTCTATATTTTTCAAATCCTTAATTCTTTAAATTATGTTATTGTTTTAGAAGAAAATTGGACGACAAACTGGAATCAATGTTTTCATTAATCACATTCATTCGGGGAGAATAGTATTAGTCTCATGTCAGAGTAAAATTTATTTTATTTCGAATTTTTAAATTCGATTACTCCTAACGAAATTAAATTAATTTATAAATTAATAAGAAATGGCATTAGGGATTCTTAAATTTGAGTCAAAGATATAAAAAGCAAATTAGAAAAACAATATAATTTAAAAATTCCTGTAACACAAAAATATACTTTCTTTTCGAAGGAGTCAATGTTTTACTCACCTTAGCAGCAACGGGGTGTGTGACCGTCCCGACAGCTGATGTCGTCGTAATTCTATGATCAAAAAGGCGACTCGTGTGGTCGGTCAAGGAAAAATTTTGTCAAGTATCAGCTGAGTTCGTCTATTCAAATTTCTGCACCCTCTTCACACACGAGACTCTAAAGTGCACGGAGTGCTCGAAATAAATGTACCGAGACGACCTATCAACGGACGAATCTAGTTTAACTCGAACAATTTGTCTTTTGTTAGTTGTATCTTATGAACATATTCAATGATTATTCATAACAATAGATATGATACTCATCTGAATGGCCAACTTCTTTCATTTATTTCTTTCCATTTTTTAGCAAGTTTTATGATGGATTATATCAAACAATCGCTCTCTTAATATCTCATTTATTAATCTTTCGGTTCTTTCAGTTATGATCAAATGCACTCCTTTTATAGTTAGGCGTATACGAAATTTTATACATGATTAATATAAAAATACGAGATCTGTTTTCCTATATTTTGATGCGGTTTGCTCGTTATCGATTTAATGAATGATGATAGAAAAGGCACAAAACACAAAAATAGATTTTTAAAAGACAAAATATGATTTATCCATGTCTTTGGTATTATATTGATATAATGTTTACTCAACAATTAATGATACTCGATCATACGTTAGGTAAACAATATTTCGAGAAAATATTACACTAAACGACTTCATAAATTTGCTTGGTACAAAACAGCATGATAAATATTACAGTAAAGAAAGAATCTTTTAGAGTTCTTAAAGCTTTTCAATTTTAGTAGGCCTATATAAATTGCACCATGAACAATTCGTTTTCAGAAGGCTCACCGTAAAAATTATCGTTTACAAGTAATTACGGAGTTATGAAACAAAATCCCAAACTTTTTAATCGAGAAAATTAATATATAAAATAAATTAAATGCGAATACCGTAGCAAAATGTGTTAAATAACAATGCCGTAAAGCAGATCAAATATTTTCTAAGTTAAAGCTTTTTAGATGGGACTAAATGAGATTCATTTTATTAGATGACACCTCAACGTAAATTGTAAATTACGTTGAGGTGTCATCTGAAAAAATTTTCTCTAATAAAATGAATTATATGCAGTGAAACTTTCATTAAATGCTAGACTAAAACAAAGTAAAAAAATAAATGGAAGATGAAAAAAGAGAAAAATGAATTATGCTTTTCAAGATAAAAAGTGAAAAGATTTGTATACAGAAAGATAACAGACAGCAAATTACTAACAGAAAACAAGCGAATAAGCAGATTTAAATATAAATTTGCCTAAAGTACAGTAATTTACACTATTTTTGATAAATAAATAAAGTATGATGTAGTGAATTCTGGGCATTCACGGAAAATTTACTTTTCTACAACAAAATATTCGCCGATCTCCGAATCAAATTGGTCTGAATTGATTGCGAATGAGTTTGACTATTCCAATTTATCACAGTGTACTGTATATAACTGCGAAGCAAAGACTGGATCGGATCTACACAGAAGTGGATGGGTTAAAAATGTCCCTCCCTCCCAGGATACTTTGAACACAATAAAGCTGTTTAATTTATATAATAATTACAATTATAGACATTTGAATTATAAATCAGTAAAATGTACAATTTTAAGTGTAGATTAAAATAAAACAATTCATTACACGAATATTAAATGAATAAAATTCTTTCATAAAATATCATTGGAGAATTTCACGCAGATATGCTTCATTCAAATCAATTACAAAAATGCAGATACTGTGTGTTGTAAGAATAAACATTTTTATTACAGAAAGCTTTTTTTATTCTGACAATAAATTATATTTAAAAATAACTGCAATTTACTTAGGTCTGGTATTAACTGAGCAAAAATATCACTTATATCGTCATAACCTGTTTTATTGATGTCTTCATTTTCAATATTTAATATCGCTAACGACTCGAAACGACTTTATTGACCTAGTATAGGCCTAATTTTAAACGCTTTTCACAGTATTGAAAATCTTTTTCCCGAAGCATTCGGTATAGGAATTATAAAATAAATTTCTAAAAGTGTTAATGCATTTGGGAATTATTTTATTGTTCTATTTGTCTTAGATGAATCTATTAAAATTAAATTAAATTTTTTTTAAAGGCTAACATCTATTTATTTAGATTTCGACGAAGACAAAATGTATAACTCCTTTTTTTCCAAGTCCTTATCAATTTATAGACCCTGTTGTTTAATACAGACTAAGAAAAACATTTCAATTTGTTGTAGATTTCGATTGAAAAATGAATAAGCATATTTAAATTTAATTACAAATTACCACAAAGCCATCTTAAGCAAAACTCTTAATTTAACGTCATTGTTTGAAATTTATTATTGTATAACTGAAGAGACCACACTGCACCTACCAAAACGAACCTATCCAGTGTTATCGGATTGGTAAAGTTACGCCATCTGTTAACTGAAATCGCCATATTAAAAACGATTACAAAAATGTACTGTACTTATAAAAGCACAATAAATGCGTCAAAATTAAACCCAAACCTTTACGAAATGTACTCTAAAAATGTTTTAATATCTTATAACAGTTCAATATGTTCATTTATTGCACTTGCTAAGACTGCAATTAACTTCTCTACAAGACTTTTCAATCAATTTTGTAAGATTTCTACATGCAAATCTTCGAATCGTTTAGCGTTGCAGACTTTCGTTAGTTAACTGTCGCGATATATTTTATGATTTAGTTATTTTATTACATAACTTATTATATAAATAGATGTGTTGTAGTGTTGGTTGCAGATGATTGGCACGATGGACTCGTTTTAGATTAAGTTGAGTGATGGCTATATTTAAGTAGCGGAAATACCCGGGGTTCGTCCGGAAATTTGACATTGCCTTTTTTTAATTTTCTACAATTTACAATCCAAAATCTTATAAAGAAGAGTGATCTACATATTTTTAGTTTATGGCAATATACGTTCGTGAAACTCTGCTTGTCATTCCAAGGGAACACTACTTGTTTGAGAACTTCATATCTCTAGAGATACGTGCGCAAGCTGGAGCTGAAAACCAACACGCGAGTTCACTTACAGAATGATTTATCTGCCGGTCGTTTTGTTTAACAACTGCTCACTCTCGTTCATGGAAAAGTACAGTACCAATCGATCCGAAAAGTATCATCGTGTGACATTACAGAAGTTATTGTATATATCAGTTTGGAAACTCGATCTTGAAATTACAACTAAAATGTAATAATAATAATAATAATAATAATAATAATAATATTATTATTATTATTTTATTTATGCATTAAATTTATGCATTTATGCATTAAAACTTTATGCATCCACACAAAAACAACTTCATCAACTCCTACAAATCACACATTCATACACCAAGGACATACAAATGGAATTTGGCCTAGATAAATGCAAAACAGTTCACATAGAAAAAGGAATCCTGAAGAAAGAAGATTTTGCACTTGGAAATGGAGACATTATTGAATCCATGGAAGAGGGCGAGTTCTACAAGTATTTAGGATTCCAACAGGCCAAACTAACAGAACATACACAAATAAAGCAAAGATTAATTAAAGAATACCAAAGTAGGTTAAATGCTATTCTCAGAACACAATTAAATGCAAAACACACAGTTAAAGCAATAAACACATATGTCATCCCAGTACTCACATATTCTTTTGGAGTTATACATTGGACTCACACTGATCTTGAGCAACTCCAAAGGAAAACAAGAACAACACTTACTAAGCATAAACAACATCATCCTAAATCCGCCACAGAAAGATTAACCCTTCCACGTAAAGACGGCGGACGTGGCCTGATTGACATAGTTAACCTTCACTACAAACAAATACAGTCACTGCGAGAGTTTTTCTACAAAAAACAAGAAACATCACAATTACATAAAGCAGTAACTCTAGCAGACTCGAATAACACACCATTAAACTTACACTCACATCATATGGACACAACACAACATATAAAAAGCATAGACACCATTAAGCAATCGTGGGCTCGAAAGGCACTCCATGACAGGCATCCTTACGATCTGGCCCAGGATTTTGTTGACAAAACTGCGTCAAACAGCTGGATAGCTCAGGGATGCCTCTTTGGGGAGACGGAAGGATTCATGATTGCCATACAGGATCAGGTCATAAATACTAAAAACTACAGAAAACACATACTCAAAGATGCAACACTCACAAATGACACATGCAGAAAATGTCACATCATGCCAGAAACTATACAACACCACCTCTGGTTGCAAGCTCTTGGCACAGACAGATTATTTACACAGACATAATCAAGTAGCAAATATAATACACCAAGAGCTTGCAAAGAAACACAAATTAGCAGACATCCACGAACCATACTACAAATACATTCCACAGACAGTATTGGAAAACAACACGCACAAAATGTACTACGACAGAGCCATAATCACGGATAAAACAATTTACCACAACAGACCAGACATCACACTCATTGACAAACACAATAAAATCACATACATTATAGACATATCCATTCCAAACACTCACAATATACAAAACGCATGCACTGAAAAAATTAGCAAGTACACAGAACTCGCCCAGGAAATAAGGCATCTGTGGAGGATGGATGGGGTGCTTATTGTACCTGTAGTTCTCTCCTCTACAGGTGTCATACCACACACACTACACAAAAGCCTGGGCACATTAGAATTGAATAGAAACACATACATCACTCTACAGAAGGCCACTATATTGAATACATGTCATATTGTGAGAAAATTCCTGAATACAGACACACACACTGATACACTTCTTTAATTTCTGTTTTGGTTACTATGCCTTGACTTTGGTCCGGCATAGTACTTAGCCACCGGTGTTAACCGAGTATATCTAACTTAACCCAACATAATAATATAAAATAATAAATAATGCTAATAGTGTAAAATAATTCTTGCAAATTTCTAGGTACTGTATATGTCGTTTATTTATTCACAGTATGATTTCGATAGTACTGTACTTTAATACTAGGATGCCGCAATTTAATTGTCAGATATAGACCGTCCATTTGTGGACAGAGACCAATTTTTTTTTTTTTTTTTTTTTTCGGACGTATAGGCTAGTAGTATAGCATTAACTTTGCATAAATCATTAATTTCCGAACTTTGTATTTTACATACAAAATATTTAACTTTTTAAGCATTTAAACATGTAATTTTTTAATAACATTGTACGAATATTTATTACTTTTGTAATGTCTGTACAATGGAAGTGGAAAAGAATTTTCAAGTCTTTAAAAATCAAGTCATTGCAAGTCTTTTAAAAATCAATTTAATTGTCAAGTTGAAGATTAAATTGATTTTTGTACTTTAATTAATGCAAAAATTGATTTTTCTGAGAGAAATTGCTTTTGTAGATAAAAGGAATAAAGTATATAAAGTCAGTTAAATCAAAAGCTTATTTCAGTCGGTTCTAATTGATGTGTGGGTGTTAAATGACATAAAGCTAGCATTTGAAACATTTCTAAAGTCAGGAACATTTAAAATTACATGACTTGAGTAGATTTATAAAGGAATTTACTTGAAATATTCTATTGACAAGTTCACTCGTAGCATATCTTACGTTTTCCTATCATTTTGCATTATTTGATCATGTCAAATAAGGTCAATTGATATTTTACTAGGTATACATCAAACTATATTTTATTTCTGGACAACTTCAAATATGTATAATTTGATCTCCATAAAACATTCTCATTTTCTTATTAAAACTGTTAGTTATTTTAACATTACCATATAGAAATTTAATACATTAATTTTCTGCTTGATAACTATATTATAACTATAATGTCGTTATATTAATTAATAAGTAAACGTTATTTATAAAAATTTATATTTCTACACTTATGAATTAAATAAAATTCGATTCTAAAATAAAATTTGACGCATTTTTTTAAATAGTAAAAAATATATTGAAGAATACAAAAAATTTTGTCTTCACAATCCATTGTTTCACTCACCAATTTTAATTATTTTACATTTTCTTACAGAGGAGTAGCCTCAAATAAAAGATCCAATGAAGACTGTGAAACGATGGATTGCAAAGAAAAATGTTTATGTTCTTTAACATGTTTTTTACTATGTAAATCATCGTCAGCCATTTTTAATGAATCATACTTTTAAAGTTGATTAAGTTTTTCAAAACGTTTAATTAGAAATCATTTTTTTAAAGATAATCGTGAGATAGTAAGTATGCGTTTATCGATACTCTAGATCATAAAACTATCAGGGAAGACAAGACATAACGGAATTTACAGATTACATGATCCTGACAGCCAAGACACTACATCTGTGGAAAGACATTCGTTGCAAAAAGCAGTAAATATACATTTTGCTAGATGGCGCAATTCAAGTGTTATCGTATCTATATTGGTATGTAATATCGATATTTAATGATAATATTTAACGTCAATATCGTCGATATCGACAATATCGTATCGTAATGGCTGAAAGGTCGAGCGCTTAAGGTGGCAGCCTGCCGCTCTAGGGAACTTGAGATCGATCCGGATGGATCGAAAAAGCCCAGGAATTTTTCAGATGATGATCCGTTTGTATATGTCGAGCCCCATCCCTCACCACGCGGCCGCCCCCTTGTGGGCCTGGCCGAACCCATAATGGGCTTGCTAAAAGAGGCCCTCTTAGTGCCCACGGGGTGGAAAGAGTTAAAATTTCATACTAAACGCAATACTCAGACGTGAGCGCTGATTGGCTAGCATCTGTCAGATGATCGCTCCTCAAGTAATTAATATCATTTTGCTCGACCAGATAGCAGTATAGTGATCAGCCAATGTAATAAATAATGATAAAAACGCGAAATTTTTTAGTGCCCGATTCATAATGCCCGGCCATTGTTTAAAGTGGCCATATTAATCACTTAGTCCATAACATATATATTATTTGGTCCACAAAAAAAAGAAAGAAAAGCTATGGTATGTTGGTAGGGTTTACCATTTGTATCAAATATATACAGTAGATATTTTTTTATACAGCTGCAACATCAAAATTATCATTTAAATCTAAAATCCACAGCCGCAGAGCACTCATCGTATAGTAAATTATATCACATGTAAGGGCATAATGCGTGCTGCACGTATATAACAATTAAAATTGAACGAGGATTTAATAAATTAATAAATAATTATACATATACAAAACTTGTATTATTGTCCTTATTTTACTTTTATGTCTTTTAGTAACTTACCAACTACAGTAATAACTTATAATGCATTGCAAGAATAGCGAAAACGCTCGTTAATTATTTTTTGATTGAAGAGAAATTTTAAATTACTGTACAATTTTTCGAAAAACATTGACCTTGTTGACTGAGTTTATTCTATTTTTAAATATTTATGTTGTTTAATTTGTTTGAAAACTACCTAATAATGTTTAATTATATATTTTATGTAATTAATGTTGAATTAAGGGCGCCAAGGTATGTAGTTTGCCATAGGCGCCCAAATTATTCTTCACGGCTCATGTTTCAAACAGTATTTAATTTTCAGCCTAGTTTATAGTATTATAAGAAACTAAAGTTTTATTTTTTCTTTATTTTTCTCTTTTTTGTTAAAATTGTTCAAATTAAATAGAATAAAAATATTAAGGCCTTTTTTTAATGAAATATTTTTAAGGGCGCTTTTGTAGAAATTGTAAAAACTAAATATATTGAATATATTTATTTTCCTTCAAAATGGATTACGGCTAGAACAGAAACAATTTAAACAAACAATATTACCGAACGTAATAATTGCATTATTGCGTTTTTTAGACATTTAGAAATTATAATTGTTAATAGTTAACAAATTTAGAAATTATAATGACTAAAGACAAAATAATTGATGAAATAATTAAAATTAAAGAAACAACGAAAAGGAGACGTGAGTGAACCTTTTTTCATTATAATTAGCATCTGTCAGATTTTGTTATTTGGTGTCTTTTCATCTTGAGATGGTGGCATTTAAATTTCTTCAGGTCATTGCTGGTTTATACAGGCGATACGAGACGTATTTTGCAGCAAAGAATATGAACACAGAGTGGTCAAGACTGCTCTACACTTTCCCATCGGAGTTCTTTTCGCTTTGGGTAAGTAAAAATTCGAATAGTTTTCATTTCAGATAACATAATAAATTACTTTTCCATTTAAGGGTTACATTACGGTATAATCCGGTACTTAGAGTTGGAAGAATTTGTCATGCAAGTTTTGTCGCTCACTTTAGGCTTCTGTTTAACACTGGGTTACGCCATGTCGGTACAAATTCGATGTATGTGTTGGTTGGTATTACCTACTATTTTTGGAAAGAGTGGTAGGGCTTATTTGGTCACTTTAGCTATCACTCATGTCATTGATGGTAAGACTGCATTGTTTTTTCTAATGCCGAAAAATATTCTGCATACGATCAATTTCATTCGTCTGCAGGTCCTTTCGATAACGTGTTGTTCAATACTAACGAATCTGTTCGAGTTATGGGGTGCATCACTTCTCTTGCTTTTAACCATTCGATTGAAAGATCTCGCTTGATGTTTCGTCCGATCAAACAAATGGCAAACGAATTCAATGTGAGAGAACAACTTTCAGGGACAAAAATTTAGATTCGATAATTGAGCTAATTTTACTTTTCAATTTAGAATGGAGGCAATGTTTTAGAAAAAGAAGTGCAAAGAGTCATCGATAGTTACTTCCCCATAAAGAATGAGGTAACTTATAATTGTTTTTATGAAAATATTAAATTTTTTCACATTTATCGGACTATATTTTTAATAAGCATTAATAATATTATTTGATTAACATGAAAAGGATTCCTTTGTTAACAGGTGGAAGGAAAAGAGGAAGTGACCGAGAATATCAAAGAGATAGAACACCTTGACAAGCAAATAAATGAGAATCGTGTTCAAGACATAGAGCAAAGGTACAGAAAGCGTAATCAAAGTGGAATTGGAAAGAAGAAAGAGTTGAATTATAAGAAAAAACTTGAATATCGTTGCGAATGTTTGTTATATCTGATTGTTTTTTAATTGGTAATATTTCAATGAACATAAACAATATGTACTGTTGAATACTCTCTCTTTTAGATCTTTTCACTAAGGCAGTTGAAAAATGTCGATACTATCTTAAAGATACGTATGGTAAATGCGTAGCAAAAATATTTTTAGTTGGTTACCTTATTTGTCTTCCCATACTCATACATAACGCTTGCGATTTAATGGAAGGTAAAGATAATAAACAATACATATATCTCTTTGATATGTTTTGTGGTCTTCAATATTTTTTGTGTTTAAAATAGCTAAGAAAGGTAAAGATGGTTGTAGATCCGAAAACAGTATCAATAGAAATTTCGGACCGAGTTACGAGTCATTGGCGATGGTAGACCAAGAAATGAATGAAAATTTCATATTTAATTTGCAATATAAGGTACAAGGATATTAGAATAACTCTCTTTCTCTCTATTTGGACTGATGATTTATTTTGACAGGTGAATGTTCCGAAAGAGAAAGTGCATCAAGCCACTCCCGAAGACATAACTGAAGCTTTGGCCGAGCGCTTTACTACGAAGAAAAGACTGGCCAATTTAGTGATCGTTGTTATTAAGCGCTTCTTGGCTTTCATGTTTCTCTTTGTCTTTCTCAGGCAAGTTTAGCTTTCTTTGTTTTTCTTATTACTGTAATTTCTATGAAATAAACATTCAAATTAGTGAGGATTTGATACAGTATGATAAAAGTCTTCGGATTAATTATGATTCTGTATTCTGAGCTGAGATAATTATTTCCAATTATGGAAAAGAAGATAACAATTTTATTGTGAAAACATTTTTTTTCCCAATAAAATTATCTTCTTTCCGTAATGTAGGAAAAATTGTGATGTGATGTTTTCTTTTGCTTTATTTTATTACTGTTCCAACCCTAATCATAATAATAATTTTCTATGAATTCTTCGTATTTAGAAAATTAATAGGGTAGGAATGAGTTTAAAAAATAAAAAAAAAACTGTAGATGCTATGAGTAAAATTTTCATTAAATCCGATCCCACTAGAGATATGACACCTGACCCTCCTCTATCTTTACATACACTGGACCTTTAACCACCAAAATTTAATAGCATCAAAGTCTTAATAAACAAATCTCACTGCAAAATTTCAGAAAATTTTTCACATAAGGCACAGGAGTTATTAAGCTTCAAAATTGGTAAACAAAATTGTGCTCCCATACAAACCCACAAGCGCACGTATAAACACACATCCACATAAACAGAAAAGAAGCCTTTTTTTTTTTTCTTGCATTTCCCGACGTTTCAAGGTCCCAAGTACATAAATGTAAAAGTCTTGGGGAATAATTTTTAATTGATTTTAGTCGTATAAGGAGGGCAACGCGACATATGGGCGATCTGCCGAAGGGAAAATGCCTCACCGGAGATCTTATATGAAAAACTGGCCTCTATTTAGGTGGTAATTACTAACGCAAAGACCTGGAAATTCCATGTGACCATCGGGAAAGTAAGAGGATTTCAGAATTTTAGGAACATTTTAAATGAATAAAAATGAAAAAGTCTGATACACTGTCACATATAATGTTTTATTTCTTCTATTAATATTCGTTAAAGTCTTTTTTCTTCATTTTTATTAAAATTCTCTGTTTTTTTTTCCTTCTTCTTCTTTCTTTTTTCTCTGGAGAAATCATCTGGCACGTAACTTATCATACGATTCCAATTTATCATCTGTCTTTTTCAATCATCTTTTCGATTTATCACCCGATTACCCCCTTTTCAATCAGCTTTTTACATTTATTCCAATTAAAGCATATTCGTTTAATTTATTTAAATATCGTTATTTGAAGTCTAAAACTTTGACACGCATAAACATCTTTAAAGCTAAGTATGCTTACTATATGGCTCAAAAAGGTTCGTCACCTCTTACCTAGATAATGTAACTGGCATTCGAACCTGTTTTTTCTGGACACTTTTTAAATTTGATTACTGATGTACTTAAATTTGATTACTCTGACTAGCCGACGTAATAAATAAATGAATTTTTGATAAATTAATTTTTAAAAAACGATTATAGTCCGATTTCATATAAAAATTTTAAAAATGTAACAATCGTAAAGAATTGTATTTGTGATCAGAAATAAACAGCAGGTCAATTTTAGACGCGAAATATCGTAGTGTAAAAAAGTCCTTACTAAACACCGAGTGAACGGATCAACTGTTTGGGAAAGCAATTCTCGGTAGCTTATTTAACCATTCGGTTAAGCGTTTTCGAGTTTCTAGACAACACACACAGGTTTATATCGACGCAACGATACTAAATAATAAGACCCACGGAAATATCGTATGGATAGTTTATTGTGGGTCACCGATAAACAATGCACTTGATTTTTAGCCGAATATCCGCAACTAGAACATTTTAAGTTCAAGACCGAATATTTTTACCCCACAGATTCATTCGAGTTAATTAATCCACTGTATATTATAGTTAGGCCTACTAGATGACTTGACATTCCAAACTAAGTAAATATAAAAGAACGTCTCTCGTTGGTTGTGACATTTTTACATACATCTTCAACGATTAGATAATTTTTTCGAGACCGATGTCGTTCCGTCGAAAAGTTTTAATCGTCTCGACCCTCCGGTCGTCTGATTGGTGTTATCCAAAAACTCTACTAGACTTCGAGTTTCTCTGGTGAAACTAATTCGTCATGGATTTCAAACAGATCTCACTTGTCAGTTGCGTCTGATAAAAGACTGACCGCATAGAGTTATTCTGGTTTTCTTCATGTGTCTTAAGTCAGCTACACACGTACCGGTATGTATACCAGAAAGTATGGATAAGTTTTATTATCCGCGTACCGGTATATTTGAACATGCGAATGAAAAACCAACAGTTTTATGTCGATTTTTTATCCGCATGTTCAAATATACCGGTACGTTTCTTACAGATTGTTCCTGTGTTGCCTTAATCTATACATTCATATATCAAGGATATTATTAAATAGTTTAATTTTTTTATATAAATCTTGCAATTATATTAAATTTTGATAACAGATTTTTTTTCTGTTGTCCAAATATAGCTTTTGAATAAAATGCTTATTGAATAAGATACCGTTATTTTTGGATGGATAAAAATAGAATATTGTTGTAAACTGATCGACATAAGCCAACCAACTTTTAGTTGCTAATAAATTCTCAATGGACGGCCGGATGGCCGAGTGGTTAAGGTGTCAGCCTACCTCTGTGAGAGACCTGGGATTGCATCTGGATGGGTGAAAAAGACATGAATATTGTTCGATACCCTAGAAAAATATTGTGAGGGTCCCCACACTCAAGCACCCCTAAAGCTTCTCCTCTTTACTTAAGCCCGAGTAATTTTTGTGTTTTACAGTTTCATTATTGTAAATACTCATGTCAATGAATAAATGTACATTTTACTTACTACGACCATTGTTTTCATCACCCTCTCACAACTCAACCTCACCAATTCCTTATCCCTAAAAGCCCAAGCAACGCAGCTAGTTAAAAATAATAAACTTTAACTGAGTATAACGTTCGAATCTACGTCAGAACAAAATAACTTTATCGATTCAGCTGGTGTGGTTTCAACTTCGTCAGCAGATTCATATTCTCTCTCTATCTCCTCTGTGCCATCACATTCCTTCACTTGTTCAACTTCAGAATGCGTGTTGATTCCAGCTTTCTGAAACAGTGAACAATGATTATCGAAGAAACGGCAATCCATGTTGCTTTCGCCCACTGTGTAAGTGTGCGACGTCGCTGTACGTAGCACGACGCATTTTCCCAAGTCGGCTTGCATCTAGCTTTCCAATGTTCTCGAATTTTTGTTTTGAAGTCGTGATTAACGAACTGGCAAACTCAAAAGTTGCAGCTTTTTTGTTAGCCCTCCTGAGCTTATTGCAAGTTTAGCACCAGCTTTATGAAGCACTGCTTTTGTCTCGCCTGAAACATTCACACACATAGTATCCATTACCAATAATCTAGAAATTTAATGTTTTTGATACAGAGCGAAGAGTTATAACGACAAGTACTTGAAAGATATTAAACACGATAACATCTACATCACTAAATATTTTCGGCGCATCGACCAAAGGAGAAAACGACTGGTATGTTCGTATTTCGCTCCTTGTTTTAAATATATACAGTACTTATGTATAAAGTAACCTTTGTTTTCCTTTATAGGGTAAGTCTTCTCTTTTGCCTCTGATAAAGACGGAGAAAAAGTCCTTCGTAGTTTCTTCTGGTCTGGGATTTTCAAAAGTCGAGAGAAAACGATTCGTGAGTACCTTGTTTCTTCTGATTAATCGTTTTATAACCTCAGATTGGAAAGGAAAATATACAACCTTATCTAACGAAAGATATATAACCTTAAACCCTCAATATGAGAGGCTTTGTCTATTTTTTTGTGTTGATGCCAGGGCTGTGGAGTCAGAGTCGGAGTCTCCGACTCTGACTCCACAGGCATCAACACAAAAATTTAATTTAGTTTTTTTTATTTAAATGAAAGAAAATTTATTTTATATTTAATAATTTTTTAAAATGTTTTTGTATTTTGTTATAATTCATTTATTTTAAATACAAAATGCAACAATTTAATTTATTAAATATGTATCAATAGTTTTCTTTGTAGTATTTGTGTTTAGTAGTTAAATTATTTTGACCCAATTGAATTTGAATATTTTTGATTCATTCCTTTGTTATTCCCGCTTTAAATAAGTACTCTATTTTTTAAATGAGCCAAACTAATTGATCAAAGTATATATTTTTCTTTTCTGAACAAGGGGCTGAAGTAGCTAGATCGCACACTTTTTAGTTGGACTAACTTTTCTGGAAAGGTAAAATTGAAGTGCAAAAGCTGTGGAATAAAGATATGTAGATGTAGAATTTTAACGCTCCCTCTTTTTTCTCTCATTAAATATTCGTTAAAAATTATTCTTTTATACAAATAAATATTAGTAATTTTATACACATGAACGCGACATACGCACATACATGTGTACGTGCGTATGTCACATTCAAATATTTTTCCTCTACTTATATAATTTTCTTTTTTTCATTTAATTATTTACAAAGACAAGGGAATCAAGCCTGGGTACCACTGGTTACGCTATTGACTATCAATACATAATGCCGAACTAACTTTTCAAGTACCCTGTACAAAACTTTATTTTTGGTTGGCCTCCCTTTCTATACATGAGCCCGCTAATTCAAATTTACCCGGGATCCATAAAGCTTTAACTTACCACTGGAGTAGAGTGCCCAGATTTTATGATAATCTGTATTTTTCACAGGGTTCTAGAGAATAAGTATGAAAAAATTAATGCAGATCAGTCAAAGGGTTCAGAAGTGTATACACAGACATTCTACTTTATTTATATTTACTTTAACTCTTTAACTCTTGTACGTAAGTCGTCTCTATTATATTACGTCGGTTAGTTACTAGATGGAGCTAATTGTACAGTACCTCACAGAGAAAATAAACTTCCGTTTCGTATTATATACAGGAGCGTTTACAAATATAAACATTTGTAATAAATATTTGCTTATTTTTTAATGAAATGTGCTCAAGTTTAAAAAATAAATATTTATATTTAGTTGAAAATAATCAATTTTTATAGTTTTTTCCTTAACATTAATGTACAGAGGAAGGTGCAAAAGTATTTTCTTAATAACAACTGTATACATATACAGTTGTTATTAAGATATAGAAATTATTAATTATTATTATTATTAGAAGTTATTAAATATAGGAAAAAAACATTTATTTTTATTCATAAATTAAATCACAAATAAGAAATACGAAATAATAATAGATAATAATAATAATAATGAGCATCAAACATCCGTATTTCTCAGATTCACAACTGTATTTCGTGAAAATTATGCGCGATATGACTCATCTGAGTCACAGGAATTCATAGTTATTTTTATTCCTAACTTTATCTATATAATAAAAGAATTTATAAGTATTATAAATTGATTTAGTTCAAAATAATGTTTTATAAATATATTCTATCTTAAGTATTCAAAACCGACATAACAATAAAGACATTCGTCTTTATTATAATATATAAATAGTACAACTAGCTATAAAAATACACTACAACATAGATAATTTAGGAAATTTTATGCCAGAATAGGTATAAAAGGCAATTTTTCTACTGGTAATCTCGGAAGATTCCCAGACTTTCATGCATCAAGAACCGACAAATTGCGAAACGGCAATTAGTTTCCAACTTTTTATTTTATACATATTACACATAATATTATACGCGTTGTATAAAACAACTACTATTATCTGTCATGATTTCATAAATAAGGGTAATTTCATACAGAAGAAAATTAGGAAGGATATAATTTTAAAATAAAGAATGTGTCTATCAAGATAATGATAATTATTTTTAAGAAAAGAAAAACATATTTTGAATACAGAATACAATATAAAAATATAACAATCAATAATCTACAGAAATTAATTAATACCCTTCGCATTGTAAGTAATTACTTTCTTGAAATAAATTAGGAAGTATGAGATTTTATACATTGCCACAACTCGAATTATCGATATCAAGTAACTCGAAATGGGGTTCGATGACCCAATTTGGTCCATATTTTGTATTAATTTGCCTCTATTTTCAAGAATCCAGATATGCAGTTGGTTTATTTAACACTTTTTCTAAGTTTATTATTTAATAAAAGTTGAGATATAGTAAAAGAGCAAAATAAATAACCCGCTAGCAGGGAAATACATTTCAATTTCAGTTAAATGATTAAAATTCTTGTTTGATAGATGACTGGGACGGTGCTCCTGTTCTTCCAGATAATATTTGTTGCAGTCCTCATCGGTTTCGATCGCATTTTCTACGAATTACTGATGATTCTGAGACGTTCTTCCCAGGTCCAATATAGACAAAAAGGTAGAAATCTTTTCCTTTTTTTTGAAGAATGGGAATAATGATACTCATTTCTCAAATTCTTCGATTTTTTCCCCCTAGGTATTCATCATATTCAGTTGGACATTGATGGAGAAGGATTTGTGGCCAAAATTGTTCGTTCCATAGTGAATAGCTTTAAAGCGAAACATAGTCTAGATAAAATTACCACAACTATGGGTAAGTGGAAATTTTTCGAAGTAGAATAATACTTCGAAATATTTACCATTCACTCCGACAGATTGTCTTCCCTATCCTCGGGCTGTAAATTCCCAACGTATCACCACAATATGGATTATCTACGGCATTATTTGGATCCTGATCTGCACTCAAGCTTACGGATTGAGACTTAGAAGTTACTTCTGCAGCATTTTTTATCCAAAAGTGAGATACGGATCCAATTTTAATTATTTTTTCCCTCCTTGATTTAAAATTTTTGATTCTGCAGCGCCAGAAAAGAAGGATCATCTATGTGTATAACGAACAGTTGAAAAAAAGAAAAAACTATCTTCGTTGGATGCGACATCGACTAAGAAAGATGATCAGAGACGAAGGATTTATGGTAAATTTAACTGAAAATGAAATAATATTTCGAATAATACAAATGGTTAATTTGATGGGGTTTTTTTCCTGGCAGTTAGACAGAAGCGTTGCACAGATCTTAGTTCAAGACTATCCAAAAACGTTCGGTTGGCTGAAATATCTGAAAATTGGATTGATGAGCTGTATTATCTGCCAAGAACGGGAGACTCCCCAACATTACATCTGTCCCGACCCGTGTGGATTGTGCTACTGCAACGATTGCTGGAAAGACTTTGGAGTAAACATTGTATTTTTCTACCGTGTCGTGTTAGAGAAACTTCGATCGACTAAGCAAATTTAATTACGTGCATTTTAAAAATCTTTGTTTCTTTAATGTAGCCTAACCATTAGACTAAAGTCATTTTAAATGTAGTGATTACGAAGGAGACGTGGATTACGAGTGACGCGTTTCAACAAGTTAATGCTCTTTTCTTTTCTTTTCTTTAACAGGAGCGTTGCTACAGTTGTAGCCCGACTGACGATTCACTTTCCGAATTGAGTTCCGATGAGGCACAAGCAGATGATTAACAAATAAAATTTTCCCAATTTTATATACAGTGTTTGTTTTGCTTTCTAAAAAGCGTAATTCGAATAAGGCGATAAATTGTTGCCTTTTTCCGAATAAAGAATGATCGATGTCACTTTCTCTCGACGAAAATTTCCCTTCCCGGAAAGTCGACGTCATTTTGGAAGACGATCGTTCGTTGACATTTGTCGGATCGAAATCACTTGGTTGTCGTCCGAATCGCAACGTCGCCCGATTTAATGGCAAACACAGATTACGGGAAATTAAGTTAAAATGTCCCGACAAAAATCTCATTTAAGAAATTCGAAATTACGATTATAATCTTCGTATTTCGTTTTTCTTCCGTCGGGATTTGGAAACGGCCATCCGGCCAAGGGAGGGATTTTCCCTACCGGAGGGGAAATTTCCTTGGAGGACCGAAGACGGAGCGCCGTAGAGGCTGCGACGGGAGAAAGGGGGAGGTGTTTAGTCCCAGGCCCAGGGATAATGGATCTTCTGTGAGAAGCGAGAAAATCGAATCCGAGAGGGGAATTTCCCGGGCCGGGGTCGAGAGTAGGGCGAATGCCAGACCGAGGCAGATCCAGATCGGGCCGGTTTGTAGCAGTCCCTTTGTCTAGCGCGGGAGGTAAGTGGCCGTCGCTCTCGGTCCGCGGGTGCGGGTATCGATCCACCGGGGCCGAAAAAGGGCGCGAGTCGCCCCGCGCTCGTAAAATTCTTGTCCGAGTCGTAAAAATGTCGTCGGAGAGAGGGGACGGCATCGATCGATCGCTCGAATGCGCCAGACCCAATTTCTTCGGCCGTCCCCTTCGAGGATCCGATTAACCGGGCTATTCTATGACAAAGAAAGACGCGCCTGATGATTTCTCTTCTTCCAGTCGAATCGAAGAGTCGCGTTGGTAGAAGTAACGGTTCTTTTCCATTTAACAATTCCGAGAAAGAAACTAACCGTTGACAGAAAACGCGATTTATACACCAAGAAATTCGGCCGGGGAGACCTTCCGTTCGCACAAAAAACATCCCTTTCCGGTGTGAGATGGAAAAATCCTTTGTTATCTAGAGAATCGCCTCTATATATACAGGAAACACGTCATCATCGGCGCGGCAACTGTCGCGTGTACTCGCGTACTCACGCGCAGTTGCCGCATATCGCTGTTTAGGAAAAAAAACCCATCAATTTCCAACATCTCTCTGTTTTTCGTGGTAAAAGTGGATATTTTTAATCCTTAACTCGGAATCATCCATCTTTCCTATTTGCTTTAACGCGAGAATTGAATCTCAATGACTCATGAAGGTGCTTCACACAGAACGACAATAGAGAAGCGGTCTGAAGGAATAAGAAGACGAGAACTGTTCGATTCATCTCACAGATTTGCACAAATCTTTATGCTTATGTTTCCGGTATATACACAGCGGAACGTCGCGTAAATCTCATCCTAAGAAGTTACGAAAGAACGAATTTCCATCGATCGATTGGTTATTTGAAGCGGTCCGTTGCGTATATGTTATCCACAGTATCGAAACGATAAGTTTTCCTCAATTAATGGTGAAAATTAAATCCCAGGAAATTCTTTCCGCATAGATAGTTCACATATATAGATTCACTCATCGAAATGAAAAAATCTTCGAGAAGAAATGCGAGGATAAGGAATTTTAAGCTTCAAATACATGTGAGATACGGAGCGTGTGACATTTTAATCTATTTCTACATACATTAAAGGTCTCGCAAATCGCCCGATTCGTACTTTACCAACGTTACGGAACGAGAGAGACTGCAGTAATTAGGTAATTAGAAGAAATGGCATCTGTCTGCAATTAGTAGGCTAAACGTTGTTATAATTCGAAGATTTCTCCGTTCTATAATTAGCGATGAAAAGAGGGAATAATAATGTCGACCTCGTTAATTAGCGTCGTGTCTGCCTGCGGAGTTAAAAATTATTTTGGTTTCTATCGATAATCATTCTATATTCTGAAAATTTTGTTTTCCATATTTTAGCGTTAACGGGCATTGAGT
Organism: Centruroides vittatus; assembly: GCF_030686945.1. Lineage (NCBI taxonomy): Eukaryota > Metazoa > Arthropoda > Arachnida > Scorpiones > Buthidae > Centruroides > Centruroides vittatus. The sequence goes on from NW_027122456.1 coordinate 4,525,482, forward strand.
TATTCGTTATTGTCGAAGAGATATTTCGAAACTGAGAACAAAGAAGAGCTACGAAGAACGTCGCTTAGAATGTTTACGTTGGTTAGATAAGGCCGATTCGCTCTGTTCTAAACGTCGGGGAAAACAAGTTCTGTTGCTATAGTAACATAGCCGGAAGAATTTCTGTTGTTTGGTCCGTGAAAAGTTCGTTCTACTCTTCATCGTCTCGTTTAAGCCGATAGATGATCGCGTCGAACCGCATCATTAATTTTAGAAATTTTTTTACAAGCAAAATAACGGAATTTAATTACATTTCGATTACAAATATATATACTCGAATATATAAGGTAAAAATAGATAAATAAATATACTAAATATACATTATTTTGCGATAGGAAGAAGGATAATTGTATCGAAACAGAATGGCCCGGGTATTCCGTGGCAACAAATTTATTTAGCGCATAAAAATAGAGCAGTGTACGAAAGCTCTTTCAAGAAATTTTAGTTGACCAATGGAAATTCCTTAAATTTTTTCAATTTACTTCAATACGAATGGATTTCTATCGTTGCGAGTTTCTACCTTTTCTGTTTTCCATTAACGTTTTATCCGTTTCATGCAGGGAAATAAAGGCGAACTTTGTTCTGATGTTGCCATGACTACTGTTTACTGCAATACTATCACGACCGAAAGTGTAAAGCTGCATTTTCACTATTGCGACTACCGGAAAGATGCTATCGATATTTTAATATATAAATGCATACACGTCGAGTTCTGCATTCGTTCCGTTTTTATATTGGCATTCATGCATTGACGGTGTCAACGATAAAATATTCCGATTGATTTAACAGAAGTGATGATCGATACTTTTATTCTATCCTAAATTTTTAAATTTATTTTTTATTGATCGATCAGATCCAAATATTATTTATTATTATTATACGCTATATATATATATGCCTATAACTTCTGAGAAGTTTATTGATCTGTTTTTCGAATTGTGGAATTCAGAAATCTTTTTCGAATGCCTTCGTGTAATCTAAAGACACATCAAGCTTTGGTTAGAACGTTTTTCTTTTGTTATCAATACACAGTTAATTTATAAGTATATAATAAATTTTTAAAATTAGATCAAGTAAACAATTAAAATTCTTATATATACAGTATATTTCTGCGTGAAATACTTTAAAAATGTATTATGTACTGTTCTTTATTGCTCCTGTTATGTTTCTTTTAAAGTCAGAATAAATTATGAAGTTCATGCGTCTATAAATCAATATTACTATAATTATAAAGCGATAAAAGTAATTATTATTCATTTATTTTCATACTATTCTCACTAAGCCTGTAACTATTGAGAGATGAAAACAGATCAAATGTTATATGACACGAGAATTTATCTTCATTAAAAATACAGATATGTTTTCATGTAAATATTGGTCTCGGCAAAAATACAACATTAAACAAAGGAATTTTTATGGACTTTAAATTCTAAAAATAATATTATTTTCGAGAACATTTCACTATATTTCAAGTATTTGGCTAAATTAAACGATTTTTTAATTTTATATGAAGTGTATATAGAGAACTGTATATTAATACAATATATATATATATATGGGCCTATAATTTTTGTTATACGAAAAAAACCTTTAAATTCATTTTAAAAAACTATTAATTCATTTTCCTTTCACTTTTGCTCGCGATCATATCAAAATATTTAATAGATTTCGTCGCTTATCGCTATGGATACCTTATCGAATTTCATTAGTGAAGAAGACTTTTGTAACAAATTAAGAAAACGACGTTATTGTTTATTTCAGAGAATATTTGAAATGTGAATAATATTTAATCGGCAGGAATGACATTAGTTAATTGATTAGGAATATATAGACAGGCGAATTTAATTAATGCATAATTTTGCACGATTTTACACGAATATTACAACTCTGATTTAGTTGCCATCATCAGGATTCCATCCTGACTGAAGTTCAGATTAGGAACAAAAACAAAAACTTCGTTGCAGTTATTTGCAAGTTCATAATTCTGTGTTTTTGTAGGTTTTTATTACGAAAATTTATTAAGAAAAACAATTTACTTTCTCTAAATATGTTCTTACATTATAAGATATATGAATGAATCATATAATGCTTTAAAATACAGCTAGTCTTTACTGGAAAAACGAATTACGCCGAGCGAGATAAATGTTTTCCATGTAATAGATGGCAAACTAACCTTGAGTAGTATCGTGGCTTAATAGTACGCAAAAGAGGGAAATAAAATAAAATATTGGGAAACGTCGGATTAAAAGGAAGGGAATTTGGAAAACTGCCAGAAGGGTATATGGTGGAACTAACGGAATCATACTCATCCATCCGGTACTAGTTGCGGAACTGTCCGGAAACGGCGAGTCTACAAGGTCGGGACAACTCCAATACCTCTTAGGTGAGGAGGCGATGGAAGTGGGACGGGAGAGAGCCCTGGCCGACAATCCTCTTTTGGGGGTTATTAGCCGGGAATTGGCGTCGCTAAGGGCGTTCAATTGACAGTAATGTGCCGTTAACGAGGAAGAGGGGTCCAAGGTCAACGAGAGGCCTTCCGCCTCCTCTCATCGCTGTTTTTCTCTCTCATAGCGAGATGAAGAGCTGCGTGTTGGTCTGCGTCTTCCTGCTTATTGGCGTGGTCGCCTGTCGCCAGACCGAAGAAGAACACCGGGACATCATATACCGAACCGTCCGAGGCATCAAAAACTCGCGGATCAAAGGTAAGATTATCCGCTTTCTGACTCGTCTCCGGATCCTCTAACACAACCTCGTTGCAGGTGGCGACTGCCGTTATAAAAAAGGACCGTGGGAACCGTGTGACCCTGTCACCAATACAGAACAACGCACTCTGACGATAAAGAGGGGTGATTCCAGCTGCGAGCCTTCCAGAACCTTGACCAGAAAATGCAAGAAAGGTAAATGCTTTTTTCTATTCTCATTACTGCTCTTTATCGCACTTCAGTTCGCATTCGACTCTCCGTTTCATACATAGAATCGTTTTTTTTATCGCTGATTAATTTTTTAACGCGAGACAAAATATGGATGCGTGGAAAGCTGCAATTTCGTCCATTACGGGCATGCTTGAGCAGCAACCCAGGATTTTCATTTGATTATTGATAATTCTCGAACAACTCGTACTTTCATTCTTTTAATTATAAAAATGCTTAATATTTAAACTGCCGATCAGAATTAAGGAATATCTATTTTCTATTCGTTACAAAAAAACAAGGTTGTTTTACAATGATATAATTCGCATTTTAGCTGTATGCAATTGTAAATTTATCGCTATTATTAAACGTGACTTTTGTATGGATCAGTTTTTAAATCGTGCTAGGTTTATTATTCTTTCTTTCTTTCTTTCTTTTTTTTGGAAGTAAATCTGACTGAAACAAACGAGCATAAGCGTTGCCTGTAAAGATTGACGTTGACGCATTACCAAACGGGAAAGAGTAATTGTACTGCTTGCAGCGAAACAAAAGAGGAACGAATCAATATTAATTGCGGTGAAAAATTTTGTTTCAGCTTGTAAATATGAAAAGGGAGAATGGAAAGAGTGCGATGCCATCACTAACGAACGCGTCCGCATCGATAAACTGAAACCTAAGAGCGATCCTTCCTGCGACGACACCAGAAAAATTACCAAAAAATGTAAAAAAAGTAAGTAATGTAACAGTTTTTACTAATGACGTTATTTTTCACTAATATTTTATAACTGTTTGCTTTTTTTTCTCCTTGATTACTTCCTCCAGTAGCATTACATTTTACAAATAAGTTTTAATTCCATCTTGCATAATATGTATTTTATTCAATTTTATTTCTAAATGAACAATTTAATGATCAATGCATAAAAAATTATACATTCTGACTGAAGATTTCTTCACTAACAAAATAACAATAAAATCCAAACATCATGTTATCTGTTTAAGTATTAAGCACAAATTTTTCCAATTGTGTTTATGAATACTTTTTATTTTTTTCACAACACCAGAACTATCTGGCATAATAACTTTTACTAATTTGAACTAGTTATTGTATGGGATTGAATTAGCAGGATTATTATATTCAGAATTGGAAGTTACAAAGGTCTACAAAAAATTATGTGTATTTACTTTGATCTTAGCATTAGAAATTTTCTTATATGTAATCTGATCTTTAAACTCACAAACAGTTGCTAAACATTCCTTTTAGAGGGGAGAAAAAAGATAAGCTATAATTTCTATAAGAAAAAAAAATGAAAATTTCTGTAGCACTTGAAACCTTATTTTGGATCTAGTTTCGATTTGCAATTATATAAAATATAGATTCTCTTAGTGCCAATTGTTGAAGGAAAAACTAATAGTAGGAATCCAGAACAAAACTGTTTCTTCTTCCATTTTATTTGAGGAATAAAATTTTAGTTAATATAATATAATATTATTTTTTTAGTCTTTCTGTAATGTGGTTACCAAGAGAGCCTTTTACAGAATTTGCCAGATCTATAAGATGAATGGGCAGTAAAGAAGGATGCCCAATACATTCAGATCAGATCATCCATAAAAGAAAATTTCTGAAGATCAAAATGGAATGAAACTTGAGTTTTTAGAATAGCATTTAGACATCAGATATTTTGCTTTTTTTCCTATCTAACATTAACTGTTTTATTATGTAAATTTCAAGTCTTATTTTGTCTCAATTCACAGATAGTAAAATAGATCATAATTACAAGTGTAAATGATGCTTTTTATTGTTGAATAAAAACTACATAATAAGATTTGAAATAGATATAAAGCCATAACTGTCATAAAATAAGAGCTTGCAAATTATTAATGAAATATATATAGTTAATATATATTTATATATACAGGGTGGGCCAGCGAAAACGAAACGGCAGAGTGTTCGTGTTCGTCCAAGCAAAGCGCTCAGACAGGTCGATTTTACTCTCGAGGGGACATCTTTTGCAATAAAGTTTTTGCGATTCTGAATACAACAGACAACAAAAAATTTTAAAAACTCATTTATTTTGTATTAACTAAACAAACATTTATTTCGAAAAACATGTTTGTTTAGTTAATATTCAGAATCACAAAAACTTTATTGCAAAAAATGTCCCCTCGAGAGTAAAATCGACCTGTCCGAGCGCTTTGCTTGGACGAACACGAACACTCTGCCATTTCGTTTTCGCTGGCCCACCCTGTATAATTATATTTTATATACTCAAATATATTAACTATAAGTTAGTGTTTTAATAAGTTATAAGTTCAATCTACATGTTTCAATATAGAAATATTAAAACAAAATGCATCTATTTTATAAATAAACCTAATTAATAGTAATAAAATGATAATATCATTTTATTACTATTAATTAGGTTTATTACAGTTACATATTACAAATATACTTTTCAATAATACAATAAAATAATAAAGAATTTGATTAGAACAATAAAAGATATTAAATTTTAAATAGAGGTAATCAGATGTTTGGTTTCACATATTAAGATAATCTAAAAAAAAAAATTATAGAAATTAAAAATTTTCTGATCTTCAAATTACATGACTTGTAATTATGTTCATTGCTTTAAGATGTTTCTGACTTTGCTATATAAAGTCAAACTGAACTAGAAAAACCTCATTATTAGTTATAACAAAATTATGAACTGTTATAAAAGAAATAGATAATCTATTTCTAGATCTATTCCTTACATTTTTTTCTAATTCTTCTATATTTTTAATGAGATTTTTATTTAAAAGAATGCTGAAAGAAACACCGATAAACATAGCTAAGGCTAATGAAACTAAGGCTAACAAAACTGCTAAGCAGAAACTCAAAAGTGGTTTATTACAAATTATTTGATTTTTAAACTGTTATAACAACAGTTTAAAAAATTGTAAATTAAAAAATTTGTTTTAACAATTGCTTACAAATAACTAAAGTTGGCTTGATTTATTTAAATTTGTTTAGTACAATTTAATTATTTTAATACAAATATCAGTCATTTTGATTTTTTAAAATTATATAAATATTTAAACTGAACAGTTTTAAGATATATATTTTTAAAAAATAGATTATTTATGTATTATTTTTCACATTTTTGGTTTGCATTTTACACATTCTGAAATATGCTACAGAACTATTTCATTCTTATGAACAAACCTAAAAAATGCTTTAAAACGTTTGATAATATCATTACTTTAAAATGAAATATTATAAAAAAGATTATGGATAACCCTATAAAATGTTTATTAATTCATAGGTCTTACAGCTTATGAGAATGCTTGATTGCAAACAAACCTATTAAACTATAGTTTAGTAAATAATGTTATAAAAAATCTGAAGCATCCAGTTACTACAAAAATCTAATAATATGCAGTATTACTTAGTTTAATAAGTAATTTTGGCATTATGTTACTTAAAATGTCTATTTTTTTCGTTTTTGAAAAATTTGTTAAATAAGTAGAAGTTTATTAATTGTTACATGTAGAACCAGAGCTGTGCAAGATTATCAAAAATACCATATTACTGGACATTTTTGGTAATCTTGCAAAATTTAGTAAATTATATGCAATTTAAACATTGCAAATATTGCTGTACATTTTGTATCAGTGGATGCTGCTACAGAGATGTAGCAAACATAACTGACGCCCAAGGAATGACACTTTATTGGCCCCCTTCCCCCTCCAGAAACACATATAGTAATATAATGTATAGAATTTACTCGTAATAAGAATATAATACAAATAATAACAGAATGTAGTGTCTACCTTAAAATATCTATAATATATTACGAATAGTTACTATTACCTTCATGCCCGGAGAGTGGCGCCAGGGGCATGATAGATCCCCTTGCTTCCCTCGCTACACTACTGTGCTACTGTATACTTCCGATTTGTATATGCATACTCTTTAATCAGTCTGAAGATGATAAAATGCTTGACTATACTGTGTTAAGACTGACTGAAAAACCTATAGAAATATTAATGAATATGTTATTGTATAAAATCAATATTCAAAATATTCATATGCATATATTATTTAATTAATTGTTTTCATTACTAGTTTCTGTGGATTTTTTTAAGCCTAAAATTTTTGGCTTTTTTTCAGTAACTTACACACGCAAGGAACTCTTATTCATATAGACTTTATTATTGGATGTGAATATCTTAATTTGGCTCTTCAGTCCTTATTTTCTGTACAGATCTTATCAAAACAAATAATAGTTATAAATTACATCACACATATCTGTTTACAGATATCTACAAAAAGTTTTTTCTATTTTCATTAGCTGATTATTGAATACAAATTGAAATTAAAAATTGGGCAATTAATTGGATATATTATAAAAATTTGTTTAAAAAAAAATGCTGTATAAAATAAAATTGAAATAGATAAGTAACAAAATTAAATAAATATTTTTTTTTTAAATTAGAATTTTATTTAAAAAAATAATTTAAACTGCTACTAAATTTAAACTAATTTAAACTGAATTTTTAAAAATAATTTAAATGGGTAAAATTATGAATTGGTAAGATTTAAGACAAATTAGAAAAACTTAGACAAATTTTGAATAAAACCTAATAAATAGAAGTAAACAATTGGGTTTAAAAAACTTTTCTTCAAAAAAGTTGAAATTAAAATTGCATATATTATATTTATTTTTCAGGTATGTATTGAATACATACGATTCACAAAAACTATGCATGCTCTGAATATGAGAAATGTATTTGTAAGTTTTCAATAACTTCTCAGAGTGCCAAATTATTAGATATTCCAGATTATTGTGTGCTAAATTAACAAATTTCTACTGTAGTTAAGGATTTTTAAGAAATTGAAATAACACATAAAAGAATTGGTGAAAACATATAAATCAATGTTGTAAGCAATTTTTTTTTTGTTTAAGATTGTATTACTGCTGAAAAGATTTACAAAATGCAATCTGCTCTCTGTAGCGTTAGTAAGTTATTTCAAATATTAAAATTAAATATTTTAAGTTTTTAAAAAGAATTCTAGTAATTAGTATAAAATATATATCCTGGTATTTGGAAAATAGAAATTAATGACCTTCTTTTTACAAATATAACTTTCAGTATTTACTCTTGCTTTTTGTTAAATTATTAAGAAATTTTTTACTTCAAAATTTTATGACCTAAGAATCTTTTTATTACAAAATGAATCTTGGTTTCATTAGTAGAATATTTGTTCAGAATCTGTTGGATAGATTTCAAAGTATACAGAGATTATACAGAGTATAAGAAATTTGATGCCTTGAAGTATGAAACATATGAGAGATGACTTCTTTAGCTCATAATTCATAATTATAAAAATATAATTCATATGATTGTATATATTTGTTTTCATTCTGGTTTCATTTAAAAGCTAATTTGTTTTCAATATTATAATTTTTTATGTAAAACTGTATATAGTGTATTTGAATACTTTCTATTGTTGATATCTATCACTTATTACAAGCATCAAAGATAATTTTGCTAATATTAGTACAAACTTTAAAATTTCTCTACGATAGGGGACTAATCAGTTCAGACATAAGCTAATGCATATATCCAGTCTATAAGATTTAGAAAGGTTTTTATACACTGAATATGAAAGCAGTTTTGAGAAGTTGTAAATATTCTTGATAATATAATCATTCTTTTGTAAAACTTACAATAAAATTTGGTATTTTAAAGTTTCAGAATTGATCATTTCTTATATTTGACAATTTTTGAAGTAATAAAATTAATATATACTGTGTATATTAAGTCACATCAGAATAAAATATTTTCAAAACTGATGGCAAAATTATTATATTTTTTGAATAGAATTTTGAAGTAACAACAATGATAAAAAGAAATGATCGTAAGATTTCATATTTTAAAGATCTGAAACATAATTTATAAATAGTATATTATATTTATAAAATATAACATTAATGTAAAAATATTATCTATAGTTTTCTGTAATTATTTTTATTTAGTCTTGAAGTTAAATTAGATATATTCAATTCTTTTTGCAAATATTTTTGTGGAAAAATCTTTTCTATTGAACTTATGAATTCTTTGGTGCTTTTACTTTGGAATAGATTATATAAAAGTCTTTTTTTATAGCTCCTTCACAGAAAACTATTCAGGTAGCAGTATCCTTTAATAGCATGATTGTATATTGAAGTAATTTCAATTAATCTAGCATATTTCTAGTATCATTTTTCATAATTCAGTCACTTTCATTGTATTATATGCATTCTTTGATTCAAATAATATGGTTTACTGTTGTCTTAATGATGATGTTTTAAAACAGATAATATAAAAAGAATTAAAGGCTAGTAGTTGCACAAGATCCTAAAATTCTTTGACAGAGGAAACATCATATTAAGATATTTAACTAATTAAATTTGTTTTGCAACTGTATATGATTTATATAAGAAGTTAAAAATTATACTTTTACTAGGGAAAAAACATTTTGATCAAGTAGTATTAATATAAATTGATACAATTTGATCTCTAAAAACAATCGTAGTGTAATTTATTATATAACAAATATAATCCTGGCATAAGTTATATAGAAAAGTAAATGTTAATATAATAATTAAAAGAAAAATTTGAGATCCTTTTAGTAGATTAGATTTCACAGATTATTATTCAAAAGAAACAAGTGTTTTGATGTATTAATATTTTGAATTAAAGTAAAAAGTAATATAATACATAGACAAGTAAAATATTTTAATTAATATACAGTACTTTAAAAACAATTTATGTTAAATAAAATATAATTTTATTAAGAATTTAGAATTTTATTGAGATGTTATAATGAAAAACAGCAATAAGAAGACAATTAATAGCAACTTCAAAACAATAATTATTTTTAAACTAAATGACTAAAATATGTAAAATATTTATATATAGCAACTAATATAAAATTATAGTATTTATTTTTAAAAACTTTGTATCCCTTAAGTATTTATATATAATACGTAAATACAATAAATGTAACTATATATTTTATATCTTCATCCTAAACATCCAATAATTGCCTCTTATTCATGAAATAATGTAATATATGGCTAGAAGTTATGAAAACAGTTAATGATATAATTAGGTCACATTCTTCCATCAGATATTAACAAATGAATAACTCCTAACAAGGCAATGTAATCTCTCCAATTCTCATAACTACCAATTAAACAAGGTTAAATTATTAATTAAAATGTGTCTTAAAATATTAAAAGTATGTTATGAGTGGTAGATAATAAAATGATAATCAGCAAATATGCATTTGCAGTTTAAATAAACACATCCTTGATTTTCAATTAAAGTTAAATATACAGTATATTTACATTATATTGCAATATATAATAAATTGCATTTGTGTGTGTATAATATATACTGTAATGACAATGTTAAAATAAAACTTAAAGGAACTGTGTAATTAATGCAAGGGCAAATAAATTCATTTTACATATAGAGAAAAACAGTTTAATCAATTAGTGTTAAAAACAAATTAAAAAAAAATTAATGTTGAGTGTGAATATATATTGTTGATTATTTTAAACAATAGTCTTTTTTCTTCTTTTTGTTAAATGGATGATAGTCATGGTCATATTTATAATTTATTTAAAATGGCATGTAATGTAAAATAAAAACTTTCACAAGTAAAATGTTACTGATTCAAATAATTATAGTAACTAAATAGTATTTAAGCTTAAATAAGAACTGAATCTAGTATGTTTTATTTTAAATAAACTTCACTTTTAGTTTTGTTTAAAGAATTTTTTCATGATCACTTAAAATCAATATATCATCTTCAAGTTTCAACCCCTTGTTACATTATACCATCTCCAAATGCTATTCTGTTATAGAGGTTATTTTTATTTTTGGTATAAAATGTTTATCAAGTCCATCTGACTCATCTTCAGACACAACTCCAAACTCAATTGAACATAACCGACATTCAAATTTCCAAACATTGGCATTTTCAGCATGTAAGATCACATGTTCTAACATTTTAAGACAGCAGTCATTGGCTAAGTATTTTTGTATTTGTTTTTAAATCTGCTTTTGTTTCAAATATAATGAAATATCGTATTTTGCTTCTTATTCTGAATAATCAGAAAATAATATAAAATTTAATTCTTCTATAAAAAAGAAACAAAAGTAAATTGCATTTTATAATTTCAATAAAAAATTGTAATCATGACATAATAATGATCAACTATTAGAAACTTTTTCCAAAATATTAAAAAATAAATTATTAAACACCTTACAGTTTTACAATTTTGTAGTTATAAAAAGTCCATTAAATATATTAGATTTACTTTTATTTATTATACACAGTCATTTTTACAGAATTATTTAATATGTCTTTTCTTATAGTTGTTATGTCCAAATTTATAATCAATACTTATAATTAAAAGCGTATAATCAATACTGAATATTTTTGTAATATTAAATCATTAATAAAATTTAATATAAATCTTTTTAATAAAATTTAAAAAATAAATTAATAATAAGAATTTATAGATTAAATTACTAGTTTAAAATATTTAAGTTTAATCTATAATACATATATTTTAACAGATTTTGTTATAAATTACTAGGATAAAATTAGTTTAAGATACCATGCATTGAAAAAAGTTACACACCCATATAGAATCGTCTAATTAGTGCAAAACTGACATACAACTACAGTATGTTTCAGACAAATATGTAAATGATTACAGTTGTGGTCCTATTGCATGCCGGACAATACTACTAGACTGCCTTAAAATTACTACCCTAGTATTCTACATAAAGGCTTACTCACTTTGTTTAGAATTTTAAGTACATTTGGCTTCCAAGAATGCTTGTATGATGCAATAAAAGAGATTATGCACAGCTGACAGAGTTTGAGAAAGGACATATTATTGGGCTGAGGGAAGCAGAATGGCTGAAGACTTTTTCTATGTTCATTTTTTTTCTATGTTCTAATATTTTTCTATGTTTTCTAATGTTCATTATTCATATCTGTTTAAGAGTTTTATCTGTCAGTCTATAAAATATAAAATTGCAATTGACTATAGCAATATTTTAAATATAATATAATTCATTATTAAAAAATTGTTTCTTGATCTAGATCAGAAAATAGATAGTAGATAGGTCAAACATTGTCTTACGTTGCATATTTATTACATAAAAACACACAAATGCATATTTATATTGTGAAAATTCTTTATTACTACACTGCCTGTAGCATAGTACAGCAGTATTGATTAACAAAAATTGGTTGACCAATCTTTAGTGTTATTCATGTTAGTCATGTTGCCAATTAACTAGAGCAGCATTTTTTGACTTGTGTGCTCCTTAGCAGCCCATTTTTTAAAGTTTTATTTCCCACTTCTGCTGAGTTTTACTTCTCACGTTTATCAATGGTGCCTTGGTCACTTATACAATGTTGTACAATTACATGTAAAAAAAGATTTTTTTAATTAAAAATTGTGAAAAAGGACACGGATAAATATAATAAAAATATAATTGTATTTTTATTTAAAACTAAGCATCAGGTACCATGATGTCACCAAAGGCCTCAATGCAAAATCCGAATCTTCTTATAGTATATCCACCATTATTAATTTTTTTCACATACTCCTAAACCACCAAGTGTGTACCCAGGGGTATGTGCTTGATGGTTTAGAAATTGATTTTGGGTGATTTACTCATGCCTCCAGTTGGGAATTGCTGAACTAGATCATTAACAACAAAAATAATAAATAAATAATAATAATTACATTGATGACAAACTTTCACCCACTTTGACAGGATAACCTAATAAATTTAATAATTAATGAATATTAGTAAATTGAAATAGAAAAATCAATTACTTTTTTCAAACTAAACAATTAGATTTTAAAAAATTCCACAAGATAATAAAAAAAAGGTGAATATATTTAATTTGTAATAAATGAAAAAAACTGATAAATTTATAGTGTTTAGAAAGAAATTAATTTGAATAAAACTAACAGAATGCTTTTTTAAATTTTATTTACTGATTATTATTAGAGAAATAACAGAATCTGTCATAAGCTTTGCCACACGATTTATTGAGTTAAAAATCGTGTTTTTAAACTATTTTTTGTTTTGACTTTAGAATAGAAAATTTTCTGATCATATATTTTTATTTTACAGTATGTCAATATAACAGAAAAGTTGACTGGGGACGATGTGACACTAACACTGGACAAAAAGTGAAGGTTTTAAATCTAGTTCAGGGAGATCCTTCCATTTGTGAACCAACAAGATTGGTAAAGAAACCCTGTGGCAAGAAAGGCAAAAATAAGAAAGGTAGCTTTTTGAAAATAATTAATATATTGATAACTATAATTATTAATATTTTTCATTGTAAGCTGTAAATTTAAGTTAAAAAATCAGTTTAGTTTATAACTTAATTTGAAATAACAGAACAAAGCCATAATATGCATATCTTCAAGCAACTGCCAAGATATAATGTTTTAAAATGAAAATCTTTTATTTTCAGCCAATGATGATTATGAAGATTATGAATAAGGAGTTGTATCCAAAGAGAAAATGGGAAGGGAGTTTCTATTGAGAGTTTAGACAGAAAATGATTATTATCTACTTCTGGTATGGAAGCAATTATCAGAGTTGTGCCAAAATATACAGTTTGCCTTTTTATCGATGTGGTATTGTGATTTTTTTCTGTAATTATATACATTAGTGAAGTGAAAGTGCCTCTTTTCTATGGCATCAGTAATACTCCATAGATTTTTACGGGATTATTATAGATTCCAGACTTCCTAGTTTTTATGGTATTTCTTTAAATATTTAATATTTTCTAAGTATTTTTTAAATTGGAATTAATTTTTGTCAACTTATTGCTATTGAGTATTGTATGAGTAAAGAATTTGAATGAATAACTTGTTGTGTGTATTGGTGTCCCATGTCTTTTTAAAAGAAGTGGCAATAAAGTTTTACACAACCTATTTGATATTTATTTCATTTCATTCAGTTGATAACACATTACAGATTATATTGTTTTCATATTCAAAACAAAACATCTGTTAAAATTTTAAATTGTCTCCAGCATTTTTATTTTACCTTGAAGCTGATCCAATGAAAAAACACTTGGTGGATGGAAAACTCTATCAAATACTTCTATTATTTCACAAACATAATAAATGCATCTTAAAACAGTTTTCTTTTCTTCAGATAAAATTTTTCACAGATGCATTTTCTTCACATCATTCATATTACCAAATTTTTCCTAAAACTTTTTCCTGTTTAAAATCATAAATGATATTTCTCAAAAAATATCTTTTAAATATCCAAATAAATGTTAATATAATTATTGTAAGATACATATGGAAGTTTTTAATAAAATAGGCATTTAAGCATACATTTCTTATTCCACATCAGTTTTGTTCTATTTTTAAATTAAAAGGAATACATAATGAGAAGGTTACTTAAAATAAATACAAGCAGTTATTTATTAAGACGTCGCCACAATGCCAGGCTGCAATTTTTAATTAATTTAATTTAAAATATATGCTCTCCATCTCAATTTATTAATGGTTTGCCCCTGTACATCATACTTTTCCTTTAACAATAGAGTCGTGCCAGTCATCTAACACCTTTCAGGGGAAAATTTTAAAATGAAATAATAATATATTAATGTGGAAGTTTATTATGAAGCATTAATGTTCTAATTTTTAAGAAAAATAAAATGTTTTAAGAAAAATAATAAATTCTGTATAAGTAAAAAGAAAATAATAATGTAATTATAATGGAACCAAACATTTTATTTCTTGGGAAATTCCGTTCATTAGATATGGTTGTACTAATAGAAGGTCTAAAAAATTATCTGGCATCACGTTTCACAGGTATGTGTCAGTTACTAACGAACCTATTGTTCATTTTGTTAGTGGTAATGAGATAGTGTTTTGATCCTAACCATGTGATTAAATTAGTATGAAATACTTTAGGATAAAAAAAAAAAACTATATTTCAGGGGCGAATCCTGACCAAAATTTTTGGGCATGCCGAAAGTTATAATAAAAATAATAGGCACCTAAGAATAGGCAGAAACGTTATTTGGTGTGAATAAAAAGTATGGACTATTATAAAGCCCATTATATCTACACACGAAATATACGTGGTACGATCCAAAAGTTCGGGGAATGCAGTAATCTACGACAACAAAAGCATGTATTTGAAGTTACAGCGTATGAAATGGATTCTATCAAACCACCTCTACGTGTTCAGGTTAATTTCACCCATGTCATGTGATTAAACCGCGAGCGCTGCTGTTTTTTTTTCCGGAAACAGTTACCTTTGTCCTGCGACGTAATCAAAGTGGAGTTTCAAGAACAACCTCCAACATTTCGACTTCACCGTGACCTTTCACCGTAGAATCACCGTACACCTTTCTTAGCAATTTTAAAATCTCCGTAGGTGTTTTACCTAAACGCTGACAAAATTTAATGTTGGAAGTTGTTCTTGAAACTCCACTTTGATTAAGTCGCAGGACAAAGGTAACTATCTCCGGAAAAAAACAGCAGCGCTCGCGGTTTAATCACATAACATGGATGAAATTAACCTGAACACGTAGAGGTGGTTTGATAGAATCCATTTCATACGTTGTAACTTCAAATACATGCTTTTGTTGTTATGGATTACTGCATTCCTCGAACTTTTGGATCGTACCACGTATTATAATGAAAAAGTATTAAAAATTTTTGTGGGCCCTTGACGCTGGGGGCCCAGAGCTTTAACCCTATTAGTCCTTATGTAGATCTGCCCCCAGACACATATATATGCTGACTGGGTACAGCAAGCTTTCGATACAAAATCTGGCCGTGTTAAATGCCGCTAGCAGTCAATGTAAAAGGAAACAAAATTGATAAAAGAGTTTACACGTTAGAACAAATTATTATTGGCATATTTGTTCTCTTATAAAAAATATATTGACAGTCAAAACTTTCTCTTAAACATGCTAAGCAAGCCCAGAGAATTCGTCCCTGCTATATTCTCAAAAGGCATTGTTGATTGGGTTATATCAACGCATTGCGCAATTTACAAGAGACTGAAAATATTCATTTGGGAAATAAGCTCAAGAGTTCGTATGTTTTCTTTTTACAGACAAAAAATGAAAACGAAGTTAGCAACACAGTAAGTGCTTCTGTCGCTGATGCTATAGCATTTTGTAATACTCATTTGCAGCTGATTGTGAATCAATTATAAAATTTATCCAAGTGATGAATGATTTGTTTAATGTGCTCAATTCAAGAAATGTTGAGCAGACTAGGTTGAAAGAGCCTTTAACGGGAGTCGGAAAATTTCAAAATTTCAAGAGGCGCCAATACGGCTAGTGAACTGGCTTGTTTTGTTTGGTCGCGTTTCTTTATGCAGCGCTGCCCGATCGCTACATAGCAAAGCGTTCCTAAATGAAGCACTATCATGTAGCTAACTGCTTCTAAACGTTTGCAGCAAAGATAAAGCAGCTTTTACATCCGCTACACGTGTAAAGCAAAATGGACGCTTGTGTTTATAATGCGATATTGTGTTGTGAAAATAAAAAAGTCGAACTAACTGGCAACGCGACACATGGGCGAGATCCCACCAGTGACCGAGTGGATAAAACCATTGAACATCCGTTGTCGCGTTGCCGTAACCAAATAAACCAATCAAGCCACCTGAGCGATCTGCCGAGAAGAATGCTTCCCGGGAGGTCTTTCATTGGGAAACTGCCCCTATTTAGGTGATACAAACATGAAGAAATCGCAAAAGACTCCATGTAGCCAACCCCTTGACGAGGACGAACGCACGGCCTCGGCCACTAGTGAGCGCTAATAGACATTGGCCCATATATTTCCTATAGTTGAACAAGTATTAAAAATAACTTTAAGAATATTTATAAATTTATAACATATTCAGTTTTTTATTTGAGGAATATGATTTTACAATAAAGCCTACATAAAGAACTTAACCGTACATTTAATATATTAATTATAAACTGCTTTAGAAATTGAAAATAGTGACAACAATGTTATATTAAATACAATTTTTAATATATTGTAACACATGCGTCTTATTACTCTTTGGCGGCCATTTGTACGTAGAATTGTAATGCATAACCTGAAGTCTGTTGAAATTTCCGATAGGTTGTAGTCTCCGTTTTCTGTATTTTTCACGTAGGAGCTTCGTCGCAACGCGGTTGTACAGTTTAATAATTGTCATTTAATCGTTAAACTTCTATCGATGATTACAGTTTTATTAAATAAAGAAAAAACTATTTTACTTTATCTGTTTTCTACTTATTGCGTAAAATAACTATTATCACTTAGCATGGAATAAAGAAAAGTTTGATAACTTACGCGTTTGATTATGTTGTATTCACTCACCTCATTTCGTAACCTATTATTTTCTTTTCTTCTAATAACTTTAATGTTATTTGAAGAACACGAGCAGGGCGACTGGGTTACGTCGAAAAGGGGTAGGCTATAGACTTTTACCTTAAGAAATAATGGAAAAGCAAAGGTAGTCCTAGGATTTGCAAGACCCTAGGAAAGATTTATTTCTGAGGCCCATTAAAAGAGTGATGAAAGTAGAGGGTAGATTTATTTAGTTTACAATAGTATAAATATTTTAATATACTGTAGAAACAGGCAGTGAAACACAAATTATATTTTCAATAACTATCGATTTGATGACTGATATATTAAAATATACCAAATTCACTAAGCCCTAGCCTAAGCTCTTCGCATATATGGAAAAGCTCGTCTCTATTTATAAGAAATGTCAGGAAAAAGATACGCTCGTAAGCTCTGCATTGTAGTTGAAATGTGTAAAGTCTTTAATTTTTATATAAAATTGTAAATTTCGATGATATTATTATTTTATAGTTCACAAAACACGTAGTTTCCTGAATTTGTAGTATCCATTGTAAATTGTACGACGGTCGATGGCCGAGTGATTAGCCTAAAGGGTCAGTCCATCATTCTGGGGAAAACTGAAACGAACCCGGACGGTCGAAAAACCCTAGGAATTTTTCGGGTGATTCATCCCGGATATGTTGGGCCCAGTTCCTCACAATCCAGAAAATCCATTGTGGTTTTGATTAAAAGCCCTCTTAATGCCTGAGGAACGAGGGAGAAGACAATGATTGTAGGAAACAAAACAATCTTAGACTGTTGTTATTTTTGAAGATTTTATAATTATTTTATAATAAAAATTTATATATTATTAAATTATTAATTATTGAAATTGTATTTTACAAATAATAATCTTATAAACGACTTTATCTTTCATTTTAAGTTAATAATATAATATTTAACAAAGATATAAAAAAAGATGTTTTAATTATTTAACAAATAGTGTTTCCTTATCATCTTCTGATCTCATAACTAAATTTTTTCGTTTATCAAACCAATAAAGTTTATTATAATAAAATTTATTTGATCACATAAATGAAAGGTCCGAATTCCGATTCCGCAGGAATGTTACTGATAGACAATTTTTAATGGGATTTATTTTGCTGGAATCGGTCCCTCACTTCGTCAACGATAGAAAGTTAGGTTGCTTAGTGACGGCACTCTAGTAGCAGACAACGTCAAATGTTCGATTGATAATGGAGAAACCTGGACAATACTTGGTAACAATTCTAAATGCCTGTATATATTGACAGATACGTTGTATGAAAAGAAACTAATTATTACGTTTCAGACATCTGAAATTTTAAGTTTAAAGTTAGTTTAGTTCGATTGCAAATGCCAGTGGACACAATTTTTTAAATACTTTTGTTTATTGGATGAGGCTTTTTAGAACATTATTCTACATTCGGAATGTTTTCTGCTATAATCCTCATTAGAATGAAGTGCTCAGTGCATTTTTTCTTGCATTTGTTTTAAAGGTTTGCCATGTTCTTTTTCTCGCATCATCTTCCAAAAATAAATCATTATCTCCTTTTAAATCCACTTCCTTTTTCATTGATTCTCAATTATTTTGTGCGCTAAATGTAAGGATGTGTAGAGCTTTCTTTTTGGCGATCGATATTAAATATACCTACATTACACACATAAAAAAAATGATTGTTTTATTTTTAGAAATGGAAGCGTTTAAATTTCATGGATAAACGTCTAAAGACTAAAAATTAATCAATTAATTAAGATTTTCGAAAGAAGATTCCGTTGTATTACTTTGCTGTAGAGAATATATGAATGTTTCCCTGCTCCGAAGAGTTTATATTAGTCGATTACGGGAGCTTAATTATATTTTGTCATCTTTTTCTAGGATTGTGATCGAAACTCTTACACTTTTTAAGAGAAAAACAATTTATAAAAGAGCGAAATACTTTTGCCAGACATTTTTACTTATAGCTTAAATCTGTAATCATAATAATTTAACCCTTTCTCCACCCAGACACAGGTAACGAAAGACGACCGATCGGGAAAGACGATTAACTGACGTTTGGTAGAAAATAATTGTGTTCTTCGTGGTAGTGACGTCCTCAGAGTCACCAATCAATTTCTCTTTCCAGTTAAACTCTTCTCAACATTTAAATTGATTCTCTTTCCCGTTTACTAAAATAATTGCGGTTACTGAATTATCTTTTGAAGAAATTGGAAGTAATTTGTACACAATACATAAGTAATTAATTCTATTTTGAATAATTTTATTTATATATCCATATTTCAATTTTCACACCTACAAACAAAGTTTACAATAACACAAAGCTTTCGTATTTCGTAGTTTCATAAAGAATAGTTTCTTATTTCTCAATCTTTAATTTTTCCAAGACCTTAGTTAAAAATTGAATTTCGAAAATCTTTTTCCTCATCACTCGCATCCTTACATTAAAAAATGTTTTTGTATTATCTCATAGAACGTAAAAATCAAAAGTATACATATGTACCCCATAATTTAAAATTCTATAGGACCTAGATAAAATTTGCTATCCTTTATTACGTACCATATATTTATGCAATCCAATTCCATGAATATAAGGCATTTAAACCCTTTGAAATTTATAATCAAAGAAATTCCGGTTTCAATTAGGAGCCAAAGGAGAATAAAAGTTTTTTTTTTTTTTAAATACATAAATACATTTATCCAACATTCTCTGAATTGGAGCTTTAAAAATTCTTTTATTTCACTTTTTACATTTTAAAAAGTACAAACACATTTTTAATCTTAGAATTAAAAAAAAATTAAATAAAACATTCTTTTAAAAACTTTTTAGAATATTTCATTTAAAATCACAAATCTTTACTTCTTTTTTAAAACACTAGTGATTATTTTGTCTTTACTCCTGACCCATTGGATTTTATGATGTTAAGTAAAATAATAAGTAAAATTCATGGTGTATATAGAATATTTTACATATGTAGACGATATTTTCGTATTATATGATGATGAAATAATTAATATAGTTAGACCGTTATCGGTTATTAGCGATTTAGATAAAAATATTAAATTTGAAATAGAAACAAAATTGCAATAAAAGTATTACTGTACTACAATTACTATAAGTAATGTCCAACAGGACAGGAAAGAATCTCTCCGATTGAAAACCCTAAAATAACTCCTTTTTTAAACATAAATACAAAGAATGACGAAGGTTAGGTTTGGTAAATTATTTATAATATTTATGTAATATTTTAAAAATCATAGATTATTGGGTTGCAATTTTCAAATTGCAGATCTATACATTTCTATATGTTTGAATGTCTGTTGTCCTTCGTTAATCTGGAGAACGGAGTTAAGAGAATCGAGACCAGATAAGAAAGCTCGTGGAACGGAGGCTCCTATTAACTACACACGAACTTCTGATCTGGACCGGAAGACACGTGATTTTAATTCAAAATTTTCTCGAAAACGGAATTAGATAGACGACCTGCATGACTCGATTGTTATCGGGAGAAGTATGATGTACAGGGGCAAACACCACTAAAACTCAGACTAGGTATGGAAAGCTTAGGGATCGGATACTCCGATTCAAGTTTCCGGTATAAAAGCTTATTAAAAATTGAAAAAAAAAATGTTTTGAATCATTATCCGGATAAATGAACAGGAAGGTTCTTGAAACGAAGGGAAGTGTGATGAAAATAAGGAAATATAAACCTTCCTTCATTATAGATGTATTCTTATAAGTTTTAACTCTATAATATTATTATCAGGTATAGTATATCAAACAGCCAAACAAATATCCATTGGTTTAACAACGAACAACTTATTAATCAATTTTTTCTTCTACATACACACTTCGGGTTGACGTAAAAGCTCAACCCCTCTTTAGTGAATTTGTACGCGTTTTCTTTTTTAAAGAACAACTATAGGTGGAAATTCGGATAGCTTACAAGCAGCTTACAAATCCAGTTTTTATAATTTTATATATACAAATTATAACTACTGGATGTGTACTTGTACCCGAATTTCTACCAAAGACGATGATAGGAATACGGCAGGAGTTGTAAATCGTATACTTTGCACGTTTATAGATGAACAATTTTGCGTCAGAGAAACCATGGGGAATGTGGAACTCAAGGAGAATATCTCATTCTGAAAGTATAATAGACCAGAAATGAAAGCAAAGAGTAAGGTAAAATTTCTGTAGAAAATATAAAGAATGTTGTTATATCATTGAAATTAAGAATAATTTAAATAAAAACAAAGATGAAGAATTTAGACAACTTTAGGGTAGCGTTCTCCAGTAGGAATAATGAATTTCTTTGTTATAATGGAGATGGAGATGTGTGGACGAATTTTGCTGTGGTATATACTGGATGAAAGAATCAAGGAAAATAAAGGTACCAAAAGAGGTAAAAGAGATAAATCCTCAAAATATTTCTTAATGTTTTAAAAAAGAAGTAAAAATTTGTGATTTTAAATGGAATATTTAAAAAAAAAGTTTTAAGAAAAGTTTTTATTTATTTTTTTTTTATTTTAGAGTTAAAATGATTTATTCTTTTAAACGTTCTATAAAAAGTGAAGTAGGGATTTTTAAAGCTTTAATTCGGGGAATAATGGAGACAGTGAAAGTATTAATGGAAGTATTAATGGTTTCAACATTTCCATTAATACTTAAAAGTTGATATATATAAATAATAAATATAATGCGGTTCTATAAATTGCTAATTTTACGATACATGGGGCATGGGAATGAAATAAATGCAAATATAAAAACTGATAAAATTTTATTGACTAAACAATGTTAGCATTACAATTCTTTTCTTTGGTTTTTTTCTGGCTTATCCATTCGTTCTTTTAATTTCGCTTCTTTACAATTAGACAGAAATTCAAATTTGGTGGTATCATACTACAAAATAAAATTTTTCTTATTTTTAAAACAATTTCTTTTTTATATTGTCGAAGGGACAACTCGAATTTATTCGAATCGTCTTTTGCATATTTCTTCCAAACTAAATTCTACACCGGAAAACTTACTCCTTTTCTTAAGACCTTCCATTTGATTCAGGAAATCATCTTTACCGAGACGAGGAAATTAATTTTTCTTTCCTACGATGGAAATCATCGTAGAAAAGAATTTATTATATAAAGAATGCCATTATAAAAACATGGAAGATTCATTTCATGGATTTTATGGAATAATTGATATAGTCAGCATTATTATTATGTTTCCTTTTTATTTCCATTACGCGTGTTTGTATGTAAAAAGTTACTTTTCAACATCAAACGTCGATCTTGAAAATTTTTCACTCGAATTTTTCGTTTAATTACAATAAAATTGATAACAGCAGCCCACTGGTGGCCGAGTGAACCATTGACACTAGCAGTTAGTCCCACTGACCGCTTCTAACACCTAAATAGGGACCAATATGCTATATAAAATCCTCCCGAGAGGACTTTCTATTACAATTATAATTAGAGAGAAAGGAGAAAATATGTTCGTTTCTACAACAGTATACGAATAAAATGAAAATTTTATAATTAACAAAGGGTTTTGTACAGTTTTATTCAGAATCTATCATCATTTATTTACTCTCGCAATACTTGAAAGATCGATCGATCGAGTCTAGATCGGTGCTTCGATTCTATTGGCATAGAAGGAAATGGAATGAGTGTCGAATTCAAATTATTTTTAAATCTTAATGATTAATTCTTATTAACAAGTGTCCTCCATACACAGGTCTAATTTTTTTACCTGCAAACGAAAGTAAGAAAGCATTGAGAAAAACTTTCTGTATGCTGTAGGCAATTCGTTCTTGAGAGTTAACACCAAACCCACTTAAATTACTACGTTAATTAAACGACATATTTTATGTATTTATTTTCTACCTATTCAATTCCTTCTCAGTCTAACGTATTGCTTTACTCTATATACCTATATTGTAAAAATTAATAAACTAAGTGATAAAAAAATATATTTTTCATTCCATCTTTTAAAAATTTTGCACACATCCTACGTAATATGATATAGACAATTTATTTTTACTTTCAAAGATACAAAACGGCAATAAACGACCAAATGCTAGAAGTTCCAATTCATTTCTACGTTCACAGCAGATCAGAAACTCCGGCAACAAGTAGGCCTATTGGCTACAGATTTCACACACAAAACAATCTGTAGAAATCTGAAAAGGAAAGCAAGAAAGATAACTCATTCCATTCTTAATAGAGAAAAGTTTGTTTTAGATGCCGAGATTTGTCAACGACGGAGCGATGCCGTTTGGACAGAAGATCGTCCGTCCAAAAGAAATTTCGCAGAGAAGATAATTTCTCGACAATCCTCCAAAGAAAATATAACAAAATGATAAACAGAAGTATCAAACGCAATCGATCGGGAGACTAAACACCACCTCCTCCCTTTTCCCAGTCGATTGTCCACTTCCTTCCAACAGTTGTCGGTGCGTTCTTTCTATCGTCGCTCCAAAAGAAACGTATAGCATTTTAAATCGTTCGGAAGTTGAAATTTAAACTTTCACAACTTCCGGTTGAAGTTACATCAACTCGAAATGAGAATAGAACTTTGTTAGTGTATACCGGAATGATTTTCGTGACGATAGGTTAGCAACAGCCAAATATATACCAGCGTAATCGGAAGTGGTGGTGGTTTTCGACAAGTTTAGCATCCATGGTGAGAATTTTCATGCCTGTTATTGACGTTATAAAAAGCTATCGATGATAAAAACATTATTCAAATTGCCGATCGATACCGTCTTTAAAGTCAGTTGTTGGAATTATCGTTTATATTTTCTATGGTTTCCCGTTAGCTAATTATAGTCTAATACCGATAGAAAGTAATAAATATATAATTAAAAACTGTTAGTTTACAGTCATTTACAGACATCGAAATCGTATAGTGAAAAAATGCTTTTTTGTTTTCGATGGCGATAAAAAGTTGTGCGTAAGATTCCACTAATAATTAATGCTACAAGGTGATGTCTGGCGATTATCAGAAAAGGTTAAAGTGTAAATTACTGACAGCTTCTTCACTTTATTAATTTTTCATTTAAATAAATAAAGAATGTTACAATAACAATTTACACCCAGTTAATTGTACCGTATTTCGAGCAATTGGAATTGCGATAATTATTGAATAACTTGCAATTACGATTTGGGATGGATAGTGAAAACAATACATATCATATAATTGTAAACGATCCACATTTTGCATTATAAAACGTGATAGACTGGAAGAAATTCGTTTCTGTTTTTCTTCCATCCATTTGTTGTTACAAACGTATTGAAATTTCATACAGGTGTAGTCTATTGGATTTTTTTCTACACTTTTCAATGTCTTCACTCCTTTATACCATCGTTTTCTTTGTTTCTAAATGAAGAGTTTTAATCAAAGCCCGTGATTAAAACTCGTATTCTTCTATAATTCAGCAAATTTTGAAGAAAGCGAAGAAAAAACTATATATTTCTGTTTAATAATTTTGTTTTATCTAATATTTATTTGTATGTCGAACAAAATGATTTTTTAAAAATTCTTTCTGATTTCATGAGTTAGAATAAAACGTAAAGAGACCCACAAAAATAACTTTTGATTCGTTCCGAAAATTTCAAACTTTTAATGCCCCTCGTTCATCCTAGCACGCAACAAGTCGACGTCTAATTTGACAGGAACTTAAAGGTTACTCGATTACCTGTTGCAGAATTTTTTCTTTGTCACCTTAACAAATTAGCCCGCATCTAAGGACTAGGTCGGGATTTCTCCTCTTGCTTCGCAAGAAAGCGTATAGTAAAGCATTTAGATTGAAGTGGGTGCGGACAACATAAACCGTAAAGCAACAAATTAGCTTTCTTCTAATAAACTTTACGGGTCAAAGAGCGATTGTCGCTTCTTAATAAAAGGAAAAGTAAGTTAGAAGGGCTAAGTTCATCGATCGAAATGATTATCAAACGTCTTATTACGCTTAAACGAGACCAAGAACAATACCTCAGTTAGTTCGTAAGTTCTTCGTTGTTTCGTTTTCGGAATTTCTATCTTCACTCGTAGTCCTTGATCTTCTCGCCGACCCGGGACCGTCCGGCTCGCGATCCCGAAGATATAGTCGCGGCCAGAAGAGGCGGCGACGACCGCGGCCCGGAGGCCTCCGGGGGCGTGACGTCACGGCCGGAGGCAGAATGAACCAACCAGCGACGGGTCGGGTAGAGAAAAGCGCCGGCGCCCGGGGCCGTCCTCAGACCGCGACGGAGGACGCGGAGCCCCTTGGACGCCGCCTGCCGATGGATCGGGCCGACCGCAGGAGACAAGTCTTCCAATCCCGGCGCTGTTGCAGCACCCCGGCCATGGCCAGCCTGCCGGACTTCTCCGACAGGTACACTCAGGAGATCCAGGTGGGTCCCTCTCCACGCTCTACAATTTTACAAAACGGTCGGACGAAGTGTTCGGACTAACGATGCCAATCTTCCGCTCTATGGTGGGAGATGCCTCCGCCCCTCGTTAAAACCGGAAAAGCGCCTCGTTAAGTCGACCGACCGTCGATAACCGCCTCCCGATACAATTTACGAGGGGAGGCACCGTCACCCGTTTCCGGACGGGGGTGACGTTCTGCCGCCCGAATTCCAGGCAACGAAGTGAACCTTTTCTTCTTTCAGAAAAAGATCGGACGTAGCCGCTTGGTCGAGGAGGAGGAAACTCGACAGGAAGACGAAACCGAGGAAATCCATCCCCGCACTGCCGTCGTCTTTTCCCTCAGGAATCAAGTAGGAGGATTGGTCCGGGCCCTCAGGGTCTTTCAGGTAGGAACCTTTCCATTTTCTCTTTCTCTCACCTTCTCTTCTTTATATCCGTCTTTCCAATCGACGACCTGTTAGGAAAAGGATGTGGACGTGGTCCATATCGAGTCTCGGAAGTCTCGTAAGAGACCTTCCCAATACGAGATCTTCGTAAATGTGGATTGTGAGAAAAATCAAATGAAAGACTTGATCCATGCTCTGGAGCACGAAGTCGAGTGCATCTCGCTGGAGGAATATGAGACGGGCCGAGTGGACCTGACTCCGACTACACCTACCAGTCCCGGTCTACCCACAGGTGAGAAGCTTTCGGGCCAGAAGAATTCTCTCTTAACTTTAAGAACGCTTTTTCGTTCCTTAAGGAAGGTGTTCGGGGTCTTCTATCCACTTTTCTATCTCCCTTTTTTCTTTTCGTCGTCAGCCTTCGAAGGAATGCCCTGGTTTCCTCAGAAACTCTCCGATTTGGACAAGACGGCCAGCAGAGTACTGATGTATGGAGCCGAACTGGACGCCGATCACCCGGTATTTGTCGAAATTTTCTAACTTCTTTCTTGGCGTCTAATTCTCACACCAAAATATTTCTTTAGGGTTTTAAGGATGCAGTCTATAGAAAGAGGCGCAAGTATTTTACCGACTTGGCCATGCAATACAAACAGTAAGTGAATCTCCAACGGAAAAGTGAAGAGATATTCCAGATAAACTATTTGATCTTTTTTTTTACAGCGGACAGCCGATTCCCCGAGTGCAATACTCCGAAGAAGAGATCAAGACTTGGTAAGTTTCGTTGCGGGATAATCTAATTGCTTCGACAATACAAAACTGAGACTTCTGGTCTTCTTAGGGGCACTGTTTTCGGACAGCTGAAGAAGTTATATCCAAGTTACGCTTGCAAAGAATTCTTGGAAAACTTCGAACTGTTGATCAAGTTCTGCGGATACAGGTAGGTCGTTCTTTGTGGATTTGGTAGTGCACTTGTGATAAAGGAAATTACGATACCGGCTTTTCATTTCGACAGAGAGGATAACATCCCTCAATTAGAAGATCTGAGTAACTTTCTCAAACGTAAGTATTCGTTTCGTCTTGGTTTCCACTTTTCTTCCGATCGTTAATAACAAATATTTTGGGGCAGAGAGGACGGGTTTCCGGTTGCGACCAGTGGCCGGTTATCTGTCGTCACGAGACTTCTTGGCAGGATTGGCTTTCCGGGTATTCCATTGCACCCAATATATTCGTCACGCTTCCGACCCCTTCTACACTCCAGAACCGTAAGTTTTTCGTTTCGATGTTTAACTAATAGACGTCGCTCACTCAATTTTACTTTTTGTAGCGATTGTTGTCACGAGTTGCTAGGCCACGTGCCCATGTTGGCAGATCCCAGCTTTGCCCAGTTTTCTCAAGAATTAGGACTCAGCTCTTTGGGAGCGGCCGACGACGAGATCGACAAACTGGCTACTGTGAGTGTGCCAGATAGAACCGATAGCGTAAAGAAATATCATTACTTTCGATAACCGATTGTCGTTTCAGTGCTACTTCTTCACGGTGGAGTTCGGACTGTGTAAGCAAAATCAAGAGATGAGGGTGTTCGGAGCTGGTCTTCTTTCTTCGGTAGCAGAGTTGCAAGTAAGTTGTATTTTCTCACTTTGTATTTCAGTTTCCCGATAATCGAAGTTTCGGAATTCGTGGTTGTGGTCTTCCGTCTACCACGAAACGACTGCTTAAATAATTTAAAGATAGATTGGAAAAACGCAGGCAGACTTTCATTTCTCTGCATAAAACCCAAGTAAGACTTAAACGATTTTCAGTTGACAGAATTTTTTATATTTTGGAAGTTGTTCGTAAATTTATAAGTAGTTAGTCCAGAACGCTTATAAAAATCTACTTCCGATTTTACCACTCAATTATATATCGAAATTTAGCGTAAATAAATTATATTGTTAACTTATAATGGTAGTGATGATAGTACATGTAACGACACTGTACTATTTCATTTTAAATATAAATTCATACAAATTAAAACATATTTTCTACGCCGATTAGTCTCTAGTACCGAGTGAGTTTCTTAAAAACACTTGAATATTGAGGAATTTTCAATGTTGAATTCGTTAAGGCAAAATGTCGAATTTATTTAAGAAACCATCAAATAGATTTTTAAAAAATGAAGTAATAATAATTTTGCCGATACTTTTTGTTGACAAAACGAAATTGATGTTTATAAATGTATAAAAATAAAATCCCGAATTAGCAACGAATTTAACTCCGATCCCTTTTCATTTCTACGGAAGAATAAGACGTGAGTAAACACCGATCTCATCCTTTATTTATTCATATTACTGAGAATAAGCGTAAGCCTATACTTAAACAAGATTAATTACTACAAATAATCACTTTCCGCTTTTCGACCAAATGTAAATATGAAATGTCTGTTGACTTATACGATAAATTAACTTTTTCCGGATGGACGCGTCAAAAATCTAAAACAAAACGGGTGAAGGGCTCCATTTATAAAGCTGCCATATAACAATCTATGTTTCCTGGCCCACCAGTGGCCAAGCGGTTCCGCTCCCCGAACACTGGGAGTTCGGCCTTACCGGGACGGGCTGGCCACGTGAGTTATCCGGATTTTCTCCACGTCTGTAACACCCGAATAGGGGCCAGTTACCCTTAAAACACCTCCCGAAAGGCAATATTCCCCCGCTCTCACGTAAGGCCAAGCAGTTAAAAGCTTCGACCGGATTATCGGATGCTAACGCCATCGCTTTTTCGGAGTATTATAGCGGGAAAGGCTGCGCACTCCATATAAACCAATGAGATGGATAGATGTACTGTACGTTTTCTTCTCCAACTTTTCATCCACTTCTTTAACTAAAGTCAGATTAAATTAAACGTATTTACTAATATCGACATTATTCTTTACTTCTTTTTTAAATAAATCGTCTCATCTTTAACGCATTATCGAACCTATTACTCTCTAACGTAACGCGGCACCCATATCGTTCTTTCTTATTTTCTTGTTACTATATTTAGGCTATATAAAAGCGAAAGTTCTATATATAATGAGATTCCTACCCCTGATACAACGAGCAGACGGTTAGAACAGAACGCTTTAAGAAAAGAGATTATTTTCTCGTTTCACCTCTTTATAACGTCGAGTGATGACCAAGCCAGCGACTGGCGCAATTTCGAAAAGAAAGGAGTCGATTGGAAAATATGCAAACGAGTCCGTCCGGAAGACGAATGAATCTTGCCAAAGCGATAGTGGGTCGGCGGTCGTTAATCTTTTGCGGGAGAGAGATAACCCCGGAATAGCGATCGATGCGGGTTATCGCTTTCCTCAGGAGACAAGGAGACCTTCGTTTCTATTTTTCGTCACTTATCTTCTGTCGCGCGTTCCGTTGGCCGCCGGGCGACCGCTGGGAATGCCCCTCTGCATTATTATTCGAATGCCCTCCGGACGACGTTGCCCGGAGACTACTCCTACCGAAACGTTCGACGTATCTCCGTCGAACGGAGGTCTAAAAAATTAAGATGAAACCCGAAAAGAGAGAGAGCGAAGTAACGCGCAATTGCTGCGGATGATTTGTAGATTTCAGCTTCTGTAATAAAGAATACTCGAGTCGAATCGAATCGATCCTACAAAAACACACTTTATCTTTCGAGTAATTATATTACCAATTATAAGGCCGTCGAGAACTCGTACGGGACACGGGGATAGAGCGGGCCCCCTAGCCTTTTTTTTTAAAGATTTTATTTTATAGGAAGGTTCCTAAATATTTTGCAGGTCCGGAAAAAATTCCCAACTCCCCTCCCCTCTCGAGAACCCTGCCATTTGTACTGTACTTGTAGAGATAATTGTAGGAACGAACAAAGATTCTGAAAAATAAAATATCGGAGGTTGTTCTCATTTGTTTTACGCACTTAAAATCGAATAACACTTAGTAAATTTCCTTTGTAGCAAACCTCGATTTAAAAAGTCACCAGTTTGGAAACGGGATGTGGTCTATTTTACAAATTTCGGGAATATTAAAGTAAGACGTTTTATAAATACGGAAGTTGAAAAACGTGCTCATCGTTAAGTTATGCGCCGAAATGTCAGTTAGAGGTGAAACTAGGTTTAATTTTATTAACCTTTAAGGATTAAATAAGGTTAAAGGAACGGAAAATTGTACAGATTGACGAGAAAATGTGCGATTCTGACACGGCGCGAATTCCACGGCGGAGACAATGTTACCGATTCTCAATTTCAACAATCCTTCGAAATGTGTAAAGAATTTTTCCGTACACTCTTTACGCATCTTTATCACATTAATATCTGGAGGTTTGATAAATGATTGATTGGTTAAATGACGATAAATTATTGAGGTTTTCAAACGACTTTACATCTGGGTAATACTTCTTGTCTTTGAAAAAATATAAGCTCGTAAATTTCGAACTTTTTTTTAGTAGTACAAATTTGATTTCTGCGTTATTTTTCGAATAATGTACGATTCCTTAAGATAATTCGGTGGCTAACTTCATAAGAATTGTACTAATTATTATGAAGTTACTTTCCGAATCAGATTTAAATATTACATAAATAATCTATTCGTAAGTCTTTTCTAATTAAGAATTGATATCGACTAACTACTTGTAAACTTTTTTATAAATTAATACAGATTTATAATTAAAAATCCTTGTAAATCTTGAAAAAATGCTACACGAAAAATATTTTCGGTGTTTTTTTTTTTAATTTAATGAAAAATTAACTAAAAGATTATAAATTAATGCGAGTAAAATACTTCAGAAGCGGATCGATCACTGCTTTACAAAAAATATTTTATATCATTTAATTTTTAAAGTTTCTGCGATGCAATTAAATTACTGTCGCCTTCTTCTAATTTTTGTCACTTTTTAATTAATGTAATAAATTTAAGTTTTCTGCTCTTTCTCAACTTTGTGTTTTGCCGTTCCTCGAAAATGTTTTAGTCTAATATCCATTGATTCGTTTGTTGCAAATCATATCAATTAATATTGTGGGATTGATTATTTGCCGAATTTTTTCCAAGTAATTAAAGTTACAAGAATATTACGGAAACAACTTTAAACATTGAGTTAGTATTGTCACATAATAATATAAAATCTTTCAATTAATTGTGCATTAAAGTATTATTTTACCCGTTAAACGTAATACTGTAATTGAATTGGTAGGGTTCGAATTGTAGTGATTACTCTTAAATATTTCGGATCGGATTCCTTCTCTGACTACATTCTTATTTAAAACAAGTCTTGCTAAAGTGGGTAAAATCCGGCCTTTTATATAGCCCATTGTAGAAGCAAAGCGAAAATTGATTCACTTTTACTAAATTTTTACTTATTAATCATTAAGGATATAAATTTCTTCTTTTTCAAAATTTAATTAATTAATTCCATTGTCTCAAAAGATTATTTTTGAATCGTCATTTCTTTCCTTCGGACGACTCTACCAGTGGTCGAGGGAATTAAGCTACTGGTACTGTGATCGCGAGTTTGCGTGAAGTTACTGGTACTCTGGGTTGGGCGCGTGAAGTTTTCCTGATTTCCTTCGCGTGCCTAACGCCTAAATAGGGCCCAGTTTCCTATACAAGTGCTCCCGGAAGGCATCTTTCCCTCGATAGATCACCCGTATGTATTACTAATGCCATCAAGCCGTTCTTTCAGAGAAATATCCTACTCAGAATATCAAAATATAACTTTGAGATTCCTTCCAAAGTCAACTGCTTCCTGGCAAAAGTTGAAAAAATTGTTGGTAAAATAGAAAAATTAAACGAGTTTCTGTTTAGTATGTTCATTTTAATTTATTTGAAGGCTTACATTTTAGAATTAGAAGCCGATGCAACGTGTAACAAAGTCTTGTTTCCATATTATGGAGAAATTAAGAATATTTGCAAATCATATATATGTAAATAGCAAATTAATATCTTACGTATAAAGATAGATTACGAGCATAGAACAGGAATTCCCAATAGGTTCGATCGGCTTGAAAGGTCGAGATGTCTAGAGGTCAAATGAAAATCGATGAAAAAATTATATGCAGTAATAATATATATACTAGTCCATTTATTAATGATAATGAGAATAGATATTTAATGGATTTTTGCGAAACTAAAATGGTATAATAATGAAATCAAATACTTTATAAGTTTTATTCCAAACAAATATACAGCTGGAATTCTGAATGCTATCTTTGTATTATAATTTGGCTGCAATTTGAAAACATTGTAGACCTATAAATTACCACGGTCTTTCCTTAAACTCGAGAACGGAGTTAGATAAAAGATGAAACCCGTTGTCAAAACCTTAGGGGCAGGAAGTTCCTATTAATGAACTACTGTACATGCAAACCGAAAGTCGTGTAATTTCGATTCAGAAATTTCCCTGGAAGCAGTTAGGCAGATGACCGGCACGACTCTATGCTAACAGGTAAAGTATGATGTACAGGGGCAAGACACTGCTAATTTGAAAGTGGAGAGCATATATTTTAAATTAAATAAATTAAAAAATGTGATAAAAATTGTAGCCCGGTATTGTGACAATGCCACAATAATAAGTGCTCGTTATTTTATATTTTTAATAAATAAATTAGCTATTATTAACTGATTTTTAAAACTTATTTATTAAAATTAAAATCTCTGTACTTTTTGGATTAAAAATCAAGGAGGGAAAAATCCTTTTTCTTTCAGAAAATATGGGGAACTCCTGACCTGTATTATTTAACATTACTATAAAAATTATAGTTAGCACAAAAATGAATATTCGGTATTATTTATCCCTATAAACAATGTTTCTTCGTTCCACCATTTAAGGAACAAGGTTAATTTATATTTAATACAAAGTCACCCGCAACTTTAAATGTTAAAAAAGTTTAATAATAATTTTTAAAAAGGTAGCAAAAGCAATTTTTCGTAATCAGGCTGTTTCAATTAATAACTTAGGTTAAATGAACTTTATATTCTAACCTATACCCACTGTGCTTTTATTTTATTTGTTATTAAACATTTCTATTGTTTAATGTTGCTGATGACTTTTTATTAACTTGTTTGTATCAATAGCAACGTACAAATACAGTACAACATATGTATAATTTTGCTTATTTACTTATTCTTTTAAGTACTTATGCATGCGTTAATATTTATAAAAAGGATTCAATAAATACTTTTGTTACGTTAAAAAACGATATCATTTTCTTTAATGTGTGCCAAGATAAAAACTTAATTCTTGTGTTCCTTCGCACGTAAATTCAAGTTTTTAATTTAAAAAATTCACACGAATGATAATTTTTATATTAAATTATTTAAAATTGAAAACATAGATTGTGTTGAAATTTATTACAAATTGTTGGGGTTATTTCTATACTATATTATATTTCTTCCCGTATGACGGATATAAACTCAGGCTCAATAATTTTTTAAAATCAAAACTGAAATTGGCCAAACCTTTTGAAATTGCAATTAAATGGTGATACTATTTAGCTTGGCGTATCATCTAAAAGATTTAAATTAGAAAAATCTTTTTGCCTGAGTGTACAATAAACATCTCAGATCTATTTTTCAAGTGAATAGCAATAAAATTTTCCGAGCATACAATACAGGCCTAAATAGCTTTTCTTATAGCTTTCCAAACGAATATACAGCTGGAATTCTGAATGCTATCCATTATTTAACGATTAAGAATCTACCAACTACACTTTCTTTCCAGGACTTTTTCTTCTACCAACTTGCTAGTTAGTACTTTGCTATAGTTTCTTTACACATTCTACCATTGTACCGAATAAATTTACCAGTCTTTGTAGACTATTAGCTTTCGAAAGACATCGGACCTCTGTATGCAAAACGCGACTGTAAGTTTCGTTTTAATCGTTTTTAATCGTAGAATTGATCAAAATTGCTGGTTTACATTTTGTTAACTGGTTTTATACAAACTTTCAGAACGTCATTGAGTTCATCTCTAAGTTATCCTTGCAATGTGAGTGCAGGTTTTGACTGGAATTTCAACGGTGTAGCATATGCCAAAATATGCAGTGTAGATGACTCGTAGCGTGCGAGGTACCTTTTCAAAGGTATTATATTTTTTATTATACAGTGTTAAGAAATTAGACCGATAAAGTGGTAGAGGGAGTCAAAATAAGCAATTTTAGTCTAACAAACTGGAGTCATCGCAGACCCCTCACAAGACACAGGTTCCTAAAGTTTATTTACTATCATAAACATTAACAGTACTGCGCAGCATTTATGTAGGAAAGCTTGCCGTCTTTTCCACGTACAGTATGTACCTTGTTTCGTAACGTAGAAGTTTTAAAACCGTAGATAGATTTACCTCTTAGTGGGAAATAGATCTATGACCTATCCGAAACTGCTTCTACAAACAGAAGTCAGATGCATATTAGAGAAATGGAAACAAATCACAACAGAATAAGCTTATTACTTCTTATTTCTTTAATAGCCCACTTTTAATTTCATGTCTTTTAAGCGTAATCAATTAAAGAGGCAGCAGTCGGGCAAAATACTTTAATAAATAAAAAATAACACTTAAATAAAGACATTCTCTTTTGGATTTTGAAGTGCAATAAGATCGATTAAGATAGAAGAAAATGCACAGTACATTTCATAATGATGGGTGCCTCCCGGGAGAATTTTTGTGGGAAACTGACCACTATTTAGATGTTTGATATGCTAAGAAAATCTGGAAAAATTAACCCGATTAACCTGTTGGTCAGGCGCGAACCCCGCGACCAACTTCCAGTGTTCAGTACTTTTAATTGCATTGAATAAACGAATTTCAAACATAATGAAGAAATTCGCACCTCAGAAGCGATTTGATACGCATCTTATTTAGAGAAAGGCTAAAAGCAAAGGGATACCCTACTGTCAAATATCCCCACCATTCAACGTTTGCCGCAACCCGTAATCAATTGCGAAACTTTTTTTTCAAAAAAAAAAAGAAAAAAAAAAGATAGCAGGGACAACCACGTTTAATAAGAACTGACGACTTTGAAAAACCAAGAATTTAATAGGTGGAGTAACAGACCTAACAAACTCGAAAGCTATTGCCCGCATCATTGGGACGAATCATGTAGCACACAAAATCCAGACGTTTCATCGTCGAATTATAAAAGGCATTTGCCTTATACAATTTGACGTTAAACTTATCCAGCACAGAGAAAATTTTGTAAACACTACCGTGAAAATTAACAGTACTCCACGCATAGTTTTAACAGTAGAGGAAAGGGTGGAAATAATATAGAACCCTCTGCTGACAGTATGGAACCTCCAATGTTTGAAGAATAACTAGTAGTATCAGCTGGAGCGTGTTTAAGTAGCCCTAAGGATCACAGAAAGGCTGGGAGTTGCTAGTTTTGTAATAATGGTTGAGAAAAAGTCTTTTTGTCTTTCGTCTATTTCCAAATGTTTGAAAGGTATAGAACACCTCGTTTGTTTTTAATCGATCATGATTAACAGATAACTTCTATAACTAGACATCTTCACGATTAAAACATTAGTCTTGTTCTGTTCGTTTTGCGGCAGGCTTCAGTGTTTATTCAAAATGATAATGTTTGTAATATGAAATCCTATGGTGCTTGTAATATTGATCCGGGTTCATATTACGTAAAACGGCTTACAGTTAGCGGCAGAAAACGTTATCCGGATTCTTCCTCTATTGTCTCGAAGTTCATCAACTTATAGAGACAATAGATTTGTATGATAGACGTAAAAAAAATCAAAATCAATCTCTGCCAAATTTTTAACATTACAGTCTATTGAGAAAACAAACTATTGTAACAAACTCAAATTTTATATATTGACAAATTATTACAGTAAACTAAATTTACTGTAATAATTTTTTAATATATAAAATACTTCCTGTACTTCAAAAAAGGATGGAGTCAATATTACCAGCACCTAGTGATTCATACTCAATTGTATTTTTTCAATTATTTTTATATAAGCTTTCTTGTATGTGGAAAACTGCGAATTTAAATTAAGAGTGGGCAGTCGATAAAAAAAAAAGAATGTATGGTATTTGTGCATCACAGGTTAGTAATTAATACCTAAAGTTTAGGCCCCCGTCGAGACCCAGTTCACAGGACCAAAATAGGACAAAATGAAATGGGTGGTAAAAGAGGTGAAAACAACTTCCTCTATCATCTATTTCATTTTGTCGGTCTAATTTATTTTTCTTTTCTTACCTTGTTCTTTTTAAATAAATATAATAAAGAATAAATTTGTTCATTGATCCTCAAACGTCTGTATTGCGCGCAAAGGTATCGAATATGTCCGACGGCGAGGAAATTAAAGCAGTCCTAGGGAAATTTGTGATAGTAAAAATAGCGTTTTCAAAATAATAATAATGAAAAATAGTCAAAAACTCTAAAAATGTTTATCATGCAGCAAAAAATTGTTTTTGAACATCAAAAAGTTCGTTAATTAGCGCCCTTGCTAAATAAATAGGTCATTGGCAATGTCGGCTTCAATTTCTATTAATCAACATCGAGTTTATAATTTTTTGTGCTATTCTAAGATATCTGCGAATACGTGCTTAAATTAAAGCTTTCTTTTAATATTTAAAAAAGTTTTACGTCATAAGTATTAGTGTCGAGGGGCAAATTATACGGTAGACCTATTTAATTATTTATATGATTTAATACAAATTTTCAACTTAGTAGTAGTAATTATGAAATTGGCTCGTAAATTGTTTTATTTTGTGCGCAATAATTTTCGGAGGAATTGTCTGTGTACGGGGAAATTTTGGGTCTTGAAAATATCCCGATTTATTGGCTCTAGGAGACCATTAAGTTGGAGCCCCTACTTTATGTTACTATTTAGAGCGGGTCTGCCTACCAGTAGTCGAGTGGAAAAACCCACTAAAATGGTAGTGAGTTTGCCTTACCAACGGCTGACCATTGGGTTTTCTTCACGTGTCTGACACCTAAATAGGGGCACTTTACCGTAGAGTCTTTCCCTTGGCAGATTGTCCATTCCTTAACCCATCAATTCAATTCTGAGAACGGATTTAGAGGAGTAGCTGTAGGGACCCTCGTAAGATTTTCTGTCGCTAACAGTTTTCATTATTTCTTTAAAATAATGTTTATATTTTAATATTTTTATCGCGTTACTTTTCAATGTTGTTTATTTTAAATAATTACTAAACAATAAACTTTTATCTGTTGTTTACAGTTCGTTAGGCTATACGAATTAAAACTTGCCTCCTAAGATTTGTTCCTGGATCTCCTTTGTTACATTCTGGCTGATTCTGACGATTTTATAATGCGAGTTATTCAGAAATGCAATCGTCCTTGCGTGTAAGAAACATTTTATGGCATGCAAGGAAAGATTGATACATTGAAATGTATCATATTCTTCCATTTTTCGGGACTCCGCTATTTGTTGGTCATTACACCAATGGAAACAAAAATACTTTGATGTTAGCAGATGTAATAATTTTGCGCTCAGAAAATTTGTTGTATCCAGATCTATGTAATTTTTGGAAGACTGTTTTTGACGAAATTGGCTATATTTGATCAGCTGTATTACCTGTTTCGATGCGCACATTTTACATTTATTTCAACGTAACGATTATACATTATGCGATTTCGTTCTCTGTTGCACTTTTTTCATCTTTTCTTAGAATCTCATCAATGAAGCTCGAAAAATATGTTTCAAAATTTATGAATCAAATTATTTTAGTAAAAACTCGATAGCAATAATTACACGAATTAAGGCTAGACTAGTTTTTAAGATGCTGCACGTCCCTAATTTCACTAGGGCACATTTTTCACGTTTTATTTCATACCATGTAACACGAACAAGGATTGCAGAGAGTCTCGTCTTTACGTTTTTTCTTTGATTTCCAATTTTATATTAAATATATAATCTAATACTGCTGGACTACTGAGTGGACGAGTCGGAATCGAATCTCATTGGTTTCTGTCTGTAGCGATATGTGAAGATCTGAAATTTAATTAACATCCTTTTCAATGGGGCCTTGAAGGATGACCTTCGAAGAGAGAATAAAGTCGGCATCGGCATAGAATCTGATCATCCTTCCCACTTCCGTAGTCGGGCCCTACACACTGTCTCTCGGATGCGCTTTTATTTCGTGCCTTAAAAAACAATTGCTGCTTAAATATAAACAATTGCATCAATTAATAGATTAATTATAGTTTTTAATTCTGTTCAATGACTGCCAGAGTTCCTACTGTTTCTTCGATGACTCCGAGGATCAACTTCTTAGCTCATTAGCTTAAGGAAACTTCAACTGTTTCCTGATTAAAATAGTTTACAATTTTTATTCGGTAGTATTTATTGTAATCACAGGTAGTATTGTATCATCATCAGAATTAACAATTACATGTAAGTTAAGGTTAATAGTAACCTATTTGGTCATTGCACGCGATCTCCAGCAGTTGGCTTTAAAAATTTAATTATTTTTCTATGGGAAAATCTCTTCACAAAGATTCTCGAAAACTGAACGTCACGATCCAATTTAATTCTTCTATTAACGTAAATTATTTTAATAAAAAAAATTTTCTGACTCCTGACTTACATTATCAACGATTTTTTCGGATTGATATAACTGCTTTTTCTATTGTTTAATTAATGAAAAAGTTATCGTTGTTGCTTGTCATCTTTAGACCTTTTGCATGGACGTTCGTTCTTCGTTTTCTTTCCGTCATTTCCGTTTCTCTTTATAGTTGTTGTGATTTTCGGATTTTCTGTTTCTGTGGTTTGTCCTTGTCGTTATAAATTACCTTTTTAATAGATGAAAGATTAAACATTACTAATTGGCTCATTCAAATATATAAACGTGAAATCCAAATTATACGTGAAGTTTTTTCCATGTTTGACTTTCTCGCCCTGTGGCCATTAAGAATTTTTTCCTTATAGTTAGATATTTTCCATTTGTTGAAAATAATATATAAATGGAGAAACGGGTTATTTTATTTGCAACAACAAAATTGAATGTTGACAATTTTCTTAGTTTATAAAAAAAAATTAAATCACAAATATCGATGGTAAAAATATTTTAATGAAAACAAAATTTACAAATTATAAAATATTTTTTAAACATTTATATTAGCCTACTCTTCGAATAGTATACCGTTGTTGCTTGGCATAGTCTAATAGAATTTCTATAAAAATAAAAATAAAAAACCTTTAAAGCGAATCCAAATCTAATAATTTTTATCACGCTCCTCCTCTATTAATATTATTAACATACGATTCAAAAAATACTCGTAAATCATCTTTTAGTGTTATTAATTTAATAAGCAGTGCTATTAAGTTAGGTCCTCTCCATGAATCGCGTAGAACAATTGAAAATAACGATCGGCCGATCTTCTCTTCTACCGGATGTTCACTTTACTTAATTTGATAAACATAAATTGAATTAACTTCGTATCGTACAAGTTTTACATTACCCTCCCCCTATTCTATGGTAAAAAAGGATAGGATTTTTCCTTTATAAAAGATTAAGGAATTAAATTTTATATACAGTAGTTTTTTTCATTTACACCTTTCTTGTTTAATGAAATATTTTAAACGTTTCTACGTTTTTTTTATTATTCTTAATAATAAAGCAGATGTATTGTTTAGTATTCTGACGTTTATCTTAAAAATCAAAATCGAATGTCTAGAAAAGTTAATTAATGCAAATGTGCCAGCATTTCTAATATATGTAATAATAGCAAATAAATTTTTATTTATCGAGTTTCAAGCAGAAAGGATAATATTTATACGGTATATTATAATTGCATTTATCAATAATTAAATTGTTAAAAATTCAAAAATTAATAATAAAATTGTGCTCTTGAATTCCTTATATGACAACTACTCAATGAAATTTTTATTTATTTGCAAGAAAAGCTTTTAAATAACTATTATAAATAAACATAGAAAAATAATACGCGAATTTGTATAAGATCGAAATGCTCAAGGAACGAATTGAGTTAAAAGGAAGTGCGAAAAACGTTTTTCTATCATGATGACGGTCTCTCTGAGAGGAAAATAGGAGGAACCGTAGGAAGAACAAATGGAGCAGTACACGGTGTTAGTAAAAGACGGTTATTGTGGAAAAACACAACGAACTGGCCGGAAAAAGGTTTTAAAACCACGTGATTATCGGCGCATTTCTCGAATGGCAACTGGAAATAATTTGTCAACAAGGCAAATAGCTATTGAAATCGGCGACAAAGCTTGGAAAGAACTATATCTAAATAGAAACGTGAAACACGTGAAATTTCAAGAAACACCACAACTGCGATATTGCCTTAAATAAACGAGATTACATTGGGCTCAAGAAATCATGTCCTAGATGTCTAAATGGGAAACTGTAGTGTTCTCTGAAGTGAAAAAGTGGAAGAAACTCAATTCTTTAGACGTCAAATAGGGTGGTCGGTTGTGGTGTGGGACGCATTGCTCTGCTATAAAATCCGATTTTGTAGGAGTTTATGGCAGGATGGATTCTTCAGAATATCACCTGTTGTAACCATTTAATTCTGTTTGGACCACTGATGGGGAGGCGACAATTAGATTTCCAGCAGACAACGCTCCTTTGTCGTGCTCCGAGAACTACGAAAACGTGAAAAAGTTTGTTCTGTCCCGGCCATGAAGAAGACCGGACCTAAAAACGATAGTACATGTGTGGGCCATATCGAGTCATAAAGTTTACGGCAATAACAGAGAATTTGCTAACGAAAACACTCGGAAACTGAGATAATGAGAAAGTGAGACAAAATAAAAGTTGAAATGTTGCAAAATTTGATTATTTCAATGCGAAAACATGTATTTACACTCATTAGTAATAATGAAGATTCCATTGGTTATTAATGTGTTGGTATTATCACAGATAAAAAAAACCCTATTGTGGTTTTATAATTTCTTAACATACTTTATAAATGAATCAATTCGTGCTACTTCGGCCAATTTAAAACGATCGTTTACCAAAAAAAAAACATCTTAAATTCACTCTAAAATCTTTAGAAAATTATATGTAAATCGTGCAAACAGACCAAACGCTTTTCTTCCCATATATTTCCCTCAATCTGACTTACATTAAACAGCTGAAAGAAATTCAGTCTCTTATCACTCGACTCGCACGTAAATTTTCTTACTCGTACGAATCGCAGAAATGGCATTGCTCTTACATTATTCTTCGAGAGGAAGATAATTCCGTCAGAGCAAAGGCAACGAGAGAATAGAATGGGAGAAAGACCTTTACTCGGAAAACTTCATATATACCATTTATATAGAGAGATAAATGAAACAACTTCTTTTTTTTTCACACAACATCAGGCTTATTCACTAATTAAATGTTCATCTTAAATACGATACTCTTTTCACTTACGTATTCAAACTATAACTGGAATCTATGCCTGAATAATCTGAGGTAAATTTCCCAAAAGGTTAAGTAAGCCGAAGCCGAAGCCTAGAACGGCAAATTTTTAAATACAAAATAATTTTTCTTAAAATTCTCATGTGTATAAATGTAATTTTAAAATTATATTTAATACCTTTATATCTTAATTTAAAAAAAAAATACTTAATGTTACCCGATGGAAAAAATTGTCTAGAGCTGGCAAAATGTTAAATTCACAACTGGGAATAATGCTCCTCCCACTCCTTTAACGTTTGATAGTCAATGATTTCCTGTCTAGTCCTAAATTCTTCATCCAATTCGCA
Organism: Centruroides vittatus; assembly: GCF_030686945.1. NCBI lineage: Eukaryota > Metazoa > Arthropoda > Arachnida > Scorpiones > Buthidae > Centruroides > Centruroides vittatus. The sequence goes on from NW_027122456.1 coordinate 4,567,354, forward strand.
CGGATAGATTATTCTTTCCGTTATTGACAATCGTGCATAAAAGAAATACCGGGATGTAACCTTTACGTTAGAAACGAGACAATCGTCACTTTTGACAATCGTTTTCGCTTCCGAAAAGACACGCGGTGCCAATTATTGTTCATTCAAATAATATTCAATCCTTTTTCTATTTTTTCCTTAGCACGCGCTATCTCCCTCCGCTAAAATACTTCCGTTTGAGCCGGTCAGCACTTGCGAGCAAGAACCCCTGATCACGACCTTCCAGGAAGTCTACTTCTACACCGACAGCTTCGAAGAGGCCAAAGAAAAAATGAGGCGAGTACATTATTTGACCTTCTCGCGCATTTCCGATCCCTGTAAATAACTCGGATTCTTTACAGAGAATTTGCCTGCACCATCAAGCGGCCCTTCGGCATCCGATACAACCCTTACACGCAGACGGTGGAGATTCTCAGCAACACTAGTAAAATCGCTAATCTCGTCAGCGAGCTGAAGGGCGATCTCTGCATCGTCAGTACCGCCCTGAGGAAGATTAGAGAGAAACGTTAAGACCACACAGTCTTTCGGGCATTTAGAGCATCGTTCCCTCTCCCCATCCCCTTTGTCTCGTAGAATAAAGTTTACCTGCAAACTCGTTTTCTTTTCATGGTTCCTTCGCAATGTATAATTCACAAACAAGAAAATAAAGTGTCCGGTCGTTTATTTTTTTTTCTGTTCATATACAATCGGGAAGACCGGATGTAGACGGAGCCTCTCGACACCATTCGACATTTTCGTCCTGAGAATTCCTCCGAAGAAAAGGGAAAAAACGAGAACGTCTCGAGGGAAGAACGTCGGCAGTACGGATTCGACTTTCCAGAAGACGATGACCGCCACTCTCGAAGTCTTTTTTTGTTTTTTGCAAGGAAGATTTTAATCTCTAAGTTCTAAAAAAATAGAATAGATCCGAGAGGTAAGCAACAGAAAATATGTACACGGGGAGCTACAATGGCGTCTACCGACAAGAAAGAAGATAAGGCACGTCCGGTTCTTTTAAGGCAGTAGGCAGGAGAGTAGCCACAAGTGGACGGCCACCAGGTATACGCACAACAGGATTTTGACCGTCGGCGTTCTCCTCAACGTCCGATACCACCGATTCCTGTCAAAAACGGAAAAACGGCGTCTAAAACTGTTGAAAGCCAGAACTCCGGTAGAGAAATTCTTACCTGTTTCGTCGAATCCACAGACGCAGTCGATGGGCTCGAGACGCCACCGTCCGGACTGAAAATAGGAAAAGGTTAACGGAACGAAGCGAAAGATCATCGGGTGCTCGATACTTACCGATGGAATAATCGGTAGCCGGAACCACTTCGGATTCGTCTTCTATAGGTAAACGACACTGAAAACAAAACAAATGGAATTTTAATCTTTACGAAATTTCATTCTGTTTGTCGAATTCAAAGATAACTCGGTCTTCCACTCGGCTCAAAGTGGAATTCGTCCGGATTCTTCGTTCCGTCGCGTCACGGCAAGTGTGGAAACTGACCGAAGACCCAAGTAAGAAGACTTACCTCGCGACCGGGAGGAAAGGAGACGCGCAAGGCAGTCTCTTCTCCTACCATCTCCAGATCGCGTTCCAATCTCTTCCTCCAGGATCTCTCCGTTTCCAGTTGTTGTTCCAGCTTTTCTCCCGCTCGACACGCCTCTTCTCGTTCTCCTTCCGCCCTCTCCCAACCTACCACAACAAAAGTCACACCGTTACCTGTTACCTTTTTATAAACTATTTCTAACTAAACGTATCGACAATTTGGAATTTCCTATCTGCATTCCTTCCATCTATTCATCTAAACAGAGTTTTCTGTTTTTGTTCCGTAGTGAGTTCGATATTTTTGGCGAGTCGGCACGCCGATAAAAATAACCATCGTTTTACGTTCTTTTTCTTATAGTTATATTTACTTAAGACTACGAATAAACGAGAAGGTTTTATTCGAGTATACAAAACATAGCAGAGAGCAACGTCTTTTGGTATTCGAAGTATTTAAAGAAAGTGCTCTTTCTTTAAATGTATTACTAATTTAAATTGGTGGTAACATTGGAAGAAGTTTTCAAAAAACAATAAATCGCGTATTAATTTTACACGTCCCTATTTACTGCACGTACGGATGCGAACGAAACAACAAGGCTTTCCAGACTTGCAAAATAATAAAATAAGATTATATTTAACCTCTTTGCAGAACCGAAAGAGATGTCCTCTTCCTTCCTCCAGACGTTGGTCTACAAAAATTAACATTTTTAACGAAGCGAATTTTGATGCGATAGAGTTAAAATTATATCTAATATTACATTATAATTGCGTATGCCCATGAACATAATCTATAGTTAATTCTTAGCTTTATTTCTTCTTCATATAAAGTTAATTTAATCTAATCGTTTCGTATCGAAAATACACAAATAACTTTTTTATTTTAATAAAAGTTAGCTTCAATCGTTCCTATTTTTTGCATGTAATCCCCTCTAACCAGGGATTTCAACTAGGAATTCGCTCTAAGATATCGATTTTCGGTCAAGAGTTATATTGCGATTAACAACGATTTACAAACATGGACATGTCAACGTCGTACGTCATCGAAGTGCGTTACGTCAGATTATAAACCGCATTCGGGTTAAACCGAGTTAAATTAATTGTACTTGGCTTTCCGAATAAGTTATTCCACAAGTGAAAATATTGAGAAAATATGAATTTTCTATAATTACCTTTCTTGCAGTTTCTTTAACTCCATCTGCAAATCCGAAGTCGTATCCTAACGAAAATAAAAGTGATAAGTGAATAAAAATCTTTAATGATTACAGCAAAACCTGTCTAAAACGGTGTCATCCAGAACTTTCTATTTTATACAGGGTTAAGTTTTCATTAACGCAAAAACAGTGGAAAAATGTCTCGTATTTAAGTTACTTCGCCTTCAATGTGTTCTATGTTTTAAAGACATGTTAAAAACACGGAAATACGCATGCCTAGCCTGTATGATGCACAGAGGAAAACTAAATACTCACGGAATGTGTTTTAATTCCATTTAAATCATTAACAATCGTCAAGTTAGACAGACTAACAGAGAACTTCTCAATTTTTATTTAAATATTATTCTTACATTTCTTGTAAGAATAATTCCATCGTTCTTCATACAATACTGAAGTTTAGTTCTAAGAATTTGGCAAAACAATTAGGAAACCTAACCGATGTTGTTTTTAATAACTTCATTTTTACATTTTAGAGAGTGAGACTTCCCCCCAAGATTAGCACGTATTTTTTTAAATATTCGTTACTCTAAGAAACGCGTTAACTCTAGAACAGTGTTTCTAAAACTGCAGGTCGCCGGTCAATTTCGCACCTGTCTGGTCATGAGAAAGAAATCGGTTTTTCTGTAAAATTACATTCAATAATAAATAGTAAAACAGCAGTAACAAAATGAGCAGACCGATTCTTCTCACAATAAGTCGATAATGAACCAAGCCCGCAAAAGCCAGGCATTAATTATGATTTAGAATTTGGTTACAGTTAACTTGAATAAAACGGAATTGTTTTGGTTTATATTGTGTAATTGGTTCGCAAAGTCTTCCGTTTCCGCATTAGACAGGTTTCCGGATTTACAATACCGTTCTGGTCTATTTTCTGTGTAAAGTTCTCATATTCCGATTTTCAGGAAGTCGATTTACCAGAATAATAATCATTTTTGTAAATTTTAAAGTGACTAAATAGGAAAGACTAAATGATTAAACGACCAAGAATACTTAAAAATAGTACTATATTCAGAATCCTTGAAAGAAATCAAATAAATTATTTGCAATATAAAAAATACTCTATATTAATAAAGAAAATAAATTCTACAAAACTAATGGATTGATTACATTCAAAAAAATCGAAATGCCATACGGGGAATTATAATTGAATCTGAATTACATAAATGTTTCGTTATTTGCAATTATTTGCTGCCATAAATTATGACGTGGTATCTGGTCCGGGTGCTAAAAAAATCTTATTACATTTAATTTTTTCCGAATCTTCATGGTGAAAGTTGTCTCTAAAAAAGACAAATGCATGCGATTATCGACCCTCGGAGTTATTCTTATTGAAAATGGTAAGATAATTTCAATGAAAATGTTCTCTGCATCACTAACAGAAGCGTGGTAGGTCCGAACTAACGATTAGGTGATAAAAAACGAATGCAGTAGAAAAATCATTACCACAAATCACTCAAAGTTTGACATTTTTCATGTATAAAACCCACCAAACGTAAGTTTTAAAATATTTTATATGTAATAAATTGGCATAATTTCTATTAGAACTATTCTAAATCAGAAGAAATAGGAGGAAAAGGAATAAGATATTAAAAAATTGAGTTATTCTAATAACTATATATCAGATTTATAATTTTATAATAATACTTTGTTAAAAGAAAATTGGCAAAATACCTATTTGCAGAGTATTCTAACATTAATATATATGATATAAATATTGAAATACAAAATATGAAACAAAATTAAGAGTAAAATAAAAATAATACCAACACAAAAAGTATAATGTAAAATACTTTCATAAATTAACATATGTGATTTGTGTTAACAACGATATAAACGAAATTATTTTATTTTATGAAGTTTACTACTGTCTTACAAAGCGGATTGTTTTACTTGTAAGAATTGCTTTATCGGTTTAACATTTGTGAATTCTACAATAGTCTTAAAATATTCACTAATTATTATTGGAAAATACCTGCGAGGAATACACATTATCTAGCATCTCCATCTGTAAAGTATTTTGTTGACGTATCTGTTCTGTCGGACGAACGTTTCGTAGATAATGTGAAAATTGATGCTGTAGCGTATTTCGTTCTTCTATTAACTGAATGAAAGAGTTTTTTTTAATAAAATAAACCAAAGTTTACATCTTTAATACACAACAAAAAAAGCGTTTACAAAAAAATAATTTACCTTATTGATCTCCTGGCTAAGGCTTTCGTTTCTTAAACTTTGTCTATGCAAACAATACATTGCCTGTTCCAATTCCTTGTTGAGTTTATCTGTATTTTTGATACAGCATTCATTCGGCGTATCACTGTTTGCCGGATTACCATTGTTTGCTCTCGACTTTTCCAATTCCTCTTGTAAGGACTTGATGCTGTAACGAAGAGATTCCTCTTTCTGTAGATATAAGCTTACTTCATCGTTCCACTGTTTTTGTCTTTCCTCAAACTCGCGAGATAAGAGTTTGTTTTGTTCAACTGCTTCGTTTAATTGCCGATTGAGAACTCCGATGGCGTTACCTGTTTCTTGACACTTTAAACTATATTCTGTTTCCCGGAGTGTTAATTTTTCCTTTAAATCGTTCAGTCTAGTCTGAAATTCGCATCTGTCATTTTTGAGCGACGTTAACTCGATATGTAACAATTCTTTGTCTTTCTGTAGAACTCTGTTCTGTTCTCTTAATCTTTCTTCTTCCAATGTACTTCTGGTAGATTCTCCGTCCGAATCCCAAGCTGCAAAGGCCTTCAGAGAACTCACTTCGTTTCTGAGATCAATCAATTCTCTCTTTAATCGAGAGTTCTCCTCCTCTACTTTGCTTTGATCCGTGACAAGAAATCGTTCGTCGTTTTCACTCGTTTCCATTTCTTCCATTTGTTTCTTCAAAGTAGAAATGGTCATTTCGCTCTGTTGTAGCATTTCTTTTAACTTGATGATTTCTTGTGAGTTGGCGTTTTGAATTATTTTGACTTCTCTAATGTGATGCTCTTTTAACCTTTGAACTTCCGACTCCAAACTTGTTTTTGTTTTCTGTAGGTTTTCTATCATCCCTTGAAATATTTCGTTGTCCGAAACTAACATTTCCATTTGTTGTTTCGCGTCCAGGAATTCGTGTTGCAGACATTCTCTTTCATAAATTAATTGATTGTACTGTCTGACGTAATTATTAGCTTTTTCCTCCAGTAAAGACTGATTTTCGTCCATCTCTTTTAATCTCTTCGCCAGAAGCTCGAATTCCTTATTTCTTTTATTTAAAGAAAGTTGAATGCTTTCTGTAATTTCTTTATTTTCCGTAAGAGATTTTTCTAACTGGCGGTATTTCTCCATTATTTCTGAATTACGTTCTTTTAATTCTATTATTAAATTTTCTTTGGCCGAAATTTCTTGTCGATGAAGATTTTCATTTTCTTCTATACATTGTTGTAAATTACTTATCATTTCTGTTTTATCGGTCATCATTTTTTCCCAATTTTCCTTTTCTTTTTCTACAAATGTTAGTTTTTCATTTAAAGTTTGAATCTCTTCTTGTAACTGATCATTTTTTTCTTTAAAAGCTTTAAGTTTTGCAAACATTTTCTCCAATTTTATCTTCTGCACGTCGAGATTAGTTTTCATTGTTTCGTTTTCTTTAATTAATTTTTGTCGATTTGGATCTGCATCGCTTCTCTGATAAGTTTCCTTTTCGATTAGAGGTACATTACTAATTTTCACTTCCTCCACCTGTTTTGTTTTTATTTCAAAATTTTCTTTTTTATAATTTTCAACGAGATTTCTGAGAGTCGAATGTTCATTTTTCAATCTTTCTAACTCCAAATCTTTATTTTCAATTTCCTCTTCCAGTTTTTTGATTTTATTTTCTAAATCAAATCTTTGCTTATCTGATTCTCTCAACTGATCTTGAATCTCCGATAAGTTTTTATTAGTTTCTTCTTCGGAATCGAGTTTAATTCGTAAATTTTCCAGTTCTGTTTCTAGAGCTTTAATTTCTTTCTCCATTAAGAGAATTTTCTCTTCGCTTTCTTTGAGTTGACTTTTGAGATTTTCACATTTGTTGTTATTTTGTAACTCTTCTATTATTCTTTTCAGTTCTACATTTTCGGTCGCGTACTTTTCCATTTCCAGTTTCAGTGATTCAATAGCAGTTTCATCAGTTTCTTTGTTAATCGTGTTTAACTGTTCAATTTCTTGTATTAGCGAATAATTTTTTGATTTGAGTTCCTCTATTTCTTTCACGATTGCAGAATTTTCCTGCACTTGTTTTTGATTACATAATTCCAAATTTTCTATTCTCCTCGAACTTTCGTTAACGCGGTTTGTCAAATAACTTCGTTCTTCTTCCAGTTTATAAAATTCTGCTCTGAGATTTCGAAGTTCACATTCCAAGGCATTGTTCAAATTTTGCAGTTCGTGTAAGGTATTTTGTTGTTCTTTTTCATCCAGCAAAGTTTGCACAGATTCGTTAAGACTGGAGTTTACTGACTGCAATTCTTTATATTGGACTTTTAAACTATCGGCTTCTAACTTGTAATTTAATGCCCTTTCATCGAGTTTTTTAATTCCAGTTTGTAATTCTTCGCTATAGTTTTTAAGGTCTACATTTTCTTTTTCAAAGCTTTCTAGTTTTTTAATAAGTGATTTTATTTCTTCTTTTCCAACTAAATTATCGCTTTTTAATTCTTCTATTTCCCGAATTTGATTTGCAATTTCAGCTTCGGCTTTTAACTGATAATTCTCAAATTTATTTTTAATTTTGCCCTTTTCTAATAATATCGATTCAATTTCCGATGCTTGACCTTCGACTATCTTTTGAAATTCCAAAAGTTGCGAAGAACAGCTCTTGTTTTTCTCTTCTAACACAGTCAACTTTTCTTTCAAGTCGTTGACCATTAATTCTTTTTCGTGTAAAATCGTTTGCAACTTGTTAACTTGCAATTTTTCTTCTTCGTAACAATTATTTGCGTCAATGATGTTTTGTTTTAAATTACTTATTTCTTCGACCAATTTCCCTACAGATTCAGAATCTGTTTCCAATAATTTAATTTTTGATTCTAGATTCTGTATTTGATCATTCGATGCTTGTAAATCGGCTTTTAATGCGTGAATATTACGTTCAGAATTTTCATTTAATTCTTTGTATGCCTTAAGCTGATTTTTTAAATCGTCGCAATTTTCTTCCCTACTTTTCAAATATTTTTGATTTTCGCTTAAAGATTCGTTTTCGTTTTCTAAATCTTTAATTTTTTGAACAAGTTTCGAGTTTTCGTCATCCATGTTTTTCAATTGCTCTTGTATAACTTCGTATTCTGCTTGCTTACCTTTCAACGTCAATTCGAGATCAGCAATTTTAACGTTTGTTTGATTTTTATACACTTCTAATTCTTTTCTACTTTGTTCCAAATCATTTTTCTGTTCTTCTAGTAATTTTTCACTTTGTTTTAAAGAATTTTCCAATTCAGATATGTTCCGTTTTGTTTCTTCCGATGAAGAGTTAGAACTAAGCAACTTTTCTTGTAAACTTTTTATTTCTAGTTGGTAAGAATCTTTCTCCTTTAAAGCGATTTCTGTATAATTTTGTAATTCATCTGATTTTTCTTTTAAATATTTGTTTAACTTATCGTTTTCGGATTTCAAATGAGTAATAATATTTTCATTTTCTCCCCCTGTAATTTCCATTGACTTTATCTTTGAATTCATTTCTTCTTCTAACTTCTGATGCTGTCCTACCAGATTGTGATACTCGGTTTCAAAAAACTGTAAACGCTCTACATCATTTTGTAGACACTGGGATGATTTTCGTAGGCCCTTTAACTGATCGTTTAATAATTCTATCTCTTCTTCTTTCTTATCGAATTGAATTTTGAGCTCACAGAGTTCTTCTTTACACGTATTCAAATCTGTAATCACAGCGTCTTTGTGTTCAATTTCTAATTGAAGTTTTTCTATTTTTGTTTCGAGACTGTTGTTTAGTTCTTCGAGTAATTTATTTTGTTCCACCGATTTCATAATTTTTTCTTCTGTCAACTGTTTCGAATTGTCAAAATTATATTTTAGCTCTTCTAATTCTTGTTGTAATATATTTGTGCAAGAAACTGATTGTAGAAGTTGCGAAGACAAATTTTCAGATTTTTCAGTCATTTCTTTTAATAAATTCGAGAGTGCTTGATTTTCTCCTTCTAATGTAGTAAAAGTTTCTTTGAGTTTTGCTTCGTTATTCTCAAGAACAGAAATTTGCTCCAACGACGACGTATTATTCTTTTTATACAATTCTATCTCCTCTAATAAAGTGTTTTTTTCTGTTAATTTTTGTTGAAGTTGGTCTTGTAAATTGTTATTTTCTTCACTTATCTCTTTATTTGCACTCTTCAAATTCTCAATCTCCGAATTTTTATCGTTAACTGTTTTTTTCAATGATGTTATTTCGGATTGATATTCTTTATTTAAATTATTTACTGTTGTTAATTCATTCTCTAATTTTCTATTTGATGTATAAGAGGTTTCTAATTTATTCTGTATGTCCTGTAATTCAGTAATAAACTTGTTTGAGCTCTTTTGTTCTGTTTCCTCGATCACTAGTTTTAAATTATTTTCTAAATTAAAATTTTTCTGCTGCATTACTTCAATTTTTTCAATCAGTTCTTTAAAATCATCATCTTTTGTTTCTAATTGTTTTATTAAACTTGTCTTTTCTTCTCCTAAATACTGGAGAGACATTTCAGCCATTTTTATTTTCTCCTCTGCTTCGTAGAGTTTAGTGCTTGTGTTATGAAATTCGTTCTGCAAAACTTGAAGATTTTCTTTATTTCTCTGTAATTCATCAGTTTGTTGTTCATAATCTGCTTTTAACTTGTTAAATTCAGAGATTTCATTTTCTTTCTGTATTAAAGTATCTTTCAATTCCTGGTAAAGCTGTTCTTTTTCATTTAAATTGAATTTTAATTCATCAATGACTTTTTTATTTAATGTTATTTCTTTCTCACACTCCAAACTCTTATCATTTAATATTTGGAGTTGTTTTTCAAGCTCTTCGATTTTACTTAATGAATTATTTAATTCAGTAGCTTTTATCAATATTTCTTTTTCTACTTCTTCATTACACAAAATGGCTTCCGAATATCTCACGTACATATCATTTAATTTGTCAGACAGTTCATTATTTTTATTTTCAAGATCTTTGTTTGTTTCAGTAAAACTATTATTTTTACTAACCAATTCTTCATTTGTTTGGTTTAATTTAATTAGTTCTTTCTCATACTTTGATATATTTTCATTATAAAATGCCATTTGAGTTTTCAGTTCTTCAATGTGTGATTCTGAATTTGAACAAATCTCTTTCAATGACTGATTTTCGTGTTTTGTAACAGATAATTCCTCTTCTAAAATTTTGCTATTTGAATACAAATCTGTTAGCTTCTGCTTTAAATTTTGCATATCAGTGTTAAATTTGCTATTTTCTGTTATCAGTTTTGTGATGTTTTCTTCTATAGATAAATTATCATTATTATTTGGAAATAGATTATTTATATTAATCCATTTATTTCTAAATGCTTCTATGTCTTTATTTAAGCTGTTGATTAGAATTTCATTCTCATCCAATTTAGTATCAAAATACAATTTCTGGTTTTCATTTTCTAAATTTTTGCATTTGAGTTCTTCCTGAAAATTTGCATTGAGGATTTCATACTGATTTAACTGATCTTTTAATCTTAAAATGTTATCTTCAGATAATTCTAGTTTTTTTAATAATTCTGACTTTTCATTATTTTCTCTCTGTACAACTTCACCCATATCTATTGTCATTTTATTTAACTCTGTTGTTAATTTAGCTGCTAAATCTTTAGCTTCTTCTAATTCTAAAATGGTATTTTCTTTTTCATGCAATCTTTTTTCAAAGTCTGCCATTAAATTGTCTTTTTCAGAGATCAAATGCTTTAAATATTTATTTTCTGCACTGCTTTCTTCTAATGCCAAATTTAAATCATTTATTTGCTTTTGATGTGAATTCTCTTTTTCTTGTAATTCTTTCATTTGTAAAGAATGAAGTTCTGACTGATTGCTCTCTTTATCAATGAATGTTTTCATTTCATTTAATTTATTTACATTTTCTTCCCATTTTGATTGCAAATCTGATAGATTTTTACAGGAATATTTTTGAATGAAAGACATTAACTGATTTTCTTTATCTTCAAATTCTGTTAATTTCATTCTAGCTATTTCTTGTTGTTCAGTAAGAGATAAATTAATTTCTTTAAACTTTTCCATTTCTACACATTTATTTTCTAATTCTGACATCTTCTCATCTATATTCTTATGCAAACAAGCATTTTCTAGAAGTAATTCATCATAGCATTTTTGAAGTGCGGCTAAATTTTCACTTAATTCCTCAATACCCACTTTTTCTGAACTTTGCAAAATTTTAATTTCTTCAAGTTCAGTAACAGCTTTATCTTTTTCAGCTTTAACAGATAATGCTACTTTTCTTTCCTCTTCTAATATATTTTTCCAATATTTATTCTCTTCAAGTAATTCTTCTTCATATTTTTCTTTCACTAACAAATAAAATTTTATTATTATCTATTATTATAACTAAATATAATATCACCATAAAACTTATATTTTATTACATAATTAATATCATAAAATCAGATTAAAACTAATAACAATATTCAAAAAAATTAACCAACTGATTTTTTCAGCTTTCTTTTTCCATTTTTGCCAATTACTATCAAAATTTATAAATCTCAAACTAACAAATATTAAGAGATAATACCCTGTTTGTAAAAGTTTTCAAAAATAACACTTATATGCACATATAACAACTATTATGAAATCTGTAAAGTTGAATAGAGACACAAAATAAATAAGATAACGATAAAATAAAATGTGCAAATAAGAGTAACCGTCCAGTTACTCTTATGCAAAATTTAACTTTCTCAATCATAGAATCCTTTGAACTCTAAATCTTATTTCCACTATTATAGTTAAGAAAACGTGTGAGTTTGCTGAAAAAACACTATTCCTTATTTGGGTTATGTTTCCTTAGCTGTAGCACACCTCTTTAGTGCATTTAACCACATCATCTCTATTAGATCTCAACCAAACTTTTGTCGATTATTGTGCAATGATAGGGTTCCTTATGGTTTACCAGAAAGTTACAGATTTATATGATTCCACTAAAAGAGTTAAGCAAATACTTGCATCTTTCATATTGGGGCAATGTCACATGAAAGAACACCAGAAAGATATAAAGTGAGCCAAAAACACAACTGAGTTGTCAAGGATAGCCTTATCATCTAAAATTTCAGCCCATCTTGGCAGAAATGCAATTCCTCCATTAATGTTTCAAATAGAAATTGTTCTATATATGGGAATATTATGTAGCATCATCAGCAAGCCTGCCCTACATTAGAACTCCTGGAGTATTGGATATCCTAAGCTACTTAATTGTGGCATAGATTGTTTCAGTCACATTTTGCCAGTCAGTATTTTGAATTTAGGACTTCTTTGGCTTAGCTTTAGCCCTCATAAGGCCAAGCTGCAACTTTTAATCATATTTTTAATTTGTTTAATTTAAAATATATGCTCTCCACCACAAATTGCCCCTATACATCATACTTTTCCTAATAACAATGGTGTCATGCCAGTCAATCATGTAACTTTTTTGTGGGAAAAATTTTTAAATTGAAATCATGTGACTTCCAGTCTAGTTTGGAAGTTCATATATAGTTTATATGGAAATCACTTTTTTATTACATTAATATAACCATGCAACTCTCCCACACTTGATATACTGGAGCTGTGTACAGCACTGTTTAACCTAAAATCATAAGTTGTGTGATTTGCTATAAAACATCCTGTATCATCAATGGCACAGCAGTGTATTTGTTTATTTATTATTACTTATTTATTTTGTATTTTAATACTGTCACTTTTATCAGTGTTATTTCTTTGTATATAATTGTTATTGACAAAACTATGTCTTGTTTATAAAATCACACTGCTGTCAACAGCTGGACAACTTAAAGGTATAAAGGAGTACATATCAGGAGTTGCAATTTGGTGCTGAGTATTTGGTGCCCAAATCATGTGCACATAAAAAAAACCAAACTTGTAGGTACTCAGAGGGCTGAGAATTGAGTCAAAATAAAATACAAAATGGTGACACTCTTTCTACAAATAGGCAAGAGGGCAAGATTTGCACATGTGTTGCTTGTTGGGAAGATGGAAATGCAAACGTTATGAAATTGAATTTTGACAAACGAATCTTTGAAAAAACCCATTTACCTCTCTGGTCATGACCTGCTAACCTTGACCGGTTGACCCGAGATATCTTGTTTCAGCATCGGAATGTTTTTGAAACTAGATGGCGCTAGTCATTGTAATTTTATATTAAAACTAACTTTTGAAATATAATTTTGTTTTGTTTTTACATTTATTAATATATTTATTTCATTTGTGCAAAATAAAAAAATAATTTCGGATAATACAATAGCCATGATTATTTTTTCAAAAACGGGAAATTTTCATTAGACATTGACAAAAATTCAACCCGGGCGACACACAACGGAGAGAAATTTCAACATTGGATAGGTTAATTTCACCAAAAATGCATCGTGGACAACCTTGTGGTCGTGGCCATGGCCAAGGCTGGCAAAGTTTGAATGATTGTGCTCAAAACCAGCAATACCAAAAAAGATTGGAGAATGAGAACGAGACCCGCCATAAGCATCGAAGTGATCCCGCTTAGTAGTGCATCTCTGAGACATAGTCTTGTCCCAAAAATGGCCTTGCCATTTTAATTGTTTTTTAATATTGTATAATTTTGTATTTTTTTATATATATTATGTAAATTCTATGCTCATGCACAATAAACAGTTTGAAAATATTTTATTTCTACAATTCAAATGTTCTGTTCTTTATGAACAATATTGCCTGAAGAGGACAGTTATTTACTGTTGAAATACAGTATTTGTAAAATAAATATTGTTCTGTAATACTGATAGACAGTTTTGTTTCTTAGTTTTTTGTATTAGTGTTTGGTCTCTTACAATTTTTTGTACATAGTTAATTGAGACCCTTTTCCCTAAGTTTTCTATTTCTGGTCCTGACTTTAATCTAACACCATTCTTGAGATTAGAGACAAACAGACTGACAGACATAAAAATAGACAACAATGGAAATTTATAAGTCTACAATTTTTTCAAATTGCAGCCCAATCAATTCCAATCTGTAATCAGTTACTCAATTTTGATATTCTTCATTTGAGGATGGGGAAAAAGTAAAACATATTAGCGTAAAACTTTTAAAATGTTTTAGTTTGGGTTTTATTAAATTTGTTCACACAATAAACAGAGTTGCCTATTATTAGTATTCTCCTTGATATTAATGAAAGAAGTTTCTTTGTTTTATAATATTAAAAAAAATCAGTTTGTTTAAAAATAATTGATAAAATTATTTAATTAAAACATTTTTAAGTATATTAGACTGAATGAAAATAAAACAGAAAATCTTACAAGATTTTTGAATTCAGAATTACTGGGTAAACTTTATGAAATAAAATACAGATTAAATAGATTATTGAAGATAATGTTTTTAATTTCATAAATAACTTATAATGTGCACTTTATTTTACTTGAATTATAGCATCACCTCAAAAATGTTTAAAATAAGTTAATAGTAACAACAAATATAACTGCAATTAATAAACAAAATTCATCTTACATATGTGTTTATCAATTCTACTTTTATTATTCACAAATATATTTTAATTACATAAAACAAAAAGAAATTCTTTAAAGATATTTAAGTCAACAAAATATAATTAAATTTACCTTCTTTTTGTTCTTCTAATTCAATAATTCTCATTTCTAAACTGACTTTTTCAGCTTTTAATGAATTCATTTCATCAGTGAGTTCAATTAATTTATTATCCTTTTCATTTAGCAAAACTTTGAGATTTTCCTACATAAAAAAAATACAAATATAATTAAATACATTCTCATGTTTTATTTAACTATTTTATTGTAATTTATTTTTATTATGTTTTATTAATAAATTAAACTTATCTTCATAATACGCTTCTTGTCTAGTCTTGTATTCAATTTATGAGCTCTATGACATCTTTTCTTTTCCTCTAGACTTATTACATCATCATTCAGAAACAGGACAAGCTTTACAAAATCACATTTTATTTCCTAGAGTATGCATTTCAAACTTTGAGTCCCTTATCAACTCTTTGTGATGTAAATGATTATAAGCACAGAAATGGTGACAATTGATAAAATACAGATGACAGTTATTAATTTACAGGTATTTGATTAGATATGATGGTACAATACATAAAATAGTATTAGCAGTGAGAGGCAAATAATATATATAATAAAGTACATTGTTAAAAAATAACACCATAACATTTAAAACCATGACATTGCAAACTGTTTTACCATTAAAACAATAAAATGGAATAATGAAGTAAAAAAACCCATTTACCATTAAAACAATAAGACTATAAACTTATTTATGGTAGAAGCTTAACACATTGAAACGATTCACAGAAATAAGTCAAAGACCAAAATGCATACTCTAAGAAATAAAATGTGATTTTCTAAAGCTTGTCCTGTTTCTGAATGATGATGTAATAAGTCTAGCAGAAAAGAAAAGACGTCATAGAGCTCATAAATTGAAATTAAACTTAATTTATTCTTTACAATTAAAATGTAAATTAAAAATTACAATATGATTTACATTTTAATTAATAGAGTTAACTTAAATCTTAAAAATATTCAGTTATATGAATTTTGTTTTAGCTATAAAATAAAATCAAAATTTTTCAGATTAATTAAATATATAGAATATAAGTCTATGTCTCATATTTATGAGCTATTACATAATAAACTGAATAGCTGAATCATTATAACATCTTATTATATAAAAATAACAAATTTGAAAATCTTGAAAGATGAAGTTTTAATTTTAAAATTCTTAGATCTGAAATCCAGAAAAAGATACATAATTATAATAACCCACTTTCAATTGCCCTATATATTGGGCTATAATTTGGTAATAATAATTATAAATTACTAATGAATTTGACTCTAGAGGGAGGCGTTAAGCACCATCTCATAATAAACGCGTCTAACGCCTCCCTCTACGGTCAAATTCATTAGTAATTTATAATTATTATTACCAAATTATAGCCCGATAATATACAGCAATTGAAGGTGAGTTATTACAATGTATTGGGTGTTGTTAAGACATTTATATTTAGATACATAATTGCCAGATAATTGATATAAATACAAGAAAAAATGTATAAAGATATGTCTAATGCAATATTTACTATAAATAATTTAAATATATGCAAATTATTTCAATTAATGTTATTTATATATGAATAAATGTATCATATATTATTTCATACTTGACACTTCAGCTTAAAATGCTCACTTTCCTAAACTAGTTTAAAGTGTTATTGAAAATTCATTAATAATATAATAAGAAATTCATAATTTATAATTTTTTGTTGATATAATTTAAGATTACTCTAGAAGTAATAACAATAAAATATTTTACATTTATTTAAAATTTTAAACTTCTAATATATTAATGCCATTTCATTTCTTTGTTTATTACAACTTTTAGTTAATAACAACTGAGTAATTTCTAATAATACTGATAATTTGGAAAATTTCTTGCATTCCCTCATAACTAATTTAGAATAATCATCACTGTAAATCAGTAAATTATTATTAAAATTTCATTTGAAATCAGTAAAATGTATTGCTTATTAGAACACTATAATATACAATGTAATTTATTTTTTCTAATAATAAATACAAAGCCCATTCTATTTAAATAATAATAAGTCTTAATAATGCATGACTGAAATTAATATTTAAAATAACTTATTTAATTTTCATCTTATATCATTTAAAATTTTTAGAAATACAAGAATTTAACTTCAATTAATTCATGTATATCAATAATATCTGCCTAACCATTTCATTGACTTCAATAGAAATATAATTTGAAAAATTAACAGAAACATACCAATTCAATTTCCTTTTGTTTTTCCATATTTTGCAACTTTTGCAAATCTGCTATCAGTTCTTGAATTTTTAATTCTTTTTCTTGATTTTCTGTATTTATCTATTGAAAATAAATTTTGCATTATTTTAACATAATTTAATTTTTTTTCAATGTTAATCTTATTCAGATTTATGATAATTTTATTTTATGAGAGAACTTATGTTGTAAACAACTTATGTACTTTGCAAAAGAATTGACATTTTGATTCCAAAACAATTATTAATCATAATTTAAACAACTATTATTAAAACTATTCTATGCTTTTTTCTTTTTACTAATTTGAAAACAAGTTTATTAGGCTTTTAAAGACTATATTTAGCAAAACACAAAGAAGATATACTAAAAAGTTTACAAATTAAAGTAACCTATAAATAAAAAATAATAAATAATTTATCTAAATCATTGATTTTATTTATTTATACTGGCTATTAGATTCTCTACGTACACTTAAATCAAATAACATAAAACAACAAAAACCCTTTAAGATGCAGTTTTTTTTATTTAAACTTCTAACATTTTTGATCTATTTATTGACCTTTTCAGGAAATATCCTATTTTATGTTTTATGTCTATTAGATATCAATAAATAACAATATTAAAATGAAAAATATAATTAATAAATGAATAATGCATGAAAGTAAAAACTACAAAACACTCTTATTTGTTAAAAGATCCAGCAAGGAGTTGTGCAAATTTCCCAGCAAAAGAATTTAAATCGTGCGCAGCACCATCTGTTATGATATTTTATTTAAAAACTTTTTATATTATTAATTATTATAAAATTGAAAAAGTTTAATTTGCAAGGTACAGATAAGTTTCACAAAAAATTGTAAATGCTAATAATGAGTAAAATCTTCATTAAAGTCTGTCCCCACTTCAGGTATGACACATGTATCCCCCTCTACCTCCCTACCATCTCAACCTTTAACCATCAAAATTTAATAGCATCAATCTCCCTAATACCCAAACTGTCCTGCAAAATTTCAGAAATTTTCAACAAAAGGCACAGAAGTTATTAAGCTCGAAAGTGGGTAAACAAAATTGTGTCCCCTACACAAACATCCATACGTACAAAAAAAACTCCCAAATTTTTTGCATTTCTTGACATTTCAAAGTCCAGAGTCCAAAAATGCAAAAATCTTAGAGGGGAGTCATTTTTTGACCAATTGCCATACTTTCCTTCTGTTATATATAACAACCAGGAAAGTAAAATGATTAAAAGATATTCAAAGTAAATCAATTTGACAGATTTATTTTCAAACATATTTGAATTTGTAAAACTTGATAACTTTTACTGTTAATAATGCTTATTCTGAATAAGTTTCAGTGGGTAATTTTTATTTATAATAATTGTTTTGTGACTTTTGTTTTTAATAATTGACGATGGTAAATATATAATTAAATACTTGAACAACTAAAAAATGTTAATTAAAATATTTTAAACAAACCTTTCCAAGCATCTTCTTTGTTTCATCCAAAGTATCTTTCATATCTTTATTTTCATTTTCTAATAAAATAATTTTCTGTTCATATTCTTTTCTCACATTACTAATTTCAATTTCATAATTTTGGTCTCTACTTTCATTTTCATTACTTTCTATACATATATACATAAAAATATTAATTTGTAAACAGACACTAATATTATTGATGTAATATCAGTAATTATTGAACTAAATTATTTGTTTAACTGTTTCAGTATTTTTAAAAAATAACAATTGTCAAATGAATAAATAGTTTATCTACTGATTAAATAGAAATCTACTATAAATGAATTTTAAACAATGAAATAAGAACTTAATTGCATTGAAATGGAGCAATTATAAAATTTAAGAAAAGTGAGCCTTTCATTCAATGATAAAGTAGTGAATCAAAACACAACACCTTATGTTGCTGAGAAATTTAATAAAAATGTAACAAATGTTTTCAGCAAATCTATTGGTCATCGTCAGGTTAAACAAATTTGAATATCTCAAATTTGTTTAACCTGACCACCAATACATTTGGCTGAAAACATTTGTTACATTTTTATTAAATTTCTCAGCAACACAAGGTATTGTGTTTTGATTTACACTTTGTTGGGTTGGTTTACTTGAACATTGATAAAGTAGTGAATTAATTTATAAAAGTGCAACAGTTGAGATAAATTAATATTTTTAATTTATATACTTTCTTATTAAATATTTTATAAAAGTTTTTAAGTTAAAAAAGTATGTTCATTACTAATCAATCAATAATGAAAATTATATTGAATGCAATGCAAGTTTCATCAATTTACAATTTATGTAATTAATTGTTTGTTTTTAACTGAATCATAGATATGAAATAAATCTAAATATAGTAGAACCCCAATTATCTGAGGTTCCAAATTATCCAAGGCAAATTTATAGGTGAATATGTACTGTACAGTTTGATCTTAGCAAGAAAAAACCAATCCCTTTACTTCATAGTAAATGAGAGGGGCAGATATGTTAGTAGTAATAAAACACAATGAAAAAAGGTCAATGGATTATTTAATAAATATATGTACAACAAATGGTTATAAAAAAAACTCAGGGCTAGTAATAAATTCAATAATGGTGTTAATCAAAACTTCAAGGATAAGTCTAAAATTGTAAAATACCAATAATAATAATAATAATGACTCTCACCAGTTATCACCTTGCAGTGATGGGAGAGCTCAGTAATTTTGATGAACCACAGAGCTATTCCAGTTGGAGCATCTGCTCCTGGTAAGGTCACTCATGCTAGTAAGGTCTGTGGGGAGAAATGAAGCCAAGAATGACTGAACCCACATCTGTGGAGACTTAACCATAATGATAACACGATCCAAGTGTAGTCAATGCTCGTGAGTTAGGCAGAAGCTCATATTCACAAAATTTTTAACGGTCTCACTTGGCCACGAGTGGTGAAAGCAGCACTGGTCCAAGTATGGTTACTAAAATGCCCACACCAGTTGTCAGACACCACCAAACCTCGATGTTTCTGAGGCAATCCAGCAACAGACCACTAAGGCAGCTAAACCATGCCAACAGATGAAATGGACATCACAAATGGGGGAGTTTATCATCCTACTTGCTTCACTATTATCACAAAACTCGAAACAGACATGACAGCATATAGACATTTACATCACCTGTTTTCACAACATTATCCTCATCTATGGTCACTGTACAAAGGGCTGTTGATCAAAAAAGAACAATTATACCTTACACCACAAACAACACTAGAACATAACAAACAACAAACTGCAGAACAATTACACCAACAAATACTCTCAACATCAATAACAATCATATTATCCATCAGGATCATCAAAATACATGCATTGGCAATACTGTTCTTATCACCACTATTTTCACTGATGCTGACAATATCAAAACTTCTTCAGTGCCTGAAATAGATTCAGGTTTAATTCATACTCTCTTTTTTCCCAAGAAGCATTTACTAAAGTTACAGGCACGGACCCTGCAGTATGGCCATGCAATCAACACTTTTAAACTAGTAGGGAAAACACTACATTATGTAAACACTTACGTATTACCAGATTGCATTCATTCTATTTCTACACTCTCAGACATCCACAGCCCACCAGTGGCCAAGTGGTCTTTGTTCCCTGAACACGGAGTTTTGTCATGCTTGTCTCTGAACATACACCTCACTCAGACAGGCTGGCCACATGGAGTTTTCTGGTTTTATCCACGTCTGTAACACCTAAATAAGGGCCAGTTTCCCTTAAAAAGACCTCCTGGAAGGCATCCCCCTAGGCAGATCACCCAAGTGTTGCATTGCCATAGCTTAACAAACAAACAACTCAATCCAAATACACACTAGTCTATGCTGGTGCAGTCACAGTAGTGACCTACCACTGATAAAAACTACATCCACAGACAGAAGCACACAAATCAAAAACCCTTCAGAAGCCTGCCAGGCAAAGGATAATAGAAACACAAATAAACAATATTAGATTTTTAAAAACATTGTTTTAAATTTTAATTGATTTGATTTCAATTTTGTTTTAATTATCTTTGATTTTATTTTTAACTGTAGTTTTATTTTCAGTTTTGATATAAAGTGGCTACCTAGTATGCATTAACTAGTTGATATCTACATGGTTTCAACATTTTTCATTAAGGTAATTTTATCAGGGAACCCTTTTCAAGTTGGGAACCTCTGGTCTAGACAAATGCAAAACACTACACATTGAAAAAGGAGTTCTGAAGAAAGGCGACTTTGTACTCAGAAGTGGAGATATCAAATCCATGGAAGAGTGTGATTACAAATATTCAGCATTCCAACAAGCCAAACTTACAGAACATGTACAAATAAAACAAATATTAACACTCGAATACCACCAGAACAGAGTACATGTAGTACTAAGAACACATCTAATGCAAAACATACTATTAAAGCTATTAATACATATGTTGTTCCTGTACACAGTTATACACTGGACAAATCTTCTGGTGAAGCACAGATCTCAAGCAACACCAAAGGAAAACAAGAACAACACTTACTAAGCATAAACAATATCATCCAAAATCATCCATAGAAAGACTAACTCTTCCTCATAAAGAAGGTGACAGTGGCCTGACTAATATACATAGGTAGATCCAAACAAAAGGTTACAAACAGCAGCATTTGAAAAGTAATTAATGTGGAAGGAATATTTTTTCCCCAGAGTGGAGCCAGATGGCACTAGTTGTCTTACAGCAGTTGTGCGAGTAGGTAGTGTAAGTTTGCTGACATGTCAAAGTGATTGAAATGGCAAGATATTTAGAAAAGTGGTCTCACTTGAAGGTGTGAGCTGTGATTCGTTTCTTATGGGCTTCTGACACAAACACCCTGGCATGTTGAGTGATGGTGTCATCCTCCTGCATGACAATGCCAGGCCCCATACTGCTTGCAAAACTCAACAATTGCTGCAAAAGTTCAAATGGGAAGTCTGGAGCCACCCCCCATATAGCCAGATTTGGCACCCAGTGAGCTTCCTTTTTCTGAAAATGAAGGAACACTTATCTGGAACAAGGTTCTCTTCAGTGATGTGAAAACAGCTGCCGAGAACTGGCTTAATGGGCAAGGACGTGATTTCTACCAAGCCAGATTATACGAGTTGGTCCTGTGTTTAGATAAATGCCTAAATAGATTTGGTGATTATGTGGAAAAGTGTTTGCAAGTATGCCTCTTAATTCCCTTTTGTATTTTTTGTCTATTATTAATATATAATTTTTTATTACCCCTGTAACCTTTTCTTGGATCCACCCTTGTAGTTAACCTACACTACAAATTCTGACACAGCAGGAGTTTTTCTACAAAAAGCAAGAAACATGAAGATTACTTAAGGCTATCTGGCAGACAAAAACCACACACCTTTAAACTTACATCTAAGCACCTGGACATAGTTCAATACATAAATAACATGGACACCACTAAGCAGTCATGGGCCCAAAAAGCACTTTATGACAGGCATGACTTAGCTCAGAACTATATCAAACTACTAGCTGACTAGGGGCTGTCTGTTTGGAGAGACTGAGTTTATGGTTGCCATACTGAAAACTATAGAAAAACACATCCTGAAGGATGCATCACTAACAAATGACTTGCAAAAAATGCCACATTCTGCCAGAAACAATACAACATATAACTTCTGGTTGCAAGCTCTTAGCACAAACAGACTATTTACATAGGCATAATCAAATAGCAAATATAATACACCAAGAGCTTGTACATAAACACAGATTATTAAATACCCAGATGTTACAAACATACCCCACAGGCAGTATTAGAAAATGACACAGACAAAATATACTACGACAGAGCCATAATCTCAGATAAAACAATTCATCACAATACACTTGACATCACTCTCATTGACAAATACAGTAAGATTGCTTATACAATAAACATCTCTGTTCCAAACATTCATAACATAAAAAATGCTCACACTGAAAAAATCAACAAGTACACTCTACTCGCTCAAGAAATAAGAGATATGGAGGATGGATTTGGTATTTATTGCACTGTTGTCCTCTCTTCTGCTGGTATTATACCACATACACTATACCAAAGTCTAGAAACATTAAACCTTAATAAAAACATATACATGGCACTACAGAAAGCTGCAATATTCTACACATGTCACATTGCCAGGAAGTTTCTAGATGTTGACACACATACTAATAACACAGCTTAATGTTACACTTGTTTGGGTAGCTATGCTTTGACTTTAGTCTGGCATAGTACTTGGTACCAGTATTAGCTGAGCATGACATTTGCAACATAATAATAATAATGCAAAACACCAGACTGATACTCTATAACCTTTAATCTAGCTTAACCTTTAATCTAGCAGTATTAGCAAAACTCTCCTCAACATTATCATATCATGACCATCTTTAATACTGGTCAATTTACAGCCACTGCATATCACATGTTACACTGATCCTAACTTTACTCTTGTTCCCTTCTAACAACAATTCTAGTTCTACTAATCATGTAATAAGTATTTTAAACACAGTATTTTTCTTATATTTTAAATCATAAAAGAAAGTTTAAATGATAATACATAAATTTCATAAATTTAAAAAAATTTTTTATTATATAAATAAAAGGTAGAGTACTTTTTATGTACAGTACATGCATAGTTTTTCTTTAGAAGTATGTTAGGACTTATTAGCTAGTCTAATTGTTTTCTCTATTATTATTATCATTAATTTTTTATTTTTCACAAAACATTCATGCAAGCATTTCAACTGTTGTGAAGCAATTTTTGGTACTTTCTTATCACTTTATCTATTTTGATTCATTATCACAATTACAGGAGAAAAAAAACCAAAAAATAAAACACAAATAAAATTTTATTTTAGGCAAAAATTAAAATTATCAGGTATTGGATGTGATCATCAAACTGATTGTAAATTTAAATTAATACTAATTTTAACTTACTTTGTAAAGATGAATTCTCTTCAATTTCTAATAGTTTTAACTGTAAGCTACCTTTTTCTTCTTCTAATTCAGCTATCCTTAAATTCAATGATGCAATTTGATTTGAATCACTTTCTTTCTGCACAAAAGAATATTTATTATGTAATTATAAATATTAATTAAAATTTCTGATTATTGAAAATTACAGAAGAATCTCTATTAATGAATCTCTCATATACTCTGAATGTATATTCAGAGAATCATTAAATCACTTTTTGCAGGTTATATTTAAATGATTAAATATTTAATTTCTTTAAAATATCCTAATTATTAAAAGTACTAATATTAAAGATATATAAGACATATTACAAAATGCTTAATTACAGAATATAAAATAATAATAAATGTTTCTATTTTATACATAACTCTATTTTCATAACTTTTCATATTCAGCAATCTTAAAAATAGAAGTAGAAATCTCTAAAAATGCTTTATGAATTAACATTTCAATTACTAAAATATTAATTCAAATGTAATGTAAATGTAATTAATTTTTTCCTTACTTTTTCTGCTCTGTGGGTACTAAGAGGGTCTTTTTAATCTTATCCATCATGGATTCACTGGATTCACATTAAGGGAGGCCAGGTAATGAGGAACAGAACCTGACATATCCAGGTAAAATCACCCCCAAAAATCCCTGGAGTTTTTTTGACTGCCCAGATTTGATCCGAGGTTCCCCAGAACAGTAGGCTGACATCTTAACCATCTTAGCCATCTGGCCAACCAAATGTGATATCAATACATTTATATTAATGATAATGGAGTTGCAGGAAAAATTTCTCTGCTAAAATGTTCACAGTTCTTAAACAGAATTGTAGTAAGAAATTTCATTGTACTGCATAAGTCATGAATGTAATTTGACAAATTTATAATTAAGTTTAATGTTATTTAATAAATAAGAAAAATTAAAAAGACAGAATCAAGTGACATCACAATCAACTTCCATTACTTCAAGTCTTATAAACTACATGCAACAGTTTTAATAGTGAAAATTTATTCATTTATAGTTTTATTGTGTACATTATATTCATGTGTCAACTAAATGACTGATAAAACTCTTTTGACGTTTTTGTTTTTCATTTCATAACTATTTAAATTTTACCATTCTGTTTTTCTTTCATAGCAATAGTTAATATGAAATACATAATTGATCTTCATAACTATTTAATGTACTGTTTCTCTAAATCAATAATACAATTATGTAGAATAGCTACCAAATCCTCCAATAGACACTGAGTTTCCTATAAATGCCAGCTATTTAGTTTAAACTGATAAATAGATGCCAGGTGTCATTAAATTCCTATATGCAGTTTGTGATGCTTAGGAGTGTCCTGTATGTGTATGTGTATGTGCTGTGGTAATTTTTCCATGGAAACCCTTAAAAAAAATGCTTTTCTCATGACATATGGTACAACTGAGGTATATGTTAAATAATACATGAATGGGTTTAGCTTCCTGTATTTTCTGTTTCAAACTCTTCATTTTACATAGATCAGTGAACTAGATATCAATTTGAATGACAATCAAGAGGTCATCATTGCCTTCAAACTAAATGCAGTTGCATGCACGAAGAACAATCCAGAAAAACAGCAGTATGGAAATTCAAACTGCATCCAAAGCAAATTCATGAATAGAGGAGTAGGCATGATGCTCTTAAGTTATCAAAAATAAGAGTGAAACAGGGAGGCTTGCAGGACAGTGCAAGATCAGTGAAAAATTAGAAGTAAAGGTTCTGCAGTGGATCTGTGAGCAGTGAGAGAAAAACAACCATGTCTCCAGATAAATGATGATAGAAAAGGCAAGAGAAATCTTCCCAGTTAGATGAAATTTATTTTAAAAAATGAGGTGCTCATAGCTAGCAGAGGGGAGCTAGAAAAATTCATGAAATGTAACCATTTGTCCATGAGATGAAAGACATCACTCGAGCAAAAAGATCCTTGGGTGTTACTTGATATGCTAATATTGTATACAATAACAGTTTCCAACAAGCAAGAAAAAAGCACATCAGTGACTCATAGATATGGATAAAACATTAGTGTGTTTTGATATGCATGGAAGCATCAAGATTATAACAACTGAAAGAAAAAGTATCCTGTCATGAGAAATATCATTTCACTGTTGCTTTAGTAGCAAAAGGATCAAAATTGAAACCTTTCATCATATTTTGGAAAGGGGTGCATGAAGTGAAGAGGCTGCGGAATGTTCCTGGAGATGATGTTCCAAGTTTCAATCAACAATCGGATGTCAGACAAGAAAATTTTCGAGTGACTGCAGAAAATCTATGGTAAGTCTTCTTCTCCAGCATAAAGTGCTTGTATAGGATTTGTATTGCTGCCACATCAGCAATACAAATCTTTATTAATGTTTCTTTGATGTTCCGCTATCCTATCCTTGATGGACCTTCTGTGCGCTCATAAGAAGAGCCTTTTCGCATTGTAACACCACCACAGACAGAAGAGACGAGCTGAATTATATATATAAATTGGCCAAGAACTACAGAGTCAATATTAACACAATTATCCGACAAAACAAGACACACCACACGAAAAGTATTCTACCCATTAATGAGGAGTTTATAGCGTTGAAATACCAGCCACCACTGTGTAACATCTTCAGACATATTGGACAAGCCACAAACAAACGAATCATATTTAAAAGGAATCCTACCATCTACCAGCTCTTAAGATCCGATAAGGACGAGGCCAACAGAAATGCACTTCCTGGGGTTTATGAAATTCCCATTACCGACACACGACGACAAAATAGCCTGGTATATATTGGAGCCACAGGAAGATCCATCAAGGATAGGATACTGGAACATCAAAGAAACACTAATAAGGAACAACCATGCACAGCACTGGCCACCTACGTGTTAGCCAACCCACAACAGGTCAAAGCAGAATGGGACCAAACATGGCTTTTACAAGTAGTTCGAGACATTAAGCACCGCTGCTATGCAGAAGCATGGCAGATATGAAAAGCAGCCCATAAAGGTCGCTCTGTAAACTTCAGGGACTCCACTAAAGTTTCTGTGGCTTGGCGTTCAAGCTTACTTTAATACAGGGTGGGCCAGCGAAAACGAAACGGCAGAGTGTTCGTGTTCGTCCAAGCAAAGCGCTCGGACAGGTCGATTTTATCTCGAGGGGACATCTTTTGCAATAAAGTTTTTGCGATTCTGAATATTAACTAAACAAACATTTTTTTCGAAATACATGTTTGTTTAGTTAATACAACAATAAATGAGTTTTTAAAATTTTTTTGTTGTCTGTTGTATTCAGAATCGCAAAAACTTTATTGCAAAAGATGTCCCCTCGAGAAAAAATCGACCTGTCCGAGCGCTTTGCTTGGACGAACACGAACACTCTGCCGTTTCGTTTTCGCTGGCCCACCCTGTATATGCCCTCTGTTGTTTTACTTTATACTTCGGAACCCGTAGTATAATGGTGGATGTTATTCACTCCGATCCCGATGTCTTACCATTATTTTATTTTTTTATTTTTATTTTGTTTTTCCAGTACTTTATGTATTTTTATGTGCATATTTTTAACTTTAGCTATGTTTCAAGATGATGCATGTGATTTTGCAACAGATTAATGTTTAAAAACATTCTAAAGCTTGTTCGGTTTGTATTCATACTATGTTTTAATTTTACATTGTTCTTTTCTTGAGAAAGGACTTTGAACAAGACCGAAAACATTCGAAATGTTAAAGTTTGGCTGCACTATTTAAACGTTTTTGAGTAGGTGTTTAGTTATTATATTATGCAGTCCCAGAAGAATTATAATTTGGTATTGCCGGCCAAAAAATACAGAACCATAGTACTGAAGTTATGCAGAATCATTAACTTTATGCTTACAAGTAATGTTGTTGTATAGTATTGTGCTTTCTGTTAAGTAAGGAATTAAATAAAAAAGGAAAATTCTTGTAAATTACCCACAGTTTTCATTATTTGGAGAGAGAATAGGTGGAGGAAACAATGGTGGTGGTAGTGGTGGAAAGAAGATTGAAATGTATTTCCTCCTTTTTTATCACTAGTTTTGATGCAAAATTCTGCAAGAATGGAATGCCATAATGCCATATGCTAGGTATATTCTGTCTAAAAGACACCTGGCATCTATTGAACAAAATATTTCATAATTTATAGAATACTGTAAATTATGAAATAGTGTGTAATTATTTGGAGTTAAATTAATATAAATATATTATATTATAATATTATATTATATATTATATATTATATTATTATTATTATCATCATTATTATAATATAAATATATAAATAAATATAAATAATATAAATTTTTGATTACATATTTTGAATTTTTCAACATTAATTTTACTTTCAAAAATAACTTTTGATTATTTAGGATATTCATAATAATAAATATTAATTGAAATATAACAATAACATTGAAATATTACATTAAATAAAAATTTTTAAATTACCTTTGCAGATTCTAACTCTCTTTCCAATGCTTTAAATTTAATTCTTTCTTTCACTCTAGCTTTAAGAACTTTCTCATCAGTTTGGTTTTCTATATCCTTTAAAGTTTTCTTGAGTTCATTTCTCTCTGTTCTTTCAGATTCAATTTCTTTTTTTAAATTCACTGATTCATCATGCACGCGTACTAATTTTTCTTGCAATTCCCCATTTTTTGTAGCAAGTTCAAATCTAACTTTTTCTAGTTTTTGCACACTTTCTTCTAAAGTCTTTACCTCATCGTTTTTATTCTGTAACAATTTATTATATTTATCTTCAAGTAATTCAATTTGATTTTTCAATTGCTGACTTTCTTCCTTCCATTCATTTTCTTTACTAATAAAATTTTCCTGCATTAAACGCATTTCATCTCTGGTAACATCTAATTGATCAATCACAGATTTACCTTTACGATTCAGATCTTCAGTCATCAACTATAAAAAAACGTTTATTAGAATAAGCCATATTTGAAAACTATAAAATCTGATTTATGAGATTCTCTATCATCTGTTAAACATAATGTATAATTTCTAAACAAAAATATAAAGTTACTAATACAAAATATATCTTACATTTAATTTATTACATTTACAATTATATTTATTATAACTAATATGAAGTGTATTATAGAAAATATGAGTTGTATGTGCAGTTATGCAAATTAATTACATTAGTATAATTAGACTAGTTTGAAGACTGCCATTAATTCATGAATTATTTAAATGAGAAACAATAATAATCACATTGCATACTCTTTATTTTTATTTATTATATACATTCAACTATTTATTTAAAGAATTCAATTTTTGATATTATTATAAAGTTCATTCATTTTGTTTGCCTCAGTTTATAATGGGCATCTGTTCCAATAGTCTAGTTGTAAGTCCTTATAACTGCAAGTCCACCATAGTATGTGCAAATTAAAACATGATGTCAGATGGTGAGAGAAGTCACATGACCACTACAAACATATCGTACTGAGAGACTTTATATGACTATAAACAGTATTGCATGTCAGTAATGATAAAAACAAAATGTACCTTATGTTTAATTTATTACATTTACAATTACATTTATTATAGTTAATATAAAATGTGTTATAGAAAATATGAGGTTGTATGTACATTTATACAATTTGTAGCATTTGTTACATTGTTTTATTTTAACTGTATTTATCTTGTGTTTGACAACATGGCTACTATGAATACTTTATGGGACAACTGCTGTAACTTCACAGAGCTGAGAAGTTGTAAGTCAAAGTACATTTATATTTTACTGATTACAGTTGTATGTAAAAACTAAATACAATTCCTTAGTAAAACACATGGGAAATTCACCAATCAATAATACAGTCAAGTCTGCATAAGTCGACATTCCAAGGGGAAGTGGAAATGTGTCGAGTTATCCAATGTGACGACTAAAGCAAAGTTGGAAAAAAAACCACAAAACTACAATAATAAAATACAGTAGTAGGTTATACAGTAGTATAGGCTTACAATACATTGTGTCCTCCATTTAAAATTACTCTGTAAATGAAAAACTGAAAAATTTGTTTAGTGTTGTTTGTTTTGAGCACTTAACTGTCTCGACTTTCTTTTTCAATGATCACGAATGCCTTTAAAAACATCATCTTCTCAATTGTCAATTGTTGGCAAGTAACATCTAAGGATTCTTAATGCCTCTGGCATGAGAAAATGCAAAATTGGATTCTGGTGTAATGTTGATGTAGATTGTATATTTTCTTTTTGTTTATCTGTTATTATTTTATACATAAAAATACATAAAATGTTAAGGCATTTTTATTAATATGTGTATATATATTATGTAATAATATATATATATATTATATATTATATATATATATATATTATATATTTAATATTATTATATATATAATAATATTAATATATTATTAAATATATTAATTATATATTAATAAATAAATCGACTCCCCCTCCTGAAAAAAAATGAGTTTGCACCACACGTGCAGAGTGAATTCATTTTTTCAGGAGGGGGTGATGACTTATCAGTGTGTGGGACAGCAAAAGTATGTCGACTTATCCAGTAGTGACGAGTTAAACGGTGTTGAATAAACTGGAGTTTTTAACATTAATGCCTTTGTAAGTCAGCCGGGACCACAGAAAACTGACTACTTAAGCGATGCTGTCGAGTTATCCAGGTGTCGACTTATGCGGACTCGATCGTATGTTTTTGATCAAAATATAGAATAAAATATAGTAGAATAGAATAAAATATGTTTTCTTTAATAATATTTAAGTGAATGTATATTCAATAGAAAATCAGAAAAGTGTCATTAAAACTCAGGAGGATGAGTAATGGCATAGTAATTTTGGCACACGAAACCTCCAAGTCAGAGGCAACAGTACTGTGACTGCCAACACTGAGAACATAAGACAACAGACTGATAAAATGGTGGCTTCTCTCTAGCAATGCATGAAGCAAGAGTGTTGCAGTGTTGTCCAATTTTTTGCAAAAACCAATCAACATCCACTGGCACATGCAGGTACAGTAAGGAGACAACTACATGAGTTGCACTCAAGTGTATGAGTACAGTTCTAAGATTCCAAAAATAGTCACAGTTCTAAGGAAGATTCTCAATGGCAGGGACTGCAATGAATGCCAAGGGAATCTTCCATAGAACCATGGATGTTTTCAGAACCTTATAAATCTACTTGTACATTTGTGTGCAAGTCATATAGTTGTCTCCTTACTGTATCTGCATTTGCCAGTAGATGTTGATTGGTTTTTGTCAAAAATCAGACAACACTGCAACACATTCGCTTCATGCATTCCTGGAGAGGTGACACTATTTTATTGGTCTGTTGCCTCTGACTTGAAAGTTTCGTGTGTCAAAATTACTATGCTATTGCTCATCCTTCCAACTTTCAATGGCACTTTTTCAGTATTCTATTGAGCATGCCATTTAATGATCAAAAAAAAGGTATGACTACTTAAAATAAGATGTATTACCAAATATTTATTTAAACCAACAAAATTAAAACAGATTAGTCTTTGTGTAAACAGATCATCACAAAAATATATGGTATTAAATTGGAATTGTTCCAGATTTCTAAAAATATTGTTAAAACCATATGCAAAAATATACAGTACCTGTATTGCTTGATTACGAGTTTTCAATACTTCATTCTTTTCTTTAATATGTTCTTGTAAATCTATTATCGTTCGTTCTTTCTCTGAAATCAAATCATTTAATTCCATAATTTTGGAGTCTTTGTATACCATTTGAGCATATAGTTCTTGCACATTGTGTGTATCTTGCTAAATAATAAATAAAACAAATAATGTAATTTTTAAAAAATAAATACAAAAAGATTATCAGTAGCTATCTACTCTATTTTCCAACAAACAAAAGACAATAAGAAATCTTTGATTAATATTCTTAATTAAAAAATTCATAGAAACAATAAATATAAGCAAGAAATACAATATAAATATATTTGCATTATTAAAACATGCATTCAACAATAACAAGATAAATACAATATTCAAGGAAAAGTATTTTTATATTTAATCTTACTATCTTCATTATCCATGAAATCATCAAAATGCTCTGAATGATTACATAATGTAATACAAAATAAAATCATAAAACATTTATATCAAAATGTAGTTTTTTTTTATGAATACAGTTCATTAAATAATAAATTTTAGTAATGAAATAATTCTAATTATAAATTATTCAGTGTTCTTTACATAGTAAAACATCTACATAAGAATAAAGAGATTAAATATGATAAATTGATCATTGACTGATAAATATTGCAGTTTATCAATCAAACAAAATTCTATTTTATATTCATCTAGTTTAATCTGGAAAAGACATATATATTAGTTTTTAAACTACAGTGGACCTTCGTTATAGCGCTGCTCACTATACCGTGCACTCGGTAAAAGTATTTTGCATGCATAATCTATACTATCTTCATTATCCATGAAATCATCAAAATGCTCTGAATGATTACATAATGTAATACAAAATAAAATCATAAAACATTTATATCAAAATGTAGTTTTTTTTTATGAATACAGTTCATTAAATAATAAATTTTAGTAATGAAATAATTCTAATTATAAATTATTCAGTGTTCTTTACATAGTAAAACATCTACATAAGAATAAAGAGATTAAATATGATAAATTGATCATTGACTGATAAATATTGCAGTTTATCAATCAAACAAAATTCTATTTTATATTCATCTAGTTTAATCTGGAAAAGACATATATATTAGTTTTTAAACTACAGTGGACCTTCGTTATAGCGCTGCTCACTATACCGTGCACTCGGTTATAGTGCGGGCGATGTTTGCGATGCGATAAGCTCAAACATGTTTATACAAGTCCGTGTGGCATTAGTGAGTAGCGCATTTTATTGTTACTGCGTATTGAGTAATTGTGTATGTATTGAGTTCCTGAATGTATTTTGAATAGTGTTTAATTATTGTATGCATGATGAGTAAAAGAAAAGCTTACAGTGTGAAAGAAAAGCTTGACATTATTGCTAAAGTAAAGAGGTGAACCGCGTTACACCGTGCCGCTCGGTATAACATGGTTCACCTTACAATGCGGGTGTTGTTTCCTGCCCAACATGCGCATTATATCAGGGGTCCACTGTATTTACAAATTGTACAAAAATTAATTTAAAATGTTCTCTGTTTAAAAATCTTGTTTATGTAATTACTTTTTTAAGAAGCATTGAAAATATATCAGATTCAATGTGTTTCCAATAATAAACTGCATTAAATCATAATACATAATATTGAATAAATGCTTAAATTTAAGTTTCTTCAAATTAATAAATTTTTATGCATATCATATTGTTGTGCATATAAGAACATGCTCTTATAGATGAAACAAAACTGAACTGGTATATACAGGATAAGTCGAGTGGAGGGGGAAATAGGTTGGGAATGATAGTATGAATCATTGTAAACAAAAACTTTATATGAACATGGCTATTATTCTTAGGAACTTTTGAAATACAGCTATTTGTAAGTTGTTCACATACAACAATAATAATTAATGATACATGTGTTACATTCATAACAAATGCTCAAAAATTGAATTCAACCTCAACACATTTTACAACTTGTGTCCGAAGACAATCTGTCATTTCTCTGAGTTACTTTGTACTAACCATGTACAAAATTCAGCATCTCCTGGAAACATATGTTGATATGCTGAGAGTATAAGAATCTAAGCCAAAGTGATTTTCATATACCTCAGTGAATGAACTAAACTTGGATGTCAACAATGAAGATGTTAATGAGTTGATTGAATCTCACTCAGTACCTCTGTTAAATGAATACTTAATTGAGCAACAATGAAATACACAATGAAAGTGAGGAAGAAGAAGCTGATAAAAACATCAAGATTTTGACAATTAAAAATATGAATGAAGCCTTCATGCATCTTGACAAATTTTTGACTATCATGGAAGAATGTGATCCCAATGGAGAATGTATATCTCAAGTACATAGGGCAATTGAGAAAGACACAGATTGTTATAGAAATATTTATCAAGAAAAGAAAAGAAGGGATGGTATTCAACTAACTCTTGACAAGTTTATAAAGAAAACACCCAAAGCACTTAAACACGCCTCGTTAACTTCATTATGTATACATATTGAGAAATAAATACTTTAAAACAATTTTTAGTGCATATTTTCTTACATCCCTCTACTTTTGAACATTCTACATTCGCACACACTTTCAGGAACCAATTATCTGCGAAAGTCGAGGGCCATCTGTAATTTGCATTGACACATTGATACAATGCTTTTGTAAGCAAAAACTAACATACATAGTAAGAGCATGCCCTTATATGTGAAATATGCTTTTATAAGCAAAGCAGTATGAATTTCAAAAATTCAAAAACAAGCAATGTTCACACATAAAAGAATGCTCTTATTTGCACAGAAATATGGTAATGAGCAGTTGTGAAAATATCATTTATTAATACTAAATATTAAAACAATTTTTTGAAGTTTTACTCATAAATAAATTTATTAGCTTTGTATCAATAGCATAATATTAAATATTGATCTAAATTCAATAAATGAGAAAAAAAATTTCTAGAAATATCTGCCTTACTCAGTAATATATAAAATACATCTTAAGTGATGAAGAATGATAATTTTATCATCATCCATTACTTAAGCATCATTGAAGACTATAATTTTAAAACAAAACAATAACAAATAAAAATTTGAAAATTGTGAAATAAAAAGTGCTATCTTGGTTACATGAAAAAAAATAAAAAGTAAGAAGATATCAAAACAGAAAGTTTTAAAATAATTCTTGAATATCAACCTTATAATTTCCTTCAGAATTAGTAGATTTTAATTCACTCTTCAAAGATTTGATGATATTCTCTTTATCTTCTAACTGAACTTCAAGATTTCTTAACTGATTCTCCAAAATAGTTTTATCAGCTATCAATTCTTTTTCTGTTTTATCAAATGTTTGTTTTACATCTTCCAATTGTTTTTTTAACATTATAACTTTTCCTCTTTGACTTTGTTCATTATTTTCTATGGTATCAGATGTTGTTTCAGCTGAACTTTCCTTGAAAGAAAAAAAAAAATATTTAATTTATATTATAAACTTTCATTATTCTCATATTTAACCAAACTATAATTTATATATTTATATTATTTAAATACACAAAATGCAAATAAAAAATTTCTTTTATAAAACTCAATTATTAAATTTTTGTTTAAACACATATTTTTAAAAATTAAAAAAAAAATATAAAAGTTTAGAAAATTTGGTGCATTGTATAAATCAATGGTCTCCTGTGAAGGGTCATGTGAGCTGTAAAAGACATGTCTGGAAGCCATACATGAAAAATATATCAAAGATTAAGACTTTTATTTCTGAATTACAACAGACATAAATCAATGTGAAATTTGTGACTGCTTTTTCAAAACAATGTCATCAAAATTGGGAAAAAAATTTTGTGGTATTCAATCTCTTTTATATATTTCATTTTTCAAAAGATTTGTTCTTGAAGAAAGGAAAATAGAAACTACCTCTCATGCAAACTTCTTAATACTTTTAAAATTTTCTTCTGGCAGAGATCTGTAAAAATTTCACAAACTTCTTTCTTTGAATAAGTTCCATAAAAATCATTTGCAACAAAGTTTATTAATCCTAGTTGACTTTTCAATGCTTTGAACTAGTTCAAATGCTGATGATAAAATATGTTAGTGAAAACAAGCAATGAGGTTGAATAAATATGCTTTGAGAGCTGTAAATTAGAGTCAGTGGCACACTCAAGATTTAATTTACAGTTTAACATTAATTAATTAAAAAATGCCAGGACGAATAATAATACATTACAAAATTGTAAAGAAATTCAGATAGAAAAATAAAAAATTTATTAAAACTATTAGTAACAAAATATTTCTACACTTACCTCAACTGAACTAATTTTATTTCTTTCTTTTAACTGATTGGTTAATTGAGCTATTTTAGCTTTTGACTGTAATTTGAGTTTCTGATATTTTGAATATGAATCCTAAATTAATAATTGAATTTTATCATCATATAGATTAAAACAAAATAAAATTTTAAAAATTTCCTAAAACAAAAATTAAATTAACTTTTTAT
The DNA here is from genome assembly GCF_030686945.1 of Centruroides vittatus. Classification (NCBI taxonomy): domain Eukaryota; kingdom Metazoa; phylum Arthropoda; class Arachnida; order Scorpiones; family Buthidae; genus Centruroides; species Centruroides vittatus. The sequence goes on from NW_027122456.1 coordinate 4,603,334, forward strand.
ATTAATACGAACAATCAAAACATCTCTCAGATATTTCTTTAAAAACTCAATTAACTAAATATATAAAAAATTTTATGCTTTAATAATAAATAATTACATCAAATAAATAAAATATAAATTTGAAATATTTTTTTTATTTAAAGAAAGTGTAAGCAATTTTATATATAACCATAAAAATTGTAATTATAAAGAATCTTGTCTACTTTATAGCTCCTCTACTTTATAGCTTTAAAGTCCTCTTCATATGTCTTTTTTCTATACCAAGAGACGGAGCCTAACATATCTAGAACAGACCACCAATGAAAAATTTCTGGAATTCTTCACTAGCCCAGATTCAATCCCAGGTTCCCAGAGTGGTAGGTTGATGTCTTAACTGCCTCAGCCATTTGGCCAAAGTACAACTTAACACATTCAGTGCTGAAGACATCTTAGAGCATTTTACACTGCCATGTCCAATATGCTAAGGATGCTCTTGTGCGTTCTCAGTTTGATTATATTATCACTCAGGAAAATTTTATTCTTTATTTTTAAAAAAGAAAGTTTATTTTTATCATTTATTATATACTTCAAACTCTGCATACACTTCAAAACACTCTATATATTAATTCTTTATCGGTACAAACCAAGTATCACATCTTACTTTGTAATGTAAAAAAATTCCTTAGACACTTTTAACATATGTATTATGATTTAAAAAAAAAAAAAAACCTTTTTTTACTTTCACATATTGATAGGAAAATCAGTTTTTATACAGGCAGTGAATATGTGAAACATTCTCTCATCTAGTTACATCTGTCATTTCCCTGTGCAATAGAATGGGACACCCCTCTGTAATATTCTGTATAATGAATCTATTACTTAATCTGTCTATATTTAATGATTTAATTTTATATATATACAAATGATTTGTAGATTTGATGAGTTTAAAATGTTTACTTCAAGTGTTAATATATACACAAATTATCAATTTTTTGGTAGCTAAGTAGGATGATTAAATTCAAACTTGAAAGAAATGGCCATCTTCCAATTTGACACCAGCAATTTGATGCATCTCAGTTTGATAGAAGATTTATTTGACATGAGTATCAGAAGAAAAAAATCATAAGAATTGACTTTATTTTCTTGGTTAAATAAAAATTTTTGTAAAATCAATATTATTTTCTTTACCAAAGGATTCGTATATAATTTTTAAGTTTTTAAATAATTATTCATTTACATTGGAAATGAATTAATATCTCATAAATTTAAAAAAAATTAATTATGTTATAAAAGGTAATTTGCTATAATTATACCTACTGTATACTAATTATAATTAGAATACAGTACATTTTACAAGACTACAATTATGATTGCTATAATATATTGTAAATGACCCTGATAATGAAGAGCTCTCAAGCTCAAAAAGCTTATATCTGTTATTTGACACTAATGGTCAAAATTATCATTGTCTGAGAGAGTATTTCAACCAATTCTTTGTTTCATTTTAAAATATTTTGTATGTAATTAATTCTTTCAGAATATTGAAGGCAGAACTATATGTTTTCATAAGATTTGTTGTGGATGATGGCATCTGTTATTTAGTGTCCATTATTTAGAGGTAAATATAATAGATAACCTATTTGACGGGTCTGGGGATTATAAAAATGTTTGTTAAGTGGAGGTGTGGTGTCCATTAATGGAGGTTTCATCGTAATTAGTTAAATTTCACACTAAGCAACAGTTAAGTTTCCTTATAAGCAAACAGCTTATACTTTTTCACATTAATTAAAAATTGTTTTTGTGAATTTCTTTTGAATTTTTATTTATTAAATGAATAGAAAATTAATTAAATAATATGAAATGAATAGAAAATGTCATTATTACAATATTAGAAATTTTTCATAATGAAAATGATTCTTAAACAAATAAAAGTTTAACATACCTCTAATTCTTTATTTTTTGCTTGAAGTTCTGTTTCATTTTTACGTACTAGTTCTTTTAATTGTGCTATCAGAAGTTGTTGATCTTCTACAAACTCCATTTTTATTTTATGCTATATCATTAATAGAATAACATTAATTTTATTTCTGGAATATATAATAATTCTCCAATATGAAAAATTAAACTGCTTTTAGTATAATACACTTCACTCCTTACAGAAAAGTTAATAAATTTGTTACATGACAAATTTTCACTCATTTAATTTAAACAAAACATAAATTTCAATAAACATTTAAATTTGATTTTATTATTTCAAACAAGTTTTCATTGACAAATTTGGAAATAAATATCTAATATATAAAAGTTATAAAGTGATTTTTAAAACTGTTTAATTTAATAAAATTTATGTTTAGCTGAAAGCATTTTCATTAAAGGAAATTATACAATTAAATAATAATGTAAAAATATAAATTTATCAAATGTTCATCTTTAAACAATTACATTTAATTAAAAAATAATCTTTCCTATATTATATTTTCATTGTTCAAAATTAACTATACAGTCTAATATTTTTAAGAAAATTACAATAAACATTTATTATTATTTTTCCCAATTACTCATAATTTAATTTTTATAATAATAAAACAGTAGTGCTTCATTCCAGTTACAAAGGCAAACTTAGTTTATAATGGGAAATAAGTAGATAATGGATATATTCCTTGTAAAAGATGTTTCTTGTTAAGAAAAGAGTGCAATGAAATTAAAAATCAAAATTACAGAATGAACAAAGCATAACAATTTTCACTTGCCTGAAAGCAAATTAGTATTGTTTTATGAGAGAACTTTTGGTTCTTTAAGTTAATATCTACATTTTATATGCTTTAAATGAAAATAATGCATTAAATGAAATTAGTCTTTTCCAAATGTTTATTAGTTAGACATAATCTTCTCTCTATCAGGATATTCATAAGCATACATCTTATCAATAAAATAAATAAATTATCTTATTTATCCATGATTACACTTTGAATACTTTTTCCTTAATGGGAGATATCATATTATTCTTTACATATTATGGTTTATATTTTAATCTATTGATAAAGCATTGATTAAAAGTTGTACTCCAAAATAGTTTAAGAGAATCTTTGTTTTTTTTAATCTCTAATCTTCATCATTATTCTTAGACAAATTATATTATAGAAAAGTTCTATTAACAGATTTCCACAGTAATAATAAATTTTTTTGCAACTTCAAGGAACACTTGAAACCCTCATGTTAGTGAAACAGATTCAATCTTTCATTTTCCAATACCAACAATATAAAATTGTTATCATTCTCAATAATAATAGTGTCCTTGTAATTCTACCACTCCGGTTATCTGGTTTTACGTAAGTTTGTTTTTGTATTTCATCCCGGTGTGTGAAAACGATTAATAATAAAGTCTTTCATGAAGATTATAGTCAATAATAGAAATCAGATATAGTCTAAATCAAGCCTAGATCACTATCTATGTCAGCTTTTGCCTTTTGGATAAATAGTTTCATTGTTGTCTACATCAAAAACTGTAGTTTACACATGGATAGAAGTAGATCTAAATTTTCAATTTAGAATTACACTTTGCTTTTGAAATTGGACCTAAATGTTTAACCAACTGTCTGAACTGTGTTAGCTCTAAAAGATTTCTATACATGACAACATTGTAATTGTATGGAATAATATCTCAACAAATAGAACATTATAAAATATTAATGAGAATTTTTATAAAATATAATTACATTTTATAAATAATTGTAAATTAGAAGAAAAATAAAAAACAATAATTTCAGATAATTTTATTCTAATTTAGAATTTAAATATCAAATAGACATCCACAACTGCTGTAAAAATTTGGAAATATTAATTAAGAAATTCTTAATTAATATTTCCAAATTATAGTCCAATTATTTACAGCAGTTGTGGATGTCTATTTGCTATACATTGGGTTTCGATTGGTGTTTATATTTGTATAAATATCAAATTCTTACTATATTCTAATTGTTCTTATTCTACATTCTATAATCCTAAACTATTAAGGTTGAGTGTTTCATCCATCAATTCCAACATTCAAAGATTATCAATGACAAAACAATTTTTATTAACTACATTTTGTTATTGCACATGTATTTTGGACTGATGAATTCTAATCAACAAATTCTATATTGTTAACTTTTTTATAAACAAAGAATTGGCAATAATTTTATAAAACATAATGTACATAATTTCTGATTTTGAAAATTAATGTTGTCTATATTGTATAACACAAATTATCATATATGGACAAAAAAACACAAAATAAGTAGTTTGTCACAAAAAGATAAATATATGAATTATTTATTTTATAGTAATATTGGTAGACATTGACCTGCTTAAACATTCCTTTTAGTATCTCAATGTTTTGTTGGTGGAATTGTTATAATAGACTAAATTCTTTCAGTATTTAACTTCTAAAAATGCTGAAAGTGCTACACTTCTAAAAAGACAATAGAACTATTCCTTCATTTTTTAAAATAAAATTATAAGCTATCAATATAAATATTTTGAAATTTTGTTGAGGAATATTTTGAAATTTTGTGGAGAAATAATTTAATATAAATTACTCGGCTAAAACATATTCTTATTATGGAATGCATGCCAACTGAATTAATTACATTTTACTCTTTCCTGACTTGTTATGTATATAACTCAGCAATGTATTGAAAAATTGTGTCAAATTTGATCCTCTTGGATTTTTGCAAATCTGAACATTTTCAGATTCCCTGAATCCAAAACGTAAAAAAAAAAAAATAAAAACGGAAAAATTTCATAGGTATGTATGTTGGCATCTATTTCATTTAATATCTCAGGATGGGATAATGATTAAGAAACAGAATTTTGCATGATAGATTGTATATAAGGGACATTGATGCTATTAAATTTTGGTCATTAAATGTCAAAGAGGAGGTCACATTAGAGCTCAAGGGAGGTCACATTGTATCTCAAGTGGTGTAAATAAATAACGACTAACCCGTTACAAAGCTATACATCCACAAGAGCTGAATTATCGGGCTAGAGTTGGCTATAATAAATAAATAATTAATATGACAATTTGGCACTAGAGCTTGGCGTTAGGCGCCATTTCTTACTAAACTTAATAATTATAATTAAATTAAATAAATAATTTTAATAATTTGGAACTGGAGGAAAAGAAATCGGCCCAAAGCGGGACTCGAACCCACAACTTCTGCTATCCGTGCAGACACGTTACGAGTTACGCTACCCGGACCTTCGGTCCGATCTCCTCTTCCAGTATATATAAGCTAACACGACGACCATCGACGGTCATTACAATGCTGGCTGGGGACACATCAAGTGTCCACGTCCTCCCAAGGCACTCAACCGGCCATCGCAACCCCGGCAAGGCATATAAATATAAATAAATAACAACTAACCTGTTACAAAGCTATACATCCACAAGAGCCGAATTATCGGGCTAGAGTTGGCTATAATAAATAAATAATTAATATGACAATTTGGCACTAGAGCTTGGCGTTAGGCGCCATCTCTTACTAAACTTAATGATTATAATTAAATTAAATAAATAAATTTAATAATTATAATTTAATAATTTAATAATTTAATAATTAAGCTAACACGTCGATGGTCGTCGTGTTAGCTTATATATACTGGAGGAGGAGATCGGACCGAAGGTCCGAGTAGCGTAACTTGTAACGTGTCTGCACGGATAGCAGAAGTTGCGGGTTCGAGTCCCGCTTCGGGCCGATTTCTTTTCCTCCAGTTCCAAATTATTAAAATTATTTATTTAATTTAATTATAATTATTAAGTTTAATAAGAGATGGCGCCTAACGCCAAGCTCTAGTGCCAAATTGTCATATTAATTATTTATTTATTATAGCCAACTCTAGCCCAATAATTCGGCTCTTGTGGATGTATATCTCAAGTGGTGTGGACTTCATGAAGATTTTATTCATTGTTAGCATTTACAACTTTTCTTTTTTATAAAACTCATCTCTATCTTCAAAATTAGGTTTTTGCCATTTTATAATAATTAATAATATAAAAATTATTTTTTAACAAAATTGTCTGAGATGCTAAACAATACAGTTAAATTTCTCTTTTTCTCCTAGATAGTTTCTCATCACAAGCAAAAATTTTTTAGTTCAAAAATAGCTGTTTCACATTCTATTTTTTGATTTAAAAAATTTTTGTTTATGGTGGATCTGAAGGCAGAATGTTGAATTTCTTAAAAAGTTTTTCCTAATTAAAAATATTTTAATCTAGGCTTCTAGAAAATGTAAAGTGATTTATTTTCCATACAGCTGTTATACAGTTTCCTGGTTTTATGATTAAATGCAGTAAATCATCAAAATCTTTAATTTATTTGTTCAATTAGGTTAGAATCAATCTTTTAATAATAATAAAAATGTTTAATATATTTTAATAATATTCCTTTTATTTTTATTAGTATTAATCCTCTTCCATAATATAAATTTTAATCATCTCTAAAACTTCTTTAATAATATTTGCAAATTTTTTTGTATAAAAATTATAAAAAATTTTTCATCTTTTGTACAAATACTTTATTTTATTTTGCAATACAAATGAAATTATTTGGCTCAAGTATTACGGTTTATTCAACTATTGTATCTTAATATTTACATGTAATCCTCAAATTTAAAGATGATAAATAAGCACCTTTTTTAAAATAAAATTAATATAACTGATTCTTATTAATGAAATATTAAACTTAAAAATAAAAAGTCTTTTTAAAAATGTTTTATCGAGTGAAAAAGTGATAAAATCTTTAAATTATGAAATTCTTCTAGAAAGAACAAAGAAGAAATTTTTCTATTTAATAGATCTGACTGATCTATTAAAATAAGTATTTGCTAATATCTATTACAACTAAGTGTTCAGTGAAATATTTAAAAATTTCCAAAAAACAGTTTTGTACAAAATCGTCAGCTGTTGCTATTGTTCTTTTATATGTTAATAAAAGAATCCACACTTTTCCAACACCACTCCTTTATCAAAACAAATATTTTCAGTTACTTTTATGGCCTCCATCAACTTGAAATAAATATAAATTGAATATTTAAACCAACTGATCTAATAGCATTGCAATGTGAAATTTGAAAATCGAACAAATTTAAGCATTTTAAAATTGTAGCTGAGGATACATTCAAATAAATATAACTTTTTATATAAATACATTAAAATTAAAATAAAATAAATAAATAAATACACCTATATTTACAATACTGGAAATGAAATAATTAATTAACATAGATTATATTTTTTAATTTAAAGGTTTCATCCTATGTTTAAGATACATTATCAATTGCTTGGCAGTCATTAACTGATAACCAGTGGCAACAATACACACAATCAACCACTTAAGCATAGTATGAAACCTTTAAATTAAAAATATAATCTATATTAATTAGTTATTTTGTTTCTGGTATTGTAAATATAGATGTGTTTATTTACTTTATTTTATTTTAATTTTACTGAATTTATATAAAGAAGTTACATTTATTTGGATAAATCCTCAGCTACAATTTTAAAATATGTAAATTTGCTCAATTTTTAAATTTTGCATTTCAAATGCTAAACACTGTTAGAAGGCCATTAGATATATTGGTGTAAACATTCAATTTATATTCATTACAACCAGATGCAGGCCCTAAAAGTGGCTGAAAACATTTATTCTAATAAAGTAGTAGTACTGGAAAAGTGTGAAAGATATCTTTTATTATCGACTGATTCCAGATTTTAGGAGTGCTTTATCTTTTATGTTATTACAGAAAATTTGATGATACTAATAATATGAATTAATAAATAGCTTATTGTCATCAAACTGTGTTCTTAATTTATTTACATTATATTTTTAGTGCAAAAGAATTTCAAATACTGTAAAATATATTAAATAATCAATATTTTTAATTTTATATAATACTGATGAATTAATAGGACTCTAATATAGAAAAATATATACAGATTGTTTTTATATAGTTCTAAATCTTTATTTACCTTTCTTCAGATATTTCAAATTAAATACTTTTTATAATATATTCTTCAATACATCTCGTATATTCCATTTCCTCCTTTATGCACTAGAAATAAATATTTTAAAATAATTAAACTAGTCATAACTTTAACTAAGAAACAATAGCAATATGCTTACACAAAGCATTGCAAACTGTCTATTAAAATGAAATAATGAGGACAATAAAGAAAGAAAGAATTACATATTTTTAAAATTTTTGTTTCAATTTTTACATATTTGAGACACGGGTACAAAGGGGTTAAACAATGCCCACCGTAGAATGTATTATTTGATATTTTTTATAAAGATATTTGCTTACAAATTTGAAAATTATCATTCATAATTTATAAAAATAAATAATATAACAATTAACAAAAATCTGTTACAATCAATAACATTGATATAACTACTGTATTTGATATACTTTCACGTAACTGTTATAATTTGCACGAAAACAAATGCCGTTCCTTCAGCTAATCCATTGTAAATGTTATAAATTATATTGAATCCATTTTAACATAGAATATTTCAAGAATATTCAAATTATCAGTTGTAAATAATAGCTTGAACTTTGATCATTGCATCTAATATGGTAATATAAGCATTACCATATTAAACACTATAAATTTGAAGCTTAATGTCACTAAGATAATTTAATCAATGATATTAAATATTCTTTATTGAATTTATCAAAGAAACTGAATTAATTACAGGTTATATAAATTTAATATGTGAAATCTAATGTAAATTTTAATGTAAAAACAAACGACCACCAATTTTCAAAGCATATTTTAACAAATATGTCTTTGAAAAAAAAATTTAACATTACCTTTTTAAGTTTTTGTAAGATAATGTTAAGATAATGATCAAGTAAGATTTTTTATTTCAAATCAAAACTCTAATTTAATTTATAAGTGTAAATAATATTAAAGATCTCCCAAGCAATTTATGTATAAGCACATATTTATTAAATTCAATCTAAAGCATTATCAAACTTAATTTTTCTATTGTTCATTGAAACTTGATAACAACATGTGAAATATATATTAAATCAGAGATTCAAATTTAATAAGCACAGATTGTCATTATTTATTCTAGCTATTCCTCTCTCATTCGGGAATAAAAATGGGTGCAGACCAATCTAGAGCACCACAAACAACTCTATTATTAATATATTTTGCAGTACTCATTTAATAGCTTTTAGCTTTGATTAAGAATAATTATCAGAATTATTCCTTTTCCAGTTTATTTTCAACTTGTAAGCAAATATTTTTCAAAAAGGATGCAAAGCAGTCATAAAAATCAGCAATATATCTTGTTTCCTCCCGAAAAGCTATCTTTATTCCTGTAAAATGGTAATAAAATACATTTACTAGTACCATTCATAAACTAATTTGGGTGGGTAGTTTTACATGTAAATTCCTACAATACTTACATTAACACCTGCTACACAAACTCATATTCTTACTTAGATTTCTTTTGGACGATGTAAGAACAGGAGATATAATTAATTTAAAATTTTGACATAAGTCGAATCGATTATATTTTTCAAGGACAAAGTAGTTACCACGATCCAAACATCGAGGGAAAACAACATCCCTCCATGTTTGTAAATAAATGACACGCGTATTACGTACCCATACATGGATAACAAACGTTGCCAGAAAAAATTTCTCTTCAAACATAAAATTATTTTTTTTAAATATGATAATAATAATAATAACGCGAATTTTATTATTTGTAATCTCATCAGAGTATACATTAATATATCTTTATCAAATTACGCAAGTTTGAATTTAAAATGACTAATTATTCATTACTAAATTATATATTAGAACACTATTGAAAATGCTCAAGTTTATTTTTATATAGATTTTAACGTAAAATTTTTGTAGGCAAAATTAAAGATTTTTATTTCGTAATAAAGTTTCGGTTAAAATTATCAATTTATAAAAGAATAGCGCATAAAATCATATACTGTATAGTGATGAGTGATTTTCCGATATCCGATTTTTCGCTTGCAATTGCGTCGTCTCCATCCCCGTAATTTTAACGTTCTAACACCACTAATAAAATCGTAATTTTACCGCAATCTATTGAATGAGCGTTGATGTTTAAAAAAAAAAAAAAAAAAAACGTGTTAAATTCAAAGGCAAAAATTAATTTATTTATTTACCATTTTCAAATGTGATGTACGAGAAAAAATGAAAAAAGGTAATAGTGACGTGAACAGTGTTATTTTTACATTAACTGCGGTAGAGGCGGCTGGTGGCATCTAATATGGCAGCGCTCTCGCAGCAGGGGCGCAGCGTGCAACCTAAATACAGTAAAACCTCGATTTTACGGACTAATTCGAGTGAAGGGGTGTCTTAGGACCGCTAGGTCCTATTGCTGAACAACTGAAAGCGTGATTCGTCTGAGAATGTTACTTGACGCCATTTGTTTACACTTCAGTCGATGGATGAACTTTTTATTACTTTTTAAATTTTTTTATGTTTTATTTTTCTGTTTGCTCGGCGGCTTCTTAATCTCGAGAACGGAGTTCGATACACGAAACTCAAGACCAAATATAGAAAGCGTAGGGGCGGCATGTTCCGATTAATTACACATCGTTCAAAAAGATCTCCCCCGAAAGAAGTTAGAAAACGACCGGCAGGAGCAAGTTGATTACTATATTTACAATATAAAAAATTATATTTTTTAAAGTACTATAGGCTGCCAGCGTGCATGCACGTACTGCATACCTACAAAAACCGGCCCTGAGTTATTCCAAGACTTTGTCGGCCTCCCATCCATCTTTCCTATGTGTTATATATTTGGCCAAGTTTGGTTAGATTTGCTGAAATCCGGTGGTGTTAGAAATAATTGGCCATTTAGATCCTAAAACGCGTCGTGAACAAAATGGTGTCAATTTTTCACCGAAATAATATATTGTGTAAGAGATATGGTACATTGCAGACCAACTAAAAACGATTTATGTGCAAGTGTCCTGCGTACAATAAGAAACTGTTTATATGGAAGTGTCGCTACTTGTTATACTTTCAACACCTGGTATAACAAGGTGACGGCCGGATGTTTGAGCTGTTAAGACTTCGGTATACTGGTCTGACATCAAATTAGGGCTGTTGAAGAACCCGGGGCGGGGCGATCTGTACCTGGTGTGTCAAGACAGTCCGGCAGCCCAAATTGTGGATCTTCAGAAACCGACGATGGGTAAGATTAAAACGGCCCTCCATAACAACAAAACAAAAAATCACCAGCTGCCACATTGCAAGTGTGATGAAATATACGATGAGCACGAAGATCTTTAATTGATGATCTTAGGTAAGAGTTAGCAATACTGAAATACGAGCGAGATTTGTGCGCAGATAATTTCTTACCATAATAAATTTACAGAGAATTAACAGAAAAGTTCATCGCAAAGAGATTATTGATGCGAATGTGTGAAATTCCATTTAATCCATGCAAGATATGTGATTACCAGAGCCCCTTCGGCCGCCAATTTAAAGTGTTTTAATCTTTAAAATTGGCGTTTCCACTTCCCGGGACGAGGACCCAGGGGTTGGGGTTGGATTTGTGGGAAGCGAGTGTTCGGGTTGTTTCATTATGTCGAATCACAGAGAACGAGGCGCTTGACGTGTAAGTGTATGAGTGCGAGAATTCGAGTTAAGGTTAAACGGTGTATATCTTCGTGTACAGTGATGTTGTGTCCGTGTGTGTACGTGTGTGATCGAAGAACATCTTTCGGCGTGTCTAAAAACAGAAAAACAGTAAATTACGATACAAGAATAAGATATGTGAGAAATAAAATGAAAGAGTTCTTACCATCGGAGATTTCGGCAAATATTCGCTTGAACGATAAACGGCCGCTTCGTCCTCTTCGTGGTAAAGTTGGGGAGGAAAAAGTATCTCCCTCCCAAATGTTCCTACAAAACACAAAGACAGTGAGAAAGAAACAAGTTGATTCATTTATTACCTAAGGTAAAAATTATTACCTTTATCAGACAGTTTTTCTTTCCGAACAGTTATGAGAAGAGCGAAGGGCCTGACCTAGCCTAACCTAACCGCGGCCGGATGGCCGAGCGGTCAAGGTTAGCAGCCTACCGCCCTGGGGGACCCGGGATCGAATCCGGACGGGTCGAGAAATCCCCAGGAATTTTTCGGGGGGTGGTCCGTCCGGATATGTCGGTCCCCATCCCTCACCACCCGTCCGCCCCATTGTGGGCCTGGCCGAACCCATAATGGGCTTGCTGTAAGAGGCCCTCTTAGTGCCCACTGGGCGGATAGAGTTACAAAAAAAAAAAAAAAACCTACCCTAACCGGAAGATCAATCCTCATAACAGCTGTTTGGGAAGAAAGGTGGGCCGAATGTCGCGTCTGATGAGTAAACGTGTCACGTCCGGGTGGTCACAATCGAGAGTCAAGTCCGTTGTCGTCGACCGAGTGTCACGTTCGGGAGACAAGTCCGTGGGTCACGTCCGGGAAAAGGTGTCAAGTCCGGTAAGGATTAAATAAAAAACAAGATAAATTAAATTTAAGGTTTTAGTTTAATTGTTAGTATGACAAAAGGAAAAAAAAATTTAAAAACCTCTTGCCTTCTTATACTACGTTAGTAAATTGAAACTAAAACCTTAAATTTAAATGATACTTCAGAAATAGCAAAGGAAAAAGTCGTTCACATCTCTTGCGAAGCGACGCTTTTTCCTTCGCATCCTTGCCCACACCGAACGAGAGGATCCCACTCGTTGGAAAAGGGAGGAATGATCGAAACATTCCTCTCCTCCCAGTGCGGCAAAGATGATGTCGACAACATGGAGAATTTTCACTTTTCGGAACAAGTCCGAACAGCGAAATGCCTCCTCTCCGTTCAACGCGGAACAGAGAATGCTGTCGACATCTTCTATTCCTGAAGTCGTTTCCGTGAAGAAAGAACCCCTTCCGCAATTGATGGAATAGAGTTCCTCTCCCCGCTCAAAGGGGGAAAAGGCCCTCTCTTCATCCATTGCAGAAGGACAACGCCCTTCACACTTCATCTTCTTGGGCCGCAGCCACCGCCAAAACTGCCAGTCCTTCATTCTGTAAGGAAAGAAAAAAATATATCTTATATATAAAATTCTCGTGTCACAATGTTAGTTACCTTACTCCTCCGAAACGGCTTTACCGATTTCTACCAAATTTTATATGCATATTCAGTAGGTCTGAGAATCGGCTACTATCTATTTTTCATACCCCTACACCATTTCCCCCCTTTCAAAAATATATTTATATATGGATTAAGGCTTTTATGTCCAACAGATGGCGCTAACTTCCGACGACCTAAGTTTGCTTTCTGTGAGGCATTGTGCTTTTCTGTGAGAATGGACTGAAGCAGATCATTTTTTATCTATCTATATAAATAAAATATAACGTTCGTTTGTTCCTACCGATTCCTTTGAAATTTTGACACAACGTTGCATTCGAATACGCACGTGTTTTTATATAATAGTCCCCCCAGTGGGGGGACTATTATATGTCGAAATTCCCCCCAGTGGGGGGAGATGGACGGGATTAAGGCTTACCGTGAAGGAGTTCTTCACGGTAAGCCTTAATCCCGTCCATCCGCAAACTATCTAAACGAGACTAAACGCAAAAACGAGTCTAAACGCAAAAAAACCGCATGTAAAATAGTATAATAGAAGCCGAGTTGGCTTCTATTATACTATTTTACATGCGGTTTTTTGCGTTTTTAATTGCGTCAACAGATATATACATTAAAAAGGGATTTTTCGATATTTCCCAGCGGGAAAAGTGACGGGATTAAGGCTTACTGTGAAGAACTCGGCTTTTATTATACTATTTTAGATGCGTTTTTGATTGCGTTTTAATAGGGTACGTCAAGAGAATGTACACTAAGAAGGGATTTTTTGAAATTCTCCCCACGGGGGAAGTGTTATACATTTATAATAGATACATTTTGAGCCACAACAACGCGTGGCCGGGTCAGCTAGTATATATATATAATTATATTAATGGGATTCGGATATACTTAACGCAGAAAAACGTTCACGACGAATCGGAATTCGGATAGCTCGCGTTAGATCCTACCGGAAATTGCTAGAACGTTCCAACTGTATTTGCAGTAGAGACGACCGACCCGAAACGAAGAAACTCCCTTACGTGTAATTTGTATTTGTACGACAGAAAATTAAAGGCACGCCGCACGTAGCCATGCGGAAAAGGCACTCGAGCCCAAGTCGTAACAAGTGTTTCGTTCTAGAGCAATTTACCCTAACGTGTACGTCACATAAACGCAACGACGGCATTTAAAAGAGTTTCGTGCAAAGAAATTGCGAACGAGTCGACCAAAACACAAGACAAACGTACGAAGAAGCGAAACGTGCCCACAGCCCAACTCGCCATTCGGGACACGAACGTTTAAGTGGCACAAAGCATTGGCAGAGGGTTACGTAAGTGTGGAAGATCGACTGCACTCAGAAAAGACCACCTTGTGGAAAGAGACAAAGATCCTAAGGAAAAGAATTCTTTGTGTCCAGCCTGTATAGATAACTGTTAAGTGTATTAGTATTAAATGTGTTTGCAGACAATTTAATTCTGGCAAAATAAGCCATTGAAAAGCGTTGTAACTAATACATAAATTGCATGGAGAAGTCGGAGGTCAAAAGGCGAAATTTTTGACCTGTCGAAGGAACATCCCATGCTTCAGAATACGGTCTCCGTCCATCAATGTTACCAAAGTATATTTCAGTTAAAATTACGATGGAATTCGTATTTAAAGTTAGTATTAAATAATTTTTAATTGAATTTCTATAAATAATCCTTATTCTTTGACAGTGTTTATAAAATATAAATGAATTTATTAGGAAAATGAGCAAATACTTAATCCGTTTTCGGCGCTTCGGTCGCTTTCCAATGTGGCGGCTCGTTTAAAAGTCGTTTCGGATGGTAATTCACAAGATTTAAACGCAAATATGCCGGCCGATGTCGTCTCCGAAAGTTGGACGAAACGAAACGAAAATAAAA
This sequence comes from Centruroides vittatus, assembly GCF_030686945.1. Taxonomy (NCBI): domain Eukaryota; kingdom Metazoa; phylum Arthropoda; class Arachnida; order Scorpiones; family Buthidae; genus Centruroides; species Centruroides vittatus. Next base: position 4,618,360 of record NW_027122456.1, read on the forward strand.
TCTTACATCTAGCTAAATTCTAATGAAAATCTTACTTGGTGTAATGTCGGCGTCCAAAAGTCTTCTTAAAACCACGTTCGGGTAGCAAAGAACACTGAAAAAAGGCAAAAAACACAGCGAAAACAGGAGGAAAGAGCGCACACGTCCGTTTGGCAAGAGAAAAACGTGCAAAGTGACACAAAATCGTGTTGCAACTAGGGATTGCAATTGCTGGATCTCTCATCCAGCAATCCAGTTGGATCCAGCGCTGCGGATCCGCAAATACTCAATTAACTTTCTAAATAATTGCGCAAAAGTCTACGTTGTCGCGTTGCCGCTTTGCTAACTACTAGACTGCTACTAATTACTTACTCACTACTTTACTAACACTAATAATTAAATTACTTATAAATAAACTATACCTTAATCAATCCAGCAAAATTTAATAAAATAATAACGTATAACTCCCCGTTGTACGAGTCTCTTTTTAATATATGAGCCAATCACAGCCCGGCACGTGTGCAGTTTAGGGGCTACGGATGTTTGAAAGGTTTTCTTCCATAAAATTAATCGATTCTAGAATAATTTGACTCAACATTTCCAAATCACGTATAATTTTTTGGAAATAATCCATATAAATTATGCTATAAACAAAAAGTTGTTGGATTACTTACCGAGTGTGCACCGTTCGAAGGCGCCATTGCCTAAACTTGTATTCGTCGCGGAGTGACTCACCGAACGGCGGATGCGTTTCCTGATAAGTTATTCTTTCTGCGAAGAATTCGCTGAACTTTGGAGACATCATTAATAGAAATATAATTTTTATGGCCGTTGAATAATGTTGTAAATGTTGTTTTCACAAGAACTGTATAAAAATTTATCAATACTTTCCGCCTAAACTCTCCGTATATACGCGTGGCGCTGGACGGCGGCAAGTAGTTCGTCTGCTAGTCCACTATTGGTCCAGATTCGACCAATCTTGGCGCGACACGAGTCGGCGATGACGTTTTGCCGTGTTATACGAGTCTATTTTAGCATGTTATACGAAACCGATCACAATTTTTTTCGCCGTGTTATATGAACCTGTGTATATGACTGTGTTATAGGGGGTCTACTGTATATTATGGCAGTGTACTTTACAGTGGTGCAAATATTTTTTATAACAATGTACCGGATCATGGAGTTTACATTTCACACGACACGTCATCAAGAAATGGAGCACCGCGGTTCGTTGTGTGTAGTTTGTAGCACGGATTAGGATAAATCCGTGGTTTGTAGAAGTAAGGCTGAGAAACAACCAACAGTTTTATTCGAAGGAAATGAGACATACACATTAATGGAAAAGGACGTCAAAAAATTAGTGTGTAGTTAATTAATTTAAAAAGTAGTTGAAAAAAGCATTGTTATTAAATTAATAGAGTTTTATAGTGGGGAAGGAAATCTTCATAGTTATCATACTTGACGACTAATACTTGACTTCATGCATTCCTTGTTAACATTATAACGCTAGAATGATTGTCCGATCTTGATGAAATTTTCTAGGAAGACTCATCATCACTCAAGGGTGAACTGATTAAAATTTCAACTCTCAGAAATGTTCCATTTTTGTAGAACTGGAGATAGGGGTCAAAACGAAGGTCGCGTTTTTCTTCAGTATTAGAGGTCAAAATGAATTGACTAAGGCTACGTCCTACGTGGCAGCGTCTATTTATCGAGCCTATTTATCCAGAGATGAACTTGATCAGTTCCAAACAGCAGTAGAGCTATATCCAACAAACAAGCAAGTTAAACAAAGTAACGAAGACTACTTGCAGTCAACTGGGTGCTCTGTTGCTTATATAGCATCTGAAAACACTCCAGATATTGCCCTGCCTTCGTCCAAAGATGTCTCAGCTCTTGGTCTCTCCAAATATTTTAATCTCTCAGTTAATGCAAGAATCATGCTGGGAGTCAATGCCGTACAATAAGAAGGAAGGCGTTTCATTAGTCGACTCATGAGGAGATGTGTTGTATGAAAACAGGGCAGGTGGAATGAAGGTATCCCAATTCGATTTGCACCCGTTCGAAATCTTTGCTAAAATTGACATGAGTGACTTGTTCATTCTTTTACAAGTACCATTAGAGCAGGGGCGATAAGAAGTGGTTAGATTGTGCTTTATTTTCGGGAGTCCTAGCGCATCATTTACCAATTGTGACGTGAAATTAGCTCCCCTGTCGGATATTATCTTTTCAGGACACCCGTATCTACATATCACTTTCTCAAACGGTTCGGATATGAGAGAGTGAGCTGTTTGATTTGCTAAAGGTACTGCCTCAGCAAAACGAGTAAACAAGTCAATGATAACCAGAATGTAACGGTTTCCTCTAGATGAGGTAGGTAACGGGCCAATAAAGTCGACCGAAATGATTTGGTATGGATACTGGGGTTTTTCGTGTTCGCAGTACGGGGCATTCCCTTGATGCAGGTTATAACGTTGGCATACCTCACACTTTGAATGAAATCCTTGACTAGCTTACGTATGTTACGGAAATAGTGGTAACGAGCAATATTTCTCGTAGTTTTACTAACCCCTCATGTCCAGCATATGCGGTTACGTGAAAATGCCTAATTATGACTTTTTGGCTCATCCTTTATCGCTTCTTCCCCGACACAAAGCCTCAGATAACTATGACCACGATCGTCACTATTCTGCCAAAACAGGTCTCCTTTCAAGATTTTGTAGCCACGGATCTCCGTTGGTAGACAGGTTACCATAAAAAAAAATCGTTTAATAAAAATAGTAGGTTCTTACAATTCTCCTCAAAGCTTGGACACAAACCCAATTCTGGGAGAGAATAAAAAGTTTCTTTTCCTTCTTTTTGATGGAATGTTCCGCGTTCGGTTGAAAGCTCACTCGATCCCACGTCGACGTACGTTTCGGTGGAAGCCCCGGGGCGTGTGGCACAGTCTCGAATTGAAAATTCGAGAGAAAGGATGGATCGGGTAGGAACCTGATGTCTCCGGCTGCGAGGGTAAATCCGGGCGCCGACTAGATGGTGGTGGTTATTCCGCACGGTAGCGAATTCAGATGACTAGCAATAACAACAAAATCACCAACAAGCACGAACTGAGAACCAAGAAACCCAGATGTCCTTGAACGCGCGGTTTTTAATTAAAAGTTTTGCATCAAAAGTCGCCTCTCCATTGGTCTCTCCTTGTCACCTGGTGACAATTCGTAACCCGATGGAGGGCGCGGGAGAGCTCAACGTCTGAATATGATGCCTCTCTAGTCGCGTTTTTCTCGATTTTTTTTTTTTTTTTTTTTTTCTTCTTCTTCTATCTCATATGGAGATTTTAGCGCTGATGAGGCTCTTTCTCCGATCTGACGTTATTTCGTTTTTAGTTAAATCGTCCCGTTCGTTTTATATATGTTTCCAGACCCAGCACTAGGCGGCGGGATGTGGTATGCTCAGCCGGATCGTAGATCGAGAGTAGCGTGTCTGCTGTGGCAGGGTTCGTATTTAACGTCAACCCCAGTTCTTGTCGGGCAGCTGCGTAGTGCGGGCAGCGCAGCCAATAGTGCCGAGGTGTTTCCTGCTCCGAGCAATGGGGACAGTTCGGCGTCTCATTCAGTTTGCGGGAGTGTAAGAAGTCGTTCAACGGCGCCGTTCCCGTTCTCAGTCGTGCCAGTAGAGTCTCTGTTTGTCGGGTCGTGGCATGATGGTAATACCAGTTATTAAATGGTTTGATGTGCTCCCGACTTTTGTTCTGAAGTTCTGCCAACCAGGCGTTCGTCAGCAGCCGGACTGTGTCGTCCCAGACTACCCGGGCAAGGTCACGTGGCAGCAGGGTCCTCCAGACCGACCTATTCAACTTCTCGTTTCGCGCCGCCTTGTCGGCTGCTTCATTTATGGCGATTCCCGTGTGGTCAGGGGTCCAGCCCGCCACACAGTCCGCCCTCTGCATTACTATGCTCGCCGCCAGGTCGATAATGAGGGCTGGCGAGGTAAACGTCACGTTCTCTACGGCGTGCAAGACCGACAGGCTGTCGGAGAAGACTGCCGTCGGTTGGCCTGATTGTGCGTAAATGGTAAAGGCCCTCAGAAGTCCCTGGGCCGTCTAGCTTCTGCTAGGACTCGGTGGACGTATGGCTCCTGGTGTTGACGCCACTTGTAATATGTGAGGCCGGTCGCCGACTAAAAGAGGTTGTAGATTGGGCTGAATTGACCTCTTGAAGGTGCACCATCGCATGCGAGAGGGCCCGCATCCGGAGCCTACTGCGCAGCGGGACGTAGCCAGTTTCCGCAAACAGTGACAGTAAGGGGGTAGTTTTCGGCACCCCCAAAGCGGTCCTTAGTGCCTTGTGAAGAGGAACCTCTATGCATTTAATCGTTGTGATAGGTGCCTGTGCTAGTAAGGGAGCCCCGAACTCTGCCATTGGGCTTAGTACTGCCTTAATCAGCTTTAGGATGCTCGCCCTGCGAGCTCCGTTTCGTCGGGAAGTGAAATATTGAAAGTACGAACCAGCTCGCGTAAGTTTGGACCTTAAGTACTCGGCGTAGGTTAAACCACGTGAAAGACTGGTGAACAGTGGCGTGCCGTGACATTTGATGACAGGGAAGCTGTGTTTCTGTAAGAAGCTGACTTCCAGGGGCAATCAGTTAATTGCGCGTCAGTGATGGTCTAGGGCAGTGGTTCTTAACCTTTTTATACTCGCGGCCCACCAAATATTTTATAATTTTTTTGTGACCCCATTTTTTTAATAATAATTTATATTTGATAATTTATCTATAATAAATTGATTTTTTTAATTATTGCTTTATTTTTTATATAATAAATGTAAATCATAACTTTATTATTTCATTATCTATTAAAAACATTCAAACTTCACAATTAAACATGAAAACTCATTAATTTTTAACAGAAAATAAAATAAGAAACATGTCGATAAATCGATGCAATGTCGATGCTAAAACTAAACTAAAACTAAAACGCCCACTTGTCGTAAGGATTTTGCATAACTTTTGCAAAAATATTTAAATTTTCAAAGCCTACTATTTTTCCTAATTATTTTTAAAATTCCAAGCATTAATAGTTTCTTAAAATTGCTTTGGAATAAAAGAAGTAAATACTGCGGTGTAAGTAGCATATTTACATTTATTTCTTCTGTACTAACAAAGTTGTATGTAGGAAGAAATACAAAATAAATAAATAAAAACTAAATAAGAAAACTTTATTTTTCTTATTTCACTTTTCAATACGATATTCGGATTATACATCAATTTTTTTTTAATTATATTCTGAAGGAAATTTTGCATAATTTGGCGGCCCCGGCAAACTTCTTATGGACCCCCAGGGACCGTGGCCCCCTGTTACGAATCACTGGTCTAGGGTCCATCCGTATTCATTTGTTCGATAAGCCAGTAAAAACTGTAGACTTCTCTAAATGTATTTTTAATATCACAATTACATTCCGAATCGCTAGCCACGATATAAGGGCTAAAATTAAAAATAAATTATAAAAACTTACTCGGTGAAATAAAATGTGCGGTGGATATACATACCTGGTACAATGTATTGTTCGATTGTATTAATATACTTTTAAAGAAAATTATAATTAAAATATAGCTTTGTAAAGAAACGTACATAAAAATAACATTAAATAAAACGTGCCCAGCAAAAATTATATAAACAAAATCTAACACCTTATCTTCGCTGAGAAAGTTTACTTTTAAACAAACGTTTTCAGCCTATTCTATAGGCCATCATCAGGCTAAAAAATCGAATAGTATTGTTCCATAAGAACGAATACAAATATTTAAACTTTAAATTAACAACGGATTAATACAAATATTTAAATTTAAAAATCAACAACGGATTAAAAGATGATACATAATAAACTAATAACGTATAGAATTAAAAACAAAATAAAAAACAAAATAAAAATCAAAAATAAACTCAGAAAAACTTCTAAACACAAGCATAGAACCATAAAATAAACATGTAAATTAAGAGTTCCTTGCAGAGTTCTTAACCATATACTTCCAGGCCGATGGAAGGCCCTCAGCGTCCCTCGCATTTATACACGCCCCTTCCAGCTTGCTCTTGTAAATCTCTATTTTCTCAGCGGTCCTCGCCAACGTTGGGGAGCTCACGGGTTTTATAATGTCCGCTTCATCCCATTTAACTATCGAGCTTTCGGTCTGAGCCATTTGGGATAGTACCGTGGCGTTGGAGCTTTTTCTGATGTTATACTCGTGCTCCTTGAGTCTTACACTCAAACTCCTCATAATCATCAATATTCTGAAAAGCCCGAACCTTTATAAGATTTAGGAATGACAAGGATAGCATTAGGAAGGAAGAAAAAGCGGGTGTGTATAGGATACCATACGAGAACGCACAGCTAGGAATTAAGAAAGATTATATCGGCGTTACGACAAGGAGTTTGAGTGTAAGACTCAAGGAGCACAAGTATAACATCAGAAAAAGCTCCAACGCCACGGTACTATCCCAAATGGCTCAGACCGAAAGCTCGATAGTTAAATGGGATGAAGCGGACATTATAAAACCCGTAAGCTCCCCAACGTTGGCGAGGACCGCTGAGAAAATAGAGATTTACAAGAGCAAGCTGGAAGGGGCGTGTATAAATGCGAGGGACGCTGAGGGCCTTCCATCGGCCTGGAAGTATATGGTTAAGAACTCTGCAAGGAACTCTTAATTTACATGTTTATTTTATGGTTCTATGCTTGTGTTTAGAAGTTTTTCTGAGTTTATTTTTGATTTTTATTTTGTTTTTTATTTTGTTTTTAATTCTATACGATTATTAGTTTATTATGTATCATCTTTTAATCCGTTGTTAATTTTTAAATTTAAATATTTGTATTAATCCGTTGTTAATTTAAAGTTTAAATATTTGTATTCGTTCTTATGGAACAATACTATTCGATTTTTTAGCCTGATGATGGCCTATAGAATAGGCTGAAAACGTTTGTTTAAAATTAAACTTTCTCAGCGAAGATAAGGTGTTAGATTTTGTTTACATAAAAATAACATAAAATATTCTTTACTTTTTAAATCTTAAAGCAATCCACTTAGTCAAATATCTTGATACGAGTAGCTAATGGATGGAACTAGTGCCGGTCCAGGTAGGTGTGTAGTGAGTGTGTGCGTGCCAAATCCCGAGGGTGCCGATACCGGTCAATGTCAAATGCCTCTTTTGTCGCATCACTAGTATATCTCAAAGGACGCCACAGGGCTGTTGTAAATTTTAAACGTTTCTCACCGTAGCTGTAAAAATCTAACTATGTTAAACTTAATAGTCATTCGTTTTCTAACTAATTCGTTTTAATACCAGGTGTACACGGAAATCAGTTTCCCACTGTACTGAGCGAGTGATTGGTTCTGTTAAGCTTTTGTTGAAGTAAAATTCTGGCTCTTTCAACAGGGTTTTATTTATGTCCCCATTCCCTAATCTCTTAATTATTTAGTCACTTCTTAAGTAGAAATAAGTCGAAACCAGTTACTTTGTACCTGAATATCTGTAGTCTTGGGAAAACAGTGGAAAGACAAATTTTTATGACAACGGATATATAAATCGTAAATTTAAGGAAAATAAATTCTAAAGCTTTTTTTTTGTACCATTGTATGTACTGTACGTCTCATTCATTAAATTTGGTTGTAAATGATGCTGCCAAAGTAACAGTTAATTTTTAACACTGTACTAGAATTGTACACGTTTTTTCTGCATCCCCTTACAGATGGGACATACTAAATCGTAATGTCACCGGTTTAACATCGAAATCCGTAAGTAATATAAGATGGGAGAGCGGAATAAACGCAGAATAAATATATCAAATATTTTAATGGAGTTTTTTTAAACTCCTGTCAACTATACAGAACTATCATAAAAACGTGCCAGTAAATTCCTATCGGTTGGGTTAAGTTATAAATCTAGTCTACGGTGGGCAACCCTTTTTATAACATGGGCCAGAATAAATTTTACGTTTTTTTCCGCGCCGTAGTAGTTAATTGACGCCTTCTTGTGACTCGTAATTTTTTTAGTCTGCAATTATGAAATAAATAAATAAAAAGTTAATTACTACATTTATTTCTCTTTATCGTTTTCGAAAATTACAAAGAATTGGAAAAATAACTATTAATTAGTTATTTTTCCAATTTAATAATCTATTAAAGATCTCGCGGGCCGGATAGAAACTTTTCGCCAGCCGTAGCTGGCCCGCGGGTTGCCCGCCGTTGATCTAGTCTCTTCCTTATTCACATAATCGGGCGACAGTGGCCGAATATCTAGCAGGCGGCTAACAGCCCACAACCGCTCCGAGATATAAAGTCGCGTACTCTTTACACGTGTGTCGCTTCTACCAGCTAAACCGTGACGTTTGTGCTATGTAAAGCGCATGCGCCAATGCCTATAATCTGGTTGCTTGGAAGTTGACAGGCAGGCGGATAACAGCCCACAACCGCTCCGGGATATAAAGCTGTACTCTTTACGAGTGTGTCGCTTCTACCAGCTAAACCGGGTGAGGTTGGTGCACTGTAAACTGCATGTGCTAATGCCTATATAATCTGGCTGATTGGAGACTGACCCGGTTTCGACATTCCTTCCGCCATCGAATTATTCGAATATACAATAGCAATCTTATCGTTTTTTTTTCACATGTAGTATAGAAATTTGTAAAAGATACATAATGCAGTTATAATAAAATATTAATTTTAATTAATTCAAAGTACGTTAAAATATGAAAATTTATATTTTATAAAATGCAAGGGAAGGTCATTGGAAGGTGGAATCGGCGCTTCCATCGCTTCCAATGACGGCACGCCACTGCTGGTGAAGGTAGATCCCTAGTATCCGTAGCGTGTCTCGTGGGGGGATAGTCCCCAAGCTCAAAGTTAGGGTAATCGCCGGTCGTCTCTTCTTGGGAGAGAAGTCAATGACTGCACTTTTCTTTGCTGAGAAGGTCAAGCTCCAACGGATCGCCCAGTCGTCTAGGACGTCCAGTGCGTTTTGCGCGTACTTAGTCGCGCTAGCCTGAGAAGTACTCGTCGCAATGATGTAGATATCGTCAGCATATACTAAAGTCATGACTGAGGGCGGGAGGGCTTCCCACAGGTCCGCCATGTAGCACGTGAAAAACGAACGCAAGGACACTCCCTGGCGGGCTGGCGGGACACCCTGGTTGAACTCGTAGAGGGTGGAGAACACCCCTCTCCAACGGACTCGAAATACGCACCTCAAGAGAAACGAGGAGAGCCAACGACAGGTGTGGTTTCCGATCCCCAAGGTCGGCAGTTTCGCCAGAAGTCCTTCTTGGCAGACCGAGTCATACGCTCCTTCGAGATCCAATGCCACTACATATGTCCATTTATGTTTGTCTCTAGCCACTGCGACGTGGTGATGTAAAACCACCAGGGCCTCCTCCATGCCCCTGTAAGGGAGGAACCCGAAGTGGTGGCGGTGGAAAGGGTTCTCCCGGACCAGCTGAAGTTGGATGCGATGTTGGACCATCTTTCTCGAATGTTTTCGCTACCTGCGAAGTGAGTGATATCGGCCTGTATGAGCTTGCAGACGTGGGCGGACGTCCGGGCTTTGCTATCGGGGACTATTATTGCCGTTTTCCATTCTGGGGGCAGTCCCCTGTTGTCCAGATGTCGTTGAATCTATCGAGAAGAGCCCTTAGGCCCTCTGGCGGAAGGCCCTCAAAGTTTGGACCAAGGCCCTTCAAGACCCGGACCAAATAGCGGCCGGTGGCCGCTATTTGGTCCGGGCCCGGTGTTGTGGGTTGCAACCGGCGGATCGCTTGTATCAGTTCCGGCATCGTGAAAGGCTGCTCGTCGCATCTATTCTGTGATCGTTGGGCTCCGTGAGGGGCGCAAAACATCCCTGCACACGGGGACGACCGAAAAATCTCGCCAATTCATCCGCCTGTTGACTCGGTGTGATGAGGACTGTTAGAGTTAGCAGGATGCAATGATCCTCTGCATTCTCCGACGGGGAGCGCAAGCGCCGGAAGATCCTGTAGATTGTTGCTGTTGTGAGCGGTCTGGCGCAAATGCTGTTCCACCAATCACGCCGGAACTGCCGAACCCACCGGCGGAGCTCCGCTCCCATCTTCTTGTATGTAGTCCACCATGTGAGCGACGCATACTTTTTCCTCGACTTTATTCCCTTCTATTGTTTAAATAGAAAAATTTTCCATTGTTCAATCGAGACATTCAATTCCTCCTAATTGCGTCTGTAAAGGAGATTTTTAATTTCTCGATTGATATCCCACATTCGGACCACCCGACTGACCTCCGTTAGGGTTCTCACAGCAGTATAAGATTTTTACTTTTCAATAAACTCATTGCAAAATAATACAGAATACGAGCTTTGGATAGACCATTTGAGAATATAGACTACGCATCGCATATGACCTATGGCTGAGCGTCTGCAAGGATTGAAAATACGATACTCGCGATCTCTGCTGGTTCAGATTGGACAAATGGAATAACGTTCGGTCAGTCCGAACACCCTTTCATTTGCCTTGTGTTCATAGCGCCCGTGATTTCCAAGAGTTATAAGAATTTCCACCTTATGTAACCGCTAATTCGAAGAAATTTAGAAATAGAAACAACAAAATTTGAATTTTAAAACGAATTAAAATTAAAAAGTGTTCTTGAAAAATATTTTAGAGTTGTTTTTGCCCCTTTGTCTTTGGGGAGTGCCAGGTCTCTTGGCCCCCCATTGTATCCGGCATTCAAGAAAGAGAGCGGGCCGTGTGCCAGTGTGGAAAGAGCCCAAAACTGTTCTTCTAGCCGTGAATGTTATTCCCAAGAAATCTGAACATTGTAAGAGGAAAGTTGTCGACAAGAGTGTTAATTAAGCAAACGTAAAAAATTCTTACGAAGAAAGTTAAATTTATGAAAGAATGAGCCGAACCCTGTTCATCCAATTGTTTGTCGAAGAAAACGAAAACAAATTAGAAATATGTTAATGACTAGTAAACTCTGTTTCATTTGAATACCGGTATAGCTAGTAGCAGCGCCGGTCGCCATTTTGTTTGTGGACATGACATTCACAAACAAGATGACTACCGAAAGTGCCACCATAGGGACTCCATAAATAAAATTAAAAGTATAAATAAATAAATAAATTTTCATTCAAGATCTTTCAAAATAAAGACTTCATTTCAATACAAACTATGCCAAAAATCTATAATTTAATTACTTGATTTTTTTGTGTTAAAATTGAGTATGAAAATACACAACGTTTGTAATACAGCAATTTTGCTGCCAGATTATTGTACTTTATTCACTTTTGTCCAGTGCCAGATCCAATAGGTGCGAGGCCCGATTTGAAATTTTTTTTGCGGGGCCCCTCAAACTTTAAATAACAAAATTAATTAATCGTTAATTTACATATTGAAATATATATTTTAAATATTTATTTAAAACAAAATCCAAAATCCAATTACAAAAGTCAAAAGTCATGAACCATAAGGTAGACAAATTTCTACATTAAATAACCTGTGCCAAATATAAAAACAACAAACCAACCTATATAAATTTTGATGTGCTGCGGGGCCCCTTTAAGAGCGGGGCCCGATTGGAGCATATCGCTCCCCACCTTGGTGGACTCCGGCGTGCAGCCTCCTTAGGGCAAAGAAGCGGAGGGCTTTTCGTAGTGCCTGCCAATCTGCCTCCTTGGACCTTTGGGCCTGCTACAAACAACTCGGTGCCCTGCTCCTTCGGCAGTCTCGGCAAGCGCGTCGGGAGTGGTGGGGCCGTTTCTGCTCCTCCCCTCCTTCTCCGTCCACGATTCTATAGGATTTTTCGCCGCCTCCGCACGCCCGCGGACGCGCCAACGACTCACCTCATTTTGCAGACGACGGAAGAGATTACGTCACCAGCCCAGCAAGCAGAGGCGCTGGCCGCCTACTTTGGTCGGACCCGCCCATTGGGCACTTTCGCCCCAATTACAGTGCACAACAGCGACAAGTTAACCTTAGAGGACGGCCCGTTTTCGTCCAGCAGAGTTGCTTCGGGCCCTTCGTGGCCTTCGCCCTAAAACTCCGGGCCCAGACCGCATCCAGGCTCAGGCCATTCGCGCTCTCCCCTCGGCGGGCCTTGCAGCCCTCCTGGCGACCTTGAACAGGGAATGGATGGCGGGGACATGCCCCCCGGAGTGGAAGATAGCTTATATAATTCCTATTCGCAAACCGGGCCGCCCGGCGACCAATTGCGCCTCCTATCGGCCAATTTCGCTAACTTCTCATATGGCTAAGCTATTCGAGCGGATGGTTTTGCACCGTTTCCATCTCTTTGCGACTAGTTCCACCTTTTTCCACCCTCACCACTTTGGGTTTTTGCCCTATAGGGGCGCCGAGGAAGCGCTGATTCTCATTCACCACCAGATCGCAGTGGCTCGGGCACAACGGAAGTGGGTCTTTATGTTGGCCCTTGACCTGGAGGGGCCTACGACTCTGTTAGCCAGCAGGGCCTCCTGGCCAAGATCCGGTCCTATGGCTTCGGGGGCAGGTTTCTCTCTTGGCTCCAGGCGTTTCTTCTTGACCGCCAGTTCCAAGTCCGCTGGCGTGGTATCCTCTCCCATCCCCACTCTTTCCGGCAGGGGATCCCTCAGGGGAGTGTGTTGGCCCCCCTCCTGTTTACCTTATATATGGCTGATATTTGGACGGCTGTTCCGTCGGACGTTACGACAATAGTATACGCCGATGACATCTATCTTATCTCTGCTAGCTCGAGCCCCACCAGGGCCCATGCCCGTGCCCAACAGGCTTTGGACCACTTGGAACACTGGGCTTTGGGATGGAGCATGTCTATTTCTGCAATGAAGAGCGCGTCAATCGACTTTTCGGCAAAAACCAATCGCTCACCTTTATCTTTTACCCTCAGCTCGGGGACCATTCCCCAGCAAAGGATTGTCCGGGTCTTGGGCCTCCAACTTTCACAATCTTTCACCTGGGACGGCCATGCCCAATTCCTACGGACCAAACTTACACGGTCCTGTTCTTATTTAAAGTATTTCGCTTCCCGCCGGAACGGGGCCCGGACAACTGACCTCCTGCACCTAGTCTACTCGATGCTTCGCCCAATGGCGGAATTTGGTGCCCCGCTTCTCGAGGGGGCTCCGCCCTCCAGCATTTACCGGATGGAGCGTCCACTACATGAGGCCCTTCGGACAGCGCTGGGGGTCCCCAAATCGACCCCCCTGTTATCTCTATACACCGAATCAGGGTATTTTCCGCTTCAGCTTCGCCTTCGCCATCGAGCGATAGCGCATGCGGTAACCCACTTATCCCGGGGCCCATTAAGCCCTCTGGCTTTTCCAGGCGGCACCCAGCCTGGCCTTTTACCACTGGCGCCGCTTTCAGGCCCCCTATGTCGACCGGGTCTTCTCTCATTTCGCTAACGGGAGTCTCCGGTTGCCAGTCTCTACCGCCAGAGTTTCCACCCCGTGTGCAGATCAGGTCTGGCCCAAGATCTACCTCAATGAGTGGTCCGCAGCTGGAGCGGCCCACGACGAGGGCTTGAAAAGCCGGTATTCCGAGCTCCAGGCTAATCAAAGGCACGATAGGTACTGTATCGGTACAGATGCATCGAAAACCCCTCTCAGGACTCAGATCGGTATAGTCATCCCGAACGAAGGAATCCGGGAGACCTGGCGTCTTAACGACGCCTGTAGCGTTTTTTCGACAGAAGCAATCGGGGTTCAGCGAGCGTTGATGATCGCCTCCCATCATAATCGTCCGACAGTTATCTTTTCCGACAGCCGCTCAGTTCTGCAGGCAATAGCGAATGTCTCTTTTTCTTCGACGGCCATTATCTCAGATATCGCATCTACGATTAGTAGGTTCACCGCCCCCCTGGACATTGTTTGGATCCCAGGACACTCGGGAATACTGATTAACGAAGCGGCCGATAGGGCGGCCAGCCACGCTGACCTTACTGGCTCCTGGCGCCGCTCCCTGACCCCGAGGGAACTACGTCAGATCAACAGGGATAAGATTGTGCTCGCCCTCACCGACAATTGGTCGGCAGCTCTTCGGCTTAAGGGGAGGGAACACCTCCGGCCGTTCTCCCCTGGCCTTCTCGCGCCGAGCGGAATCGCTTTTGGCGAAGTTTCGTACAAATACGGCGCCTTTACAATCTTTTCTTTATTCACGTCACCTTAGCCGCTCACCGGATTGTCAGCACTGTGGTCTGGAGCAGTGTTTCTCAAACTTTTTGGACGGCGACCTTCCTTCTGCACTTAAAAATTTCAAAGGACCCCGAAGAATAAGCATGTGTCAAAAAACATCCTGGAGGGAGGGGGTTAGGCCCGTATTTAAATATTTATATTATTTTTATTATTTATATGTGCAATTTATTTAAGTAAAAATTATTTTATATATATTTTTTCTATTATTTCTAAACATGAATCCATAGTAAATTTATAAAATATTTGAAAAAATTGATCGGACATCAATTTTTTAGCGAACCCCCAAATATTTTTCACGACCACCTTGGGGGTCGCGACCCCCACTTTGAGAATCACTGGTCTGGAGGAATCCCCCGACCACTTTTGGCTGGTGTGTCCGGCGTACGACGAGGCCCGTCGGGAGTTGGGCCAAGCCCTTTCCTTGGACCTGACTCGTCATCTTAGCCAACTCTATTGGCCAAACGCGGGGATAGACCCGCGCCATCACATCGCAGCCCTCGAGCGGTATATTTACAAGACCGGCCGCTTCGCCTAGCCACCAGGCGGCGCATCGGAAGAAAAGCCGATAACGGCCACATCTTCCAGTATAAACCCGTGAACAAGAACAAGAATAAGCATATCGCTCTAATCGCCTCAAATCCGGCTCTGCTTTTGTCGGTGGCCTTTTAAAATTGTTACTCTCGTATGTCAAAATTGTTCGAATTCTGAGACTTCAAAATTAGCACAAGCTGTAATTCTACCGAATTGTCGCTTTCAATGTAAGTTTGTCCCGTATATCGATAAAGCGAGCATTTATTTTGTAAGAGACGAAACATTATCAGGCAGTATTGAGACGGTCCAAGATGGCTTCTGTACGATGCAAGGGATACTTCGAAGAAGTGGAAAGAGCCAAAGCTTTAGTTGACGCAGCTGCTAATGGCGATTATTTCCAGGTATTAAGCTTATTAAATGCTGGCATATCTATAAATTCCGAAGAATACAACAAGAGTCTATTCTATGCATCAAAAAACTACATGACTCCTTTACAAGTAGCTGCCTCCAACGGACACGCGGATTGTGTTAAATTACTAATTGATAGAGGAGGTGAGTTTTTTTTTTTTTTCTTTTAATTCCTTTCTAAACAATATAGCGTAAATAGATTATCATTTTGAATAATACAAACGAAGTTCGTTACTCAGTGTTTGTAATTGTTTTTAAATCTAGAAAAATAAATATCTTTAGTTGAAAATTTAACCCCAAACTCACTAATATCTTGGGGTTGAACTTACTGGATATTTATATATTGAGTTCAGCCTACTGATTTACTTTATGTATAAACAAATCAGTAGTGTGCAGTGACAATTTTCAAATGGGATCAGATGAGAGAGAGCCTATTTTTCATACATTAGAACAATTATTTAAACACCTGGAAAAAAATTCATTTTATTTGAATATTTTTGGCACATTAATTTTACTTTCCTGGCTCTGTTATATATATAACAGGGTGAAAGTATGACCCCCGACACTTTTACCTTTTTGGGTTAAAGTTTACCTAGGGAACCCCAACAGCCACACTTCCAGAATCTCAATAGCATTTATGATTAGAAATGCAAATTTTTAATTTTCGTTTTAATTAACCTATTCTAATAAATTTCCAAAATTATTGGTAAATATTAGGGAATAGAATAGGTTAGGTTAGGTTAGAACATGTTCCCTGATTCCAGCAAACAGAAGAAAAGAATAATTGGGTAATTTATTAGAATAGGTTAGGTTAGAACATGTGTACTCGGGCCCATGAAAATTAAAAATTTGCATTTCTAATCGAAAATGCTATCGAGATTCTGGAAGTGTGGTTGTTGGGGTTCCCTAGGTAAACTTTAACCAGCAGGGAGGTTTGTGTATTAGGGGGATTGATGCTATTAAATTTTGATGATTAAAGGGGTGGTGAAATAAAGGGGGTCGTGTAATATCTCGAGTAAATCAGACTTAATGATGATTTTATTCGTTGTCGGCATTTAGTTTTTTTTTTATAAAGCCCATTTCTACCTTCAAAATAAAGCTTTTTGCCGTTTTATAATAATTAAAAATATTAAAAATTTTAAATAAAACAGAATACAACACAGAAATTGTTGATTGTCTTCGCTCTGCTGTGGTGATTCACCTAGATTGGCTGTATGATTAACAGATTCAAACTGCACTATGTTTTTCTGCGAAAGACTCGCTTATCTTAATAAGTCCTCTTCCACGTTCTATTCATGCTGTCTTTTAAGTAGATTAACACTTTAGATGAAATCTTTTGTATTTTATCATAATAGAAATACAAAAATCACTAATGCAATATTGTTTTCAATAAGCACAAGAAACAAAATATTTTATTACAGAATCACCTGGATGCACACAAAACAATAGTATGATAGGAACACGTGTCTGCTGTTATTAGTCCTACTGATGAGTCGACTAAAGCAATGTTCCGCAACCGGTGTGCCGTCACGAGGTGAAAGGTGTGACATGAACTTTTACATATTCTATTGATATCAAGTTTTATTTATATGTTTTTATCACAGTTGCTGTTTTTCTTATTCTTATATTTCATTCTCTGCTTCAGCACTGATGAAATAAGATGATGATGATAAAATAAACACATAAAGTATAGGACAAAATAATAGGAACACCCCTTTCGAAATGTGTTTTACTTCGACTGTCCAATACGGCCCCACCACGTGTCGCAACAGTCTGCCATCCAGTGGCAGTGAAAGGGAAGGTATCAGTCGAGCATTTGGCGATGTGACAGTTGCATGAGAAAATTCTGTTCCCAGCAAAGCGCCATTATGTCCGACCTGTCTGACGTGCAAAGAGTCATATTGTTAGGAAATTCCTGAATACAGACACACATTGACACACTAATTTTTGTCTTGTTTTGAAGTTACTATGCCTTGACTCTGCTCTGGCATACTACACAGCCATCAGTCAACCAAGTATAACTCACAAAACCCAACATAATACTAATAATAGGTTTATGGCATTACAAAATTCTATTAATATCATACGTTTTTGAGGGGAATAACATTTTGGTGTTCCACGTTGAGCCATGTCGAGTCATAGGTATGTTGCGAGTAGAAAAAGGTTGCGGAACACTGGACTAAAAGATCCATGAGGGGTGTCCGAGTTGGTTCTTGGAAGAGTTAAACTCACACGAAGACAGATGGGAAAAATTCACAAAAAAAAAAATACATATTCAAATACAAATGTGTTAAAAATAATATTTAGACTGTATTTCAAGGAATTCAGGGGACTAGCTTAGTCTTTCTAGTCTATTCTCGGCACACACTAAAATAAATGTTTCAAGCAATGTACTTTTACCATACTACGTTTCTATGAATCAGGCATGATTTGTATATAAAAAATATTGCCATCTTGGTATTTATGTTACCAGAATAACAGCGAGTTTTCTTTGTTAGAATGTATTCAAAGTAAATATCAAAAGTTAACAATCATTGTTTGAAATAGTTAATTTGTTACTGAATTCACTAGGGCATATTTTAAAATATTAGGAGTTTTTCATGCTGTCTTATAACAATATGGTGAATGTAATTTGTAAGGATTTGCCCCCTTTTGAAAGGGGGAAGTTGACCCGACTCGCTTGTCTTGCTGCCGGTCAGGATGATGCAAGAAAGCCTTTACCATATGGGGGTAGTGTTTTAGAGGACACAGAGATTCACACAGAGACCATAATTACCAGTTTAACGCATTTATTTTACAAAACATGCTTACAATCAAAGCCAACATTCGTCCAGGTGAAGGAGGTCAATGTCGATCTGTTGATATAATTTCTGCGGGGGAATGTTCATTTCCTGCCATAGGCTGGTCTGCAGTGTGATCTGCTACAATCATCTTCGGTCCCCTCCGGTGGTGGTTGGGAGATCAGAAGCGGGAGGTCTTGCTGGGCTCGAGGCAGTGGAAATCGTATCCGTAAGGTCCAGGTGATGACTCTTTCCGGGATTGTCCTTGGAATCTCTGGATCTTCTCTTCCTTTTGAGATAATCTACGTTTGGATTTAATCCAAGGTGATCATAACGAAATTCCTGGTCGTCCGATCTCGCACTCTATACCTCAACCTTTTAACCTCCCTGGGTCCTGGGGACTTTGAGCTTTTATGTTAAATTTTTTCCCGAAATTCCGGGGTTCTGGTTGGTCCGAACGAGGGTCTAACTTTTATTCCATTGGTCTCCGGTCTGTTGCCAGGGACGCAATTCGGACCGTGGGGTCGCCGAAGATCCCCGAACTTCCCCATCTGGGCCGCTCCCCGTTTGAGTTGGGTCAAGCCCTTCCCTGGACGACAGTCCTGTAAATTACATCCTGTAAATTACATTTACATGCAATAACATGTACAGGAAATCCTCATTAATTTGAACTCAAATAGTTCAAAATCTTGTGTTTGTAACTATACTATTTGTCCCAATCAGGGATAGATTTATATGTTAAAAAATTTGGTTAGTTTGAAATAAGGCTACTTTGACATTTGAAGTGAAAATTTCATCAAACTATGAAATATGTATGTTAAATTGTTCATTTAAATTGAAGTGCCTCTACAATAAGAGTACAATAGACCAAGAACAACTCTAATCTAGTCAATATGGCTTTGCTTTTATGGTAACACATTTTTGTGTGTCACCTTACCCATGGACTAATCTTTTTCTCTTATCTTATAAAATACAGAAGGTTTTTGGAGTTGCAAGATTGGGCTACAAGCAACAGATTGACATATTTAAAGGGCTCTAGGCTAGTACATTTTGGCAACTTACTAGTTTTTGGGTCACTTCAAAAATAGTATGGGCTACATTTCAAGGAATTCTACTTTACTTTTTATGAAGCCTATTTGGGAACCTTTGATGTTCTCAGCAGACACATGCTTTTTACTTGCAGTTTAATAATTAATAGTAATAATATATATAATTAATAAAAATAGCATTCTGTATACATAGTTGTATTTTGTTTGCTTAATAAATTACATCAGTTATATGGCATTTGGCATATTGTAAGAAATATGTAAATCTCAGATAATTCAAAGTTGTGATTATTTTGTCCCTTGAATTTTGAACTGAGGATCTCCCGTACCTAAATATTTATTATTTCAATCAAACTGCACATAACATCTTCTTTTATAAATATTTTGTGATAAGTAAGGATTATATTTAACTATGTACTATGGATGTATTTCATGTACTGTAGTTGTGTAATATGTAAAATTTCACATTTGAATCAAGCTTATAAAATTAGTCTGAAGTTTATAAAATGCCTAGGATATAAGATAAATACTGTATTTCTAAACATTAAATTGTGTTTAGTGTAAAATAGATGTGCATAACATAGGCCAGTGTCTGCTCTAACATGCAATTTTTTTTTTTTCTGGCTTACAAGAGATAGAGTTCACTTTTTCTACAAAAGCAAAGTTGTGTGTCATTAGACTATGCAAGACTCAATTAGAAATTTTGCTCTTATTTTTCCTACATCTCAGGGAAACTGACATGAACCAAATGAACTATAATTTTTGCCTATAATCAGTCCTACATACAAATTAGATTAATACTGATATTTAGATTAAATGTAAATGATATAGTTAAAAAGTTAGCACAATATAAATGGTGTATGTAAATGTTTTGTCACTTAATCTTATTAAAATATATGCTTTTTTAAATATTATAAATTAATACAAAAGTTTTAAAATAATTTTTTTCATCCATTTTGATCATTTTTATTAGCATATTCTTATAATGAACATATTAAGCTTTCAAAAACTACATTATTTCATACAATAGCAAAATTATTATTAAATTTTACTTTTAGTAATATGTAGTATCAACAAATACAGCAAAATAAAACATCAATTAAATTTGTAGGAAATAAAGTCTAGCAGTATAACCATGGACAAGCTCTACAGATTTAATTATAGATAATTTTGACCTGTCTGAACAAATTTTACATTCCTGATGTAGTGACATTTTGCAAGTTTCTACAAATTTCAGCATTAGGAAATTTATAAAATATTTAATTTATGAAAATTTGTTTATGAAAATTTTCATATTATGATTATTAGAGAAAAATGTCTGTTGTATTTTGAAATATTAATTTATTTTAAAACTATAATAATCTCATATATGCTTCATTATTTAAGTAAACCAGATGTTTTCTCTTGTTATTGTTTGTTGTGCATGCTCAATTGGTTGTTCTTTGGAAACAGGTCTATAGTATGACTATAATTATCATTATTCATTGTTGATCTTAAAAGTAGAAGAAAAATCATTTGTTATATTTATGAAATAGTTAGATTTTAGAAAATAAAACTAGAATGGAAGGTTGATTTAGTAAGAGATGGTCAAGCAGTTAAGATGGTACTACTGCTCTAGGGAACCAGAATCAAATCTGGATTGGTTAAAAACAGGGATTTTTTGGAGGTAGTCCATCTGCATATGCCATGCTCCATCCCTTACTACCTGGCCTCTCCACTGTGGGCTTGGCCAAATCTATAATGGGCTTGCTAGAAAAAGTTCCTCTTAGTACCCAGAAGGAAGAAAGAATTATAACAAAACTTCAGCAAGAGAACAATAGACATTACACAGGTGCATATTCATCAAAAGAAAAGTTTTAAGCTAGCTTGGAACTGTTTCAGAACTCTTTCACTCAGAACCAGATTAAAGATGTTTGACCTGTCCACACTAGAATTCAGAATCTAAACTTGTAACCTGCAATAGCACATTTCAAGTCTGAGACCTTTGATGTACCACTCCTCAAGTGGTTGTATAAGTCTCAGAAGCAGTTTAAAACTAGAAACATACTCACCAAGTTTGGAACTGTTGTTGAGCTGGTTTGAAACAGCTCCAAACTTATTCAGAACTTTGAATACACACCTTAAGAAGAGATCATTAAAAAATTATCATCTTGATCTCTAGATATTACTAAAATGAATATTAGAAACAGATCTCGCTGATAACTTCTAGAAATGTATCAATTTATGGTGGAGTATTGAAAATGTTGTTAAAAATAAATTGCTGGAGTAAAGGTGTTTTGTGTAACTTACTATCACTATCAACCTGGTTATTTTGAATGTGATCATGCATTGATATCAATGATTATCAATTTTAAATTTAAAAACTTAAAAATAATGTCTTTGTTTTCAGGTTGTAAGAAATAAGAAACAATTAAATAGCAAATTCTTAAAAGCAGTTCTTTTGCATAGGAATAAAAATAAAATTTTGCTAATGTTAATGCCACTAATGCGCATCTATCACCACTAATGCTAGGGATGCTAATGTGCTTCCAACAGCTGTTGGAAGTGTATTAGTGTCATTAGCATCCCTAGCATTTAGGCAACGGTTTTTCATTTTACTTTTATAAATTTTTACCTTTTCTGTCTCCAACACAATAGATGGAGAGTGCATTGTTTTAACGACTTTAGCCTCTTCCCATTTTACAATCGCTCCTTCAATTTGCACCATAATCGTTAATATTGTGTTGTTCTGTGTTTGTCAACGTTGTATCTGTTTGCAGAAGTACCGCCAGGTTTCTTCTAGTTACACCCACATAATCTTTTTTGATTCCTAACTGTTGATTTTCAAATGGTATTTTATATATCCCAGCTTTCTCTTCCTTTCTTACACTGTCTTATTGTTGAGTAGAAAGCTATATAGTTACTGGGTGCTCTTTTATAGACCATTCTCAAGTTTTTATAAGAAAACTAGCATTAGATACAACGTTGACAAATGACGCAACACAATATTAATGATTATGGTGCAGACTGAAGGAGCGATTGTAAAATGAGAAGAGGCTAAAGTCATTAAAATGGTGCACTCTCCATGTATTGTGTTGGAGATGGAAAAGGTGAAAATTTATAAAAGTAAAATGAAAATCCGTTGCCTAAATGCTAGGGATGCTAATGTGCTTCCAACAGTGTGGAAATATATAATAGGAAAAAGAATGGGACTTAAAAACCCTTAAATCATGTTACTTTATAGTTAGCTTTGTTTTATTTGTTTATTTATTTTATATACACACTTCTTTCAATTTATTTTAAAGTTAAATTATTATAATTTTTGCTTTTTTGAATTTTAAATATTTAAAATATTCGAAAATAGTACGTTCCATTTTGGAACATTTATAATATTAAACCTGACGATGGTCTATATTAGATAAGGTGAAAACATTTTTAAAAATAAAATAATTTTAAGCTCAGCAAAATTACATGTAGTGAATTGAAGTGAATTATTTGCTGAAAAAGAGCTGGATAGATGTGAAGTTATCAGTTTTAGCATTTTCTCTCCTTCTATAAGACATCTTTTTTGATCATCCACATATTCTAAAATGTCACAAAGTGTAATCATCATGACTTGACAACTACGAAATGTTGGACACAAATGCGGATAAAACATTTTGACTACAGAGAGAAAAGTTATTAAAAAGACAACACACAAGTAACTCTTGTATGTTGTCAGGTATGCTATACCCTTTGTGGCAGCCATTTTGGTCAACTCATACGCCACCTATATTTACTGCCATAAGCAAATCCTGATTACCAGGGATTTGACTAGTTAAAGAAACACTGCTCTACCCAAATTATCTCTGGTACACAAGTGCAAAAAAATTTCTATAGCATTTAGCGCTAGCATAAAAATGTACAGTATACTGATATTGACTCAATAATTTTATTCTGTTAACAAGTTTTGAAGAATTTTGGAGCAAATTTTTTGATTAAAAATCTATTATTACAGGCTATCCTATTTTTAAGTACGTTTTTTGTTTTAATGACTTACATCATTGATTTAATTGAACCATTAAAATAATCTTGAACTTTTAATAAGTATTCAATTATTATGCCTTTGTGTCCTTTATCATAGCTTAAATTTATCTTTGTGTACTAGTACATTTATCAATTAACAGGACTTATTATACTGGAAAATTATGGATGCAGATATTTAGTCTTACAGATCAGAAATAATATTTTTTATTTAATTCACCTGTGAACCAGAAATAATATTTAGTTCACCTGTGAATCAGAAATAATATTTTTATTTAGTTCACCAGGTGAACTAAATAAAAAATATTATTTCTGATCTGTAAGACTAAATATCTGCATCCATAATTTTCCAGTATAATAAGTCCTGTTAATTGATAAATGTACTAGTATACAAAGATAAATTTAAGTTTAATAAGCATTGTTTATAGTCATGATTATAATAAATATTGAGTCAATTAACTAATACATTTTAATTTAAACAAGTAAAACGGCAAAGCCATTTTTGGGACAAGACTATGTCTCGGAGAGTGCATGCGATGCATGCGCAAATCTCACACTTGTGCCTGTTTGTAGAAACAGTATCGACATTTCATATTTTCTTTTGACCCAGTTCTCAGTCTCCTGGCTTCCTACAAGTCTGATTTATTTTATGTGCACATGGTTTGGGCACCAAATATTCTGGGCCAAATTGCAATTTCTGACGTACTCCTTTGTACCTCTAAGGTGTGCAGCCATTGACAGCAGTGTGATTTTAGAAAGTTTTATTTCATATTGCAGCATGTTGCAAAATTTTAATAAGATGTCAATATAAGGCAATTCTCAATATCAATATAACAGGATATTGATATCTCTGCAAAAAACAATTAGTTCATATTTTTGGAAGACACTAGCAGTGAAAGATAATTTAAATGTAACAGATTTGCTTTCTACACACCTTGTAACAATTTTTGCTTTCTCTTGCATTTATGCCATTTTTATATGGACATTGTGGTATTTTTAAAATTAATAATTACATAATTAAAAAAAATTATGATTTGCGTACGATGGTTGCTATTTAATGATCAGCAGTTTAACTGGACCAGAGTAAAGTTTGAAGAAATTTGAAAGTATCTACTTCTAACATCATGTAGCTTCATTACTTTTTATATTATTTATCTTTGATAATTTTGATGTTAAATAAGTGATTTTTGACAAATAAATGTTTTTGTTTTAATGAAAATAGTTATTGTAATAATTCATTTTTTATTACTAAATTAATTTTTTAAATTCTAAATTGTATTTTATTTATTAAGTAATTTTATAACTTATATGTAATTAATTAGCTTTTGAATCATTGGACCGTGCAAGTATATTTGGGGGCTGGGTGGGTACGGCCGTCTCCGAATCCTTGACTGTCTGGCATTAGCAGAGAATTACTTGCTTAGCTGCACTAGATGCTGGATGGATCAAGATGAACTGGGCAACCAATCCTTGAGAAGCTACTTGACAACTGTTACAGCTTAGGAAAAACAAATAAACCCCTAAATGACCAGGAATGAATTCTTGTCCCGTGTCTGGAGCACATTGCCGTACCGACTCTGCCACCTTAACAGCACTGTATGTATAGTTATTTAGTTATATATTTTTATTTTTTAAACTTTTATTTAAATTTTAATTAATTTAAATTTAAAAATCCTTTCATTTTTATAAATAGCTGATCTAAATGCCAAGGATCGATTTGATGCAACTGCAGTTCATTTGGCAGCTGACTGTGGACATCATAATTGTTTGGAATTATTATTAGATGCTGGTGCAGAGTGTTGCACACCAACAAAATATTCAAAGAAAGGATGTTACACAGGTATAAAAAAATTATAACAGAATAAAATTCAACAGTGTTTACTACTAACATTAATTTTAGGATATAAACCAAATTTTAGATAAAAACAATATAACCTTCATTAAAAGTTCTAATAAAATTTATTAAAAATTTTTGAATTAATGTGTAATAAAGTAATAAGTATTATAATAATATATCTGAATTAATAAACTCTGTTTAAATGTTCAGAACTGTTTTAATATAGAGTATGCACTTAATTTTACATCTCACTCTGCAAATTTACAGTATTGTAAATCTTTGTAGTATTTTATGATATTAGTAATAACTAAATTATATCTGCGATAAACTATTCACCATCCATATTTTACAAATTGATTCTTCATTTCAATTAGAAGCATTAAAAGTAACACACTGATTTTAAAGATGTCAGATTTATATTTAGGAAAGCTACAAATAAGAATTTGGTCAAATACTAAATATTCAAAATGAAAATTGAAAATTGTCTTATAACCAATACAGGTTTTTTTAGTTTTGAATAATTTTTCTTACATCAATGATTTTTTCATACTGTTCAATAAAAAACATTTTAAAAAACTGTTACTTAAATACTCATCATACTGTGGGTTGATGTTACTTAAAACAGGGAAAAACTTTTTATTCGGTAATCTGTCTGTTCTAACAAATTATATATCATTTTTTTTTTCTAAATATATAGATATTTAGAAAAAATTTAAAAACTAATTTTTTGTGTTTGTTGCATTTGCTTATTTTAAAAGCTGATACTCAGATTCATTCCATATTTTAATATTTAAAACTAAAAAATATATTTAACTTGTCTTTTTAGGAGTTAATTAATAATTATCAATAAATGTTTTTAAAGCTTCTTTGCTTCATCATCAGACCTTTGCTTTAAAGTTATTTGTTCTATTTTTAGTGTGTGGCTACTCAAAATGCAATGCAGTTCAGAACAGTTTTTTTTTCATTTAAATTATATGGTGCAGATTTAAAAATTTTTTCTAAAATAGATGTAAAGTTTTTGTTACGAACAAGTTAAGAATACATGTTAGCTGAACACTTTTTATAAAAATAGATGCATCAATTTTTGATTTGATTTTAACACAAACTTAATCTTGTTTGGATCTTTCTAAAACCAAACCCAGTTTGATGGTAAAATTGTAGTGGTCATATTTGTTTGTTTCCTTAAAATATTGATAAAACTGTTTAATATTACTCATTGCATATATTTAAAAGTGTATTATTTAATTAAAAGTTTTAGGTTTTTCATATTTTATAAGCTGTAATAAAAATTATAAAAACAAATAAACTGAATGAAATTAAAACTAAAACCTTATAATTCAGCAGTATATTTATACTAAAGAAATGTTTTCAATCATCTTCATTCATCATGTAACAAAGATATACCAGTATATAGTTTTGGTATATTTGCACATACAAATTAGCTTTATATTATTTAATTAATAAGCCATCTTTGGAAGTATTTTAAATGAAAACTTGTATTCAAAATTTTTTAGTCCTTCTAGAAAAAGCAAATGAATAGATGATAAAGTACACTAGTGGTTTTCTTATATGAAGAATTTGAAGTAAATTTGTAATTGTGTTACAAATAATTTGCAACATGATCACTTTATCTTCAGCCAGCAAGTAAAATATTTTCAAGTAGTGTTAAGTTTGAAAATTATAATTTGAAATTAGAATATATCCATAAAAAAATAATTTTTTATATATTCTGAATTTATGTAAGAGTGATTAGTAAAAATTAAATCTTTAAATTAGCTTTAGGATGTTAATGTTTTAATATCAGATTCTAATTGCTTTCAAAGTTGTGATCAGAAATTTGGAAATGAATAGAAATTGGTTAGAAGAATTTTAAAAATAGGTAATTGCTATGAAATATTTTATACTTTTAAGATGGTACTACTGTAATCAAAAAGTATCAGTAGTTGTTCAATAATACACCAGAGTTTAATTTATTCATCAAAATTTATTTCATCTTTTTCAAAATAACCCCCTTTCCACTGCAATTCACTTATGCCAACCTTTTTCCCAATCCTTGAAACATGCTTTAAAGACCCTTTCATGAAACCACTTTAAGACTCTTGGTGAATTTTGTTTTATGGCATCATTCAACTTAAAACGGTGACCACAAAGTGGAAATTTTAGTTGAGAAAACAAGAAAATGTTGTACATTGCCATATTAGGTGAATACAGAGCTTGCAGAACTGTATTTGTTGAATTTTTGACCAAAAATTGTGCATTGTGATCAGGTGCATTATTATGGTGCAAAGTCCATGAATTTTCTTGCCACAAATCAGGTTATTTTCTACAAATTGTTTTATGCAAATGATGCAAAATGCTTAAATAATAATTTTTATTTACAGTTTGGCAGTTGGAAGGAATTTGTGATTCACAACACATTGATAATCAAAGAAAACAGTCAACACAACCTTGATTTTTGACTGACTTTGACATGGTCTTTTCAGTTGAGGGCATGAACATCTATGGATACCACCAGAGGGTCTTGCATAGTGGTGACATCAGCAACATCAAAGAAATCCTGCTTTTTCCTCTGGCGACTCATGAGATCAGACGGCTATCCATTGTCATCCAACCGCTTTGACCAGACAAAGACTATCAATGCCCGACAACCATAGCCTGCATTGGTGACCCGAACATTTGAAGCCTTCGAACATTTAATTCCTATTGAATTTGGAAATTTTGCCCGAGATATTAGCATCGTTTGACCAGGTACATGACAAAAATGAGCAAACTCGTTGTCAACCACGTAGCAGTTAAGCCTCCGCCATTTTGGACCGAAAACCCGACTCTATGGTTTGCCCAGCTAGAGAGTTAATTTATCCTCACTAATGTATCTCATGACAAAACTAAATATAGCTGCGTGGTTGTGAGTTTATTAGAGTGCATGGCTACCGAAGTCCAGGACATATTAGCCACACCTCCAAACATCGACAGGTACAAAGTGATAAAATGGGCATTGATCGACCGCATGCCCCAGTCCGAAGCTCAACATCTCGAAAAGCTTCTATGTACCAAAGAGCTCTGCAACCACATGCCATCGCAGTTTCTCCAATGCTTGAGAACACTCGTAGGTCATACAATTACGGAGGACTTAAAAGTATTTGGTTATCCTGTCTTTCCACAGATATGCAGAAGATACTAACTGTATCCAAGGGCAAGCTTGAATCCCTACCAAGCTCCAAGCTCGAATCCCTAAGATCGCTGATCATCTTATCAAACTACAGTTGACTCCGCATAAGTCGACACCCGGATAACTTGTCACCGTAGGTTAATTATTTAATTTTCTGTGGTTCCGGCCGACTTACATAGGCAATAATGTTATTAACGTTAAAAAACTCTGTTTACTTGACATCGTTTAATTCATCACTACTGGATAAATCGACGTACTTTTTCTGTTTCACACTTTTTTGATGTCTGATAAATTGACTTCCCTTCTGAAAAAATGAGTTCACACCGTACAATAAGCTGTGTGGTGTGAACTCATTTTTCAGGGGGGAGTCGACTTATCAGAATTCTAAAAAGTAGTGTTTATGAAACCGTGCCGGTGCTTATTCTGCAACTTGAACACAAACTATATGGTGTATTTTCTCGGACACATGGCAAATTTCATCACTAAGTTTTCCTCAGTTGATACGTGTATTAAGTTTTGTACACGTTTCGGGCTGTTGACGCCCCTCTTCAGCCAACTTTAAATCACAGATTTTTGCAAACATAAAATTGTTTTAAAACCTCTCTGTACATTAATTAATTTTTTATCATCTAGTCGATCTTTTTTCATCGAGGCCAGAGATTCTGTTGTACAAACGAATTCTTATTGGTTTTGTTGCGTATGACTCTATTCATTTACATAGTGATGTGGTAGATGGGCCACCTCGTGGCAATCTTCTGTTTATAGGCATTAATTTTTATTTTATTATTTTACATATAAACTAAAAAGTAAATTATTTTTTATGTAAAATAATAAAATAAAAATTAATGCCTATAAACAGAAGATTGCCACGAGGTGGCCCATCTACCACATCACTATGTAAATGAATAGAGTCATACGCAACAAAACCAATAAGAATTCGTTTGTACAACAGAATCTCTGGCCTCGATGAAAAAAGATCGACTAGATGATAAAAAATTAATTAATGTACAGAGAGGTTTTAAAACAATTTTATGTTTGCAAAAATCTGTGATTTAAAGTTGGCTGAAGAGGGGCGTCAACAGCCCGAAACGTGTACAAAACTTAATACACGTATCAACTGAGGAAAACTTAGTGATGAAATTTGCCATGTGTCCGAGAAAATACACCATATAGTTTGTGTTCAAGTTGCATTCTAAAAAGTGTGAAACAGAAAAAGTATGTTGATTTATCCAGTGGTGATGAGTTAAATGATGTCGAGTAAACCGAGTTTTTTAAGGTTAATAACATTAATGCCTATGTAAGTCGGCCGGGACCACAAAAAATTTACTACATAATGGATGAGTTATCCAGGTGTCAACTTATGCGAAGTCGTCTGTATATCCTTTGACACTGAACATCTCTACCATGTCAACGACCCCTGCCACAAACAATCCCAAGATCGCTGTGCTCGAAGTGCAAATCACAGAGCTCTCAGCACAAATTTCTGAGATGTTATGACAATATGGCCATTCCCCAACTTGATGCCATCACTCGAGCCATGGAAGACTTGGTTGACACTTTACCTACTACCTCTCCTAACAATATCTACTGGTACCATTAGAAATTTGGCACAAATGCCCGATGATGCCGACCACCTTGTTCAATGGGAAATAAAAACAACAGTCAGTAGAGATGGCGACTGTTCCGAAAACCAAAGCCATCTCCTATTTATCACTGACTGTACATCCAAAGTGGCATTCCTGATCGACACTGGCGCCGACATCTTTGTTTACCCAGCTTCGCATCTTCCAAGGAACTGTGTAGAAGATTATCAACTCTTTGTAGCAACAGATGATCGGCAGACATTGGCAGCCATTAACATTTTTTGGTCAGAAACTCTCAGAATCACAAAAAAAAAGTGGTCTGCATATGACCACGAGTTGTATGCCACTTAAACTGCTATCAGGAAGTTCAAATACATGCTGGAAGGAAGGCAATTTACTAACTTTCACCCTGAAGCAAAAACCCAAAAGAGAATCACCCCAACAGTTTCATCACTTAGATTTTATAGCACAGTTCACCATGACATCCATCATGTCAAGGGAGCCAGCAACATCCTTGCATATGCCTTGTCTCGTATAGAGTTTATCATGCAGGTGATTGACTTCCCAGCACTCTTCTCTGCCCAGGAATCTGACAATGAACTTGAGGCAACTTTTTTGTTCAAACACAGGCCTACAGCTAAAATGGATTACCATCCTGAATACTACCGGGACATTCCAATTTTCAACACGAGTGTTGAGTGTTGAAACCAACAATTTGACGTCATCAACAGCATTCCAACTTGAGTACGAAGTGCTTAGTTCCCATAATTCCATTCTTAGCAAGATGGATTCCATTCAAATGTCGTACCAATTACCCACAATTCATTGGAAAGTAGCAGTCAACATATCTGTTGTGTGCTGAGTGTGTTGAGTCAGTGCTGACAACAGTGCCACTTCAACGTTGAAAAAAGGAACGAATTTTAACGAATGTTGAGATCAGCGGCGAGTCAGCGTTGAAAATTGGAATGTCCCGTACGGCACAGCTATGGATGAATACTGCGATACAGCCACACTCAACGCCTGTCCTTTCGTCACCAAACACTTCTGACATCAGGCGATTGCCTCACTACACGGTTTGTCACACTTGGAGGTAAGAACCACATGTTGTCTCGCTAAGAAGTCCTTTGTGTGGCCTGACATCAAGTGTGACTGCAAGAAGTTTGTATGAAACTGTATCATGTGCCAGAAAAACAAAATCACTCAGCACACCATATCACCAGCTGGATCATTCACTTCATCAAATCAGCGATTTGATCATGTCTACCTAGACATGGACCATTGGACTGCTTCTGCCATCCAATGGTTTTACATATTGCCTCATGGCAATCAACCATTTTTCCCATCGGACGGAAGCATTCTCCATGTCAGAAATTACAGCTGCCGCTGTAGTGAAAACATTTTTCAAAGATTGGATCACTCATTTTGTCATTCCACAATAATTGACAACTGACCAGGGGCAACAATTCGAGTTTTACCTGTTTAAAGCATTGACATTGCTGACAGGGACATCGAGGATCCACACCACTGCCTTTCATCCAGCTGCCAACAGAATAATCGAGAGCAATTCCACTGGCAACTCAAGGCAGCAATCAAGTGTCACTCTTCCGATCACTGGACACATGACCTGCCCATCGTACCCTTGGAATCCGGCCTACAAAGACAACATTGACACCACTGCAGCTGAACTAGTTTCTGGACAAACACTGTACTTGCCTGGAGAATTTTCCTACACAGTCTTGCTTCACCTTTTGAATGCCATTCACTTGATTGTTGAGGTCTTTTTGTGTCAGAAGTGTAGATCCATGTTTCATCACCTGTAATAATGTGTTTTAAGAACAATTTGCTTTGAGAAAGCATTTCCTAAGCCACTCATTGTTTTTGGAAAAAATTCAATGTTTTCAGGACAACTCTGTAACACATCACAAGCCTAATAATCTTTTAAAATTGCTTGACAAGATACAAATGATACCTAAACATGTTCAATAATGTCCTAATTGTTAAATGATGATCATTGAACACCAAATCTCTGACTTGAACAACATGTTCATCAGTTGAAGTGGGAGGTCTCCCAGAACATGGTTCATTTGCAATGCATTTTCAGCCTTCCTTGAACATCTTGTACCACTCACTCTTGTTTTTGATAGACAATCATAACTAAATGGTTTTTGCAACAATTCCAATATTTTGTAGCAGTAATTCCATTTTAAAACAAAATTTAATGCACTGTCTTTGCTCAATTACACTTGATATTTGAAAATTTACCAGTGCAAAAATTCTTTACACACAAAAAGCAAGCGAATTACTTTTCATGAACACTTTTATTTGAGCTGTTATATGATAAACAAAAGTACATAATAAAGTTATTTAAGTCCAATTTTTATAAATTGATTATAAAGTAAAACTTATTTTAAATCTTTTTTTCCCAAAGGTAAATAGAAAAAATTGACATAAATACAAAACTTATTTAAAAAATGTTTTTAGATGTTTGAAATTTAGATACCAAAGGTAAAACTAAATGCCAGTTTGTTTTTAGTCTACATTATGCCCAATTGTTTAAATTCTAAATTTAGTTGTTTCATTGGAAGCAACTAAACCACAAGTAACATGTAGCTAATCCAAACCAGTTTTTACTGTTCGTAAAATATATCTGAGAACATTCAAGACAGCTGTTCTAAGTAAGGTTGGAAAGAATGGTCTTTTTCTTGTACCATGATAACACAAGATTGCACTGCAATAAGGAAAAACTGAAGATACTTAGGTTCTAAGGTTTTTTCTATTTCTTTATAATATTTTCCTCAAAAAAAGGGAATGTTATGTTTTATAAAAGTTGTTAATATAACTTACTGTTTTTAAATGTACTGTAAATTATAAACATACAAAATAAATTATTATTATTAAAGTAAAAATTGCTTTTATGGCACTTGAGAATTCACAAAAGCAACAAAATTAGTTAAATACTTCAGTATTTAAAAAAAAAAAAACAGATTCACTGTCATACTCTTGAAATAAGTCATAACTTACATACTCCTCCACTCATTTATTTTTGTCATTTTAAAATTTTTAATCTGGAGTAACTAAGTTCTGTAACATGTGGTTGACAGAGTTGTAACCACAGAAATTTATTTTGTTTTCTAGAATTCTCCTCTAGACTTATTCACGTCTATCCAGAATTGTTCTTTTTCATTTCTAACAATGCAAGATTCAGCTTTATTTTACTAATAATACTTAATATTTAATTGAATTTGAATATTATAAATGTATAATTTATTTTTAAACTAATCCACATTCTTTAAACTTTCATAAAGAGCTTATTAAAAATAATAATAATAATACTGTACATAATAGAAATAGCTTGCCATTGACTAATCTTTTACACGTATTTTCTGTAATTTTCCCTAAATCTTAAAGATGATTTCTTCTTAAAACTCTATTAAAATACTGTGAATTTTTGGGATCCCAGAGTACCCAATGAGCTGTAATAAATATCTTTAATGATATGTACATAACATTTATAAATTTCAATAAAATCAATGAAATAATTTATATTCTCACATCTATGAAAGCCTATCAAACAGCTGTCAGTTTCATAATCCTAACTAGCAAAGACATCACTGAAACCTGATAAAGATCGTAGCACAAATGCGTGCCCTTTTTTTGTGGCTTATGATGCGTGCTCTTTACTCACAAACTTTCAAATGTGCATGAGCATCATCAATTGCCATCTAAAAATTCAAACTTTTCTTGGATTTGAGAGGCAACAAATAGACCACCTACTTTCCGTCGAAGGCTATGACAGATTGACAGTGAGTTGGTAAGAGAAAAATTGATGGCCATCAAACAGTCAATGATCAAATGAATTTGCTTCAATATTGCCTAATTTGTAGTGGCCTTATGCATGTAGTCATAATTTTTTTTTTTTTTTTGCATCATTATATAAATTTTTAAAATTTATGAAATAAGTAAATTCATAATTTTATTCATAAAATTATAAAAATTCATAATTTTTTAGAAATGTCGCACTTCAGTTATTCTAAATTTTTCATTTCTGACTTCTATAAAATTTATAACGACTCCACAAATTTTACAAAAAAAAACTTATTTGATTTATAATTATCAAGAACAATGAACACTATGGAGTAGCATTATACACAGAAAATAACCATCTAGTGTTGTTTACTAAGAGGAAAGAAAATATTTAAGACTCAAAAATTTCTATTTTTGAACATTTTCAGTAAGTTCAATTTATTGTTCAAATTAAAAATACTTTTTATTGTTATTCAGCTTCTCCATATCCAGGTGGAACAACTCCATTACATCTAGCAGCTGCTCACAATCATGTAGAATGTGTCAAAGAATTAATTCAGTATGGTGCAGATTATAATGCAGTAGATGAGAGGGGAAGAACAAGTTTATATATAGCTGCTGAAGCTGGTCATGCTGATTGTGTTTTAACTCTTCTTAGAAATGCCATTGGAAAAGATATTTTATCATTGCCAGGATTAGAAACAGGTACTATTGAAAGAATGTTGAATAAAAATTATTAATGCTTTTTTGATAAATGAATAAGAGTGTGTTTGTTTTTTTATGATGTATTAAAGAGAAACTGCAATCCAGAATATATATATATTAATATATGCACACTTTTTTAAGTGCCATGATGATTTATATTCTATACATTACTTTTATGACAGTGAAATTTGTTACTTTAATAATTTTTAAATTATTGTTTAATTAGAAATAACATTTATAGTAATGCTTGCCTGATGAATCACAATATTATTATTTTTAAAAATATCAATTTTATTATATTCTTATAAAAATTTGTTCATTACAAAATTTTTATGCCATTATAAATTTATTGGTGTAAAATTATAAAATATCTGTAGCTGTACTGTTTTCTTTTTGAAATATTGTGAAATAAACCCAATTATTGCATAATGCTTTATTTTATATTCTGCCTTCAGCTTTGTTGGGATCTGTACTTGAAATGTTTCAGTAAATCTTCTGCATTATTTAATTTAACCAAAGCTTGTTTATTTTATATTCACACATAAGGATGGAGATAATGCTAAATGATAGGGCAGATAATATGGGAAAATTATTTCTAATGATAAAAAATTATCAAAAATAAAAGTGAAATGAATAATGCAGAAACACTGTATAATATGAAATATCTTTATTACTAGTCACTGAAGAAATATATTATAGCTATAATAGAAAAACACATTGTAAAGCTAAATAAAAAAGAAGTAATAAAATTAGAATTTTATCTTGTTTAATGAATTGTTTTAATGCCTTTTTGAGATGAATCAGATATGGCATATGCGATTGTATGATAAGAGCTGTCAACTAGCTGTAAGAAAATTACTTAACAATTGCAGGAATAGTTCATTAGTATGATAAGTCTGCTGCAGAAATAGAAAAATTATTTAAAAAGATTAGCATTTTTATTTAAACCATTACTGCATGTGATCTGAAAACTTGGATTGTGCTTTAGAGTCCACATTTAGGAAAAAATATTTTTTTCATTAATATGAAAAAATATATATATTTATTCCATAAGCTAGAGATCACTTATTTATGAAAAAATATAGTTAATCATTTTAAAAGGTTAGCAACAATGTCTAACTTTTTTAAGTCAACATGGCATCAGGCAGACAACATACTTTATGCATTGCAAGAGTTAATTTTATTTTTTACATTTCCATTACTTTTTTTTTTATCATTCTTTTCTTGCATAGTAATTCCTAAGACATTAGTCATTGTTGTGATATACAGTAAGACCCCACTTAACACTGATTTGATATAACGCGGTCTACTCGAAGCCTAAAAAAAAGCTCAGAATTTATGATGATTCAAATTATCACGGCATTTCATTGATTCATATATAATACGATTATTTACAAACATGAACCAATCAGCAAAAGGTGACAATTCATTGTAGTGCTGTACTTTTCCTAAATCTGTTTGTTTGGTGCAATTTTGGAAAAAATATAACATCATGAATGCCATAGGAAATATCAACTTCATTTGGCAAGAATTAATTGATAAATGCATGAACGGGGTGTGAAAGAAGTTATGGCTGAAGGTATCCAAGAATTCTCAATGAACAGAGCCTATCGCTGTATCATTAGGTTGACCAAACTCAACCTAATCTATACAGCAGCAGATGTAGACAAGCAGGATATTGAGGAGTTACTGCAGGTTTCTGGTGAGAGCCTTACCAACGATGACCTTCAAGAACTGGCAGAACAAGGAATTCATACAGAACTGGAAAATAGTGATTCTGAAAACAAAGAACCCAAAGAATTTCTCTACAGATTTCCTTAGTAAAAGTTTGGTAATGATAACCAAAATCATTGATCAAATTTGTAGTGAATAATCCAGATTTTGAAAGTGCAAAAGCAAAACAATGCATTTTGGATGCAATCTTCTGCTACTGACATTTGCTTAAGGAAAGAAAAAAAGCAACAAATGAAACTACACGACTTTATCACAAAAAAACAAGAATTTCAGAAAAGCCATGACCTTCATCACAAAAAATGAACTTTACATTTCTGTTTGCACATGTTTGTGTTATTTAACATATATTATGATGCAAATTAATATAAAAATAACTTAAAATTAAAGTAAAATCTGTTTATTTTTGGTCGAGTGTTTCCCTTTCCCTATTTACTCTGTTAAAATGACCTCATTTAACACTGTTTTGTTTAGCACTTTGTCATCTAGGAATGCATCCTTCACGTTAAGCAGGTCTTACTGTACATATTTCAAGAAAACTTGCTTTTTTTTATATTGTTGAATTTTTTTTTCCTGTTTTTAAATCTGAAAAAAAATATATATATATATTTCCTTTATGATTTATTTCCTTATAATAATTCCAATTAATTATTATATATAATGATTATTGAAAATTCTAGAATAAATCATAAAGGAAATAAAATAGGAATTAAATAACAGTGATACTACACCGGAGTAAAGTAAACAAACATACCACTGAGCCTGTTACCAGTGTGTGTCTTCTAATAAATAGACTGTTACAAACGTTTTCGAACTCTCAGGTTCTTCTTCAGGTAACTAATAACTCCTCAACAAATGCAATTCAATAATAATAAATAGGAATTTGTTCCAAATGACCAAAAAGTTAAATAAAGTGAGAGTTTTACAGCTGCTTTCATTTAGTTCATTTAATAAAAGAATGAGAGGAGTGAACTTTATTCATAAAATGATCACAAGTACAGAACCCAAATTGGCCATTATCACTTCTATTGCAGTAATAATGGCCAATTTTTGCCTATTAATGTTTTTATTATTTGGCATAAACTCTTGCCAAATGGTAAA
Source organism: Centruroides vittatus (assembly GCF_030686945.1). NCBI lineage: Eukaryota > Metazoa > Arthropoda > Arachnida > Scorpiones > Buthidae > Centruroides > Centruroides vittatus. The sequence continues at coordinate 4,655,234 of NW_027122456.1, forward strand.
AAAAAAAAAAAAAATTAGTCTTCTGAAATTTTGAAGAAACTTGTGCATTGTATGGTCATCTGTTAAAATAAATATTATAAAATTTAAGACTATTTATCTAACTTAACTATCTTTACTGATAATTTATTTGTATAAAAACAAATGTATTGTTAATAAGTCACCGATCTGGATTTAAAACACATCTGTTATGTTATAAAGTAATATTAAAACATGTAAAAGATTGTTTAAATATATTAAAATTATAAACTTTATTTATAGGAAACACTCCATTACATTTCTGTGTAAAACATGGCATGGTTGAGTGTGTGTCAGAATTATTGGATCATGGAGCTGATGTTAATCACCGTAATTATGCAAGATTTTCACCACTTCATTTTGCAGTATCAAAAAGTCCTGATACTGAACATGTTGCCAAAGAGATACTTCATCTTCTAGTTTTAAAGGGTCATGATGTAGATATAAATCAACCAGATCCTTCAGGTAAAAACAATTATTTTTAAAAAATTCAAAATAGTATATTTTGATTTATCTCAATAAATTTAGTCTTTGTATGCAGTCAAATCTGATTAATTTACACTTTATTCATTTTAATTATTGGTTATTTGAACCCAGCATTATTTTCAGTTTGATAATTTTTGTTTCAAATGTTCAATTTCGGATGTTTTTGGATTACCGCTCATGTTATGTATACATAACAAGGAAAAGGTATTGGAATGTGTAAAATTTGATCCTCGGAGATTTGCAAAAATCTCCACATTTTGAGACCCCTAAACCCAAAAAAGTAAAAAATGGCAATTTAAATGTTGCTGGATTTTTTCATATGTAATGAAAATTATTAAGAAATTTAAAATTATAAAAAGTAAATAAAGAATGAGAAATGGATTATCAGTTGCAGAAAAATAACAACAAATAACTTTCCAATAAATACAGTAATTTCTAATAGATCGGAAATGTGAAATCCATTTTATGGTACTTTTATAAAAAAATTAAATACGATTTTATGAAACGTCCAAAATTTGTTACAATAAAACTTTCATAATTGCACTATTAGTGATATTTGAATAACCATGTTAATCTGTTTTAGCTTAAATTGCATGTTTATTCTGTTAATTTCTCATCATAACAATTTTCTTGTAATTTTTGCTAAATTATCTATTTCAGGTTTGTCACCTTTGCATTATGTCTGTTTCTGTGATGGTGGACGTCAGAAAAGACGACCAGAACTGGCTGTGTTTTTGATTGCGTATGGAGCCGAAGTAACCATCACTAATCAAAAGGGATACAGTTTGATAAGAGTTGAATTTGAAAAATTTGGAGATTGCACTATCATCCTGAAAGCAATTAATAGAAGTATGCTTCATTTACCCAGTTTGTCTTCTTTAAATATTTCACCACCTCCAGAACCTGAATCTCCACCCTGTCCTCAGACTATTGCTCGAATTTCCAATGTTCAATATGAAAATTCTTGGTGGGCCCCTCCCAATCGAGCAGAGATTCCATTGTCGATTCTGGGGTCTTCTCTACAAGATTTTCTTGACCACCAAAAGAGGAATCACGAATGGGAAAAATATCTATGGTATACATCTATTGTATCGTCACCACGCTCCCTCCAGCATTATTGTCGATATGCTATCCGAAGTACCTTAGGTTCAAAGCGTCTCAGATTCACAAAAAATCTTCCAATTCCAAAATTACTTCAGCAGTACATACTATTAGAATTTGATAGATAATAAAATTTTTGTGCATTTAAATCTGTGTTCATGCATAAGCATGTGGAATACTTGCCAACGATTCTAGCCAATACAAGAGCATGAAAATAGTTTTTAATTATTCTTACAATGAGTTTTTTCTGAAAGAGCAAAATGTTTGAAAATTTTTATTCCTAAAATTTATCTAAATGTAATCTCCATCTTTGGAGTTAAAAATGCCATATCAGATTATGTACCATGGACAGTACTGTACATCTTGTTAAATATATGAAATGTTATAGTGTCTATATAAAATTCTTATCTTTCAACAGAAAGTATTATATATTCAAGAATACAAATTTTTAACTTTGTTTTACTCAATTTATAGAAAACAATTTTTTAAAAAAAGTTAAAAGAAATTGAATATTTATTTATAAATTATTTTTAGAAAGTGAAAAATGAAATGAACATTTCAAATCTATTTTTAATTATATAGTGGTGAAGTTGTAATTTATGAGAAAAAAAGCCCAACAGGCTTTTATGTATCTTTTTTAAAAATGTTATATAAGAAAAATTTAAATTTATAAAAAAAAAGAAAACTTCAGCTTTATAATTATATTGTTATGTAAATAAAAATAATTTGTAAAATAAACTGCAACTAATTTTTTTAGTTTTTGTTTTTATGTAAAATTTGTATTTAGAACTGGAGATTAATTTGATCATTAGGAAGTTAGATTGGAATGAATAGTTAGATTAAAACTGGTTTATGTAAACTTGCTTCTATATCGGAAACATTTGCCAAATACTGAGATCTGTAATTATGAATATTTCGTTTTCAAATAAATGCAAATTATTAATCACCAGAAGATTTTAATAATTTTTTCAATTGCCTTTAGTAGTCATTATGATGAAACACAAACGTTTCATCAATTGAAGATGAAACATGTTCAACCATTCTTGACCCACTAGGACATTCAAGACAGCAAGATACATTTTTAAATTAACAAGATATAGGGCACATTGGTCAGTAAATCTGCTGAAAGGCTTTGCTAAAAGATAGATTAGTAACCTTTAGCTTCAAGTTAGCCTCTGTGGCTCATTCAGCAAGGGTTGGAAGTACTGAAAGACAAATTGAAGATAACTGCTGTGAACAGTAAAGCATCGTTAAATTTTTTAGATTGGGGAATACATTTGGATATGTTGTTAGCTACCTATGATATGATTTTTATGATAGTTTTGTTTCTTTTCTGAGTAAGCATTTGATTTAAACAAAAAATATTGTACAAACTACAAAGCAGCAATAGCAGAGCTGATCTTAAGCAGCTTTTTTTAACCTTTTGGGCAAGGTGAGTTGGATCCATCACAGCATATTGTTAAAAATTAATTCTAGAAGTTTAAACTTTTTGCTTTTGTATGTTTTGTAGTAATTTTTCAGATTAAATGCAGTCTTTTCAATTGTGCTTTTGTTTTTCTTATAAATTATTTTGAAATTATTTGAGGTAAATGGGCAAGGTGAGTCTCAGACTCATCACTTTATAGCATATGATAATCATTTGGCTGAAATTTGAATAATTTAGGCAATAAGTTGCTAGTCTTTTTTGTATTTAATAAGCATTCTACATGTGTTGGTTGATGGTTGTTGCTATTTCATAGCACTTACTTCTAGTACTACATTCAGGTAAGTTCACAAATTGTTTTTCCTTTTCATGCGTTACACAAAGCATTTACGTACTAATTATGTTTTGCTAAAATTCAAATACAGTAGAACCTCCATTATCCGGATTGTTCAAAATAAAAATTTTACAAATTCGCTGATTTGCACTTGGCGATTGCGACACTGTTTATGTACGTGATTGAATGCATAACTTTTTCTTAAAAAACTTGCTTGTAACGACATAAAACCCTGTTTTAACGTCATATTTGAAGCACTCCCAAATTTACAAAATTAGATTACAAATTTAGTTTCACAAAGAAAATACTACGTGTTTAGTCCTAGGGTCAGAGTCCGCTTCCTAGAACGACTGTGGGTGGTACTCTCACCACCTGACTTGGGTGGGTGAGGTTTGGTACACTTTTAACGACGTGACGATCGGTTATTATGTACTCATTTTTAAATTACTTTATGCTAAATTGTTAAATATTCTATTATTTTTAATATAGCATATTACATTAAACAGTTTATAAAGAAATAATTGAATTACAGTATTTTTCGATTATCCGGATTTTTCCTTATCCGGACTACCTTCATCCCCAATTAGTCCGGATAATCGAGGTTCTACTGTAGTAATGCTTAAATAGATAAATATTATAAAGTGAGTTGTTGAATGCTTTGCATGCAGACAATGACGATGATTTTGATAAGTGTAGGAAGTTGTTTTTAAACTAGTAATCATTTTAATATAACAATTTACTAAAATGTATTAAATTATATTTAAAATCTGTAGATATAAGTAATTTTTATAGCTTTTTAACTTAAAATTAAAAAAAAAAAAAAAAAAACAGGTGTGTTTATACATTTTGTTACAGACTAGAATTCGGTGTATATTTATAGTAACTACAGAAACTTCCTCTAAACTCCAGATTTTAAATGTCACCAGCCACGTGAATTTTTTGACAAAGCGTACTCAAAGATAAGGCAGAAAGCTACCTCTGCACCATGCCTTCCTGCTCGGCATTGGAGTGTGTCTCTCTTAGTTGGATCCGGCGGCAACACTCTGACGAGAAATCCCATCGAGACACTGCAGCACAGATCATCAAGCCTCCCCACCACGACAAGGTGGAGACACGACGGGGAGGAGTACCCCCTGCCTTGTTTGCATACTCCAGTCTGACAAAATTTAGAAAAAAAAAAACGGTTAATGTAACCCTTGGTGCCAAGATGGCGGCTCGTCTCTGATTCCAGCAAGGAAACAGTGGGACGCAGGTTCTAACCTAGCCTAACCTATTCTAATATTACCATAATCATTAGCAACCAAATTATTAGAATAGGTTAGGTTACGTTAGAACGTGCGTCCCACTGTTTCCTCGCTGGAATCAGAGACGAGCCGCCATCTTGGCACCAAGGGTTACATTAACCAAAAAAAAAAAAAAAAAAAAAAGGCCAAAAGTCCTGCACCGAAAGGACTTACGCCGGGGCAGAAAGGAAGTATCCCGGGGCACCACGAGGAGGTCAAGGCTCGGAGGATTTGGGTTTCCGCCCCCATTTAGTCCGGAGAGACGCGTATTTCGTCTCTCCGCATTAAATGAAGTCAAACAATTAAATAAGACGCCCGATTGTTATATTACATTCTTGTTATTTGTATTGTCGATTGTTTATTGTTTCGTCAATCGGTATATTGATATTTTCACAGAAACTTTTGCAATTTATAAATCAAATTTTTCACAATTATATTAATGTATAATCAATGAATTAAATTATTGCAGACAATTTGTAAATTCGTTCTAGCAACAACATTCTCCATTACAACTTTTTACTTATCCTGTTTTAAATTTACATAAATTCATAAGCATTCACTTTTTCTAAACATATTTCTTGTCGTTGTCTTAACGGTAACCACAAAGAGTTAATTGTTTTACAGAGAAATCTTCGTTTTGTCATCTTGAAACACGTTGTTTTGCACGTGGAACGAACAAGAGAGAGTTTTCTCATGCGAGTCTTACATTTCAATAAAATATATATCATTTGAGAGAGTATTTTTACTTTCTCGGCTGTTACATATAGCAGCGAGAAAGTATGGCGATCGGTCAAAGAATGACCCTTCGAGATTTTTACATTTTTGGACTCGGGGACCTTGAAATTACGAGAAATGCGAAGAAATTCGGGTGAGGGGTTCCGCATGTATGGATGTTAGTGTGTGTGTCGCACGATTTTGTTCACCCTGTTTGAAGCCTAATAACTCTTGTGCTTTTTGTCGAAAATTTTAGGAATTTTGCAGGAAGAGTTCGTGTATTACGGGAATTGATTAAATTAAATTTTGGTGGTTAAAGTTACATTTGGCAGGACGCCAGTTGTAACTTTAAGCCCGTTAACAGAAAGAACAATTTAAAACAAATTAAAGCGTTGCCATTTTTATCAGATGACGCGACGAGATATGCAGGTGATAAGCACTTAGAATTGAATCCGTTCGACAGTTATTTACACTTTCTAATAGTTAATCGATTAACTATTAATTAAACCCAAAATGTTTTTTTACAAATGTTTTTATAAGTTTTTATTTCGCCCTTTCTAATTTGGAGTCCTCGTGATTCGAGCGCCTGGAACATTTTTCTCCAACTGCTCCACGGTAGCTACGCCTCTGTGTTTGAATAAGCTTTACTAAATACGAAAATTAATCTATAAAGTCAAAACACAGTGACCATGTTTAATTAAGGCTAAAATCTGAAAGTAACGACAATGACACCTGGTTGATAGGAAAGCTAAGAACAAGGAAGAAAAATATTGTACTGTCAGTTTTTTATTAAATAAACCTGACGAAAGACACAAAACAAATTGAAAATTTCAGTATTTTAAAACCCATGGGCAAGCACGCAGGCTTACTTGAGCAAAAACTTTCAAATAACTGAGTTTGCAGTTAAAAGTTACGAAATTTTCTACGGAGGATTTCTCAAATTTTCGAACCGTGTTGTAGAAAAGCCGTGTTGTACGAGGGATACCTACCTATACTTTGTTTTACAATAATTTTTATTAAATTGGCTTATTTAGTTTTAAATAAAATTTAGTACAAAGCATATGTATACAATAAGATGTAATTTTAAGTGTAATCTTAATGAATTAAATAAACTTTTTTCTACATTTACTGAGCTTATGTTAAAGAAATGTATTCGTGTTTTCAATCAAAAATTAATATTGCCGGAGACCGAGGCGGTAAAGGCATCTGCGTGCTGATTTAGGAATTCTAGTTAACCCTCTTACGCTCAACCTGCAGAATTTTCTGCAGTTGTTTTACTCCCTGTAACGCTCAAGCTGCAGAATTTTCTGCAGTTCAGAGTTAACGGTTTAGAAAAAATATTACTTGAGAACTATACATCTTAGACTCTCGCAGTTTTCACGATTGTTTTCTTCTGTGTTTAATTTACATAGAAAAAATTGTTTTGGATTTTTTTATTAAATAGATTTGTTATTTTGGATTTTTTTAAAAAACACAACTCAAGGTCATCTATAGACTAGAGGTAAACGTTCCTTTTTCTGTCTTTTTCTTTAATTTTTGTGCTAATTTTTGTGTTAATACAAATTTATTTAGTTCATTACATATGTCCATTATACTTTTTATAATTTCTGATGATATATATATATATTTTTTTAACGTAAAAGCAATATATAAAAGTTACTTTTGTTGATGTTTTTATTATTTTGTTAGATTTTGTACTAATTTAAGCTGTTATATGTTTGTTATTGACAGCTTTCTGTTATTTTTCACATTTTTGTTCACTTTTGTTAATTACTTTATAACATATAATAGTGACAAATATTGTAAACAAAAGCACGTGTTTTAGTGGTGACGTGAGAGGTCATGTGACCGCAGAAACGCCTGGTGACGCCATTCTACTTCCTGTGACCTACCTATGACGTAATATCCAAAACATCAAAATAATTTAGTATATTAAATGTTTTTTATTATTTAAAACTATAATTTCGCTAAATGAATTCATTTATTGTTGAGATATTAATGATAAATTAAATTTAAATATATTAAAAGAATAAATGAATTTTATTATGAAAATAATATATAATAATAAGTTATTAGAATAAAAACTACAGAAAATACATTCTAATAATTATTTTGTAATATATTAATAAGTTAAATATATTTTATAATATATAAAATATATTATTTCAGTATGGAAAAGATAATTTCTGTTCTGATCTCCAGATGGCATTAATGTAAATATATTCCGTTTTTACTTTATATTTAATTTAAAAATTCAAGTAATTCTACTTAATTGAAAATTTGTGAAAATATACAACCCTAAATGTTAATATTTTTATAAACCAAATTAGAAGTAACATTTCTTCTATTTTTTTTTTAATAAATAGTAACTTTATAAATTGCATATTTTTTGTTTAATGAAAAGAGAGGCTGTAAAATATATATTTATATACATTAATATATATTTTGGTTTTTAATGCAATCACATAACATTTACACTAAAATGTATTAACAGGTATATAAATAACTTGGGAAGGTCTAGTTTAAAATTTCGTTACAAGATGGCATACGTGTAGCCTGTCAATTAGAGTACCTAGATATCAGAGTAGCGACAATGGGTTGTCAAATTTTCTATTTCAAATTAGTAAATACAGTAGAAGTTTTGACAAGCTGAATATCTATCTCATTAACTACTGACTGATTTCTTACGTTTGCTTTAAAATAACGTGTTACATGAAAACTAAACTTTAAAGTGATATAATAAGAAAATTCTTAAATTGATATATGGCACAACAAATATTGTATATTAACTGAGAATTTTAATGTACAGGTTGATCGGATATATCGAAGCCTTGTCTCATTATCTGAGTTAGTTTGTCGAACCAATAATGAAAATGAAAAAAAGATTCCCATAGAATCCGCATGGCGGAAATAATAAGGTAACATTTAATATGCCGATTGGATGAAATTATTACATATGATTAGAAGTTATACCGCTAATTATATTTATTTAAAAAAAATAATATAGATATTATGCAATTTAAAAATATGATGTATTGCTGCTCATGCCTGGGTCAGCAACCTCAGAAATTTTTCAGGGGAGGTCTGTACTCGATATATTGAATGCATCCTTCATTACCCCAGCCAGTCTCGTAATGGGCCTGGATAAAAGATCTTGGCACCAACAGTACAAAGTTGCCTTTTGTATTGAAATACAAACTGGAATAAATCTCTTTACAGTTTCCTATCCATGAAACATTAAATTGGGTACAATAGAAATTAATACGATTGTCATCAGAATATAAGAAGTAAAACACGGACTGTTTGACGAGCGGAATAGCAGTGATGTCATTGCGTTACGATGAAATGTGCCGGTATCCTTGAGCCCATGCAATTGCTAGAGAGCTCTGTCTTTTTTCTTTGTGTCAATAAATCGATTTGCCTTATTTGTTTCAATGAACCAGTGGCGTGCCGTGACATTTGATGACAGGGAAGCTGCGTTTCTGTAAGAAGCCGACTCCAGGGGCAATCAGTTAATTACGCGTCAGTGATGGTCTAGGGCAGGGATGGGCAACCTGCGGCCCGTGACACATAAAATGTGAATAAATATATCAATTTCCCAGCTAAAGGAAGTATGCAGCAAAAATTCAAACGTTATTTTTACAACTTTTTATGTGAATAGTTTTTCCCGCAATGAATTTAGTGAAAATTAAAACAAGAAACCGGCTAACAGACACATCGAAACTAATTTAAAACTAGCAGTGACGAATATTTAACCAAATATTTCCAATATATTACGTTCACATCAGTTCCAGAAGCTAAATTAAGTATACCTATGCTAATTTATAATTATACATGAATAAATAATTCTGATTTACCAACATTTTTTTTTCTCTTTCTGTTGTATGCGGCCCCGCATCAGTTCAAAAGTCTTAAAATGCGGCTATTACATAGAAAAAGGTTGCCCGTCCCTGGTCTAGGTTCCATTCGTATTCATTTGTTCGATAAGCCAGTAAAAATTTGATGGTAGGACCATTGATTTTACTTTCCTGGCTATTATGTATATAACACGGGAAAGTATTGTAATCGTGTCGAATCTGACTACGTGTTTTTTTCAAATGTCGACGTTTTGAGACCGGAACCCAAAAAAAGTAAAAAGAAGGGAAAAATTGTGTGGGTGTGAGCGTCTATTTCGTTTCATATCTGGTATTGGTAGTTTAAAAATCTAATTTTGTTATGGTAACTTGCACATAGGGAACATTGATGCTGTTAAATTTTGGAGGTTAAAAGTCGAGAGAGTGGGGAGATAATGGGAATCGTGTTTATCTCCAGTAGGGTCAGACTTAATGATAATTTTACTCGTTATTAACATTTACTTTTTATAAAACTTATCCCTACTCTCAAAAGTAAGCTTTTTGCCATTTTATAGTAATTAAAGATGTGAGATTTTATTATAAAAAGCTTTTTATAACAGATGGTACCATACAATTTTATGAAGCCATATTGTAATTAAAATGATAAAAGTTATTTTCCACGGTAAATGAGATCTCATAATAGCCGGGAAAGTTATGCAACTCGTTGCTGGACTTTTTTTTACCGTATTGCTTAAAATTCAAACAATATTGCTGACTTTTCTAGTTTTAAATTAAAATGTAAAAACGCGTTGCACAACTTTTAATAAATTGTTATTTTTATATTTGTTTGTAAATTTGTTAACTTGAGGGGCAGATATCAATTGTATTTCGGGACTTTTCTGATCATATGTAAAAATAAATAAATTAATAATATAAAAGTTATTTTTAATAACATTTCTAAACAGATTGCGCCAGATACAATTTCAACTTTGTGCCAATGTGTCTCCTTTAGTGTTATAAATATTTTTTTTAAAATAAAGACATTTCTCACAATTCAACGGAATTACTCCTCTTAAGCTTTTCTTGTTACATTAATAAAAAAAAATATATATAAAATTTGTTTGTTTAATACAAACCTCATTAATACAAAATGTCAATTTTTAATTTCTTTCAACATTCTATTAACAAGTTTGACTGTATTTCAGATTTCGAACAGCAACGCAAACCTTTTATTAGGCGACGACGGTCTTCGTGAAAAGTGTTGTGATAAAAGAAATTTTGCAACTCAATAAAGATTACGTAATTTTAGAAAAACAATTTTTCATTCCATCAAAAACAACAGTTTACGGCTTGTAACACGAGAATGTATATGCTATTTTTGTACAAAATAGCCTGTACATTTTTATAACTATGAAAAAATTACAATGACAATGGAATCATTTTGAGTGAATGAATCATTAATTTAAATATTCCGTGTTTTCTTATATGTTGAGCATCAAACACAAGACCGTGTTATTTATTAAACACTTGGCATTATTCGACTCTACCGTGTCGGAAACAACCGTTAACCTACCGGGTACTTTACTCGGATTCGCGTTAGCGTGCCAGGCCTGGACTTTAAGCGTGCACCGAATTAAATAAAGACAATATTTGTCAATAGAAAAAAACCAAAGATTTAATTAATCGTTTAGCAATAACTATGTACAATATTTAGTAAAATCAAACAATAATTTATTCAAAGAAATTCAACAAAGTCAACCCGACAATTCTCGATTCAAATCTATGTCTAACTTAACTCTATTCCCCTTGGGAATCCGACAAAACCAAAAGTTTAACTTATAACAATAATTCTTATAAACTAGAAATCCTAATCGTCACCTCAATATACTCGGAACCTATTTCCTTAAACTCTCAAGACTTTCTCAGACTGTCGATCCAAACTTCGAATCACTTCAAAATCACCTTGGAACTACTCGAGATCCTATCGGACACCTCTATTACTGCTGCGAAGCTCACCAAGCTCGTTGCTATCAGAATTCACCTCTCCGTCTTCACTTGAGACTCGGGATTTATAGTGTGAGGTGACGTCACAATTCTGAATGCGGTCACTCCCCTCATTTACATACTTAAATGCTAACAATAACGTTTTTCATCGTCTGGCAGCCCTTTTTCCGACAGTTTACTCACTAACCTTTTACATTATTTGTTGTTACAATTCTTTCCGGGACGTTTTTATTACTTAAGGTTTAGCGAGTTTTATTTCGTGCTTGTAGGTTCTCCCCCCCCCTCTTCTCGGTGCGGACCTATTCTTTGCCGCTCGGGGCGCGAAAATGTGCGTGAGTCCTATGGCGCTTTTCTTTCGTCGGTGAGTTGGGTTTTAATTCTTCTCTGTTTAATTACTGAAGGTGAATGGTGAGGAAACCTTCGTCCTAACAAAACATAAGCCCCAAACAAAAATAGAATAATAAGCAAAATAAAAGTAAAATAAAAAATAACGCTCGGACTTGGTTCCTTACATGTTGAGCATCAAACACAAGACCGTGTTATTTATTAAACACTTGGCATTTTTCCACCTCTATTAGTTGAGACGAGATTTTATTTCACTCGTTTCGGGCATTTTGCCCCTCTTCAGTCAACTAACGCTGGATTCATTTATTCAACACGGTCTTGTGTTTGATGCTCAATGAATCATTTTTATCTGTTTCACCATTTTAAACAGTGGTGTGACTCGCTAACACAGGACACTTAAGAACAACTTTTTGCTCCGCTTTCCTAGCCAATTAAATTTCTTAATTAGCAATCTATGTCACTGGATACGGCCCTTGTTCACTCTCATTATAGATTTCGGGCCTAGTCTTAACTATTTTTGATAATATCGAAGTTTCGATTTGCAATAGCAAAACAGAAGGCTTACGATGCGCATTTGAACATCTAAGGCGAAACATGTTGAAGCGGAGAGCAAAGCGGCGAAAATAAACAAATGTATTTGTGTTAGAACATGCATAACGAGATGTTACTGCACTGTTGTTAAGTTGGATTTAAGTTCTTGAGTGTCGTGTCTAATATGCAGCAAAATGACGCCAATTAGATATCATGTCCATGCTATCCAAAGCCTTGGGTACCATGGATATAGCATCAAATTGGATTCATTTAGCTTTATAGTAAAGCAAAACGAAGCGTTCAAACAAGTTTGATTTCTTTGCTGTTATCGTCATTCACAGTGTCACACATAGATAAAAATAAACATCGATGAATTTATAAGTAGTGTTTTCGCTAAAAAATCTGTGAGATCAAAAAGATTCTCAACATCATACCCGTTTCATTTTACATAAAATGTGGGATGATGTATTGTGTCCAAAATATAATCAAACGTTGAAATACTCATACGAAAATATAAATGGAACTTGCCGGATCTTCACGTAATTATTCATACAAATGATGAAATTTACGGTGTATAAATCTACTTTTATTTATCACGTGAAAATTACAACTTTTAGTTTGCTTTTATTTTTCAATACTGTAAATGCCAAATTTTAAGGACGAATTTTCTCAAATCCATGGTTTTATTAGTTCTTTCTCGATTTGAAACTTTTTAGCATGACTTTATATATATGACTCTGTCACCTAGTAGAAATTGTTTCTCCGCTTTCATCGCTGCCTTGCTCACCGCTTCAATATGTTTTAGTGACCGCAAATGTCAGGGAGAGTTAGGGTTAAATCTTGCGAGCAACCCCAGGAATTTTTCAAATACGATCTGTCTCCTATGTCTCAGGCCCAGTCCATTGTTACCCAGTTATCCCCATTGTGGGCCTGGGCCACGATGACTACTGAACAAAGACCTTCCAGTGCCCACAGGACAGGAGTTAAAAGAAAAGAAAAAGATTTCAAAAATAGTGCAAATATTGAAATTATATGCTCGTTTTTCATTTATATCAACTATGACATTTCTAAATCATCACACAAGTGAAGCGTGCAAAGCCCTAATGTTGTAAATGTCAAAAAACAAACTTTTCAGGAGAGAGAAAAAACACTTTTTCTAATGAACAAACTTTAATCAAATGCTAAAAAAATTATTTTAACAATTTACACTTTGGAATAAAACATTGGGTTTAATTTCAAACACCTAAGTATGATGGTAAGGAAACAAAAAAAGTTTAAAAACAGAGTTAGAGCCATAACGTTGTAAATGCCAAAATTGTGCAAGTGCATAAAGTTGTAAATGCCAAAAACAATTGCAATCATAAAATTAATGTTTCTACAGCTGAAAAACAGTTTCGAATACCAAAAACTTACATTTAAATTATTAAACACAATTTACAAATTCAATATCAATTTTAACATTAAAAACTGGCAATAACCTATTAGTGACTGCTTCCTGGCTTCAACAATGTGGGCCCACAGTTTTGGTACTTGAACTGGGCTGTAATCTTTATCAATTGTAATATAATTATGATAAATAAAGGAAAATATAAACAATAAGGTATTAATTTAGTGTAATAAAAGTTAAAATGTATTTAAAAACTTCAAATTTGAAAGATTAATGGAAGTCCGAATATCATTTTGAAATATCAAATAATAAGATGATACAGGTTAACTCAGGGGTCCCCAACCTTTTTGTACCTAAGAGCACCTTCTAGAATACCGGCCGGACGGCGGGCACCATTTATTTTTTCAAGGTGAATTTATACTTGGACATAGTTAATAATACATACACATAATGTACAGAAAACATTTAATTCCAAAAATGTAATAAAACATACACAAGACTATTGACAATAATTTTTACAAAACAAGTAATTACTAAACAATGCATACAAAATCTACAGAGTATAAAAATTCTTTATAAAAAATATAAATCTGAAAGTAAATGTGATTTTTGGCATTGCATTTCATTGGCCATTGCTTCGTAATTAGGAGAGTATGATGATATTCCTGCTCGTAAGCAATCGTCACGGTGTTCATCTGTAAGTCGTGATCTGTACTTTGATTTTATTATATTCAGAACGGACCGGTTTATTTCATTTCAGGTATGGGAAATTTGGTTGGTGAAGATTTGGCGGAGGGGAAAAAGAGATCAGTCGCATTTCGTTTTGTGCTTTTATCTGTGTTGGACGCCATTTCTACTTTTGAGTGGTTAATCATTAAAAACGAAAAAACTTTTACATAGCATTTTATTGAAAACCGAAATATTTTTATTTTTATAGCACGTGGTCGCACAGCGGCGGGCACACGTGAAACGATCGGCGGGCGCTATGGTGCCCGCAGGCATAGGGTTTTTTTTTTTTAAACTCTTTCCGCCCTGTGGGCACTAAGAGGGCCTCTTTTAGTAAGCCCATTATGGGTTCGGCCAGGCCCACAATGGGGCGACCGGGTGGTGAGGGATGGGGCCCGACATATCCGAACGGACCACCCCCCGAAAAATTCCTGGGGATTATTCGACTCGTTCGGATTCGATCCCGGGTTCCCCAGAGCGGTAGACTGCCACCTTTACCGTCGGCCATCCGGCCATCGAGCATAGGGTTGGGGACCACTGGGTTAACTATTAATAAACTGAGATTCAGTTATCCGGTTCTGCGTAAAAAACTCACTGCGTTACAAATTGGAATAACAAAATGATGTAAATGTAAACCGTAACATTTTACGCGCCAAAAGTCACGTGGCTTGAACTTTGGCACTTAAAACGTTATGGCTTGCACATAAATTCATCTTCAAAATATAGCCATTTAGAGCGCCATAATTGCCACAATATTTTTTTGTAAGAAAAAACATTGCATTTAAAATTCGTTTCTTCAATAAAACGTATTTTGAGAAAAATGGCATTTACAACCTTATGGCATTGCACGCTTCAAGTATGAATGAATTCTAGATCCATGAATGATTTGTGAATCCTGAACGAATTACTGATTTCCAAATTATTAATAACCATTAATCATTTAGTTATCATTTTCAGTAATAATAACTTAAGTACTTTTTTAATGACAGATATTAAATTATCTTGAAATCAATTACTCATATTCAAGGCATCTTAAAAACTCTCTTAATTAAACCTCAATTTTTCAAAAACAATACTCTGCATATAAATAGAATTGAAGTATCTTTATATTATTCATAGTCGAAAAATTGACAGTTAAAACTTTAAACGCAAATAAATAAATATTAAATCTGAAGTTGTTGTCTATACTTGATTTACAGAGAATCATCTTCATAGAATAATTTGAGCACATCAATTCATAGTTGCCATTTACGTGTATTTAAATACTACGGAGTGACATCAGATATTTCACACTCAAATTATAGCAAATTTAAACGTAAATAACAATAAATTTATAAGCGATATTTATGACATTATAAGTCCGTTAATATTTGATGATGAGATATTGCTGAGAAGAGATCAATATTCCATTAAAATTCTGGTCTCCGGTGAGATATACTTAAATCATTAAGCTTAATACTTCATTAACAGAAGTCAAATTTATTGAGTTTGCTTTATTAAAGATAATTTCGAAGAAACATAATCCTTGAAAATTTAGATTTTGAGCTGATTCTATTGTAATCATTATTTGTGATGATGGAAGAGGTGGTGATGATGACCATCATAGTGGCGATGGTGAAGAGGATGATGATGATAATGATGATGTGGATGATAGCGATGGTGATGATGACCGTGATGGTCGTCGTGATGGTCGTCGTGATGGTCGTCATGATGGTCGCCATGATGGTCATCATGATGATGCTCATGATGATGCTCATGATCGTGGTGATGATCGTGATCATGATGATGGTCGTGATCGTGGTGATGATCGTCATGGTGATGATCGTCGTGGTGATCATCGTGGTGGTCATGATGATGATCGTCATGATGATGATCGTCATGGTGGTCATCATGATGATCGTCGTGATGATCGTCGTGGTGGTCATCATGATGATCGTCGTGATGATCGTCGTGGTGGTCATCATGATGATCGTCGTGGTGATCGTCATGATGATCGTCGTGGTGATCGTCGTGGTGATCGTCATGATGGTCGTCGTGATGATGGTCGTGATGATGGTCGTCGTGATGATCATCATGGTCATGGCCGCGATAACCATGACCATGATGATGATAATAATGGCCGTGGGAAGCAGCAGTTTCGAATTTCTCCCATGTTAGGCACGTACTGACAACACACAAGAAAAGTCCCAACGTAAGAATTAAGCGCTGTAAAAAGAACATTGTAATTAACGTAAAGCTAAAGTTAACAATATTTGCCTGATATAATCACCTATTGGCACCTGCTGAATGTTGGATTAGAAAGTCATAACAAATTCGTTTATTGGTCTATAAACCCCATTTTAGTGGTTACCAAATTAAACATTGTAATTAAAATCGAAATGACTCATTTCTATACTTAAATTTAAAAAACAAATTATTTTAATATCAAAAAAGATAAACACATATCTGAAAAGAATAGACTACTGTATTTTGATTCAGAAAAATTAATCTATGATCGCAACGAATTTAAAGCAGAAAAAATCTTAATTCACTAGAAGTGACGGAAAATATTTGTATTCTTCTACTTTCAAAATGCTATTTTTGAACGGATGTTTCAGATTGTTTTAATCTTCCAGTAAGAAGATTTAAATTTAAATCTTCTTATTGGCATCGTTATCACATGAAAGTTTTTTACGCGTGTCACCATTATCCTTTTGTAACGAATGAAATTCTGGATGAAAAAATAGATTATACACGGATAAAAAGAATATATATATATATATATATATATATATATATATAATAAAACTACTTTCTACTCGTAAAATATCACTTTCAACAATTCTCGCAATAAATTATTTAAAACACAAATAGAAAAACTTTTAGCCTTTTAACCCGTATTACAACGAGTATAATATATGAAATCTTTACAGAAGAAACAAATTTTAACTGTCACAAAGATTTTACTTATAATACTCATTACGTTATATTACTCATTCTATGGCAAAAATCTTATTGAGGTCTTTGCGACAGAAGATTGTAAAAATTCGTTTGTCTGTAAGAGCAAAAGTGATTAAATAAAAGTTATCGCTTACCATATTTACTTTTTGAAGAGAACGATGAAAATAGTAGAATTATCGATCCGCTATTCGAATATTTTCTAATATCGACAAACCTTTTATAAGAAGGATGCATCTTTTTGGCGGGAGTCGCCACCAGGAAGTTTCAGTCGAAATCGTCACGCATTGCGACGTTACTCGAACTGAATATTGTTTTGTAGTAAAAAAAAATAGTGGGAGGTTCTTCAATACTTGAATGATTACAACCGATGATGCTTTTTTCTCAACCAATTAAATTAGCCATAATATTTTCAAACTCGGTCTGCTTAATGGGAAATGTGCAAAAACATGGCTACTATTACATCGTTACAGGAAAGTTGACTTTCTCTTTCATATTTTTCGCTGTTGGCCTATAAAATTTTTCAAAGATGTCGATTTTGAAGGTCGTCTTAGTTTTTGAGTATTTAACGAAACTCGAAAGTAATTTTTCTGGAGGACAAGTTTTTTAAATATTCATTTTATTGTTTTAGAACAATTAGATTTGCCACATCTCGGACCGATGAATTTTATGGATTGACAACAAACATAGTTGGAAGCAATTAATGGCAGAGTTTTGTAATTAATTATTTTGCAGTTTATGTGTCAATGGTGCCTGCCACGCCCAACTCCATTTTCTACACTCCCCTCTCTCTAGATGTTTCGATAGGACATTTCTTATTTAGCATCAATCAATATAGGCTGTGTTACTCAATATCATAGTTCAACTATCATTTTTTGGTTTAAAATTAATTTGTAAGTTATGTTTATGATCATAATTTTTAACAAAATAGTTACTTTGTACAAATGAATGATACAATATCTATCAGTATATTTACGGTATGCCTACTTGACAGGATAATGCTGAATGCAAAACTTATAAAGCATGTGATCACTATCTCTACTCAACATTCTTATCGATTAGGAAAAAGTATTTTTAGGTGCATTGGGGGAAAGTGATTTTTACAGATTTATTCGCTGTTACTAAAAGGTAAAACTCAGTAAAAAGAATATAAAAGAAGAATAGTTCCTTACGGGGACAGGCCATTCTATTTTTACTAGTTGTCTGATTGACGACGAAATCATTGCTGCATATGGCAAATGAAGAAAAAAATGTAAAAAAAAAATCATTTTAAACTCTTTTGAAACCATTAGAAAAAGGAAAACAGAGCATTAAGATAATTTACATTATATTTATTCTATAGAAATTATGTAAATGATCGCAAAGATAGAGGATATAATGGCGAAAACAAATTGCACGTAATAGATATTATCTTATTCTTCAAGTAATAAATGATACATTTGATTAAGTAAGTCACAAAGATCCCAACTGACACAACCATATCGAAATGTCGATAAAATTTATTTTTCATGTTATTTCTATTAAGATATGCTTCACTTCCTAAAATACTGAAAAATGTAATTCAATTTTTTAAATTATTTTTCTTAATTAAACTTCGGCAGGAAGTTGTTTCTTTAGAAAAGATATTGAATTTTAAGTTAAAATCCGTCAAGGACAACAAATGCAATTTTTTATAACATTTCTATAATGGCCTTTAATTAATGAGAATCTAGTTTAAAAAAATAAAATTTGTTTTTATACTACTTGAAAAGTAAACAATGAATTAAATACATTTTTTTCCTATTCGACATAATACTATTTTTATGGCGACAAAAACAAATACTTGATTAAATGGATTTCTATGTATTAAATATCATAAAATTTATCTTGTTATTAAACGTGTTAATTTTTTAAATATCATTAATGTATTTTATATAAAAGTTATAAATAAAAATCAAAATAATTCGCAAAATTCCTGTGTTTTGAAATATCTTAAATTTCAAAATTATCGTATAAGTAGCGCGCATTTTATTATGAAATAAATGTACTGAGAATATTAACAAATTTCATTTTTAAAGCTGATTTCAACAAAATATTAGAATTTTAAAATAAACGAGTTTCATCGCGTTTTATAAACAAAAGTACAGTATTAATTAAATAGGGAATAATTTGCGAAGCTTAACTAGAAACTGGTACACAAAAAAATACTATATTGTAGCGTGGCAATATGTAAATGAATTCCTTGGTTCAGCAGAGCAAAACAGAAACAAAACTAAATTTGTTTAGCAAATTTAGTTATTTTCATTGTGATGTTATATATGACGGCTTTTCTTTATCATAAGCCATTAAACAACACAAAAACACGAAACAGGACAATACAAAAACATATATTCATTCTTTCGTCGAAGATGAAAGTAGTAAAATATTAAAAATATCGAAGATATCTTTTCTGGCCTTTTTATGCAGATAATTTTGTTTTCAAAACTGTTCCGCATCTAATAATTTGTAATAAGATTCGCGTTTTTTTGTAGCACAAATTAAGTTAATAATCAGGTTGAAGAGTAAACGATTGTATATGATCGTTGGCGGTGATTTTTTCTTAATCCTTTTTTTAGTTGTTACTCGTGCCTTCGCGCCTTCATTAAATCTTTATCATGTTCCAGTTTATTAATAGTGTGCGAAGCTTTGGAGCTTCGTTTTTTAAAATCAAATAGTATTAATATATCAGCGCAGCGAGATAGATTCAATTATCATTTATTTAATGATAGTTTATTTATGAAGTTAAGTATTTATGATCTTAAGATCTTAAACTCTCTATTCCGAATAAAACTTAAAATCATATCTTCTGTAATGAGGTGATTAGAAGGAAAGTTCATATTCAGTACAAAACAGCATTTGTTCATATATATTCGGCAGATCGAGAGCAAGTCTAAACATATATATATTTTTTTATTAAATATAAGTTTTTAAAGATTACTGTATAAAATTTCATAATTAGATTTTTTTATTATTTAACTAACTCTTCATATTTAGATAGGAAAAATAATATCATTTCTCTATTCATGCCCAATTTTTTTTAATAAACCACAGAAACTTATATGTCATAATACCGTTTTTTCCTATATACAGCAAAATCTCACTTATGTGATCACCTACGGGGTACTTACATAAGTGAGGTGGCCGCCTAGATTCTCCGTATGAAACCGTAAACGAAGAAGAAGTGGCCGCCTAGACGGTGTTATGAAAAAATTGATATGCAGAACTGTAATTAGAGTGCTTTGTTGAATCCTGTTGAAAGTTCAATACAGATTATAAAAGTAAACGAAATAATTTACATAATACTGTACACACTAGTAATTTGCAATATACGGTAATTCAAACTTTCGTACAGAATAATGTATTAACGCTAAAGAATAGATTGGAGTATACAGGGTTCGTGTAAAATGAACGCAAGCTGTTTCAGTAAGGTTTGTTCAAGTGAACATACTCGACGAACCCTGTACTGTATTGTGCAGTACAGGGCTCCTTTTGGTACTGTATTCAAGTACTGTACAACACAGTACCAAACGGAATTGTTTTGTACCCATAGACGGATTCAATACCCCAACAAAATTAATATATTTATGAAATAATAATACAGTTTTTATTTAAATACAGTACCGCATTTTGACAGGAGAATTTAGAAAATATTAAACAGAAGTCACTAGATATGCAAAAGTGTTCAAGTGTCGGAAAATAGTGTGAATAATTAAACGGGCTTTTACATCAGACTCGTCGATATTTTTCTTCGAGTGTTACAAATGACCTGTCAATGATATAGACCAATACCGCCAATATACATAGTTATATTTGTACAAAATGTAATTTTGTATAAAAATATTGAAAAATGCATAATTGTTTTTCTTACTAAATTCTAGAAACAAATTTAATTTTTCGAAAAATCTTACAGTCGAAAAATTACTTTACTTACAGTCACTTACAGTCGAAAAATTAAATTTTATTTATTTTATTTTATTTTATTTGAACATTTATTTTATTTGAAGCCTCATCTCTTGTAGGGATCTCAGCAAACTGTTTTAAAACTATACCAACAAACCTCAGTTCATTTAAAAAAGTAATTTGACGACGATTCCGCCATTTGAGTAGAATCATTATCGAATTTTATTCGTTTTCTTACCTTTCATTTTTCGAATCTATATATAGTATGCTTGGAGTTCAGTTTATTATTTATAAATAACTAGCCCGTTATTTGAAACCTTTATTCCTCTACTGTACACAATTTAAAAAATTTTTTAAATGTGTTAGATTAGTCACGCGGTGTGATAAACCATTACGTAAGATAACCTTTGTAGTTATATAAATCAAATACTATGATATATAACAAACATTAAAACGAAAACCATATAGAGAGTTTGGTGATTTCACCCTACTATTATCACTCGGTGGTACGAAATGGCACAATTTCATTGATCAAACAGACAGCAATTGAAATACCTAACAGCAATTTAGCAAAGCTAAATAGCAATTAGCAATTTAGTCCTTTAAAAAATTGCTATTGTTTAAAGGACTTTAAACAATACAATTTGTTTAGGAACGCATGAGTTTTTTTTTTTTTTTTTTTTTTTTTGTTCTAATGGCCACGTAATGATGATAAGTGTCACTATTGAACGTTCTTGACCATGTAGCCACCAAGATGAAATTTGATTTATATTTAAACTTGTGTCGTTTTCTCAGAATTTAGGGGTGACCATGTAACCGAAGTAATCATCAGAATCATTGTAATGTATTGGCAACGGAGCCAAGTACCAAGGACGCGAGGTGTAAAGGTAAGCAAGCGCCTCTCACACCTGGCAAACATTTATGCGTCGTGGACTAAAAAAACTAAAAATATCTCGCGCTCTTTGCTATTTTCGTCCTATTGCTATTATTGCATATTCGTCCGGCCCTAGTATGTCCCTGAAATTTCCCGTCAGTGCACAGTGATTCTTCTTTTAAACTAATAGTTGAAATGGTGCTGCGACGCAGCCTGATGGATGAACCAAAGATCTGGCACTAGTAATTCCGTTAAATTATGAATATTTAATTAAAAAATTGTGGCACCATCTATATCTGAACATCGGAGTTGTAGGTATTCAGGCCCACCCTGTATATATTGTATATTTTATTTTGAACTTACCGGTATGTTTTATTTTCTATAATAAATTCTTATTTAAAATAAAATTATTTCGTACAATACAGATCTTCATCATTCAGCTACTTATGATAAAATAAGTTAAAAAGGGGCAGCTGTTTAGATATTTGCCAAAGACGTCAAAAACATTGCTACGGGCTCTGGTAGTCATAAATCAAACTTTTACCGTATTTTGCTTTTTAGTCAAAATATAGGCTATATATTCAATTAATTATTTAATTAATAACTATTCAAATTAAATTTTTCACTTGTTTTTAATTGAAGTTTTTTTCGCTCAATAGAGGTAAACTGAAAAATAGACAAGGAGAATAGAGTTGATGACAGAAAATTCATGCCTTGAAGAAAATTTTCGTCAGTAAATACCTGTGAATGTAGTGTGTTGAGTACTTTTGCTCTAAAACGCCACTTATACTCGTTGACTCTGCCCATCTTTCTTCACAGAAATAACCGGTGTTTAAACACATATCATTTGAAGATTAATAAACACTTAATACTACAAAGATAATAAAATTTCTAAAAACTAATCAGGGGCCGAGTAATAGCACTTCGATTTAAATAATAAAACAAGAGTTAGATTATAATAAAACAATAATTATCGCATAATAAGAACGTCCACATAATACGTATTACATGTCCACCATTTTATTTACTACTGAAGTAGAGATGTTATCAACATATTCATTATATTATTGTTAATTGTCTACTTGGACTTTACTTATTAATAGGACTTTATACTGGTGTTTAAAGATTGGCACAGTAATGAGAGTTAGTTCAGGAAAGAACAAAATTTCTTTATTATATCACCTGTAGTAATAATTTCTGTAAACTAATAAAATAATTTCTAAATAAAGTAAATAAAAACTGTTAATAACAGTCTTTATTTACTTTATTTATTTAATTTTAATTATACAGTGAAATGTTTAATTGTAAAACGAGAAATATTATCCAGTTATACTCGGGATTGGAATATGTATTTACAGTAAGTTTTAAAATTGTATTTTATTGCTAAGAAATTTTAAGTTATACAGTAACTTATTTGTTTGTTTTGTTACTTTTTAGTGTTTGTTAGTAATACTGCTGATGAGGGGCATGCTAGCCCGAAACACGTATAATATGTGTACTGAAATTATTACTACAGGTGATATAATAAAGAAATTTTGTTCTTTCCTGAACTAACTCTCATCACTGTGCCAATCTTTAAACACCAGTATAAAGTCCTATTAATAAGTAAAGTCCAAGTAGACAATTAACAATAATATTAGAATTTAAGGACAGTAAGGCTTTTACAATAACATATTCATTAGTTTACGAAAAAACCTTTGTTCGTACATTTGTTTTAGGTTACCCTACATATAAATTAAATTCACGAGAATTTATCACATTTCTTAGAAAGTATTTTGTTAATTAATAAGAAGCTTAGCTTTCTAGGATTTCTAACAAAAACGAATTCAACTGAAAAAAATGTAGTTAATGGAAATTATATTTTCGTAGGTTGGATAAAAGTTTTATTGGCGGTAAATTTTAATCCTGAGACCATTTGCCTTGATAGACATGGATGGTGATCGCTGCAAAAATAGTTTTGTCTAAGGATGTTCTCAGTTATTTTTTAATAAATCTACTAACAAAATTCCGAAATTGAATTTTATGTAGGGTCGCCGTACTTCCTGATTTGGAACATTCGTTTCGATTGGAAAAGTTTTTCCGAAATGTCCCGATTTGTTCATTTTTATTAAAAATACTCTGATTTGTCTTTTAAAAAAGTTAAATAAGAATTTTGTCGTGCATGCATGTATCAACTGTTATCGCAATCTCATATGCGCACGCCTTTAGTAATCTTTGAAGCATGCGCCGTGTTATGTAGCCTTGTGTAGTGCTGTGAAATGGCTTCACAACTATCTATAATTTCTTGCAATCATTGACGTAGGATTAATCAATGGTTACATCTTTCCATAGCCTAGCTTTTTTATTTGTCTTTTGCTGTTTTTACTTTGTGCACACTATTTAATCATGTTTACCATGGATTCGGCCAAGTCCACAATAGAGCAGCCGGATTTTCTAACAAAAGCTTAGTTAAAGCTTTTAAAGCAAATTTTGTAACATAATAATAAATGTTTAGTAATTGATAATTCAATAAAATTTATTTAATTATAGTTACTCACTTATTTTCTAAAGTAGCTACTATTTTCCTAATGGGGTATCCATCAATTTTTATCACAATACAACTTCATTGTCCCGATTTTTAGTTTTGAACTTATGGCAACCCTAATCTTATAGCTAAATTAATATTCTAAATGAAATCTTTCCTAGTTGAAATGTAGAACGACTCTCTTTTATTTCAGTGAATTCATTTCAAGAAAGCGCGATTTTGAAGAACATCGAAATTTCCTCAAGAAAAATAAAGAACGACGATAACAAAACCGAAAATGATGCGCTTTTCATTAGCAACATCAGGAATTTTCATAGACGGTCTGTTCCGGATAAGTCGGCCTCGTCCCTCACCACCTAGCCGACTCCATTGTGGGTACGATAAAAATGCTTTATTAATGCCCATACGGTAGAAAAAGTCAAAACCTAAATAAATCCTCTTAGCGTTCCAGGTTATCAATATCAAAAATGAGGAAAGTATAATAATAATTATAAATTTTTTTAAAGTTGCAGTTTTGTTCCTACATCGATTTGTGCAATATAAAGCAGTATAATTAAGCTTAAATTTATTTTAAACGTTTTAAAACGTTAAATTCAATAATGAATTATAAAAGCTACTAAATTTGATTGAAATTTTAATTGAAAACTACATTAGAATCAATCACAAATGTTTTGATAACATGTTCCAATATCTTCTGTAAGGTGTGAAGCGCGATAGGAATACACAGACACGTGAATTCAATTAAAACAAATTTAATTTCGCGATTAATAATATATACAAATAAGTTCTTTGTGGATTCCCTCAGTCCAACTTCTCTTGTTGTCCGATTGTAACAATAAAACCCGCGCGATTCTTAACTAACTTAAACCTAAAAGGATAGAAAAGTATAAAAGTAGGAAGTGAGAAGAATTGATAGGATAGTGGGGTACCCTTGTTCTCGCTGAACTCCGATTCCGGCTGGTGGTTTATTCTGCGTATCTCTGGGTTCGTCAACGTTGTAAAAATACCTTTTAGGATAATTTCTTGTCAGTGTCTTTGACTCTACGGTCCGGATCCTCACCTCACGGCTCTCTATTCGGCCCTCGTAGAATTCCGTCTCACGAGCTCGCCGTTCTCGTCCGTGCTTCCTCGTGTCCGGCCGGAGAAAAAGTGACTCTTCGATGACCCAGATTTTACTCGTCCTCCACTCGAACTCTTTGTTCCACACGACCCCCTGGTGGGTGGGGAGTGGGAAGCCCGCGTTCCCAGAAGCCAGAACAATGGACAAAGGAAATTAGAAAGAAGGGTTAAGAAGGAGAGAAAATTATTAAAACTAATTAAATCTAAAATTCATATGTACAAAAATATGGCGTACAGCCACATACGCCCCATCGGAAAGGCTCAAAGTCCATGATGGAGTTTGTAGTAATCTACTCTCCTTTTCCGAAGGTGGTATCGACCCTCGCTTGCGGGAACAGCTTGATGCTCGTCATCCGATTCAAGGGGATTCTCTGGTGATGCATCGTCTTCTTGCCGCCTGATAGGTATCATCGGCTGTCTCCTGTACTGTAATGCAATCTCATCACCTCCATCATCATCAGACATATCCGGGGAATCATTGTTGTTGGGTCGGTAATGGTTTCGACCTTTATATACAGCATATGAATAATATGGTTTCAAACGATCGAAATGCACAATACAATTTTTCTTTCCATCACTACCACCCAACTCTGCGGTTACTGGACCTAAAATTCTCGTAATACGGAAAGGACCCGAATACTTAGGGGAAAATTTTCCGAACTTCCTACCCTGGTGCTTGCGTAACAGCCACACTCTCTCACCAACACTAAAGCCACGCCCTTTCCTTTTTATATTGCACCGCTCCCTATTCTTTAAGTTGTTTTGCCTGCTCCGTGAATAAGCCAAGTTACGAACAGTGTTCAATTTTTCTAACAGCTCCCTCCGATAATCATGCAAATTATGGTGGGCCGGCACGCCCGTCGGAAAGACCTGAGGTAACCTGGGGTCAAAACCGAAGAGAAGGAAGGCAGGGGATTCGCCGGTGGATGCATGAGTGGCGTTATTATAAGCAAACACTGCCTGAGCAAGATGCTCATCCCACTTCCCATTACTTCCTCTGGAGATCCGAGCTATAATACTACATATAGACTTATTAAACCGCTCACAAACCGAGTTCGCACACGGACGGTAAGCAGTAGTGATTTTATGTTTGATACGGAGTATGCCACATAATTCCTGAAACGTGGAAGAAGTGAAATTAGCCCCCCGGTCTGAGATAATAATTTCGGGGCAACCGTAACGGCATATCACATGCTGGAATATGGCGTCTGCTACGTTCTTTGCAGTCTGGTCCTTAATAGGAATTGCTTCAGAATACCTGGTGAAAACGTCAATGATAGATAGAATGTACCGATTTCCGCTGGGAGTAACCATGAGTGGGCCGACTATATCTATAGCTACCTTCTGAAAAGGGAAGCCAGCTAACTCTGTTTCTTGGAACGGCTCCTTTCCCTTGTGTAAATTAAACCTCTGACATGTCCTACACACCCTCACTACCGATCGGACTACCGATTGTAGACCCCGTATGTAGTAATGCCTGTCAACGGTATTACAAGTCTTCTCTATGCCCAAGTGCCCCCCAAGGCCCGACTCATGGAACGCTCTAACAACCTCTTCACCCATTTTCTGACCTACACATATCCGCTTCCAGTTATATAGGCCATATCTTCCCGGTTTAATGTGGACCAACACACCTCCTTCCAACTGGAATTCTGGCTGGACACCCTTTCCGGCAAGACCCTGATGCATGTTCCTTTGAGCCTTCGCAAGACCTAGTTTCATTTTTTTTAAAAAATCGTCTTCCATTTGTGATTCCACTACTCTATGGTGGAAACTGGGACTATGCACATCTAAACACTGGTTGACCAAGTTAGGTCTCTCTCCGCAACATATCGGGCGTGACAAAAGGTCGGCCACCGGATTGTGTTTACCCCTAACATGAGCTATCGTAACATCGTAATTCGTCAATTCTAAGGCCCATCTCATTAATCTGTCGTTGTGATTATTCATACTCCTCAAGTAAGATAAGGGCTTATGATCCGAATATACAGAAACTTCGTGACCTAGAACTATCGATTTGAAGTGCCGGAGAGAGAGAATAATCGCAAGGCACTCCTTCTCGATCGTTGAATACCTCAATTCCGGTCCCCTAAACTTCCTGCTATAATATCCGAGTGGGACCACGCCTTCATCCCGTTGCTGTCCCAAAACGGCACCTAGCCAACTATCAGAGGCATCGGTATATAGCACAAATGGAGAAGAGAAATCTGGGTGTGCCAAAAGGGGGGGGTTTGATAAAACTTCCTTGAACCTCATAAACTTGGACTGACAATTACTGTCCCAAACAAAATGTTTCCCTTTTTTTGTTAGTTCAGTCATGGGCAGCGCCATCTCGGAAAAATTGGGGATGAAATTGCGGAAAAAACCGACCATTCCGAGGAAACTGCGAACCTCTTTGACATTACGCGGGGTTCTACATTCCTTAATTGCTTCGACGTTGCCTGGGTCAGGGTATATACCATCACTACTAATGATGTGACCTAAATATTTAATTTCTCTAACACAAAATTTGCTTTTGGTAGGGTGGAGCTTCAGATTTGCCTTATGTAAGATCCCTATCACTTGATCAAGAAGTTTTAAATGCTCCTCCAGAGAAGGGGAAAAAAGGATGATATCATCCTGAAATACATAACATTTGTTTCCGATGAAGGGGGCGAGGAGACGTGACATACAATATTGAAAGAACCGACCGCTGTTCTTCCCCCCTTGTGGGATACGCGTTAATTGATATTTGGACCAAGGGGTAGTGAATGCAAATATATGCCTAACCTTGGGGTCAAGCGGGATCTGGAAGTAACCGGATTTGAGGTCTATTACGGAAAAGTATTTGCTACCATGGAAGGTCGTGAGTATTTCGTCCACCCTACTTAGCGGGAACACCTGTGGTTTCGTTATGTCATTAATCCTACGTAAGTCCAAAGTCATCCTGATTTCACCCGAGGTTTTCTTCACAATATGGATGGGGGAATTCCATTCCGAATGGCTTTCCTCTATGATGCCTGCCTTAAGATATGCATCAGTCAATTTTTTTAACTCGGCAAGGTAGCAATTCGGAATACGGTATTGACGGGTATTGATTACCCGGTTAGTGTCTATTTCAGGGCTGTGCATAAAAAGATCGGTGCCTTTCAAATCTTCGACCCCCTCCGAAAACAAACCGGGATACTTATCGAGGACGCGAGTCACCTGATTTTCGTCATTCATTTTTGTAGTTCCTGGAGTTATGGCGGTGCCAACCAGAGTACTACTTAAGCAATCGAAATACATGATCGATGGGCGAGGACTATGGTTCAATACTCTAGCTTCACGACTGATGAATGTACATCCATCAATTATCAATGACGGGATTGAGTTGATGACATCCATCCCCAAGATCCCTTGGTATTCTAGCCTATCCGGGAATTCCATACAACAAAGGGAAGCGGGTATTATCTCATCCTTGTAGCTTATCGATCCCTTTAGGACTTCCTTACATGTGGAGATTGTGCCGTTGATACCTCTGATATGGGTGATCTCACCCCTTCTTGCAACCTGGAAGGACTTAGCCAATTTCGCGTTTTGAGTCAGCGCTATATCAACTAAAGACCTTTCCGCACCTGAGTCAATTAAGAATTTAATCTCTACCCCCACTACCCTGCCACATATTAATGGGAGTCCCCTCTCCGAACATGAAAATTCGGTCAGTTTAAAGATGAGGATGGGAACACGACACTGACCCTGATCAGGTTCCCGGACTAGTTTAAATCCTGACTATTTCTTTTGGGGCATTTCCTAGCCAAGTGATTTGGGCTATTGCAAACGAAACAAAGTCTGCTGTTAATATTAGGCGACTTAGTAGTCTGGGTCGAGTTTTCGGCCATCTTGGAAACTATTTCGAACAGGGTTTTCAACCCTTTTTCTAAATTGGCTAACCGATCCTCATCTTTTGGAGTCTTGTCAGGGTTTACTTCAGGACTAGTACATTCAGCACCCACTTCGCTTTGGGAGTTATAACAGACCGTTTTGAGGTCTCTAGGATTACTACATTCCTTTTCTAGCTCTTCCTCCCTTTCAGCGCATTCGAAAGCTTTCTCTAAGGTAGCAGGTTCCCTGCGACATACGTGACTTCGGATACTTATGTCTAATCCCCTGATGAACCTCTCCTTGATAATCTCATCTTTGAATGTCACGATATTTGGGTTACTCCGGATAGCCCTAGACATTATGGTTTTAGTCCTAATGATATACTCACTGACTAATTCCTTTCCTCCTTGCCTCAAATTTAGTAATTGATCGAGTAAGCCCCTTCCTTTCCCTTCGTGCTTCTGGAAACATTTAATTAGATCTTGCTCAATTTCCTTAAACGTTGGTGCAGGCGATTGCTCCAATAAACAAAAGAAAGTGTTTAATGGTTCACCTTTTAGTTTAGCTTGCAACGCAGCCACCTTAACCTCGTCCCCCCATTGGGCTAACTTAGCCACATTATCAATGGTTCTAAATAGTTGATTTATATTTACCGTGTCGTTAGGCGAATTTGAGAAAGTGGGGATCATCCCTAAGAATCCAGTAACCACGAGTGGGGGGTTCTCACTGTGGCTTTCTGCCACCAAACTCATACTGGGAGTACCTTTGTCCTCCATATAACTTACAACGATGGCTGATAATCAGTACAGCTATACAGAGAATTGGATCAACGAGGAGGGAATCCTGTCGCGGACGCCAATGTAAAGTGTGAAGCGCGATAGGAATACACAGACACGTGAATTCAATTAAAACAAATTTAATTTCGCGATTAATAATATATACAAAAAGTTCTTTGTGGATTCCCTCAGTCCAACTTCTCTTGTTGTCCGATTGTAACAATAAAACCCGCGCGATTCTTAACTAACTTAAACCTAAAAGGATAGAAAAGTATAAAAGTAGGAAGTGAGAAGAATTGATAGGATAGTGGGGTACCCTTGTTCTCGCTGAACTCCGATTCCGGCTGGTGGTTTATTCTGCGTATCTCTGGGTTCGTCAACGTTGTAAAAATACCTTTTAGGATAATTTCTTGTCAGTGTCTTTGACTCTACGGTCCGGATCCTCACCTCACGGCTCTCTATTCGGCCCTCGTAGAATTCCGTCTCACGAGCTCGCCGTTCTCGTCCGTGCTTCCTCGTGTCCGGCCGGAGAAAAAGTGACTCTTCGATGACCCAGATTTTACTCGTCCTCCACTCGAACTCTTTGTTCCACACGACCCCCTGGTGGGTGGGGAGTGGGAAGCCCGCGTTCCCAGAAGCCAGAACAATGGACAAAGGAAATTAGAAAGAAGGGTTAAGAAGGAGAGAAAATTATTAAAACTAATTAAATCTAAAATTCATATGTACAAAAATATGGCGTACAGCCACACTTCCATATTTTAACATCTTCAACTACTCTTGTGTGACGGCCGGATAGCCGAGCGGTCGTGGTGACAGCCTGCTGCTTTGGGGAACCAGAGATTAAATCCGTACCGGCCGATAAATTCCTAAGAACTTTTCGGCCGGTGGCGGTCCGTCCAGATATGTCGGGCCCAGTTCCTCATTACTTGGTCGCCCTATTGTGGGCTTGGACTAACCCATAATGGACTTGCTTTTTTTTTTAAACTCTTTCCGCCCTGTGGGCACTAAGAGGGCCTCTTTTAGTAGGCCCATTATGGGTTCGGCCAGGCCCACAATGGGACGACCGGGTGGTGAGGGACGGGGCCCGACATATCCGAACGGACCACCCCCCGAAAAATTCCTGGGGATTATTCGACCCGTTCGGATTCGATCCCGGGTTCCCCAGAGCGGTAGGCTGCCACCTTGACCGCTCGGCCATCCGGCCGTCATATAATGGACTTGCTAAAAGAAGCCCTCTTAGTGCCCACAGAGCGGAGAGTTAAAAAATATATTTACTCTTACATAAAAACTATTACTATTAAACATAATTTAAATAAAATATTTATAAACACAAAAAATATTTTATTTTCCGTATTTTAGAATAATCTGAGATTCTCGCAATTAAATTTGTTTTTTTTTTTTTTTTTTTTTAAGCGATTTTAAAAGATGGCAGCGCTATAAGTATCTACTGTATGCCTTGCCGAGCTGTATATTGTATTTGTTAGGAGTCGTGTGGTCTGGTGGGGAAGATGTAGTGATTTTGTAAAAATGAGAACGGAAGGGTTATCCCAAAAACAAAATGAATAATTACGAGAGCGTCTTTAACGTTCGGTAAGTTTAATATTGTATAAGTTTTTGAATTTGAAATTGTTGTTTATATGGTTTGGATATTTAATACTTGGCGAGCGTCCAGTTTGAAAATGATTTTATGATGAAAAAAATGTGATTGGGAGAATTAAAAAGTCGATCGGATATCTTTGAGAATATAATATTGCACTTTAAAAATCTCTCATTTGTTATGTTCTAATGAAATTTAAAATTCTTTAAATAATTTTATTTAAGATTTTGGACTAAAATTTCTGTTAAATTCCAGATGTGATTTATCAGATTTAACAACAAATTCTATGTAAATAATTCTAATCATTTATTATTATTATAAGCAAAAATAAAATTTATTTATATACAATTTTTAAATATTTTACATATATTATTAACAAATAATATAATTCTTCCTCTTCTTGGATTAAGAGAAGAAGAAGAATTAATAACAAACTAAAGAGTTTCATTTTCACAGTGTGTAACGTGAAGACAATGGCTGCGTTCGGCAGAGTCAACAGTTGTAACTGAGCAAAGCTGTTTTGATCAGTAACTGTTATGTAGTTACATCTGCTGAACGGTGAGAGATGTATGCGTTGGAACAAAAGGCAGCCACTGTTGGTCAGTTTCGGGTAGCATAAATGAAAGACATTACTAAATGTGATGTCAAAATATCAAGCATGTTCCGAAACGGCACAACTGTAGAAAGCGTTTGGCAGAAAAATACTCGACAGCTCCAGAACTGTTGAGTTTGCTGAATGCAGCCAATGTATAAGAAAATTTCAATCATTATGAGATTTTTCTGGAATTTTCACAATAATTTGATTAAATGATCACCATATGTTTTACATTGTTGATCATTTAATGAGAAACAATAAAATAAGAATGATTTTCAAGTCAAGATTCTTTTTTAAAAATCTAAATTTTAGGTTTTTATGTATATAGATAAATTAATGTAATAAGTCTAAATTAGTTTTCAGAAAAATTGAATTTGCTAAATCTGCTTGCTAGAATTCTATATTTGTTAACTGTACTGACAAAATCTTAGGTATCAAATTGTATTTAATTGTAGAAAGATGTTTTTGATCTAGTAAACAGACCATAGATCTTATTAACAATAATTAGTTTGAATTAAATAGCTAAATCTACTTGCAAATTTAAGACAATCTTTGTTTCTATCATTCTTACTAAAATGGAAATAAAAGTGAAAGTAATGAGAAATATAGGGCATAAAATACAGTATTATTTAATATCTTAGTATTAATACAGTGTATTATTTTTGCTAATTTACTTCAGATCTATATATGAAATATTAAATGTTTTGGAAATTGCAGATGTGGAAGCTTTTATTAATAAACAAGTTTAAGTCAAAAATATACCTTTATCTTATTTCCTTTACAATATGCTTGTTTATTTTAGATTTTTTTAGAACCAAATAAAATGAAAATAGGCTGAAAAAATAATTCCTTGCATTTTGTCAATTCCATTTGTTGAGCATATAAATTAAACAAATTAGATCATTTTCAAAACATCAAAATAATTCAATTTAAATGATACAAAATTAAAAACAAGCTGTAAATTTTATTTGCAGCTTGATTCTTTAAGAATATAATAATCTAAAATTTTAATGTTTTGTTGGTAAAGTGTCACTCAACAATTATGTAACATCATTAAGGGTTTTTTAATTGATAAGCAATGCATTGTCTAATTGAATTTAATTGATATTATGTTTATGTTATATTTTTCTCTAAGTTTGAATTTTTTTTTTTCTGTAAAGTTCTAAAGTTCTAGCAATTTTTCTTTTTTCTTAAATTTTACATCCTTATTTACAGCTATTACTATCGAAACTTATTGCCAGTCAACTTCATTGGGTATTTGTCTAATTGTTTAGATCAAAATCCATCTTCAGTTTATTTAACTTCCTTATTTAATACATATTCTGTTAGGTCTATAATTACTCTTCCTTTTCTCAAATCTTTATATTCTTAAATCCTGCCTTTGAAAATTTTTTATACCAGACATAAAAATTTACAAGACAATGTATTCATATATTTCAATCTTCTTTTTTCATCAGCTTTAACTATCAATATTAAAGGAATTTCTAATAAAAGAAAACAATTTTTTAAATCATTTTTAATTATTTATGAAAACATGTAGATTTAACTCCTACATAATAAATTTGGTTTATTTCCAGAAAATTATGACAGTAAACAAGAACAGTTGTCAATAATTAAGCAAAATTAACATTAAAAAAAATATTAGTGAAATATATCTAGGGAAAAAATTTCTCTGGATATAGTAGGACTCTACTTTTACTACCTAATTTGTTTCTAAAGAAATGGGAAACAAATCTTATTTTCCATAACTTTAATTTTGAATTTGAGACTGTATTAATGAAAATAATTTTTTTCCATCTGTACATAAAGTTTATACAATTAAAAAACATTTAATTATAGTATACTTTTGCCAATCCAAACTAATTATTGTTTTTCTAAAACAATGGTGAACTTTACTTCTGATAAGTAGCACTGAGTTCAGCGTTAACGTAGATTCTTCCTTTCTTCCTAAACGATGAATTGGAAATCATACGAACGGCAGTACAACACGCTGGGTTTACAGGCGCCAAATTTACACATATACTGCGTAGAGTGAACGACTCCATCCACCCATTCACCACGCTACACAACAAAAAAGAAATGGCAATAGTATCGTCAACATTACCATATCTAGGAGCACAGTTCATACTCATTAGCCGTATATTCCAGCGGTACGGCTTCGTGCTCCCCTTGACCCCTCTACCCAGCCTACGCAGAAGCATATGCAACGACCGAGACAAAATCAGCGCATTAGAAAAATCGGGGGTCTACGCGGTGCCACTAGAAAATCCAACAACAGGAGAAATAGAGAAATATATAGGGGCAACAGCAAGAATGATCGCCTGCCGTATCGCAGAACACCAGGATGATATAAATAAAGGAAGGCAAACAACAGAGCTGACCAGAAAAGTTCTACAACAAGGTTACACTCCGCTTTGGTCAGAAACAGCGCTCCTAAAAAGCTCCAACAATAGAAAAATAATATTTATCTGGGAAGCGATCCTCACAATAACAGCAGAGGCATGCAATGTCCCCACCCTGGACTTGCCCGAAATTTGGGTCACTCTTTACAAGCGCATAAACACTCAAACACGCCGACAAGCGCACACGTAGCGCGTGTGCTTTTCAGCGCATGCACTGTCAATCGTGCCGATTTAAAATCTCCTTCAAACCGGCGAAGTTACCGAACGCTAAAAGAATACATTATTTTTAAAAATTCGCCAACGAAAATCTTCCGTTATCGGTTTGGAACGTTCGGCACGTGCCTCTTTCAAATTTGTTCTTTCCACATTCGCCTGAAGACGACGATCATAATTTTTCGTCGAAAGTACTTGCAATAAAAAGGAAGAATCTACGTTAACGCTGAACTCAGTGCTACTTATCAGAAGTATATGCAACTTTGGCGTGAGTTAACTTTTATTATTTTCTAATGGTGAACTTTGATGGGATATTTAAATTTTTAGAATACAGAATTCCATTATGCCTGAGGAAGAACCCAACGAAGTTTGAAAACATTTGCGATTTACTGAGAGAAGAAACACACCGGTCAAAGGCACTTTGGTTTTTATTTTAATTTCGTTCCGGTGTTTATCCTTTATACTTTAATTATTGTGTAAGGTTGTTGAAATTACTGAAGAGTTCAATTGTATAAAAGCAGAGTTGTATATATGAAAAAAGAAAGTCAAAAAGGACTATATACAAACATGTCTTTTAAAAATGTTTTTTTAAATTAGATGTGCAGTACCAAATATGCTAAATCTTAAAATGTGTTCATATTAATCTTGCAAATTTTTTTAAGATGCTGTCACGTAATGAAAGTAACATATATACGTTTGTATGCAAAGTTTGTTTTAATTTTTGTTTGTAAGTGTTGTATTGTGACTAAATTATTACACTGTTATCATCTATTGTTTCACTAAAAACTAGAAATCTTGTTTTAAAAAACAGCAAGTTTAATATGACCAAATGAATATTTTGAGAAAATTCTATTTTATGTGGTACTGAATATTTTACTTGCATTAATTTTTTTTATAATTAAACACAGTTTAAAAATAAAACGTGTTATTAACTAAGTAAAAAGTAGTAAAAATACCAAATAAAATGATTTAGATTAAGCAATGTTTATGTTAACACAGATTCAGATTAGGTAGTGTGCACTATGCTGTATAGCATGGGCTCCCAACTTGTGTTCTGCAGAACCCTAGGGTTCCAACAATAAAAATTTGTGGTTCCACAATAAAATCCGTTGAGTCTAGTGATGTATAAATGAGCCAATGCAGATTTGGGATGTGAGATGTAATTGTTCTAGTCTTGGATTCTCATATAAGAACTTGATTAGAGACTATACATTAGGATGTCCCTTATTTTTCGAATATTTTTTTTTTCTAACGCATAGGGCCTAGTTTTGTTTATTTTACCCTTAAATACTCCCACAATAAATTTCAGCTCATTTTGATCACTAGAACCCGTGCTGACTTGCATCGAATCATTTCCATACATGTGGTGCTAGAGAAGTGGCACGTATTTGCTTTGTTTGCCATTCTAACACAATTTGTCGGGCTATTAACACGTATAGTTTTTTTCGAAGATGTCAGTGGAATTACGAAGCCCTAAAAAAAACATGTTTTCTTAGTCGGAGAGATAAACCACTAAATCACGGGTGCAAAATTAGCATCAAATCGGCAAGTACTCACAGTTTTGATTTTTAACATTTACAAAGTTAAACTAACTGAGTGAAAGCATAAATCTTGTAATACATGAGTGTATCATATTTTGGGAAAAAGCTAGAATACCTAAAAAATCTATACCTAAGTGTGTCAAGAAATTGGTGGATCTTTATCACATATGGAGAGTCTCCATACCAGATAAATATCCACCAATTTCTTGAAACACTTAGGTATAGATTTTTTAGGTATTCTAGCTTTTTCCCAAAATATGATACACTCGTGTATTACAAGATTTATGCTTTCACTCACAGTTAGTTTAACTTTGTAAATGTTAAAAAACAAAACTGTGAGTACTTGCCGATTTGATGCTAATTTTGCACCCGTGATTTGGTGGTTTATCTCTCCGACTAAGAAAACATGTTTTTTTAGGGCTTCGTAATTCCACTGACATCTTCGAAAAAAACTATACGTGTTAATAGCCCGACAAATTGTGTTAGAATGGCAAACAAAGCGAATACGTGCCACAAGCTTCTCTAGCACCACATGTATGGAAATGATTCGATGCAAGTCAGCACGGGTTCTAGTGATCAAAATGAGCTGAAATTTATTGTGGGAGTATTTAAGGGTAAAATAAACAAAACTAGGCCCTATGCGTTACAGAAAAAATATTCGAAAAATAAGGGACACCCTACTATACATATGCTAAAGTTATTTATAGCTTTATAAACAGTGGGAACTGATTTAGCAGCAATGGAACAAATTGAAATTATGATATAATATTTGATAAGGTAATGGAAACCATACAAACAGTAAAACAAACTAAAGCTAGAAAATCATTCAAAAATTATAACTTTAAAAAGGATCCAACATATAAATACAAAAATACAAATACTCTGTTAAATCTGTATGTATGTGTATATATTTGAAAATTTCAAAACGACTTTTAAATGTCTTTTAAAAGATTGAAATCAAATCAATTGAAATTAAAACAATTTTATTTAATTAATTTTGAATTTATTTTTAATTGTAGTTTTATTTTCTGTTTTGGTGTAAAGTGGCTACCTAGTATGCATTAATTTGTTAATATCTGCAGGGTTTCAATGTTTGTTATGGTCAGGGTTCCAACGTTTTTTATGGGCTCCAGTAACCACCACCTTATAAGTTGCCGAGAGAATTTTTAATTAAGAAAACTAACGTTTTTGATCTATTCCATAGATCATCTTCAGGTTTAAACTGACAAACAAAAATAATTTCATAGAATAGAACACAACATATTTAAATTCAAAAAAATCGACAACGGAGCAACTAATTAAAATGAGAATTAAAGTGTAAAAAATACACAAATGTAAACTAACAAACACATAAGGGGAGATTAAGAAAGAGAATAAAGCTGGGGTTTATAGGATCCCTTATGAAAACCAGCAATTAGGATTAAAACAGGAGTATATAGGGGTCACAACGAGAAACCTAGTTGTAAGGGTCAAAGAACACAAATATGATGTAAGGAAAAGTTCGAACGCAACGGTACTGGCCCAGGCCAAAGAGGATCCGTCATTGAATGGGAAGAGGCGGAAATTGTCAGACAAATATATTTCCCAACTTTAGCAAAGACGGTGGAAAAAATAGAAATATACAAGAGTAGACTCGACAATAGATGCATTAACGCCAGGGACGCTGAGGGATTACCGTCAGCTTGGAAGTTTGCAATTAAGAGACTTTCAAATGGCTTATGATTTGCGATGTGTTTCGTATTTGGAGAACTTTAATATTTTATTATCTGTTAAATGGTGTTAGCGTGTGTACTAATAACTTTGGAATTGTTATGTGTTTGTTAGTTTACATTTGTGTATTTTTTACGCTTTAATTCTTATTTTAATTAGTTGCTCTGTTGTCGGTTTTTTTGAATTTAAATATGTTGTGTTCTATTCTATGAAATTATTTTTGTTCGTCAGTTTAAACCTGAAGATGATCTATGGAATAGATTGAAAACGTTAGTTTTCTTAATTAAAAATTCCCTCGGCAACTTATAAGGTGGTGGTTACTGGAGTATATATTTTTGCTGAGTACGTTTATGTTCAATGTTTTTTTATGGGTTCTGTTACTGCTATTTAAAGGTTGTGTTTTTATTTGATTGCTCCAGTAATTTGAAAAGGTGATAGTTATAACATTTTTTATTGTAGTGAAAAGGGTTCCATGATAAAATTAAGCTAGGAACCTCTACTGTATAGCATTTTATACAATATTTGGACCAAGTTTGACTTCCAGAAATCTAGGATTACCAGAAAACTGGTTAGTTTTGAATTTGATAGTACAGCTGTGGTTTGCCATATGGCCATTTTGTTTTGATTTTCATAATGTGTGTCAAGCAACACTGGTTCCAGTCTGACTGCTGTTATATGGTGTTAAAAACAGTTTTGTTCTTTACTTTCCATTGTTTTCTTTTTATATATTAAGTATATTTAGCATGTGTCTAGAAACTAGAAAATCCAGATCTCTTCTGGTCCCAAGGTTATTGGATATTTGACCAGTACTATATGATTATGATGGAAAATTTGCAAAATGCTATTATGCTTGTTTTCAGCTACTTACAGTATCTTTAACAGTATTTTATAAAGAACAAAGAAATTCTAGAAAATACTAAATTTATATTTTGAATTTGTTCTTTTTATTTCTTTAATCTGTTCTATTTCAGAAATTTATTTTCATATAACATTCCTGAGAGAGACAATAGGTAAGAATACCTAAAGACATAAAAATTTTGACATAATAAAGAAATATTTTAATTCATCAAAGCTTACCATTATAATCAGTCATGGTCTTTTTCAAACCATAATAAGTCAATTTACTCAGGCATTTCTGCATGTAATTACAATATGTATACTGTACAGTACATAGCCAAACACTTGCCTTAATTACTCGAGCTATAAATCTGCTAATTTTAATAATTAATACTATAATTTGCTACTAGAGATAGACGTTAGGCGCCATCTTTTATTTAAATTATAATTATTAATTTATTTAAATTAATAATTATAATTTAAATAATTTAACAATAACACAACATCACATTAATCCGATAAATATAAATTAGTACACAACCATCAACCGTAATAATTGGACAGATTACAAGTAACAATTAATTTCCAAATTTAATATTTGTTGCTTGTATTCTGCCCAATTATTATGGTTGGTTGTGTATTAATTTAAATAATTTATTAAACAATTTAGAATCATCTGGAAGAAAAGTTAGCCTGGGGTGGGGCTTGAATCTGCAACCTCTGCTTGCCATGTGGTGTACTTGGCAGTTGTGTCACCAGGACCCCAAGAAAACCTTTGCTTACAGATGTATTTATATTGGGCTTCATTATTTATTAATTTTACATAGCCTGGGGTGGGGCTTGAATCTGCAACCCCTGCTTACCATGTGGTGTACTTGGCAGTTGTCACCAGGACCCCAAGCAAACCTTTGCTTACAGATGTATTTATATTGGGCTTCATTATTTATTAATTTTACATTGTTTTCTTAAGTTTTCAGAAATTCTCAAATAGTAATTATTTCAAACTTTAAGGACAAGATGCGGTTACTATTTGAGGGTAGTTTATTACTCAAATAAAACTGATATCCAAAGTATGGTACCTATGGTCCACATTACCTTGGATAATTAGGATGCTAATAAATTTCACATACTTTCAAATGACAGTAATTTCATTTAAAATAAAATTTAAGAATTTTTATATTGTTATTAAAAATGCATTATCATTGTTCTGTAACATTTATCATTTTGATATTCAAATTAATTTTTTGTGTTCTGAATTCAGTTTTATTACTATTACTTATAGAAAAGAGTGAATATATGGTGTTCATTTTCAGTTCAGAATCATATACACTGATTTTTGTTTAAATTTGACTAGCCCATCATTTTAAGTTTTTTTAAATTTCAAACTCTGATTTTCTAAAGTTTTGAAGAGTTAAAAATATGAGATGACGAAACTCCAAACAAGACTCTAGTGATGGAAAAATTCAAATTTGTTTTGACAGTATGTTTGATTTTGAACTATTATAAACTGTAAATAAAGTCAATCCTTTTAGAATGTTTTTCACAAATAACAAAACTTTTTAATTCCAAATAAAAGTATTCTTTTAGGTATGTTTTTATTCTTAATATTAATTTCTTGATACAATTATTTTTTAAATTTTTTACTTTTAAAATGCAATATTTTCTGGAATATATTATTTGTAATTTACATGTTTTTTTTATAAGTACTTGTTTATTTGTTGAAGTAAACTAATGAATATGTACAGTACAAAATAATTTTGATCAGCAATCATTTTATTAAATTTAATTGTATATTGTAATTAATATAATATTACACTAAACTTTTTTTTTATTTTCAGGAATTTAAAATTATGAATCTTGGACCGATGAGGCGTTTAGTTGGATTTTTATTATTATGTTTGGTCATTTCTGTAATTTGCTCTGTATTCATAGCATTTTCAACTTTTTCTTCATGCTCATGTGATAAACTTCAAAATGATAATCTGGTTAGTTTAATTATTGAGTAAATATTAATTTTCAATTTTATAATATACAAACTTAATTTCTTAATATATAACTTCAGTTTATGATATTTAACACTGAATTATATTATTAAAATATTTAGTTTATTTTAATTTGTTAATATGTCAAAATATGAAATTTAAAATTTAATTTTTTTTATTGATTTTCAGAAAATATGAGAAAGTGTTAAGTAAATTATGTTTCACTTATAATTGTGGATTGTTTAATATATGTCTCATAAAT
Source organism: Centruroides vittatus (assembly GCF_030686945.1). NCBI lineage: Eukaryota > Metazoa > Arthropoda > Arachnida > Scorpiones > Buthidae > Centruroides > Centruroides vittatus. The sequence continues at coordinate 4,696,546 of NW_027122456.1, forward strand.
TAATGAATAATAAATTTAATTTATAAGATACTTTATGAAAAATTTAATTTAAATATTTTGATTACCAAATGTTCTAAATGGATTCTAGTAGGTTTATTTATATAAATCTAGAAGATTTAGTATTCTCCTCTGAATTATAAATTACATGTAAATATTCATTAGATAAAAAATTAAATTAAAAAACACCTCAGAAGCTGGAAATGGATATAAATATTCAGACAGCTTATGTGTTGATTTCAGCAGGTACATTTAATGTAAAAAACAACCAAACTAACATTTTTGATCACTGTCAGAGATCTTCGTCAGGTTAATGTACTGTTCCTTGAATTGATTGTTATTTGAGCTGTTTTTACTTTTCCAGCTGTTAATATATAACAGCTGGAAAAGTATAGAAATTGGTCAAAAAATGACACCATCAAGATTTTTACATTGTTGGACTCAGAACAGTTTGAAATATTGAGAAATGCAAAACAATTTGGGAGATTTTTCTGTATGTATGGATGTGTGTGGGGGGAGCACAATTTTGTTCAACCTCCTTGAAGCTTAATAACTCTCGTTCTTTTTGTTGAAAGTTTCTGAAATTTAGCAGGGAGGATTAATGATATTAAATTTTGGTGATTAAAGGTCAGAGTGGGGAGATAGAGGGTTGCGTGTATCTTCAGTAGGATCAGACTTAATTACAATTTTACTTGTTATTAGTATTTATAATTTTTATAAAAGCCATTCATGGCAACAAGCCATTTTATAACAGTTAAAAATTTAAAAAGTTTTACATAAAATATGATAACAGATGGCATCACCAAATGTTGCGAGGAAAGTTAAGTGACTCATTGCTGGATTTTTTAAAACATGGAACATTCTGTGTGCCATGTGACTGTGTTCAAATTCAGAACAAAAACGTGACATACATAATGACAAAGTATGATGTGACAAAAGTTTTTTAAATATGCGCACAACTTTTCATAACACAATTGGAGATTTTTTCTAGTCTATCTCCAATTTTTAATTTTACTACTATACATCTGAAATGTGCTCTTTTTTTATACATAGTGGTATATTAAATTTATAATGTATGACTTTTTCTGTAGCTCATTCCTTAATGTATTTGTTGAATAACAATTTACTATCTAATCAGACTAGGAAAACATGTAAATAATCTAAACCATTATTAACTTCTCCTTCCTATTCAAATTGTATATTATTTATTAACTTTATTTTATTCATGAATAGTTTAATAGCTAACACTTTTTGATCATATACAATAAAACAGTCATTTTGCTTGATAAATAAGTGTGCATTCTAATTTTACCTCTTTTTTTAACCAGAATACAGTAAAAAAATCATGTGACCTGCACTAAAATGGCAATGAATCTTATATACTGTAAAATACAGTAACAAATAAGGATTTTTATTTTATTCTTTTATAGTTACTTTTTTTGGCTATTTAATCAGACTAATCACATCACATTTTTTGAGGAACTTTTACTTGGTTTTATTATTTTTCATTAGACTAAATCTCCAAGATGTACAGTACATTTCAGGTTTTCTACCCTTCTTCAGTTGGAGTTTTACAATTTGATCTAATAAAGTCTACATAATTAAAATTTTATCTTACAACATTACTTATATTTTTAAGAGACATGAATTAAATTTAACTTAATTAGAATATAATTTTAGAAAATATTTTTTTCATCATTTTTAACAGTATACACTTGTTGTATTTTTTACTATAATTAACAATTGAAATATTTTATCTATTTGTTTTACAATTATATTTTGTTAGTTAAAATTACTTACAATTTTCTGTTTTTCACATGGATTACAATTTTTCCCTTTTGATATAATTTTTCAGAGAGCACTGACAAGTTTTACTCTTTTTACAGCTTTTACTTTAGATATATTTTATTATATATAATTACTGGAAATGGATTTGCTTCCCCTAGTGACATTTATTAAAAAATTGTATAAATGAAAATGAAGAAACAAAAATAAATGATATATGTCACTTGCACAGCTTTCATAATTTCATGTGCAGTAAGATCATGCTTGAGCAAAGATACATATGCAACTATATATAAAGTAGTAAATGCAATGCAACTTAAACAGATGTTACATTAAAGGGCCAGGAAACTTCTATAAAAACTGCAAGTCTAGAGCTGGCAGCTGTGCATCCTCAAAACTGGTACAGCAAACATCTTTTGCAGTTATCATACTTACTATATTCTTTTCAGTATTAAGTGATAAATTAGTGAACTTTTATCATTAAAAGTATATGAAAACACCTTGTTAAACAGAGGACGGTTAATTGACCTCTGCTGGGAGCAAAAAGTAAAATCAGTGTTATCTTAAAAACTTTATCCTGGAAAACAATGATTACTAGTCAAAAATAACTAACTAAAATATCAAAGATCTCAGAATAATTACCAAAAACACTGTAAATAAGCAAATTCGAAAATCAAAAGCAGTCAGTTGATCCCTGCTAGGCGTTCTAGTGTTAACAAATTTAAATTCACACTTAAATTCATGTAGTGGATTACTGGAGAATATAAATATATTTGATTTTATATAATTTCAACTTATTGCAATCTGACATAATGCGATTCCACTGTAGTGTACTGAACTACACTGTATCATTACAAATAATATATTAAATTGTAATCCTAAATTAAATTACATTAATTGCTAAAACATATAATTAAATATAAATAAAATATTTTATACTTTATAATTAATTTGATTGTATTTATTTAAGTATCAATTGAATAGACTCTCAAATTGGGGACCACATCAGTTAGCTGTAATTGTGCCATTCCGTAATCGATTTGAAGAATTGCTACAATTTTCACCTTATATTCATCGTTTTTTAAATAACCAACAGATTCGTCATAAAATTTATGTTATAAACCAAGTAGACAATTTAAGGTAAGATTCAGATATGATTTGGTTAAGATATTAATTATAAGAAAATTTGTTATTAACTGTATCTAAAAACATTTAGTAGTTTAATAATTATTTAATTTAATCTCTGTAAATATTAATTTACAAATTTTAAAAGTAATTAATTCTTATACCTCTATGTCCTTACTGTACTCAATTTTAATTATGTCTTTTCTAAAAGTAATTGTTCAGAATTAAAATTTGATTACATACTAACTTTTTTATATAGATTTAACCGAGCATCATTGATCAATGTTGGTCATTTATTGAGTCGTTCTGAATGTGATTATTTAGTCATGCATGATGTGGACCTTTTGCCATTGAATCCCAATTTAAGCTATTCATATCCAGAAAGTGGTCCTTATCATATTGCTGCACCTGAATTGCATCCTAGATATCATTATTCGACTTTTGTTGGAGGCATCCTTCTTTTGACAAGGGAACATTTTGAACTTGTATGATTATTCTTATTTTTTATTTACATTATTATTAAATTTATGGAAGAATAATGTTACTATAATTTCACTTTTAGTTAAATGGACTATCTAATAAATACTGGGGTTGGGGTTTAGAAGATGATGAATTCTATGCTAGAATTAAAGAAGCTAAATTGAATGTAAGTATTACAAGTTTTACTTTAATATATATATATATTTAAAGTTTTATGTGAAACAAATTATTTTGAATATTGCCTTGATTGATATTAATGATTGATATAAGCAAATTCTTCTTTAAAAGTAAAATTAATTTTATAAAATATGATTATGTACAGTATATTAGCTAACCATTACAAAACATTAACAATACCATAAATATCTAATTTTTAAATATTTTTTAGTGTAGTATTTATTGCAGCCTTTCACTATTTAGAATTAAACAGATTATATTTCAGAAGTTTTCATTTAAAAATATATTTTAGCATTACAATAATTTCTCATCATTCTATTGAAAAAATCATTTATTATAAATTACATAATTCATTTGGAAAAATTATTTATAATTTACTGTATCTTAAAACAGAATTATTTTGAATTTTTACTTCAGCAACACATTAGAAGTTGCTGAAGTAATAATTTGATACAGATCCAAACAATAAACTAAATTATTATAATTTCTTGATTTTAAGGAATTTATACATTTCTGTTCTACTTTTAAAAATATGTGTTTTTCTTGATTTACTGGCTTAATATTAGTCTGAAATAGTGCATCTCAAACTTTTTTGGATCACTGCTCCCTTGATTGTGACTGTTAATAGTAATGCGTCCTGTTATTTGTACACAGAACAAGGATAGGAGGCAACAGAACCTATCACCCCCCCTATCAAGCCTAACGCCTTTTTGGATAATTCAACCAAACTTCAGGTGACGATATTCCAGTACTTTGAGAAGCACTGGTCTAAAAAAAAAAAATTGTTTGTGAAGCAAAATTCTTAAAAATTAGGACCAAAATTATTGATAATTTAAATTAAAGATGTCAGAAGACAGAAACATTCTCAAACAGCCACATGCAACTCCAGACTGCAGGTTGCAAATCATTGAACTAGGGGAGAAATGAATATATATTTCCAGTGAAGATCAATTTGCACATTTTCATACATCTTTCCTTTTTAGCTGAATGATGGTCATTTATACAGAAAAGATAAAAATTTTTTGAAGTGGGAAGTTATTTTATTAAGAAATTTTACACTTAATTATAGCTATTACAAAATAATATATACAAAATATCTAATTGTTTCATCATGTCTTTGTTTATTACTTTTGTCTTTAGAACATTATTCACTATATTTTACAAATCTCAGACCAATTTATAATTATATAAAATATAATAATTTTTATTGATTTATAAATTGAATTGTTTTTCTTTCTCTAGTATTTATTATGAACTGTCTGTAGAAGATACATTAAAATGTATTCAGATTATTTCTCACTAAATCAAAGCTTTATAATTTAAATAACACTAAGAAATTTTGTATGATTGTTAAAGTGCATTATATAAATGGAATTCTACATTTTTGTTGGTTTATTTCCATAAATCTTAATGTTTTAATTTAAAAACTATAGAATTATGAAAATTACACTGTATTTTTATTTATAAAGTAAAAATAATAATAATAATAATAAACAGAAAAATAAAAAATTTTGGCTCTCATTCATCCAGCTTAAAAATCCTTTAACATTAATTGATATAATTTTAGAGTTGCTTTTCATTTCTAAAAGTGGTGAAGTTTTGCATTATTTCATTGCAGGTATCTTCCTAGGACAGTTCATTATCATATCAAGGCATTATTCAGGTATTAAAAAATACTGAAGAAAAATCTGATTGCCAATAGTAAATAATTTGTAAGTTGATATAAAAATTTTTTATTTGAAAAACAGCTACTATTTGAGATATTGTGTAATTAATGATTTTGTTTAGGTAACTCGTCCAAAGGGAATAGTAACAGGTCCTAAGAATACGTTTCTTCATATCCATGATCACAAAAGTCGAAGAAGAGATACAGCACGACTTTTTAATCAGAAAGAGGTTTGCTAAAATATTTTCAGTTTTATTAGATTCCTTCTGATATGTTTCTTTAACTTTTATTTATTTTTTAGGCTACAAGACGTCGAGACCGATTAACTGGACTGACCACAGTAAAATATACAGTGGTCAACAGACATGAATTAGTGATAGGCACTGCCCCTGTTTTTGTATACAATGTCAAACTTGTCTGTAACTATACTTTGACGCCTTGGTGCGAGCATAAATATATACCAAAAAAATTATAATTACATGATGAAAAATAGTTCTAAGAAAATGACGGTGCTCTTGTTTATCCAAAGAATTATTAAAAGTTGTTTATAATATTTATTTAGTGATTTTGATCTTTTAAATATGATAGTTTGAATTTCTGAACTAACTACATTATCATTCCAACTATTAAAATTTAATTCATTAAAATGATGATATTTATCAATATCCTCCCATGAATTTTTACTAATCAGATGGAATGGATGTCCAGATGCCAAATGATTAAGATGGCAGCCTACCACACTGTAGCAACTGGAATTGAATATTGATGGATTGAAAATCTCAGGAATTTTTTGGGGAATGATTTATCTGAATATGTTGAGCCCCATTCTGAGCCTGGCCAAATTCATAATGGGCTTGTTAAAAAGGCGCCTTTGTGCCCATAAGACAGAATGAATTATATATGTTACCGGCAATACCCGATTTTACGCTAAACTAGTTTTGCCTAGGCCAAACTAGTTTAGAATTATTATTCAAGTATATTAATGGTTAAATATATTAATAGTTAAAATAAAATTAAAAGGCAATCAATTAGATGAACAATATTTATTTATAGTCTACTTAATTATAAAAAACGGGATTGATGTTACCCTAGATATCGAAGGTGGCGGCTCGTCTGATTTCAGCTATTAGAAGACGGAACAGTGGGGACGCACGTTCTAACCTAACCTAACCTATTCTAATAAATTACCATAATTATTAGCAACCAAATTATTAGAATAGGTTAGGTTAGAACGTGCATCCCCACTGTTCCCTGTCTTCTGATCGGTGGAATCAGAGACGAGCCGCCATCTTCGACACCTAGGGTAAAATTAACCAAAAACGGTATTGATTAGAAGTGACACAACACTTGTACAAAACTATAAAATAAAAATAAGCTAATCAATACTTATCAATTTGTATTTTTTTATTAAGCCATGCACTTTTAAAGGTAATTAACTTTCGAAAATATTTTCAAAAATTCAAACGAAATAATAAAAATAACTTTTAAAATCAAACTAAAATTAAAAATGAACTTATTTGTGTTTTATGGTGAACTTAAATTAACCATTAATATATTTAACCGTTAATAAACTTGAATAATAATTCTAAACTAGTTTGGCCTGGCACGCTTACGCCAAACTAGTTTGGTGTAAAATCGGGTTCTGCCGGTAACATATACAAAAAAAATAAAAACAGGCAAAATGAAGGAGTATCCAAATAAACCAAAAAAAATATATATATATATATATATAATATTGTTCAGTATTATAAATTTTTCTGGTATATGTAAATACAACTTTCACCTTTTTGTACAAATAAATGTATACACACTGGAAGTGTGGGTATGTATATCAGTCTTGAACAGAGTAAGAATGGAGCTGAAGGTCCATTAGTGTACATATGCAAACAAAAATAGTCCTATGTTCATTACAAAGTAAAACAATTTTTTAATACAATATATGTGTAACAATTCAAACATATATATAATATATATATATATAAAAATCTATTTGAAATTTGACATTTCAAACATTTTTGCATGAAATTTTGAGATGATTAAAAAAAAAACATTAGGCATCACAATGTCATGTAATTTTTTTTTTATATTTGAAAATTCAAAGTTTATTTTTTAAGTTCAAACATTGTTTTGAAGAATTTTCATTGCTTAATTAAGACAGCAAAGTGGTACACATAAGATCCATCACATCAGTTCCATTTCTAACCTGGGAAATGCTATAGTCTCTGGAGTTTAATGTTTTCTTTTTACACATATATCTTCAAACATTATCTTTCCACTCTGTTCTATTCATACATACTTTACTTATCTTTTGGTATGTGTCCATCATTTTTCTTGTCCTTTTTTCCTAGGTCTTTCTCAATTTTCCTTTTTTTATGGTTCCTATTTAGCTATTCTTGGTGATTTGCATCCTGTAATTCATTTCATATGATCACACCATACTACTGCCTTTTTTTTTTTTTTCATCAGTAATTAATATCTTCATGTTCATTTTTTTTTTTAAATTTTGTATATAGTTTTATATAATACAGTATATTCAATTTTCATTTCAACATTTTGACATTCTACCAGATTCCATTTAGCTTAATACCTTTTTATTCCTTTCCAGTCTCTGTTATGTCTTATTTAGGAGTGGAATTAAAGAAAAATATTTCTAATGGTCAAATACTGTAAGTTTTGCATTATTCATTTTTATACTACCATCTCTACCTCTCACATATAGATATTTTGTTTATCCATGTTCATAGATAATCTCCACACATTTATTGAAGTGCATTTCAGATTTTGCAGAAGTTAATTTACATAGGGTATCTTCAGTTTGTATTGGTAATCATTTTGATGTCTTTATTAATGTGTTATCAGTTTTCATCTTTAAGAAAAAAAAACTGCCTTTTTTAACTTAATTTTAAAACATAGTTTAATAAATTCAAAATATTGACATTACACCCACTAGTGGCCAAGTAGATAAAACTACTGAACATCAGTTGGTCGTGGGTTCACGTCTCCAACGAATTGGCCATACGTAGTTTTCCAGTCTTTCTTCGTTAGTAATATCTAAATAGGGACAGTTTCCCTTATATTAAGTCCTTTCGGAGACATTCTCGGCAGATCGATAACATGCTGCGTTGACGTAAACAATAAAAGAAACCTACATTGTTACATATGGACAAATCCTAGTTCCACTTACGGAAAAATACTGTAAAAACAAAAGATTTATTTTCAAGTAGAAACGTCATATCTTTATATGACGTAAATGCCATTTAAAGATTTATCTCCTATTAGGGAAAATTGCGTAATTTCGAAGAACAACTAGAAAATACTGTCCAAATAAAGTTGCTGTTGGAGTGACGTCAGAATTCCAAGAGTAGATATATTTTACATATCTATTGATAGCGAATTGTATAAATTGATTAATCAGCGCGAGGTACAAATACCTTATACAGTCGTTCACAACTATACCCGTTGCAGACTGGTCTAACCTGCAATAGAATCGACAACAGAGGGATGGAAAATCGTATTATCGTACAAATAATGGAAATTCGGACAATATCCAAATTTAGATTGTCCACAGCAACAGCCGCTAACATAGGCTGTAGTTGCATAGACCCATCCCTATCACTGGCAGATTCGGAGTCGAATCTGGCGAACAACTACAGGAATTTTTCTGGATATATCGGGCCTTGTCCTTCACCACTCAGCTGCTACTATAGAGGTTTCATGTCGACATCACGAGTGACGTCATGAGCATGCGCAATTGTCCAGCGCCATCTTTGTGACTGTGACTTGTTTACGTTTTGTGTGTGTTCGCGTGCGCTTTAACTGGAGTTCTTGTGTTGTTTTTTTCGTCGCGAATATCACTATGGTGAGTTGTTGTGTAATTGGGTGTAATGCTAGTTCACTCAAGAACAAAGGAACATCATTTTTTAAAATTCCCGGCATTATTTGTCATCAAGGATCCCAAACTGAGGAGCTTTCACGACGAAGGCAAACTGCATGGCTCTCGAGAATTAACCGGAAAAATTTCGTTACGAATAAAGTGAATATCAATACAAGAGTTTGTCAGAAACATTTCATTTCAATATTTACGTTAATAAACACTAAGTTATATTTTAAAACCTAAAAGAGTTTACTGATTTGCTTATATTAATTTAGTTAGGTGTAGTGCATTTATAAACGAATAACTAATGTAATTTCATGATTTAGCTAGTGCAAACTTATAAACATTACACGTTAAAACTAAAAGCAAGGAGGCTTATTATATGCTAGTTTCAACTAGAAAATAAAGGTTACTTTTACTTTTATATCAGGAGAAACCCAGCCACTTGTTAAATAGTTATGGGCCTCTAAAGATTTATAAGCTTTCATTTGTGACAGGGTGTAGAAATTTGTTGTCAAAAGCAAATAGTTTATAATGTCACCAAATTCTACTTTCGGCCACAACTCTTGATCTACGACGAAGTCTGATAAACTGGCTTCGTATGGATCGCCTTGACATAACGAAATTTTCTCTTCGTACAGAGCTGCATCTCGTCCTGTTAGACCGCTAGAATAGCCCACAAGAAAAGAATCTTTTTTAACTTAATCCATGATAACAGAACTGCAGTATTTTTGCACGTTTAAACTAAAAAAAGACGTCGAATAACAGACCACGTGCAAGCTAAGCGAGCGAAAACTACCACAAAAATGGCGAATGGGCGGAGCAAACGTGTGTTTTATCACGTGACATGCGACCTTGAAACCCCTCTATTGTGTACATGGCTGAATCCATGAGAGGTATGAAAAATATTCTTAGTTCCCACAGGACAGTGTTAAAAATGTCTACTATCCAGCTTATTTTCATAAGAAAATCTAATTATCGCCAGCACTATAATTATATTTTATACACTTAATTTGAATATATGTATAAATATAGTATTTTTAAATCCTAATATGAATCTAGAAATTTGTGCTAATTTTTTTAAAAAAAAGACGTGTTAAAATAGTAATGACACGGAACCAAGTGTGAAAAGTGCTCAAGATTTCTTAGTTCTTTCCTGATGAACATCTGCAGGAAGAGCAGAATTGGTTTGTTAGGGCGTCGCTCTACTTCATTAAAAGCTAAAGGACAAGTCACGATATTTACAGATAGAACTGACTCGCCGTTCGATACGAATTAGGAATAAATAAATGGTCTCAACTTGTATTACCCACAAAGAATCGCGCAATCCTAATTCAAATTCGAATTTTTCTTGAATTCTCTAAATTGATAAGATTGAACTATGCATTCATCTATTCACAAATGAAGGATAACTATAGAAAGGGGGGAAGATGATAATTGTTGCAAACCTGCGCGTCCGCAGAGGAGACAGAGCACTTGCCCTTCCTGAATTGAGTAAAAAAAAATTCCAAAAATAATCGTAAAAGTGATTAAGATATGTAACCTTACACCCTCAACCATGGGATGCTTTGTCTGTCTTTTTGTATTGATGCAATAGTGTTCTACAATCTACTTGTGGAAAAAAAAAATTAAATAATTAAAATTGATTGATATAATTATTTATCTCAAAGCTTTTCCTCTTAGAAAATGTTTTACAAACGCCCATAATTACAGATTATATCCTATTTAACACAACGTTTTGAGTAGTAACCAATTCGTCTTGAAATTTCTTGTCATGATCACATTTCAAAAAATGTTATGTTTAGGAACGAAATTCTTTCTTAAACCGCAGTTCCAATATTCATTTTAAATCTATTTTCAAAGTTTTCATGAATAAATCAATCAATTTTAAAATAAATTTTATAATTTACCTGTAAAACATTCTTTTTCTTGATTTTGACTAATAAAGTTGGTGATCGGTTAATGAACATAATCCGTTCCAAGACTTTGTTCGCTATCCGAATTGTTCGTTAACCGATTATCGATTTACCATAGGTTTTTATGAGAATTTGATTAATTCGTTCCGAAGACCTCAAGAAATAAAAAAATATATACTTTCTTACTACGTTTATTTATATGTAAAATTTAAAAATACATGTATACACAGTATTGCATTTTTATTAATCATGTTTTTTCCGTTTGTAGGGGTTAAAGATCTGTCTAATGTCAATTGCTTTTTTCTTCAGGATTTTCAGAAGTAATTAATAACATTGTAATTGTAGAGATCCCCAAGCCTATTAACCTCAATCTGGTTTGGATGCCATTCTAAGACCGTCGTTCTGACATCCTCCCACTTCAAAAGATGTTTAAGAGAAGATATCGGCATTAATCCTTTTTTTCAGAAGAAAACATATCTCGCCGAGTTTTTGGTGTTCTTCATTCAAGAGTTCTTGGCATTCTTCCATCGTCAGATCTGTTTCAGGTCCGTTATGAGCTCTTCAATGTTCTTTATTTCTTAGATGTGATTTTTGTTACTCGTTTAGCTGATTGAGTCTTCTTGATTATACTGTATCTTTCTTAAATAAGATTGAACTGCAGCCTACTGTAGACCTGTTCGAGCCATACTGCCCAGGAACATCAAGCATCTTCTGCCCACTCTCTACCTTTGCTATTATAACCTTTCTCTCACCTTTCGAAAATAAAAACCGACGCAAAATTTAACGAGTGCCCATTCGACAGTCTCGCGAATACTATAAAAAAATTGTTTCTGTCAGAAAAATAAAAGGCTGGAATTACAAGGGACAGTTTCAAAGTTTGGAGAAATATTATCTGATCAGTATATACCGGGTCGATGTCGATACGCGGGAGACGTCGATGTCGACGTCTCCCACGCTCCGAAAAGTTTCGAATTTTTGTCCGAAGACGAGGGAAGATCAATCGGTAGTCATTATTTTACGTCGCTTCTTATGTTTGTTCTGTGAGGTGTTCGTTATCCGAACATGTGTTCGTTGTCCGAATATAAAAATCTTCCGCGAAAGTGTTCATTATCCGATTTGTTCGTTAACTGATTACCCACTGTACTTTCATTACCCAGTAATTTGTACAGTACATATAAATGCATAAAATTTCTGGTAAGGCATCTTTTACATTTTTGACTCCATCTTGTAGGCACTAAAGAATGGCTCTTTTCCATGCTCAATGCGAGTTCGACCAGGCCCATAATAGGGGATGATGGGAAAACCGGGATTCTCCACAGACTGCCCGTGAAAAATTAATGGGGTTGCTTGCCAATGTTCCTCTTTTTTTTTTTTTTTTTTTTTTTTTGTAGATGAGCGGAACATATACTTCTCTGAGCAAAAAAATTTTTGCTGAGCAGATTCTGAGCAAAAAATTTTTCTGAGCATTATATATATACTGTATATAATCTTATTTTTTCCTATAAAAGTTAAAATAATTAATTATAAAGTAGAGATTAAAATTTATTTTAAGATATAATCAAGAAATACAGTCGTTTAGCAATGATGTGCAAGTTTTCTGGCGAAATATTAAAACTATTACTCTGGACGATGAAACACTTGTTTTCCAGTGTTGTCTAGTATCGTTGAGAATATCTTGTGTCTGCTTTATTCTTCAGCTAATGTGGAAAGAATTTTCTCGTCAATAAATCTGTTTAAAACGAAACAAAGAGATAAACTGAACTCTGAAACAATCACTGGCTTACTTCTTACTAAACTATTAATTGGAAAAAGTTACTGTTACGATTTTTCTGTAAAAGATAATTGAATTTCAAAAACAACAAACAGTATTAAAAAACATACAAACGGAAAATACTGAATTATTATTATTATTATTATTAATTTCCAAAAAGTAAAAGATAATTTTTTGTTAGAAAAATAAGACAAAATGTACTTATTTAATTAGTAAATTATTATTTTTTTACGTAAGTGTTCTGTGTTAGATTTTTTTTTATTGTTTTATAGTTTATAATAAAATAAATGACGATAAAAACACGTTATTGTTTATGTGCAACACCCTTTCTGCCACAAAAAGTCGATCTACCGAAAATTGCCTAAGGAATCTACTGATGGCAAGCAAATCGGCATGGCAACAGTGCGTGAATCTACAGCAGAGCGGTCTCAAAGACTGGAAGAGCAACGAATTCGTTTGGCTCAGAATCCAACGTGTGTAGCGAGGAATTTTTTAGGTTTCAAATCAGCTTTTGATTATCATCGTGAAAATGACTGTTTGGATATGAAAGAGGTTCGAATAGGTAAAATGATTAAAATATGTGATCATTGTTTTGTCAAAAAATGGTATCACGAAACTTCTGTAATTTGTTGTGCTGCAGAGAAAATTGTTCTTGAACAACTTGAAGAACCTCCTGATTTTATTAAAAATTTGATTTTAGGAACAGATCCTCTTTCTATACATTTCTTAGACAATTCTAGACAGTACGACACTCTATTTCATATGGCATCATTTGGAGCCAAAGTAATAAGAGAAGGGAATTTCATGCCCTACTTTTAAAATCCTGGGTCAAGATGATAATAATTTTATTAGAGGAGAAGATTGATATCATATCAATATTAAACAGCATAATAACCAGGCAAAAACTGTTTCTTGCATGCCATTCTATGTCAACCACTTTATGGTCAGAAAAAATAGTCTTAACCATCTACATCTTTATAGACAATTATTTAATCAATACTGTGTTCATATGATGGCCAAAATGATTTTAGGTCAACGAGTTATTCTTCTGCAACATTCACAGGCTCATCACATTGTATGCACGAAAAAACTCAAGCTGCTCTTACGTACGTACAGTACAATGGTACAAAAAAAGCTCTAGAATTTATTTTCCTTAAATTTACGATTTATGTATCGGTTGTCATAAAAATTTCTTTCCACTTCTTTCCCAAGACTACAGATATTCAAGTACAAAGTAACCGGTTTCAACTTATTTCTACTTAAGAAGTAGTTAAATAATTAAGCGATTAGGGAATTAGAAACATAAATAAAACCCTGATGAAAGAGCCGAAAGTTTACTTAATCAGAAGCTTAACTGAACCAATCTCTTGCCGAGTACAGTGGGGTCTGATCTCTTCGTAATATTAGATGTAATAAAGACAGAAATTTCTCCAGTTCAATGAGAGTGACCGAAAAGTCGTAAATTTCGGAAATTTCCGTGAACACTTGGTCCTAAAACGAATTAGTTAGAAAACGAACGACGGACAATCTGTTAAGTTTAACATATTTAGATTTTTACAGCTGTGGTGAGAAACGTTTAAAATCTACAACAACCCCGTAGCGTCCTTTGATATATACTAGTGATGCGACAAAAGAGGCATTTGACATTGACCGGTATCGGCACCCTCGGGATTTGGCACGGACACACCTACCTGGACCGTCTCTGATTCCATTCATTAGCCACCCGTAGGGAGCTACTTCACTAAGTGGATTGTTTTAAGATTTAAAAAGTAAAGAATATTTTGTTATTTTTATGTACGTTTCTTCACAAAGTTATATTTAATTATAAGTTTCTTTAAAAGCATATTCGTACAATTGAAGAATTTTTTATACTAGGCATGTATATTCATCACACATTTTGTTTTACCAAGTAAGTTTTTCTGATAATTTTAATTTTAGCCCTTATATCGTGGCTAGTGATTCAAAAATTTATTTTAAAAAAGTTTTGGCTCGAGACCGTATAATGAAAAAGAAAACATTATTAAAAGAGAAAGACCAATGTCTAAATTAAATATAAATACGTCGACAAAAAATTTCGACATTTTGACGATAAAATTTATCACGAATGACGATTCTTTCGTAAAATTGAAGCAATTTGGAAATCAAAGCGGAATAGAATTTAACATTGGTAGACAATATAAAATAAATATTGAAAATTATAACCAGATAATTACGATTAATAGATATATCTAAATTAATAGGCGTTATATGTTTTTTCTCAAAGCAAGAATTGGCATTTAGAGGGCATAGGGAATTTATTGAATCTAATAACGGAGGTAATTATATTGAACTTTCTTATTTATTAAGTACGTCAGATAATCTATTAAAAATACATTTAAAGAAGTATACGGTTTTTACTGGCTTATCGAACAAACGAATACGAACGGGCCCTGACGCGCAATTAATTGATTGCCCCTGTAAGTCGGCTTCTTACAGAAACACAGCTTCCCTATCATCAAATGTCACGGCACGCCACTGTTTTATTTCAAAAAGACGGTTTCAAAAAGATGAGAAGAATGTCTATTATTAAATAAAATAGACATTCACGTGACCGAGTGACGTCAAAATAGGGTCACATGACACGGTTCGTGTGCATCCGCCGTCCAGTGTGCACTTCCACGAGGACGATCGGCTTAAACAATGGCGTCTCGAACGGGGCACAATCGGTAAATAGTTCTATGATTTTTTCTTTATAGCACTTTATATCTGGATCATCTGGAAAATATTATGCGTTTTCTGAATGTATATTAAATATACCTTCTTCTTGAAATAAATTAAGAAAAAAAACTCATATCTCCTTAATTTGTATAATTACTCCTTAATATTCATCATTGACACCCATACGACAGTCAGGTCAGTAGTTAGCACGTGGGTAAGTTTCGTGTTGGTGTTAAACGTTTCGCAAGGTAAATTTGTATCAATTACTTTAAAATTTAAAGAAGAGAATATTTAATTTAAAGAAATTTCTTCTTTTTTAGAATGAATAACTCAATTAAATTTGTTCGAGATAATTGCGATTTACTCGGCAAAATGTTTGCTGACTTTTATTCAACGGGAAGATTCGTCGATGTGACTTTAATGTGCGAAGGAAAGATACTGAAATGTCACAAAATAATACTATCATCATTCAGTCCTTATTTTTGTACTTTATTTTTGGAAAATCCAAGCAATGATACGGTGGTTTACTTAACCGATTTAAAATATAAGCTCTTGAAAGATTTGATAGATTTCATGTATTATGGAGAAGTCCAATTGACTCTTGACCAAATGTCAGAATTTATTGACGCTGCGGATAAATTTCAAATTAAAAATATAGTAAAAATGATTGATGAGAAGAATGACGAATCGAAATATTTAAACGATGAAAGATGTGTGAAAACAGAAAATTTAATTGAAGAATTGGACGAATCGAAAACATTGATAAGAAAACGATTAAAATTCGATAATGATTCTACACCAACGGCGGAATCGTCGTCAAATTACAAGTTTTTGAAGGAGAAATTAGAAAAAGGCACCTGTTTTATTCAAATGAATTCCCCCTCGACTTCAACAGTTTGCGAATATACAGAACAGAAAACTGGTATTTTAACATCGCAAGGACACTCGGTAACAGTTTCCTGTAATCCTTTCTCCCAATATGACAAAAGCAGCCGTAACTACGAGCAGGAATTGATAAAAGATGGAAGTTTCAAGGAAATGCAAAACGACGATAAATTTTTTTGTGAAGTTTGTAATATATCTTTCATTCATAAAAGTCGATTGCAACGTCACATGCAACTTCATTCGCTGGAGTCTGACTCGTCAGTTGAGTGCACTTAAAGCATATTCTTAGATTTTATATTAAAATTATTATTTGAAATAAAATAACCTTTACTACATTCAACTAACAAGTTTTAGTTATTTTATTATGTAATAGTTGATTTCTAAATATACTTTATAAGTTCAAAGGTTGGTCTTAATAAAATAAGAGAAATAATGACTTCTGTGTATTTTAAAGTTTTACAATTGTCCATGTATTTATTTCAATAAAAAAAATGTTAAACCTAATTAATTTGCCGATAAATTTATTGTCAGGAATAGTAAGTAATTGGACACTTATTTTAAAAATGAAACTTGAACGGAAAGGTGGCGAAGGACGGTTTAGGCCAGGGATGACGAACCTTTTTGAGTCCGCGTGCCGTGTTGTAAGCATACTTAGCTTTAAAGATGTTAATGCGTGCCAATGTCTTAGACTTAGAATAATGATATTTAAAGAAATTAAACGAGTACGCTTTAATTCGAATAAATGTAAAAAATCTGATAAAAAAAAAGATGATCAGGTGATAAAGAGAAAGAATGATTGAAAAAGACAGAAATGATACATTACGTGCCACTTTGGGCACGCGTGCCATAGGTTCGCCATCCCTGGTTTAGGCGATGAGTTCGAATGTCGAGTTACTAGTCACTTCAAGGGGGTGGATATTAGTTGAATTTGTAACTTTATTTATGACGCATTCGCCAAATAAACGCTGTTGTAGTAACTGTTTGTTTTTTCGTTACTACTATAGCCTACCACGGTTCTTCTTGAAGTAATGAATAACTTCGGAAAAGTTTATAGTTTCTTTCTACCGAAGCTTAATTTCAACAATAAAACAGAAGTTTAACAATATGATGATAAGTGGTGATTGACAACTTAACCAGATTAGTCTTCTCTAACAGATGGAGAGTATTGTTCGGCTTTTTACAACCTACTTTCCTCCCCTAATCCTATTTTAAGTGTATTCGATGCTTACGGTCAAATTCGTCCCCTAGAGCAGGGGTGGCCAACTTCTGTGCACATAAGATCTACTTTTTATCGTAAAAATGTGTCGCGATCGACTTGTTATCATAGGCATAGTCTAAGTGGGGAGGGGGAAGTGTGAAATACATACTATGTTCATACACTGTTTCAGTATGAAGTGTACTCACTGCTTATGAGTCGAGTCATAACTGCATGCATACAGTTGCGTTCGGTTACAAATATAATACATTAAGTCATCGCTAGCGATCGACCAAAATTGGCTTGGAGATCGACTTGTTGGCCACCCCTGCCCTAGAGTATTTGAACTGACTCTTTGTTTTAGGCCGCGACTCCACTAGCCGTAAAACAGCCGTAAAAGCTTTTAATCACGTGACCTATTTGCGTTTGCGCTCGGATTGCGGTGGAGGTCCGGTTAGCGAAGCTTTTTACGGCGACAGTACTATTACGGTCAGGGCCGGATTTGAGGCGATTAGAGTCAATCGGGCCCCGCATCACTTCAAAATTTATATATTTAAAAATAGTACATTTTACAAAAATATCTAGGTATCAATATATTATTATAATATGTAAATGAACTGTTAATTAATTTTGTTATGTAAAGTTTGAGAGGCCCCGCAGTGTCGTCTTTATAGCAGGGCGTACGGGGCTCTGGCCCAGGGTCCCCAGTCCGCGACTAACTTCTGAATATCAGTTACTTGAGTACTAATAGATGGCTGAATGGTTCGACAAAGTTAAAAAACTCTGGCGACTAAAAAAAAGGTCAACGGCTAATTGTGTGCAAGGTGAAAAATGTATCCGAAAACACTACGTACTGCGTGTTCTTTACGGAATTACGAGAACGTATGGTTAAAGAAAGTTTCATATTATGTGTTCAGTTATTGTAGATTCCAATGTAAATTTCGTTTCAATGACCAGTAATTTGAAATAATTCAATTTCGTGTCAGGCTGGCCTCTACTAGGCTTCCCATAACAAAACCCTGGCTACGCCAATGCCCTAGGTCTGTAATATACTATTCTTTCTGTTTCCTTAAGAGGGCCCCATCTTGGTCCTGGCCCAGGGCCCCTTACATTCTAAAGACGCCACTGGGGCCCCGCAAAAAAATTCAATCGGGCCTCGCACCTATTGGATCCGACTCTGATTACGGTGTATACGTGATATATCAATATAAAGACAATAATTATATTCTACGAGTTTTCTCTATACTATAATTACAAATATAGTAAAAGTAATATCTTTACTTTCATATATTGACTTTTATTATTATATTATTAATTAAGATAATATACAGCATTTATAAGCTTAGCTTTTTTATTATATACTCCTCTAAATTGAAGGATTTTCCTTTGGCCGTTCATATCGCGTGTTTTAGGCATCCATTATTATAATCGGGATACCACTTGTCGTAGATACATGAATACTTTCGGATGTTTCGATAAATCTTTCCAGATCTTCTAGAGCAGGGGTGGCCAACTTTTGTGTACATAAGATCTACTTTTTATCTTAAAAATGTGTCGCGATCGACTTGTTGTCATAGGCAGAGTATAAGTGGGGAGGAGAGGTGTGAAATACGTACTATGTTTATACACTGTTTCAGTACGAGGTGCACTGTTTATGTGTCGAGTCATAACTGCATGCATACTGTTGCGTTCAGTTACAAATATAATACATATATTACATATAAGACATCGCGAGCGATCGACCAAAATTGGCTTGGCGATCGACCGATCGATCACGATCGACTGGTTGGCCACCCCTGTTCTAGAGTAGCCACGAGAAAAGCTCGTTTTCCGCCATTTTCGCACCGTGTCACGATGACCTAGATTTAACTGACTTCTGATTGGTGGATGGTACCAGTTTACGGTCGTATTCACTTCGAAAGTTGAACACTGCTCAACTCGCTTTTACGTTGGTTTTACGACCTGCTCAGGCGTAAAATAGCATGGTCACGTGATTAAAAGCTTTTACGGCGAGGGGTTTTACGACCCGTTTACGGCTAGTGGAGTCGCGGCCTTAGTTTTAAAATATTTCGTACGCAATTCATTCAGAATATTGAAGGCGGAACATTGCGTTTTTGTGAGGTTGGTTATGGACGACGGCGTCCGTTATTTACAGTGTCCGCTATTTAGAGGTAAATAGGTGCAAAAGTAGGTAAACAGTTGTTGTTATGGGGAAAAACATACAGGGAGAAATTAGGAAGAAAAAACGTTTATTTTTATGTACAAATTAAATCACAACTACGGAATACGAACTAATCTACTATATAAAGCTGAAAAAATGGGCAGTCTCTTTGTTTCTTTCTGTCACGGTATGCCAAAAACGGCCAGTAGGGACGCCCCTAGCTATTATTTAAATTAACAATATAAATTATATTTATTTTATATTTTTACAGTATAATATTCAGTATATTTTTATTTGTAATTTAGTATATCCTGATGACTGCATCTGGCCTTTTGACTTGTAAAAATAATAATAATGAACATCAAACATTTGTTTTTCTCAGATTCTCAACTGTATACCCACTTTTCAGTGGAGTCCATGGAAGCTGTGGAAGCAACGCTTCCCTTGTATTTTCTAAAATATATATACATACTATGCGATTATTTTCATATTTTAACGTACTTTGAATTACTTAAAATTAATATTTTATTATAACTGCATTTTCTATTTTATTACAAATTTCTATACAGGTGAAAAACGATAAGATTGCTATTGTATATTCGAATATAAAGTCGTATATGCATATTCCCAACGAAAGCGCCGTATTGACAGTTTCTACGGCGAAAATATCTGAATCGTGTACAGCAGCCATTTGCTACTGGTAGGGAGCTATTTGACTAAATGCATTGTTTTAAGATTTAAAAAGTAAAAAATATTTTATGTTATTTTTATGTACGTTATTTTACAAAGCTATATTTAATTATAATTTTCTTTTAATTATAATTATATTGACAGATTTTCAGACATAAAATCTTTAGAATATTTATCAGTTTTAGATGTTAATAATTTTAAATAATATGAAAAACAATTTTCCAAAGCGAGTTTTAATTCTTTAAGCAAATTTTAATGGAGAACTTTATTGATTTATCTAAATTACGTAGTGAATTGTAATATTTATATTCGTGTCCAGACTATATTGGCGAATCACTCTTAGACGTAAAAAATATTATAATTAATGACGATCCTAACAAAGATATACTAAAAGAATTATATGATTTAATATCATTAATTTTTACGCTACCATCTACGAGTGCGTTGTTGAGCGCTGTTTTTCAACCATGAAGGAATTTGCAAGGAACACTCGGGTGAAACATTGTTGTCACTAACGTTGCTTTCAATAGAAAAAGAATTTTTAAGTACAGTACTTTAATGGAATGGACAAAGAGCGATTTTTATGATAAAGTAATTAACGACTTTGCGGAAAAAAATCGCTGAACAGAGTTAGTAAATAATAAATAATAAAAACAAGTTTTTATATCTTTGTTTCGTGTCAATATATCAATTATAGAATTAAAATAAATAAACTGTTTATTTTTTTCATTTCCAGTATTTGTTTAAAATTTTTACGGAAACTAAGGATCCAGAACGGGTCGAAACTAAAATTTAATTTTTATATATTAAAAGCGAAACGCTATTGTCATGTCAGATCAAAGGTTGTGTTAGTTATGTATGTGAGGACCTGAACGGGGTTCGACTAAAAAGGGACGAAATTGGAGCTTTCCATTGTTTTATGGAAGTTTTTTTCTGTGTATTTAAAACAAAGGAAAAGAACGAATTCGAGAAACACGCGACGAGAGAGGAATCAAGTTCTGTCGCGACGATGACCTCTCCCGCGCCCTCCATCGGGTTTCGAATTGGCACCAGGTGACAATGAGAGACCAATGAAGAGGCGATTTGGGGGAGAAAGATTATAAAATCGTCGTTTCAAGGACATTCGGAGTTCTTGGTCTTCGGTGCAGGGTGCTCCGCTACTGGGTTCCGGATAAAGTTTAACAACGAAGTCTGGATCGTCGCTTCGACCTGGTCTCCGACCTCCGCTCCCGACGAGTTGCGACCAGGTACATCCCGCCGCCGAAAGCGTCACAACAAGTCGTGCAGTGTGCCCCCGGGCCGACACCACCCTCCTCACCTTCATCGGAAGTTTAAACGATCGACGGGACTATTGAACTGTTACACGGACTGATCCGCCCGTTGGATTGGTGTTACGCCGAATTAAAAGCATTTTTGTAAGCTCCATTTTTATGTTTATTAAACGGTTTTAGATGGTAACCTGTCTCAGTGATGTCAGTCCATTCCCACAAGTCAGTCTGACCGCTCGACCGCCGTAACTTTCTTTCTCTCCCATCGGCTGGCCTTTACACTGGTGTCAGTAAAGTGGGATCTTTCGGCCCAAGTCACGCTGGTGGGGAAAGGTAGCAGTACCGTCCGCCAGAATCCCGAGGAAGCCGACACAAAATTTACGGGGTGAGAGAGAAACGTGGGTCAGAACATGGCTACTGAGACAGGTGTTCCATCTGCCCCATCGCAAACGCGGGAAGTAGGCGGAGGCTCAATCGCGGCGTTTGGTGGGATGATCCCAACCTTTTCCGGGGAAAGCGGGCGCATCTCCGACTTTTTTGATACGTTGGACGAGGTAGCCAGCTTAGCGGGATGGACCGCGAGACAGAAATTAGGTATCGCGAAATGCAAACTAGCGGGCGTAGCCAGAGATTTTGCATGGAGGGACATGCAGATGAAAAGCGTTATCGCGTACGACGAGTTTCGACGATTAATGGTGCAGAGGTTTGACCAAGAACCGTATTCGATTCGCGTGCAAAAATTTCACGCTTGCGTCCAGAGACGGGAAGAAAAGGTGCAAGAATTTGCGGTTAGGTTGCAAACTCTAGCCAGCGCGACGACCATCCAACACACGGGAACGACAGAGCAGGAGCGCGCCACCATAAGACAATGTCTGCAGCGGGAGCTAGATGAAAAGCTTCGCGTCCAATTTTTGTACGGACTAAACGAGAAGCATAAAAGAAATGTTATGGCACAAGACCCTCCCACATTCGCAGAAGCATTAAGGATAGCGATTAGGGAGGAAACGATCGAACAGCTAACGGGGAAAAATAGGAATTTGGTTGCGGGCGTAGAGGAAACGCAGGACGATCACGCACTAGAAAGGGAGAACAAAAACGTAAACCAAGAACCCGCGCTGGATGCGAAAATCGAGCAAATTTCGAGGCAACTCGAAGATTTAGGAAAAAAATTTGAGAAGCGCATTTCAAAAGAACCAATAAATAATCCTCGTAAGGAGGCGTACACGCAATTTAGGCAAACACCCCAATCCGCTACTACACCCAATTTTGGAAGGGGAAAAGCGCAGAATTATTCGAGCGGGCAACGCCAACCACGGCCTCCGAACTTTTCTAGACCCCCGGGTGGGCGATCATTTAGGCCCTCTCCCGCGAATTTCTATCCAAGGCCGTTGTGGCAATACCGCGGACCGAACCCTTTTCCACTAACGGGACAAGTAGACCGGGAAAAACCCTTGCCTTTTGTCCATTCATATCAGGTATGGCCGGAATTTAACCAGTGCGATCAGTCGGTGTCTAGGAAACAAACCCCGATAGCACCCTTTCCAAACCCATTGTATTTACAATATACGGGTCGTGCTCCTTTTTATCAGGCCCATTATAGGCAGTTTGGGCAAAATGAAGGGCAAAATTGGGAACAAACGCCTTATTTTCCGGCGCGGTACGATCAGGATTGGCCGGAAGGGAGTTACGCGACGCCGCGAACACCGTTTGGGGCGACCGCCAGCAAATGCCTAGCCTTGCCAAGTTCAGAAGGAAGCGGCGAACAAGCCGATTATCAGAGGGAAGGAAGGCGAGATAGTTCAAAAGGGAATCGCGGCGATAGAGTTATCACGGTTAAAGTTAGAGATCAACCACGCGACTGGGAACGTTTACAGGAGGAAGCGCGCAATACAATCCCATTAGCGGGAGTCGGGAGATCAAAGAGTGAGGATTCTCCGCTGGAATTACCGCCGTGTACCTTGGTCTGCGAAATAGAAAGTAAAAGAACGCGACTAACGATAGATACGGGCGCAGCCGTTACATTAGTATCTAAAACTCTCTTTCCTGATTTGAGCAAAGTGCAGAAAGCGGAAACGAGCGCGGTAGAGTTAATAAGCGTAACAGGGCATGAAATAGAAACAATGGGAAAATATAACATAAAATTTAAAATTGGCAACCTAGCGTTTTCGCACGACTGTTACGTGGTAGACCCTAAAATAACCGAGCCAAATGAGGGAATTTTAGGAAGGGATATAATTGAGAAATATGATATAACCATATCCATTAAAAATGCGAAGCTAATATTCCCAACGGGAGATGAGATAACCTTTTGGGGATTAGCGAGTTTTCACAACAAAGTTAGTAATCCGCGAAGATTAGAAACAAGGGATAATAGACAGAAAGAGAAGAAGCCACATGTTAGGGTCGAGGAAAATGTGACACGATTAGACTATGTTGGCGAAGTTAGGAACAAGTTTAATAAATGTAACAAATATAAAAGACAAAGAAAAGGTAGCCGCGTGCGGATAAGCAAACAGAGAAACAATTTAGAAACTCTAAACCAAAGTTCAGCGGTTAGAAAAAACAAAAGGGAAGATGACGCTCCGAAAGACGTCGTGTTGTTAAACGATTGCGTAATTCCTCCGCGATCGGAAGTCATTGTGGAAGGAAATGTGAGAGGAGAAGTCGTTAACCAGGTAGGAGTAGTAGAACCTTGCACCTTAGACCGAGAAGAAACGTTTATAGCAGGGATCTTAGTGAAAACACAACACCGCGGTAAAATACCGATTAGAATTATGAATGTTGCAACTCAACCTATTAAATTAAATAGAGGAAGTAAAGTAGGCACCTTTTTTAAGGCGGAGGAAGAAACAAAGGAAATGGGCGAACGAAATAATGCATTACGTCCTAAGGGAAAGGAGTTAACTAGAGCTCAAGTAGCAAATTTATTCGATTTAAGCGAAATAGGGAAGGACAAACTGACCCCTCTGCTGGACCTATTGTATAAATACAGACAGGTATTTGCGAGGGATGATTTTGACTTGGGCTATTGCAATTTTGCCGAGCATAAGATAGATACGGGCGATAGTCCTCCACTCTATCGGGCTCCATATCGCATTCCCTATGCGCAGCGAGAAGTTATGGACAAATTAATTGAAGACATGATGGAGAGTGGGGTAGTTGAACCCTCCAGCTCCCCATGGTCATCGCCAGCTTTATTAGTCAAGAAAGCTGATTCGAGCTATCGATTTGTGGTAGATTATAGGCAATTAAATAAAGTGACGAAGGTAGATCCATACCCCTTGCCATTGATTCAGGAATCATTGAGCTTATTGGGCAAGACCAAATATTATTCTACTATGGACACGTTGAGTGGCTATTGGCAACTGCCGCTGAGCCCGGATTCAAAAGAGAAAACGGGGTTCAGTACTCCATCGGGGCATTACCACTTTAATCGCCTCGCGATGGGTTTATGCAACGCAGCGGCCACATTCCAAAGGTGCGCCGATTTGATATTAAGTGGGCTGAAGAACAAAATATGCTTAGTATATATGGATGACATCCTTGTGTTTAGTCCCGACTTCCACTCTCATCTAGAGAGGTTAGAACTAGTCTTCCAAAGATTAGCCGTAGCGGGATTAAAACTTAAGCCTAGGAAATGTCACTTTTTAAAGAGACAGATAAAATTTTTGGGACATGAGGTCTCCGAAGCGGGAATCCGACCGGATTCGGGAAAAATAGAATCTGTTCGAGACTTCCCACGGCCGAGAAATGAGCGAGATGTCCGGGCATTTTTGGGATTGACTGGATACTATCGAAGACATATAGCCCAATACGCGAAAATGTCAAGGCCTCTCTCCGAGCTTTTGAAGAAAGAAACGAAATTCCAATGGCAAGAGGAACAGGAGTCAGCTTTTGAGAGATTGAAGAAAGCGTTGACCTCTGCTCCGCTTCTGCGATCGCCTGACTTTAGTCGACCCTTCATTATAGCAACAGACGCATCCAATGTAGCAATAGGCGCTGTGTTGTCGCAGGAGGACGAAAGCGGCGACCTACCAGTGGCTTACGCGAGCCGCTTGCTCAAGAAAGCCGAGCGAAACTACAGCACGACGGAGAAGGAATGTCTAGCCGTCATCTGGGCCATAAAGTATTTTAGGCCATATTTGTATGGTCGGAAGTTTAAAATTATAACCGATCACCGGCCTCTAAAATGGCTTATCAACGTGAAGGATGAGAGCTCAAGGTTGAGCAGATGGAATCTGGCTCTGCAGGAGTACCAGTTTGAAATAGTTCATCGTCCAGGAAAGGCGCACACCAATGCCGATGCATTGAGTAGGGTGCCGATTTCCTCCATTGACGAGTTACTCCCAATATTCAGCAAGGCCCAGATCAGAGAACAACAGCAAAAAGATCCCTTTTGCATAGAGATTAGACGGAAATTAACCGACCTTTCCACGTCACCAGAACAGAGTCCGAGTCCCGAGAGTAGTGAGTTCTACTTAGATACGGAACAGACGTTGTATCATAGGAAGTCTAACCCTGACAGAAATGAAATATGGGACAGATTGGTTATACCCAGGAACATGGTCGAATATGTCTTGAAGATGTTCCACGACATCCCTAGTTCAGGACACCTGGGGGCGAAGAAACTAAAAAAAAAATTGCACACTCAATTCTACTGGACCGACATGAACAAGGACATAGCTCACTATTGTCAATCATGTCAGGAATGTAGTATGCGAAAGAGACCGCAGCACGGGCATCAGGCACCCTTGCAAATTTTTCCCCGTATTACTAAGGTATTCGAGAGGACGGCTCTTGATATTCAAGGTCCCTTTCCCACTACCCATAACAGCAATAGATATCTACTGGTTTTCGTGGATCATTTCTCACGTTGGGCCGAGGCAGTGCCGTTGCCCGACGTCACAGCCAGGACAGTCGCTAAGGCGTTTGTTACGCACATAATCCTAAGACATTCGGTTCCGAAACAGCTACTAACCGATAGAGGCGCAAATTTCACCTCGAGAATGATGCGCGAGGTTTGTGAGCTTTTGCGAATAGAAAGATTGCTTACTACCGCCTACCACCCCCAATGCAATGGAATGGTAGAGCGTTTGAATAAAACGTTAGTAGATATATTGACACACTACACCGATACAGACCAACGCAACTGGGACGAGATGGTCCCGTTTGCGCTTTTCGCATACAACACCGCCGTGCATTCCAGCACGAATGAAACCCCATTCTATTTAGTATATGGGAGAGATCCGGTTTATCCGTTCGACGTGGTCACTGAACCTAGCAGACCAAGCTATGATGTTAGTGAGAACTATGCGAGCGAGCTAAGGTTGAGGTTGGCTTTGGCTCACCAATTAGCTCAAGAGCACGCGGAAAAGGCCGCGCTGGACAGGAAGGAATACCAGCAGCGCAAAAATAAACCCCATAAGTTTTTAGTTGGAGACCGAGTCTTTGTGACGGAAGTAGTAGTCCCTACTGGGTTGAAAAAGAAACTGGCACCTAGATGGCAGGGACCGTATAGGATTATAGCGGAGACTAGTCCTGTGGACTTTGTTGTCCAACATATCCAAACGGGTAAGAAGTTACACGTTCACGCAAATCGTCTGAAACCTGCTATCGCGAGAATGGAATTTGCGTCTTTATGCACCAGCGAACAAAGGTCAGAAACGATTCAAGGCGAGACTTCAGCTTCGGAACCACAAGCTTCCGAAACAGTAGACCCCTGGGATGAATTTATCCTAACGTCAATACAGCCAGATCAGGCAGAGCCCGCGGCAGCGATAGAGAGTAGTCAGCCAACCACCGTGGCACAACCGACACACCGATACGCTTTGCGGAGTCAAGGACCCGCGGACGAGTATCCTTGGGTGTTGCCACGAACCCATAGGCACGGGCAAACGGTGGAACCTCTCCGCAGAAGCGAAGGAGAAGGGGGCGCGTCAACGTCACAAATTCAGGGTCGCGAGCGCCTGCCGCCGCCTACGCCTATCGGCCTATTTACGCGATGTAAATGGTGAGCTCTCCGTAGGGAAGAGGCCACCATACCAAAAACAAAAAAAAAAAAAAAATGTGAAAAACAATCGCCCTGGTGAACAGAATTGTCGCGAACGAATTTACATCTGTGTAAAATACTCCTTGTAGATCCTGAAAGTTCAATGACGAAACGCGTTTTTCAAATTCCAAATTGTCGGAAAACCAAGAATTGTCAAAAAAAAAAAAAAAAAAATTGTCACGAACGGAACACTGATGAATTTGTCAAAGATTGAGTGGTTCATATAATCCAATTTAAAGAAAAAAAATTTCCCCCAAAATGCATGTGCTTGATGATCACATCTGCCACAGAAAAAAAATTCTGACGCACAGAAAACAACGAGGGGAGATGATGAACGATAATAGGAGAAAACCGAAATTGTCGTCATTGCTTCATAGTTTTCTACAAAAGCTCCTTTAGGACAATGTCGCCGAAATCAGAAGACGGACAAAAAAAAAGGGGGAGCTAGAGACGTAGCTGCAGAGAGATGTTTGTGACTTCCGAACATGGTTTGCACGTACGCCGGTACGAAAGCATACCGGAAGCACAGGTAACAGCTTTTGCGCTCAGCTTCTTGTTGTGACAGATGAGACAAATCATCTATTGAATCACTGTTCGTGGTCCTAAACGGCAGAATTGGACAGGAACACGAATGCAGTCGGTATTTGCCTCTTTTTGGCTTTTTAGGAGATTTAGAATCGGATTTTAAGATTTATATAAATCGCTCAATCTACAGAGAAAAACAGAAATGTTTAAAAACAATTAAAAAAAATCGGGAGTTCCGGTTAGAAAAAAAAATGCTGTTTCAATAGGAAACCGAACTTTTATTCAATGTTACGCGACACCTCCTACAACTCGATAGCCACGCGAGAGCTATCAGTTCAATGTCGGATGCCCAGTGAAGTTCAAAACGGTATCCGCTCGCGAGGCCAAAAGCCAGTGGTTAAAATGTCGCATCCGGTGGCGACATTTTAAACGAAAGGGGGGTGCCCTGTGAGGACCTGAACGGGGTTCGACTAAAAAGGGACGAAATTGGAGCTTTCCATTGTTTAATGGAAGTTTTTTTCTGTGTATTTAAAACAAAGGAAAAGAACGAATTCGAGAAACACGCGACGAGAGAGGAATCAAGTTCTGTCGCGACGATGACCTCTCCCGCGCCCTCCATCGGGTTTCGAATTGGCACCAGGTGACAATGAGAGACCAATGAAGAGGCGATTTGGGGGAGAAAGATTATAAAATCGTCGTTTCAAGGACATTCGGAGTTCTTGGTCTTCGGTGCAGGGTGCTCCGCTACTGGGTTCCGGATAAAGTTTAACAACGAAGTCTGGATCGTCGCTTCGACCTGGTCTCCGACCTCCGCTCCCGACGAGTTGCGACCAGGTACATCCCGCCGCCGAAAGCGTCACAACAAGTCGTGCAGTGTGCCCCCGGGCCGACACCACCCTCCTCACCTTCATCGGAAGTTTAAACGATCGAAGGGACTATTGAACTGTTACACGGACTGATCCGCCCGTTGGATTGGTGTTACGCCGAATTAAAAGCATTTTTGTAAGCTCCATTTTTTATGTTTATTAAACGGTTTTAGATGGTAACCTGTCTCAGTGAAGTCAGTCCATTCCCACAAGTCAGTCTGACCGCTCGACCGCTGTAACTTTCTTTCTCTCCCATCGGCTGGCCTTTACATGTATGAGGGAGGCGAGAAAAGAAATCAGTGGTTAAAACAAACGCGAAGACGACTGACGTAATGGATCAGGTGAAATGTCGGCCGAAGAAAAGGGAATTCTGACACGAGCGCTCATAAACAGTCGATCTAGATTTAAAAAAAAGTCGAAAAATCGGAAAGATTAAACGGTTAGAAAAATATCACGTGCGATCATTAAAATCCAAAAATTGGCAGAAAATAGAAACAACGGACTGAATTATGAGCGTACGGCTTATAGTTTTATCAACAAACTCTGGTCAGAGTCGACAAAAAGGTATCGGACAGATTCCACGAAAGATATTATCGGGTCACCTTTCTCCTGACTTGATCAAGTCTCGGCTTTCACCTAGAAACAAAAGGGAGACCAATCGGAAAGCGAAAAATGAGATATCCCTGGCTGAGATGGGCAACCCGCAGCCTGCATCAATATTTTTGCGGCCCGCGTCGCATAAAATATGAACAAATATATCAATTTCGCAGCTTAAGGAAGTACGCAGCAAAAATTCAAATATTATTTTCTACGACTTATGTATGTGAATAGTTTTTCTCACAATGAATTTAATAAAAATTAAAACAAGAAACCGTAATAATGTAATAACAAGTTATAAAAAAATAAGACGAACATTTAATTTATTCTTAATAATTCATATTGAAATAACAATAGAAATGAAAATAGAAAATATCGAAATCTGGCAACACTTACTAATTCTGAATGTAAACGTCAGAGATTTATGCTGTAGTAAACGTGGTGGTCAAGCACAAGATGGAATAAGAATCATACAGCTGTTTGCAAAAATGAGTCAAGCACCTAGCAATTTAGCATCGTTGTTTTCCGAATTAAATCGATCGGGACAAAACGGCGAATACGATCGAGCTTTGAAAACTGTAAACAAAAGTAAGCAAAAATTAATTAAGAGTAATTTCTACATGTGATTTTATAAGATGAAACACCTGATTTCATATTTAAAAAGAAAAAAAAAAGTTTCACATGCAAATTTTCTGAGAACATTTTGATTTTGGATAATCCTTTATTAAGAAAATACTATAGTTTTGTGAAGTAATTACATTATGAAGCATAGATAATTAATATTGATCTGATTTAAAAATGCATTTTCTTTCTTAATGTAGGATACTTTTGATCAGTATGTTAACCTAAATTTATTGTGACTGTTTGTCTGATATTGACATAGATATTAACACAAATATTACAGATTTCAATGATCTTGGATACAATCCAATCTTTCAATGTTAAGTGCTTACATGTATACACTGAAATGGGAGATTTAGGTTAGAATTGTTTTAATAAATTTGGTTCCTGGTGAACTTTGAAAAATATATAAGACAGATTGGGAATTTATGTAGTAAAGTTTTATAAATGAGATAATTTTATTTGTAAAATAGGGCTGGCGGAAATACAGTATTAACACGTAAAAGCACACAAACAGATAATGAAAATGATTGGACATGGCAAGTAAAGAAGATTTTCATTATCTGTTTGTGTTTTTACATGCTAATAGAGATAATTTTATATTCTTTAGCCAGTTTTTGTTTATGGAGAGCACTAGAAACAAAATAAAAAATTTACTTAAACTCAGAGCAATAGGAAAAAAATTAGTTAATCATCAGAACACATTATTTAAACATTTCGGTTAATCTTACCCTTGGTGCCAAGATGCTGGTTCGTCTCTGATTCCAGCAAGGAAATAGTGGGACGCACATTCTAACCTAACCTAACCTATTCTAATAATTATGGTAATTTATTACAATAGGTTAGAACGTGCGTCCCACTGTTTCCTTGCTGGAATCAGAGATGAGCCGCCATCTTGGCACCAAGGATAACATTAACCGTTATAATTATGAATTAAAACAAATGCATAAAAATATAAAACACAAATAAAATGATGTAAAATTATTTATATTTATATAATCAAGAATCTGTTTATATCTGTAGTATGATTGTTAAATACACAAAAATTGTTTTCCTGGAGCATGCATACATTAATAATAATTTGTGCAAATCGAGACCCGTAGAAATTATTAAAATTTGGAGAGAGTTAATCATCAAATGGTTAATGTTGCCATTAATACGTCAGTTTTCAAGTTATTTTATGCAGATAAATTACAATGAAGAAAACATTTTAATAATAAATATAAGTAAGTTAAAATTAAGTGAACTTAAAATAAACCATACCTTGATTTTAACAATCAAATATATCTACGAGCAAATTATTTTCATATTAAAATTTCATTTTTAATAAAAGATGCTTACCTTTATACTAAATTTCATAATTTAATTAATTAAAACTTAAGTTTAATTTTAGCCTGAAAATAATTTGGATTTATATGATCTAAAATTAAATGAAATAACAAAAAGTAGCGTATACTATAAGAGGAGAGAACTGTTTTCTTAAAGAAATTTAACTCAGTTATATTATACAGGAATTATATAATTAAAATAAAAGACTTCAGTTCAAGATTGTCTTGAAATCATTTATTTTATTATTATAATTGTAGTAAAAAGTATAGATAATCCGTAAATATAACACACTGCAACCTTGATTTCGTGAGTTAGTAATAATAATATAATCGGATAATCAGTTAATATATATATATATATATATATATATGTTTTATAACCTAGTTGAACATGGGTTATTTTAGTTTTTATCCACATAATAAGAGAGAGAAATTTTTTTATTTTTATCATTTTATTTATGTATTAAGATATCTTATGTAATTTTGAAATAGTGCTAAGATAATGTAAAGTTGCAATTGTATTGTATTCTATTATATTATATTAAGACATACTTTCATTTGAAGTTTGAGTTTTCTCTCATGTAGAGATTGCCTTCAATCCTAATATTTGTGCCTTTGTTCTTAGGCAAAGATAAAATTTCTGAATTGTTGTACATGTTTTGTTATTTTATTTGAAATATGATATTGTAAGGATAGAGTTAATTTTATCTTATTTTATATTAGTTTAAAATAATTTTGTAATGTTAAGATTTAACAGTTTATTGTTCAGAAATTTAAACTTGAAAATGTTATAAAATCTGTAATCTTTTAAAATGAAGATTTTAGAAAAATTAGATTTGGCATTGTTTCAGATTATTTATTTAATTCAAAAATATTTTACAGAAAAATCAACTTAAACAGATAAAATATGTATATATATTTTTGTTTTTGTTTAAATTGATTCTATATATTTTTCAAATATTTTAAATATTTGATTTTTGGTGAGTTCACTATGTAATATAGGTATACAAACAAAAACAATTTACAATGATGATAATGACAACATTTTCAGTTTAATATAGTGTTTTAGAAAGTAGTATGTTCTCAAAAGAAGTAAGAAAAAAAATCAATAAAATGAATGATAGTTTAATCTATATAATTGCATATAGTGTTGCCACCTTTTCAAACTCGCTGACCCAGATGGCAAATCAGGTTTGTTCAAACAGAAGTTCCTGACTCATCTGCAATGTCATTTTACAATGCGGAGAATAACGTGCATGCCAGTTCTAAATCAGTTACAGTTAGGGACTAGAGACTTACATAAGAGTAACATAAGTAACTTAAATTAGGAAAGAAAGAACAGACAACTCAGCTCTATAGAAGACGTGTAGGGCATACAAGCAAAAGAAAAAAGTGAAAAAAGGTCGACAGGTATGTTGTGCGCCACACGTTGGTGTAAACAGATGGAATGGCAGATGAGTTTCAGTCAGTGTGAGGTCTTTCACTGTTAAAATAGTGTAAATTTACAAGAACTTTGTTTCATCGCAATTTCACAATTTCTACGAAATTCCCAGACAAAAGTAATAGTTCATCTGGACAGTGAGTCAGTTCCCGGACTGTCCGGGTGGTAACACTAAATGCATATGTTATTAAAAGATAATTTAACAGTAATTTATGTATAAAATTTTATAATTAAAATATATAAATTAATATAAAAACACTTTTTTTTTTTTAAATTGCTTTAGTATTTTTAGGTCAGGATAATTTTTCTGTGATACAAAATTTGTTCTGTGTCCTTGAATACCAGCTCTTCCTGTTTCAAAAATCTAGTTTAGAGTGATTTGTTTAAATGGATATAAAATTAATTTTGATTTTGTTTTTTTTATTTATAAATAATAATATATTCCGATTATATTATTATTTAAACAATTTGTATCATAAGTTTTGCATCATTAGCAGTCAATACTGTTAATTTCCTTAATTTTTATAATATTTTTAGTTAAATGTATTTAAACATGTTTTCACAGCCTAAGTTGAAAGTATGGAGAGGAATATTTAATATCAATATAAGGAAATATATTTGTTAAACTATCATTATTTTTTAATAATTACTGTTTCATAGCAAATATAATCACAAAATTTATGTATGTGTCACATTGTATTGGTTAATAAATGTATGAAAACATAGGACACACATTCCAATAAAGAAAAATTTTGTTTATTTTATTTAGAGTATTATGACTTATATGTGAGTAAATTTTAAAGTGGTGTCAGATGAAATATGATTTATTTCTGCTAAGTAAATTGTTGAAATATATTTAATTCAAGTTTTTAATTTAATTTATTTTATGTAAATGTTATACAACAGACTTCATTACTTTTTTAATTTTTGATAGAGAAAGTTCCTATAGGATTATGAAATTTTGTTACAATGTTTACTGATGAAAAATGTAGTGAAAAATGTCTCAAAATTCTTCTATTAAATCCAATTCTATTAAATATCAGATTATCCTATAAGTAATTTTTTTCTTAAAGTAATTTTGAATGAAGAGAAAAAAATATCATAATTTTTTATGTTTAATCAGTTTTGTATTCTCCATAATTTATTATGATATGATGAATGTTTCAACTTTATTTCTGAGATCATCTATGTTTTCAAATTTGGAGTAATTTTAGGGGCTTTGGAAAAGGTGAGAATTTGATGGAGTCAGATCAGGAGAATAGGATGGATGTTTCAAAACCTTGCTGTTTAATATTAATTTTGTCAACACTTGCTTTTGTAATATGTAGTCTAGCATTGGTTATATTCCAGTAGCATATCAGTAAATTTGCAATGTACAAAAATGTGTTCTGATATTTACCAATGAGTTTATTGATGCAGCAACTGATGCACATCTTACTCATTGGCTATGGATATGGTGAAGTCTGATAATGCAATATGACCACCTCCATGGTTATATTATTAACACCATTTTTACTACTAATTTCTATTAACCCAAATTTATTTTGACAAAATAAATCCTCTAATGTCAATGTAACACTGCTTACTTCGGCTATAGCCCTGGTCACACCATGAGATTTCCAGCTGCACAGGCGACTGCGACTGCAACATGCACGAGTCGCGTGCATCTTCTCGTGGTCACACATTTTCGCTGGCGTTGCAACTCAGAAACACGTGACCGTATAATAAACCAATAAAATTACAGTAGCTTGTTTTTGACTTCTTTCATGAGTTTACCGACATTTTACGTTTCACTTCAGATTATTTATGGAATTTTAGCTTTTTTTTTTATTACTATTACTAGCAGACCCGGCCACGCGTTGCTGTGGCTCAAAATGTATCTATTATAAATGTATAATGCCTCCCCCGTGGGGGGAATTTCAAAAAATCCCTTCTTAGTGTACATTCTCTTGACGTACCCTATTAAAACGCAATCAAACACGCATCTAAAATAGTATAATAAAAGTCGAGTTCTTCACAGTAAGCCTTAATCCTGTCCCTCTCCCCCGCAAGGAAATATCGAAAAATCCCTTTTTAGTGTATATTCTGTTGACGTAACCTATTAAAACGCAATTAAAAACGCAAAAAACCGCATCTAAAATAGTATAATAGAAGCCAAGTTTTTCACGGTAAGCCTTAATCCTGTTCCTCTCCCCCGCAAGGGAATATCGAAAAATCCCTTTTTAGTGTATATTCTGTTGACGTACCCTATTAAAATGCAATCAAACACGCATCTAAAATAGTATAATAGAAGCCAAGTTTTTCACGGTAAGCCTTAATCCTGTCCCTCTCCCCCGCAAGGGAATATCGAAAAATCCCTTTTTAGTGTATATTCTGTTGACGTAACCTATTAAAACGCAATTAAAAACGCAAAAAACCGCATCTAAAATAGTATAATAGAAGCCAAGTTTTTCACGGTAAGCCTTAATCTTGTTCCTCTCCCCCGCAAGGGAATATCGAAAAATCCCTTTTTAGTGTATATTCTGTTGACGTAACCTATTAAAACGCAATTAAAAACGCAAAAAACCCGCAGCAAAATAATATAAATAGAAGCCGAGTTCTTCACAGTAAGCCTTAATCCTGTCCCTCTCCCCCCAGTGGGGGGAATTTCGACATGTATATTATATAAAAACACGTGCGTATTCGAATGCAACGTGGTGTCAAAATTTCAAAGGAATCGGTAGGAACAAACAAACGTTATATTTTATTTATATAGATAGATAGAAAATGATCTGCTTTAGTCCATTCTCACAGAAAAGCATAATGCCTCACAGAAAAGCAAAGTTAAGTCGTCGGAAGTTAGCGCCATCTGTTGGACATGAAAGGCTTAATCCATATATAAATATATTTTTGAAAGGGGGGAAATGGTGGTCTTCACATATGCCACAAACCTTTGCGGGAGTGTATTAAACAACTTCCCGAAGTTTCATGGCAATCGGATAAATGGTGTGGTAATGCATGAAGGACAGACAGACACACAGACACACACACACACACACAGACAGACATACATTCGTTTTTATATATATAGATTAACAGTTCCTTTTCTGGAATGAATAAAAGATAAAAGGCGATAATTTTGTTAGAGCTAGCAAGAATATACAAAGAGAAAAATAAGAGAAAACGTTCATGCTGGGTTAAAACTTGGCGAAATGAAAATCAACTGGCTAAACAATCTTGCTTTCACCAGCTGATGAATGAATTAAGGCTTTTGGATGCCGAAGGTTATAGGGGATATGAATCCATATGATCCATATGAATACGAATACTTATATATAATTTAGGTGAAACATTTCGTAGTTTGGCATATCAATTTAGAGTGGCCCATAATTCAATATCTCATTATCCCAGAAGTTTTGGATGCTATTTATCAATCTTATAAAAGTGAATATTTGAGGATAAGTGTTGTTTAGAGGAAAGCTTGAATGATTTAATTCATTTATAATCAATATATTTTTTCTTTAATATAAGCATTTATTTTATTCAATTGTATACTATTAAAAGTAATCAAACTTTTTAAAATAAATCTAACAATAACTTTTATAAATTTAGATTTGATTTTATAAAATAGATTTGATTTATAACATTTGTATTAACTCAGTTTCGGTACATTTAAATGCTAGCCTATATTTGATATAATCAAGATATGTTGACAAATATACAACACAAAGTATGACGTGGCACAAAGGCATTTGCTGATTGGATGCGCGTTTGCAATCGGCACGAGTAGAACAAACTTTTTGTTTCTAGTTGCAGTTGTGCCTGTTTTCGAGGGGGGATTACTAGTTAACGAGAGCAGCCGTCACAGTTGCAGTTGCTCGCGCGGCTGGAAATCGCATAGTGTGACCTGGACTCATCTTGTTAGGTTGTCAGATGTTTTAATAAAAGCATATTAAACCATTCACCAGTGCATTTGTTGTGGTTGACACTGATGTATACTGGAATGTACCCATTGTCATGTTGCAAGATTACACTTTTTCTGTTGGTGAAATATGTATGTTTTCTGATAATACAGCATGTAGGTGGTCTAATTGTTGACTGTATATTTCTGTTAATTATTTGTTTCTGGTTTTATTGTTCAAAGTAAACATCATCTTCCATATCCTATCAACTGCATAGTACTAATTTTTTTTTTTTTTTTTTTTACAAACTTGCTTGGAAAAGATTTTGCAGGATATTTCAGTCATTCTATTGTTACTTTTGCTTAATGTTATAAGCAGTTTATCTTTCGTTGACTGTGATTATTTGGTCCAAAAAAGTTTCTTTTTGTTATGCATTAAAGATGAGTAAGGCAAAACAATCTACTGGATTATATCTGGCTATAATATGGCTAATATTTAATTATTAAATTTTAATTAAATAGTAGCCATAAATAGCCCAATATAATCTGGCAGATTATTTAACCTATTTGACCTTAATTGAAAAATCAGACTATTGGATGTTTATATTTGCAAAGATGAACAAACTTTTGTGTGACAGATTCATTTGAATTAACTCATGCTACATCTATTTTCCAAGTTTAGAAATTTTTAAAGCTTACTTTAAATACTAATGTACAGTAGAAGTAATCAAATTAAGCTTTATAGCCAAACTCTTCTTCAGTAGACAGTAAAAGTTCAACTTTCATTGAATCATTGAAGTTGACGGCATCTGGCATTATTTTTTCTTTATTTAAATTCTTACATTATAGTATATCTTATGTGTTTTATTTATTGTTCGCCCACAATTTCATTTAAAAAACTGTGTGTGTGTGTGTATATATAGAATGATTCAAAAGTCACAGAAATTTTAAAAAATTAATAACTTACAAATTATTTATAGAAATGCTTAGAAAGAAGCAGAATATTTTTAGGTGTAATAAAAATTTCAGTACCATTTCTTGCCATATGCCAGAGATGGTGCTGTAGGAAACTGAAAGCATTTGTAAATTTGTTAAAATAAGAATAAAAAAATAAAAATGTTCTTAGTATAAGCTCTAGTAACAACTACACAAATTATGTAATCTTATCAAGCACCATCTATGGCAAGAAATGTCCAACATTTAGTTTTCACTTAAATTCCTATCATAAATGATTTTTTGACATTTAAAATATTGCTAAAATAGAGATGCAAAATATTTCTGACTGTGTGAATGAGGTTTGGAGAAAACTAAAGCAGTTCTGGGGATATTTAGGGTAGAAAAATAATAACATGGCAATAGCCACAAAAAATGAAATAGCATCTTGGCTAAGTTTGTAGACATTAATTGGGAAAAGTTTTCAAAATGCAGAAATTTTGTTTTAAAAGTGAAATTGAAATGTTTACTTTATGTCTGATCTCTTCAGTCACTGTTATATTGCTGTCAACTTACACAATTACACAATTATGCACTCTTAGTAATGTAAGGTGACCAGATTTTAACATTGGTAAAGCGGGACAAAATTCACAGGGAGGGAAGGGGTTGTCTTGTTAAAAAAAAATTGTTCTAGAGCAACAAAATTTTATCATAAAAAAATGCATAAATTGTATTGTATTTTTTAAAATTTCAACATATGTAAAATTTACAAATATAGTAAATATATATACTATTATAAATTTTTAAAAACTCTTTATTCTTTTACATATTTCTCATTTGAGTGAAATTTTTTTAATAAATTGCTGTATTGTTTAAAATGTCATAAAATTTTTCACAAGAATTTGTTAACTTATATTTTACACATCATATTGCTTTTATAGTCTCAACACTTAATTGTGATTTGTCAGATGTCCACACTTTACCATTTGTTCTCTGTTGAGATTTTTGCTGATGCCCAAGATTTAACCTTTTCCTTATCAATATATTTTTTTAATATTGATACTTTATTAAAAAGATCATTTTTGGAAATATTGCTATCTGAAAATGTTGACTAATGTGATCGAATGATTTTTGCACATCTTCCCAATTAAGTTCTTGTTTTAACATGACCCAATGAAAATGTTCAATATCATTGTAATGTCCCAGCAAAGAATGCCTGTTGTTCACAGACACAGCTCTCAGTCACATTCCTCTCTTTTGTTCTAAAGGGATTAGTCACCACCACCCAAGTAGGAAGGGTTAGAAAGGAAATTTCTACAAGGGACAAACAATAGACAAAAGAAAGGAAAATATGCAAAAATTAGAACAAAATATATAGAGCTAGTGGAACTGCTTTGAGCGCCACCTGTACGCAGGCAAAGGAAACTTTTTCGGGAAAACATGAGCGTCTTTGGGTTAGATACGTACTGAGATGCGGTGCTTGTTTTCTGCCTGTGATAATGAAAAACAGCTTTCTGCCAACAAAACTTCAAAAAATAACTGTTGTGTGGTCGGTTGTAGTGTTACCTATATTACTGAGCTGCCAAGTACAAAGTTTTATTCGTTCCCGCATGAATAATAGGCCTACCCTGGGACGAAAGAGAAATGGCTGACTGCAATTTAATTCCTGAGGTTAATTACATAATGATGTGTTGCATTCTAACCAATCTCCAATCTCCTGTTAACCTTAGTTGGCTCTATTTTAAATTTAGTTCTCTAATGTAAAGTTTAGTAATTTTCTTTTTTTATGTTATTTTGTTAATCTGACAGATATTAATTGGCATATGATGTGATATTTGAATTTACGAGATCTGTGGAAGAAAGGAGTAAGAAGCAAAATTAATATTTTGAGGAAATGAGGATAAGAATTTCCCTACTAATACAATACTATTAGCTATTGCTATGGTCCTTATTGAAGTTCCTTTATATATATGGTTAGTTACAAATTTCATTATTTACCATGAAATAGATATATAGTTTACTTCTTCCACACTACCCTTTAAATTGTACAAAATTAAGAGTATAATAAATATAAGAATATTAATACTGCTCAGTCCCAATGATCTACAGTCACTTCTCGAGTTACGACCATTCGCACTTATGACGAAAAATTTCATTAAAAAATTTTTTAAATGTATCAATTTTTTTATAGGTTTCATAGAATATATATCATATACATATATATCTTGCACGCTTTTGGCGATTAATTGCGTCATCTTTAGTTTTGTTGTGTAGTTAGTTACCCTTCACGTGTGCTTGTGTAAGATGGCTAACTGTTTTGTTGAAGTACAGTCACTTCTTGACTTACGACCATTTCGACTTACGTCCGAAGTTGCGGAACCGAACCCCGTCGTAAGTCGAGAAGTGACTGTATTGACTAATGCAGGCATTACTTTGACCTTAAACTGCAGAATGTATGTATATATTATATATTATTAAATATATACTTATAAATAATATATAAATTTAGAATTTATCAAATTTCTATTTATTAAAATATAAATAGTTTTACATGTAACATACAAAATTCATACAGGATAAATTCATATGTTGCAAGAATGCTATTATTCCTCAACAACAATCAAATGAACAAAATGATGAAACAAAAGTAATGAACATGAAGTACTGAACTTTAAAATTATCACATTGAAAAATCACTGGTAAGATCGTCATCATCAGAATCTTCCTCACTAGAATGTTTTTGTATGGTTGAAGCAGATGATGGTTTCCAAGTGTAACATTTTATCATTGTTGCTTTTAAGAACTCGATTTTGTAGTTTAATTTTTATTAAATTTAATTGCAAAAAAATACGTTCAACTGCTGCACTTGAATGAGGAAGCAATAAAAACATCTATTTACTGCCAAAGTAGAAAAAATATAGAAA
Organism: Centruroides vittatus; assembly: GCF_030686945.1. NCBI lineage: Eukaryota > Metazoa > Arthropoda > Arachnida > Scorpiones > Buthidae > Centruroides > Centruroides vittatus. The sequence goes on from NW_027122456.1 coordinate 4,737,397, forward strand.
TATAGAATTAAAATGAATGTTTTGAAAGGTACTAAATTGAAAGGAAAGATATTAGGATTTCATAAATAGTACTAGGAAAATGGTGTTGGGTATCTTGGTACTGGAACAAGTAAAAAGGTATTAGATTAGTACAAAAGTACTAGGTGAAACAACACTGGTGCTGCCTTTGTAGCCCTGATTCTGCTACTTGGCGTCGCCACTAGAGGCGCCTCAATCTAGTTTCGCCGTTCCTTCCACTAGCTCTATATCTAATATGGTGTACACCACAATACGAAACGATCTTTACCAAATCTTAAATATTAGATGCAAGATTATGACACATAATTGACAAAAATTTAATCCTTCCAAAAAGTCAAGACTTTTTTAAAACGCCGTGGGATGCGGAACAAATTATTAAAAATCAGGACTGTCCTGCCAACTTATAGTAATGATGAGTCAGTCTTGGTTACAGAACTCTGGTTTCAATTTGTATGAAAACAGAAACAAGAGATTGAAAAAGAAAAATCTGTTTTATTTTAAAACACTTTTTGACATTATTTAATGAATCTTATATTGGCTTGAATTAAAACAAAATATTCACTCATTTCCTGCACAGAAAATTTAAAAACTTTTTCTGAATTGTCTCGATTAAATAGTAAATAAAAGTTTTATCATCAATTTATAAACATTCTTCTTTAATACAAAGCTAAAACTAGCAATATTTGTCGGATATAATTGTTCACTTTTATAACCACTTAAAGGGGGCTTTTTTGGACAAATAAACTGAAGTTTTATGTCCTTTGAATTCGACATTCCCCAAATTCAAGAATTATCAATTAAATAAAATATCTGAGAATTTTATTCTCAGATATTTTATTTAATTTCATTTCAGATTGAAATTCTTGCTGATCACTCTTTTCTAAAGATACAATCTGTGACAGAGTTTATACCAATATTTGGGACTCTCTGACATCAATCACAGTAACAATCCAGAATAAAATTGTATTCTGGATTCTTGAACTCAGGTGAACATCAGATTCGAAGGACACAACATTTCAGTTTATTTGTCCAAAAACCACATTTTAAGTGGTTATAAAAGTGAATTATTTTTCATATTTTTCTTGTAGATCTGTATTCTGTATATATCGCTACTTTGGAAGAACACCGGCACAACTCAAAAAAGTGCAATTTTTTGATGATGTCATAATCAAAATGAAAAATCAGTAAATTTTGATGTGTAAAGGTGTCATAAAAGTAACTTGCGTATTCGGCCACTAGGAAGCAGTTATGTCAGTGTTGAATTATGAAAACCTACTCTAGCCATTGGGGGAACAGTGTCACATTGTCCGCAGTTCGGCAAAATTTGAACAGTTAATTTGTCGATTTTGCTTCGACAGTGTCACATTTCAAGAAGTGCCATCTGTTTGTTAATTGTTTTGGAAGACAAACGACACATTTTGGATTACGCCAGTGTTCTCTATAAAAAAGTAAGTAAATACATCCATTGAGTGTCGCTTCACATTGAATTTTCGTCGATGTTAAGCCTAACGAAAATTTTTATAATAGTAATCGTCATTAAATCGTTAAAAATTATTTCTTTAGTTTGCACAAACGAAATAAACATAGTGAAAAATATACTCTAGAAGTTAATCTAGTATCAAAAATGTTTGATTTAATCCTGACAGTCTTTCTGGAATGCTAACAGAGGCTAAAAAGGGCAGACTGTTGCAGTTAATTGATAAAAATGTAGTTCCAAAATATTACTTTCATTTTTATAATAACTTGTAGGGTAAGTTCTCTGTACTGATTTTTTATGTAATAATAATATAAGGGAATAAAAAATTCAAAAGAATTGCAAGACTGATTGTTTTTGTTCAAATAATTTTGTTTGTGTATGTTGTGTTTATAAAATAAAATTATTTTCTTATAATTAATTATTGTTTCAATTAATTGCCCTTCATAGATATAAAAGCTAAAATTTATTTTTTTAAGTGTCACAAGTCAAAGTTGTTTAGTTCAAATTGAAGATTTTTTTGGAGAAAAGTGTCACAAGTCAAAACTGTTAGGGTATTTTAATTTATATTTCTTCTTATATTTATTTAGATTAAAAGAAAAAAAAACCATGGAAAAGTTACCTCTAAGAATGCACTTTAAACAACATAAAAGATATTGCTGATGTTATTTTATGGAGATGAGTGATAATCAATTAAACTTTGGTTAAATCTTTGAATGGGATTTTCTCAAAACTAGTAATTTTGAGTTGTGCCGATGTTCTTCCAAAGTGGCGATATATTAAAAGCAAAATGTTTCATCCCCACCAAAATTGAAACCAACAAAACATGTAAATAGGTCACAGGTGGGGGTCTAAAATTCTTTTTTTGAAAGGACCACCTGTTAACTTCCTGTGTAGACTCTGCATGAATTCCTGGAAAGGATTTATGCTGATGAGGAGCTGTAAAAGGGAAGGAAAATCTTTGGGTGTTTTTGTTAATAGAGGCCAGTGTTACCATTTTAGTCTTTTTCAAACCAGATGTAGTCTACTTTTTAATTCAGTTTATAGTTTATTTAGTTTATTCTGATTTCTGTGCAGTTTTTTTCTAGTCTTTTTTTGCAATATGCTTTTACTGTATGAAAAAATTTCTTTTACATTTCATGATCTGCAATGTTACCAACTGTAACATAATTATCAGTTGTACCATAATTTGCAAAAGATTCCAATAATAAATTTGAGCATACCATAATTGTAGTATTATCTTGCCATTTTAGTAGATTTTTTAATTTTGTACAAAATTCACATCAAAAAATTGAAATGCAGTGACTTAAATTGACAAATTGCTGAAACAATCTTGCAAAGTAATGACTCAACCGATTCGAATGAAATTTTTCACTAGAAGTAATAAAATGGCATGTTGTAATGGACACAAAATTTTAAAGTTCACCTAAAACGGGAGATTTTGAGGTTAATGGTCCTCTCCATGTCAATGGGAAAAGTTTTCATTATTTTGTTTGAGGGTGTGTGCTAACCGACATTTGAAATATGGCAGAGCTCTTGCCATTTTTTTTAATACTAAATTTTTTTTTTTCTGGAAAAATTGAACCTACATATCTTAATGTATTATACCTTGCACAAAAATTCTTTTCAAGAAATAATTAACAACAACAGCACATTGAGTTTTGGATTCTCATTGTAAGTCTTTTGGAAAAATTTCAATTGAGTACTATTAATTATTTTTGTGGGTTGTTGTTGTTGTAATTTTAGGCTTTTTTTTTTGTTAAATACAGGAATATTTTTAAAATACATCATAAGTGACACATATATATTTATATACTCCCACCACGTCGATAGTTTATTATGTAAGTTAAGGAAGTTTTAGAATTTTAGAACAAAGGTAAGAATTGCTTTGCATATGCAGTGATGAGTCCTTTAATTTTGCACCCCCCAAAGATCTTATGTGAGTTTGAAAGCTGTTGCTTCACTTCAGTCAGGGACAAAGTTTTCCTAGTTTAAATTATTTTTAAATTATACTCTTCTAAATCTGTGCCCTCTTTTGTGCTTATATCTAATTTGACATTTTCAAAAAAGAAGTCAGAATTCTATTCATCTTTTACTGAATAAACTGCCTAGAATTTTGGACCAAAAGAACTATAAATTATTATATCTATTGATGTCCAATTGCATTTACGAAGGCTATTTTTTAAATAAGGTCCGTTTTTTAATAAGAAGAAAAATACTGTAAATATCATTAAAATATATTTTTTTCCATATACTACATACTTTTATCTACTTTTCTACATAATTTCCATTTTGTTTAAACATTTGTCATACCGCTCAACAATTTTTTGAATTTCGACTTCAAAGAAATCTGCCGCCTGTGAAGAAGCCCAATCCATGACTGCAGTTTTCACTTCTTCGTCGTTGAACCGTTGACCACCAAGGAACTCCTTTAAGTATCAAAACAAGTGAAAATCACTGGGTGCAAGGTCTGGACTGTGTGGATAATCGTATCGAGTCAAAACGATAAAGCACTGTCCAGTCTTTCTGTTTTGTGATCGTCAGAAAGCAGTCTTGGAACCCACCGAGAACACAATTTTCGATAATTCAGTTTCTCCGAAAACAATGGTATACAAAACTGATGTTGAAATCTGTGGAAATTCAATTGATAATCGTGAAATCGTGAATCGTCGGTCCTCTCGAATTTTGTTATCCACATCACGAACCAAATCTTCAGAAATCAGAGAAGGTCGGCCAGGCGTTGCTCATCATGCACATTAACTCGCCCATCCTTGAACATTCTTACCCATTTTCGAACTTTACTGTCACTCATAGCATTATCACCGTAAACTTCACAAATCTGATGGTGAATTTCCGCTGCTGCCAAATTTCATGCATTTAAGAATCGAATATGAGATTGTATCTCACAGTCGGCGGGAGACTCAATTTTCTTAAACATTTTAAACTTCTACAGCTCAGCATACAGACAGACTATATGGCTACAAATGGCGTCAAAACATGCATCAAGCTTGCTCGGAGCAGAAGCGCATGCATACTGCCGTGATTGCGCATTATTCTCACTCTTATTCACAAACGGACCTTATTTAAAAAATAGCCCTCGTATATGTAGAGTGTCAAGGTAAATTACAGTGATATATAAAAAATGAAAAACCAGTTGATAAATACAGTGGGTGATTGGTTAACAAACTTAATCCCTACCAAGATCATGTTGGTTATCCTAATTGTTTATTAACCAATTATTGATTTACCATAGATTTTTGTGGGAGTTTGATTAATTCATTCTGGAGACCCCAAAAAATAAATAAATAAATTTTATACTTTCTTACTATGTTTATTTACATGTAATAACAAACCAAAAGCAATCTCCATTTTTTTATGGATGGCAAATCTTTGTTTCTCAGATCAATTTTTGTTACTTCTTTATCTGCTTGAGTTTTTTTGATTACCGTATTTTACGGACTATAAGATGCACCTTAATTTTTAAGCAATTTTTAAAAAAAATATTTATAAGATGCTATGGACTATAAGACGCGCCTGAATTTTGGAGGCAATTTTTTGAAGAAAAAAGTGTGTCTTATAGTCCGTAAAATATGGTATATCTTTCTTAGCTAGGATTATATCTACTGTAGACTTGTTGAAGTCATCTGCCCAACAAGATGGTGGTGCCCATAGGCCTACTATTGAAAGTATTGTGATGGAGGGCTCTATGATTTTAAAATATGTTTTTAGAGACAAAAGTTAGAAGGTTCCTAATTGTAAAATTTAACCAAAAAATGGATTGTCTTGCCTACAGAGCATTCAAAGCAGCCATGAAAAAATTATAATACTGACTATCATTCAAAAAAAATTCAAGATGACAGTTACATCACCGTGTGCACTAACATGCACTTTCATAACTTATATATATATTATAATATACATGAAAATTGTAAAATAAAAGATATCATAGGCATTGAACTATATAATTTTGAATAAGAAATGATGGATATTTTTTGGTATGAATATATTAGCTACAATTCTCAATTATCAGATTGTAATTATTGATGTAAATATTATATGCAAATAATAAAAATAGATATGTTGGTACAGTTTCTGCACTTAATATTTGTTGATAATTTTTCATATTCCAAACTGTAGAAAAAAAACATTTCTTGTATGAATCATTGATATTTAAATTCATTACTCTTTGATTTCTTCATTGCTAGCAAAAGAAATTTTAAAATAATCTTTTATAACAATCAGTTGTGGGTTTAAAACAAACAAAAGGTATTGAGAATTGAAATAAATATATTTTCACAGAAAGTAATAAATATTATTATTTCATTTTTTGACTTAACAACTTTATTCACTATTTAAAAATTACACATATGATAACATAAAAATTAATTTGTATCAAAGATTGCTGTAAAAAAACAAGAAGCTTATTTTCCAATTAGATCATTACTCATCATTTAGTCAATGTAGATAACATTCAAACAGAAATAGATTTATTAACAGTTATGTTACAATAAACTATGATTCAAAATGAAATACAGTATACTATTCTTTTTTGACATTTTTCATTAGACTTATATTGTTTTCATTTAAAATTGTATTACAGACTAATAAGTTATGTACTGTTTACTTCTTTAACATTCTTAACAAAATGCACATACTTATCATCAAATGAAATGTATACATGCAATCAAATAGTAGCTAATGGCAAAATGATTATCATCTTTTGAAATGATTACCTAAATATAGAATATTCTGCATAATAAATATAAATTATTGGTAACATTAAAATTTGGATTTGTAATGTTGGTTGTCAATGAAATTATTTTTTGCTATAAGTAAAGGATGAAGAATATTTTTCTAATTTTTTTTAACTCTTTCCTCCCTGTGGGAATTAAGATGGTCTCTTTTAGCAAGGCCATTATGGATTCGGTCAGGTTCACAATGGGGTGGCCGAGCGGTGAGGGATAGGCTTGACACATTAGGATGAATTACATCCTGAAAAATTCCTGGGCTTTATTAACCTGTCCAGATTCAATCTCAGGGCTCCCAGAGCAATAGGCTGCCATCTTGACCACTTGACCATCCAGTTATCAATATCTTTTTTAATTAAAAGAAAAAAATGATTTGGGAAAAATTGAAACTAGAGATCTTAATATGAACATTATATTTAATTAATTTTAATCATCCTATTTTAAATTTTCAGTTATAAAATGATTAATACTACTTTTATAAATTTTTGTAATTATAAAATTTCAACAAAAATCTCTAATTGAATTATCCAACAATATTCTAACAGATTGTAATGGTGAAATTTAGACATTTCAATTTTTCTACAAACAACTGGGAAAAAAATGTTCTAGAACATTCAGTGTGAATAGTTACCTAGTTTGGTTAAAACTGAACGAGAGGGTGCTAGTTGTCAAGAAACTTTTCGAACTTCTTGTTTTGAGAGTGTGCATAGTTGAGTGTGACAGAAGTAGAATTTGTTTGTAAGGAGAAAACATAATTCAAGACATATTAATAGTAGCAAGTGATAAGTTTATATGGCTCTCAAAAAAGCAAAACCATGCATGAATGAGAAATAGTATCTCTTGCTTATGGGACAGAAAATCTCACCCTTGCAGATATCTGGTGCTGACTTTCTCACATTTGTGCATTAGCTCTTTGGCCTCATTTTCGGTGTGAGTATGATGTATATGTTATGTAACTTATACTGTGTATATATATATTATTTGATATATTAGATACATATCAAATATGCTTTCTTCAACGTATGTGGGTGAGAAGACAATGGTCGAAGTTCCATACAGAGAAATTAATTAATACAATCAGCAATTAAAAAATCACCAAAATAGAAATAATAAACTTTATAATCACTCCATTTTCTTCCTACTCTTTCTAACAAAAGGGAACATTTTATGTCACCAAGTGACAATGTTAACAACAGCAAAAAGCAAGACATGTCATAACCTGAAGTCATCACATTTACTCTCTTTTATAACATATCTCACTGGAAATTTCACTAATTGTAATCATTGTTGAGTTAATTGTTAATAAAGTTTTTTCAAAATGTTTATATTTCATCTTTACAACCTAATATATATTTGATATAGAAATCAATTAATTTTTAACTAACTTATTATTTTGCAGTTCTTCAAGAAGTTCCAGATGATGATAAAGCTCTTCATTGCAAAGTTGTGTGTTTAATTCATTTGTCAGATTTTGAAAATGCTTATAACCTATTGGAAAAGCATTCTACACTTAGGTATGGTGTTTTTATCTCAATTTAAATTAGAAATTTTATAAAATAAGATTTATTTACATTTTAGTGAGCTACAATTTGAAAAGGCCTACTGTTTATATCGATTGAATAGAATTCAAGAAGCTTGGTCTATTTTACAAAATTCATCACAAAGCAATGATAAATTAAAAGAACTTTCTGCTCAAGTAGTAAGTACTTTATTATTAAAACAATTATAACCATTAGTTAACTAATGATAGTTATAATATAGTCAAATTAAATATATAATTTGAACAGTATATTTAAATGTTCATGCAATATTTTGCTACATAATCTGTACAAAAAATTATATTTGAAATTTCGATTTCAAATTTCAAATGTTTGAAATTCGAAAACATGCCTCTTGATGATGTCCTCGTGGGCATGTGCACTCCAGCAATTGATGATATTTATAGGTATTTGTACAATTAGTCTTAATGAGTATATTCCCATTTTAAATTGTTCTATATCTTGACTATGATCTATCAAATAAACTGAGAAAATGTAACATCTACTTACTATAAAATCAATAGTTTCACTAAAAAATGTATCACAAAAGAGTTAGAGATATGGAGTTAAGAATGAAATATATTGTTTCTATTTGATATTTACAATAAGAATAGTTAACTGAAGAATTAAAAGTTCAATTTCTTACTAAGCAAATAGTTATTGAATTAAGCAGAGTTGTTAATTATTTTTAAATCATTGAAAAAACCTAAAATGAGTTAATAAGTTTTTCATGAAACTGTTTTCATAACTTTTGTATTGTTATGTTATCTTTTGGAAAAATGTCTTGAGATTATTTTTGTAAATGTAGATATATGTCATTCTGTCTCAATATACAATTAACAATATTCTGCTCGAGTCTCTGATAATTACATTAATAAAGTATAATTATATTATAAGCATTTTGCATAATAATTGTATTCTGTAATAATTTTAATGATTTACTTTACAGTTATATCGTTTAGAAAGATATGATGAATGTTATGAAATATACAAAAATTTAATAAAAAATTCTGAAGTAAGTACAAAATATTTTATAATTTAATTAAGTTTTAATATATAATAGATGACATGTATCATATAACTATTTACAATCTTAAAGTAATCAAATATATTGTGACATTTAATTTACATACCTCCAAGCCTGTTACTTGCGTGAATTCCAAAAAACAACGAAAAAACCGAAAAAGCAGTTCTTTACAAACGTTTTTGAACCCTAAATGGTTCTTTTTCAGGTAAAGGCAAATTTCCAATAGAATACAAATTAAAAAATAAAAAAGGAACTGTTAAGATAATAAATAAAAACATTACCTTTTCTTATTTACTTCTTTACTTAACTTTAATAATAAGCAATACACATTTACATCTTTACTTTCCACTGTATAACCTTAATCTGAACAACAGGACAAAAACTCGTCAACCAACAACTTTTTACAAGTGTTGCCAGATGAATGTACATCAATTAATAGGAACACAACTTGAAATTCGAACACATGCCTCTTGATGACGTCCTTATGGGCATGTGCACTCCAGCAATTGACGATATTTATAGGTTTTTGTACATTAGTACTTGCCATGCTATGGACAGAGTTAATTCCTCCTTGTGGTTGATACAATTGTTCTTGAGGCTAGATCTATAGATATAAATGGCCTCTAACCACCTTAGATGTTCTGTGTGCTGTGAGGTGTGGATAACTCTCATCTGATTAAAATCTGGCTCTGTGTCTGTATTAGTGGCGTAAATGGCAAGAGCAGTGGTGGTCTTCGCATGCTGTATCTCAACGGTGTGCTCTTACAATTTAATCCCTAAGGAGTGCTTCATAGAGCCGATATAGATGAGGTTTCTATCGCATCTGTGATCCTTAAGTGGGATGCTGTATACACTGGGGAGTCTGTCCTGGTTGGGACCATCCTTTCCATTACGAAGGATGTCAAATACGGTTGGACATCTTCTGTATGCGATGCGAATGTGGTGCTTTTTAGCTGTCTCAGTATATAGTGATTTGAGATATGGGTTGTAAGTGACTGGGATCCTTTCTTCTTCGTCAGGTCGATCTTCGCCATGGAAGTGGACTTAGACAGGATCAAATCTGTCAATCAATTTATGGGTGAGCTTGGGATACCCATGGTCTGTGGCTATGTCTCAGTTTGGCCTGGAGAGCTTGTTTGTTGAGTGGATGAGTGAGTGTGCATTCTCCTAATTAAGGTGTATAGGCTGTAATTTTATACTGAGGTGGGTCACAAGACCCCACAGGTATGTATATGGTCTCCTATCCCAGTTTATGATACACCTCAGTATAGATTGCTGACCCTTCAATTCTAATGTTAATGTCAAGGAAATGAACCTTTGTAGATTGCACCTGATCGATTTCCAGGGTCAAGCCATATGGGTTGTCATTAATGGAGTCGACAAAGGCTGAAATATCTGGAATTGTTCTCCATACAATGATTATGTCATCTATGTACCGGTACCTCCTATATAAAATGATGTTGGGGAGTGGTGAGGGAGGATCTTGCACTCTATTTGTCTTAGCACCATCTCACATAAGTCCCGAGATGGGGCTTTTCCATTGGGACTCCTCTTCCTTGTGTGTATACTGTACCATTGAATTGAAAAAATGAATTTAGCATAATAAATATTGCTGGTGCAAGCTGTCATCATTTAGGATATTGAATAAGAGATCTCTGATGGTACAAAAGGTAGGCAGAAGTTGAATTGACAAGTATAGGGATTAAAGTCCAATACTGTGAGAAATTGGGGAGGGGAGGTGATCTCCCTGAGGAGGGTTAAGATGTCTATTGGATTACTCACAGTATAAGGATACCCCTCCAGGTAGGGAGAGTGTAGCTTGTGTGAGAGCTTCTCAAGCTTGTGTGTCGGTGCTCTAGCCTTATCGACAACCAGACGTAGTTGTTGTCCCTGTTTGTGAGTTTTAGCAAATGCAAAAAGCTTACATGTATTAGGAGAGTCAACTACAATATTTTCCATTGCCAGGCATTTAGCTAATTTGGTATTGGCAAAGCACTTAGCCCTCGAATGTAATTTGTCCTCTGTATTGTTGTCCACAATGTCACATTGGGTTAGATTGACGTACTCTAATAAAAGCTGATCATACGTTGCAAGCCTCATGAGGACCAGAGATTTGGTCTTGTTGGCCCTGACCAGCATTTTGCTGCATCCAGCAGCGTGTGCATCATAATTTTGTTCTCAACTGCATTAATTCGTATGGCTCCTTGGTTTTTTTTAATTGTGTGTGTGGCCTTCCATCTGTAGTATTCCTTACTTCTGTCTGGTAGGCCTAGCAGTAGAGCCTCCAAGTCAGGGTTGAGGTTCAAATCCTCTCTTCAGAGGGGGTGCGAATTTAGGTCCAAAGCTCAAAACTTCTATGACAAAATCAGGTAAGTGCAAGTCATCCCATACAGTAAATGGGAATGTGGGGTGTTCGTGACTCTTAGGCACTTGAAACATTAAGGTCCATTGGAGTTTTCTGTGATAGTGTCTCCTTAGGTTGATAGTTAGTCTTTTATGTATCACCACTAGCTTAGCATTTTCCTGTGCTAAAGTGTCCTGGTTCTGTCTGAAGAGTGCATTTTCAATTTGCACCAGTTCTGCTAAATTTAGTATAAATGATCTTCCTTGTTATCACAATTACAACAAAATTACTTACTTTTAGTTGATTTTCACATGGCTTTTAAAACATTTTGATTATAAATATGCATTTTTTAAATATATTAGTTAAAGTTAACATTTAGGAAACATCTTTATTATTGATAAAGGTTTGAATAAAATTACTTATAATTAATTAGCTAATTAAAAATATTTATAAAAATTTCATGTTTACTTTTTTAATGAAATAAATGTTTAAAATTTTTGAAAATAGGATGATTATGAAGAAGAGCGAGAAACTAATCTAGCTGCAGTTATAGCAAATTTATATGCTGAAAAAGGGAAAACAGTAAGAATGCTAATTATGTATTAAATTTTAAAAATCTTAAAATATTAATCTTTCAAAAAATAATTGATCAAAAAATAAATATTTGATTTTTTAGATAAAGAATGTACCTCAATTTCAAGAACATATTTTTGAAATTTGCTACAATGGTGCCTGTATTTTACTTGCTCAAGATCAGTATGCTGCTGCATTAAAGAAACTTCATTTAGCTGAAGGTGAAATAGCTTGTTTAATTTATTTCAATTAAAATGTTAAACATTGAACAATTATACAAAGATATGAAATATTCAACTTAAAATTGATTGTGAAATAGCCTATAAAATTCTTTTTATCATATTATAAATACAGGGCTAGATTCACAAACATGTTATTAAAATAACAATTTTTTGTTCTAAGGTAAGTTGTTTGAATGTATTCACAAATCATTTTAATCAAAATGTTATCAATCTGCAGGATTATTTTATCATAACAGCATAGTATCATTATTCATCATTTCAAAATGACAGAAGAAACTTAGAACATAATCAGTAATGAGAATGAACAGTCATGCTGAATCTATCAAATTACCCCATCTGTACATTGATGATTATATAGTTTTTTAATATATTCCTACATCATGGTTGTACCAGTATGATAAATAAACAAACTTATTACATATTATTATCAAAAGGTGTAATTTTTAATTAATTTAGGAGCATTGATTGCATATATGGAGATGGAATATACCATTATAGTTGATACTCATGTTTAATATATGTTAAAACATTTTTTGTAGTGACAGTATCTAATCCATTGTAGATGATGATTATATTAGTCAAGTAACATCTAGAATAATTAGAGATATATATGATGTGTTATATATAAGACAAAATCAGGTTGAAGTAGATTACTTTTTTATTGGTGATAAATGTCAATTGTCTTATTTTGTTTAAAACTATTATAATTTCTTCATATTATGAACTGATTTTTAAAATAGATAAAATATCTTAATTTTAATATATCATATCAGTGTTTTTCTTGGATGATTACAACCACTCAATAAGTTCTAAAACAATGAGGAGTTAAACATATAATTCCTTTCTGGCTGTAGCCAACACAAGTGATGATTCCACACAATAAGATGCTAGTTACTTTGTTGTTAGCAGTATAGTACTCTAAGATAGTTTTTGTGAATTGCATATGCAACAAACTTTTAAATTGTTATTAATAATAATGTCAGTTTATATCAGTGGTTTCCAAACTTTTTTGATTCTCAGCACCCTTGCTAATAAATTCAAATTTTTCCAAGGTGCCCTATGTCAAATTCTAACGAGCACAATTTGCAAAATAGCAAAATAGCCAATATCTTTTTAATTAAAGAGTTAGAATATTAAGTAAAAATTAAATAAAACACATATTTAAGATAACAAAAAATGTAATTGAACAAATTCAATTAATTATAATTAGTGGGATGAATGAGCCTGTTGATCACTGCACATTTTCTCAAACTTTAGAATCAACCTGGACACAGCCACCCTCATTTCCTTCTCCACATTGATTTTTGTGCAATGTTTGTTTTTATCACAGTGACAAACCCAGCCTTGCACAAATAGGAAGTCACAAATGGAATTAAAATTCTCTGAGCTTTACCACTCAGAAGGGGATATTCATCTTTTACTGATATCCAAAATTCAGTTAAATCCATGCTTCTAAATTTTGTTTTCAACATATTGTCACAAGACAACTCAATAAGATTCTCTTCTTCTGCAGCAGTAAATTCAGATGGTGCACTGGCAATATATGGATTTTGAATCCATGCAAATTTATCGATATTATCATTTTGAAAATATTTCTTAAACCAGGTGATAAGCTGTGATAAATGTTACTTAAAAATGAAGTTCCATATCTCAAGAGAAATCAATTCCATTGGAAGTCAAACACTGTTGCGACAAAGGGAAACATCCTTTCCTCAGTTTTCATTTATTTTTCTTTTTTATAGTTTTAATTTTTTTATAAAAGCTGAAATTTTCTCAATCAACTTTAAAAACATGCATGTTTCTTCCCTGCAGGGAGAGATTCAGAGCATTTAGCTTTTCAAAAATATCACATAAGTATGCTAGGTTTACAAAAAATCTTCAATCACAAAATTTTCAGCATACTTGTGGTCTTCCTTTTTAGGAAAAATATAACTTTCCTGTCACAGTTAAAACGTACGAGATAAAACATTACCTCAAGAGAGCCATTGCTCTCTCGTGGTAATGTTTTGTACTTTCTCAAAGTGCTGTAGTACAACAAAGATGTGTGCGTGTATCCCACATCCTCACATAGTTTTTTGAAAAATCTTGCCTTCAACAGCCATTTACTACTTGTTTAACATAAAGTTTACTACTTGTATTACATATTCTGGTCAATGCAGGACTCAGATATTTTTATGCAAGCGCTTCTCTGTGAATAATGCAATGGGTCCACAGTGCATCAGGGTCTTTGCTTTGAGAAAGTGCTTCCAATCCTCCATAACATCTGGACATAGAACAAGCATCATCAGTAAAGATACCAATGCATTTGTGTGAGGTTGCAGACGAGGTCCGTAAATCACGAAATTCTTCCATTTAAATTACAACAACAGATTACATAAAAAGGAAGAAAGAGAAAAAAAAACTCTTGACCTAGACATCGCGGCGCAAGATGTAACCAACGAGTGTCAGAACACGTGCCGGGACACGTGCCGGAACACGTGCCAAAACACGTGTTAAAAACGATCTATCTATGTCAAAGAACTCTGACACGAAAGGCCATAAATAAATGGAATTATGACGTAAAGACTCATAAATAGGTGAAATTTTGACTCGAGTGCTCATAAATAGTCGATCTAAGAAAACAACTTCGAAAGGGGGGGGCAGTTTAATAGATAGAAAACCATCGCGCTTGAATCGTAAAAGTTCCTAGATGACAGAAACCGCAATTAACGGGCTAAATTATGAGTCCGAGTCATGTAAATTTGTCAACAGTCTCCGAACACAATGGTCAAAAAGACGCCAGATGGACACTCCGAGTCGGACCTTTCCCATGACCCGGGTCGTCCCACGTTTCGCCTAGAAACAAGGGAAAGACCAATTGGAAAACGGGAAAGGGGATGAAGAGCCAATCGGAAATCGGAATAGCGGGCGAAGAACTATAAAAACCCGGGATCCCGAAGGTCGAGAGAGTCTCCTCCGCATCCCGCAAAGAGCTGTGACCTGTGTTGTGTTGTGTCGCCGCCAACGACGTACGACGCCTCCGCACCTCTGCGAGCATCGGTCCAGCGATCTCACTTCGTCCGCCCCGGGGCTTCGACGGAAGGGAAATCTTCGCCACTCCGAAGGACTGTAGAGAAGTGGACTGTCTATTGTGGATGTAAGCATATATGTTCTCCAATAAACGGGTTTTCTTATGTAAAACACTTGTCATCATTTGCCTCCTCCGTCACTCCCACATGCAAACGTCCCTTAGGTTCATCCTGACCCAGGGATTCACTTATCCCCACCTGTCGGCGGCCTTACACTGGTGTCAGAAGTTTGGGATATATTTTGGCCCACAAAATTCGAGTAAGTAAGCCGACAAAAAGTTTCTCTAGAAAGTGGGTTGAGCGATGGAGGCTGATGCAAGTGTTCCGACGCGACCTCGGGACGGTGGCAGTAGTGGCTCTCTCCCCTCCTTCTCCGCGTTCGGAGGATTGATCCCGTCATTCTCGGGCGAAACGGGGAGTGTCTCAGACTTTTTCGACACATTGGGAGAAATCGCGAGTTTGGCAGGATGGACGCCTCGCCAGTGTCTGAGCATTGCCAAGTGCAAGCTCACGGGCGTGGCCCGAGACTTCGCATGGCGCGATCTGCAGATGAAATGCGTGACGGACTTCGATACCTTTCGAAGGCTAATGATCCAGAGATTTGATCAAGAGCCGTACTCTATTAAGGTTCAAAAATTCCACGCGTGTACCCAGAAGAGAGATGAAAAGGTGCAGGAGTTCGCAGTCCGCTTGCAGACTCTCGCCAGTGCAACCGCTATAGATCACACGGGCGTAAACGAACAGGAAAGCGCGATTATCAAACGCTGTCAACAGCGAGAACTTGACGAAAAATTGCGTGTCCAATTCTTGCACGGTCTAACAGATAGATTAAAAAGACAGGTAATGAGCAAAGATCCAGCGACCTTCGCGGAAGCGTTAAAAATAGCGATCCGCGAGGAGACAATAGATCAACTGACAGGAAAAACGCGGAGTTTAGTTGCCAGTATAGGCGATATCGTAGATAATTGCGACGCTCAGTCAGAGGAGACCAATCCGCGGAGAGAATCGGCTCTCGACACAAAAATCGCGCACCTTTCGAAGCAATTAGCGACATTAGGGAAAAAGATAGATCAACAGCCAGCGTCAAGGCAAACAAACGCCTTCCGACGAGATGAACCGTCGCGAACAAATCGAATCCAAGAAGCTGAAAGGGCAAACAATGGGATGCGAAATCCGCGTTATCCCCCAAGCCTGCAGCGTCGCCCACCGCAACAATATTCCCCGCGATCACCACCCGCCTTCCCGCAAAGACAATTCTGCGCGCGATACCCTTTTTATAATCAGTATCCGGAACAAGGCCCTGTGTTGCCGTGGGGAGGGAACGGAGAACGATACGTACAAAACCCTTCGCCGAATTGGAATCCGGGGGAGTACGAATGGTACGGAGGAAATGTCCCTCCGCGGTATCAGGGCAGGTGGGGAGCGAAGAGTGACGCTCCCGATTGGGTAGTCCCCACACGAAATGTGTCGGGCCCCTTTCAAATTAGTCAGTCAGGGCAGATACCCTTTTATCAGGCGCGATTCGGGCAATTTGAACCCGGAAGTAGCGGGCATTTTGCACCCTTTCCCTTTTACCCACCGCGTTATGGTCATGGTGGTACAGGAGGTGGCTTCGATACCGAACGAACGCCAACCAACGCGACCCCCTCTAGATTTTTAGCATTACCCGCACCAGAACGTGGCTCATCAGAAAATAAGCAGCCACGAGAATTAGATAGAGTCACTTCGGTACAATTTCGAGAAAGAAATCATAATGTAGAACGAATACGAGAAGGCCCTGTTCCAACTCCATTCGCGGGAATAAACGAATCGAAAGGTAGAGACTTGCCTCCCTGTACGATGATTTGCGAGATCGAGGATAGGGAAGTACGGTTGACAATAGACACCGGCGCAGCCGTTACCCTAATATCTCGAACCCTTTTCCCCAACATAGAACTATTACCGCGAGCCGAAACGAGAACGGTAGAATTAGTTAGCGTTACCGGCCACGTCATAGAGACGATCGGGAAGTTTAGATTAAAATTCAGAATCGGACGATTAGTCTTTTATCATGATTGTTATTTGGTAAGACCCGAAATCACCGAGCCGAACGACGGAATTTTTGGTAGAGACATTATCGAATTATATGACGTCACAATTTCGGTTAGGAACGCGACACTTAGCTTTCCCTCAGGCGATATCGTGTCCTTTTGGGGTTTAGCTGAGTTAAAGGAAACAGCCGACCATCCTAGTTTAAAGAGATCTATCGGAAATTGTCAGAAGCAGATTGACGCAAATACACGTGCATCGGCAGGAAACGATTTAGATTTAACTTTAATTAGCGAAAACGAGAATAAAACTAGAAAAAACGCAGAAAAGAAAAAGATCAAACGCGCACAAAAAAATAAGCGAAAAATAGGGAAGAAGCCAAAACAAACAATCGTTAATAGCTTAGAGCAGGGAGAAGACAACTCTCCTAAGGAGGTGACGATAGCGGACGACTACGTCATTCCCCGCGGTCTGAGGTCATTGTGGAGGGGAAGGTCCACTCTTCGGTGACTCATCAAGTGGGAGTGGTTGAACCAACAATCCCCGACAGTGAGGGAGTGTTTATTGCTTGTACGTTAGTCAAAATACAGAAGCATGGAAAAGTACCCGTTAGGATAATGAACGTAAAGACACAACCCGTTAAAATTAAAAAGGGGAGTAAAATAGGAACATTTCTTTTAGCAGAAGAAGAAACAAAGGAAGATGCAAAGCAGAATAAAACAACGCGATTAAATGAAACAGAGTTAACAAGAGCTCAATTTGCGAATTTATTCGATTTTAGCGAAGTAGGAGAGGATAAGCTGACCCCTTTGTTAGATTTATTATACAGATACAGACAAGTATTCGCGAAAGACGATTACGATCTAGGCTATTGTGATTTAGTAGAGCACAAAATAGACACTGGAAACAGCCCCCCTATTTGTCGTGCCCCATACCGAATTCCATACGCGCAACGGGAAATAATGGATGAGATAGTGGAAAATATGATCAAAAACGGCGTAGTTGAACCGTCCAGCTCCCCCTGGTCGGCACCTGCGTTATTAGTCGCTAAAAAGCCCCAAGGTTACAGATTAGTGGTGGATTATAGACAATTAAATAAACTTACCAAGGTAGACCCGTACCCGTTGCCCCATATCCAGGAGTCATTGAGTTTGCTGGGAAAATCGCGATACTTTTCCTCCATGGATACTTTAAGCGGATTTTGGCAGTTGCCTTTGAGCCCCGAATCGAAAGAAAAGACGGGGTTTAGTACTCCCTCGGGGCACTACCAATACAATCGGATGCCAATGGGCGTTACCTGTGCCCCAGCGACATTCCAAAGATGTGCGGATTTAATATTAAGCGGTCTGAAGAACAAAATTTGCCTCGTCTACATGGACGACATTTTGATATTTAGTCCAGACTTCGAAACTCACTTAGAACGGATGGAAATTGTCCTTCAGCGCCTGGCAAAGGCAGGTCTGAAGTTGAAGCCCCGAAAATGCCAGCTGCTGAGGCAGCGAATAAAGTTTTTAGGGCACGAAGTGTCGGAAGATGGTATCCGACCCGACCCGTCTAAGATCGAGTGCGTTAGAAATTTCCCCCAACCTCAGAATGAGCGAGATGTTAGAGCGTTCCTGGGACTGACAGGGTACTATAGACATCACATTTCGCAATATGCAAAAATTTCAAAGCCCCTTTCGGACTTACTTAAGAACGATGTAAAGTTCCGCTGGGCCGAGGAACACAAATCCGCGTTCGAAAAATTAAAGGAAATTTTGATAACTGCACCCCTGTTAAGATCCCCAGATTTTAGCCGTCCTTTTGTGTTAGCAACAGATGCCTCAAACACCGCGATAGGCGCTGTGTTATCACAGGAAGATGAACGGGGAGAACTCCCAGTGGCATATGCTAGCAGACTGTTAAAGGCCTCGGAAAGAAATTACAGTACCACAGAAAAGGAATGCTTGGCCGTGATTTGGTCAATTAAACATTTTAGACCTTATCTTTATGGAAGGAAATTTACAATTATTACAGATCATAGGCCTCTTAGATGGCTCATCAACGTTAAGGACGAAAGTTCGAGACTTAGTCGTTGGAATTTAGCATTACAAGAATACCAATTTGAGATAATTCACAAACCAGGAAAAGCCCATACAAATGCAGACGCGCTAAGCCGAATGCCCGTAGCAAAGATCTGCGAAATGCAACCTATATACAGTAAAGTGCAAATAAAAGAACAACAGAGGAAGGATCCCTTTTGTAAACAGGTCAGGCAACAATTAACGGGAAACCCATCCTCACAGGAAACAAACCTAGATGCTGCAAACTTTTATTTGGATGCGGATCAAACCCTTTATCATAGGAAAACGATCCCGGAAAGGAATGAGACTTGGGATAGATTAGTAATTCCCCAAATAATGATAGAATACATTTTAAAATTATTTCACGACATTCCTAGTTCAGGACATTTAGGTGCCAAAAAGATGCGGAAGAAATTACAAAAACAGTTTTACTGGCCCGAAATGAACAAACATATCACGCATTACCGTGACAGTTGTCAGGAATGCGCGATGAGGAGAAGGCCCCTGCATGGTCATCAAGCACCTTTGCAGACGTTTCCTAAAATATCGAGACTTTTTGAGCGTACTGCATTAGACATTCAGGGTCCACTCCCTACTACTTATAACGGAAACAAATACCTATTGGTTTTTGTCGACCACTTTTCTAGATGGGCAGAAGCGATCCCTTTGCCCGACGTTACCGCTAAAACCGTGGCAAAGGCGTTCGTAACACAAATTATTCTAAAGCATTCGGTCCCAAAACAGTTACTTACCGATAGAGGATCCAACTTTGTGTCCAAGGTAATGAAGGAAGTCTGCGAATTGCTGCATGTGGAAAGGCTTCTTACGACAGCGTACCATCCCCAATGTAATGGAATGGTCGAGCGCCTTAATAAAACCCTAATAGATATCCTGACTCATTACGTCGACGCAGGTCAGCGCAATTGGGATGAAATGATCCCCTATGCTCTTTTCGCATACAATACTACTATGTATTCGAGCAGGAATGAAAACCCCTTCTTCCTTTTGTATGGACGCGATCCCACTTCTGACACCAGTGTAAGGCTGCCGACAGGTGGGGATAAGTAAATCCCTGGGTCAGGATGACCCTAAGGGACGTTTGCATGTGGGAGTGGCGGAGGAGGCAAATGATGACAAGTGTTTTACATAAGAAAACCCGTTTATTGGAGAACATATATGCTTACATCCACAATAGACAGTCCACTTCTCTACAGTCCTTCGGAGTGGCGAAGATTTCCCTTCCGTCGAAGCCCCGGGGCGGACGAATGAGATCGCTGGACCGATGCTCGCAGAGGTGCGGAGGCGTCGTACGTCGTTGGCGGCGACACAACACAACACAGGTCACAGCTCTTTGCGGGATGCGGAGGAGACTCTCTCGACCTTCGGGATCCCGGGTTTTTATAGTTCTTCGCCCGCTATTCCGATTTCCGATTGGCTCTTCATCCCCTTTCCCGTTTTCCAATTGGTCTTTCCCTTGTTTCTAGGCGAAACGTGGGACGACCCGGGTCATGGGAAAGGTCCGACTCGGAGTGTCCATCTGGCGTCTTTTTGACCATTGTGTTCGGAGACTGTTGACAAATTTACATGACTCGGACTCATAATTTAGCCCGTTAATTGCGGTTTCTGTCATCTAGGAACTTTTACGATTCAAGCGCGATGGTTTTCTATCTATTAAACTGCCCCCCCCTTTCGAAGTTGTTTTCTTAGATCGACTATTTATGAGCACTCGAGTCAAAATTTCACCTATTTATGAGTCTTTACGTCATAATTCCATTTATTTATGGCCTTTCGTGTCAGAGTTCTTTGACATAGATAGATCGTTTTTAACACGTGTTTTGGCACGTGTTCCGGCACGTGTCCCGGCACGTGTTCTGACACTCGTTGGTTACATCTTGCGCCGCGATGTCTAGGTCAAGAGTTTTTTTTTTTTTCTCTCCTTTTTATATAATCTGTTGTTGTAATTTAAATGGAAGAATTTTGTGATTTACGGACCTCGTCTGCAACCTCACATTTGGTCCACTCTAAATTATTTTCAGAAATAAAAATATCAAGGATCTTGAACAAGTCATGGGCCTTAGCACCAGCAGTGATACTTTTACAGAAGAGAAAATCTTCTAATGTTGTTATTATTATCTATAAACTGTACATAGCAAATCAAGTGAGCATCATTATTATTATCTGTATCCTCACCAGCTGCAACCCAAATTCCTTCCTTTCTATTTTTTCAATAACTGAACATTGGAGGTCCTTCGCTATGTGCTGTATTCTGCAACTGATAGTGTTATTGGACAAAGACACTTTTGAAAACAGCTACCCGGCAGACCCACCAATCATAATGTTTGCCATATCTACAGTAGCCAGTAGAATGAGTTTTTCTGCGATGGTATGAGGCTTTTTACATTTTGCGATTCTATGTGCCACCTTTATTACTGAGTTAATGATTTGCATCAGGTCTGCTAAATGCTGCATCTTATCACATTGAATTGAAAGTGGAAATAAAATTATGAAAATTTTATAATATTTTGCAGCACCCCTGTGAGGTAGCCACGGCTCCCTAGGATGTCATGGCACACACTTTGGGAACTGCTGGTTTACATACAACATTGTTATTAACAACAGTTTCATGAATCTGGCTTCTATTTTGTTAATATCTAATACATTTTATTATGCAATTACTGTTTTATCAGAATTCATCTTAAATGTGAATAAATGAATTACTTATTTATAGAAAACTAAATTAAAAACATTTTTAAAAGTAATATTTTAAGATTGGTAGGGTTTTACATTTTTACAAAATTCATGAAATAAGCAATTTATTTAAGTTGTTGAAATTGTTGAAAACAGTTTGAGCTTTTTTTTTTGTTAGCTATCTTAGCTGTAATTAAATGTTGTCTTGAAAACATCTCTTTACTGTGACTCATAAGTTTTATACAAATATAGATTATTTACGTAAGTGTTTGAAATTCTATGAGTAAACAATTTTTAATCATTTATTGAAATTTTAAAGTTATTGAAATTCTTTGTTCTTAAATAAATCCGTTTCAATGCCCAGAATTCTTGAAATATATTTTTGTAATGAGATTATTTTCTTTTCTTATGTTTAGAATGCATTATAGTATATAAAATGTTTTTCATTTTTAAAGTAAACATTACATTTGATCGATAACATGTTACATGTGATTTATTATTTTCTTATGATACTTTATAACAGAACTTTGTAAAAAATCTCTTGAAGATGATGATGTACCAGAAGAAGAAATTGAGTCAGAACTTGGAGTTATTCGGTAAAAATTTTTATTTTAGAATTAAAAAAAAATTTTTAAACTAAACACTAGTTACTGTAAAAACTAAAGTGCATATATATTTGATATTTTGCTTAATTTGTTACACAATATATGCTCTGAATTAGTCTTTATATTCCAGGTCAGAAATAATTTGGCCATATTCAATTAATTAAAATAATAATAATTCCATATTGATATGATTTTTGTATATATACAGTGGTGAACAAAACTTTAAAGACAAGCAAAAATTCCTCCTAAACAATTAATTTAATTAAAATTATTGGTTCACTCATGCTTTAAAAAAGTAAATTAATTAGGTTTACACAATAATGAAAGAATAGTATTGGAATATATCTTACAAAAAATAGAAAACCAAGTAATTTATGTTGACAAAACTTTAAAACATTTAAATTTAAATTACCTAGTTTTCTACTTTTTGGAAGAAATATTCCAACACTATTCTTTCATTATTGTATAAATCTATTATTTTACTTTTTTTAAAACATATGAACATAATTGAACCAATAATTCTAATAATGTTAATCGTTTATGTTTACGTTTTGCTAAAGTTTTGTCCACCACTGTATATATGATGCAGATATTTAAAAATTTGCAAATAGTCACTTTGAGTTAAGATTGATAATATAAAAGTAATAATAAAGTTTCACTAATTGATGAATATTAAATTGAGAGTTAAGCCTTAAGAAAAGTATAGTAAGGGTTTTTTTAGCAATGGCTTTGAATGGCTTAGTATGAAAAATTTATGAGTTTATTCTATTTAAAGGACTCAAATGGATATGCTTTGCAAATGAAAGGAAAAGTAGATCAGGCTTTAAAATTGTATAATCAAGTATTAAAACAAAGGTATGTGAACTGTTAATGTAATTTAGTTATAAGGTTTTTTAAGTTGATGATTCATTAATTATTTCAACAATAATATGAATACAATTTTGTTGCAATAGCTAACAAATTAGGAATATGGAACAATGTGTTTTATATTCCTAATTCAATATCTGATATCTTTGAAAATGATAATGGTTAACTTTAGTTTATTATTTTACTAAAAAAAATGTATTCTAATCACTTCTAATATAATATCAGATTAGAAAAATATAAATTTTAGATAACTAGATATTAGTTTCAAAAAAGTGAATTTGACTGTCAAATAGCTGTTTAATTATTAAATTAATATATTTTTTTATTTGAGTTAATATTATGAAACTGGACTGTGTTAAATTTATAATTATTATTTATTTATTTATGTTAATTATAAATTTGAAATTCCATAGACTTTAAATTCAAAAGTTATTCTAAAATGTAGTACAGGGGTTCCCCAATCTTTTTTATACTGCGACTCCCTTTACAGGCTGTAATTTTTTGTGATGCCGTTCTAAAAGAAGATACCTGTGTGTAGCTCTAGCAGGCATTAAAATTACTTTATTATTCAAAGAAAACTCCGAAGAATATAGAATCTTAATAATTATTATTTATTAGAAAACATAACAGTACAATTAATGAGAAGGGTGAGCTTGCTTTTCTGAGCATAACTTTTCAAATCAGGGCTGAAGTTTTGAAATTGCTACTTTCATTTCTATTTCTGAATTTATTTGTGACCTGTATTTCGACTTGATTACTGCAACTGCAGTAAAGCCAGTTTCACACAAGTACAGCGTAGCAAACAGTAGAAGAACCTTCAATGCTGTAGTACTGATAGTAGGATATTCTTGGGATACATTGCTTCAAAATTCAAATAGTTTTTCTTTATTGAATCGTAGTTTTAGGCTCATATCACAAGATAGTTCTAACAGCTGTTCTTTGACTGATGAAAGTGTAGATGGGGTGGGGTCGATTGGAATGTGTCTCTAATCCAATCATATTGATCTAGATTCTTTGGAAAATATGTATCAAAATGAGTGCTTAATATTGATAAGTGTTGGATAAATATCAATTGCAAACTTGGCTCCAGATTTTGAATAGATTTTTCTTGCAGAAAGCAATTTAAAACAGGAAAACAGTCAGTATTTCTTTGCTCCTCTTCTATTTTTTTTTCCACAACAACAACTTCTTTTTAAATGCTGCAATTTTATCAGCCAGTTGCAGTATATGCGTTTCATTTCCCTGCAGCGATTTATTAAGGACATTTAATTTCTCAAATATGTCGCAGATACCCCAGTTTTATTAAGAAGTCAGTATCTTTAAACTTTTCTGCGTCACGATGTGATTCTATCAATAAATACGTGTACAACTTATTTTTTAATTTGTATACACAAGAGAGTACATTATTTCTCGACAACCAATGAGAGTTATAGTAATAAAGATGTATGCTCAGCACAAGTCTTCACAAAGCTTTTGGAAAAATCTTGCCTTCATGGATCTTGTTTTTATAAAGTTTACCACTTTAATAATTATATTCATCACAAGATTTAATTCAGGTGAAATATTTTTTGTAGCCAGGGCCTCCCTATGTATGATGCAATATGTCCATTTTGCATTTAGATCCTTGGTTTTAATGAGAGCTTGAAGTCCCCCATACTTCCCTGACATTGCACAAGCTCTGTACACACACTGACACAGTTCTCCGATTGAATGTTATTTTCTTCCATGTATAAATCTATGATTGCAAACAAATCACTAGCTTTCCCAGTATCAGTCATTTCTTTGCAAAATAACAAATCCTCACATACATTTGTTTCTTCCATGTACCGCACGTAACATATTAATTGAGTATTAATTGAGCGTCATTATTACTGTCTGTTGCTTCATCCTGTTGAATGGCAAATAAACTAGAAAGTTTTTCCACGTTAAGGTCTTCAGCTATGTCATGAATGCAATGACTAATCATATTGTTAGAAAGAGGAATACTTTTTATTTCTTTAGCCGCCGATTCTCCAATCATTACTGATATCATATCAATTGCTGCAGGTAAAATAAGATCTTCAGCAATTGTATGTGGTTTTTGCATTTGGCAATACGGTGAGCGACCTTGTAAGAGGCAAGCAGTGCTTTGGAGGGAATAGATGCTTTGGAAAACAAGGACTGTCGACTGATTTTTTTTAGTTTTTGCAATTTTCTTAGAAAAAAGTCTTGTGGTTTTCCTTGTAAATTACTGTGAGTTGTTTCTAAATGACATTTCAATTTATTAGGAAGCATACTTTTGTAAGGACCCAGACAAGGTCCGAAATAGCAAAAATGCAGAATGCTGTTGTGGAAAAAATAACGATAAATTATATAAGAGAGAGAGAGAGAAAAAAAACTCTTAATCAAAACAACGTAACGAAAAATGTAAACAACGAGTCTCAGGATGACGTCAACGCGTGTTAAACGACCTGTTAATGTTTAATCCAAAGGTAGAACTTTGACACACGCACTCATAAAGAGATATAAGGTTGACACAAGTATTCAAAGAAAAAATTAAACATAGGAAAACAATTTCAGAAAAAGGGAAAAATTGAAGAGATAGAAAAATATCGCGTGATCGTTAGAATTCCAAAATGACATCAATTGCAAACAACGGATTAAATTATGAGTGCAGGTGTTGTGGTTCTATCAACAATCTTGGAGCATAGTCGAAAAAGGGTGTCAAATAGACACCTCGAATCGGACCTTTCCCGCGACCCGACATGGTCTCGTTTTGCACTTGGAAACAAAAGGGAGGCCAATCGGGAAGCGAGGAAAGGGACGAGGGACCAATCCGCAAGGTGGATAGGACACGAGAAAAACGTATAAAAACTGGGACTTCAAGGTCAAAAAAGAGAGTTTTTCGGAATGACCGATGTGCCTCTTGAGGATTAAATCAGTGTGTGCTGTATTGTCCCTCAGAACTTCAAGTGTGCCACCGTCACCGTCTCCATCGTCCAACAACTCTTCTCGTCTGCCCGGGACTGGACATAGTGACCTGCCGAACTCTCATGTTCTGAAGATCGCCGAGATTTGGTACAACCTAACCGATGTAAGTGTGTATTCGTACAAATAAACAGTTTTCCGCATGTAAACACTTGTCGTCATTTACCTCCTTCGCAACCGCCCACATACACGGGTTCCCTTAAGCTCATCCTGACGCGGGATATTTAAACCCAGTCTACACCAGTCCAAATCTTACACTGGTGTCAGTGACGCAGGATTAATTGTATCCCCCCTTTAAAGTTGGCGAATCTTACACTTTCAACTGCCAGCTTATAACAAACAACACATTGGGGTAGTTCCATATTTCCTTTGCTAACATAGGTAAATCCAAAATCTAAATATTGGTCATCATATTTTCTGTACTTTTTTCATTTTTTACAGTTTTGTTTGTACTCTTTCCTGAGTCTTCAACACATTTTCTATTTATTTTAATAAAGTTATCCATTTTATGATGCGTAAATTAAATACCACACACTTGAAATCAAAACACTGATTTATCAACACTTGTAGTTAACAAAAACAAAAAACTGATCGAAAGAGCGGAAAATGGAGGAGCGGAGTGATGAGATCCATGCATTGCGCACTCACTCATTATGTTGTGTGCAGGTAACCTGTGGGTATTGTCTCGCGACTCCCCTAGGATAGTGCCGCTATGTCCCAGGGCATCACGATGCACAGTTTGGGAAGCCCTGATGTAGTATGTTCCTAAACCTAATAATAAATTTTAAAATTTATCTCTTGGACTATTCTTTGTAAATTTTGTTAAAATTTGCAAAGCGTAGTTCAAAAAAAGTACAGGAAGAATTTCGAAATTAAATTATATGAATAAACATGAAATGTTTTAGAATCTTGATATTTCATGGCCTAATAATTTATATATATTTATGCATAAAAGGTCTTTTTCAAACACTCAAACTTGTTATTTAATTGTTTTATTTATAAATATTTTTTTAGTATTACAGTAGAGCGTCGAAAATTGGAACGTCGGTAATTGAAATGGCCGGAAACTGGAACGATTTTCAGTCAGACTGTGTCGTGCTGAATCAAACGTTTTTGATACTAAATTTACTTCTAAAGTATAATTTTCATGTTTTTTATATTCTTCAATATATTTATTTTGTTTGTACAAAATAAAGAAATAATTTTTAACTGATACAATAGCCTCGATTATTATTATAAAAATTTTCGTTAGGCTTAAAATCGACGAAAATTCAACACGAAGCGACACGCAACGGAGAAAAATTCAACAGGAAGCGATACGCAATGGAGAAAAATTTGAACATCGGACAGGTTAATATATTTTTTCGTACATAATCGGAAATTGGAAAAAATCACTACTTGGAACGACCCCAGTCCCCAATTGGTTCCAGTTATCGACGCTCTACTGTAATATTAAAATTTTAGTATTTACTAAATTTAACTTATGTGCTTTGCAGACCCACTGATATTGCTCTTGCTGCTGTGGCATCTAATAATGTCGTAACAATAAACAAAGTAAGTTGTTGCTGAAGCAGAAATTTTTAAGTGATATATTTTGAAATTGTTTTATTGCATTAGATTATAAAGTTTTGATAAACTAGAGAATTTGTAATTAGATAAATTAGAATTTCAAAAACATTAATTATTATATATATAACAATGGAAAATCATCCTTATAGTTTTATAAATTATTCATTTGTCCTTGGTATTTTAATAAATTCAGCTTAATATGACTCATTTGGAATTACAATAAAAATTTTTGTTTCTAATTAGTGAATATTTAATGTATAAATTGCAAAAATAAATTTAATTGTATTTAAGGTGATTGTTTGGCTTTGTGTGTGTGTGTGTGTGTGTATACACATACATAGTCAAATGATCACCTTAAATACTGGAGCTATAAATCTGCTAATTTTAATAATTGAATAATTGATATTAAGTAATTTGCTACTAGACGTAGACATTAGGTGCCACCTCTTATCTAAAACTTATATATATATATATATATACATACAGTCAAACCTGTTTTTATGCGCTCTTTTTATGTGCGATTTTTATTTGTGCGATTTTTTTAATGCGAATTTTTAATTTGTGCGGTATAGTTGGCGACTAGTCTCGTGCGATTCGTCATGTCTTACGTTGACTTATTATAGCTAAATAAACTTATTATAGCATAAATGCACTTATTATAGTAATATTATTGCATGAATATGCGAAAAATGAAATAATTTACTTTTTAAGTCAACAAAACACCACCTGTACAAAAATATGTAAAACAGACGATAGACCAGACGATGCAGTCAAGTGCTGACATCTGTTGTCAATAAATTCTATTTCGTACGGTTTTGAGTTATTTTCTATGTGAGACTTTTTTTATGCGGTCCCTGTTGACCGCATAAAAAAATATTTTTTAATTGTGTCGCGAAAACTATTATTTACAGCCATTCGTGAAGTTTCGTGAGATTTTTTTTATGCGTTTTTTTTAATGCGGTCCCTATCCCCCGCATAAAAACAGGTTTGACTGTATATATATATATCTTGCTGGATAAAACATTAGCTAGCTGACTGAGTGCCATTGTGGAGATGTACTTAAGTGTGGGCATAGGAGTTGTTTCCAGCTGGCACTGTGATTAACCACATGAGGTTATATCTAAATTTAAATACATCTGGCTTGCTCTTGGTCTGGGTGGCACAATTGGCAAGCACACCACACAGCACTTGGAGGTTGGGGATTCAAGCCCTCCTCGTGCCAGTTGTTTCTTCTAGATGATTCTAAATTATTTAAAATTATAATTATTAATTTAGATAAGAGGTGGCATCTGATGTTTACCTCTAGTAGCAAATTACTTAGTATTAATTATTAAAATTAGTGAATTTATAGCTCAAGTATTTAAGGCAATCATTTGGCTATGTATCTGTCATAAGATTATTTACTGAAAATGTTATTGTATAGAAATTTTTTTATATGGAAGCTATTGTGTTTTTATATTTTTTGAATAATTTAAGCAATTTTTTCATTAAATTATATCATTATTTCACTATATGATATTTATTTATACCAGTATTCTTACCACTGTATCTAATGGTACAAGAACTGTTACACATTGTTAGTTATGTTGAAAGTTCTATATAAGAATATTTAAAATATCATTTTACATTATTTATGGTGATAATTTCTTCAATATTATAATAACATATACAGCAACCTGATTCAATTAGTAATGCCAAATGAACTACCAGATTATTTATCAGGAGACCATACATGTGGGTGACCAGTATAGTTATACTTAAATTAGTTAAATAATTAGTAGCTCTGGAAATGAACATCATATGAGAGTGCAGTTAGCATAAATGTAAAAAGTAAGCAGGAATTGTTTGAGGCTGCTCTGGCCAATCTTCAGTTCTAGAATAATCTAAATTTAAATTTAAAGTAAAATTTATTTCTAATTAAATTTATCATTAGATAGCAGCCTAACCATCTTTCTACAGACAAATTACTTTATATCTAATAATTATATTAGCCTTTTTATATATAATTTAATAAATAATTTGGCAGTTTGTTTGTCATTCTTTGATATTATTTAAGGTAAATATTTTACTACTGTCTGTTATATGATCATTTGAAATATTTTTTCCTTTTACTTGTTTTTTTTTTCTTTTTAATATTTAAAATTTAAGTAATAGAAACTTTTTATTTATATTTTCAAAAATATTAAAAAAATAACAAAGTTTATTATAAAAGTCATTAAGTAATCGATGAAAGGATATTATATAGAAATAATAATAACTATTGATAAATAATTATGTTTAAAAATAAATATTAATTAAACACAAAGGAAATATTATTTTAAAAGTGTTTGAACTGAATAAAATCAAATGCACATTTAATTATGCAATATTTAAAATGTGTTTTATATATTATAAATATATTCAATAAACCTCTTTTAATATATTTTATCTTTAAGGATCAAAATGTTTTTGATTCAAAAAAGAAAATGAAGACAGCCACATTAGATGGTTTAGAGTATAAACTGAATTCCAGTCAATGCCATACAATTGCAATTAATCATTGTCTGTTGCTTTTACATACAAATCAACTAGAACAGTGTAAACGACATCTCCAAATTTTGGAAAAGAACTTTAAACAGAAATCAGTAGATGCTACACTTATACATGTTGCCTTATTATGTCGTGAAAAACAAGTTCACAAGGCAGTTGCTCTTCTAAAGGTGAGTGAGAGAAAAAAAATAGTAAATAGGTTAATGAAATTTTAATGTGATGATGATGGATCTGTGTAAAATGATTATTAAATTTTTTAAACTATTAATTGAATGTGATGATGGATCTGTGTAAAATGATTATTAAATTTTTTAAACTATTAATTTAAATAGAATTTAAAGTTAAATAAAGACTAATTTTTAGTTTTAATGTTGACTTAACAAAATAATTTATTTAATTTTACATTACAATCTTGGAATATTATCAATGCTGTTTTTATAATTTTAATCATAATTTTGTTGTTATTTATTTACAATTATTATTGCTTTGAAATTTTGATAAACAAAAGTCTTATTGCATATTGTAAATTCCTATGTTCTCTATAATCCTATAATCCCTGTTATCTGTGTTTAAAAGCTAATTTGAAAGAAGGTGCAAGTTATATAACACTGCAATATCTGCTGATTTTCATTCTCAGTTATGAATTCAGAATGATGCAATCCTTTAATTGGGAAGAGTAGAGGAGAAGTGTTTTTGTAATGAATGCTGAATTCAAATTTATTGTTTTGAAAAGTTATAAACAGATCAATCTATAATTTGATCAGTTTATTAAGACAGTTTATATATTTCACATCAGAAGAGCACTCTTTGTCTACAACGGCATTAAATTCAGAGTTACAAGTGATTAAGGATTCTGTGGTCAACTGTGGTTTTTCATTATTATTTTTTTAATTCTTTGTGCCCTGTGGGCACCAAAACTGTTTTTTTTTTTTTTTAAAGTCCATCATGGGTTTAGCCAGGTGGTGAGGAACAAAGCCCAACATATCCCAAACAGACAACCCCAAAAATTTCTTGGATTTTTGTCCACCAGATCTAATCCCACATCCCTGGATTAGTAGGCTGTTGCCTTAATTGTCTTGGTTGTTAGTCTCAAAATTTAATTTTTTAAACAACAAAATTAGAGCACAAATTGAGGATAAAGTATTTCCATTAATTATGTTAACGTCACAAAAACTTTTGCTTCCCTTCCCTCTCTATAATTGCTGATAGCATAATATATAGAATATTAAAACTATAAAAAATCTTTCTTTCTAACTTCCAGTTATGTCTTTACCAGTGGCGTAGCAAACATAACTGGCACTCAGGACACAACACTTTATTGGTACCCCCCTCCCTTCTTCAGAAACACATACAGTTTGTCTTGGAGACAATTTGGGTGCCCCTCTGTGAGTGGCACACAGGACATGATACACCCCCTTGCCCCACCTCGCTACGCCACTGGTCTTTACCCTCACTGTGCAGATTATGTTCTAACTGTACGAACCAGTGAGAAAGTAGAGAAAAATTAGGGATTTCTATTCCCTTAAAAAAAAGAGGAGGTAATACATTAGTTTACATTGGAAGAATGATGAGAAACTTAAAACAAAATAAGATATGGTATCTCAAAGAAGAAACATAACTTTGACTATTTTAGCCACACAAAATTAATATAAACCAAATTGGGATAATATGAAACTGTTATTTACATCTAAAAATTCAGACTTTGTACTTGGTAAAAGCTGTATATGTTAAGACATACAGTGCATGTATAATAAAAGTAATATACACTTCATGCCAACACTTAACTGTATAATGTAATTACACTTGTGTGTAGTGGCATTACCAACGGTGAATTTATATGGGTAGTCAGACTTGTGAATTGAAAAGTAGTCTATATCGTTCCCAGGACTATCCTGAATATATGTACAAAGTTTCTTAGAAATAAATTAAGCCATTCCCACATGATACTTAGACAGACATGAATTAAATTTTATGTAGATAATCATCTTGTCATCCTGTTCTTACTAGAACCAATTCATAAAAAATAAACATACATAAATGGAATTTTTTATATTATGTTAAAATTTTTTTATGCAGGATTTCGCTGCCACTAATCCAGAACAATCCTTGACAATATCATTCACTTTGGCACAATTGCTATTGACTCAGGGACATGTCAGTCAGGCTTGTGACATATTACGCTCTCTGGGTGAAATTTCTCATAAACCTGGAGTGGTATGTTACTTTTATTTTTTTCTTTATTAAATTAGTATTATAAAAATATTTAAATATTAATAACATAATTATTATAGGTGTCAGCTTTAGTCACATTATATTTAAGCCTGGAAGATAGAGATACTGCTATTAATGTTTTCAAGGAATCTATTAATTGGTACAAGAAAAATAATGTGAGTAAAAAATCTTTAAAAAAGCTATTATACAGATTTATTTATGTATGAAAAATATTTAAATTTCAATAAACTTATATTTTAATTTTAATTGATAGTTAAACAGCCAGACTTTTCTAGGTATTTTTTATTCTATTAAATTAATTAATATAAAAAATTGACATTAGATGAATTGACTTTTGCAACATATTTCAGTTTTTTGACAATAATCAATAATAAATATCAAATAAGACGAATGTAATAATGAAGCTCTATTTATTTTGCATTAACATTCTTTGAAACTTTTATTGTAAATAATACAGTTATCTTAATAACTGTAACATTACTAATTTAAATAATTTATAATAATTGATGCCACATTTCATTTTTAGTTACAGAGCCAAGAAATGACTATTTTAAGTCAACAATATGCTGAATTTTTATTAAAGTGTGGACAACCAGAAGGAGCAGCAATGTTGTTAGAAGAAATGAGAAAGTATGTTTCTTTTAATATCTCTAAATAAAATTAATAACAATAAGTTTTCAATACGATATTACCATATATAGTACTGCACAATCAACTGACGTTTAATCTGTGATTTCTGTTTAATATAATAAAAGAGAGATAACTGTTCTCTCGTAAAAGATAGTGGAGGCTCATAAGCATCCACATACAGGCTTTGGACAGGAGAAGTTTGAAAAGCACCAGTGCACAAACGCAATGCTTGATGGTGGATTGGATCCAGCATCCGAAGAGTAGATTCTCATGCAGAGCCATACACAATGCATCCATAATCTAGCTTTGAGCAGACAAGAGCCCTATAAATCCTGAGCATAGAACATTTGTCTGTTCCTTAGGATGAGCAGCATAGTATCTTTAAAAGGTTTAGGGACTTTAAACATCTACTCTTCAAATTGCACATATGTGGAAAGAATGTTGATTTTTGGTCGAACAAAACACCCAAAAACTTAGCCTCATTGACCATTGGAATTTTCACCCATTTAGAGAAATTTCGGGATTCAAACCATGCCTACGGCAAAAGTGGATGCACAAGGTCTTCTCCATGTTAAAAGTAAAATTATTCATCTTGGACCATCTTGTATGTGATTTAGGGAAGTTTGCAGTTATCTCTCGATAAAACTCGTGTTACTAGACTGGCAGATCTGGAAGTCATCCACATACAGAGAGTGTTTCACACTGGGAGGGAAACAGTTAGCTATGCTGTTAATTTTAATTAGGAACAGAGTCATGCTCAAACTAGAACCCTGAGGAAGACCTTCTTGTGTGAAAGGCCTAGATAAAATGGTGCCCATCCTAACTTGAAATCTTTGATTCTGTAGGAAGTTTTTAATAAAAATTGGCAAATTTTCCCGCAATCCGAATTGGTGTAGATCACAGAGTATCCCATATTGCCAGCAACGATCGTAGGCCTTCTCTATATCAAAGAACACAGACACTAAGTGCTGTCATCTAACAAACACTTTGTGTATAGATGTTTCAAGGTTTACTAAATTGTCCATAGTACTTCTGTTTCTATGAAATCCACTCTGATGTGGTGAAAAGTAATCCTTTTCCTCTAAGAGAAACATCAGATGTCTGTTTACCATTCTCTCAAAGAGTTTACAGAGACAACTCATCAGAAAGATTGGTCTGTAATTAGAGGGATTTTTGCAGTCTTTACCTGGCTTGGAAATGGGAATAATAATAGATAGCCTCCAAGAGTCAGGAAAAGTATGTTCTGTCCATATTCTGTTAAACAAATTCAAAAGATTACCAAGGGAATTGTCTGATGGAATTTTAATTCTGTTGTGGATAGCCTACAGCCAGTGGTGATATTCGGCGGGTTCGCACAGGTTCGGCCGAACCCGTTGTTAAAATTTTCAGTTTCCCGAACCTTGTTAAACACACGGAACATTTCTCAGTGGGTTTGTTTTTTTTAAAAAATATATTAAAATATGCGTATTATACTCTGTAATACTACTAAACTAGAGCCTTATACCCTGTTCGTACCGAGCATTTCAGTCTAGATTGTGAGGTCAGGGAGTATGTCTTGGTGCGATCTCTCTCTATTGTTTCAATCGAGGTTTAATCGCGATCGATTCAAGAGAGTTCTTGAAAGTAGATCCAGTGATAAGAGAGATCCCAGAATGCCACGCGCGCGAGATAATACAAGATGGCTGTCGAACACGTGTCGGGGCTATGGACAGCGAAAGAAAAAGCACAATGTATCTCGAGAGTTGATGACACGTGTATTGCCAGAAGCGCCATTTCGCGGTAAAGAAAAAAAAAAAGGTCGACAGCCCTGAAATATCAACGTTACCTGCTCTTCACCCATGGCTCGTTACGTTAACGGTACCTGCCCACTGATTGTTAGATATACGGTTGCAAGAAAAGGTATTTATTTCTATTCAAAACTTCCATTTCATTTGTCGGTGATTGTCAGAGAAAAATTTTCTGCTAGCGAACCCCTTGTTAAATATTTCGAATATCACCACTGCCTACAGCAGTATTCCCTGAGCGAGAGATCACTGTATATAGTTCTGTTCTGGTGAATGGCACATTGTATTCTTCATTAGATGAGGAATGGAAGTTTAAATTTTGTTTTTTTCTTTGGGCTTTATAAGCTTGAAAATTTCTTGTATACATTATATTGCTGGATGAAGAGGAAAATGTTTCACCTAACAAATCAAGAATACCCTGTATATCACTGATTATTGTGCCATTATTTTCCATCATGGATAGAGACCAAGCAGCATATTTACCATTAATTTTATGGATTTTATCCCAGACTGCTTTTGATCTAGTGGAAGATGTTATACTAGAAACATACTTCTGCCAAGAATCCCTTTGGCTTTGCCTCCTTATTTTTCTGGCATTTACCTTTGCTTTTTGAAATGCAATCAAATTGCTAGCAGTGGAGTATCTTCTGAAAATCCCTCATGCTTTCTTTTGTTGTTTGTATGCTGCCTCGCAATTCTGGTTCCATCATGGTTTCGGATGTTTTGGTTATCTGGTTGATGTTTCCTCCATTGTTTTTTCAGCTGCCTGAATGATACTGGTTCATTGATATCAGCAATATTGACCATTTCCTCAGAGATGTTAGCCATGCAGGAGAATGCAGGCCAATCAGCTGTCTCCACTTTCCAGAGTGATGGACGGGCTGTTTCACAGGTTTCTCTGCCTTGATATTTTAGAAATATTGGGAAGTGGTCATTAGAGAGTGGATTACATCCAACCTCCTATGTAAATGCTGAAAACAGATTTGGAGTTGCTAATGATAAATCTAAATGTTCTTGTTGGGGCATGGAAGTATGTCACTTCTCCAGTATTAAATAGATACAGTTGGTGATTGCCTATTAAGTCTTTTGATGGTTCAGCCTTGACGATTGATGTCATGACTGCCCCACATCGGATTGTAGCCATTGAAATCACTGAGTAGAAGGAATGGAGTTGGCAGCTGTTCAACGAAGGCATCCAATTCATCCTCATTGACTCTGACATCTGGGGCAAGTACATAGAACAAACTGTGACAGTTGCACCAATAGAAATTCTGACTGCCATAGCCTGCAGGTCTGTTGTTATTTGTACCGGTAAGGATGGGATGCAATTTGAAACCAGTATAGCCACACTTTCACTGGCATGGCTGTGGCTACCATCATCTTTGCGATAGAGATCAAATCCTTTTCTCAAGGTTTTAGATGTGTTTCCTGGAGTGCCACACAGAGATGGGCTAGATGATGTCAAGTGTTTAATGTCAGAGAAGTTGATGCGGAAACCAAGACAGTTCCACTGAATTATTTTATAATCCATTATGCGTTTGAGGCAGCATTCTTTGTGATGGTATCCCTCTTTAATTTCACTGGTGGTTTTTCTTTTGGAGGTGAGGTTGGTTGTGTCACCTCCTTATTAGTCTCTTCATCAGAGATGTCAGAGAACTCACTCATAGACTGAGCTCTGATTTCTTTGATGATTTAGAGAGGGTTACTTTTAATTTTTGTTTGTTAAGTGGGTTCTTGTTTGCCTTTTTAGAACCCACATTTCTTGTTATTACCTTTGTTTTAGGTAGGGGTGTTTTTGTCTTCTTACTCTCCTTTTCTGCTGTTTAGGTAGATGGTATCAGCAAACATTTAGCATGGCGAGTGAAAGATTCATTTGGAGAAACAAATATCTGTTTGAACCCCACATGTTTTTGTGGATTTCAAAACAGTAGCAAATGTCTTCTGTTTTACTGGTGCACTTGAAGTGACCATGCAACGTGCCTCCAGGTAAGGTATATTATTAACAGTTTTCATGCGCTGAATCTCTTTCTCTTTCTCTCTGCCATGCAGGGCATTTCCAGGAGTATGCAGGATGGGCATCTTTGCAGTTTATACAGCATGGAGTATTTCTACATTCAGTACTCTCATGATTGTCATTTCCACGCTGTGCACATGCAGTTTTTCCTCATCACAATGCTTGTGAATGTCCTAACTGCTGGCATTTGAAACAATGCAGTGGATTTGGAACATATGGGCGAACTAGACTGCACAAATATCTTGCTGTAATAAAAGATGGTAATGTCGGTTTGTTAAATGTCAGGATTAGATGTTTAGTTGGTGTCAACTTGCTATCTCAACGAATGGAAATGCATCAGACAGCAGTGACAGCTTGGTCTGAAAGGCCAATCTGGATATCTGATTCATCTTCAGACATCAGATCAATCTCAGATATCACACCATGTGATGAGTTTAGACTTCCATGTGGTATGACAGTGACTTTCATGTCTCCCAGGGTTTTTGTTGCCAAAAGTTTTGCTGACTGTTGAGGTGAGGTTGTTTCTAAAAGCAGATCCCCTGTCCTCAGTTTCTATATCTTTTTGACGTGCCCAATGGTTGATTCAAATAGTTTTTGGATCTGGAATGGAGAGCATTTTGATAATGGTTTCTCTCCAGTCGCATGTAGTATCAAGTAGGTTTCAGCACTGGAAATGCTGGTTGTGACTGGAGGTGGCTTGTCTGTGTGCGGACGCTTTGTATTTTTGGAGTATATAATTAAAAATAATTATTCAGCTCCTAGTGACCCCACCCACCATGGGATCCAACAAGGGGTGCCATCACACGGGAGATTCCCTTAGACTATCACATCAGGGTTTCCCAGGAGCTATACCCTCACAATGCAGTCAAGAAGAGCACATCTTGTCTGATGTGACAAAACTGTCAAGCAGGGATGTGTCCGCCCAGTCTGCATCAGTTGGTTGACTCCAGGCTGAGGTCAAGAATGACTTAACAATCAGCCAGTTGACTCAAATGGAGCCTGATTGGAGGCCCCTGTTTATCTGAAGCAGGGGCCATAGCAGTGTGTTGGGGATGTTATATTCTATCAACTACCAGGATCTCCCTTTCCAGCATACAGGCCACCACACATAGCAAACACATGAGTGGGCGTTCAGATCCCAGGAATGGCAAAGAAGAGTTACTGAACTATCTCTGGAATCACCACGGACAGGAACCCACATCGAGGGGCTTTTTTTTATTAGGATAAAATAAGATAAATTAAAAGCGTACTTGAATAAAATTAAATATTATAAAATTTTATATTATTAGTTTAAAAATACAGTGGATCCCCCTATAACACGGTAGATACGTTCCGTGTTATATGAATTCCATGTTGTATGAGTCACTTAAATACATGAGCCAATCACAGCCCAGCATGTGTGCAGTTTAAGGGCTATGGCTGTTTGAAAGGTTTTCTTCCATAAAATTAACTGATTCTAGACTAATTTGACTCAACATTTCCAAATCACGTGTAATTTTTTGGGAATAATCCATATAAACTATACTATAAACAAAAAATTGTAGGATTATTTACCAAGTATGCACCGTTCGACGATGCCGTTGCTTAAGCTTGTTTTCTTCGCAGAGCGGCTCATTGAACGGCAGGCACGTGTTTCCTGATAAGTTATTTTTCTGTGAAAAATTTGCTGAACTTTGGAGACATTATTAATATAAATATAATTTTTATGGCCGTTAAATAATAAATGGTTTTTTAGTAGGTCCGCTGCTTGTTTAAATTCAACAGTTTGTGCAATGTCCGCTATTGGTCCAAATTCCACCAATCCTTTCGCGACACGAGTCGGCGATGACGTTTTACCGTGTTATACGAGTCTCTTTTAGCGTGTTATACGAACACAATTGCAATTTTTTTGCTGTTTTATATGAATCCATGTTATAGGGGGGTCTACTGTATGTTAAAATATTTAAATATTAACTTATTGATTTTAAAATTAAGATTTTCAAAAAAATTATTAATATTTTAAAAAAGTAATTAAGAAATTAAGTTTATGGTTTAATTTTTGTGTTTTGAAATGCAATCATTTAAGCTATAAAAAGATATTCAAATAATTATGAAGATTTAATATTTATAATTCTTTTATCTAGATTTTATATGACAAAGTAGGCATATATGATTTCTAATTTAATGAAATGTAATTGTTTATTGTATACATAACATTTGTAAAAAAAATATATTTTAATATAGAACTTTAGAAAAAAAGGTTAAATATTAAATTGAAATACGTATTTTTATTGTAAATTTAAAAAATAGACAGACCAATTAATATATTTGTCTTTAAGAAATAATTATTTCAAATTAAAAAGTTATAAAATAATTGTATTATGATAATGACAAATATTACATTAATTATGTATAAAAATCTTTTTCAGGTCAGATCCTCATAATGCCAAGATTTTAGCTCGTTTAATTTCAGCTTATTCTCAGTTTGATCCCATTAAAGCAAAAGAGTATCCTTTATAATTTAGTTTATATTTTATTAATTGCTACAATTTTTTTTTTATACTTCTCAAAATTAGTTAATAATTTCTTAATGCTATAAACAGAGTTAGTCGTGAATTGCCATCATTGGGTGAGGTGTCTGATTCAGTTTCTGTTGACAATTTAGAGACAACCAGCTGGAGTATGGGTACAAAATATGTAAAAAAATCTGGTAAAAGTGAACCTTCACCAACAGTAAAGACAACTGCAGCAGAAGGTTTAGTTAAGAAGAAAAGGAAAAAGAAAAAAGGTTAATAAAATTCAAATTTTTTATGATAAATAATTATGGATTACATTTTATTTTTTTTTTTTAATTGCATATTTTAAGTAGAAACAAAAGTGATAGACAAAAGATTTCTATCATTCAATAGATAGTTTGTTTTTGAATTAAACTTCTGAAAGAAAATCATTTCTTGAAACAGTTTTTTTATGAAATGAATTAAGATTTCACTGATTGTCCCTATAAAGCTAAAAGCATATTTTATTGAATGCTGTTTATTTAAAAAAACAATAGTTGAACATTAGTTTTAGTATATTATTTGAGATAGATTAGCATTGAAAATAATGTAAAAATAAAAGAAATAATCTTCTATAAGTATTAGACGTTTATGGTGCGGTTTTTTGTATATATTGCTTAAGTATCAATTTCCCTTGAAAATTTTCTTTTTCTCAATAGATTAATTGATTTAACTTCACAGTTGAATAAAACCCAATAGTCTTTGTCTCTGATGAAATGCGGTACAGACGAAATAACTACGGTTAAACCAACTGTGAAGTTAAATCAATTAATCTATTGAGAAAAAGAAAATTTTCAAGGGCAAAAGAAATAATGATAAAATACAAGAATTTTTATTATTGTTTGTGTGTGTTTTTTAAGTAAATTATTTCCAACATTAAGAATATTATTTTTGAAGTACATACATATTTGATGGAATTTAAAAACTTTATTTAATACATTAGTATTGAAATGGTTATAGGAGAAAATTAACAGTGATTGATTACATGTAGCTTTTTATTGTTGCATTATAATTATTCTGTTATAATATAAAAACAATTACAATATTTTTGTATTTAGAATATAGAAACACTTCAAGATTTTTAATATTGTTGCAACAATAAATAAATTATTTTAGTTTTATGGAATAATAAAAATTTTCACAAGATTTGCAGACAATTTTATTTTACTTTCTTTTTTTGATTTTTATTAGGAAAATTACCAAAATCATATGACCCAAATGTTGATCCGGATCCAGAACGGTGGCTTCCAAAACGGGAACGGACGGCATTCAAACGCCGCAAAGACAGGAGGGGAGGAGGTGTTGGTAAGTTTTTCTTAAATATAAATAAATGCTGTTATTGAATTAGTATTGATTTTTTACATCCACTTTTTAACAAATTATAGGTAAAGGTACTCAGGGAACTGTTACTGGAAGTGGTGATATGTAAGAAATTCCAACTTGAAACAAAATCTATATATTATTTTAACATTAGTAATTTTTAAAAAATGTTCTTTTTCAGGGATCTTTCCAAACCTGTGGTTACAACACGTACTACCACCACTACTACAACAACACCTACTGTACCAGTTTCACCTAATCCTCATGGACCACGCCAACAAAGACCACAACCTGTTCAGAAGAAAAAGAAGAAAAAAGGTCGTTGGTAAGAAGAAAACAAATCAAATATATCTTGAAGTGTAAAATCCATTGTTCTATTAAAATAATTTTTAATGCAAAAGTTCCCATTCTATGATCTATGGCTTAACTTCATTTAGCTTCCAACAGTCTGTGAATAACAAATATTAATATTTAATAGATGAAAAAGATTTTCTTTTTTTTTTTTTTGGTTTGTAAAAGGATTTAACATTTGTAACAAACAAATCTTTATATGATGATAATAAACAAATTGTTTAATAAATGAGTTCTTATTCAAAGAATTCATTGTATTATATTATACAGGGTTTGTCCAATAAGTATCCAGACTAAATTTTTTCCTGTTAATGGGAAGGGATGGAGGATGATTTCTATGGGCAGGTTTGGTGTTGGGGGTTGTCACGTAAGGGGCCGTCCATAAATTACATAAGGGCGATTTTGGCCATTCTAGACCCCACCAACCCCTGTGTAAGAAACTGTAATATTTTCTTTGATCCCCCCTCCTCTTCCCTATCTTATGTAATATTTAGGCATGATTTTATAGAAAGATTTTAACAAAAAAAATTTTTTTATGAAACCCTAAAACCTTAGGTCCAAAATATATAATTATTAATTAGTTAATTAATATGTACTTGCACTATTATTTATAAAAGACTATGTGAACAAATTTAAAAATATAAAAATTTAATAAATTCAAATGAACAATTTATTTTAAGAACTTTATTTTTTAATTATTAACAATCTTTTTATTATTATTATTATCATTAATCAACAACATAATATTCATTTTTACATTAATTTAATTTTCACAAAAGGACGGAAAAAACTTTGACAGATCGACTAGCATGTGTAAACAGAAACATCATACAAAATAAAACAAAAGAGAATAGAGAGAAACCACATTCTGTTGTTATATTGATTACATCTTGGCCAAGAAAATAAACTAAATGCTGCTAAAATGTGCTAGGTGCACCTGGGGACTAAATCATAAAGCTTGTAAAACTCTATATAACGGGGCAATACAACCAATGCTACTTTATGCGGCCTGTAGCTGGGATCATGTAACTAGTAAAAATTCAGTAGCGAGTAAATTACTCTCTTTTCAAAAACAGTTTGAAAATTTCAAAGTGCTGCAGAACTGTTTCTACTAATGCCACTCTGATACTAGCTATACATCCACAAGAGCCGAATTATCGGGCTAGAGTTGGCTATAATAAATAAATAATTAATAAGACAATTTGGCACTAGAGCTTGGCGTTAGGCGCCATCTCTTACTAAACTTAATAATTATAATTAAATAAATAAATATTTTAATAATTTGGAACTGGAGGAAAAGAAATCGGCCCGAAGCGGGACTCGAACCCGCAACTTCTGCTATCCGTGCAGACACGTTACCAGTTACGCTACCCGGACCTTCAGTCCGATCGCCTCCTCCACTGAAGGTCCGAGTAGCGTAACTGGTAACGTGTCTGCACGGATAGCAGAAGTTGCGGGTTCGAGTCCCGCTTCGGGCCGATTTCTTTTCCTCCAGTTCCAAATTATTAAAATTATTTATTTGATTTAATTATAATTATTAAGTTTAGTAAGAGATGGTGCCTAATGCCAAGCTCTAGTGCCAAATTGTCTTATTAATTATTTATTTATTATAGCCAACTCTAGCCCGATAATTTGGCTCTTGTGGATGTATAGCTTTGTAACGGGTTAGTCGTTATTTATTTATATCTGATACTAGCAGAGCTTCTTCCTTTGCCACTATGTATTGGAGAAAAGGTTCTAAACTACTACATCAGAACTACAAACATCAAGGCTCAACAATGGTCTCTACTCCTATCTATGGCTGTTCATATGCTACCATATTGCAATTACCCTATTTCTGATCATCACCCTGTACACAAGGTTATCCCCAGGGTACATTTGGTGTCATCTGCTTCCTCCATGGATAACCATGCAGACATTAATATCTACACAGATAGGTCCAAAAGCCCCCTTCATGTCAGCTCAAGTATCTGTATCTTTCTCCAAACTGACATATTTTGCCCAAAATATGTTAGAAGATACAGATACCCCTCACACACCTCTGTCTATCAAGCTGAAGATGCTGTCTACCAAGCTGTTCAGTGGATCATTTCACTACCAAACAAAACTTGGTCTATCAACATTTACAGTGATTCTCAGTCTGTCCTAAAAGCTCTATTAAATCCCAATTACAATAGTAATAAAATCACATATATCCAGCACCATATTAAAAAATCTTGTAAATAAGATAACTTTTATATTTGTTCCTGGCCATACTGGCATACTAGGAAATGAAAAAGCTGACTTTGAGGCTAAGTCAGCTGAAAAGGACTACACTCACATCCCTCTCTCATGTAACAGCCTTAAAAATTATATTCATGACAACGCTATGCAAAAGTGGAATCAACAATGGTTGAGCAGTAAAACTGGTAGAATAACAAGACTTTATTTTCCTAGTGTTGAATACAGGTTCTCGTCACCATTTAGAGATTTAACTTTTGCTACTGCTCAACTTCTTACTGAGCATAGTAATTTTAAAAGCTATCTGGCAATGTATAACCAGGCAGAAATTGCCTCTTGCTTTTGCTCTACAGAAAACCTAGACACCGTCAACCATATGATCTATCATTGTTCAATTTACGATCAAGATAGACATATTCTGAAATTAGAAATCTTGGTTTCAGGAGGCCATGTCCACTTGATAAGCTTGTTCAGAAGCCACTGTTTGATGCTTTTTACAATTATGTTCAAAATATATGGGAAAAAAAGACTATAATTTCTAAAATTTCTAGTTTTACATTTTAGTTTTCACTAAAAGCCAAATACTAATTTTATGTTTACTTTGTATTTTGTATTTTGGTTTACGTATTCTTAGTGTTATACACCCGTAGGAGTGGTTCACTTATTCTAATAAAAAAAAAAAAAACGTGAGAGAAACCACCACACGGTCTTTTTCCATGATAAAAACTGTGTAGAGTGTGAGTCTGCTAGCATTATTATTCTATCACGTCACACGAGATGGTATTAGTACAACGAGCATTCTTAATAGAAACCGCCAAATTCAAAATTCCACCACTCAATGAGATTAAAAAATGAGAATATTACATAAGACGAGATTTATTACCCCCACCCCTGAGTAAGAAATTGTAAGAAATCCTTGACCCCCACCCATCCCAAAATACGTTACATAATTTATGGACAGCCC
This sequence comes from Centruroides vittatus, assembly GCF_030686945.1. NCBI lineage: Eukaryota > Metazoa > Arthropoda > Arachnida > Scorpiones > Buthidae > Centruroides > Centruroides vittatus. The sequence continues at coordinate 4,781,794 of NW_027122456.1, forward strand.
TAAGCTACAAGACCCAACTCAGTTGTCTCCAAGCCTTTGGAGTGTGTAGATTGTACCCAAACTGAAAGTGTGTTTAGTACTCACATCGAGAGTTAAGATGCAGCAAACCATCAAGTAGCATTTTGCCATCAAATTTTTCACTTAATTGAACAAATCCGCTACTGAGACTTTGGATATGATCCGTGAAGCTTACAAGGACAAAGCCATGTCCAGAATGCATGTTTTCGAGTGGCATAAAAAATTCAAAGATGGCCGGTAGACATTGAAGATGAACTGTTGGTTTGGGTTGCTGTCAGTTGTCCATGCTGGACATCCAACAGCAACCCAAACCAATGAAACCGAAAATGTGGCCAAAGTGCAAGAACTTTTTAGGATTAGGGTCCACTGCGTCTGGAAGGAGATCACTGAAAGCTGGATGCTCCATCACGACAATGCACTCAGTCACATGTCACTAATTGTGTGGGAAGCACTGGCCAAACACAATGTGTCAACGCTGCCTGTAGGGCGATTGACATCCTACAGTCCAGATGTGGCTCCTTCTAACGTATTTTTGTTCTTTCATATCAAAGGAGCCTGAAAAGACAACGTTTCAGGGTGATTGAGGCGATCCAAGCAGCTTTGACAGGATGCCTGAATAGCCTTGCGGTTGCCGCCCTCGAGGAAGTGTATGAAGACTGGAAAAAGTGTTGGCAGTGGTATAATGATGCAGGAGGGTCATATTTTGAAGATTATTAGCTCACTGTACATATATCTTCAATAAATTTTTTTTAATGACTTTAGTCCGGATACTTACTGGACAAACCCCGTATATATATTCATTCATACCATATAAAAACAAAGTGCCCAGATTTGCCAGTATAATTGTTTCCTATGATAAACTTTCAAAGAAGAAATAAAAGAAACTTGATTGATTGGTACCAGATATATTTTATATTAATTTAATAATCTGTAACAGAAAAAGTTTTAGTTGTTAAAATTATTAAAATGTGAAGAAAAATTTTTGTATATTGAACAAAATATTTAATGCTTGGACTGTAGCTAACCAATGAATGGAAATATTCAGATATTATTTTAGAAGCACCAGTTTAAATTGTGCACTTTGGATATATTTAATTCTTAGTATATTTTCAATCATAATAATAAATCAAAATTTGTCCATACAATTTCCATCAAATTATATTTTTATGTTGCATTTGGAGAATTTGAAAACAAACTGAAATAAATTATTTGAAGTTACATATACTGAAATGATTCTAAAGGATTGTTCAAAAACTACATAACTCAATATTTTGAAATTTTGACTCCCCTCTTGGTGACTCTGTGGCCAGACAAGAGACCCATACCTCAATCTGGTAGTCTTAAGAAAGCTGAATTCCCAAATACTTTTATTTCATCAAGTGGAAAAATAGCAAAAACGTTTTTGCAACTCACCTTATCAAACATAAAAACAGATTAATTAAAAATAATAATTGAAGACAAATGGATGAAGGTATAATGTATCTGTCTTTCACATACCATCTTCAAATCTCTCTGAAATTAAACAACTGTAATACACTGAGACAATATTTCATTTACATAATAAAGACTTGAACATCAATTTATTCAAAACTGATTATGTAATATAACACCATCTGTTCATATCTTCAATAGTAACTGTTTGAAGTTCATAGTTAAAGGATTTTCCAAATCATCTTTCCTGTTTAAATGTTGCCAGTTCTTTTAACTTAGAATTTACATTACATTATTGTAATTGTTCAGGCTATCCTACATAAAACAGAAAATACAGGATATTGCAGAAATATTTGGCCAAACTCAGCTTATAGAGAGGAAGAATTCAAATAAAAAAACAGGAACCATTTTTTAATTTGAAGCTTAATTATTGAGTTATTAAGTATCAAAATGTGATATCATTTTTAAATCTAATAATGTAATGTGTCAGTAATTAAATTTGTTTAGTAATCACTACTATATTAAACAGATCATTTTTTAATTAATTTCTTTTGGTTTAATTTAATTAATCCACCCAAGAATAATACCTTTGCAACTGTTCATCAGTAAATTCAAGAAGTGAGACACTTAAGAGTCACCATCAATAGAGGAAGAACAAGAACCATACAAATACCTAGTAGAATTGCTGAAGATCCTAGTACAAGAAAAATAGGTAGAACAATAGGCACTACTCATTTGAATGTATAGCATATTCTTTGTGAATACCAATTGTATTTATTACCATTTACAAGGGGCCTTTGAGAGGAAACTGGAAATTTTTTTTTTCTCTGACCTGGAGAAAACTTAGGGGACATAGTGATTCCTACTTCTATAAAATTTTTGTAGGGATAGGGTAGGAGGTAATAAAATTATGGGAGTAGGGGCATGGGTATCTGCAGAGGGAAGAAATGAGGCAATGTCTTCCCCTGGGAGTAAAAATTCCACAAATTAATGTAAAAGTAATGAGATATTGGACATGGACAATTATGGTTGCTTTTTGGACATGAACATAGGTTTGGACCCAAACTCAGACATTTGATTGTGTTTTCTTTTTCATTCTTTCCATCCTGTGAACGCTAAGGAGACCATTTTATCAAACCAACAAATGTCCATCGTGCATTTGGCCAGACCCATAATGGGGTTTGTGTGTTCTAGATATGTTGGGACCCATTGTGGCAGACCACCCTTGAAAGATTGTGGAATTTTTTCAAACATTCGGATTAGATCCTAGATTGACGCCTTTAACCGCCTTGGACATCAGACCATCGAACTTATAGTATTGTCATTAATGTTTAAAAGAAATAATGTAAAAAAGAATTGGAAGATGGAGTAAAATGATTTCCTGTTTTTTATGAATTTCACTGTTCATTATAGAAAATAAAATTTACGCCACAAATATTTAGCTTCTATTTATCACTAAATAGAATTTTTTTTCTAATGCTAACCACAAAATTCGGCGACAAGTTTCTTAACTTCCCGACAACGTTTGGTGGTGCCATCTGTTATCCTATTTTATTAAAAAATTTTTATATTTTTAACTATTATAAAATGGTAAATAGCTTAATTTTGAGGGTATGGGTGGGTTTTATAAAAATAATCGTAAATGCTAATAACGAGTAAGATCATAATTAAGTCCGACCGTACACGACTCCTTTATCTCCTTATACCCTCGAACTTTAATCACCAAAATTTAATAGTATCAATCCCCTAATACAGTGGTCCCCAACCCTATGCCCGCGGGCACCATAGCGCCCGCCGATCGTTTTACGTGTGCCCGCCGCTGTGCGACCACGATAAAAATAAAAATATTTCGGTTTTCAATAAAATGCTATGTAAAAGTTTTTTCGTTTTTAATGATTAACCACTCAAAAGTAGAAATGGCGTCCAACACAGATAAAAGCACAAAGCGAAATGCGACCGATCTCTTTTTCCCCTCCGCCAAATCTTCACCAACCAAATTTCCCATACCTGAAATGAAATAAACCGGTCCGTTCTGAATATCATAAAATCAAAGTACAGATCACGACTTACAGATGAACACCTTGACGATTGCTTACGAGCAGGAATATCATCATACTCTCCTAATTACGAAGCAATGGCCAATGAAATGCAATGCCAAAAATCACATTTACTTTCAGATTTATATTTTTTATAAAGAATTTTTATACTCTGTAGATTTTGTATGCATTGTTTAGTAATTACTTGTTTTGTAAAAATTATTGTTAATAGTCTTGTGTATGTTTTATTACATTTTTGGAATTAAATGTTTTCTGTACATTATGTGTATGTATTATTAACTATGTCCAAGTATAAATTCACCTTGAAAAAATAAATGGTGCCCGCCGTCCGGCCGGTATTCTAGAATGTGCTCTTAGGTACAAAAAGGTTGGGAACCCCTGCCCTAATAAACAAACTTTCCTGCAAAATTTCAGAATTTTCGGCAAAAAGCACAGAAGTTAATAAGCTTCAAAGAGGGTGAACAAAATCGTGCCCCCCCACACACATACACTAACATCCATACGTACAGAAAAATCCGATTTTTTTGCATTTCAAGGTGTCCTGAGTCCAAAAATGTAAAAATCTGCGAGATCATTTTTTGACCATTGCCGTACTTTCCTTCTGTTATATATGTTACCGGCCAAACCCGATTTCAGATCAAACTAGTTTGTCCTAGGACGAACTGATTTAGAATTATTATTCAAGTAAAATGGTTAAAATAAAATTAAAAGGCAATCAATTAGATGAGCAATATTTATTCAGACAGTCTATTTAATTATAAAAAAACGAGGTTTTTTTAACTCTTTCCACCCTGTGGGCACTAAGAGGGCCTCTTTTAGAAGGCCCATTATGGGTTCGGCCAGGCCCACAATGGGGCGACCGGGTGGTGAGGGACGGGGCTCGTCATATCCGAACGGACCACCCCCGAAAAATTCCTGGGGATTATTCGACCCGTTCGGATTCGATCCCGGGTCCCCCAGAGCGGTAGGCTGTTACCTTGACCGCTCGGCCATCCGGCCGTCAAAAAACGAGGTTAATGTTACCCTAAGTATCGAAAGTGGCGGCTCGTCTCCGATTCCAGCAATCAGAAGACAGGGAACAGTGGGGACGCACGTTCTAACCTAACCTATTCTAATAAATTACCATAATTATTAGAATAGGTTAGGTTAGGTTAGGAACGTGTGTCTCCACCGAAAAATTCCTAGGGATTTTTCGACCCGTCCGGATTCGATCCAGGTTCCCCAGAGCGGTAGGCTCCCATCTTGTAGGCACTGAAAAAGTCGGCGAAACTAGAGTTGGCACTTCAGTTAATTCATTTTTACGTCTGTGGCTATTGTTGGCACCTTTTCAAAATTGCTGACCCGGACGGAAGGTCAGGTTTGTTCGAACAGAAGTCCCTAACGCATGCGTAATGCTCTTTTACCATGCGAAGAATAACGTGCAAGCCAGTTTTAAACCAATTAGGCACTTGGCTAGAAGCAACATAAATTAAGAAATTAAATAACTTAGCTTTAATCATACCATTTGTCTTGGTTCCAAGAGTGATCACCTTAAGCAGGTCCTACTGTATTTGTATTTTCATATAAAATTTCAAATTATATGTCTGCAAAGACTTCAACTAAGTATGAGTTTATTTAACATTAATTAAATATCTGATCAAAAATATGCTTTTTCCGAAATTCGTTAAAATTTTATTTTAAAAAATTCGTTTATTTTTACTTAAAATTTATTACTTTAAATAAATAAATTATTAATTCTCGCTGTATTCATTAGCATTAAGATAATTAAAGGAACAGGATTAACTATATACAGGGTTCCTACTCAAATTTTTGTTTTAAATTCCATGACATTCCCCGACTAACGTTGTACAAATTCTCCGAGACTGTACATCACATTGATAAAATAAAACAGCATACGACTTACTATGCAAACATGCTATTGCTTCTTTGACTTTTTAGTCAGTTATTTTTTCTAATTAACAGTTACATAATTTATATATTTGTTGAATGATTAAAATTGAATATAAAATGTTTTATTAAATTAATCCACAACCATAAATCTATGTGGCTTTGAAAAAAAATAAAAAGCCATTGTTTATTGATCCACGTACAAAAGTATATATTTATTGAATTTATCTCTTAAGAAATTTCCTGAACTTTATAAAATATTAATAAACTGGGTAGAAAGATCAGAAATTGTTTTTATAACAAAATCACATAACAGATGGTGCCACACACGATTCTATTTATTATATCGTATTAAAGACACAAAAGTTATTTTCTAAATAAAATTTCACGACAGCCGAGAAAGTTGCGCAACTCGTTGCCGGGATTTTTGACTATAAAAAGAAAATTAAATCGTTCGTTTCGAGCAGTAGGCCCATCACTTTTCTCCATTTCCATACAAGAACAACTATAATATTTTGATTCCTTGGTGTAGAATACGTACACGATATTTTCTTTGTGGCAGGTAAACTCATAAAATTCGCTTATTTAATACATGTCACTTTAATTAACGTTTACGTAACTAACCTATAACACGCATATTTCATAAATTTCTTAAATTTTTTCAAATTGTAGCCCAATTTAAATAAACAAAGAGGTGCGCACCAACGTTGTTAATTTAAATAAATTTTTATATACACATATTCATATACTAAATGAGAAATATTTCATTTTAGTTTGCAGCTTCTATTTCATGGCGGCGCAGAAAGGAGCCTATTATCAACGGGGAGGTTTGATTTGAATAAAATTAAAATTAATATATATCAAATATTTTAATGGATTTTTTTACCCCCTGTCAATTATATGAAACTATCGATAGTACGCTCTCATGGGTTGGTTTGGGTTTTGAATTTACTCATCAGCATTGATAGAGGCGGTCAAATATGTGTAGCACGCAGGTGGCTAACAGTCCAAAACATGTCCTGGTGGCGTCGACAAAAAAAAGAATTCTTCTTGCAGGTCAACATCGCCTCCCACATATTGTAGTATTTTCCATTATCAGAAATTTCTTCAACAACAGCTACCGTGAGAAACGAAATTCATTCCACATTAAATAAATGTTCTAAAAACTGAAACACGAGAAATAATTTCCTCGGGCCACAAAGTATTAATTAATATACAAATATAATACATACGTATGTGTATATAATAATTTATTTAAATATGAATAATTAAATTAATAACGTTAGTGAGCATCACTTTGTTTATTTAGATTAAGCTGCAATTTAAAAAATTGTGAACCTAAAATTTCGCACTGTCGTCCGTCGGTTAGTCTGTCCTTCTATAAAAAGATTATTCATGCTAATGTGTAAAATTCTGTTTAATCCATGCAAGATGTGTAATTACCAGAGCCCCTTCGGCCGCCAATTTAAAGTCTTTTAATCTTTAAAATTGGCGTTTCCACTTCCCGGGACGAGGACCCAGGGGTTGGATTTGTGGGAAGCGAGTGTTCGGGTTGTTTCATTGTTTGGAATTACACAGAACGAGGCGCTTGGCGTATAAGTGCGTGAGTGCGAGAATTCGAGTAAAGGTTAAACGGTGTATATCTTCGTGTACAGTGATGTTATGTCCGTGCGCGCGCGCGTGTGTGTGTGTAATCGAAGAACATCTTCAGCATGTCTTTAATAAACAGAAAAACAGTAAATTACAATACGAGAATAAGATGTGTTAAAAAATGAAACGAAAGAGTTCTTACCGTCGGAGATTTCGGAAAATATGCACTTGTCCACTTGGTCCTCTTGGTGGTAAAGTTGGGGAGGGAGATTCTTCTCCCTCCCAAATGTTCCTAGAAAACACAAAGGGAGTGAGAAAACGAGAAGTTCATTCATTTATTACCTAAGGTTAATATTATTACCTTTATCAGACAATCTTTCTTCCCAAACAGTGTTATGAGAAGAGCGAAAAACCTGACCTGGCCTAGCCTAGCCTAATCTAACCTACCCTAACCGGAAGCTCAATCCTCATAACAGCTGTTTCGGAAGAAAGGTCGGCCGAATGTCGCGTCCGGTGAGTAGAAATGTCACGTCCGGGTGGTCACAATCGGGAGTCAAATCCGTTGTTGTCGGACTTGTTCTCCCGAATGTCAAATTAAATTAAATTAATAACGTTAGTGAGCATCACTTTGTTTATTTAGATTAAGCTGCAATTTAAAAAATTGTAAACCTAAAATTTCGCACTGTAAAATTTTATCCCGGATTCGCATTTACTTGGAATGTTCCACGGACTTGTTCGGGAGACAAGTCCGTGGGTCACGACCGAGTAAAAGACTCACGTCCGGGAAAAGGTGTCGAGTCCGGTAAGAAAGTCGCATCTGGGTGAAGAAGAGGAAATCGAAGAGGATCACCGCCTAGGCCAAGGGAACCACAGCCGTCCGCAGCAACGAAACCACGGACAGCGCGGTCCCTCAACTTTGGCGGCTCTCTCCTCCGATTCCTTCCCGTTCTGACTTCGGAAAGGCGGTGGCGTCGCCGTCGCGGACGAACGGGTAGAACGCGACCAAGCAGAAAATGTCAACTCGGACGAGCTGTCATTTTCTACATCCGAGGAACCCCCTCCCTCCGGCGCCACCGTCTGCCTCCGCCGGAACCTCCTCCAAAGCCGCACCAACGTCGTCATCCTGTAAAAAAAGAAAGTTTGCAATTAGTCCGGTGAAAACAAAAGCTTAAATTAATGCTTAAATTCTTCCGAGAAGAGCAAAATGCTGACCGCAGCTGCCTTTTTAAATCTAAAAGATTCGAATCCGAAGCGCAAACGGCCGACCATCAAATGATGTGCCGAGATGTCTTCTGGGACCGATCCTTCAAGTAATATTAAATAAATTCTTATGTCTAAAGTCAATATGGACTAAGACTTACCTGAAAAATCTTTAATCTTCTCTGCAAAAGTCCTCAAACCGCAAAAAACAGCACGCAATCGAAGAGCACAACAAAAGCACGTCCGACCACAACAAGAAACACAGTCGAACTGCGAATCGTCATGAGTGACGAATTTCGAACAAACGTTAAAAGATGCGTCAACAATGTTCGAATTACGTAAAAATTCGAATTAAAAAAAATCAATTTTATTTTTTTAAAATTAATTTATAATTTTTTTTCTTTTTAAATTTTGCATCAACCATTTTTTTGTGTTTGGAACTTGATAAATAAATTATCTTTTGCATTTACATGGTGCAGAATGGCCACCGTGGAGAGGTGAAAGACGATCTTCTGAAATTTTACGTCTCGAGGCTTGACCATCTCCGAAAATCGCCCGAAATTCGTTTGAATACGTTGATAAATATCTTTTTAGGCCGAAAAAGATATTAATCGGATGAAACCAATCAAATTCTTAGGATTTCGATTTATTTCGCCCAATATTATTTCGCTTTACGCAAAGATTCATCGGTCGCCGTCGGGGTTGCGGGTTTCGCGTATTAATGCAACGTCAAACTGGATAAAGTTAATATTAAAAATACCGAAAAACCTTTATAATAAACGAAATGAACGAAAATGAAGTCCTAGACAACGGTTAAACCATTTTGACGAATAAAATGCTTTATTAAAGAGCTGAGAAGCAAAAAGAAATAAAGATAAAATTCTACAGGTTGTGCCACCACTCGGCCTTCGCGCCGTCGTATTAAGAATATATCAAGACTGTGCATCAGAGGCGGGGCGGCTTTCCCCAAGGTCCTAGAATATATTCTAGGACCTTGGGCCCTCCCCGGGTGCTACCCGTGCAGGGGTGACACCCGGTAGGCCTGTACCTAAAAAAAAAAAAAAAAAAGTCAACGGCTCTCCTCACATGACAGTTTCTTCGCTATGAGGAGACGCCACGAGGGCTCGTACCAGCTGAAAATCTTACTATGACTTATTCTATAAATCTAAACTCATAAACTCATACGTCGCGACATCGCATATTCATTATATCGTGCAAGTTGCTCGAGTGTGAAAATATTACAATTCAATAGTGTTTTATAAAAGAGTTAAAAAGGGTGACAGCACGATATCCGCACCGGGTGTCACCCATGCTAGCTACGCCACTGCTGTGCATTATCTTTTCCGTCTCTCTTGAGGCGAAAAAACTGCCGAAACGGTTATATTTAACGAATACGAGTTTGCAATTTGGGCCGAACTCTTGATAAACATGAAAACGGGGCATTAGTGAGGTTGAGGCCGAAGTTTTAAACGCGAATACGTGTACTGTACGTCGGACGTTCAGAGCCGCTTTTCTGTAAGCCTAGAAGTTTGACAATGTTTGAAAGTCAGTGGAATCGTAGTCGACATTCCAAACGTCATTGTCAAACTTCTAGGCTTACAGAAAAGCGGCGCTGAACGTCCGACGTACACGTATTCGCGTTTAAAACTTCGGTCTCAACCTCGCTATTATCTTAATGCCCGCAGGGCAGATGGAGCTTTTTAAAAATGTTTACATTCGGAGATAATAGAATTGAATAGATCAATTACACGAGTTAGAAATATATTTTAATATAATTAATAATTATTTGAAGAAATTATATAGATTATAAGACTTTCTAATTCAGATTCTAGAAAAAGTTTAAAATGTCATTTATTCAAAAAAACAGGTGGCGCTATTTTATTACCATTTAGCGGGATTTCTTGAAAAGGGAAAACAATGTTCAACAGTAAGGTTGGTTGTCAGTTTTATTATTCGCTGTGTAAACCATATTTGATATAAAACTAACTTCACATATAACTCACAATACTATAACATTAGTATCTTTGTTAACGGTTAATTACAATGTTATAATTGTAACTTTAAGAACAGTGAGAAAAATTAATGAAAGGGTTTATTATAAAAAACAACGGTTAAATTCTACCTAGGTAGTCCCAATAGCGGAGCTTCTGTTAGGTTAGATTAACTATATTTTTAGTAGACTTTTTTTTTTGTTTTCAAGAACTACCGTGATTCAATAGTGACGTTGAACATTCGGCGCTCCCCTCCGGGAGGAGTCCGTCGTGACTACGAACAGTCGGAAGTGACTACCCTAGGTAGACTTTGACCAAAACAACTGTTCCTTTTAATCTCAAAAGATTATAGAATAAATTTATTGACTCTGTAAAATATATAACCGCTCACAAACATTGACCTAATAGCTGTAAATAGTATGAAACCTGACAGTTTTGCCTATGCTAGCTATATCAATACATTTGACCCCCAGATTTGCTTGAGATTAACATTCATTACTAGTGTTGCCACCCATCCAGTTTTTAATTCATTGTCCAGGTTAACTATTAATCTGGGATTTTGTAGCAACCTGTTGAATTTTTTTTTTTTTTTTTTTGCTTCTCAGCTTTTTAAAGCTAAAGCTAAGTTATTTCATTTCTTAATTTAAGTTGCTCCTACACAAGTCCCTAACTGGTTTAGAACTGCCGTGCACATTATTCTTTGCATGGTAAAATAACATTGTGATGCATCGTGGACTTCTGTTTGAACAAACCTGACCTGCTGTCCAGGTCAGCACTTTTGAAAAGGTGGCAACACTATTCATTACACAAATATCTAATAAATTCAAAGATAAAATAATTGTTTGTAAAAACACAAATACAATTTCCTAAACAAAAATTGTATTTGTGTTTTTTCAACTGTAATTTTTATCTGGATACTCAAATGTACCGAAAATACTTTCGGAAAATATAAATGCGTACATAACTTTGTGTAAACATGAAAAAATTGATACCAGTTGCTGTGTACATTAGGACAGTGTTTCTCAAACTTTTTGGACACGACCCCCGATCTGCACTTAAAAATTTCAAAGGACCCCCGAAGAATGAGTATGTGTCGAAAAACATCCCGGAGGGAGGGGGTTAAGCTCGTATTTAAATATTTATATTCTTTTTATTATTTATATGTGCCATTTATTTAAGTAAAAATTATTTTATATAGCTTTTATTTCTATTATTTCTAAACATGAATCCATAGTAAATTTATAAAATATTTGAAAAAATTTGATCTAGAATCAATTTTTCAGTGACCCCCCCCAAATATTTTTCATGACCCCCACTTTGAGAATCACTGCATTAAGAGATTTTTAAAAAAATTTTTAATCTTTTTTGGTTGTGGTGTATGATCTTAATAGGTTGCAAGCAGCATTAAAGAGAGATTTAATTATATTTAAAACAATGTTTTCTATTCTAATCTTTTGTTTGGGAAATAGTTTTGATTTGGTTTAAATTTTGCCTTTTTCATTTGTCAGAAAGGAATAGTTGCATGTATACTATTAATATAACATAATTCTTAACAATGTAAAATATATAGATTTATAAGACAATAGTAAATATTTTTAAAGACTATAAAATGTTGATTGAATACACTGTTATGTACTGTCAAAAGTGCTCATACTTCTTAATTAAACATATTTACTTGTAATGCCAATAGGTGGTTTTTGTTTTTCATTTATACACTAGACTATTCAAATTACTTAATAATAATAATTATTTTTATTATTAAATAAAAGAACATTATATTACTAATATTAAATAAAACATTATATTATTTTAATTTTATTAATATAAGTAAATAATATTAAATTTATTATTGAATGCTTTGTCAAGCATGCAGTTTATAATTTTGAATTGATGAAAGAAGACTGATGTATGAATGTAAAATTCTCTTCCCTATTGGTTTTCAGAACAGATTGTTATTGTACGTCATATTCTTCATATATCTATTTTTATATTTTATTCTTTTTTGATCAACAACCCTTTGTTTAGTGACAGTGAGATGAGGATATTGTTGTGTGAATCTATGGTGTAGTTGTTGTCTGTATGCTGTCATGTTTGTTTTGAGTTTTATGATGGTATAGTATGGATTATAAACTTGTTCATTTCCATTGCCCATTTCATGAATTGTCAAAGAAACACCAAGGCTAGGCTGGTTCCTCACATCTGTTGAGGGCTCTGTAGCCATGCTTGAGCTGGTGCTGCTTTTCCCACCAGTAATCAAAGGAGACTGTGGCATATTTTTCAAACGTGAGCCTCTGCCTAACCCAGGAGATGTCTGAGCCAGTATCAAACTTAGATCTGGTTACTATCATGATAAATATCTCCACAGAATGTGGGTGTGGTCACTCATAGTTTCATTTCTCCCCATAGACCAGTGTTTCTCAACAGAGGCGATATCGCCCGCATGTGGGCGATTTTCCATGTTGGGGGCAATTAGTAATAATTTATATTTTGGGGGCAAAAAAACAATTTTTTGGGCAATATAGTAAAACATTATATTAAGAATAATTAGATATTTTATTTGTTATATCGTACAATAATTATACAAATAACATTATACTAGTCACTAGTCTATTCAATGCAATATGAATTTGAGGGCTGAGGCTAATGCCCAACAAAATTTTTTCGAAGTGAAGGGGGCGATACTATGTAGCGGTTTTATTGAAGGGAGCGACAATTCATTAGAGGTTGAGAAACACTGCCATAGACCTTACTGGCATGGATGTCCCTACCAGGAGCTTGTGCTCCAGTCTGCATTGCCCTATGGATCAGTAAAATTACTGGACTCTCCCACCATGACCAGGTGGTGACCATGGGAGAGTTATTATTATTATTATGTGTTGGGTTAAGTGAGATATACTCGGTTAACACCGGTGGCTGTGTACTATGCCGGACCAAAGTCAAGGCATAGTAACCAAAACAGAAATTAAAGAAGTGTATCAGTGTGTGTGTCTGTATTCAAGAATTTTCTCACAATATGACATGTATTCAATATAGTGGCCTTCTGTAGTGTGATGTATGAGTTTCTATTCAATTGTAATGTGCCCAGGCTTTTGTGTAGTGTGTGTGGTATGACACCTGTAGAGGAGAGAACAACAGGTACAATAAGCACCCTATCTATCCTCCACAGATGCCTTATTTCCTGAGCGAGTTCTGTGTACTTGCTAATTTTTTCAGTGCATGCATTTTGTATATTGTGAGTGTTTGGAATGGATATGTCTATAATGTATGTGATTTTATTGTGTTTGTCAATGAGTGTGATGTCTGGTCTGTTGTGGTAAATTGTTTTATCTGTGATTATGGCTCTGTCGTAGTACATTTTGTGCGTGTTGTTTTCCAATACTGTCTGTGGAATGTACTTGTAGTATAGCTTGTGGATGTCTAATAATTTGTGTTTGTTTGCAAGCTCTTGGTGTATTATATTTGCTACTTGATTATGTCTGTGTAGATAATCTGTCTGTGCCAAGAGCTTGCAACCAGAAGTGATGTGTTGTATAGTTTCTGGCATGACATGACATTTTTTGCATGTGTCATTTGTGAGTGTTATATCTTTGAGTATGTGTTTTCTGTAGTTTTTAGTATTTATGACCTGATTATTATTATTATTATTTATTAATAATTAAAAATATTACTTTTAGATAACTTCTCTACCTAAGAATTGAAAATGAATGAAATATTTGAAAATTGTCAAAGCAGATTACAGAGTCATCCAAAGTTGATTCTTTCTCTTAAAAATATTTTCAGAAATGTAAGTATTTTTAAGTGTTTACTTAAAACTAAATAATTGGGCTATTTTTAGACTAAGTGAATAATTAGTTACTAATGAATTTGACTAGAGATAGAGGGTTTTGCTCTAATCAATTAAATTGGATTAGGAGTTGATGTTGTTATAAAGCTAAATATTATAAATGAATATTAAAATGAATTCAATTTCTGTCTTTAGAAAAGAATAAATTTACTTTATTACTCTATTTAAAGAAATAAAAATATACATTTATGTAATTCAAGTAAATTTAAATACTAAAAATATATTTATATAATGTTTAAATATATGTTATACATCTAGTATGATCATTCTTTGGATATCAAAACAAAATATTCCACTTAAACCCTGGTGCTTTCACATTTTCTAGTTTATTCTTGGATATCATTACTATTATGACATGGAAGTGACATGGAGTCTAGTATCAAATATTGTACAATGATATAAATGTAAAAAATAATTGCATATGATTGTCTTATTAAGCATAAGAAAGAAATTTTAAAGAAACAAAATATAGCAAGTCCTCACTTGATGTTGTCAATAGACTCTTGGAAACTGTGATGTTAAGTGAAAAGATGTAAAACAAAACCAATTTTACTATAGGCTGAATAATGTAAACAAGATATAATTCAGTTAATATTATTTTAATTGGATTGTGTTTGCAATCTCCAGCATTTATTTTCTGCCTCATAGAATAAGTTTTATTGTTTATGAAGAAAGTTTGATGATTAATAATTTTGCTTCTGGCATTTAAGCCTTCATGTTATCAATTAAGATGACAATTTCAATATAGCAACAAAATAAAATTTTTTTAAAGTGGTCAATTTTTTTTATTTAATAGTAATGAATATTAATATTTTATCTATTTACTAATTTGATTTGCAAATTTAATTTTTTTATTTTTATAGACTCCATTTGATGAGTTTTTGTCAGAGTTTATTTCATATTTAAAACATTCTCTTGTGATTTCACACCATCATCCTGCTGTTGAAAGAACAATAGAATTTGTTTCAAAGTTTGTTGCTGAATTATATAAGGAGGAGGAAGAAATTGAAAATGATGAAAATAAAAGTAATAATATAGAACATTCACAGAATCACCTATTAAATAAGTTGTTTGAATATTTGATTGAGGTAAGAAATTTTTCATGTAATATATTTGTCTATTTTAACCTTGAAAGTACATAATTTTCTAACTTGTTGGTACTCAAATATATATATTTTTAATAAACTATTCATAAAGTAAGTCTATAAAAATTCATAAACTAAGTCTATGAATTTTATTCCTCTAAACATGCCTAAGACAGAGTTAAAAGCAATAAGAATGAAACTACTTTTTGTTCATAATTTAGGTCTCTCATGGACTATTTGAATACTAAAACATAAGTTTCAAAATCATCAGATGTGAGGGTTTAGATATCCAGTTGTATAGAGTTTTAATATTCATTGTTCACTAGCAGAATAAAATCTCAGAATTGGAAAAAAAGATTGTCAGATAGAGGTATTTGACATCACAAAATAAATAAATTTATATTTTTACGTAATTATGCTTTATTTTAATAATGAAATACTTGTGTTTTTGTTTCATTAAAATGAGAAATTCCTGTTATTTATATTCTTACGATTCCAGTTTCTCTTATACTATTTTATATGAGTATAAATTTATCAATTGTTTATTTATAACAAAAACTTTATTAAATTTTAAGTATTTATTTCAGTTTACTAACTGAAAATAATCTAATAAAGTTAAATTTATTGAAAAAAAATCAGTCCTTTACAAATGCAGCAACTGATTAAATGAAAATGGAAGATGAATGACAAAAATATAAAATTACCAAATTATCAACCCTTATTAATGATTATGTAGACACTATATTCTTGGTTGAGAACGCTAACTTATTTGTATCAATTTATTAAGCACTATGGTAAAGCAATCCTTTTGTGAAACAAACTGGTACCATTGGAAATAGTGTGTTCAGTAGACTCTGAAAATCAATGACTTTGAAAGTTAAATGTTCATGGTAATATGTAATAATTATAATAATTTTATTACTATCTCATTACATAAAGAAAATTATAGAAAAAATCAATAAATGAAATAGGAAGAAAATTTTCGATATGCAGTAATTCCTTCCATAACATTGCCAATAGATTCTTGGAAACCATGATATTAACTGAAAATGATGTATAATGAAACCAATTTTATCATAGGCTAATTCAGTGTTTCTCAATCTTTTTACTCTCGTGGCACATTTTCCAAAGAAGAAGAATTTGCTGCACACTTACATAATCATAGAAGAAGAAATCTAAATTAAATAAATAGAATGAAAAATAATATTAACAGTATTTTGATTTATACTTTACATTATATCTGTGTTATACAATCAATTCTCACAACCAAAATAAAATATAAAAATAATTAAATAAATAATTACAAAAGAAAATATGTATGCCTTCAACAAAGCTTTAAATTATTCAAATACTAGCAGATAAGCCCGGCATTGCTCAGGCAAAAAGTAACGATAGCATGGATTAAGATTATTACATTATAGCCAATCTTACCCATTTTCACAGAATGCAAGAATTAGGTTCACCTGTGTTCAGACTAATTAGAGAATTTTTAATTGGTCTAAAAATATGTTTGATTTTCCGCAAAAATGCAAAAAACTGCTTTTCAATATTCATTAGCTGGCATCGCTATGTAAATATAATCTCTCTACACACCGGAATTTGAAATAATTAAATAACTTCCTTCTAACCTTTTAACTGGTGTCGATCTATTTTTAGAATCGCAAACGTTTTCACAGCCCCTCCTGGGCTCTTCTTCATGCTTCTTCGTATAGGCCGTTATAGATTGACACCGGTTAAAAGGTTAGAAGGAAGTTATTTAATTATTTCAAATTTCAGTGTGTAGAGAGATTATATTTGCAAAAAACTGCATTTGTGCTTATAAATCTTGCACATTGCTTTCTTTTAACACTTCCATTGTTAAGGAATACACTTTTTTTACCCTCCACTGTTTACAGCTCTTTTGTTTGTTTCAGGGTTCTTTTCTTTAAATTTTTGTGATGCTTCTCTTATTTATTTATTTATTTATTTATTTTTTTTTGTCCAGCACCCGTAAATCTTGCGCATCACTTTCTCTTTTTTATTGTTAACAACCTCTCCCCCGCGGGGGAATTTTGAAAAATCCCTTCTTAGTGTACGTACATTCTCATGAGATACCCTACCTGTGTATCAAATTTCAACTTTCAACTCCTAACCATTTGGGCTCTGCGCTTATAATTATCAACCCATCTCAATTATATATATAGATTTGATAGAGATGAATTTTTATGTAAAAAATTAGTCAATGTGAAATATGTGATTGACAATGTTTTGTTATTTCTGCTATATCAGTTCTTATTTCAGACAAAGCAACTTGCAGTTCATCTTTGACATTTTCCAATCATAATCATTTTTTATTTTTCATGTTAGTGAGAGTTGAAAATCCTAACTCACATAAATATGATGTAGAAAATTGGAGTAAAATATTTATTGCTCTTTTAGATAACTATTCATTTCTGACTGAAAGCCAAAAAGTATCCAAATGAAATTCCAAATGTTTGATTTTAATGTTTGATCAGATGAAGTGGAAATCAGTTCTTCCTCTTCTTCAAGACAAAGATTTCAGTTTGATGTATCATTAATAAAAGGATTTCAAATCCAGTCACATTTTTCTGATTTAATAGATGAAAAATATGTTTTCATTGCCTTTTGAAGCAAATCCAAATGGTTTTTCACCACTGGTGCAAGAAAATTTCTTATCTGTTCAGAATCTTAGGAAATATAGCTAAATTATTTTTATCAAGTTTATTCATCCACAAGCATAATTTTTTTTAATCAAAAGCAGTTAAATTATCTGTTGATGTTAAGATATTTTCATTTCATCCTTGTAAACTAATATTTAAAATATTAAGATGTGCAAATATATGTTCAATGTAAGCCAGTTTTGCATACCACAATTCATTGTTAAAACAATCATAAATTTTTTGTATTTTCATACAATTTTTTTGTTTTCCTGTGGTACTTGTTTCATTTTTTAAAAATTTATAAAGTTTTGCTTGCAATTTAAATACATCGACTAAAACTTTTCTTTTAGAAAGCCAATGAATATCATTATATAGTAATAAACAATTGTAGTTAGATTCCATGCTGTCACATAATTCTTTGAAAATTTGTGATTTTAAAGGTCTGCTTTTAATATAGTTAACAATTTTTATTACGTCATCTAGTACAATGCTTAATTCTGTCTGGAGAGTTTTGCCTACTAAAGCTTCTCGATGAATAACGAATGTGTAGAAATAAGATTTGAATTTTTTTGGTTTGCAAATGCCAAAAAACCTTTCTCAGGTCCAATCATTGATGCAACACCATCTGTACAAATGTCTGTACAAAAATTCCATGATAACTTTGTCTTTTCGAAAAAGTTATCTACACAAATATTTTCCTTCCTGTCGTTATTCCTGGCAATTCTTGACAAAATAAAAATTGGTTCTTGATTAAATCTTTGTTAATGAATCAACAAATCCCATTAATTGTGCTTTTCTGCTGGTGTCTGTTGACTCATCTATTTGCAGAGCAAAAATTTGACCAACAAGTTTTTGTTGAACATTTTCTACTATATCAATTAATCTTCTACTTATAGTATTATTGGAAAGAGGAATTTTATTTATTTCAGCTTCTGCATCTTTGCCAATCAACATTTCTCCAAGTGAATGTGGTTTCCCTTTTTGTGCAATAAGTTGCAGTGCTTCATAGGAGGCAATTTGTGCTTTGTCAGACACTTTTATTCTGTTTTCAAATTTTTGTATTTGTTTGGCACTATATGTCATTAATCATTCAAAATACCTTTTGTCTTTAGATATCAAATTTTGATGAACTTTTTCCATGTGGCATTTTAGCTTGCTAGAGACCATTGCACTATTTGCTTTTTTATGTCCATATACAACATGCAAAGGTAAGAGGAAATTTGTCCCCTGTCCGCATAAAGCCAAAATTTAAGTAATCTTCATTATATTTTCTTGCACTAATTTTTGATCTTGGTTGAGATTCATTGGCACATTGTTCATATTATGACTATTTTCAATGGATGTATTTGTATCTGCTGTGTATGCTGCAGAACTACTGTTGCTGACATCAATAGTTTTGTTTTTATTTTAAAATTTTTGTATATCCATTTTCAGTTTTTCATAATAAAAAAAGAAATGGTTTTGTAGAATTTATAATTTTTATATACATTTAAATTACTTTAATAAATCACCTAAACCTAAATTATTTACTTTACAACACAAACAGTTTAATATGAAAATATTAACATAATATATACAAACATGTAATATGCTGCTCGCCTACACATATAACTCACAGAAAACAAGAGAGACTAGAGACGGGATACTGTATTTTGAATTTCTGAGATAATTCAGGAGCACTGTACACTTATACAGTATTGCATCAGTTCAATTTACGTGGTCTGCAAGTGACAGATGATTGGTTGATATAGTGTTGGTGCCTGAATGCAGACACCTCTGTATTTGGATATGTCAGTTTCAGTTCATCATAAAAAGATCCTTTGTGTACTTTATTCTTATTAATGGAATTGTACATATATTCAGACAATGAGGTTAAAATAAAAACTTTATGACGTTTTTTAAGATTTTGCGGTGCACTAATTTTCCGCAGCACACTCTTTGAGAAACACTGGGCTAATTGATATAAGCAAATCTAATTTGGTTAACATTCTTCTAATTGGATTGTGTTTGCAACTTCCAGTATTTACTTTCTACCTCATATAATCAATTTTACTGTTTATAAAGAAAATTTGAGAACTAGATAATTATAAGTGATTACAAATGTGCTGGTATTGTTCCTTAATAACATTATAATGAAATGATGTTAAGCAAGGACTTAGTGTAATTCCCTACTCATACAGATTAATTAATAAGTTTTAATAGCTTCATAGATATATAGTTTGTATATAAGTTAAAATAAATATGCATTGGCATGGACATTAACCATCATAGAGATGAATATACTGTACTATTCTATGCATGAAAAGCTAAAACTTCTTTAAATAAGTTTTACAAAACCTTTCACTCTTTTTCTAGCAAGATTTCTTTAATTGATTAGATAAGAGAACAAATGCTTTCAGCTATTTTGAATGACCTTCTTCAGGTTCTGCAACATTGGAACATCAGTTAACAATAGCTGAAAGCATTTGTTCTCTTATCTAATCAATTAAAGAAATCTTGCTAGAAAAAGAGTGAAAGGTTTTGTAAAACTTATTGAATATACTGTACATGAGTATCAGCAAAATAAATTTGTTATTGAAAAATACTGATGATTGAAATATTTTTATCAGATTCATTGTGCAAAAGATCAAGCTGTACGGTATCGAGTATGTTATTTAATAAACAAATTACTTACCAATCTTCATGCTGAAGCAGATATTGATGTCATCTTACATGAGAAACTTTGTCGAAGTATGCTAGAGCGACTTCAAGATAAAGGAAACAATGTCCGAACTCAAGCTGTACATGCTCTTTCACGCCTTCAAGATCCATCAAATAAGTTATGTCCTGTTATAGAAGGTAATGTTGATGATATTTTAAGAAATCAAATTAAAATTTTAATATTTAATTAATTCTTGTTTATTAGCATATATATATCACTTGAGATGTGATCCTTGTGCTGAAGTAAGAAGAGCTGTTATACTTAATATTGGTGCATCATCTAAAACATTACTCCCAATAATTGATCGGACAAAAGATGTTAAGGATATAGTCCGTCGAGCTGCTTATATTTGTTTAGCTGAAAGAATACATATTAAATCTCTCTCCATTTCTCAGAGAATTCTTTTATTGCAGAGGGGATTAAATGACAGATCAGGTATTCTATATTTTAAATGAACTTGCTACAAGTATAATTATTGCAAATTTTATGATTATTTTTATTTATACATATTAATTTTTAGATGATAAATGAAATGGAAAATTATATTTATTCAATCTTATTAACAATGTTATTAAATAGTTATGGAAAATTTTGTTTATATTAAAAAGCTATACATTTTAACTATAAATGCAGAATACATCAGAACTATTTGAAAATTATTTAATATTAAGATAATTGATTTTGACAAGTTTAGTATAAAAGTTTGTTTTCACAGATAATTTGATTTCATGATTCCTTTTCAGAATGGTTTTATAACTTCAAAATGATTTTTAAATATTGAAAATGAAGAATATTAAAGTTTTTGAAAGTTCAGTTTTTTTATAAGTGCTGAAGAAATTATATTAATTCTTCTAAAGCTTAAGGACATATTTGAAAATACTAGAGAATATTAAAATGATATTAATATATGAAAAATATAAGAAAATTAAAAAGTAATTTATTTATGTTAAATATCCATTGTGTTGTATTGTATATTTTATTAATTTTCTTTGAAAATAACAAGATTGTAAAAAGGATAAGCAGAATTTTTTTATAATGATACTCTCTAATTAAATATATTCATTTTAGTTCTGTTAAAATAGTAAAACAATTTCAAAAACATATATATTTATCAAAATGGTAACATAGGCCTATATGAAGAGAGTAGATAATGTTTTACCAGTAATTTAAAATAATGACTGTTTTTGTTTTAGAAAATATGCCTGATAGAGAAGATTTTCAATTATTTTGCAATTTAGCAAGAGAAATATCTATTAGCAGAAAAAAATATTTGAAATGTTTTCATTTTGCAAAATATAATATAATAATGCATTTAATTTTTGGAACTATGACAAAGAAAATATGTCATAAAAGGTTTTTTAATTGAATTAAATTTTTAAGTCATTGCCTGATTTTTTCATGCATAAAGAATGTAAAAAGAGAAACTTGTTAAGATTATGAAAATACTGAAAGTGAAAACTAATTTGATTTTTAACCATGTAGAACAATACTATAGTATTTAAGTGATACTACAGTACAATAGAGAAAAATAAAAGTGATTATGATACTAAAGGCAATAGTGATGATGATGATGATGACAATAGTACAAAAAATGAAAAATACATATTTTTGAGAATGACATTGATAATGATGATGATAAATACTTCTGTAGAAGGAGATGATGACTGGCATGATGTTATAGATCAGTCATCAGTCACTGATATAAAAAGATTTTGGAATGCAATTTTAGATGTAGTATTGAATCCAAGTAACAATTAAAGGATATGCTGAGTCCACATTTCAATATTTGGGTCCAAAACAATTCTTGAAGTTGCTGGTTACTCAATTTAGAATTTTTGGAGTATAAAGCATTTAAAAAAAAAAAGTTAAATTTTGCAAGTTTTATTGTTAACAATGATCCTGTAGTTATTCTATTTTTTTAATTTAAAACATTTAAAAGAAAAAAAAAGGAATTGCATAAAAATAATGTGTGAAGTTAAAAGATCATCTAAATAACAAATAAAACTCAAATTTCTTAAGTAATAAACTTAAAAACTGTTTTATTGGAGTTACTGTTGTTCTGAGAATACTATTAACCTTTTATGTATTGGAGTGACTTATAGACAGCTGACAGCATAGATTTCAGAGTATACAGAATCATTTGTCTGAATAGGAGAGAGTTTGCAAATCAGTTGTAGATAATGAATACGTATTGTTGGATGATGTAAAACTTTTTGAAAACTGTTCCTAATTCAAACTTCTATCAATCAACTCTATATTAAGATTTTTTTACTGTTTTATTGGTATTTTTATTTGGCTTTATCAATTTTGTTTTGTAAAGTTTTGTATAAACATTCATTATTATTTGATATTATAGGATCTATATAGTATGTAAATTTAATAATGAATTTAAGAAATAATAGAATGAAAATAATTACATTTATTTAAAACTTTATAAATTTTTATTAGAGATTGTACGTAGTACTGTAGAAAAAAAACTTCTTTTAAACTGGTTGGAATTGTGTGAAAATGATATAGTAAAGTTTCTACAATGTCTTGATGTACAAGAATCTGAAGAAATTAGTGAAAAAGCTCTAATTACTATTTTTTCTATGAAAACACTAGAAACATTAACTGAACAATGCAACATTTTAAATAATGAGTAAGTATGCAATATTTCATTTATTATTATGATTTTTTTCTAATTTCCTATTATTTGTATAAAAAATTTAATTTATAAGTAGTAAATAATTTTAATTTATTTACAGAAAATTTCTTTTGTTTTAAAAAAAAATTTATTTATAAATTTTGTACACTTAGATTTAATTCAAAATTTTATTATTGTTTAAAATTTTTTTTATGTGACTAAGTTGTTAAAAAATGTTTAAAATATAAATGTATTAGATTTCGTATAGAGAATATACATAACATTAAAATTTTTAAAATTGTTCAGAACAATCTTAGAAAACAAAGTTTTGTGTTTATTCATAGAACTGTTGGCAATGTTTTTTAAATTAATTTAAATTTAGTGCCATCAATTTTATTATTGCATCATGCTTAGTCTTTTTAAATCATATTTTTTTAATGTCAGTTTATTTTTGGAGAATAAATAATCTGTAGGATATAAATTGAGAATTTTGTGAATGGAAATATTCCAAAATTATTTTTAAGTAATTTAAATATAAATTAATATTACAAATAATATTCTACTACTATTAACATAAAATTGGAAATATTTCAATATAAAAATTATAGTTTATAATTTTTAACATAATTGTTTTTCTTACAGAAATATGATTCCTAAGGATGAGATTTCATGTGAGAATGCATTTTATTGGTATTGCTTATGTAAATATCTCAAATCTCTAAAGACGCCAGCTGCAGATGAATGTTTAGATTCAATATTGCCAAATCTTGTGTCATTTTGTGATTTTGTTGAAAGGTATTTTAGATGCATTTTTATAATTACTAGATGTTGAAAATAATTTTACATAAAAATTAACTTTTTTCCAGTTATATACTTCAATCACAGAGTGACACTGAAAAACTATTGGATCATTGCTTTATCAGTTGTCAACTGATAAACTTAATTTCAGAATGTGAATTTTCAGATCAAGCTGGAAGGTAACTTTTTATTTTCTCAAAGAATTTTGTGAAACTTGGTATCATATTTAAAACAACAAAAATAAACTGTTAGGTTAATTAATTCAAAATATTAGGAAAAAATCAATTTTGGATTAATTTAGTACTGCACCAGTTCTACAGAGAACTTAATTTTGTTATATTTTTTAAAAATTATATCTAACTGTTAACATTAAAATAATTTATGTTTGAAATTTAAATTTCAAAGAATTTTTTAAATCTTTCTATCCCTTGTAATTTATAATTTTATCCATTTTAATTTGTAACTATAATTTCAAACAACTTTGGTTATATGTATTGTTGTAGTTTTTTGTATTTAATAGAACAATTCTCTGATGATGTGCCAATGAATACCTTGCTTTTTCAAATTCCTGCCATCGTGGAATGGTGGGAAATGTATCTAGTGTGACTGAAGGGTTGGCATCAGATCGACAATGCCTATGTCAGGACTGACACTGTTGTTGCTCAACATGAGTGCAGAAGGTTTTGCTGCTTTGTGAGCAGTCGTGTATGTAAGTGGATTTGATTTGAGATGGAGGCAGCGCATTCGAAAGTGCACACTGCAGCTCTATTACCAAAAATAATACCCATTTATGAGTGCGGTTTATTTTTTCAAGCTCCAATGGTCCATAAAACAAAGACAAGTGTAAATAACAAAATGGATTTATTACCAAAAGTTAGTACAAACAGTTACTTTTTGACACAATCACCATGAAGATTGAGGAATTTGTCATATCTGTGTGTGAGCTTTTCCCCTTGTTATAGAATGTTGCCGCCAGTGAATTGAGATGGTCTTAATTAATTAACAATGTTGTTTTGAAGAACGTCATTGGTCTCAAACCTTTGCCCTGCTAGCCACAGTGAAGACTTCACCACCTTTAAACACCCAGTGTTTAGCCCCAATTTGGTGCTGAGCAACTTCCACCTCTTTCCTGAACAGGAAAAGTGGCTAGGAGGGCAGAGGTTCGAGACTAATGACAATCTTCAAAACAACGTTGGGGCCCATCTCAAATAATTGGTGGCAACATTCTATGACAAGGGGATGGAAAAGCTCCTCCACAGATATGACAAATGCCTTAGTCTTCACAGTGATTATGTCGAAAAATAACCATGTTTGTACCTAACTTTTGGTAATAAATTCATTTTGTTATTCACACTTGCCTTTTTTTATGGACCATCAGAGCTTGAAAAAAAACAGCCTATGTATTTACAAATCAAATTATACATAGAGTTGACTATATAGTAAACAAATAGCATCTCAATTAAACTGTATCAGATTCCTAATCAAGAGAGAGAGTTTACATTTATGTGCACGATGATAAATACCTGTAGTTGTTATACACTTGATAAGCTTGTTCTTTGATTATGTAGCCAGCCTGTAGGTTTGTCTGGATGTTAGATAGTTTGATAGTTGGATGTAAGATCTTCCAAGGGCAGGTAGATAGATGGCAGGTTGGTCTACGCGGTAATTGGTGGCAGTGATGGTTGATAAGGCAGTGGGAGGGTAATCCAAGATGGGAATGAACACTTAATGTCAACCAACATAAATGTAGATCGATGATGACAACTCATTCATCCGTCATCAATCTTCCTTTTTATGTTTGAGGGAGTCTTCTCCCTTGTTCTCTCAATGCCCTTTTTAGGCAATGTTGACAAGTTAGATCAATAACAATTTTTTGTTATGTTCTCGATACAGTCAGTCAGATGTGTCATTTATGGACAAGGAAGCAAGTCTGTGGGAAAATGGCATCACTTCCTGCTCTTGTGAGAGAGAAAATTTTAGCAGAAATTTTTTTGCAAATTTATTTATTTAGCCTGGGTTCTCACACTAGCACAACCTATCAGTCATTTGCAATGGAGTTACTTAAGAATAATTTTGAGTGGTTTTATTTTATTTATTTTTTCACAATTTTAAATTGGGTTTAATTATTTTCCAATCACTCCAGAATTTGCAAATGATTTTTCAGACTCTGCATCATCTCAAATGTGAGTGTTTTGGTGAGTTTTACTGTGGCAAGATAAGTCAAATATGAGGTCAGAAGTGGTCACTGCAAAGTAGTTGCAGAAATGCATTTGAATTGTGTCAAGACTATGATAGGAACAGTTTATGATTAACAATACAAAGACAGAGTTTAGTCCAGGCATTGGATTGGCAGTAGTATTTAGGTCTTTCACAAAACTTTGTCAGAAAGGTATGTCAGTGAGCAAATTATTGCACAGGCGTATGCCTTGGGTTTTACATAACCAGGAGTCCCAACTCAACAGAAAAATTATTATTTTACTTTAGTACTTTAACTGACATGAAAGTTCTATTTATATGAAAATTGAAAATAATATAGTAATCACTGTATTAGAACTGTGCACACATACTGTATATTGCTTGCCAAGTGGTGAGTGAGTAGACAGTAATATGTGCAGGTTGGCACCGGCACAACTTAGAATGTGCTGTTGATGCCAACAGAAACATTTGTGGTTGCTATAGACAAGTATACTGATGATTCTACTAAGTCCTATGGCTATGTTTTTGGTATCAACAAAATTGTTACAGTATCCTGTTTGATATTGATATTTAAACTAATTGATTGCTAGATAGGTGCTATTTTGTTATTACTTTGAGTTTCTTTAATATTCATTACTGTCATTTCTTTAACAAGAACTTTAGATATATGATACATTTTAAGGAATGCTGTTGCAAAACAAAATATATACTGAAATTTTCAAAATTATTGTATTTATTCAATTAAACTTTAATATTAAAAATGTTTAGGTGGAGGCCCAAAGTTTTTTTGCACCTCAAATGCGTAATCTGACACTGATTCCTCAAATGCGTAATCTGACACTGATTTGCATTTCCTGTCAGATTAACAGGCGATTAATAGAGTTATGTTGCTACATAATCCAAAGTTTTGAAAATGAACAATCAAAATGTTTTTAGGAGATTATGAAAGGTGATGAAAGATAAATTTATCAATATGAACAAGAAACAAAGGGATATTAGATATTCTGGGTGTTTCCAGATGGGCATCATTTGTGAAGGTAAAACATTTTAGAAGTATTGATAACCAACTGGTATCCACATTTTCTGGTTAAGACGGTCATATTGCAATCATGCATAAAAGATTGAAAAGCCGACAATACTAATTGACTACCATTTGTCTGCCAGTTTTTATCTTCCAGGAGATTTGTCAGAGATATCCAAAGATTGAGGCTTGGGATCTCTTAACTCACTATACTAATGCTTTGGTACCAACTATGTTAGAGACAGTGAATTTTTGACTGAATCAAATGTGCATCTAGTAAACAATTCACTCTGTAGTCCAGATCACCTTGTGACTACTTTGTATTCTTGGAAGTTAAGGAATTGATTTACAGATAGTGTTTCCAGAGTGCGGAAGAGGACATTTCTGTTTGGAGCATGTCGAAAGCATCTCCAAAACTTGGTACAACTGCTTTTATGGCTGATTTAAAATGATAAAATCACACATAAAATATAATGGAAAGTACTTCAAGATGTGACCATTGTGTTTTAATAGTTTATGTGTGCCAGAAACTTTAATTTGCCCATGTATTAGAGTTGATTACTTAAGAAAGAATTATCAATTATCAGCTAAATTTTAATAATTGGCATTGGTTGATTATTTTAAATAATCCAAGTTATTATCCAAAAATGAAATAAACATGAAATGATTATGCTGTATTAAATCTGATCATTTGGTTAAAGATCATAACAATTTAAATTTTCCTCAGTCAAAGAACTACTATAAAATCAATAGAGCCTATTACAGTACATAAGTTCAGATCCTTAATATTAAATACATACTTCTAAAATTTTAATGATTAATTAAAAATTGAAGTTAACTTAAGTATATTTTTTCACTGCTTTGTGATAGTATTAAATTTCACTACATTTTATCCAGATAATTATTTTAATAAATGTAATATTTTAAATTTAATCCAGTCAATAATAGAGTCAAATATAAAAAGAAGCAAATAAAATATGTTGTATATCATCTTAAAAATGAAGGTTTTGATAGCTGTTTAAACTTTTCAATATAGTGAAGTTTCTTGTTCTAAAATTTCTTTATATCCAATAACAACATTTGTTATATTTAAAGGACAATTACACCACAGGTTGCTATAGATATATCTTATTAGAAGCATTTAGAAATAAGATTATTTGGAGAAATTAGAAGAATAAAATAAGATATATCTGTGTTAACTGACAACCTGTGTTGTGATTATCCTTTAAATATAACCATGTTGTTATTGGATATGTTACCAGCAAAACCCGATTTTACGCCAAACTAGTTTTGCCTAGGCCAAACTAGTTTAGAATTATTATTCAAGTATATTAATGGTTAAAATAAAATTAAAAGGCAATCAATTAGATGAACAATATTTATTCAAACATAGTCTACTTAATTATAAAAAACGGGGTTAAGGTTACCCTAGATACCGAAGGTGGCGGCTCGTCTCCGATTCCAGCAATCAGAAGACAGGGAACAGTGGGGACACACGTTCTAACCTAACCTAACCTATTCTAATAAAATACCATAATTATTAGCAACCATATTATTAGAATAGTTAGGTTAGGTTAGAACGTGCGTCCCCACTGTTCCCTGCCTAAGACCGCTAGAATCTGAGATGAGCCACCATCTTCAATATCTAGGGTAACATTAACCAAAAACAGTATTGATTAGAAGTCACACAACACTTGTCCAAAACTATAAAATAAAAATAAGTTAATCAGTACTTATCAGTTTGTATTTTTTTTTTTTTTTTTTATTAAGCCATGCACTTTTAAAAGTAATTAACTTTCGAAAATATTTTCAAAAATTCAAACAAAATAATAAAAATAACTTTTAAAATCAAACTAAAATTTAAAATGGACTTATCTGTGTTTATGATGAACTTAAATTAACCATTAATATACTTGAATAATAATTCTAAACTAGTTTCCACACAGCAAAACCCGATTTTACGCCAAACTAGTTTGGCATAAAATCGGGTTTTGCTAGTAACAGATATAAAGAAATTTTCAATATACACATTTTTCATTTTTCTTTTTTCCATATTAGAGATTAAACAAAAGTTGGTTATAAAGACACATTGTATTTCAGAAATTTATATTTTTTAAATATTTTGCAGAATGCTTGTTTTTTAAATTAATAGCAAATATGGAAGAAAATACAATAAATTTTGTCTTTAGTGAAATTTAAATGATGTCATTGTATAACTAACATTTCATTATGTAATATTTTTTCATTTAATTTTAAGGAAAGCTTTTCAACAATTATTTTTGAAGCTGGTTGAAGATTCAAATGTTTATTTGACTCTCATGAAGCCATTAGTCAAATGTTACACCAAACTTCATCTCAATCCTGAAATATGTCTTTGCAATATAGCTGAAATGATTTCTGATATTCAACAACCAATTATGGTGATTACTAAAGAGTGTTCCCCAAGAATTAAAAAGGATACTGAAATGAAGGTATTTAAAACTTTTTAAAAAAGAATTATTTAAATTTTGTAATGAAACATATTTCAAATATCTTAGTTTTGATATAGTCATTATATTTATTTTTGTTATAAAGTAATAAATTACAAACCTTTTTTTAATCCAGCATATAATAATTTGGAAAAGGTAACATATGATTATAGAATGGTCATTCAAAAATATAATGGTAGTGTGCATTCTGATACATCAGGCTAACTTCTTAAAGTCTTAATGGCTTTAAGAGGTTAGCCTGAGGTTTAAATTACATGGCTTTGGAAATGTCTTCATTACGAACAATAACATATCAGAACATGCACTACTGTTATGTTTTCAAATGATCATTCTAGAATTCCAACCTGAAGATGGCTGTTTAAAATAGCTGAAAATGTTTGTTTTTTTCTGAATAATTATATGCTGGATTAAGAAAAGGTTTGTTGTTTATTTATTTCTGCTAAGTCCAGTTTGCTTCCTGTGATTTTATCTTTATTATATGGAAGCTGTTGTTTATTTACAGTCAAATTAATTAAACTTAACTGTGAACTGATTTGGAGTATATGTTTAAGGCATTTATGACATAATTTAAATACAAATTATTGAATATGCTTACTATAATTTTTATAATTTGTCTATTAGTATTTTCCAAATATTATAACAACACAAAATTCTGTATTATAATAACGTTTACATTAAAAAGTATATTATTAAACGTATTAAACAATGTTTAAATAACAATTAATATGTAATATTTAAAGTTATATAATGTATAACTTAGATAGATAAAAGGAAAAAGAAATAGGTAAGCTAACATAAAAGTGCAGTTTTAATTAAAATGAATTTCTAATAAGTACTAGAATAATTATTAAAAGAGAATTAAAATTATTTCAAATGGTATGAAACAAAAAATTCCTGAAGACAATAAGAAGAGATGTAAAATAAAACCAAGAATATGAATGAAGGCACATTACAAATCTACATAGGGTGTTCAAGAATAAATCTAAACACAATTTCACAATAAGCATTACATAAAATATAGAGAACTATGACTGATTGTCAAACTAAATACATATGTATAATTATGTAATTATTAGTTGAATGACATGAAAACAAAAAATAGAAGAAACAGTAAAAATGCTCACTAGGAGTAGTCAGAATGCGTTATCTTCGTATACCAAAAAACCTTTTTTAATAAAATTGAGGTTAGAAAATTAAACCAATCATAACAAATTACTTTGAAAGTTATTGTCATTTAAACCAAACACTCATTAAACCCAATAATATTAATCGATTACATCACTAACTGCCATAAATAATTGGGCTATAAATGATTAAGGGTTATAAATAAATTTGGCACTTGAGGTAGGCATTAGGTTTCTTCCAGTTTAATCTAAATTTATTTAAATTATTTAATTATTAATTTTAATAAGAGATGGTGCTTAACGCCTACCTCAAGTGCCAAATTTATTTATAATCTTTAATCGTTTATAGCCTGATTATTTATGGCAGTTAGTGATGTAATCGATTGTCATTTAAAAAATCAAAAAATACTAATAAATTTTTCTTTCCAGTAAATAAATAAAATTAAATGTATGATGGTAATTGCAGATAATTTTTTATGTAAAAAATTAACATGTTGCTCTTTACGTGTAAAACCAAAGCTCCGCTAGCATAAAAATGGACATTAAAAAAATACTCGCCATAATTCATTTTAGTTGTGTGACTATGATATTTTATACCAGAGCAGGCATAAAGTGAGTTGAGCAGTGTTCAACTTTAAACAGGAATACATCTATAAAACAGTACCATCAACCAATCAGAAGTCAGTGTTGAATTCTATGTCATCATGACATCATGCAAAAATTGTGGGAAACAAGCTTTTAAGCATTTTCATTCTATACTTTCTCTTGCTCTCACCATTTTGGTGGTTGTAAAATATTTTGATTAGTTTTAATGTAAGAATGGCTACTGTAAAAAGGCCTAAAATAGACTTGGAAAGATTTATTGAAAATATCATAAAATATCCTTGTATCTACGATAACAGGCATCTTGATTACAAGAATGGATGTCTAAAACAAGCTACATGGACAGCCATAGAAAAAAAAAACTTTAATTTTAGTGAGTATATAATAAAAAGGCTGAGCACACCATGCTAAGGATAGTATTTTAGTATAATGAAATAAAATATGTTGATAAAAGTGAATATATGTACTGTACCATACTTTTGCAGATTGTCTGGCATGTCAGTTTATCCAGGGAAACCATGAAATCAGATATTTCCATATGGTAAAAACTGGCATGCCAGTTTAAGTGAGGTTATACATCCCTCTAGAGGGTGCATTAAAAATATGAATGAGTTATGTCACATAAAATAAACAGTTTTTTATTCTAAAACTGAAACTCTCTGCATTACATCAAGAATTATAAATATATGTTTAATTTTTGCATTTTGTCTTCTTTCTAATGATGTAATTACTAGACTGCTAAAAGTGCTTTTTTTTATGTTTATTTTATTTTAATTTGATTCAAAATGCAAAATAAACATATTAAATTTAAGAAACTGGCTAAATTATTTCAGCTTATAACATTAACAGTGGCTTTGTGTGAAATTTAAGAGGAAGGTGTTAATTTTTAAGGTTAGGGTAGATGGTCAGTGCAGCTCACACTGACTATCTACTATATTACTAATGTCAATAAGCCATTAATTGTTTTATTGTCTTATAAAGGAGAACTCTCTTAATGATTTTAAGTCTGACAAATTACAACATTATTATTTTATTATACTTGGAAAAATGTTTTCTTTGACATTTAATTAACAACTAGTTTTGTTAGATCTGATTAATTTTATTTTTTAGTCACAGTTTAGCTGGCATTCTGGTAAACCCAGGGTTACTGGCATGCTGGTCATTCCAAGAAAATACAGTAACTAAATATATTATTTTTACTATATTTGTACTTACAATACAAAAATAAAAAATCATGGAATATAATCATTGTCTTTATAGTGATATATCATATATACAATATAAAATTGTACATAAAGAAGTTTTTACTTAAGAAGTTAAATGGGAGAATTTTATTATATGAGTCTATATAGTTCCATTTAAAATGTTTTGAGAAAACTGATAGTTATGAACAATTAAGCTACAATGCTTTGTTTCCATCAAATTGTGTGTGAAAAAGTGTTTACTATTGACACTTGGTGGCAGATCATTGCTGTAAAAACTTTGCTAGTGGAGCTGGACCTTTATCTCAAACCAAGTACAAAGAAAACTATGTCACTTAACTGAAAATAATTATGGTGAGGGATTTTATGTTCATTTTTATGCTAATGGAGTCTTGATCTAAAGCATATTTACCAAAATATAAATTTGTTTGATTTTAATCAATTTAATATTTTAAGAAAAAACTATTACAAAATTATTGTAATGAAATAAAAATATAAGGTTATAATAATAATATATTATTTAACAATAAAAATGTATTAGAATTGAAAAATAATAGATAATTGTTTTTATATTTATAACTATTGAAGTCTTATCTTAATCAAGTTTATAATATTCGTAACAAGCAATGTATAATCTAATTTCATTTTATATCCATTTGCAAATCCAGTATAAACTTAGAATTTGTGAATACATTTGAGAGATATTAGCTCAAA
Source organism: Centruroides vittatus (assembly GCF_030686945.1). NCBI lineage: Eukaryota > Metazoa > Arthropoda > Arachnida > Scorpiones > Buthidae > Centruroides > Centruroides vittatus. The sequence continues at coordinate 4,815,031 of NW_027122456.1, forward strand.
ATATGAAAAGTAAAAGTCAAAATTTATACTTGTTGTTTTAATAAACTCTTCACTTTATTTTTAAATCACACATCATATTATTTTACAAAATGCATTATTACAAAAAAATATATCATTATTTTTTAATAGATAGCAAAAATATCTGTTGAACTTAATTGCCTCAGGGATTGCTTGGAAGAAAATTTGAAAAATGCTGCGTATTCTGCTGCACAAGAAGTCAAAGATAAAATTACAGAATTAGAGGCTTTAAAAGAAGAATATGAATTGTTGATTCAGCCTAATATAGAAGAAGTGCGTAAAGAAAAGGTACAATTCTAGAAAGCTCTGATTAGAGTTAATTTCTATTTAATTATAATTAAATTTTGGCATAATTTGCAATAACTTTTAAAATAAAAATTTAAATTTTAAAATAATATATTTTATATATCTAGAATGACTCAGAAACACTTTTGAAGTGTATTACTATAATATGTGAAACTCTGAAACAGATTAATTTGAAAACAGTTACACCTGTTCTACAATCAACTATGGAAACATTGGTAAATTTTATTTCTGTTTCCTTTATTAAAATATTATTATTATTATGTTGGGTTTAGTGGGTTATACTCAGTTGACACCAGTTGCTGTGTACTATGCTGGACCAGAGTCAAGGCATAGCAACCAAACATGACAAAAATTAAATAAGTGTGTCTGTATTCAGGAATTTTCTAACAGTATGATATGTATTCAATATAGCGGCCTTCTGGTGTATGTACATCTGGTATATGGAAGTTATGATACCATATTTTACATCAGAGCCATTACTAGACTCCTGTGTAAATGTGTCATCAACTATAAATGGGAAATAAAAGGAAAGATACATTGCAATCAGCAAAATTAACAGTTACTGAAGGTTTTTATACCTGATTGTAACAATGTGGAAATAATGCATACACTTTTCAATCCAATTACTTTATTCTTGTCAAAAATTGTTTTAATTAGATATAATAGAACTTGAAGCTTACCTTTAGGTCAAATATCAGGTGTTTGGAATTATTAAATTATTTTTCTATGTATTTCTATGTTTAACACCAACCTTTATAATACTAGTTATTAAATGTATTGATACATCTGTGTATGAATCCAATGGTTCTAAATTTTAAATTTAAATCTTTTTCTATATAATCAAATTCTGTTCTTTTTTAAGTGTTATGATGAAGCTTGAATGCACAAGTGAAAGTACTTATTAAAAGTTTCATTTTGAATTTGTGTATCATTGGTTGTCCGAAACTAATTTATCAAACTTGCATAGCTCTGAGTTTAGTACTAATATAGCCTGAATTAAAAATAAAATCATTTCAATATAATTTTGAGTAATATTTTAAAAATATTAAATAAGAATAAACTTAATTTAGAATGAAATAATTTGGAAAATCTTGACATTATTATTTATTTAAATTAAATATTGTCTTTTCAGTTATTACCTGGCATTCAAAATGAAGATCCTGCAATTAGAAAACAGGCAGTTATGGGATTAGGATTATGTTGTTTATTAAATTATGATATTGCATGCAAACATTTTTTCCTCTTTCTTCAGGTGAAAACTTTATTTAAGTAAATTAAGATTATTATAAATGAATCTGGTTTTTTAAATATTTTATGTTTCTATAGAGAATTTTAAGAAAATTCAGTTCTAATATAATACGAGGCGTGTTCGGAAAGTAAGTACCGTTTTGTTCTACTGCTACCACAACAGTAGTATCACAGTTCAGTGCCTGCGCATACGTGTTTCTGGTTGATTGTCAGTCCAGTGACTACATTACAGCCAGATTGTGTTGTTTTTCCATGTGTTAGTGAGCGTTCAAAATGTTTAAGACAATTGCCGATCCCGCTGACTGTGAAGTGAGTTCTGTAATACGGTTTTTGAACACAAAGAATGTTAAGCCAGTTGAAATTCATCGTCAACTTGTAGAGATTTATGGTGAAAATGTAATGAGTGATGGAATGGTGAGAAAGTGGGTTCGACAATTCAATGATGGACGCACCAATGTTCGTGACGAAGCACAGAGTGGGCGGCCTTCTGTTGTCAATGATGGTTTGGTTGCAAAAGTGAATGAGAAAATTCGTGAAAACAGACGGTTCACAATAAGATTGCTTTGTGATGAGTTTCCACAAATTTCAAAAACTGTTTTGCATGAGATTGTCACAAATTGCTTAAATTATCACAAATTGTGTTCCCGTTGGGTCTCCAAAATGTTTACGGATGTCCACAAAACAAAGTGACTTGGAAGTGCTTTGACATTTCTTACTCGATACAGTAAAGAGGGTAATGATTTCCTAAATAAAATCATTACCAGTGATGAAAGTTGGGTTTGTCATGTCACTCTGGAATCAAAACAGCAGTGGCTGTCTCCACTGGCGGCATCTTTCTTTGAAGAGGATATAGACAAGTTGGTTTCCCGATATGACAAATGTCTGAACAATGGTTATAACTATGTAGAAAAATAGTTTCTGACATGCTCTTTCATGTAAAAATAAATTTTGTTTTGAGAAAAGATTTTTTTATGAGAGTTTTTCCAAAATGGTACTTTCCAGACACGCCTCGTAATTGCAATATTTAAAATTTTAAACTTTTTAAGAATTATGGAATTTCAGAGATTTTGTTTGACAAGTTGACTGACTTGTTCCAAAATTAAGAGTCAAATCTTAAAAATGTTCAAGTCAGTTAATATAAAATAATAAGTCAAATTTCATATGGCATTACCAATGAATACTTGTGCCAATATTTTAATAATCAGTTATTGAATATTATTTTTTAAAAAAAATCTTATTATTGATAATTCTGGAAAAAAAAAAAGTTGGTTTAAGACAAATGAAGTGCAGGTAAGGAAATATGTATCAGAATCAGAGAAAACTATCTGCCTTCTCTAATTCGGTATCTCTGCAGAAAAAAATAAAGAATGAAATGTGTTTTCAAATAATTTTTGATTACTCATGGTGAAAAAGTGTTGATGTGCAGTTGCATCAGTTCATTTTTTTTGGTCAATGTTACATTATTTAGTTTCAATTTCAGAGGTGATGGTGTTAAACCAAGGTTTGACATTTATATATATATAATACATAAATATAAGTCAAAATTGTAAAAAATACATAAACATTATTAGAAACCATACAGATATATTATGAAACTAATTTTTACTTTTTAGTTTATACATTATTTCATATTTTACTACTTTTTTAAATTTACCCACTGTCTCATTAATGTACACAGTACATTAATGATACAGTGGGTAAATTTACACAGTACATTAATGATGGGTCATTAATAGTACATAGTACACAGTACACAGTACATTAATGACCCATCATTAATGTACAAGTTTTTGCCTTTTATACTATATTTTTGACTATTTAATTCAATTTTTGATACTAAATGTCATTTAGTAAGACATGTAAGCAGAAAAAACATGTTTAGTGAGAATATGCAATTACTTGGCAAACAATCAATTCATATTTAAAGAAATTCTCTCAATAATGGTCAGTTTAAGTAGACTTGAATAAAATTATTTCAGGGCCAGTGAACGAGTGGGCTGGTGCTCATATTGTCTACATGTATCAGTTAGATCCATGGGTACAAGAACTAAATAACTATAAAGGTAAATAGCAAATTGAGGAGCATCTGTCAGTGCTGTGTCTTTGTTACTAACTTATTTCTTTTTTATAGGCTAGTTGTAATTCATTGAACTTTTTAAATAATTATTCGAGAGAATTGTGAAATTTTTGTGTTGAGAAAGAAATTGTGGCTGGCATATTTATGGCTAAAAGTGCTGCATGAAAAAATTTTTGGTTGAAAAGTTCTTACCAGGTCTTTATTTCTTAAAATTTTATTGGAACCATGTTATCAATTTAAAGTGTTTTGTTTTCTAAGAAAATTTGTTGATCTTTTGTTTTAGGGACATGATTCTGCTACTATAAATTTGGCCTTATTGCTGGGTATTGTTTGGGAGCATCTGTCAGTGCTGTGTCTTTGTTACTAACTTATTTCTTTTTTATAGGCAAGCAATTTGCTTATTCTTGATTGTTTTATTTTTATTTATTGGTATTTTGTATTTTATTGACAGATGCTCCCAAACTTTAAACTTTAATTATTACATTTTAATTTTAAACCTTAACTTAAATTTAAATTTTCATGATGACTCAGGATATCTTCTAATTTGATCAATGGGATGATTTTCACACTAAATACTATATAATAAAATGGAGAAAATGCTGAGATTGGCATTTTATGTACGTTTTCTTATCGCAAGCACTTTCAACAAACCTATAGTCATCATCATCAGGAAAATATGGAAATTTACTAAAAATTAAATGGAAATAATCTGATGAAGAACAGAATGCTTAAAATTTAAATTAAAACTTTTGTCAAAACCATTAAGAACATGTAACAAATATTCAAATGTTTTCGAAATTGAATGAGCAGTAAGCTCTGTGATATGCGAAGTGATGCATGTATGGATTCAAGCTCACACTATACATAAACTGGTGGATCCTAATAATTGCTTAATCGCATGTACAGCGTGACCCATACAAAGGGAATTTTCTGTGGTGCAAACGTCATTGCCATATCTTGGACCCCTTTCTATACATATTTTTCGTATTTTTGAGCAGTGTAACTCTGTCCTATCACTATCCCCACTTCCAAACCTACGCAAGCTTATTTGCAATGATAGGGACAAGTTTTCTACTCTTGAGAAGTCGGGGGGTCTATACTGTTCCACTGGAGAATCTTGCAACAGGAGTAAACACAAGGTATATCAGGGCCACTACTAGAATGCTTGCCAGCTGCCTTGCAGAGCACCAAGAGGATGTTGTAAAGGGTAGGCACACCAAAGAGCTTACAAAAAAAAGGTACTTGAGGAGGGTTACAACCCACTATGGTCCCAATCAATTACGCTCAAGAGCTGTAAAAATTGGAAACTCGTTTTTATGTGGAAATCTCTTCTTACTACCACCTTGGATACATGCAACACTCCTACCCTCGATCTGCCCAGTGTATGAGTCACTCTGTACAAGCGATTAAGCAACTATTAGCATCCTCCAGTATATGTGTAGCGTGAGCCTGGATCCACTTATGTGCTGCTTTACATATCACGGAGCTTACTGCTTGTTCAATTTCAAACACATTTGAATATTTGTTATGTGTTCTTAACGGTTTTGACAAAAGTTTTAATTTAAATTTTAAGCGTTCTGTTCTTCATCGGATTATTTCTGTTTAATTTTTAGTAAATTTCCATATTTACCTGATGACGATGACTATAGGTTCATTGAAAATGTTTTCTCCATTTTATTATCTTCTAATTTAAATTTTGAAGTTAAGACTATTTACAAAAATAAATATTTTCGAGTCTATCCATTTATCCTTTCAACACCATCACAGAAGTAACAGTTACATTGGATTGAAGAAAAAACTTCATTAAAAGACAAATAACAATTAGGTAAAAATTCACAAAGTGAAAAACAATATCAAACGTCAGCCTTTTATTTGAGGATCTGACGTTACCCTGATGGTACTTTTGTTTTACCCTAGATTACCCTAAATTGAGAAAACTCTTAGAGTTTGAGCTCAAGTTCAATCATCATCGAGTTCATGCTTGGATAAGAAAAAAAATAAGACAAACAGTTCTATGACACAGATCCCTATACTATTATCATGAAATAATAATTAGAACAATTCTTAATTCATTGTTTTTAACAATCTTAATAACTAAAATCTGCCACAAAGTGGGATGAGCTGTGATGGATGACATAAAAACTTTTTACACCATTCAAAAGTTGTACCTATACTGTAATGTGCCAATGGCCCAATGGCATGAAGGTTGAGAAAAGCGAAATCCTACTTGAGTGTAATATACAGTGTATACCCATGTACCTAGCACCAATCTGCTTTATTTTTTTAGTTTCTGTTGTCTTATCCTAAACCCTCCAGTTATAGAATGGTTTTAGGCTAAAACTTTTTCCAACGAAACTTCTGGCGCAATGGGTAATAGCATCAGATCACAGGGCAGTTTTACCCTAGATTTATCCTAAATATAAGACCACTCTAAACATTACCCTGAGAGGTTGAAATTACCCTGGAAAAGGGTAATTACCCTAGAAATACAGCACTACTTGAGAGTATAACTGAAACAGAAAACTGAAATTGAATTATGAGTTTCACATTTTAGGATTTCTGTTTGACAGAAATAAGATTGAAAAGAAGTGTGAAGATATTTTAACTTTTTTGTTTCTGTTCAATTTTTTAGTTTTTCAGTTGAAACTTAAACCAATAATAAAGCATTTTGTAAGTGCTGTCAGCAAATTATAAATTGTCTCATTGTCCATTATCAACATTTTAAAAAATAGCTGCAAAATAACAATACTGAATTAAGAGATTTCTTGCAATTGACAGGAACATCAAAGAAACCAAAGCTTCCTCTGTTTTGCAATAAATAGTTAGTTCACCAATTACTACAAAATATCTGCTATATTCTAGATAGTGTAGAAATTAGCTGAAACAGAAAATGAAACAAAATCACTTAATTTTTCAGGTTTTTTATATTAATTGTTTTTAATCAGTATGGAGTCTAAATCTTGTGATGTAAATTTTATTGCATTCTAAGAAATAATAAGCTTTTAATTGGTGTGACATTTTTATTTTGTTTTTGAAACTTTTCACAAGAATAATAGAACTGTAATGTGTCATGTACTGAGATAAAATGGCTGTTGAGTTAGTGAAAGCTCAGTGAAACAGGATTAAAATGGCCATAAAAATACATAAAAATTGAAAAATCAATTTTAGTGAAAAGTTTTTAAAATAAAAGATGACTTAAAATATTAAATATAGCAAGTTAAGTTGGGTGAAAGAATGAAAATTTACACGTCAAATGGGCAAGCAATGCCAATGCTAAGGTATCTCATGCCTGCATTTCCTACTTTTCGCACCTTTTTATGAATTAGTGTAAATAATATAGAAATTATATGGAAGTAATGAAATATCTTAAACAATTCAAAATAAAATTTATAACTAGTATATAAATATGTAATTACTTTCTTTTTAGCTTAATTAATCAACAGTGAGTGAAGTTCAAATAATGCTAACATTTTCACCTTAGTTAACAGATCATTTTCAGGTGCAGACAGTTGAATCTGTAGATGACTCATTAACAGCTGAAAGATGTTATGTAAACTTCACTTCTGTTAAAGGTACTACATGATTAATTCAGTCAAGTAACCACAGTGGCTAGTTCATTCTTACTGTCTCTTTATTCTCTTTATACAAGTAATTAGATTATTAGATTCTGTATTGTGAAAATTATTGTCATTATTTATGGTGATTAAAGAGCTAACATTAAACTTTGTTGCAAGTTGGATAAAAATGGACTGAAACTTATGAAATGCTAAAACAAATACGATATCCTATCACTTGGTTTAAAAATTTAACCAAGTAAGATTTTAGTTTCAGAAAAATAATACAATAGTTTGTTGCTGCTCTATAGTAACCATTCTTATTCTGTAGTGATTGTTAATGAATTTTTAGCAAACTGTGAGATTCTTGTTTTGAAAGAAAGTGATCAATATTAACTAATGTGATTTTTGATTAATTATGCTTAACATTTTAATAGTATTTTGGTACTGCAGTTGTGATTGATCTATAATTGGTTTGTTTTTGTATATGACTTTAAGATAATATCTTTTAATAAATATTAATTATTTATTTATAATATATAGTTAAAAAATTTTTCTGAAGCAATATCTAAATCAGAAATGTATTTCAGATAGCTCAAGTTGATCAAGAATCCATTCAAGTGATGGCATTTAAAGCTATTTTTGATCTTCTTTTACTATATGGATTAGATTCATTCCAGAAGGATTTTCACTCAGAAGATACTGATACTATTCCAGAAACACCTATAGATGAAAGTGATGAAATTACTGCTGAAAATACATCTAAAGATATTGTTTCCAATATTCTGGCTATTTTAAGTTCTCAACTGAATAGTGAGGTGATTATTTTAAAATACTTAATAATGTTTGAAAAAAGATAAATTAATTTTCTGAATTGTATGCAGTTGATGCTTGTTTAATGTATGAAATACTATTATATATGTTATAGGCCAAGTGAGTAATAGGTGATTATTTATAATGCTCCCATTATGAATAATGTCTAAAACAACTACACAGCTCGATAAATATTAATTAATTAATTAAATAGACCAAACATTACAAAAAAGCCACATTTCATTTGGGCAATTTTTGAAAAACTCTATAATTTTCATTATGAATTATTTATTTTTGTAAATTATTTCAAAGTATTTTAAGAACAACATGCTCATATTATATGGATAATATTAATATATGTCTGTTAATGAAATCAAATCATTTATTAGCATATTAAGGAATTAATCCTGTTACAAGGGGAACTGTAAATAGAGTACTATAAAAGTTTAGAAGGCCGTACCTATGGCTTAGCCTTAGAAGAGAAGTGAGAAGAGGAAGAGGGGGGGGGAAGATGGGGCAAGGACGATAGAAAAGTGTGAAGAGAGGGCCGTGAGCGGTAAGTACCGGGCAGAGATAAGAATGCCAAGATAAGCTTTTACAAAATGTGGGCCTAGGCCCACAGAGAACAGTGTGGGTGCTCCAAATTGGAGGTGACAGATGAAACCCGACAATTACAGTACACTTAACTAAAACAAGAACAAAATGCTCCTTCGAAGGAGAGGTAGCACACAAACACCAACTCGGAATGGACGAAAAACACCACGAAGCAAACGCCGTTACATGGAATTCCGAGTAAAGCACAGGTGGCAGATGAACATAAACTGACGAACCACTGTCTTGGGGGACCCTGAGTACTATGTAGGACTTACTACAGGTTCAGGGGTACAAGAAAGGTCGCGTGATGAACATTCCCCAGATGAGAACATAACATCCCCAAAGTGGGAGAACAGAGCCCGATAGTGAAGAGGCGCCCGACAGAACACTCGGTCCCGATAAACCGAACACAATGAGATAGCCTTTAAGAAGCCGAACGTGGGTGCAAAGACGAACACCCGGTGAGAGCCCCAGGGCTCGACATAACAGAACAATACCACGACAATACACGAAAAGCAAGCATTCGCGACAACCTTTGCTGACAAGTTCCCATCTTGGGAAGGTCCTGGGTGCCATATCGGACTTACAACCGGCACAGGATTACAAAAAGCCGCGTGTAGATCTATGTGGCAGGATCAGAGGAGGGACGCCTACTGGAGCGCTGGTTAGTACTAGGATGAAAGTTCGGAGATGTGATCCCTGTGTTGTAGATGAAGGTCTTGAAGGCAGTTGTTGTTTTCTTGTTGAAGAGAAAGTCCTTATTCTGACAGGGCCAATGGAACCCTTGGGAGTACATGACACTTTTCAGCTGGACACGGTGGGTAGAGTACACTGGGCAGTGGAACAGTATATGTTCTGGTGTTTCTTTCCCCTTCTTGCAATCACACATTCCGTTGCCTTTGTTCAAGAAACGTTTAAGGTAGTGTTTAAAGCCGCCATGCCCAGTGATGAACTGCGTTGTATGGAAGTCAGGAGTGTAGTGGTTCGCTTTGTTCCTCTCTTCGATGGTTGGGAAAAAGTCAAAAGTGCTCCTTCCCGTAGAACCAGTGGCCCACCTTTCTTGCCACCTACTGATAGTGAATTCGTGGAGCTGAGCTTTGACCCAGCTGAGTGGGACGAAGGAGAAGGTAGGTTCCGCTATATTACAGATGGCCTTCTTTGCTAAGAAGTCCGCTTTGTCGTTTCCTAGTACTCCGGAATGTCCCTTGGTCCAATGGAAAGAGATGTTAATGTTTTTCTTTTCCAGCAAGTTGGTCATAAGCGTGATGTCCTTAATAAGTTTTAGATTTGTGTTTAGTGCCTGGATCTGATGGAGCGCCACCTTACTGTCGCTAACCAAGGCTATCTTTTCCTTGGCTCCTTGTTTAACTGTCCTCTGGACGTATTTCAATGCGTTGGAGATTGCCAGGCTCTCGGCTTGATTGATCGTACAGAATGGACTTAATTTGAAATACGCCTGATGGATCACCCTACTGTTGTTGTTGAGGTGCACAAAGGCAGCCCCTACACCCATTGGGCCTTTCGACCCATCCGTGTAGATAGTGGTGCAAGTCTTCTCACGAATCCCAGAGTTAATGTCCACCACTGGGGGCACGGTGGCGGGGTGCACTAGACTGTAATCATTATATTTATCGATACCATTTTTGAGAATGTTTTCAGCTATGGTTTTAATCTGAGGCGGAGTAGTATTGCAGGTGACCAGGTGAGAAGGGAAGTGCTTGAGTTGGAATAACCAGTATCTACCAGCCGCCTTGAGGTCGAGAGGGACGGTGTTGGCTATCACTTGCAGCCCACTGGTCGGGGCCGTCCGATAGGCCCGACACACAGTAATGAGACAGCAGCGTTGAATTGTTTGGAGTTTTTTACTGATTTGTTGCCTACGGGTAGCATATCCCCAAACCTCGGCGCCATACAAGACAGCCGGCTCGATCGCACAATGGTAAATAAGAGAAGAACTTTTGTGGCTGAGGCCCCAAAGGTTCCTGCTAATGGACCTAAGAGCGTGCGACATGGTCACCGCTTTTTGCTTTACATAGTCCATGTGGGGCGACCAGGTCAATTGGCTGTCGACTTGTATTCCAAGATATTTGATTATGTCTGTACACCTGATTCTCTCATTCCGAATTTTTATTGATGGCTTTTTATTGAGCGGTTTCCTGTTACAAGGGGAACTGTAAATAGAGTCACAACAAACATAAAATTCATAAATTAGAATTTATCTCTGCAAAAATGAATAAAAACTTTCCATTATATAAAGTGTGTCTATCAACTGCCAAGCAGACCATATCATTGGATTCTTTGCTACTCTTCTTGGAGGACAGAATATTTGGTAAAGAAATTACATAATCTTATATCATAGTAGACTCCATTTGAAACAGATCTCTGTAAAATTCTTCCTTCGATTTACAGTATGACAATGTAGAAATCCCAAATTGTATTCACTGCCAAATGAACAAATCACATGATAAACTGAAAATTGTTCTTAACATAATTTACACAAGCTACGTTTGATATCCAAATAATACGTGTCTTATAATATGTAACAACAGTTTAACCTTAATTCTTGTAAATCTCTTAATCTTGTGTGGAATTTGGAAATTAATAAAACTGCTTGATGGAGGAAAATTCAAATTATTTACATACCATGGATGACATTTTGAATTTGATAATTTATTCCTTTCTCTCTCCAATACAGTTTTAAACATATTTTCAACTAAAATAGCATATCCATAATTCCAGTCATCTGAAAGGTCAAATAAAACATGTGAAATCCCAAATCTAGCTAATAAACTAAATTTGTTAAACCAATTATTATGATAATTTCTTTTTACCTTAAATATTCTTTTGAGTTTATCCATAGTAGAATTAATCAGGATGTTATTACTACAAGTAATTTTTTTATAAAATTTTATGATCCTTATCACCAAGAAAGGCTCTAGCCTTAGTCTATTTGTGTCATGACACATAGCATAACCAAGAACTTTTCTGTCCAGACAATATAATTTCGTTATGTAAATTAATTGAATTTTTTTAAAGTGGATTAACCAATCAATTCCCTTCACTGGAAGAGCATAACATATTGAGTTTAATATAATTGAGGAAAACAACTAAAATTTACTTTTTACTGAGTTTATTTTCATTATTGACTGTAAATAGATTAAATTATTTATTATTATGACAGCTTTATTTTTAAATGATAAAGTAGCAGTAAACTGTTTTTCGAAATAAGAAATTTCATCAACAACCAGTAACTTATTATTTTGTATATAAAAGTCCTGATCTTGTTTAGCCAGTCAACCACCCATTTGGAATATTAAAATTTGCATTTTTGTGGGATTAATTTTTATGTTTAATTGAGAAAACCAACTTTGTATCTGATTTAGCTTTCATTGTAAGCCAATTTTAATCAGAGAAACCAATTTTAGTGATTTCAAAATTGATCTTTCTCTTCCTCACAAACTCTCTCCCTTTTCTCCAAACCAGAGGAAGTCTCAGATGGCATACAAAGCATTATATCTATATTAGCTGACTTAGTCACTTTAACTGCAGTGCTACTTTTTGTTAAAGGTAGCCGTTCTCTTTTCAATGGAGAATGTGAGAGAGGACCTGTATTTTGTTCTACCCCAGCTATTATCACTAGAAACAAAAGCATTATTATTAGAAATACCTGTATTTGCCACCTTGTCATCTTAAACTTAGCACTTAATTCAAATCAAAAAGGTACACTTTAATTCACACCGACACCATCGGCCATCAGAAGCACCCCTCAATATAGGTCTATTAATTACATAAAACTGTTAATCAACAGACTCTATAAAATAATTAGAATCATTATTAAAATTTGTTTATTTTGACAAATATTTTACACACAGTTTTCAAAAAAATAATTTGTGGAAATTTCACTTACAAACTGGAATATTTTTAAACAAAAGTAGCATTAATTAATGTTAACAAAAAGTATTATTAACAAAGTTATATAATTCAATCATAAGAATCAATGTATTGGAAATGTCTAGAATGTCACATGTTTGGTATATGGTATACAAAAAATTGAATATTATTGTCACCACTTTGCCAGACAGACAATAGCAGTATTCATATTGACCTGTTAGTGTGATAAATTATGATAAAGAATGTAAAGTTTTTTCAGTGTTTGATTTTGTTTGTCTTATTCATAATGGCTGGGCATTATAAAAAATGCCCATATTAATTAGTTGGTCTATAACAGGGTGGCCAACTTTTGTGTACATAAGATCTACTTTTTATCTTAAAAATGTGTCACGATCTATTTGTCATAGGCATAGTCTAAATGGAGAGGGGGAGGTGTGTAATACATACTATGTTTATACACTGTATTTCAGTACGAGTTGCACTCCCGCAAGCTATGGGCAGATAAGCAAAATATATTCAAAAGTATTTTTCTATTTTTAAAATCACTTATTAAGTTTACAAGATATAAGGCTCATAAAAAAATAAACTTTTAGACCCAACTTTTGATATTTGCAGCTATCAGTTCATTCCATACTGGCTGTACCTAAAAAAATCTTTCAAGATAGATTTTTAGTAACTCAAAATATAATATAATTTTTTTTTATCAATTGCAATGTATAGGTTAAGTTTTGGTACTATGTGTTTGCAAATATGAAAAAGTACAGTATGGCTGATAATTTGATTTTAAGATTTCTTTCACGATTTTTTGTGGGCCAGGAAAATTTATCATGGAAGAATGATATAAGATTTTTAGACTTATTCTTTGTTAATCTATCAATCGCGGGAGTGCACGTCGTACTGAAACATCCTGTATATCTACCTACGTAAAAAACAACATAATTATTTAACGGGCCAAAAAACTCACATCCAGGGGAATTAAAACAACATGAGTAATTATTAACAATATTTATTAATTCAAATTAGTTACAGATAAAGACAGATTTGGAATTTATTTTATTACCTTAATAATAATGGGAGAAATAGTAATAATAATGTTAATACATGTACTAAAGAAAAGAAGCTACCATATGACAGTACCAAATATTCAAGCTAAATGGCTGTGTTTTTCTATGAGTCAATCCATAACTGCATGCATACTGTTGCGTTTGCGTGGACGTTCAGGCATTGCTTTCGGTTACAAGTGTAACAAATAAAGTAAAGATATCGCAAGCAATCGACCAAAATTGGCTTCGCAATCGACCGGTTGATTGCGTTCGACTTGTTGGCCACCCCTGGTCTATAACATATATAAAGTGTAAAAAATACAAAGTAGAATTACATTAATTAAAATACATTTTACCTCATATAGTTTTTTCTTATAAATTAAAAAGTACATTTAAATACTGTTCTAAAAACTATTTTATGTACAGTGATACCCCAGTTTTTATTGACTTTGGTTATCATTGGTTTCAGTTTTTGCCAATTTTTTCACGAAAAATTTGTGTTTTCATCGGTTGCCTTGGATATCATCGGCATGCCCACATGACCTCACTGTTAATTTTGCAAAACCACACATTTTCCTGTTCAGTGAGGCATTGTTTCTTGTTGTGTGAGCATTATCCCACATATCTAGCCAAACAATGGGTGTATTCAAAATATCAGCATACAGCCAGCACCTCTCAGCACTTCTGTTCAAAACCTAAGATAACTTCTGGTTTTTGCCAATGTGCTTCTAGCAAACTGCAAGCGTTTTTTTTGGTGCTTGATACACCAGCAAATGAGATGGCAGTTATCACAAGTCTTGTAAGAGCTCTATTTTGCATTGACAATTTTGAATTTAGTTTATTTGTTGATGAATAAATGCTGAATAAATTAATATTTGGTTAGTACATTAATAGAATATTTTAATATACTAGTACATTTACGTAAGACATCACAATTTTTTAGTTGTTAAAGTGTAATCTTACGATTGATTTAATTATTTAAAACTATTAAAATTGAAAAAATCTTTATCCCTATTTCTGTTTTCAGAATATTCATTTTTCATTAAGTAAGTTCAAAAATAAATTTAACATAATGTGGAAGTTTACATCATTGGTCATTTTTATTGTTTTTCTCTCCTGAAATTCCCAGTAATTAGTGTTTGTGTTCTCTACAGGGCTTAAAGTGACTCTCTTTTTTAGCTTTTTTCACTTCCCATGTGAAATTTTTTTTTAGCTTTTTCTGAGAAAAACGCACTTTTTTAGCTTTTTTCACTTCCCATGTGAAATTTTTTTTTTTTCGTAAATGCGCTCAGGAGCGAAATAGCAACCAGCACTTCCCTGTATGCCTTATGGACCATGCGCGACATGTTAAGGTACTGTTGTATACACATGTAGTGTACTGCATTTATATAGACTAACAAAACGAGGAGCTTCCCAAAACTTGATACTCTGCACATGCTGTAGAAATTTGCACGTGGGTTCTCCTTGCTTGTATCCTTGTGAAATACCGATCTCCACAGCGCTTCGATATAATCATGCTGCATTAAGTCAAGTACACTTCTAGTTTGAGTTAAGAGTGATTTTTATACAGCATTATTTTTAGCATTTGTATTTATTTAAGCGCAGTGGACAAAAGAAAGAAATAGATTTTATTTAATACTAACAGTAGAAACTCATGTTTTAGCAACGGAAAATCGTATAGAACCCAATACTTTCTGAAGTAAGTTGCTAAGCAAACTTCTTCCCAACCGCCTGCTATTCTTTAGCTTAAACGATGACATTTACTCGTTTTTGACTACCGTAGAAAAACCGAAAAAATAATTGTTGAGCAATAATAAATTTGATTTCTACTGTTATTATTAAATAAAACGTTGTAGGACACTCGTTTCAAAGCTTGTATCTTTCTAGCACTCTGTAAAATTAAAGATCGAGCGAATCTCGTGCCAGGAAATACAAGATTTTAAACTAATATCCTAAATATTAATAACTTCTGTAGAGACAATCTTTAGACAAAGACAAAAGTTTGGTTTTAAGTGGGTGCTTATATATTTGGCATGCACCATGGTTTTCTGCATTCTAACGGTGTCCTTCATTTTCCATTTAGACAAACTATAAAACTCTTCATGCACGTGCGCATTCGAACAGCTGCGGTCAATCCGGCACCAAATTAAAAAATTAATTTGTAAATATTTAGCGTCGAAAAACCGCTATTTTCACTTTAATCTAGCTTTTCGATATGCTTCTAGTCGAACTCAGTCAAAAAATTAATTTAATTATAATTTATTGAAGATTTTAATATTTTAATATTAGAAAGTAATTAGCATAAATTACATGGTGTCATGTCTCATCTTCGCTCCCGTTCAAGTTTATTGTCCTATACACGCGCAATGTTTGTTTTTACTTCTGCTGGGGTTTTATTTCAACCTCGACCATTTGGTTACGCAAAGTGGGGAGACTGGCATCATGTGATCGCGTACCTGACTTTTTACAAGTTTCCTTACCTCGAAAGAAACTTATATTTTTTCTTGATTTTAATTATTATTAATTAACTTTTTTGATGGATTCTTATATCTTTGTATTATCTAAAGTTGCAGATATAGATGCGTAAAACTTTATTTAAAAAATTGTTTTTCTTATATTTTAAAATTCAAAAATAAATTAAATATCGGAAATGCTAAACTATAAGTACAGTGTGTTTTACATTATCATTGCGAACAGATACAGCCAATTATTTTATAAACGTATTTATTATTTCAATTTTTATAAATTATTTAATTTGATGCAACGTAATCAATTAATTACTGTGGCGCGTTAACATGGGCGTAGCCAGGAAAGGGCATGGGTGGGCACACCCCCCAGTTAACCTGGTGCCCCTCCCCAGAAAATTACAGCTTCTACTAGGCCCCCCATAACAACACGTTAATTAATATGGAGGCGAGACTCGATTCAATTACTTTTTCATTTCAGACGTTAATTACAGTGTTATTTTAATGTAATTTTATACATAATGTATGTTTATTATAATTAATACATCTATATAGGAATAATATCTGTGTCTAATAAAACAAAGCGATTATAAAAATGAAAAGCTTGCGTTCCATCTCGATCTTTTGTAAGCGAAATTTTATGATTTTAATTTTTAAAAAATGAGATTTTTATTTATAATTTCTGTAATTTGATCTATAAGAGCAAAAAACTAAACTTATCAAATATCAACTCTCTGTAAATAATTTCATCATTTACTTATTAAAGTCAGATTTGTTAAATTTCATGGGATTGTATTATTTTTCAACTTGAGGGTAGTAGAAAGCTTTGTATATTTTCTCCCGTGAAAGTAATAGACTCTGCCGGTTCCCCACTGTGAAGGACAACAAACTGCTAAATGTTTAATTACATTGTTTTCATAAACTCTCTTCTCTGTCAGTTGTGGGTCGAATGACTAACAAATTGTTTTATTGTATTCAGGGGAATAGATTTGGAGACTAGTATTACCAGTAATGAATGCTGTAATTTTATTTTTAATCATTTAAAAAATATTGATAAAATTACCAAATAAATGATTGGGTCACAATTACTAGTGGTATTGCTATATAACAGACATGGGCAAATGAGACTCCGAGAGCCGCATGCGGCTCTTTTTGAATTTTATGTGGCTCTTGCTGAAAGTGTTAATTTCTGCTTTTTATTATTATTTTTACAGTTTTATTTCCACAATTTTGTGAAAATATGTTTATTAAAAAAATTCAATACTTGTTCTATATTATATAATAAAATCCAGGTACAGAACTGCAGTACAGAATAAAAAAGTACAGAACTGCGGCTCCCATGCATTTTGCAAAACCTACATTTCGGCTCCCACTGAACTTTTGCTTGCCCACCCCTGCTATATAATGAACATGCAACCCACTGATTCTGCCAGAAGTTGTTTTTTTCTTCTTTAATTACATTTTTTTTTATGAAGAAATCAAAAAATGTACCTTGAAATAAATGGCATTTGAAATTTGGCATGTTATATGGAAACACATTCTGGTAGTTATGTTACTATTCCATTTGCTTTGCTGTGTAACGGTGGGAATTCTGTACGGGGCACATGAAAACTTAATGCGGGCCTGTTCTGGCTTAATGCAGTCTTACTGGTCACTTTTCTGGAGTATAAACTCAGCCTAACTATTTTCATATTTAATCTTATCAGTCCACTTAATAATCAATCTAATATCATATGCAATGTTATTGATACAAAATATGTGTGCGTTTGTGTGTTTTTTTAATAACGCCTGTTTTCGTTCATTTTAACACTATTAGCTTTTTTAGCTTTTTTTCAGTGTGAACTCTCTTTTCTCACTTTTTTTTATTGCCATGACTGCTTTAAGACCTGTCTCTAGAAAATGCCAGCAGTTGCATCACTTCTGGCAGCATCTCACTGGATTGATTCTGAGATTTTGAATACACCCAATTCCATTGCTTTCCTTTCCTTTTATATCCATCATGGGAAATCCATGTTAATGTTCATTTATTCTTTACATCACTCTTTTATATTAATTTCTTATTGTTTTTAGTATTAAACATTAAATTTATTCTCTATAAAATTTGTTTTGGTAAGTATTTTGGAGTGTCTAGAACAAATTAATTAGATTTACATTGATTCATATGGAAATAATTTTCTCAGTTTTCATCAGTTTTGGATTTCATCGATTGTTTTCAGATGGATTAGCAATGAAAACCAAGGTATCACTGTATTATTAAAATAATTGAAATATTTTATGTATATTATGAAGAATTATAAATTCTACAGTGAAAACAAATTTTTTAAATAAATAAATAGAATATTTATATATCTGTTTTATCTTTATATGATATTTTTTTTCTTAGAATGATATAAGAGGAGTTACAATATGTTATTCACTCACACAGCTTTGTTGATTTTAATGTTTTAATTTCTTTGTATATTTTATATCATCATTAACAAAATGCTTTACTTGAGATAGTCATATTTAAGTTCATATATGATCTATATAATTTTGGAAAATTATCTTTTTTTCATTAAGAAAATTTATTCATTCATTTACAAAATAAAAAAAATTACAGATTTAAATTCCAGAAGAAAATGAGAATAAATGTAATCATAGTAAGAGTAATTCCTAATAATAACTTGAGATGCTAAAGGAATTTTACAGATTATTTAGTTATATTAAAATTTAGTCTAATCTAGTCTTAATATTAAAATTGCAGTCTTTTGCATATCTTTTTGAAATTAAATAGATAATATAGCTGTTTTATTGGGAATTTTGTAAAAAGTATTAGTACCGTAGTGTACTTTTTCTGGCCAGAATAGAAAAAATTTGTGTGTATAATTTCAGATAATTTTTACATTAGAAAATAATAAGTTACTCATTATGAATAAATGTGTTAAAATTTTATATAAATATGAATATTTGTTAAACAGACACATTAAGCAAACAATATATGTTAAAATTAAGCACTAAATTTTATAAACTTATCTTTTGTTTTATTAGTTTGAGCAAGTTCGGACAGTAATGGCAGAAGGTATTGGAAAGCTATTATTTCAAGGGTGTGTGACTTCTTCTAATCTTTTAACACAGTTAATCTTAATTTGGTATAATCCAGTAACAGAAGATGATTGTTATTTACGACATTTCCTTGGAGTTTTTCTTCCTGCATTTGCTTCTTCTAAAAGGTAAATATTGTAAAATGAATTTAAAATGAAAACTTTTTGAGTTTAAATAGTATCTGTTTTTAGATGTAATCAAGAGCAATTTGAAGAAGCCTTCTTACCTACTCTTAATGCTTTGTTTGATGCTCCATATTCCAGTCCATTAGCTCAAGTAGATCAAACTAATGTTGCCAAATTTATGTTGGAATTAACTAATCCTTATTTAATTCCGAATGAAAAACAAGTAAGAAGATTCACTATTCATTTAACTGTTTGTTACACCAAATAATAATTTCAATTTTTTATATAGGATATTACTATTCATGATCGTTTGTCTGTTGGAATTTGTAACGAAATTTTGAAAAATCCTCATTCTGGACACAGTCAACTTTTTGCAAAAATTTTAAACTACTTAAAGCTCTCATCTAGTGCTTTAAGTATACTTAATGACTTGGATGTTCTTTGTGAAGATATTCTAAAGGTTTTTTTCATGTTTTTACAATATTTTGATAATTTAATAATATTAATGGTACTTACTTAAAATTATATAAAATAATGTTTTTATTTAACATAATTTAAAATTTTCAGTTAATTTAAAACAATTTATTTGAAAGATTAAAAAATAAGAATCTTGTTTTAGAAATCAAAAATCTTCAATTTATTAAATACTTTTGAGTAAAGATAATTTTAAGAAAAAAAAAACTATAGTATAGAAATTTTGAAAATTGACATTTTGGAAGTCTGAAGATTAAAACTAAATATTTTGAAAATACTTAATGAATTGAAGATTCTTGATTTATATAAACATTTTTGTTTATTGGATATGAATTCCATTCAGGCTGGTAAGAGTTTGCGATGCAATGTGTGATCAGGCATTATCTTGCTGGAACATCGTTTTGGGTGCAACCAGCACCAGCTGCCGAACCACAGGTTCCACAGTTGACATACTGGCCCACTGTCAGAGTACCAGAAATGGACACCAGGGCTGTCAGCAGAACGAACATTATTCTTTCCCAAACCATAATGTTTGGCAAAAAGGGTTCCCCAGGATACTGCTACACCCATCCACAGCAGTTATTCCATCATGGACAGAAGAGAAATTCATCCATAACAATACCCAATTTTATTCAGTGTTCCAGTTGTGATAACAACACCATGCCAGGCATGTAGCCATGTAAAGAGCAAATTCCCCCTCAACAGGCAACCCCCAATGGCACTCCCATTATTGGTTGCTATGCATGCAGCTAACTTTATGCAACCTATTGAGAATGGTTTGGTGGACACAGATGCACCCATTGATAGTGACAGGTGGTTTCATATGTCATGTGCCCTGGCAAACAAGTCCCAAAGAGTGAACTGGTAGATTCATCCATCAGCAGATTCACCTGTCGGGAATGGGTCCCGTGCAAAGATTGGCAGATTTGCTGAATGGCGAATCTGCCAGTCTGTGCACTCTGTCTTGCGACAATGTGATCCACTCTCTTAAATTTATCTTTGTATACTAGTACATTTATCAATTAACAGGACTTATTATACTGGAAAATTATGGATGCAGATATTTAGTCTTACAGATCAGAAATAATATTTTTTATTTTGTTCACCAGTATAATAAGTCCTGCTAATTGATAAATGTACTAGTATACAAAGATAAATTTAAGCTATGATAAAGGACACAAAGGCATAATAATTGATCCACTCTCTCTTTGACATGTTCTTGCATCCGTCATGTCACACATTGCTGGATGGTATTCACATCATGCCCAACACACATGGCAACTGCACACATCAACAAACCAAGGTCGTGCAGCTCTAGCATACAGTCTTGTTTCCTAGCCATTAACTGGTGGTATTCAGCTTGCTGTCATCTCCAAGGCATTTTCTACACTTCTTGAAAAGTTTGGTTGCCATGAACCACTGCTAATAGCATTTATGGCCCAAAGTGGCTGCTGGTCTTTATAGCTCAAAACTGGTTACCACATGGCCTGATGCATATGCAAACTTAATCATTTACATATCTCTATCACTTCTATTGGTACTGCAATTTGCATATGGCTACCTGCATTTCTCAATTTCACTTTTGAGAAGTGTATATTAAAATAAATAATTTTTATTTATCTAAAACTAAACTATAATTTTATAATACATTTGAAAATTGTATTATCATAAGTACAGATAGTTAGATATCATAAAAAGTTGATGGACTTTTAAAAAACTCATTTTACTATTTTCTTTTTTTTAATCATAATCTAGATCCATCCTGCTGTATATGGAGTAAAGTCAGTAGAAAAATTTCATCAAACTGTTAAATCATATTTACTTATGCAGAACAAATCCAATCAATCAACAGAATATAACAAGGATGATGATAAAGAAAGCATAATTTCCTGCAAATCTTCTCAGCCATTGAGTCCTGTTCCTATTTCACGAATAGGAAATGGAAGAGAATTAGATATAATTTCAATGTCATCTTCACCACAATCTAATATTACTTCTGTCACCACAACCACCAGCACTGATCAGGTAGTAAGTTTAATTACACTCATAATTTTGAAAATGGATTAATTTATTCTAATTATGTGGATTAAAAATGATTTAAAATTTTATTTTTCTGAATAATTTTTATAAAGTAACTGCATTTTGTGATTCATCTTGTGAGGATCCAGAGGTTGTTTTTATGTAAATTGTTAACGAAAAGAGAAGTTTTAGAAACTTTCCCCTTTTCTGTCTGGTTCCCATGGAGTAAGATTGGGAAAATATCAAATATTAACGTAACTGTCAACAAGTCCTTTCCCCTTTGCCTCAACCTACGAAAATATGTAATAATGGTTGACTGTCAAATGTGAGAAAGTTGATGATTAACGTAGTGTAAGGAGGAAATCTATAAATAATCACTAACAAACAATCGAGTCATTGCTACCAAACGAACAGTCACCTGATCAGATTCCCACACTCAATGGACATATGACACGAGCACACCCAACATTAAGGGGCAGACATACTTAGGAGACAATAACAGAGGCTCATCCTGCCATAATCAAGGGTGGACATACCTAGGAAGAGCATACTTGCCAACTTCCGTCCCGCCATAATTATAGTCTTAAAGGATTATCTATATTTTTGTAGTGATCTGTGCACATGTTGACTTCCCGGTCCTCCATGGATAATTTATCATTGAACAACAGACAGTACTCTTAAAGAGGTATGATAATTGTCAGATCAATTGTAAATCAATGCTAAATCTCTCTCTCGATCATTTAGCATTTGAGTTAGGGCCAGAAGTAATAATTATAACCGCCTATAGTTTAGGTCAGTGTTCCGCAACCTTTTTCTACCTGTGGCACACACATCCATGACTCGACATGGCTCAACATGGCGCACCAAAATGTTATTTCCCTCAAAAATGTATATGATACTATTAATAGAATTACATAATGCCACTAACCTATTATTATTATTATTATTATTAAATAGACATCAACTCATGCATTTATTAAAATTTATGAACTTTAATTCACTTTAGAGTGTATAGTGTAGAAAATATACTTTTCTATTACTATTAAAATAAATAATTCTACTCATACAGGGTGGTTATAATTAAAGTTGCCCTACTCAGACCTGTCTAGAGTCCATTCTCGTGGACATATTTTGATGAAAGTTGGTATATATGTTATATGGACCATGGGAAAAAGGAAAATGCAAAAAAATATTTAGTTTGAATTTTTACCACTAGGCATTTTGAACATGTAATTGATGCAAATGGATTGCACATTGAACAAATGTTGTGAATAAAAGCCTTTTGCATGTTTCCATTTTGTGTTTCTTGTTCTTCATGTGCCATTTTTTTACCTAGTGGTAAAAATCGAACTAAATATTTTTTTGCATTTTCATTTTCCCCATGGTCCATATAACATATATACCAACTTAAATCAAAATATGTCCACAAGAACGGGCTCTAGGCAGGTCTGAGTAGGGCAACTTTATTTATAACCACCCTGTACATTTTCAATGTGATATTTGCGCCTGCTTAGCTGCACATAGGCGGCTGATCCAGGTGGAATCATTAACAATGGTAGTCTTCTTTCTTCATCGATGGAGCTCTCCCTCTTTGTTGTTTTAATTTCAGTCAATGTCGAGAAACCCAGTTCACACAAATACATAGTTGAAAATGGCAATAACATATTAACTGTCATCTCAGAGATAGCTTGGTATTCACTCCTTATTGCCAACCAACATGTATCCAAATCCTCTTCAAGGAGTTTTAATTTCAATGTTCTGTCTGCTTTTAATTCCGTGAGTTTGTTTTGTAAATTAATAGGTAGAGATTCTGAAATCTCAATGAATGGATTACGAACCCAGTCAATATTTTCAACACTATCTCCAAAATACTTCTTTGAACCTCTGCTGCAGGATTTGTAAATGTTCTTTAATTAGATCCATTATCACTTTATTACTGGAAGCAAGTGACCATACAGTCGAAAACATTTCAAATGAACCATTTTCAATTTTCTGTATCTACAAATTTAGCTTATTCACAAATTCTTGAATCTTATCCATACTAGTAACAATATTTTCGTTCCTACCTTGCATTTTTCTGTTCAGCTCATTCAAGTGTACGAAAATATCAGAAAGATACACCAACTTACATACCCATTCATCTTCTGCAAATAAATCCATGTACTCATGCCCCTTGACAGTCAAAAATGCACATACTTTATCTTTAAGTTCCAATATTTGTGTTCACTTCCTTGTGATAACCGCCATACTTCTGTATGTAGCAGGAGTGTGGTGTTTTCTGATCTCATTTCCTGACACAAAATGGAAAATAGCCATGAATTTGGGGGTTGTGATTTGACAAGGTTTGTATAAGTATAATTTGACAAGGTTTTTATATTTCACTAGCAGCTTCTGAACTCAGGACTGTTTTTACAAGCAGGCATTAATAATGTTTCAGCTATTATATGTGGTTTTTTGGCATTTTCAATAAGTTTGGCTACCTTATAGCTTGCTTCCTGTACTTTGTCCAAAACACATACTGTTGTAGTCTTGAATGCTGCTTGTTTTCGTTTTGTTCCAACAACCAATGAAAATAATTGACATCTTTGTTTGACAGAGAAGAATGTTTCGTTGACAAATGTTGTTTCAATTTACTGGAAACCATAGCACATTAAGTTTTTCACCACAAACGATACTCTTGGGGATTGGGCATGTTTTATCACCACACCAAAAATAAACCATAAGATAAATAATTATCACTATACTGCTGGCACACTAATTTTTTTTTTTTTTTTTTTTTTTCCGGGCTCAACACTTTTACTACTTGTACTCGTCAATGGAACACTCCATACAAGGAATTTGTCCATCTTGAAAAAAATTAAATAGTCTAATAATAATACAAAACAAAAAAAAAAGACTGACTAGTAATCACAATTTTCAGACTACTTCAGAGCACAGCTGAGATAGAACTGAAATATTTGCAAGACACTGGAATATCTGAATATCTGACAGTTAAACTCTCATCTTTAGAAAATAAAAATCAATGCAAAACTTAACAAGTGCTTGAAAGTCTTGTAAAGGCTATAAAAAATTATTTGTCAGAAAGGTAAACAAAAAGCTGGAATTACAATGGAGAGTTTCAAAGTTCGGAGGAATATTATCTGATCAGTAGTGGTTGAGCATTGATGTTGACATTTCCCATGCTTCAAAAAGTTTCAAATTGTTACCTGGAGACAAGGGAAAACCAATCGGTATGCATTATTTTACGTCGCTTGTTTTTGTGTTTGTTATACAAACATGTGTTCATTCATTATCCAAACATAAGAATCTTTTGTGAAAGTTATCAGATAAATTTGTTATCTGATTTGTTCACAGTCCAAACTGTTCATTAACCAATCACCCACTGTATTAAGTTTTATTTATAACAGTACAAAAAGAAATGCATGATTAATGAGTCACAAGATTCTAATGCATGTAGGCTTAGAAAAAGCATTGATGGTTAGAAATGCAACCAGAAGCAGATTTTTCAACTTTCATGATGATCAAGCAAGCCTGAAATTTACCACTAAATTAAAAAGAAAAACTGTAATAAATAATTTTTATGTGAGTACTGTATTCTAATATTAATTTTACTATTGTGTGTTTTTTACTACAAATTCAAAGATGATCAATATATTGTAATATATTGATTACAATGAAAGACAAGTGCCTATTTTTAATAAATTAAACAATATTTTTGTTATTTCTTATCATTTGTATGTATTAAATTTCTATGCCTTAACCTTTTTACTATTATACTAAATTAATATTTTTGCATTACTTAAAGTATTTGTTTTATTATTTCCCTACCAAGTGTGATCTGTTATCCAAACTTTACTAAGAAAGCATTCAAAAATTTATTTATTTTGATTGATTCTCAGATTTATGTAGATACACATTAAAACATTTTTTATAACACATCTCAAAAAAATCTCTGGGTGCTCAGCAACAAAATTCATGGGTAAACAAACAAAAAATGTTTGTTTACCCATGAATTTTGTTGCTGACCAAACCTGAAACAAACCTGAAGCAATTGGGCACCTGAGTTCTCAGGAGCCCAATTGCTTCAGGTTTGGGCTTCTGTGGTAAATTATTTTATTTTATTTTTTGTATTTATTATTATATACATACAATTTTTGTTTTCATTAGTTTTATTTTTATACTTGTTAAAATGAAATAATAGAAAATTGATAATAGGCCTCCATGTGTTTTCCAAGGCAACCTATTATTTCATTTTCATGATAGCTCCATTTTTTATTTGATTTTGTTTTCAGTTCATGAAGATGAGTGTTAATTAAAAACATCTATGCTATACTTCTTTATAATTATTTACTCCAAATAAAGTAAATTTGATATATTTTAAGATATATTTGAAAGTCAGTTCTAATAGACTTCTTTTATTTGCTGTAAATCATATTTTATATTTATTTTAAGTTATAAGACTAAAATAATTAAATTTGTTAATGTTGACAATCAGCCATAGCAATTTTTATCAAATAAAAAATATGAAAATAAAATAATAATAATAATATTAATAAATTTGTTATTATATAACTTTTTTTTTATTTAAGGATAATGAAGAATTGATTGATCAGATTTTTGACAGTTCTCCAATATGTCCCACACCAAAAATTGTAACAAGATCTAGAACAAGAAAGGGTATCAGAAATTTTTTATATGTTTATAAAAACACTTTCAATATGTAAGCTGGAACTTGCATATAATAAATCACACCATCTATGCTTTTTCCATCAGCAACACTTTAATATATAACTGTTTTCAGCCGAAATGTGGCTGAAAACATTCATATATTAAAGTGTTGCTGCTAGAAAAACTGGATGGTGTGATTTATTATATATTATTATAAAATCAGCTTAATAAATGTTGTTTTCAAATTACAGTAGAGCATTGATTATCCGACCCCCGATTAACCGACTTATCGGTTAACCGACCGCGTTCTAGTCGGCAAATTCAACTGTCTGCTAGTGATGTGGCGCTACAATATTTGGTTATGTCTTGGCTACTTTAATATTATTTTTGTTAAATTTTTGCATGTTTTAGCTGGCAGCACTGGCTTGACCATGAAAGGGAGGCTAGTATTTAAACCAGGTCTAATACTATACTAATAATGCATTTTTTCATACTTTTCGGTTATCCGACTTTTCAGTTATCCGACCAACCCCAGTCCCCAATTAAGTCGGATAATCGATGCTCTACTGTATTGATATATCCACTAAAACCTTAAGATATTGCCTTTAACTATCCTTTAAACAAGTGAAATACTAGCACTTAATAATTCAGTTTCAATCCATTAATGAATCATTATAGTGTAATAATAATATAACTATTATAATAATTATAATTATTATTATAGATAAATTGTAAAATGCTTTCTTTAAATTGTGGATAAGCTACAATTCATATAAAGCATTTTACAATTTATCTATAATGAGTAATAAATAAACTAAGTTTATATTCTAAGAAGGTGTATTTAATATTTTGCATATTCATCAAGAAATTAGTTATTATTGGATTGATGAAGATCCATACTTGTTTGGTTGATTTAATGCCAATCTTTTAAATTTCACAATATAGCATTTTAAACAATGTTATTAACTTTTCAAACTATCAAAAATCTTTCTGATTATGTAATTTTCTGGAAATCAATAATTTGAATGTTAACAAACAATGGAGACTAAGTAGAGAACCTGTAGTTTTGTACAGGTTCTCTACTTAGTCTCTGCCTGATATAATATAAAATGGTATAAATTTAATTTTTTTGTTGTGAATTATGAAAGCTTTTTATTTTATTTTTTGATATTTTTTAGATATAGACATTTTTATTTCTTTTTCAATAACAACATCTATCTAAATACAATTTATGTATATTTTGGTTCATGTTTATTTTTTCTTAACTCTTGTGGGCACTAAGAGGGTTTTTATCCATTGTAAGTTTGGCCATATCCAACATAGCTGGGACAGACCACCCACAGATAAATTTCTGGAGAGTTGCTTTGCCAAATTTGATCCCAGATTCTCTAGAATAAGTAGGCTGACTCCTTAACTGCTCAGCCATCTGGATGTCCAAAGTGCTTATTTACTGAATACGGGTAGCCTTCAGTTTATGCGATAGTTCCATTCTTACAAAAGCCAGTGCAAATCAAATCAGCATAAAATGAACCCATATTTGCAGTGAGGTATAGGGTAAGTGGAAAATAAGCAAATAATTTTGTTTATTAATACAATACAAAATACATATATTATAAATTTAATTTTTAAAATGTATTTTATAATAAAATAAAGTGAAATGTTTTTATTAAAAAATCTTAAGAAAAACAAATGATATTTCAAAGTTTCGGATCACTTACATTTTTCAGAAAAAAGTTAGATTTTTGTTTTCTTTTATTAAGAATTTCGGAATATGGTCAAATGGATGCAATGATGCTCCTTTTTATATTTGCACTTCACTCCCAACCATTGTCTAACTCATAAAGTTCATCCGTCAAACTTACTATACTTGAAAGGATATGCTTTAGATGGGCCGTTTTCATAACTTTTGGAGTTTCTTCATTTTCTTCCTTCTCCGACTGTTTACAATCTAATTTTTTGTATAATTCTTCTAAGTTTTCATTCGAGAGTGGCTGATCATGGGCTTCTAAAAGTTCTGTCATATCTTCCAATCTCACGTCATGCACAAGTCTGGTAATGTCTTCAATTAAATTCTCCTGATGTGCTGCTACTTCAAAATCATGCATGAATGCTAGCAGAAGTTTACGCCAAACTCCACTTAAGGATTTTGCTGAAACTTCATTCCAAGCCGACTTGATGTTTCTAATGCCTTTCAAAATATCGAAAGACTGCCAATAGTCTTTAACTGTTTTATCTGAAGTGTCTAAAACGCTCATTATTTCCATGAATGTATTACCGAGATATTAAGTTTTGAAGGTTGCAATAACTCCCTGATCCATTGGTTGTAAAAGAGATGTTGTATTGGGAAGCATGTAAACAACCTTGACATCCAATGGTGTTCTTATTTCATCAAGGTTTTGAGGATGTCCTGGAGCATTGTCCAAGAGAAGTGCCTTGGGTGATAATTTATTTTCTTCACAAAAGTGAAGCACAGTAGAGCAAAAATAACTTGAGTACCAATCTGTGAAAACATCTTGTGTGACCCATGCTTTCTTGTTCCATTTCCAATAAACTGGCAACATGTCTTTATTTAGACCCTTTAATTAAAGCACATGCTGTCTGTGAATGATACACTAACATTAGTTTAAGTTTCAAAGTTCCTAAAACATTGGCTCCCAACAAAAGAGTTAATCTATCTTTTGCAACTTTAAAACCTGTAGCGGAACATTCTTTACAAGAAATAAAGTTTGTGCTGATAACTTTTTCCAATATAGCTCAGTCTCATCAACATTAAAGATTAGGTCTGGAGAATAGTTGTCTTGTTCTACATAACCCCGAAATTCCTTAGGAAAAGCAGCCGCCGCTGCAACATCTGCACTTGCTGCTTCACCTAATTTTACACTACGACAGTTACTTCAGGATTTAAATCTGATAAACCAACTCTTGCTTCTCAAAAAGTTTCTTTGCCTCCATCTGTCTCCTTAAGATTATCAAAAATTGATTTTGCTTCTTTGGTTATAGCAGCTTGAGTCAATGGAATGTTTTTTTGATTTGCATCATCCACCCATAACGATAACAAATTTTTCCATTTTTTCAAAAATTTTACCTCTACTGTAACTCACGTGTTTTACATTTACTGCCGTAGACTGTTGATCAGAGTGTTTAATTTTATCTGCATTTTTCATAATGATAGTAACAGTGGATGGAAGTAAGTTCAAAGATCTACGGACATTAGGGTGTGTTTATCCATTTTCCATTCGTCAAATAACTTCTATTTTTGTTTCTAGGGAGATAGATTGCATTTTTTTTTTTTTTTATCATCATTGATGAAATTAATATATAATAAAATAGTATATTATTTAACACTGCTTTAATTAAAATTAAAATTTTATATGAATTAAATATACATTTTTCAAACTTTAATTTTTAATTATATTGAAAATAAATTCATTTGTTTGTTTATTTTTCCAGATTTAACATTTTCTACTGCTAAGAAGTCATCACGCAAGAAAAGCAAAAAGTGATGCTTTTCTAAATAATTAATTAATTGAATAATTATTATGCATTTCTGTTTCATTTTTCTTTAAGTAAATTAATCTTAATACATGAAACAATTGAAAAAATATATATATTTTTTTTTATATTTGTTTTGTGAAATGTATAATTATACAATTTAACTGAATTAGTTTGAGATAAAAACAAAAGTTTGATATTTGGCATGCAGGAAAGCATGCCAAATATTCAATTTCTAGAAATTGAACATAACTGATGCATTTTTAGTTGCTGCATATGCCATTTTCAAATTGCCTAGTCATTCCTAATTAGAGGCTTCACTCTCTTTTTCCACCTTTTTATTTTTGTAATTTTTAAAAATGTTATTGGGAAATAAAATCTTTTTAACTATATCTCTAACTGCACTTATTATAATAAACCAAAAAACCAAATAGCCTTTAAAATGCAGTCCAATTTATTTATGTACCAAACGTTTTCAGTCAAAATCTTTTTAAACATAAATCTGTACTTAGTGGAATAACAAAATGACTACAAAGATTTAATACAAGAACTTACATGGATGTGGAATTGACAATTACAAAGATAAGGTTTCAAGTACCTCCATCTCCATACTCTAAAATCCACAATGGTTGAATAGATAACACCACTGAACTCTGGTAGTTGGTTGCAGGTTTGTGCCTGACCGGCAGGCTGGCCAAGTGGAGTTTTTGTGGGTTTTCTTTATGTATCTAACACCTAAACAGGCCAGTTTTCCATAGAAAGTCCTCCTGGGAGACATCTCCTTTGGCAGATTGTTTGTATGTTACACTGCCTCATTCCATCAAACCAAACGATTATTCAAGCAGCAGATCAAGCTACTATGTCCAAAGAAACTGAAATCCCAGAGATCTTACAAGACTAGAAAGATTGCTTGGTGTCAATGAAATATTTTAAACATTGATATAGGCCGGATGGCTGAGCAGTCAAGGTGGCAGCCTACCGCTCTGGGGGACCCAGGACTGAATCCGAATGGGTCGAGAAATCCCCAGGAATTTTTCAGGGGTGGTCCATTCAGATATGTCAGGCCCTGTCCCAAGTTGCCCCATTGTGGGCCTGGCTGAACCCATAATGGGACTACTAAAAGAGTCCCTCTTAGTGCCCACAGGGCAGAAAGAGCTAAAAAAAAAAATCAATATATTTATTATTCACAGATAGTAGGCAAAAGCATGAAAAGTGACAGTTTTTTTAAGTACTTAAGTATAATTTATAAAATATTTTATTATTTATACAGTACTGTATAAATAGTATACTGTATATATAATATATATTAATGTTTTATTCAAGTATAGTGTTTATGTTATGGACAAAGTGATTAATCGGGCATAATGCCCAGTCATTATGAATAATAACCAAAAAGGGCAAAAGTGGCAGTGTAATAAATATTGATTAATTTATCAAATTGACCAGTCATTATGAATACTGCTATCACCTAGTCGAGCAAAGTGATGATAATAAGTTGAGGAATGATCATCCGACATATGCTAGCTAATTGGCACTCAGTTGCATGTGCGTATAGTGTTTAGTACCGAATTTAAAATTTGATTTAAAAAAACTCCACTTATTTCATTTAGAAATATTTATTTTTTGTGAATTATTTCAAAGTATTTTAAAAAGAACATGTAATCTTTTTAAACTAAGTACTATTAACTATATTAATTAAATGGCAAAATTTTACCTATGTGCACCTTCTTGGCAGTGGTCGCGACTGTTTGTGCTCTCGACAGATCTCACCCGGAGGGGAGCCGCCAATTGTTTAATGTTACTAGATATTTATTCATGGTAATTCTTGAACACACGTATCAATATCTAGTAACATTAAACAATCGATGGCTCCCCTCCGGGAGGAATCTGTGGAGAGCAAAAACAGTCGCGACTGCAGCCAAATTCGGTACTAAGCGCAATATGCACGCGCAACCGAGTGCCGATTGGCTAGCGTATGTCGTATGATCACTCCTCAACTTATCATCATCACTTTGCTCGACTATGTGATAGCAGTATTCATAATGACCGGTCAATTTGATAAATTATTGAAATTTATTGCAATGCCCGATTTTGTTGGTCATTATTCATAATGCCCGTATTAATCACTTTGTCCATAACATTTATATTATAAACACTATACTTGAATAAAACATTAATATAAATAGTAATAAAACATAAGTTCTAAGGCCACCACTCACAGAATGCAACCAGTCAGAACAATAAGACGCTTCATTCTCTAGACCAGGCATGTCAAAGATGCCACCCGCAAGATCAGTTCAATAATGCTATTGTTTATTTTTTTATTATCTTGATACCAAAGAAAATGTGATATTTTGTACGTTTGAGTTCAACAATTTTGTTTATTATTATTTTTTTATTTTTATTTATTTATATTACTTAGAGATATTTATTTTATTTCATTTATTTTTGTGTTTAATTTCTTGTTTACATTATGTTTTCTCTATTTCATCTTTTGAATTTCAAATTAAAGTCCGTTTTGACAAGATCGTTTATTACACAATTCTCACTATTTTGCACATAAAATGGATGTTTTCCACATATTAATAAATTACAGTTTATGCTTGTATTTTGAGTCTTGCGATTCTTATTTCCAGATCATTTTACAACTTGCTTCAGGCCTGTAAATTGGCCAAAAATGTTTGTTCTGTGATTAAAGTTATTACTGGAAAACTACAAATGGTGTTTATATATATATACAGTAGTGAACCGAAAATCGGAATCAATTGGGTACTGGGGTTGTTCAGATTAGGGATTTGTTCC
Organism: Centruroides vittatus; assembly: GCF_030686945.1. NCBI lineage: Eukaryota > Metazoa > Arthropoda > Arachnida > Scorpiones > Buthidae > Centruroides > Centruroides vittatus. The sequence goes on from NW_027122456.1 coordinate 4,847,701, forward strand.
GATTACGGTTTATGTACGAAACAATATATGAAGCGTGCAATGCCAAAATGTTGTAAATGCCAAAAAACAAACTTTTCAGGAGAGAGAAAAAACACTTTTTCTAATGAACAAACTTTAATTAAATGCTATAAAAATTATTTTAACAATTTACACTTTGGAATAAAACATTGGGTTTAATTTCAAACACCTAAGTATGATGGTAAGGAAACAAAAAAAGTTTAAAAACAGAGTTAGAGCCATAACGTTGTAAATGACAAAATTGTGCAAGTGCATAAAGTTGTAAATGCCAAAAACTATTGCAATCATAAAATTAATGTTTCTACAGCTGAAAAACGGTTTTGAATACCAAAAACTTACATTTAAATTATTAAACACAATTTACAAATTCAATATCAATTTTAACATTAAAAACTGGCAATAACCTATTAGTGACTGCTTCCTGGCTTCAACAATGTGGGCCCACAGTTTTGGTACTTGAACTGGGCTGTAATCTTTATCAATTGTAATATAATTATGATAAATAAAGGAAAATATAAACAATAAGGTATTAATTTAGTGTAATAAAAGTTAAAATGTATTTAAAAACTTCAAATTTGAAAGATTAATGGAAGTCCAAATATCATTTTGAAATATCAAATAATAAGGTGATACAGGTTAACTATTAATAAACTGGGATTCAGTTATCCAGTTCTGCGTAAAAAACTCACTGCGTTACAAATTGGAATAACAAAATGATGTAAATGTAAATCGGAACATTTTACGCGCCAAAAGTCACGTGGCTTGCACTTTGGCACTTAAAACGTTATGGCTTGCACATAAATTCATCTTCAAAATATAGCCACTTAGAGCGCCACAATCGCCACAATATTTTCTTGTAGGAAAAAACATTGCATTTAAAATTAATTTCTTCAATAAAACATATTTTGAGATAAATGGCATTTACAACCTTATGGCATTGCACGCTTCATATTAACCTGTCCGATGTTCAAATTTTTCTCCGTTGCGTGTCGCTTCGTGTTGAATTTTCGTCGATTTTAAGCCTAACGAAAATTTTTATAATAATAATCGAGGCTATCGTATCGTTAAAAATTATTTCTGCATTTTGTACAAACAAAATAAATATATTGAAGAATATAAAAACATGAAAATTATACTTTAGAAGTAAATTTAGTATCAAAAACGTTCCATTCAGCACGACACAGTCCGACTGAAAATCGTGCCGATTTACGATTCTCTACTGTATATATTATTGTGAAATCTCGGGTAATTAAAAAAATTGTTGAGTCGGCTACTTTTGGGCTACTTTTTAGAAAATTTTTGGCTACAAAAGCTAAAAACATCTGGCCCACTGTCATACTAGATACAAAAAATTGGCACTTAAGCAGTTTGAGTTTGACACCCCTGCTCTAGACCAATGTTTCTCAACCACAAGCCAAAAATCAACATGTTTTGTGGTTGGCTTGTGACCTAGTTGGACTGCAATTTGAAAAATTGTAGATCTATAAATTCCCACTGTCATTCGTCTGCCTTTCTTTAATCACGAGAACGTTGTTAAATAAATCCGAGACCAGATATGGAAAGCTTAGGGGCAGGATGCTCCAATTAACTATATATGAACTTCCGATGCAAACTGGAAGTTGCATTATTTCAATTCAAAAATATCCCCTGAAAGGAGTTAGACGACCGGCACGACTCCGTTGCTAACGGAAAAGAATGATGTACAGACGCAAGACACTACAGTACTAATTCGAAAATGCAGAGCATATATTTTAAATGAAATAAATTAAAAATTACAGCCCGGCATTGTGACGAAGTCACAAATTGCTTGTTTTCATATTAAAATTATATGAAAATGATTAAACTTCAATAAGTAAATTATGAAAACATTACGTTTAAATAAAATATAAAAGAAATTGTGAATCTAAAATGTTTTATTTGTTATCACACAATATACATATATCTAAGTTAAAAAAAAAGAAACATGGCCGACGTTATTTACATTTAATAAATACAAATATTTGCGGAGGCAGTAGCCTAAAAAGGAAGGTCGTCTCCGTAACTTTGTGAATTTTAAGGATTGCCGATGGTGAAACGGTGAAAAAGAAGGACTAAAGCAAGGTGTGTAAAAAAAGGTCTTATTTTTATTTAATACATATATCTGTTTTTTTTTTTTTTTTGTAAGCAAGCACATGTCAAATCTTGCACGTGTACACAAAGCATGTCATTTTCATTTTTTTCCGGAAGGATGTTTACTATTAAAATATAGGCCTATTGCATATAGTGCATATAATGTGAAACTTCAGTTTATCATCACCTTTTGGAAAATAATATTGGATGTCATGAATTAATACGCAATTGCCATCATCGGCCTCTTCCCACCACAGTACACTATGATACTTTTGTGTGTAGTGAGCATCTGAAAAAGCTTAAGGATATGCAAGTTCGATTCAGTGATATAATTAGCCCAGATTGAGTGATAAATCCATTTGGTGTAAACGCAGTTGATGCTGAATTTGAATCACAGAAAATCTCAGAGCTACAAAATGATACAAGCGCTCAAATTAGATATAAACAAAATAAAATTTCTAGATAAGAAGTGAAATGGCAAGAAAATTTCTACAGCTTTGGAAGAAGGCCAATTTATTTTATTGCATTTCCCTTATCTTGACGAATCTGCATTTAGTCGAGTTAAACTTGTAATTAATTAATATAAACAGTTTTTATTTATTTTTTACTATTGAAATTGTTTAAATAAACTTCATTATTATTCTAAATTTTATTAAAATTATTAGATAATACTATAAAATAATTATAATAATTAAAAGAATTTATAAAATAATTACATTTATGCATGACATTTATCAAGTGAACGTCAGTCTCATGATACTTCACCCCTGCTGTTACACTTCGTACACTTATTATTTCGTATTGTTTTGGTTTTCTGGAGAGCGAGTGATAGATGTGCGAAGGAAAGTGCAACACCATTGCAATACGCGGTAATTAACGTCTTGTCAGGGCCAGTTTGTCTAAGAAAATTTATCTTTATACTTCCACCAGTCCGCGAAATATTCCTACTTCTGCCGGTCTACAGAACGCTGATCTAAAGCAGTGATTCTTAAAGGGGGGTCCGTAAGAAGTTTGCCGGGGGCCGCCAAATTAGACAAAATTTCCTTCAGAATATAATAAAAAGAAAATTGATGTATAACCGAATATCGTATTGAAAAATGAAATAAGAAAGATAAAGTTTTCCTATTTAGTTTTTTTTATTTTTTATTTCTTCCTACATTCAACTCTTAGTACAGAAGAAATAAATGCAAATATGCTACTTACACCGCAGTATTTACTTCTTTTATTCCGAAGCAATTCTAAGAAACTATCAATGCTTGGAATTTTAAAAATAATTAGGAAAAATAGTAGGCTTAGTAATAGGCTTTGAAAATTTAAATATTTTTGCAAAAGATACACAAAATCTTTACGACAAGTTGTGGGTGTTTTAGTTTTAGTTTTAGCATCGACTTTGGATCGATTTATCCATATGTTTCTTATTTTATTTTTTGTTAAAAATTAATGAGTTTTCGTGCTTAATTGTGAAGTTTGAATGTTATTTAAATAGATAATGAAATAATAGTTATGATTTACATTTATTATATAAAAAATAAAGCAATAATAAAACAATCAATTTATTATAGATAATTTAACAAATATAAATTATTATTAAAAATATGGGGGTCACAAAAAAATTATGAACTATTTGGTAGGCCGGGAATATAAGAAGGTTAAGAACTAGTGATGTAACGAATAGTATATTCGACCTGAGCCGAATACCGAATATTCGGCTAGGAGAGTGGCCGAATACCGAATATTCGGCCAGGAGCGTGGCCGAATGGCCGAATATTCGGCCAAACTATTCGGCTTGATTAACGCACGTACAAACAAATTATGGCAAAGATCGCGCACCCTGCTCTCTATTGGCCCGCTGTCACTACGATTTTTTCTCTCAGTAGGTCTAAATTATTTAAATTAATTAAATTATAATTATTAAAGTTAATATGAGATAGAGCCTAATGTCTACCTCTAGTGCCAAATTGGTTTATAATTTATGTAATAGCCGTAAATAGCCCGATACGATTCGGCAGTTGTTGGTATTTAGATGTAAGTTATAACTTATAAGTTATTTTATTTGCAATCGATCTTTTTAACTCTTTAATTAAGCACTAAAATTTTGTTTTTACTACGTATTTGTAGACTGAATAGTACCCTAAGGATATACTTTAATAGGGAGATTTATAGTCTAGTTTCTCCCCAGTTGTGGAACAGTTCAAATATATTATTGGGATGTTTCTATTTGTGAAGCTTTGTGATATTTTGTTATTGTTTTTGTCAATATTTTTAAAATTAACATGATTTCAAATGTTATCTTTTGCATATAATGAAAAATGCTCATTCTTTGCTTTATATATAAAATAAATTATAAATTAGTTACTCATCTTCTGGAAATAGATAAATAATTCTTTCTTTAAATACGATAAGTTTCAATAAAACGTTTCGTAAATCATTTTAAAATATCGTAAAAAATATTAAAATATACGCGAATACGAATATAACATAATTAACAAAACAATAACATTGATGCCCGATACATTCTAACCTACACGCCATCAATGCCATAAGATATCGGGCTAGATAAACGCTATAATATTATTTAATTACGAAATAATTTAATACTAGAGTTAGATGCTATTTCTTATTAACTTTAATAATTATAGTTTAATTTTCAGCATTAATAAAAGTTACCAAAATGATTAATTTACTGTGTTTTTATTTCTTACTCCTGTTTTTAGGTATTCGGTATTCGGCCGAATAGTGAAAAATAGGCCGAATACCGGGTAGTAACCGAATATTCGTTACATCACTATTAAGAACCACTGATCTAAAGCATGTTGAACTGAAAATGACTGATACGAGAACTGTTATTTGAAGTTACGAACAATGACAACATAGAAGTTGCACGGCGATGATGAATGATTTATCTTCAGAGTATGTAAGGATTTAATTATAATTCATATAAATTAAAAATTACGTGAAAAATATAATTCCACGTTATGATTTTTATGATTTCAAAGTTCATTTTCAGATCTATTTTCGATTTTGCAGTTCTACAGAAACGTTGATTTGCTTATTTCCGTCTAAATATTTTAACACGACTATTTCATTACTGGGCACAGTCATCTTGGAAGTACTTTGGATCGTCTTTTCTGACCGATTTAAAGCTTGCGGAACCGGTCTGCCACCAATCGCTTGCCTCGTGTAGTTCAGTGAAGAAGATCCAGAAACTTTATGGATCAGATCGTACACTGAACGCAACCAATATTACATGGAGACAGCATGACAGCCGTCCACCATGGAACAAGGTCAACATCATAGATGGCCGGCCATTCACTAATGTAACTGCTCTTATATTATAATACAATTATAAGCAAATTACGAAGTAATTTACAAGATATTTATTTCTGCAGTTTCTTTGTACGTCTTCATTACGAGTTTTCTAGCATTTGAGTACAAGGTGTATTTCGCATATTTAATATTAATCTATATTATATTGCTTTCTAGAAAACTTACGTCTACAAGTCGGCTTATTTGGTTGACAGTGGGCCGTGCGAATAGAAATTGTTTTTCATTGCTTACAATTTGCTTAATGTTGCTTATTTTACAGGTTTGTGTTAATCTTTCAATAATAAATTTTGTTCCTATATTTTGCATTATTTTGACATTTGAGGTTCGTTTCTTGCATGGCCTATAAGTTTTGTAATATAGGTAAACTTTATTTAACTTTTAGGCGTGTTGTCTAATATATTGAAGGCCGAACGCCTTATTCTTAAATTCAATACTGTATTTATCTATAAAATGTTCTTTTAATTAAAAATAGATACAGTTCTGTACCTATATTATTAAATAATTTTTAGTTTTCTAAAATCATAATTCAACTCGAAATTTATCTTTCCTATTGTTACCTACTTTTCGTTTTTCTTTGTCCTCTAGATCAGGGGTGGGCTACCTGCGGCCCGCATCGCACAAAATATTAATTAATCTATAAATTTCCCAACTGAAGGAAGTATGTGGCAAAAATTCTATCGTTATTTTCTACGAAGAAAAAGGTGGTTCATCCCTGCTCTAGACGATCGCGGTTTTTTTCCCCTTAATCGTAGTGTGTACTGTACATTTATGCGTAAAATCTCTTTTGTATTATGGTTTATATCTTACAAATCTAAGCGTGAAAACTTGATACAGTTCGTTTTCTGTTAGCTTTATTTGGTTCTGTATACTTTTTGTGAGGGACGGTGAGCTTATGCTGTACGACACTACCAGTTGAATGTATAAATAAATGAATTATCCGAAAGTACTTTATTGAAATCGACATCTTGCTTGTTCGTGATAGGCCATAAAACTATTTAATATAATCAGTGGTGGATTAATCATTAGGACTTACAGACCTGGGATTGTTGAGAGCGTTGCTAAAGTCGTTTCTTGAAGCGCTGCGCGCAGCGGGCTCACTGGTTCCAGGTTAAATCTGCAGCGCTTGTTTCAGTTGCTTTTCTCGCTGCAACAAGATGGTTGCCTCTACGGGAAAATGTGCGAAGTTGCTTTCTTATGTGATGTGATAATAAGAGTGTAAGATTTTGATCACCTTGATTCGATATTCTGTTTATATTAATTTTCTTTTAAAATACTCATTAGTAAAATAAAATATTTGATAAAATTTTTATATTTAAAATGTTTTACTATTTACTTTACGCAGCAGAAAGAAGCTGCTTGCATTAAATTTAAATCGTTAATTTTACCTCTCAAAGTCTTGTGTCGCAAAAATGAATTACTTTTAAAATGTTTCGAATTAAATAATTCGCAAAACAATTTAAAAGCTGCATCGAGATCCGCCATTTTAAAAATTGCATGGCTGCTCCGTGCGCGTTGTTAAAATACCTTCAGCAGTGATTGCAGCGAAAGCAGCATCGCTGAATTTAACAGCACGTCGATTATGATTAATCTGAGTGAGGCCCAACAGCAAGAAAAATAAATTCGCTTGAAAAAATATTAAAATAGTTAAAATTCAATTAAACCATGTTTTGTACATTCGTACACTTTAGTACGTATATATTGTTTTCACATATGGAATATTACAAGCATTTTGTTTTCTAAATTTTAATGGAATTTCAAGTATTTTTCAGTCATCAATTTACTTCATAATACAATAGTTTTCATGGTAATTCTATATTCAACTGACAGTCACGTGATAGCCTGTAGATTTTCCTGTGTCTCGGAGAATAAATATGATAAATTTGGTGCAGATTAACCAAAAAGCTAAGAACAGAGACAAACGTTCTATCATATATCTATACAATGGTAGACAAAAGGTCTTAAAAGGCGGATGGTCAAAGTTGACAAGATTCCGGTATTTTCCCTTATTATATATGCATAACAGCCAGAAAGGTAAAATGGGACATTATTTTATAAATATTCTATTTTTAAATCATTAGGATTGTATTAATTAAGAGATTAAAAGTAATCGCAAAACGCCATGTGACATGATAGATAATTGACCAATGATAGTCCATTTTTAAAATTTTAACATAGGTAATATTATAAATACGTAATATTTTTAATTAAAACATTCAAAAGGGCCAGAAAGGTGGTCAGCTCTTGAAAGAGCTATTAATTAAGCATATGTAAACTCATTCTAGATTCTTCAGTAGCTTGGTGTCAGATTGTCTCGTAAATCCACTCCAAAAAAGCGACAAAATTCCTATTGCGTAAGTCAAAACTATCCAATGAATTTATTCAAAATTTAAGATGTCCACAGTACTTGTTGTAGACACTAAAGATTTTAAATTTCATCCAAATCGGTTTATCGGTCTTGGAGATATTAACGATTAAAGTTAGCGCTTTAATTAACGTATGTTCTGAGCTCTACTATATACGATAAACAATAATGTAATCAGTAATCATTATTGTTTGTTAGCTGGTATGTAGAATCTTACCTGATATAGATTTAATTGACTAACTTTCGGAGGAAAGACTCGAGAAATTCAAAAAGCTCTCATCTTGTGGATAATAAAAGACAATCGCAGGGTCGGATTTACATAAGGGTATTTGGGGCCTGTGCCCAGGGCCCCCACAAAACTAAAAAAAATTATGTTTAAACATAATTTTTTTTCTATTACCGCGACAGCCTAGTGTGGTCTAATCATGAGGGCAACAGGCAGAGAAAACCAAACTCGGGAAAAAACCAATGAAACATCGGGAAATTTCGGGAAAAAATTTCACATAGGTATTTTTCAGTTAAATTAAAATACATATATTTTATTGTGTAAACTAATTATGTCTACAATAACCTTATTTTTAAATGAAATTTACAACTTCCTAGTTCAAATCTAATTGAAAGTACAGTATTTTGTGTAAATTTTCTAAATCATCAAATTTGCCTACTCTTAAAGGGGTGGCCCCCACCGAATTTGAGCCCAGGGCCCCTGGATTGGTAAATCCGGCCCTGGACAATCGACCAACAGATACAGGAAATGGAGAAAGCTTCAGAAAATTTATGGAAACAGTTTTGCCTGTATTTCGAATTCCTCGCCGCAAAGATAAGTTGAAAAATGTTCCCAAATAGCAGTTGAATAGTGTCAATTGCTACGCTCTTACGTGTGATAAATGGATTGACACACCATGAACTACCGCACATATGAAGGAACTGTTCATTTTATAAAAGAATTTGAACACCGTTTATATGTATTGGTTATGTTACAAATTTCTGAAGCACAAGTGATGAGTACTGTACTTGGAGGGAAGACAAGTATTCCACACGAAGTGTTCCTAAACATTACAAATGAAGCTTATTTCCGTCTATTGCGTTTTAAACAATATTGAGTTTGGGAACGCGCACATACAATATTCTGGTTACCGCAAAAAAGAACATTTCTGCCAATAGATATATTTTCTTTAAGTTCAGATTAATCAATATTTAATTATTCGTTAATGGCTGAGAAGATAAGTGGCGCATTTTTTAATTTATTCTTTTATTTTATTATATTTTCATATTCAGCTTTTACAGCAGCCACTTTTGACGCAAAGCTTTTAATATTCTGTAGGGTTGAAACATGGTTTGGATTCCATCTAAAAATGCGTATGCTCATCCTGATATATATGCCAATGTTCAAAATCGTATAAATTAATTAAGAAACAAAATTACATTAGAATGATTTTTACAGGTACATGTGCTAATCCGTATGCTATCTTGTATGCGTACTGTTGTGTGTGTACCATTGTACAGAGATGTGTCTGTATCTTTTGATCTTTGCGTGATAGAAAAGTTTCAAAGTGATTAATATAAAGCTAAAATTAGTAATATTTGTCGGATATAATTACCTAATTTGGTTATCACTAAAAAGAGGTTTAAAGACGAATAAACAAATTTGTTATGTCCTTCTAATCCGACATTTACCAGAGGTTAAGAACCATCCAAATTCCCAAATTGTCTTCAGAGTAGTTCTTGACCTCTGATGAATGTCGAATTAGCGGGACATAACAAATTTGTTTATTCGTCTTTAAACCCCTTTTAGTGGTTACCAAAATAATTTAAAGTAATTTTTGAAATGAGAAGGATTTTTCCACGAGAATAATCCACTTTAATGCCACAGGTAATTTTCTGAGTAGGCTACCGTTATTTTTAAGAGCATCATGCAAAATTCATGATATGTAATAACCAAGCTGCCTTTATGTTTAAAATATAATAGTTATACAGTAGTACCTCGTGCTTTGAACACTAAATTCTCTTTAGAGCACGCGAAGTGAAAAATGCGCTCAAAGCATAAACGTTATCTATTGTACACCCAAATCGTCTTTCGCTCTCGTCGAAATTTCTATATTAAGAAAAGATGCAAAAAGCTATTATCATTCTCCAATTTGATGTCTAACGATTACGTGCATTTGTACACTTTTAAACGTGTAAAGATAATGGCATTGAAATACCAGATAAATTTCAGTTTGAAGTGTTAATAATGGAACTGTTCGAAGTATTTAATTGCAATTCTAACAGTTTCATAGATAGTTCCCGTAATAAAATTAAAACGAATTCTTTCATTATTTATTCTTTATTTTATAACTCGAAGATGAGAATCGATCTTTTCGGTTATCGATATTTTTGAGAAATAACTCTGCTTCCTCCGGGCATATTCGTACTGTTTTATATTTTGTTATTCTATGGCTGTAGTCAATGACACTCCAATTGCTTCCGTATCAATATATCATGGAAGTTACATCATTCGTTTCGTAGATATGCCTTGTATTTTGCTGCTGTAAGCTAGAAGTAATATTGCTTCTTCACTCATAAAAAAAATAATAAAAGTTGAGAAAAGAGCTTTTGTATTTCATATTTTTCCACGTGTATTTGTATATGTAACGTATAAACATGTTAACAAGACAGAATTCAACGAAATTTTTGTTAAAGAATTTCATAAAATGTTTTTTTTCTTTCATATATTAATAACTGATAACTATTTTTAAAATTGATACAACACGTATTTTTAGAGTAAAATATCTATCACAAAAAACATCATATCAACCCAAAACATATTGTCCACAATATTAACATCTCGAATTTATACAAATACTTCAAGTAAATGATTTAATTGATTTTAATTTGACATATTTATAGAAAAAATCACGAAGAAAAATCGTCTAGAGAAGTTTTCGTAATGATGGATCGCGAACTGATATTGGTCTTCCAGTATAAAAGATAGTCTTCCAGTACGCCGTAAGAACCAATTAAAAAACGATTACACAGTTTACAGCTTTTAAAAGATAAATATGGCGGATGCTCCCTCCATCTTGGTACAGATGGATGGGTTTGATGGCAAGTGGAAAGAGAAAGACTTCTGCCTGAAAAAACATAGGTAAGTATTGTCTTTCTTTCAAAAAACAATGGTCATCTTTTAACGAAATGTTACCTAATTTTGTTTTCTTTCAGAACTTTTTTACGGTCACGTTTATAGTTTTCATTGAAAGAATTTGAGGGTGTAATATTTTAAAATTATTACTTAAATTTAGCAAAAACGATGTATTTATAATATATAAATTCCAGTTTTAAAAAGGCATGATTATTAGCACCCTTAATGGATTATTGACGCGTTTTCTGTTCGGTTAGTCATGGTTTTAGTTCATTTTCTTCATCGTTAAAATCGACCGCATGTACTGACGTAATATCTGATAATAGTGAATGGGAGAATAAACTGAAATTTCGTTAAGTGGAGTTAAGGAACTTATCTTGTGAAAATCACAAATATGTTAACGAGTATCAGTCAACAATAGAATACATAAAAGAAACATTAGTAACATAATATATCTACAAAGCTATTTTATCCCTTTGTCGGTCCATTATATTCTGAGTTATGTTGTTAAGAGCCCACTGGAGAACGTACAAAGAAGTTAAAGATGAGGGAATAATAGGAAGGAAACAGAAGCGAGTATAAGAAATTCCATTTGGCGTTTTTTACGAGTTGACATTTAGTCGACGACGAAGGTGTTGGAATTCTTTCGAATAATGATAGAATTTTTATAGGCTATAACAGTACTTGCAATTGGAAGATTTAATCGTGAAATTTCTTCGTTATTTCGGATTGTAAGACATTATGCGTCGAGAGAGTGATCGATTACACAGCTACGAATGAATCGCCATTAATTCTTCTAATCTCAATTGCGGATCTATTTTCGGATATGGCGAGATTACCGGATAACCGTTCTACGCTCTCTCGGTTAAGCGTATCTCTTTCCTCTCACCGATTTAAAAAGCTGCAGTCTAGATTTTTCTCATTCGAATCGACCGGAGTCTGCTATTTACTTTATCGATGATGATCCATACGTCAAGTATTGACGTCAGCGGAATGCCTGCGGCCATTACTGCACCATATCTTCGTTCTTCCGTACGTTTATTGTCATTACTTAACTTTTCAGTTTGTTTGATTTTGCCGGAACTTATCAAACGCCAAGATAACTCCGAGGAGAAGAATCATAAAAAATCTTTAAAATATCGATTTTTATAATGAAACGATCCAATAGTTTAATTAAAATAGGCAATGATTACCGAAACCGTTCGATTAAACTGAGAAGCATTGGGCCGATGCCTATGTGGTTGGCATCGTCGATGGTTTTTTTTTTTTTTTTTTTTTTTTTTGTCTTATCCGAGTTCGCGTAATTATTGATGTTAGAAATGAAACTAAAGACATCGGAAGACGATGGAGCGGTTGAAAATGAGGTAAAAAAAATCGCCAAAAATGTGAAAATCGGAACGTCTGCAGGGAAATTGGGAAACGCACACACGTGCCTAACGCGTTAGATTAATTGATTAATCGACGTAGCATGGACGCGATTTCGAGAAGAAACGGTCTTTCTGATCTGTAAGGTGTAGAAGAGTAAAGAGAGCGAGAGTAATCACGGTTCGGCACTGTTTAATAAACACGCACGAGACGACACAGACGAAACGCCGGTGCACGGAACGTCGAAGAGAGGATCGAGGCGGAGCGGCGGCGGTAGAAAACCGGGAGGGCTTTTGGCACGAGACTAGAGAGACGGTCAGAGAGAGGGCCTGTGTCAAGAGTGCGAGACGTCGGAGTCTCCCGACGAGGGCAGAGAGTAGTTGGCGGAGTCCCTACGACGGTGGCCCTGGTCCGACGTGGGGTTGACGACCGGGCCCGCCCGAGCCTTGTTTGTTTCCTTGGTTCTGTCGGGCGAGGGCGGCGAAGCTTTGGGACCGTCGGACCGGTCGGTGAACGACGTCATTTTCATGTTGGTGGCTCTACCGAAGGGTTCGTCGCCTGCCGCCGCCCGATCGGCTTTGGCACCGTGGAACTTGCGGTGGATGACCAGGGTGGTCCGCGGATCGCCGTAGTAGACTTCTCCGTGTCCGGCAGAGGGCGCGTTGCGTTGCAGAGACATGCTCTTCCACACGGGTTTGGCCGACTCGCACGTTGCCAGATTCTCCATGCTGGAAGCCCTTTTGCCCGCTGCGCTGCTCGGCGAGTGGATGCCGCTGGACGAATCGCTCCCCGAGTGCGGCGAAGGGGGCGCGGGACCCGCCTCGTCGCCTCCCCTCCCGTGCACCGTCACGGACGCTCTTTCGGTCCCGACGGAACCCTCTTCCGTCGGACTCTTCTCCTTCTCTTCCCGGTTCTCCTGAAAAAATCAAAAGACTGCAATCAGCATCCCGGTCTCCGCTTCACGCCTGCCAATGCCTCGTTCACACTTAAATTTCGAGCTCTGCTGTAATTTTCTTATGGCTAAGAAACCGTCACAGTGTTCGAATTTCCTTTCGCTACGCGAGAACACGAGAAATCGTCTCTCCTCCGGCTTCGGATAGAATTTATCGGCTGTGAAGAAAGACGTTCGTTTATTCTACCGAGACATCTTTAAAGATTCTAATTCATTAAAGTATACGATCTTGCCGTTTACAAACGTCTTTCTCCCAGGACTGCGACATTTGTTTTTCCAGAGTCGAAATAAAAATCGTATTTGTACTTCTCGCGTGTGAAACAGTTTTATATTAGCTTTTTCGGTCGAAGATTTTTTCTCGCTTGGAACCGTCAGAATTCGAAATTTTCCGACGGCAAAGCTTTTCGCTATTAGAAATTTTTCGTTCGCATTGATTTCGCTTTTCGGCCACAGTCGAATTTGTATTCTCTGGTGAATAACCGGTTGTTACGCTTCTTATCGAATAAAATATTTCGATTTATTTAAGCAATTCTAAGTTTTTTCAATCGATGGAGGACTAATTTATTTTTAATGACGTTTTTGTTTCGGAGATTCGCTCCATTGGCAACAGTTTTTCGAACGGTGGGCGGAACGTCCGAAAGTCAACCTAATCTAACGCATGTGCCGGCCGTTTTGCCGCTTTCCCCGCAGTCATCTGTTGCTATGGTGACCAAGGTTGGAGAAAGACGTGCCGCGAATGTAAATTCGCCTTCTTCCACCGCGCCAGTTGTCATAGCAACAAACAGATTGCCGAATCGGTAGCGAAACAATCCGTTCTACACTTTGGTTCCATAGTCTAGGCGGGCATTCCCCCATTGTAGGCCGTAAAAAAACCACTCGATTAGCTTGAATACTGTAATTAATTTATTTTTAATCGAGTTACCTCGGATGATTTTTGCCAAATCTTACTCCGAGTTTCATCGAGTGTAAAATTTAATGCGCCGACAGCAAATAAAGTGGGCCTAATGCCATCTTCGGAACGATTTAGAATGACGAGGAACGTCCGTCGGTTCTTCCGTCTTAAAGAAAAATCGAATGAGGTGTCACCGACTGGAACATACGTTGCTAATGGACGATTGGAAACGGGAGGAGTTGTTCGCAAACTTCTTCTGCTTCCCCCTTCTGTTAATTAACAAAAATCATCTGAAATTCCAATTTAAATTTCTCTTCCATGCTCATTTTTGGTTATACCCTATTTAATAATTAGATATATTAAGAAAGCGTGGAGCCGAACGATCGTACCTACGTCATCCTTTTTCGTTAATATACTAACTTAAATTTTTGTTATAAAATGAAAAGGCGAACAAAACACATATATACGTATATATTTTAAGGTTCGGCTATCGCTATCCCGACAAAGTAAAGCCTACAGTTAGTATCTATTCCCTCGACCGAGAAAAATGCATCTGTTCTCGCTTTCGTTATTCCCGATATCCCTTACGTCATTTAACTTTTTTAAAATAAATTAACTTAGGATGCGTGGATAAAAGTAGAGGAGATAAAAGCCATTGGCATTTCTCGGAAACAAAAGAGATCGGCAACGCTTCCTGAAAGATGCTGGCGAATCTGGTAAAAAGAAAAAGGAGAGCGAAGCCTTCGCTTTCCAGTTGGACGAATTTTTCTCCTTAAAAGGTATTTCGCGTGCAGAGTGCGCTTTCTTTTTTTAAAATAGAGACTCGATAGTAATTTTTTTTCTGCGCTTACCCAATTACTTAATGTTAAAGGAACCGATTTCTGAAGTTCTCTTACCTGTTCTTCGTTTTCGGTCACGAGATCTCTCAAAATGGCGTAGTCTCCGTCGTCGCTGGTGTCCGACAGACTCTCGAATTTAACATTCTGCTTTTTGAATTTAGCGCTCAATTTCGGGGAAGGACCAGAAGCGTTAGCATTATCGAATCGCAACTTGTTCTTGTTGGCCGAATGTTTTCGGAACAGTGCCCCTCCCTCTCTGATATCTTCCGTGGACAAGGTCTTGGGTCGAAGCCAATAAACGTCGTCGTTATCCGGAGAAGTGCACCGTTCCCTCTCGTGAGATTTTTGGATGATGTGCAGGATGGCTTTTTTTGAGGCCCTTTCTCTCACCTGATACGTTTGCCCTCCCTTGATGACGAAGAGCGGAGTCTCTTTTCCCGGTTTGTAGCCGCAGGGTTGAGTTTCGTTGGGAGAATAGCCCATTGGAATTTCTCTCCCGTTACGTTTCCCGCAGGTAATCTTCAAGGTGAGGAAAATCCACAGTAGAATCCACAGCGTTAAATGTATTGCGGTGCCTAAGACGGCAGTCAACATCAGGCCGTCCAGGCTGCCACAATAAACCGACATATAATCGTACATCAAGGGCACGACGGGCAGGGCAATCAGAGCCACGAACAACAAAGAGTACAGGAGTAATAGACCGGCCGAGTGTTTACCCTGCCAGCCATGGTGTTTTTGAATGCCATAACTATAAACCACCGAACCAGACGTGACCAGGAGACAGGTGTAAGCCAAGAATAGCACCACAGAGAAAGGAATGTTCAACAGCAGTTGAGTGCAATCCACTAAGACGGTTTGAGCACCGAAAACTTGAACTTTGTATAGAATGCAGAACCCCGCGTAGACTACCAGCAAGTGGAAGGTGTTAATAACCATCTGGAACGAGAAGAGTAGACCGAACCATCGACTGGTTCTCCAGAAGACAGAAGGATAACGAACAGCATAGACCAAAAGAGAGAACGTGTAATTAAGGAATTCTACCGTCAAAGTAGAGTCTTCTTGTATTTGATGAGTGGTACCCACCTGTACCACAGTATGGTTGTCTTGGTGACGGTGCAATATATCGGTAACATTTAAACGAGAAAGAAAACTAATAGCCACCATCCTTTCTTGCGGAGGAAGAAGAAAATCCAAATCCGTTCTCCATAAGAAAGCTGGAGGAAAACGTGTTAAGATTTAGTTCGAAAGATTGATGAAGGTAAAGGATTTTTTTAAGTTTCAACTTACCTCTGTTAAGAAATCCTTGCTTGATCAGTTGCGCCTGGATGAAGAGACGAGGAAAGAGCAACGAAAAAGCGATAGTCATATGCAGAAAAGCAGCAGTGGGTCCACTGTGTCTCCATACTACCTTTAAGCCGTGATAAAATCTTCTTTTGCGTAGATTTTGATAAACGACGGTGTCGGCTTCCGCCTCTCCCAGCTTGGTGCCGTCGTTAGGATAGTTACCAACTTTCAATAGGGCAGCCAACACGAAACAGGGCAACAGAACTACGGCCAGGCCCATAGACGCTACGTACATACTTAATTCTCGATAGGGCTGAGTGCCAACCGGCCAGGGCAGGACGGTATACGAGGAGAAGAGGCGGATATTACTGATGACCAGATAGATTTGCAGAGAGAAGGTGACTGTGCAATACCAGACGGACCACAAACTGTTCAGCTGCGGTAATCGACAGGCCATGTTCATTCCGTACGTGCGTTTGGCAACGGCCGGTCCCACTGCGGGAACGGCAGGATTGGCCATTTTAGCTTCTCCCTGGAGCTGGAAGGGAGACGGCGCTCCTGTAATCCATCCGAAATACCTGAAAAATCTCAAAAAATTCAGATGTCGACTGGCATTCTGCACGAGAAAAGAAAGAATGCACTTGTTTCGGGGTTAGACACGCCACTGGAATTCGGTCATCGATCGATGCTCCGAAGATTTCGGAGATTTCCGGGTCAGAATCGCGTTCCGGCTTCTGCTAAATTGTCTCGTCTTTATATGTCATCGTTCACCTACTCGGATTTTGCACTATTGTTATTCTGCATAGATCCTTCGCGGAAGTTTTCGAAAGAGGAAAATGGCTGCAGTTGCTTTTTCAGCCCTTTTTATCTCTCGGTTTTTTCCCGGGAAGCAAGGATCCTTTCAATAAGTAATTATACTTTGCTTTTATTCTGCAATGTCGGGAATGATGAAATAATCGATTTAAGGAAAGAAGAGCGTGGACGTTCTTCACGAATCGTTACTACACATCTGTTTAGCAATTAGTCGAGTGTCCGGATGAATACAGTTTTTCGATCCCTAATAAGAAAATCCCTACATGCATATCGAGAAAAAAGATAAGGAAGATTAAAGAAAAGATTTAGGAAAGAAATTTTCTCGATTTTTATAATTACGTAACACGAAATTTACTTCTATTTTCGAGGCTTCTTGCGTCTTATTAACCGAAGGTTTTAGTCTTCCAAGCATTCTTTTATAAGTTTTTCCTAGCAACAGTTAGAAAAACTCGCTTTAATATTCACCTTCATTGATTAGATCCCTGCCTTTTGTAACGGAAAGAAGAAAAGAGCAGCAACAGCAAAGGGCGGCTGTCCTTTGAGGAAATGGAAGATGCATCAAAAAGGGAAGGTAGAAAGGTACAGTTCATCGAACATAAACAATTATATCGAAAAATAAGATACGATTTGCACGTCTTTAAAGCGATCGTCCTTTGTCTAAATATAGTTTAACTGTGTCTTAATCATCGCAAGTAACGAAAGGCATGCATCGCATTTGTATTGTTAACGTTAATTTCCGTGACTTCTTGTAATAAACGCTCTCCGAATTTAACTTTCTCTCAAATTTTCGAACGTCTAAGACGATTTCCCGCGTGATTAGAAGCGTCTAATACTTAGAAAATACGAATCTCGCGCTTCTGTTGGTTACTGTCCAAGCGATGGCGTGGCGAATTTTGCGGTTGACCTTTGCGATGATCGCTTGACCGCCGTTAACTCGCGATCGTCGGATGATATTCACCTAGCGAGATGCGGTTAGCGACCGTCGACCAGCGGATGTGCAGTGCCCTCTACATCTTCATCCGCGAATTCGATAAAGCGACGTCCTCACTGACGTCATCGGACGTACGGAAGCCATTTTACCCGAGGCGCTAGCCGGGCCGCGGGCCCGATGGTAAAGAGAAGATGGCGAGGGAACCCGCTCGTTGCTTAATCGTTACCGCGTGTAAAAGTCAAAAGGCGCGCGGATTCGACCGGCGGCGGGCCCAAACCGAACCAAAACGGAAGAAAATCTTTACCTCGATCGGGAGACGTGAAGGAGGCAGACGGCTTGTCGCCGCTTCTCCGGGATGGAGCGAAACCACTCTGAGATGGGGAGGAGCGCCTCGGATCGATGAGCACCTTCGATCGAATGGTTGTTTACCTCGGATCCGTCTCCCTTACGGTCTTTGCATCCCGCTTGCTTGGTCCGATCGCGCCGAATTCGAGAGAAAAAAAAATGAGACATACGACTATACGGTAAAGTTTTTATTGACTAAGGAGCGTAGGGGGGGTCGCGATGATAGCAGCGACCGTACAGACTGACACTCAGGATCGGTCGGTCGATCGAACCTTTTGATTGTACGATATTTGTCTGTCCTTTAATGTCGAATTTCCATTCGTCGACGGGTAACAGTTCCGAATAAGAAACCAAGACATTGGGGTAGACGTATTGGCTACTGAAGTTGCCTTCTAGGTGGAAGGAGTGGAAGACTGTTTGGGTGAGAATGGGGAAGGTTGAACAATTTCTGTTGTTTTTGTCGTTGCATCTGATTAAGATGCAACTCTCCTCGCACCAGAAGTATCTCTTACGTCCTCCGCTTCTGATTTCGTTAACCGCCGCCAAATAGTAACCTTCGAGAGGGGAGGAAGTTTGATAAGTGAGTTTGCAGCACAGACCACCTAAGCAAGTTTCCACCTGACCAGATGGTTCTTCTAATTTAATCAAAGAGGAGTTTTCTAAGTTGAATTCATAAAATCGGTATTTGAGAGGTTCTTCCTCGGAGTGAGTGACTATTTGGAGAGGTTGCGAAGAGGAACTTCCGACTCTCGCAATCAGTAATCTTGACTTGTTATCGTCTACGTGAGTGTAAGTGGAGGCACCCTTTTCTCCTAAATAAATTCCGCTACCCATTGAGCCAGAGAAGGGAAAGTGAACGTTAGAGGCCAATAAAGTGATATTGTGTCGAATAGCCCACGATTCTTGCACCTGGATAGATGATAGAAAGGGGCGTTCGTCGAACCACCAAACGGGATAGATGATGCCGGTCAAGTTAAAATCGCGTACGAATTCTACTGCCTCGTAATATATGATGTCGAAGCAAGTAAAAGTACCGAAGGTTCCAAACTCGGTAGTGAAAGCAATCAGTTTAGGATGCGGAGGAACGTTATACGCGTCCTCTAAGTACAAGTGATGCTTGTCGTAACGCGCTATAAGAGTGCCTTCCCTATCGAACACCACGTTGGTATTGAAGTGATAATATCCATCGTGAGGGCATCCTGCATCCCCTTCGCATTTCTCTTTTCGGCCCAAGTTACCCACCACGTACATGTTGTTTTTCCGGGCCGAGCAACTTAAGTTACGAGTTATTACGTTTTCTTTCTCGTCACCTTCTAGACAAGGATTCCACGCGACCTTTTCCGGATCCGGAACCTCTTCTAACAACGGAAAGATCTGTTGTCTGCTCTGACTGGGTGGTAGAATGGCCATTTCCGGAAATACGAGAATGTCGACATCCTGTAAAGAACGACCAAAACCATTATCGATCTTCCGTAATTATAGTTCTTCGTAATTATGCTATGCCAGTAATGAATCGAAAGACCGATTAAAGTGTAAAGCGCTCTTTTGTAGTTATGGTGCAATGTAAAGTTTTCATTTCGTCTCGACTCTCGTGTCAGTTCAACAGTTCGTACATTCGACAATAATACCGGAATGTTCCGTCAGCTAGTGATTTTCTCGCTATTATTGGGCTACAATTTGAAAAAAAATTTAGACCTATAAAGTCCTACTGTCTGTCTGTCTTTCCTTAATCTCGAGAACGGTGTTAGATAAATGAAATCCAAGACCAGACATGGAAAGCTTAGGGGCAGGAGGCCCTAAGCTTCTAATATATGAATTTCTGATGCAAACCGGAAGTTACGCTATTTCAATTCAAAAATTCTCCCCTGAAAGGAGTTAGATAAATGGCCGGCACGACTTCATTGCTAACAGGAAAAGTGTGATGTACAGGGACAAGACACTACAGTACTAATTTGAGATGGAAAGCATATATTTTAAATTAAATATATTAAAAATTGCAGAGATATCATAATAAATAATTGGTCGTTATTGTCATTTTTTAAAACTCTCCACCTTGGACTACTTCGTAGTGTCCTAGGAAATACAGTGTAAATGGTCGGGTACTAAGGAAGGGGCTCAATATATTCGGATGTACCCACCCACGGATTATCTGAGATGACTCGGACTCGAAACTTAGGGCTCCCTTATCGTAAACGACCGTATAAATGTCAGATGGAGCGCTTTTGACGTTTTCTTTGTTCGATCGGAGAGGCTAATCCCGATAAATTAATGCTCCTACGAATACAGTTGTATAGAAATTAATTAGATGACATCGCAATTATTTATATACTAAATTTCTAAGGAATTATACGGCTCGTCACGACGATGTCGACATTAAATTTCTCTCCTTCCGAAATTAATGTGGTGTGTCCGAAGATTTAGAACGTAAATATTAATGTGGATTTACGCCACCGACAAGCAAGCTTCAATCGTTTCGGCACAATTTACATTTCTTCTATTTATAATTCGGGATTATTTTTCTTTATAAATGTAAATGAGAGTTACGCGTTACTTAACACAGATATGTTGGTGTGCATCTTAAGTGGAGATGTGGCAAATAACGACCAAATAGCTCCAGAAAAAACGGAAAAAGTTTAAAAATTTGGATGAAAAAACACAAAAAAATCATAATTATTTTTTAGAAACATATTTAATCAATTTTTAAAGTAATAAACTGATTAAAAAGTCGTGACTTCGTGACGATTGTTACGCTTTAACTCTTATAAACCGAATAGGTCTTTCCATATATTTTACTTATAGATTCCTTTCGGTCAGAAAAGATATCTTACAGATTCAATATTAGATCTATCTAGACTAAAGGTCGTATTGTAGAATAATCCATTTATTGTATCTACAGGGGAAAGCCCATCTATCCAGCTACTTCATTGAAAAGTTTTTTTTTCATTTCAAAATCCGGGATTGGAATAAAAAGTAACCAATTTTGTGTTTACGATTGATTGATTGCTTATAACTCTAGCCGATGTTATCGAATATACAGAGGTAGAAGAAGAATCTCCTCTTTATATTCATCGCTATATAGACGTTGCGCCTAGGGTAATGTCGACGAACTTTATCGATTTTGAAGGAGTGAGCGATGGAGAAACCAAAGGATTGCAGAACTTACACGGGGGACAGGTAGTAACGTACTGTACAGGAGCGAAAAAATGATGAAAAACAACTCGAAACAGAACACATGTAGCACGGAAGTAGGGCTACTTCGCTTTCTTTTTTTTTTTTTTCAATTTTCTACTAAATTAATTATTTTAGAACTTTTATTTTTCGAATTTAGTAAAATATTTCTATCGGATTACCGAAATAAATCGTCGAAATTAATGTATTTTAAATGTTCTAATCCCGTTTAATTCGTTCCAAATGCGGGCTGCTTAGTATCGAGGTAACGTTAATATATCGATTTTCTCCATAAACGTTTATCGATTTACTTTGTAAGATCATACAATATATAATTTTCCTCGAGATTAAAGTAGTCAGATGTTACAAAGGCGTAGTTAAGTGCCGAGATAGAATGTTTTTGCAATACTTCTTTATCTTCTAATGGAAAAACTTTACGTGTTCAACTAGCAGACAGATTAGATACGCCTGGTTATTAAATTTATATTGGTAGATATTGCTATCGGTTAGCGTAATAGATGTGATGATCGCAGTGTGATAAGCGATAATGAGTAAATATATATATATATATTTGTTATATACTCTATCACAATACTGTCTGTAACGCACAGTTAAATTTACGTAAATCGCATTATTACGGTTTTTAAAGCTTATGCATAAAGTGGTTCTCTAAGGTAAACTTGTTAAGGAAAAAAAAACCATGTCGCTAATTAACTTTTAAATTAACCTTCGAAAAAGTAACTTTCGCTTTTTACCCTATCTCGACGATGTTAATTATGATAAACAACATTCTTTTCATAACTTCGCCTTACAAATATTAAAATTATATAAAAATAAAGCTGTCAAGGTTCACTTTTTTAATGTTGGCTTTCACTTAGAAGGTCATATAACTTGAAATAGAATTTGTAATTCTGATAACGAATTGACAAAAGGTCAATTATGCCCACTACTCCGACTAGCCAGGCAATTAGACGTGTTTAGGACGAGTGTTTTCCCCGTAAAAAATATTTTTTTCTCGATATAAAATCCCCCCAATGGGTGGAGTAAATAAAAAAAAAACTATTAAATTCCACTCGAAAGTGATATATTTTAATAAACACGAAACTTTTACGAAGAAAAGAGTGAGTTTTTCTTGTGGAATGTGGCTAAAACACGTCGAGACTACTCGTAAACTAGAGGTCTAGATAACAGAGGGGTCATTTGGGATTGCTGGATTTTTTATTATTTAACCTTCGGGATTAAAACTAACGCACAAACAACAAAAAGTAGCGGTACACGGCGGAACTTTTCTTGAAAGTCTCATAAAAAAATCACTACTTAATAAAATTATCGAATGAAATTGCATCTTATAAATTCAGTTTCAACAATAATACAGTTATACTGTGCATACCTGTCCGTGCCAAAAAATCGTTTATGATGATGACAAAAAAGTAAAATACAATCAAGTAGGGGAAGGTTGCTGACGTTCGTATTATTACGAATACAAAGGAAATGTGAGGTTAGGAACGTGGGTTATTAAGCAACATTTATTACGACCAATTTTGTTATTCGGGCCTAATAGAAAAATAGACTTTTGTCGTCGTAAATAAGTCTAATTGCCGTACGTGCGACGTGTCAAAGTAAAATAAATCGAACGAGAGGAGGAAACAAAATGAGAAGAAAAACGAAGTACTTACGTGTTGTGCCGCTACGTCAGCTGCCTGGCTAAAGGCTCCTAGATTGTCGAGAACTGCGGACACGTTGAAAGGACCGACCATGCTCCGATGAATATGTTCGAAAACGGCAGCAACGTACCAATTCCTCTTCGGAATTTCTGCATCGATAGACGAAGAAAGCACTAAAAACTATTAAATATAAAATAAATTCAATTAGTATAGATTACTTTCCGTTACGGTCGATGGCGAGATAGGAAACTAATAAATTTACTTGACAGAGAAGATAGATAAAGCCACCGGACAACATGGCTCTCGGAGATTGTTAATGGGAGTTAACGTTAAGCTAAAAATCTGGTTAATGGCAACTTTCGTTTAAGCTCTGTTCGAAGTTAAAAGAATTCGACTCGATTCGCCAGAAATCACCGTCAATTGGTCGCTTTATCCAAGAAAATTGTGCAAGGTCGTAATTCCAAGCAAGAGAAATTCAAACCGGATTTTGTATTCTAAGCGAAAATGTGGCATAGAAATTTTCCGATCCGTAATCGAATTGAAACGTTTAAATACGTCACTTGTCAATAAATGATATTACGGAGCGATAATAGTTTGTTTAATGTAGTAGAAGTCACGAATACAAACAAATCCGCAATATGTTTACAAGAATAAACGATAAATCCCAGATCTGGTGTCGGTTTCGACCGACTCCTGCAGATTACTATTTTACCAAACGTAGGCCTACAGAGACGATTTAAAAAACGGGAAATCCCCAAAATGCAAAGATAAATTCGATTTCTCACTATTCAATTTTCATTTTTCCTAGGGAGTCAATTTAGGATACATGTACGTCCTTCCTGCGATGTAACGTTCTACGTCCTTCCGGCATCGATATAGTAGATTTGCCGATTCATCCTCTATAGTTACGATTTAAAAAAAATTGTAGACCTATAGATCCCACTGTCGTCCGTCCGGATGTCTGTTGCCTTTCTTTGATCTCCAGAACGATGTTAGATAGATGAAATTCAAGACCAGATATGTAAAGCTTAGGGCAGGAGGCTCAAATTAACATTATTTCAATTCAAAAATTCTCCCCCGAAAGGGGTTGCACGACTCCATTGCTAACAGAAAAGTATGATGTACAGGGGCAAGACACTACTAATTTGAGGTGGAGAGCATGTATTTTAAATGAAATAAATTAAAAATTGCAACTCGGCATTGTGATGATGTCAATAATTGCTCCGTTTTCAAATTTTGTCGAATTTTAGAGCATATTAATGTTCATAAAGTGAGAAAAATCTGTTCTAATCACGAATTGATCAAAGTGTGTAGTGAATTGTATTACGAGTCGAGAATCGAATAGAAGTTTTCACAAGTGTTCAACGTTTGGCTTTCGAAGAATATTATTAAACAGATTAATACGATATGTTTTCATCAATGTATATACAAATACTGAACATGTTAAAATATTCCAGTTGACGATTCCGCAATATATTTTTAATGCAAATCACTCCAATTAAGTGATGAAGTAAATGTATAGAGATAGGCGTCGACGTTAAAAGAACGTTGCATAATCTTGTATTTCTTGAAATAAATCTATTTATTTAACAATAAAATAAAATAAATATGTCCCGTATATCAAGACCATAGAAATTCTCTCTTAAGCAATAAAATGTAAAACACGAAAATGTTCTATCGAGCACAAAAGCATTTTCCTGTATATATAAAAATGTATATTAAAAATATTATAGTTATCGATCATTTCACATTCATTAGCTAACTGCAAATTGGACTAAACTCGTCGAATTTGCAATTTCGACAAGCTTATCCAATCCAATTCTTCGTTATTTATTTATTATAATAATTCTTTCCGAACATGAACGAGAAATTGGGGAATTGTATATTTGTATAAATGTCGAAACATTGAAATTTCTCATTATGCTTCTCACTTTATGATGTTCGATCCAATTACACTCGAAATAATAAA
Source organism: Centruroides vittatus (assembly GCF_030686945.1). Taxonomy (NCBI): domain Eukaryota; kingdom Metazoa; phylum Arthropoda; class Arachnida; order Scorpiones; family Buthidae; genus Centruroides; species Centruroides vittatus. The sequence continues at coordinate 4,872,860 of NW_027122456.1, forward strand.
AACTCTACAGCAAATTTCGAAGCATTTTGTATTCTTAAAACACAAACTACATCAAAAATTAAAAAGTCAATAAAAATTTCATAAACAATTCTTTACATTTTAATATAATTCCAAGACTGTATGAAATTATTCTATAAATTCTTTTTCTTTTTTTCTAACTGAAGGCTTATTGAATATTAATACAAAGATAAATAGTGAATATTCATAGTTTATATTCAGAAATAAAATAATATATGGCAGGCTTAGCTAACCTTAAGTGAGTTGTAATCGACTTTTAACGAGTCAAAAGTACTCGTATCATTACATTATTATTATTATTATTATTTTAACATAAAGTTTATTAACCTGCTCTTTATAAAATTATATTACAAAACGTAATTATATTTATTTATTACACGGTAATTGAAGTTTCGGATTACCTCTTTCTGGCAAAGACACTGAGACATAAATTAAACAGCAGCATTTATCATTCATCGTAACAAAAATGAGTTTTATTTCCATTATTACACAAATCATAAGCTTCTCTTTGATACAGCCATTTTGCACGAAACTGAAATTGTTTAGATCTAAAACAAAGCAATTTCTATAACCTGGAAAGGCTACGATCAAAGTGCACTTCTATTTCCTCGTGTTTCTCGTTTATTGTCTGCACGTGTTCTTTTCACTGTGTCTCAATTAGAAACAAAGACGACCACACGTTATCTCACACAGAACATCAACAACCCACAGCGGTTGTTAAAAGATTTTATGGTGAAAAGTGTGGAATTTTTATTCTCGTTGTTTATATATACCGCGACCGATTTATTATCCATGCCCGATATTAAAAAATCTATTCCATTTTCAAAATATATTTAATGAAAGGAATTAAGAGAATCTAGCAAAATGTCAATTTTTCCAAATTCTAATAAACTGTTAGGAATTTAAAAATGTATCTAGGCCGGTATGGCTTTCAGCATCCTTTATTCCGATTTATATTGAAATCTCTATGAGTAGTGATTACTACGGATGAACGGATGGATGATTTAACCTCATCCTAATAACTCTTTTCTATATCGATGCTAGAACGTCTTTAAAAATAGGATATTGTATCTAGAACACTCGACAGAATTAAAATACCGAAATGTTTTAAAATATAAATTCTCTATATTAATTTCTATGATAAAAATGATGAAACTATTTTTACAAATCTTTAAATTAATTTATCTTACTAAATAAACTCTCTGATATTTTAATATTGAAGTTATCCAAAATAAACAACTTAATTGATAATTATAGCTTAATAATACGGTCGAATTTTAAATTATGGAAATTAAACGACTGGAATTAATATTATACTCGCTCGTTATTCAATTTTGTTGCGCGAAAATCAATAAAACCTGTCTTTATTGGGTTATTACCCTTTAACTTTTAATATAAGCTATAATTATAAAATTGTTTGTTATAAGACGTTCCGAATATATACACTTAAAGATTACATTCTCGTATCACATCAGGAAACATAATTTTACCTGTTTTAAGGGGAGGGAGGGATCGATTTTCATGACTGGAAGCTAAAAAACCAAATAGTAAATACTTAATTTAGTGGCATAAAGCCATTTAATAAATATATCTGTCAGTATAAACGTTTGTAAATGATTTAAAACTATAAAATGCGCGTTAAAAATTAAATCGTTTTGCTTTATTTTAAGGGGGTAATTGTCCTTTCCGCTCCTAGATCCGTCCTTGAATCACGCAAGGACGTACGAATGTAAATACGTGTAAAATTTAAAAATAGAAGTTTATATCGCGTGTAAAATTGACGATAAAAACTTCTATATTAAAAAAAAAAAAAAAAAAGGCATCAGTTCGGTGATTGAGAACGTCAAAGTCCAAATGTACTGAGACTGAAAAAGAAATGGTAACTATTAATCGAAATTTGTTTGATAAGCTTGTATAAAACTAAATTAACGTAGTGTTACATACGTTTATCAAATCGTTAACGTAATTTTATACACACTTATGGTTCGTCTGGTAAAATGAATCGTGTATACAACGAATCTTCGATTAACGGACAAAAATTCCTGTCCTAAAAGAAAAAACTCCAGCAACGAGTTTCTTAACTTTCCCGGCAACATTTAAAACTGCGTGTGTGGCACCATCTGTTATGATATTTAATTAAAAAAATCCTTTTTACATTTTTAATTATTTTAAAATGGCAAAGAGCTTAATTTTGACGGTCGAGATGAGTTTTATAAAAAAAAAAAAAAATTATAAATGCTAATAACGAGTAAAATCATTAAGTTCGACTCCACTGGAGATGTGACACATATCCCCTTCTATCTCCCCATCCCGTCGACCTTTAATCACCAAAATTTAATAATATCAATTCCCCTAATACACAAATTTCTCTGTAAAATCTATTAAGCTTCAAAGAAGGTGAACAAAATTGTGTCCCTCACACACACACATACTACACACATACTAACATTCATACATACAGAACCCCTACTTTTTTAAATTTCTCGACGTTTCAAGGTCCCCTAAGCCCAAAAATGTAAAAATCTTGGTAGGGGTCCTTTTTTGACCGATTGTCATATTTTCCCTCTGTTATATATAACAGCTGGGAAGGTAAAATTTATAACTTTTTGCGACTTATTCGCGAATAGAGCAGGCTAAAAGACGGGTCGATGAGTCTATAAGTATAAAAAATATATTATTTATACTTATACGAATAAAATATTAGCATAAATATAATATTAATATAAATGTTATTTTATCCTATAATAACACCGTTACGTTGTAAATTATTTATTGAGATATGTTTTTAAAACATAGACTATTCGATTTTCGACAATAAGCGAGTATTCCTTCCCCAATTAGTCCGTTAAATCGAGGGCCTAGTGTACTCTCATCTTATTTATTCATATAGAATAGGCTACTGATTACACGATAAACTAATTTCATATAAATCGATATTAAATTATTTTATAATAATTTTATTAGCGACTTCCTATTTCTTTTCGTGGATATTTTATGTAGATACTTTGTTACGTATTTTTTACTCTTCTTGCCTTCCCAATTGTATATACGAGATACGCTTATGGCCCATAGGCGTAGCCAGGGTTTTGTTATGGGGGGCCTAGCAGAGGCTGTAATTTTTTGCGGAGGGGCACCAGGTTAACTGGGGGGAGGCCGTGTCCACCCATGCCCCTTCCTGGCTACGCCCATGCCTGTGGGCAAAATTGATACGTAGCGTATATTTGTGAATGATTCACGTTATAGATCCTTCGAAATATCAATAGAAAGTATTGACACACATACACATAACATTTATATTTTATTAGATTATCATTTATATAATTCTGTAATTTGACAATATTAAAATTTATCTTGTCATTTTGTATTGAAAGAAAGGAAAGTGGAAAATATTCCCAGACTCCATTCAATATATTTACATTAATAAATATATTTTTTATATTTATTAATATTTTATGTATTGCATGTTAAAATACTTTGAACGTATATGATATAAAGGATCTGTGTATGCAGTAGCTGTCAACTTAGGTGTAGATGGTACGGTCTGAATCTATATGTATGTATGTATTATGTGGTGGGTGTGTGTGTGTGTGTGTGTGTGCATAAGTTAACGAAAGCATAAAAAGCATAAACTTATAAGTCCTATAAATAATTTTGCACCGAAGCCTTTGACATTTTGCACTGTTACGGTGAAAGTGCGTATACGATTCAATGCAAATTTCAAATTGGGAAATTAAGTATTGGGCACACGCACACATACAGATATTAAATCTCCTCTCTATTTTAATCTCTGTTTTCTATTTTATTGTAATCCAAATAAATATATATATTATTTGTTTTATAATCTACATGTTTAATTTTTATTCAATTAATTGAAGGTGTCACTTTACGCCAAAAATGATTTGCCTTTCTGATATGAAAAAATAATTATAACTGATATTTTTATAAATAAACTGATTTCAAAAATGATATCTTTTTTTTATAATTTATATTTAAAGAAATTAAATTGTTCAATTAACATTAATTTATTATTTTTAATTTAAAATTTAACAGTTTCCTCTTTAACATTCAGTTACTAGTAGAGAGGAAATTGTATCAGTTTATTTCAATTTTTGCAATTAATACTTTTTCCTATTTTTTTCAATTAAATTTACATGTCTTTATCTCATCATTTTTGTGTAATATATTTATTCAAAATATTACAAATAACCTGTAAATTTTCTGCATTACGTATAAAATAAAGGTATGCTCAGCATCCGTTCATCTGGAATAAAAGTACTAACTAATGATCAAGTAATAAATAATCTTACGTATGAAATTTATTAAAAATTCTAACAACGAGAGGTCAGTAGTTCTCAACTTTTTAAGTTAGTGTACTCAAGTTTCGGTGGCACATTTCGAGCCAAGATCGCATAAAAAATGCTGTATAAATGAAAGTTTACATTTTTAATATAAAAATATACAAGCAAATAATAATAATAAGTAGAGAAACGATTAGAATTTTGTAGCAAGCACTCCTTTGAGAGTTCGCGGCACAACAGTTTAGAACTGATATACAGGACACTCAAGTCGTTGCATTTATCAATTATCATCAGAATCGCTCCCAGAAAAAAACCTTTCAGCAATTATGAAAGACTTTTTTTTATGAGTAAACGATAAACACTTCTTCCTATTTCTATAAACAATAGAAAAAAAAATACTGTTGTGAGAAGAAATAAACAAGTGTGTTTGATCTCGATACAAACCGAATTCATTAAAGCTAAAATTAAAATCAAAATAGCTGTTGGTAGGTTTTTTTTAAATCTTTGAATCTTTTTATATTAAAAGACGAGATTCTATGTTATCAATGCTATCAGTTAAATCAAGCACTAGAGCTGGTAAATATAGGCTACTGTAGATATATCTATCGTATTTTTCTAGAAAATTTATAAAATATCTATTGCTATAACTAACTTTTTCTAACAATAAATATTCTTTTTTGCCAATAAATAAAAAAATAAAAGGATGAAAGAATGCCTAGTGGTCGATTAATTGCACTTTATAGTGCTTAAACAACAATAAATATTCTGTATATAAATAAATACTAAATATAAGTACAGTCTGTTTGAAAGTTTATTTTATTTTTTTAATATAAAATTAAAGAAAAATGTTCGACTTCTCAGCAATATTCATAAATTCAGAACATTAAACGTGTCGCGAGATTGCTAAAAGCATTAACTTATATTAGTAAATAGAAAATTTATACGGTAGTGCTTAATTTAACGTGCAGCTTTGATTTATTGGCGCAGTTCTAACATCCAAACGTGCAGCTGTAATATTAGATTTGTATAGTAAAATTTTATTACAATTAATAATATCATAAACAATAAAAAACCATTATACGTACACAAAAGAAAGACTGTTAGCAACGTCACAATATTTTAAAATTTATTTACAGTGTAAATTATTTTAAAAACAGTCACAAAAATAATTGAAAAAGCTTAAAAGAAAAATGAAGAACTTTTGAGTTTCTTTAATTATTTTTGTGAATTTTTTAAAAGCATAACTGTTGCCTTGTCGCTTGGTTATTTTTTTAATATTAAAAAATTTTATTAAAATTATTTCATCAATTTATTAATAAAATTACATTATATTTCTTTTGGAAAACATGTCTTGTAGATACCAGAGACGAAGAAGAAACTTTTGTAATAGTAAAACCATATCTTATTTTTTACAGGAATTTTATAAGGCCTCATGTTGTACAGCGGATTTGCCTAAGTGTAATTTATAAGCCTTACACCATGGATTTCTAGATAATACAATTCGAATATTTCAGGCAGCATATCTCTGCGTATGGAAGACAGATATGCATTTTTAAATATATGTATGAAGACGTCGTTTGTCGAATTCTAAATTTTCCGTGTCTACCAGTGACCGAGTGGATAAAACCACTGTACACTGGTAGTAAGTTCGCGCCTGGCCAACGGTCTGGCCACGTGTAGTTTTCCAGGTTTTCTTCACTTTAGTAACACCTAAATAGGGGCCAGTTTCCCTATTTGGTGCCTAACTGCTTCCTTGAAAATCGATAAGCAGAAAATTAACCCAGTATAAAAATTTATAGTAGATTAAATGTTATATATTCCCCATTAGTTATTATTATTTTTGACTCTTTCCACCCCATGGGCACTAAGAGAACCTTTTTAGCAACACCATTATGGATTCGGCCAGGAACACAGTGTGGAGAACGAGTGGTGAAAGACAAGGCACGACACATCTGGCCTGATCACCTCCAGAAAATCCCTGGAATTTTTAGATTCCATTCCGGGTCCTCCACAGCGGCAGGTTAGTGCTTTATTTACTCGACCACCGGACGTCAATTATTATTATAAATATGTTATTTAATTAGAATTATTTGGACTTTTGACACGAGATATCAATTCATTACTTGGCCTCGATTTTTGATGCGAGGTTCTATTTGGAAATCGAATCGGCATTTGTATCAACAATTGGAAAGTATCTTACCCAGGGGCGGACTAAGGCCTAGGCAACCTAGGCACGTGCCTAGGGCCCGTAATTTTTGGGGCCCGAAAATTAGGTTTTTAATTTTTTAATTTTTATAATTAATTTTTTTTTATTTAACAGAAAAACGTGATATTCATAATTATTGCTGAAACGTATCCAAATTATGCCGAATCGTTGATTGATAAAGTCGACAAGTGTGGACGAGCGTTCCCGTGCTTATGCATCCACGCCCGCGAGTGTCGATGTGTGTAAATACGATCGAGCCTCGCGCCTATCGAGCCTTTACTATGCACGTGTTTAAAAAGCCAAACGTAGCTATTTAAAATCAGTGTTTCCTGAACGTATTGCATCTTATGTGAGTTGTGATTGAAAATTGTGCAATTAAGACTTAAGTACCTAGACTTGATTGCAAATAGATTGTTTTAGATTTACAGTTAATACTTTCTGGAATTCCTAAAATAAAAATGTAAGTTTTTATAAAAGTATTACATTATTTAATTAAAATAATATATAATATAAAATACCACAAATTGTGATTTTGTTTGTGATTGTGATATTGAGTAAAAATAAATTTAATTGAAGATCATTTTCTTCTTTCTTTTAGTACGTGGTCTTTAAAATGAGTTCCTATAAACATTTAAGTGGAAGTGAAAAAAGAAAACGAAAAGCAGATCGAGATAAAGTGGCAAAACAAATGAAAAGATCGTTGGACAAATTTTTAACTGTAGATGGAGAACAATTACAACAATCGTCATCATTTTCACAAATTTCACCTGCTCAAACTCCAGAAACATCATTTGTGTCCGAAACTATTCTGCAAAAAGACCAGCAGGAAAAACCAAGCAATTCCGTTTGTGAAGATGAAACAAAAGGAGAAAATATAACTTTAAAATCATCTCAAAGTAATGATGAAACTAAGAGTTTTGTAAACGATATTGCATTATGGCCAGAATACTTAACAGACGCCATGCGTGAGTATTATATAAAAAAATCCATCAAAATCAATAAATGGATCTTCGGAATCATCTTCTATTCGATGCAACGAAGGGTCAAAACAAATCACAAGAAAATTAACTATTGCCTCCTTCTTCAGAACTATTAATAGCGGGAAAAAAGTTAAAAGAGATTGGTTGGCTTATACTGAAACCAACAACTTATTGTACTGTTATGTCTGTAAATTATTTTCCAAGCAAACAACGCTAATGACAAAAGGGACGAATGATTGGAAAAATGTACATAAAAAATTGTCAGAGCATGAAAACTCCAGTGACCACATTAACTCCATTTTAATTTTTATAACAAGATCTAAAATTACCGGACGCATTGACACTGAACTGGAAAAACAAATTATAAATGAAAAAAATAATTCGAGGGAAGTACTTAAACGTGTGGTAGCGACAATCAAATTTCTTTCTTCATACTCTGTAGCGTTTCGTGGTAAAAATGAAGTGTTTTTTAGTGAAAATAATGGTAATTATATAGGTGCTTTGGAATATTTATCCGAATTCGATCCATTTTTGCGGGAACACATGAAAAAAGTGCAAACTGCGGCACCGGTACTATAAACTATTTGTCGTCTACAATATGTGATGAATTTATTTCTATTATATCGAAAGATTTACAACTCACAATAGTGAACGAAATAAAGGAAGCCAAATTTTACTCTCTAATTATTGATTCAACACCTGATATATCTCACGTAGATCAGCTGACCGTCATTATTCGCTATGTTCTTCCAAGTGGTATAAAAGAAAGATTTTTGGGATTTCTACCTATATTTTCTCATACGGGTGAAAAGTTGGAGAAAGTTATTTTAGAATTTTTAAATAATATAGATTTAGACATCATTAACTGTCGGGGACAAAGTTATGATAATGCGTTTAATATGTCAGGTAAACATAAGGGACTCCAATCCAGAATAAAACAACATATTTTTTCTGCCCATTTTATACCATGCGGAAATCATTCATTAAATTTAATTGGAAACGCTGTTGCCGAAAGTTGCATGGAAATGACCACTTTTTTCAATATCGTTCAGGAATTGTACGTATTTTTTTCAAGTTCTACACATAGGTGGAATGCATTACAAAAATTTTGTAAGAGCAAACACTTGAGTATTAAACCTATTTGTGACACCAGGTGGTCTGCTCGTTCCGATGCTGTGAAATCCTTAAAGGAAAATAATTAAAGTTAATATTTTTTTTGTTGTATGCGATTCTTTAATTAGCAACATTAAAAAAAGATCTGAGGGATATAAAACTATTAACAATAAATTCAAAACAATTTTTCATGATAGTGATGTTATTGACTCTTCAATAGAGGAATTAAAATGTTCTGAACAAGATTTAAACCTAGCAGAACTGAAAAATGAAGTATTACAATTTAAGACTTTTATAAGTAAAGAAAATATTATTTCGCCTGTATCCATGTGGTCATTTATTCAGGAAAATATTATTATTTCAACATTCCCTAATTTAAACATAATTCTGAGAATTTATTTAACCCTTCCAATATGCAATGCAAGCGGTGAAAGATCATTCTCAGTAATGGCCAGAATAAAAAATTTTTTAACATCCACATTAGGCCAACAAAAATTAAATAGTTTATCATTACTTTACATAGAAAAAGAGTTATTAAATAACTCTATTAATTATGATAAACTAATTGACGAGTTTGCAGAATTAAAAGTGAGAAAAAAGGCAATATAACTAATCAATCCGGGTATATTTGTTTAAGTATTATTGTTTGTTTTAATAAATTATGTATATGTTTGTTTGTTTTAATAAATTATGTTTATTTAATTTTTGTACATGTATATTATTTTTTTCCTTTTTTTTCTTGGAATCCGATAATTAAACAGAACTACATACTATATGCTTTAAAACCAAACTACCAAACGCAAAGTACGTGTCATGACTGAAAAATAGGCCCGGAATTACAATGTTGCCTAGGGCCCACTTTAGCCTTAGTCCGCCACTGATCTTACCCCGCGGATATCCTGCCAATTTTAAAAGAGAATGGATTCATTTCACTTGAAACATGAATAAATACTGTTATCTATAAAAAATTAACTAATTTACAATAGATAAAATAGAGTGGCAATGAGAATACTTTTACCATGAATAATAGAACAATTTATAAGATTTTCACATATTTTCACACTGAAAGATGAATTAACAAAACACATGCAGCTTAGAAGTGGAAATGAATCATCAAATTGACTGCCTCTCTCGCTCTTTCCCCCTCTCCCGAAGAAGCATTTAATTGCATTACTTGTATATACTACATATCCGACATAAAAACTGATTTATGCATATTTATTATGATCTCAAATATGTGTAGGCCATCATTAATTTAAGATTGTTAATCGTCATATTGTGATCCAGTCTCAGAAAAACATTCTACTAGCTTCGCCCGGCCATTTGTATATCGACTTTATATAATACAATCACGTGCTTCTTCTAGGGGAAAAGGAAGGAGTGTCGTCAAAATCACGTGACAGCTGCAGCCAATTACAGTGATGATTCATTTCCTACTTCTAAGCGCAAGTAATGATTGACTTGTTCTACTTGTTATGGTCTAGAGCTGTGTCAATCATTCATTTGTTCCAATTCCAAATCGAAATTTTGATTTTAAGTAGTAATTGAAATGTCTTTTACTCCTGCCAAAGCTGAAAAATGATCTACAAAACACAAGTATTATGCAGTTCAAATTTTTGTGTCATCTTGTCATATTTATGTTTAAATTATATTTTGTGTTACAATATGTAATAAATTGTTGTACCGGACAATCGAAATTTTGATATTGTTTGGATGCTGATAAATTATATTGCATAAAATGCATCGAAATAAAAGTTTGTTATAAATTAGAAAATTTTAATCAATTGGCATTTCATAATATGCAGTCATTTTCTAATTGACACATTTTAAATAATTTATGAATATTATACTATGTGTTGATCCGACTCAATTATGATATTCAATGTAGGTAATACACGATTCTTCATATTTTCCTCGATTAAACCCCGGGAATAAATATGCTGTAGTTTAAACCCCTAGTTGAAAAGCATACTTTCCTTGCTGAAGTACTGCAAACTATAGGTTAATTTAGTTTATAGTGACAGGTAAGAAATTTAACAAATTCTATCTCTTCAAATTGTCTAGAGTCCAGCAGTGAAGTTCACTGGAACATTTTTGGAAATAAAATTATAAATATTGTTAAATGTTAATTAATTAATTTATGGATAACTATTGACTACTTTGGATAAGTTAAATAAATAAGCCGTGTTTAATAAGCCTGTTCGTTAGTCATAAGTAACTAAACTATTTTGTAATTAAATAATACAGGCAGGAAGCTTTTCAACATTTTTTTTTGTAATGTTTAGATTACTTTTGCTGTTGACTATAGTCACTACTTACTAATAATTTAGATAGAGGATGATGATGTACAGTACCTTAAAAAAAGGAAAAATCAGAACAAATTCTAATAAATCACAAACAATACTTTTTATCATTGTTTTTACTAGAATATCCTTACATAATACACCTAATAACTTATATTTACTGTATTTTTTAATATATATGCGGATATTTTTGTTTTTATTTTAAAAATATGTTCCGAGAACAACTTGGTCGTGTATCTTGAAACACTATAGTTTATACAACAAACGTAGTAGAGAATAATGCATAAATTCCAAACATAATAAATGATACCATTTGCCATTTGCAACAGCATTGTCGTGAAACGCCCGGATGGCCGAGCGGTCAAGGTGGCAACTTACCGCTCTGGGGGACCCGGGCTCGAATCCCAATGGATCGAAAAATCCCCAGGAATTTTTCGGGGGTAATGCGTCCGGACATGTTGGGCCCACCCCTCACCACCCAGCCACCCTATTGTGGGCCTGGCTGAACCTATAATGGGCTTGCTTAAAAAGGTCCTTTTAGTGCCGACAGGCTGAAAATAGTTTTTTAAAAAAGCATTGTAATGAGGGAATAAGGAAAAAAGTAAATTTCTTTCTCTAATTAACGTTGGAAACTTGAGAATACCATTGTATCTTACTAACCTCATCTAATATCGCCAAAGGAAAATACTATCTGTTATTCTGAAGAAACTTACAAATATTGACATCAGAATTTTACTAACAGGCAACAAAAATCTTTTGACCACAATGGCGACTACAAAATTTTGGCTAAAAATTTGATTACACAATCGCCTATGACTATGTTACTAGATACTTTTGATTGTTTTCCGATAGATGCCACAAAAAACATTAATCCTAAAAATGTTCCAAAGTTCACTAGCTTAAGGTGCAATAAGTTTTCCCTATTTACAAAGGAGTAAGCATCGAAATAAAAGCAAATCTCAGATCCATATACCCAATCAGAATCGAACTTCATCTTTTGATCTATAATCTGTCAATCATACGAGTACGATACATCGAACACCAGAGAACTGCCTCCATTATAACGTTATCAAGATTTAAAATACAGCACATTTTTGAGCTTAAAGTCCGTCGTAATCTGCGTATGTTTTGGGAGTGGTTCATATTTATTACATAATTACTTTCACATTTATAGTTGATTCATAAGAAAATGGTTTCTATTCGGGATGATAATAATGGCGACATATTTGGTTTCGTTACAGTACAGTTCCCTTTTGTTTTTCAAAATTTACTTTAATTTTTGAAATTTTGACATTCCATATTTTTTTTAATCACAAATGTCCATCTCGCGCATAGCCAATCAACGCAATTAATTTTAAATTGTTTTATAAACATAAGAGATGTCCATAAATGACGTAATGCGGGATGCTGTTGAGCAGCCATCGATGTTGGTGACTTTTTGTTTGAGGTATTACTAATACTATTCTATTGTTAACTATAAATTTTTTTTTTACTTAATTTGTCACGTTTTGCTGCTCTTTTGTGTCGTTTTGTGTTACTACAAGCTTTATCTTCTTGGATATGTTTTCACGTATCCCCGCTGAAGGGCTAAAGCGCAGCCAAGATGAAGGGAAGGGAATTAAGCATTATCGCTCACCAAGCGACCCGGGAACTAAATATCCAAAGTTTGAACATTATTTTAAGAGACAATCTCCTTCAGATACTGATATAGAAGAAATGTCATCCTTACGGCAGTATTTGGAAACAACTTTGAGCCCAGTAGTGATGCAGTTGAAGTGTATCGAAGAAAAGCTCGCTAATTTGGAATTGGCGGTTAATGTTACCTAGGTATACAAAATGGCGGGTCGTCTCCGATCCCAGCAATCAGAAGACAGGGAACAGTGGGGACGCACGTTCTAATCTAACCTAACCTATTTTAATAAATTACCATAATTATTAGCAACCAAATTATTAGAATAGTTTAGGTTAGGTTAGAACGTGCGTCCCACTGTTCCCTGTCTTCTGATTGCTGGGATAGACGACCCGCCATTTTGTATACCTAGGGTAACATTCAGGGCCGGATTTACCAATCCAGGGGCTCTGGGCACAAATTCGGTGGGGCCCCCTTTAAGAGTAGGCAAATTTGATGATTTAGAAAATTTACACAAAATACTGCACTTTCAACTAGATTTCAACTAGGAAGTTGTAAATTTCGGATAGACGGAGATTTTTTTGCTAAGTCTCTACCAGATAACTAGAAGTATTTTATGATCCCAGCTAAAAAGCCATTGGGGCCGGGTGGGCCTCATGGCGGAGTTTTGTTCTTTTTTGACGAATCTAGAGGGTACTTCGAGTTATTGGAAACTTACCCTGATTTAATGGTGATTGGTTTAACAGATTTCTCGGCTTCTGATCCTAGGAGTATCTTGGTGCTGGTGATATAAGCCTATGCTAGTCGTTAAGACAGCAAGGCTTACGATTTGTTCTCTTCTATTTTCAGTTCTCGGTCCTCGTATTATGATGGAGTTGTGATAATCGGTGATTTTAATGTTCATATTGGCGAAGAAATTAATTCATATTTGAATGTAGCTTCACCCAACATTTTTGATGTCAGACAGTCAAAGGACTTGAAGGTTGATACGGCCGGTTAACAGTTTTTGCGTGGTTGGTTGAATATGATTTTATTCTCCTTAATGGTCGTACTTTGGGAGATTTTCCCAGTGAACTAACTTTTTTTTTGTCGAAAATGGGCAGTTCAGTCATAGATTTTATGGTCATTTTTCAAAATTTGGTTCACATAGTTGAATCCTTTCGTGTTGGATCTCTTCCATTTTCTGACCATTTTCCAGTGGAATTACATTTTTCTACCGGAAATATATTTTCTTTGGTTTTCTCGTTTTATCAAGACCCGTTTTGTTTGGAGAAGCAGTAACTCGGAGTGTTCAGAATAAAAATTTTGATTTCGAGCTCGTTGACGATTTTTATAACTCAGTTATATCCGAATTATGTTTTATAGCTGGAAGGTTAAATGTGTTCATTGAAAGCGCTGAACTTCATAGGAGGACGCGTTCCCCTTGGTTTGATAGGTCTTGTTACATATTGAAGAGAGCGAGGAATACCGCCCTCAGTCAATTTCGTAGATCTAATAACCAGGTCGATTTAGTTTCTTCTTAAAATTTGGAAAAAGAATATAATTCACTTATTAGGGCGAAAAAGAGAAAGTACTTTTGTAATTTTGCCTTACAGTTGGCAGGGGTTAGAGATTCTAGGACCTTTTGGTATCGGGTTGGCCGATTTCTTGAGGTTAAAGGCATATCAGACCACGAGATTTCTTTGACCCGGTGGTGTAGCTACGGTTCTCCGGGCCCGGAGCGGAACCAGATTTGTGGGCTCCCGAAAAAAATTTTTCGGCAGAGGTGTCCTTTTTCCGTAATGGTAATCGGGAACTTCCAAACGAAAACAAGTAATTTTTCTATAAATTTTGGCTTTTTGAATTTATTTATTCCGTTAAAAACATTGCGTTTAGACGTTCAATTTCTTTCGTTTGATGAATGATGCGTTAGGTATTTTTTTGTTTTGTTTACGTAAACGGACTAAAATATTTTTTGTGTAGTGGTTTATATAGTGTATAACTAGATTACAGTTGAGTTGCTAGTTTTCCTGTGTAATAGGGGCCCCAGCTCGAGCATCCAAATGCCAAATTTTGCTTTGTTCTGATTGCCGTGAAAAATTTTTTGGGTCTTTTTTCTTGTGATTTTGGGACCCCCATGGGCCTATGCGCTTTCCAGGGGCCCGGTGCGGACCGCACTTACCCCACCCCCTAGCTACGCCACTGCTTTGACCGACTGGTTTAATTATTATCAACAGTTATTTTGTTTAAATACATTGAATTTATCTCCGATTCCGTCACTACCGACGGCTAGTGGTTGATCCCTTTTTTGATCTTCCTATCTCAGATTTAGAGGTGAACATTGCAATTCAAAAGATGCGAATTCGTTCTGATCCTGGGGTAGACAATGTTTCACTGTCTTTAATCACTTATCTTAGGATTACATTAATTCCTTACTTGGTCAAACTATTTAATCGAGTTTATAATACTGCTAAAATTCCGAAATCGTGGTTAAAGTTATTCATAAAAATGGTCCTATTGACGAGCCCGCTAACTTCGTTGTTACCTGTAGAACGGAAAATCTTTACATCTATTTTAGCGAAAAGGTTGGGTATATGGCTTAGGGAGAGGAATCTTATTCAACCAGTGCAATTTGCTTCCGAACCTCGGAAGAGCACTTTCAGCAATATTTTAATTAGCGGCCGGATGGCCGAGCGGTCAAGGTTAGCAGCCTGTCGCCCTGGGGACCCGGGATCGAATCCGGACGGGTCGAAAAATCCCCAGGAATTTTTCGGGGAGTGGTCCGTTCGGATATGTCGGTCCCCGTCCCTCACCACTCGGCCGCCCCATTGTGGGCTTGGCCGAACCCATAATGGGCTTGCTATAAGAGGCCCTCTTAGTGCCCACAAGGCGGAAAGAGTTACAAAAAAAAAAAAAAAAAAAAAAAAATTAATTTTCACTACTTGATTTGTAGACAACTTTCAAAGAAAAGACAACGTTTACTGTCTGCCTTTATAGATTCCGAAAAAGCCTTCGACAGTGTTGTTTTGGAGGTTTTGCTATTTAAATTAAGAATGCTTGGAATTCCTGACAAATTTGTAAATATTATTCAATGTCTATTTTCAGGACTGAAAACAAGGATTTCTAGTGCTAGATTTACTGATGCTTTTTCGTTAGATAAGGGAATCACCTTGTGGTAAACCCTAAGTCCGGCATTGTTTATCTGTTACTTGACTATTGGGTGTAAGTACAATTTATTAATTAAAATAAATATTACCCCTCCTCCTAAAAATTAATTTATGTGTGGAGTTTTAAAATAATAAATAAATAAATTACGCAATGCAGCTATGAATGGGTATGCAGAGCCAAGCTGAACAGTTTTAGCACCCGAGGCAAACCTCATACCTGGCACTTCTGGTTCAACATTAATTACATAAAAACATTATACGGGTCCATTTTACCGTTCTTAAGATTGGCACCCAAAACGTATGCCCATTTTCGACCACCTTAGTTATGCCCCTATGGATGCGTTGCAGATAATCGTTATGGTGCGTTACAAGGTCGTTTATAAAAACGTTACGTAATGCTAAGATCTCAAACCTTGGGTAACAGAATGATTCATTTTTGTTTCTGAAGAGTTGCATAGTGAACCCTACTGATTACGCTACTTTGTACGATATTAATAAAATAATGCATCGTTCAATACCCCATGGTGTGTATAATTCCGTAGTACAATTAAAGGGGTACACGATTCGAAGATGAGTTACCAACCCCAACATTACATGTGTAACGGCGTTACGTTAATTTATGAATGATTCCACATAGGCTACTAAACGCGTTTCCCAGTAAAACCGCTTTGTTAAAAGACAGTTGAGCTATTTCTGCTTAAAGTTAGCCGATGTAGCGCTAGTGCAGAGGTTCACAAGCGCTGAAGACAGAAGTCAAGATGGCTGCCACCATAAATTATACACACATTATGACTTATTGTACCTCAAATAAAATTATGACATACGAAAATCTACTTTTTCCGAGTAACCAATTACCAGTTTAAATTAGAAACGCAATTTTCCCCATAATATATTCCGACAAATATTTTCAGATTAGTAATAGCAGATGCACACGTTGTATTGTTGTTTACCATATATAGGTAATTGCATTTTTACACAATATCGAATTTTCTTGATCGGCTGAATCCAATATTTTATATTCTCGGTGACAATTCTGCGTCGTTTCTGATTATTTTTACACATACAAAACAACGTACAGTACATGTAGAATAGCTTAGGTGTAGATGTGTTTCCTACGAAAGCGCCCTCCAGCAGCTTTATTAGGAAATGCTGCCACTGATTCTTAAGATCTTTATACGTATTTAACCATAGCGAAAACAAATACAGTAGAGCGTCGATAAGTGGAACGTCGGTAAGTGGAACGACCGGAAAGTGGAACGATTTTCAGTCGGACTGTGTCGTGCTGAATAGAATGTTTTGATACCAAATTTACTTCTAAAGTATAATTTTCATGTTTTTTATATTCTTTAATATATTTATTTTGTTTGTACAAAATGCAGAAATAATTTTTAACGATACGATAGCCTTGATGATTATTAAAAAAATTTTCGTTAGGCTTAAAATCGACGAAAATTCAACACGAAGCGACACGCAACGGAGAAAAATTCAACAGGAAGCGATACGCAACGGAGAAAAATTTGAACATCAGACAGGTTAATGTATTTTTTCGTACAAAGTCGGAAACTGGAACAAATCATTAACTGGAAGGACCCCAGTCCCCAATTGGTTCCACTTTTCGACGCTCTACTGTACAATCAACTTGAAACATAAAGGAATTTAATACAGAATACATCACGTATATATTAGCAGCATGATCATGCTATACGCCTGCTAGTATTTATATATAGCATTGTTAATTTATACTGTATATAAAAACAGTCCAATAATGAGTGTAACATATGGCACAGATTTAAATCAGTTTTTAATCTTTTCAGCAAAGGATGAATTCTATCCATAGGAACTGTGGTTTCACATTATCGGCAAAATATTCCTATAATTAGTGAATATCAACACAAATTTGGAATAATACAATTTATCTTCTGTCATTTAAGTTTATAACCAACTCTAAACATCGAAAAAAACATAACCAATGATCGCCTGAAAGATCGGGATATTATTCTATTCCGATCTTTCAGGCGATCATTGGTTATTTCATTATATACTCATCCGGCTTTAAGATGTTTATTATATATGAATACAATACTTCTAAATTCTTTTAAACTTAAGTTTCTTTCCATAAATATCCATATCAATATGCAGTATTTTAACAAAGCTTTCAGAAAACTGATTTTCGTATTCTATATAGTTTTTGTAAATACTTTTGATTCTTGCACCATTTGGGTTCATACCATGTCAATATAGCAGTTCCTTATGAATCCTTCAGTATATGACATCCAGCAGGTATATGACACATGGGTATCCTGGCAAGAGACTCACTCCACCAAGATTTGTTATCAATTGAAAATAAATACAAATTTTCTGTTTATAAACATTGTTTCTTCCAAGTCCATTTAATAAAACAGTTGTATAGCAAAATACTTGGTCATTTTGTTAAGATCAATTCATGTGACAGGAAGATTTTCATTCTTTTCATGATTCTGAACAATTTTAATTATAATAGCTTCTAATAAAGGTTATTAGACTAAACACATGATTTAATTATGATTCCTTCTAATAAAATAAATATATTTTAGATATATAACATTGTAAAATTAGTAGTATTTTTCCTTATTTCCTAGTAGGTGTCTATTTTATATTATTGTTTAAATATTTTTGCTCTTTATATTATAAATTAAAAATATTGCAGTACATTATTTTGTATTACTTTGATTTCGTTAAGTGGCATCTTGTATAATTCATTTTAATTTATTACTTAATTGATGAATGATTTTGCACAAATCGGGAAACGAGTCTCTGGATTTGGCTGAATCTGATATTTTGTTCTAGTGATCCTGATCAAAGTCTCCGTAGGCACAAAGACAAAAAATGAATAGTTTTTGAGCATCAAAGATGCATAAACAGCATAATTCATAAATGTGTTTGAAGCCCTAAATCTTTTTTATTTAAAAATATAAAATGTTTTGTTTTGAAATGTTACTGATGTACAAATTCCATTAAATTTGATACCATAAATATTGCAACACTTATGAATACACTTATGAGCAACTGCTGAAAATCTAGGGGATAAAGCTTGGAGAAAAACAATATATAAATAAAAATTTATTGATGTAATTTAGTTTTTTTTGGAGGAATTTTTTTTACAAGTAGATTATAATATAAACGATTGAGATATGTAACCTTAGACCCTCAATTTTGGGATGCTTTGTCTCTCATTTTATATGATGCAATATTGTATTTTATAATCTGTGGAATTTTTATTTGATCCTGTAAGGGGCAAATGGGCATGCTGAATGATTTTTCCAAAAGGAAATCTAGCTATTATGTAATACACACAAGTTTGATTTTCACTGGGTTCATACTATGTCAGTAGTGTGTTCTGATGTGAAGTTTCTTCTGGTAAGAGACTCTGCTGCCAAGGCTTGATAACAATTGAAATAGAACTCTATTGGGTCGTTTTCAGGCAATATACTTATTATTGAATAAATAAATACTGTATTTGTTTTCTGAAATTTTATTCATGTTGGCAATGTCCATTTTTTTGTTTTTTATATCAACACAAAATACTTATAAAAAATTCTTTACATTGTCTAATATTATCTCATCTATTTGAGATAAATTAAAGGAGAAAAGAACTGATATTTCTTCCTTATTAACATTAAAGTATTAATTTCATTAGCCTGAAGTAGTTTGATATAACTTTTAGAAATCATTTGCACTGTTATGTTTGTGATAAAGCATTTCTTCTAATGATGTGTTCATCCATCTATTTAAGCCATTTGCCATAGAGGCAAATGGCTTAAATAGATGGATGAACACATCATTATTCAAAAAGATGCAAGGGATTTTTTTTAGATCACCTCTTGTGATAACAAATCTAATAAGAATTTGTATAACTGCAATCTTTCTATTGTCAAACATCAATAATGTTTAGAAAACATTTTTTTATTTTTAAACAAAAAATATTTAGGGCTTCGAACACATTTGCGAACTATGCTGTTTTTGAATCTTGGGTACCTGCTAATTCAAAAATTATCCATTTTTTGATTTTATGTCTGAGACTTTTGATTAGGACCACCAGAACTACAAAATATCAAAGATTCAGTCAAATCCATCAAGACACATTTCCCATAAGATCTGTGCAGTCCTTTCTACTAAATAAAAAAAAATAGAATTAAGCATTTTAACCATAATATAAATGCATTCAACAGATTTTGTTTTAATATATATAAATAAGTAATTCACACAAAAATTCTGCATAAAAAACTTCCAGTCATACTACTTTTTACATACTCCTGATTTACTTTTTTACATAACTATTTTTTCTACTTGATAAAATAAATATTATACATTAAATTGATTACAGTTGAGCTAGTATTGCTCTGGTAAAATCTGTAGTGCTGGCATATCCTCCAAGATCTCGTGTTCTGACCTGAAATTTTAGCAGAACAAATTAGTATGAAATTGCATGTTATGATCAGTTCATATACTAGTTTCATTTAAATAAAAATATTTCTATAATTAATTGTTTTTAGAATAAAATAATTAACACAATAGAAAAGAACTTATAAATGACATAGCTAGAAGGCAAAAACAAAAAAAAAAAACTGAAAAATAATTCCTTAATGATTTTATATAACCTTTTTTCCTCCAACAGTGATAAAAATTCAGACTTTTATGAAAATCATATAGGTGATGCAATTTCCATAACTTATATGTCTTGTGGTATATACCAAAAAGCATTCAATATTCTATTTTGCACATCTTTTGAAACTCTGATTATTACACATTATCATTACAAATGGCATAGAGATAAAATTGATCAAAAGAAAATCAATTTCTAACATGAAATGTTATATTGAACTTATTATTAATAGTATTGGTGAGGCTGTGGCATAAAATGAGTATTGTTGCAATAACTTTGTCTTTTACAGTTATGGAAGTAAACAAAGATTCACAGCATAAGTAGGTTTGAAAAATATAACAAACAATTATTTCTTGTTGAATGAAATTCTAATACTTTGTACAACCATCTTGAGTGTTAGTAACTTTACAGTGCTCTGACACAGAATGGATGAGATTCTTGTATCATGCTTATGATACCAAATTTTTATAATACATTTGCAGTTATTTTCAGACTCTTCTTTGTGTTCATTACATGCCAACAATTCTCAATATGGTTGAGATCACACAACTGTTACTTGACCAGTCTAGGCATCTGGTCTGGGATACTTGTAGGAACATATTTTACCTAAACTACAATGTGTGTCAATAAGTGACAATAATGCTAATGAACTATAGAAATCATCACACTTAACTCACCATCTTGGTGCAGTAACATGACACAGAATTTTCCTAGAAGATAAAGTACTTTGTAATGAAACTGTTCCTTGATTGATGGAATTAGCTTGACAAAGAAAATAATTTTTTTAGCATTCTGCATTTGTAGATCTGTTTATAAACAATAGTCTGTGAACACACTAGATATGTAGCTTCACACAATTTGACTCACCAGAAACTTTACTATCTGCATCAAGTAATCCCTGTTATGGGCCTTGCTTTTTGACGAGATTATGTCTTGTCTCTAAAATTACACTGCTGTCAATGGCTGCACACCTTAGAGCAGGGGTCCCCAACCCTATGCCTGTGGACACCATAGCGCTCGCCGATCGTTTTACGTGTGTCCGCTGCTGTGCGACCACGATAATAATAAAAATATTTCAGTTTTCAATAAAATGCTATGTAAAAGTTTTCTCATTTTAAATGATTAACCACACGAAAAGTAGTAATTGCATCCAACACAGATAAAAGCACAATGCAAAATGCGATCGATCTCTTTTTCCTCTCGCGCCAAATCTTCGCCAACCAAATTTCCCATAGCTAAAATGAAATGAATCGGTCCGTTTCTATGGTTACCGTGACAATGCAGACATTTGTCTGGAATTCATCCAGCGTTGCCATATTTGGCCACTTTTTTTTTAGTTTTGCATAAAAAATATCATTTGGCACATTGGCTACTTTTTGGGCAACATAAATTTGACGTGGCTACATTTTTGACTACATATTATTTGAATAAAAATGCACTTTAAAATGGTGTTTCGTCGTTTTTAATTAATTACAGACCCAAATCTAGACATGTTAATCTTTAAATAATAAAAGTAGAACAAAAATAATAATAATTTTCCTATTCCAAAGAACTTCTCAAACCACAGTTGTTTAATTTGAAAGTTGACTGACATTTCTTTATTAAACTAATATGTGCATTTTGCATATATCATGACCCTTCGTCAATTTGGTTTTAGGTTTTTCTGTTTTAAAAGATATTTTAAGCAATTTTAACTTTTCCTTTTTTAAACTTTTTCCGTCCTGTGTGGCACTAAGGCCTTTTTAAGCAAGCCCATTATGGGTTCGGCCACCATACAATTGGGCGGCCAGGTGATGAGGGATGGGGCCCAACATATCCGCTTGGACCATCCCGAAAAATTCCTGGGGAGTTATCGACTCGATCGGATTCGATCCAAGGTCTCTTCAGAGGGGTAGGCTGGAGGGGTAGAGATAGAAATTTTGGATCTTCAGAACGACATTATCCTAAAATCCATTGTATCAGATGAGAATTTCTGGAATATAGTTGTAGAAACAAATTTCCATTCTTGAAAAAAGCAGCATATAATATAAAATCGTTTTTCGGTACCACATACTTGTGTGAATCATTGTTTTCAACAATGAACATCATAAAATCAAAGTACAGATCACGACTTACAGATGAACACCTTGACGATTGCTTACGAGCAGGAATAACATCACTCTCTTCTAATTACGAAGCAATGGCCAATGAAATGCAATGCCAAAAATCACATTTACTTTCAAATTTATATTTTTTTATAAAGAATTTTTATACTTTGTAGATTTTGTATGCATTGTTTAGTAATTACTTGTTTTATAAAAATTGTTACTATTCTAGTGTATGTTAAATTACATTTTTGGAATTAAATGTTTTTTGTACATTATGTGTATGTATTATTAACTATGTCCAACTCTAAATTCACCTTGAAAAAACAAATGGTGCCCGCCGTCCGACTGGTAATCTAGAATGTGCTCTTAGGTACAAAAAAGTTGGGGACCCCTGCCTTAGAGGTATGAAGGAGTACATGTTAGGAGTTGCAATTTGACACAGAATATTTGGTGCTGAAATCTTGCACACAAAAAATAAACCTGACTTATAGTAGTCAGAGGACCAAAAACTAGGTAAAAATAAAATACAAAATGTGGAGACTGTTTCTACAAACAGGCGTGAGTGCAAGATTTTCATATGCATTGCTCACACTCTCCGATACAGTCTCATTCTGAGAATGGCTTCACTGTTTTACTTGTTCTATATCTAACATAACCTGTGCAGATCTGATGGAAAGCATTAAGTTTGGATTCATAGTAGAAGTCAATGTGTCAAATCTTCAGTCTGCATGTAGTCTGTCCAGCTAAGTCTCTGCTCAATTCTCTCAACAGTAATGGCTTCTTATGCAGATGACAGGCTTTTAACCCATGTTGCACAGTTTATGCACCTGTTTCCTCTTCCCACTTTACAGTTCAGAACTAGCAGTATGTTTTGCAAACTGTAATGCTTCTAGATCCATCCTAGCATGGTATACTGATGTGTTTACCTCCTGATCCAGCTTTCTTTTCAATATTATCTTGTTCATATCATTATAACAAATGCACAATTTTTGTTGATTGATGATAACACACCCTGAGCTATTTCATAAAAGGATAAACCTTCAGCATTCAAACTGTGACAGATGTATTATATGTTTGAACTATATATTAGGCTTTTTACATGGTGTTAACTGTTGAAAACTTTCTATTTGACTATAGAAGTGGACATTTGTATTCTCCACTAGTATAAAAATTTATGTAATCAATTGAGAACATTGCTACAGTAACTATAAGTCTGCTGCAGCATGTTTTCAGCCAATGAAAGTGTTGTCATGGATGATATCATATTTAGTTTTTTGCAAGTCTGCAGAAAAACAATAATGTTAATTTTTTAAAATTGAGTTACGTCACTCTCAAGTTACGTCGTTCCCGATTATACATCGTTTGTCAAAAAAGTATTTGGAAAAATAAAAATCAAGTTTAAGTCAGTTTATTCGACTTTAAATCCGTCCGTCACAAACATTGAAGTCGTAATATCACTAGAAAAGCGTTGAAAGCACATAAAATCATATTAAAATATGTATATTTACAGTAAATGTTAATATAATTATCATAAATCCTAGAGAATGAAACATGAAAACATCTGTGTTTCTGTGTTGTCGTCTTATTTAGTGGTCTTTCCGTGCTCATTATTGGAGTTTTCCACCGAAGTTTCGACTTGCGTCGTAACTACACAAGTAAATTCGACTTAAGTCATTTTTTGACTTCTGTTGCCTCTTCTGGAACCAATTACCGGCGTAAGACGAGGTATACCTGTACTTAATAAAAATACTAAAAATAAAGATTATTCTCAGTTTTAAAACAAGTAAAAATTACTTTGACTTAATCGAAGTTGGATTAAGTCAAAGTAGTTTTTACTTGTTTTAAAACTGAGAATAATCTTTATTTTTAGTATTTTATTTTGTTTAGTAATTTGTAAAAAACAACTGTTTTCTGAAAAGTAAATTCTGTTCCACATTCTCTTACAATGAATACTAGAGCATTAAAGTGATTTTACCATATGCTGAGTGAGCCAATTACACTATCCCACTTACAATAGACTTCACTCAGGATTTAAGCTTTCAGAAATTTACATAAATTTAAAAACTCTTGTGTACATATTAAATCAAGTGCTATAAATAATTTCTTTTGTAAATAACAAGTTCATTTCAATAAATTACTACCTTTGATTTCATTAGTTAGGAATACATAGCTATGCAAATCTTGCAACCAGCTAGTATTTATACATATATATATATATAGCAAAATATGTGACTGTTAATTTACTAATTAACAATGTATTGGATGATCAAATGAAAGTAGAATTTGCAGGAAATAGTGTGGCAATCCTATTAGAGTTGGTAATATTGTGAGCTGGCCATGCTTTTTCACAACCAGATCATGGTATTTCAAGTCTTCAAATTCCTTGCAAGTTCTATTTTTGTTTGATCACCCTGTATAATTGTTTGAGAAAAATAGTATTAATACATAGTTATTTTAAATGAAATAACTATGTATTAGTATTATTAAATAACATTCATTTCTTCTAAAAAGTTATTTGTAAAGAAAATCAAATCTGTATATTACTTTATTTTTATATAAATTGATTATACTTACTTTGCCATCTTTCAAAACTTTATTAACTGCATTTCTTATAGCAGTAGAATATGAATGCAAGTTTATGTGTTTCAATAAATTAACAGCAGATAGTATCATAGCTGTTGGATTAGCAATGTCTTTTCCTCCTGCTTCAGCAAATGTATGTCTTGCTCCCTAAATCATAAATTTTATTATTAGTAATTTAAAATGATTTTATTCAGTTTTTAAAATTTCTTACTGGTTCATAGACGACGCAGTTGGCGCTATAACTAGCTCCAGGTACCACACCAGCTCCACCAACTAGACCAGCAGCCAGATTGTCAACGATATTGCCATACAGATTAGGCATAACCATGACATCAAATCGATGAGGATGGGCAACTAATTGCATGCAACAATTGTCAATGATCATTGATTCAAATTCTATTTGTGGATATAATTCAGAGATCTCTTCACAACTTCGGAGAAACAATCCATCTCCCAGTTTCATGATATTGGCTTTATGTACTGCTGTCACCTTTTTACGTCCATATTTTGTGGCATAATCAAAAGCAAATTTGGCAATTCTTTTAGATTTTGTTCGAGTGACAATTTTCATACATTCTATTACACCTGTCACACTCTTAAAAAATAAATAAATATGAAAGTGAATCTAACATTGTAACTTAAATTTCAATATTAAAAATATTAATTAAAGACAAAAAATTATAACATTTAATTATGCATTCTATTTTAATTACAATAAACTTAATATATTTGACTTTTTGTAATGTAATTATTATTTTTATGTCAAGCTGAAATTTTTTAAAGTTTGATAATAAAACTAAATCTGCTTATCAATTAAAATAAAAGTGATAGTTAAATTAAAAAACTTATTTTATAAAGTAATTAAAAATACATTAAATGATTATAAAAGTATGTACTAATTTAGTACAATGATTTAAAATAATTTTTTTTAAATTTAAATTTTTACAATTATTTCTCAAGTTTAATTAATATTAACAAATTATGTAAATTTATTTACATGCCTAATTTGTTTTAAAGCATTGTGTGAAAATAATAATTACTGTTTGATATATTGCAACTCAATTTTCTCTAGCAGTAATAGTGAACACGTTAACATCATTTGTTCTTTTAATTATAAAATACAGTCAAACCTGTTTTTATGCGCTCTTTTTATGTGCGATTTTTATTTGTGCGATTTTTTTAATGCGAATTTTTAATTTGTGCGGTATAGTTGGCGACTAGTCTCGTGCGATTCGTCATGTCTTACGTTGACTTATTATAGCTAAATAAACTTATTATAGCATAAATGCACTTATTATAGTAATATTATTGCATGAATATGCGAAAAATGAAATAATTTACTTTTTAAGTCAACAAAACACCAACTGGACAAAAATATGTAAAACAGACGATAGACCAGACGATGCAGTCAAGTGCTGACATCTGTTGTCAATAAATTCTATTTCGTACGGTTTTGAGTTATTTTCTATGTGAGACTTCTTTTATGCGGTCCCTGTTGACCGCATTAAAAAAAAATATTTTTTAATTGTGTTGCGAAAACTATTATTTACAGCCATTCGTGAAGTTTCGTGAGATTTTTTTTTATGCGTTTTTTTTAATGCGGTCCCTATCCCCCGCATAAAAACAGGTTTGACTGTATAGTTTTACATTTCATTTTAGTTTTTAATAATTAATTTCATTATAATATTTTTTATTTAATAAAAGGTTGCTGCTATTATTTAACAAACCAATACTTTTAAGAAATGAGTAGACATCAGCACTCAAATGTTGAGTATTATTATTCAATTACTTGTTAAGAGGTAAGAGACTGAGTAGACAGTAATAATTTCTATTAAAACTAAGTTACTGAGTGATTACTATTCAAATCACGTATCACATATGACATTTCTACAAAATATAATTTTATTAGGTTCGTACTAATTTAAACAAAAATAAAACTTTCATTTTTTTTATTTTTATTTTGTTCAAATAGATTTTATTCCAGGACAGATTAATCAGGCTGTTTTATATATATATAAATAGTTTTCTAATTTGTATTATAGAG
Source organism: Centruroides vittatus (assembly GCF_030686945.1). NCBI lineage: Eukaryota > Metazoa > Arthropoda > Arachnida > Scorpiones > Buthidae > Centruroides > Centruroides vittatus. The sequence goes on from NW_027122456.1 coordinate 4,899,910, forward strand.
TTTTAAAATTTGTGAAACTAACCACGGTATCATGCCTATTATAATTGTATGTATTTCTGTTGAGATTTTTAAAAGTTAGTTGCAAACTTTTTATTAATATTATTTGAAGCATGAAGGATGAAGCATTGGTTTTTTAACCATTGTATAATTTGTGACTATGAAGGGTGATTCAGATAAGCTTTCTTTTGTTGAGCTGGGATGTGGATGTTTTGCTATTTTCATTTATTGAGTTTTTTTTCTTCAATTTTAGAATTGAGTTATTGGAAAAGATTTTCTGGTTTTGGAAATAACAATTTATTATTTTTATATTCTTTAATAACTAATGAAATTTTTGGGGTTGTATTGTTGATCTAGACAGAATATTTCTTTCCCTGTGGAAAACCATTTTCAAGACTAGTTTTAATCCTCAGGAATTTTTCAAATGTTCATCCTCATCATTTGATCATCATCTTGTGGACTTAAGTGAACCCATGAGTGTGTGCAAAATGTGCAAAAAATATACAACTATTACTTAGTGCAATAAAGGCTTTAAAAAAATCATCTCCTGTAATTCCTTAAATCAAATAAACACTGTTTTTATATAAAAAATAAATAAATCAGATAACAATTCAAAAAAGCAAAAAGCCATAAAACAACTTATTTTATGTTATATTTAAACATTTTTATAAAATATATGAAACAGAAAATAGTAATGAAACATTTATTCATTATTCTCCATTGGTGTATTAATACCAACATTAATTAGTAGTGAATACTTTTGTAATTACTACTAACAAAGGTCAAGATAATTAGTTCATTACATTGTATTTTTCAATAGTAGTTAGAAAGAAAAAAAAAGATAGATATAGATTAAACTCTCACCTGATGTTCTAGAGCACTATATTCGCCTTCAGTCTGTTCTCTAATAATGACAAAATCTAGATTATCATGACGAGTTTGAATACCAGGAACGCTATTTATGGGAACTACATTGGCAAACATATCTAATTCTTTTCTGGAAAATATATTGGAATAAATATATTATTTATTTAAACTGATTTCTAAAAAAAATATTCACCTAAGTTTCATATTAAGTGACATCAATTCTCCAGATACAGTACTGAATGGTGTTTGAAGACTTCCCTTGAGGGCAATGCCATTTCTCTCTATGGAAGCCATAACATCTTCTAAAGGAGTACTTATATTATGATGAACTTCACTGAAATAAAAAGAGAAACCTTTTGTATGCAAAATTTAAATTATTATAATTCTTATACATTACATGACAATTTGGCAACAGTCAACTGGGTGACAAACTTAAATTTTTGCAGGCTTAGCAAGTATATACTTTATCAGATTTTTTAAAATGATAAACCAGATACAATACATTTTACCAAGGAAAACATTCAATAATCAAACATTTTTGGTTTGTTCTACAAGCTATCCTCACGCATTATACAGTGGAACCTCGCTTAACGAACATCTCACATAACAAGTAAAATAAACTGAAAAAATGACTTGCTTAACAAGTGAATTTTCGGATAACAAGTGGCTAGGAGAGGAGAAGTCTCGAATTGTGCGCATGCTCCATCTAGCACTCATTCAGCTAGCATCTTAGTGTTGCTTGTGATCACAGATTTTTCCAAACTTGTGTTCACACATATTACTTATAAACATCAACAACCATAGCCCATTATATAATAAACATGCCAAATTATATGCCAAATTCTTGGGTCATTAAATTTAATGACAGATTCCAAATTAAATTTTAGAAATGTCTGAATTAAAAGTTAACTATTTATAATTATTAAATTTAATACAAGATGGAAACATAACTGCCTACCTCTAGTAAAATTAATTAATTTCTAATATTTAATTATAGCCTTTACATAACCCAAGAATTTGGCATATCATTTGGAGTGTTTATCAAACATATTAGCTGTGATTTTTTTTTTTTTTTTTTGTTTCTGCAAATTGAATTTGCATTTCAGGTTGGCTCATTCTGCGCTAGAAGAAAAGATGATGATTCACGCTCCTTAACAATGATTATTGTATGATTTTCTTTGAATAAATATTTTACATAAAATATTCGAGTATATTTTTTGGCGTGGAATGCATTATTGTATTTTACATTAATTTCTATGGGAAAAATTGTTTCAGTTAACAAGTGTTTCGCATTACGAGCAAGACTCTGGAACGAATTATGCTTGTTAAGTGAGGTTCCACTGTATTACATTCTAACACAGCGGTCGGGAACTGGGGTAAATTACCCCAAATGGGGTAAAAATGAAATTATTGGGGATAATAAGGAATTTCTCCAAAACCTAAAGTAAAAGTTTTCAATGAAATTATTGTGTTCCTAAATGATAATTTTATTTGGTTTGTCTATTATTTATTATTTTCATGAAACTTTTTTCATTTTAAGTGTAAAATGATTCAATAAATAGTGTTTAATTTAAATTTGTATCAATTTTCTCCTTTTCAAAATGAGTAATATCAAAGGGGGTAATATCGACTTACACAAATATATTTTGAGGTAATGGCTAAAAAAGTTCCCCACCCCATTCTAACAGAATTTCAAATATAACACATTTAATATTGCCATCTTTTATTCATATTTAATTAAATATGAATAAAAGAACACAAAACAATTTTAAAAAAGATGAAAATTACACAAAAATCAAATCAAATTGATAATAAAAGTTGAAACATAAAATATAATTAAAATAAATGTGTTAATATATAATGTGAAACAAAAGATGAAAATGTAATATTGCTTCCTTTGTCTGAAGGGCAATCTATAAATTAGTGTTTTAGTTTTTTTCCCCTATGACATATTTCCATGCTGATGATCATCTTTCAGTGTCTCTAGCATTCAGACACTTGTTCATTATCCTGCTTCCGTATATTTCTAAGTTTTCTGTACTCACCATTAACGATGATGAATGCACTGGTTTTATGATGTTGGCATCCTCCCATTTTACAATTGAGTTTTCCACTTGCACCATGGTGAACAACACTGCAACCTTGCAGAACTGTCCTTTTTTGATGATGTATTTATGTTCTTTATGGTGTACTGCAAGATTTCTTTTTTGACCCCAACAAAGTTTCACCTAAGTTTCTATTAAGTGACATCAATTCTCCAGATACATTAATGAATAGTGTTTAAAGACTTCCCTTGAGTGCAATGCCATTTCTCTCGTTTTTGTTTTCATACAGAATTCTATAGCTGTTTACTTGTGCTTTTTTGTTTTTTCTTTGTCATTTCTAAGAAGTCTGTAAATGGTGGGCACTCTTTTGAATACCAGTTCTGTTTCTTTATGATTTGCAATCTCATTAGTGACACTCTTTAAAGTTTTGTTATATGTGAACATAAATATTTTATTGCTTCATGTTTTTGTTCCTTCATTGACTTCCTTAATCTTTTGATAAGATCTTAAACCAATATCTTTTTGTATCCCAAAGATTGTAATATTTTTAATTCTGTTCAGCTGTGTAATATTATATGTATATACACATACATAGATACATAAAGGTTTTATTCTAGACTTGAATTTTAATAGCATAAGGTTTTTGTGAGAGTCAAAAAATCAAAGGAACACAATAATAAAAAATTTGAGAACTTATCAATTAATTTAATTTGCATTTAATATATATTTTCAAAATTTCAACATTTTAACTCTATTTCTAACCTGTACCATTAGCTAGTGATATTACAGAAATAAATTATTATTCATTCATTCTATATAGAATTTAAATCAAAATTTGTTCTATGTATTTTAGCATCTAGTTACCTCACAAACAGTTCTTCAAATTCTACAGGAACACCAAGATGTTTAAATATTTCTTTTACTGAATTACATATTTCTGGACCAACTCCATCACCAGGAATAAGAGTACATCTCAGTTTTTCTTCAGATTTGGAAGCAAGCTGTATCAAAAAGGTATTATATTTAAAGTTTTTATTAAAAATAATACTATATTTATTGTTATTTATTTTCAAATAAAATTATAATTTTAATTATATTATTATAATTATGGAATATCAGAGAGAAAACTATTGTTTAAAAAAATATATAGGTATCCCCATTTAACATCAGTAATCTGTTCCTGAAAATGAGATGTTCTACAAGTATATGAAGACATTAATCAAGAGACCATTTCTCATTTTAAAATGGGAAAAATTATATAATTTGTTACAATGTCAATCCATAAACTTTAACAGTTTTGTTAACATGTAACTGAAACACAATAAATATGCTTATATATGCAACAAATCCAAAAAAGACAAAGGAAGAGTAACAAATTATAATATTAGGATGTAAAATGCTTAAATATCATTTCTGATCAGCAAACAGTAAGATCCTTAATATATAGTTGTTTTGTAAGCAGTAACTTATACAGTCCATAAAGATCACATTTACAATACAGTATAACAAATGTGGGTGCCGGGAGGTGGCCGATTTCTCGTTCCTCCTTTTTGTCGGCTAACAGGTCCGTGAGACCTGCCCACGTCAAGATGGCGGTTCGGAGGAGTTACGCGTTACGCGAGTGGATGCGAGTGGAGGAAGTGAGTGGGTTCGACGGTAGAGCGGCGGATGATGACATTCGAATAAAGGACATTACAACGGATAAAACAATAACAAAGATTTATTAAAGCTAACTTGTCGATTACAGATACGGCGAGCGTCGGTCGCCTGAGTTCGTATTCGCGGAGGGAGAGTTTACAAAACTTCGGGTCATACCTCGTGATCCGGGTCGCTCTTCACAGTCGATACGATTTCGTAGGTTTCCGGCGGTTCCCCTCGACTTTTTGGCCGCACGCGCACAGGCTAAGAGATAGACGTAACCGACCCCCCTTTTCTCCGTCGTCGCCCTTTTATTCTCTCGGTCACGAGTTTCAGGTTCGCCAACCCGCGTTTTTCGACTCTTGTTCCTCCTGATTCAATTTTTCTATCTTTTGACTCATATCCCTTTTCCTTCTACTTGCGCGGAAAGGGATGTATCATTACCGGCTAACTTCCGGTGGGTTCGAATTTTCACACAAATAACACACAATAAGAATTTTTGTTTGAAAAAAAATGCAGGACAAAAATTTGCAGTAAGACACACAGAAATTTCAATACATTTTAAAAAATGTCTGTAGCATTTCTGTAAATTATAGAATTGTTGATTACTATTAACGACATCATAAAAGTGTGTTTGGGCTTTTCGTTACAAGAGATATCAATATATTGGTGTGATGCTTCTTGCAACACCAACAACATCCAAAATGTATATCTCCTTTGTTGACACTTGGGGAGTTTAAAACATTACATATAATTCTGATGCTCTGTCAATTGTATTTAGATTGTAACTCAAGATTTTTTCCATACATTTGTTTTGTTAAAAATACAAGTAAAATGGCAAAGCCATTTTTGGGATGATAGTATGCTTCAGAGAGCACGAGCAATGCATGTGCAAATCTCGCAATCATACCTGTTTATAGAAACAGCCTCAGCATTTTGTATTTTCTTTTGACCCAATTCTCAGTCTCCTGACTATCTACAAGTCTGGTTTATTTTATGTGCACATGATTTGGACACCAAATACTCTGTGCCAAATTGCAACTCTTGACATGTACTTCTTCATACCTCTAAGGCGTGCAACCATTAATGGCAGTGCGGTTTTAGAGACGAGACATAATCTCATAAAAAATATCAACTAAAAAACAAATGTCAAACTAAAATACATTATATAAATCCTAAATGGTGTAAAAATACAGCTTTAAAACGGTAACATTTCCATAACAATAATAATAATGTTTAAACACAGAATTATGAAAATAATATCTGGCAAAATATATGTATTGATATTGTAACTTTATTTTATTACATATATAATGTTATATTACAGATATATAATTTAAAAAAATATTATTTAATTATATTCTGTAATGTGTGATAAAGTAAATAAGTAAAAAATAAAAACAATATCATCTTACCTTGTACAGTAAAACATTGATTATCTAAAAATCAATTATCTGGAAAAATCACTTAACTGAAACTGACTTCAGAGAATACTAATTCCAAAAATTACAAAATTTTTATGTAATAGCAACTAGTGACTGTCAGTGATCTTCCAGAAGCCTGCTACTGAAGTTCATTATCAACACTAGCATTAGATTTTATTTATTATAATACAGATAAAAAAAAATGATTAATGAGTCACAGGCTTCTAATGCATTAAGTGCTTCACTGTGCATAGGCACAATGAAGTACTGTATTTGAAACATTAGAAACAGCCCAACGAATGATGGTTAGAAATGCAATCTAAACAGATTTTTCTCATGATGATCAAGCAAGCCAAGAATTTAGCAGAGTTACTAGTTACTACAGAGTTAGAGAAAAAAAACTACATAAAGCAAAATAAGTGACCAAAAAAAAGTATAGTACTCACATAAAAATTAATATTAAATTTTACTGTTATGTATTTTTTTTACTATAAGTTCAAAGTTTCATCACTACATTGTAAATTGCAATGAAAGACTAATGCTTGCTTTAATAAATCTATATATATATAATCGAGACGAGTTGATAATAATAATAATAATCAGTGCAGAGCCCAAACGGTTAGAAGTTGAAAGTTGAAATTTGGTACACAGTTAGGGTATGTCACAAGAATGCACACCAAGAAGGGATTTTTCGAAATTCCTTCCCACGGGGGAGAGGGACTGGATTAAGGCTTAACACTTCCATCAACAATGGAAATGTTATGTAACAATGGAATTGTTAAGAGAAAGCAACATGCAAGACGCAGGTGCAGTTTTTTTCGTTTTTGTGGGAAATTGAACATATTTTTAGACCCATCTAAAAATTCTCTAATTAGTCTGGAAACAAAGGGACCCAATTCTTGCATTCTGTGAAAACAGGTAAGGTAATATTCTTAATCTTTGGTATCGTTACTTTTGCCCGAGCAATGCTGGGCCCACCCGCTAGTTAAGAAATAATAAAGAAAATTGTATGCCATTCATATTTAGCAAATTTGTATGACTTTACATTCTATTATTATTGTATTAGAATTAAAAAATTAATACTTTTATTTTATTTAAAATTTTATCTTTTCTTTCCTTGCCAAATGTGATTGGTTATCTGAAACTGTCTCATTCTAATTATTTTGAGTATTTGATGCTCTACTGAAATTCATGCTATTGTATTGCTTTATTAAATATTAAAATTAATTAAAAACAAAAATACTCTATTTATTAATTAAATTTATAGAATAAAGGAATATGATTAAAATAACTTACATCTTGATTATTCTGTTGTAAAGGATGACTTGCTTGGGAAATAGTTCTCAAATCACAAGCAGCTATTCTCTAAAAATATTTACATGTTTATCAGTATAGAAGAATATATTCTAAGTAAAAAAGAAAGAAAGAAATAAAAGAAAGATTTTTTTATTTAGTAGTATGACTTATATTTAAATGTTGTTACTTGTTTTATTAATAAAACATTAAACATAGTAGTAAAAGTTTTTAATGTTAAATAAAATAAAAATAAAATAGTTTACTTTATAACCATCGATGGTTATAACCTAAGTTTATATATACTGGAAGAGGAGATCAGACCGGAGGTCCGGGTAGCATAATATTTTATTTTTAATTTATTATTTTTTACAACAAGCAAATAACAATACAAATATCTAATTTGTTATAAAATGTTTGACAGAGGGTCAAATAATTTATAAAATTAGATATTTTCAAATAAGAGGCAATTTACATCTGACAACTTTACTTACAGTTCATACATAAATTTTTTACTGAAACAATATAGGATATTTCCTTTTAAACATACAGTAAATAAAATAATTTTAGAAGTTTGTACTTGAAGAAGAAAATGTTATGTGAAAATTATAAAAATAATATTTTTGGAATTTCAAAGTACTTTGTGTTAACTTGTAACTTGTGTTAACATTAACAATAATGTAAAAAAATATAGCTTAACACAATTTTTTATAATTAAAAATTTACATATAATCAAGTTCTTTACTGTAATGAATAATATGAGAAACATACATTATTGATAATTGATTCTGACATACACTAATACTTTTCCAATATTTCATTTTTAATGTAAACCAAATGTATTAAGTTAGAACCTAAAAGCAAATTCCTTACTGAATAGCAATGTTCATTAGTTGCAAGGTACTCTTACTGGTAACTTACATAATTAAAATCTTTTAAACTTTTTAGGAGTCATAAGTGCAACATGGAAAAAAATGTATGTTAATTTTTAATTGATTTAATTTTTAATGATTGATTTAATGAAATTTGTATTAATGATTATTATAATAAGATGTTTCTATATAATTCAGTATCTATTCAGTAACTTTAAAAATTCTGAAAGCAAAATTAAATCTTTATGAATGCAGTAAATCAATGATGATTCAAGTCATATGCTTTTAATTATCTTGGCATTGTCTCTGGTCAGTTATAAATAATAGTTATTTTGAAAAGAAACTTTTTCCCAGAACTAAATAATTAACAACTATAAAAAAACCAAATTTGTTTTTGACTAATTTAACTTTATACACAGCATTTATAAAATATACACAATCCTCCAAATGCAGTAAAAATTCCAACAGTGTCCTTTCAGAATTATATAAATAATTCAATATTTACAATTATTAGCATAATACAAGGGTAAAAACTATGATATGCATAAATGCACCACATGACATGCATAAAATACAGAAATTTATAAAATTCAAAATAACAAAAATTAAAAATAATAATTTAAAGTTAAACTCCAAATTTTTTTCTTAAAAGTTATCTATTTTAATATCTGATAGATACCTCAACAAAGTTCATAAATAAATCTTAAAACATATTAAAATATAACTTTTAATTAATGTGTGTTTAAATTTTAACTTTTGTAAAAGCACATATCTGTTTCAAAGAATATAATACATAATTTTTTACAAAGCAGATTATTGAAGTAATTGAAGATATTAAAGCCTTCTTTTTAATTTAAAAGTTTCTTATAAATTCATAGATTTTAATTGTATCTGTTATTTAAATGAATGCATGGAACATTTTGATTACTGTATACAGGTATCCCTTGATTAACACAGTTAATTAATCCCTGGATGCTACTGCATATATCAAAGTTGTGTTAATCAAATATGGTCTCAATGTTAAGTAAAGACGGTAAAATCATGTTAATTAAAACTTCTGTCACATACTTAAGATAAGAGATAAATAATAAAACTCACGCCAAAATTGTATAGACTTCTGCTAATTATCACTGAGTTCAGCGTTAACACAAAACTTTCCTTTATATCGCAAGTACTTTCGACAAAATTCAGCTCGTCGTCTTCAGGCAAAAAAAGAACAACAAATTTGAAGAAATGGCACGTAAAGTGTGTTCCAAATGGAAAATGGAAGAATTTCTTTGGCAATTTTTAAAAAGAAGTTTTTAACGTTCGGTAACTCCACCGGTTCGGAAGCTCTTAAATCTGTGCGACTGGCGGTGCATGCGTTGAGGAGCGAACGTGCTAACTGTGCAACTCTCAGCCAATTGCTACCCAGGTCAACTGCCATTTTCCTACCTGTCCTTCAAGGATCTTATATCAAATATCAAAATGTCTAACATCCAGACATATCTAGGGGCTGTCAACATAATCAAGGAACAAGAAACCAGCTTATCAAGTCTATAACGACTACAGGCATTTATCCTTGCACACACAAGTGTAAACCCTCTCTCTTGCACTCTTAAGCTTATATGTGCAAATAGTTATATAAATAAACAGGTATTATTCTTTTGTAATTGAGTTGTAGTGTGCACTTCTTTTGGGTGCACTGTCTCTCAGACCATCTCCACCCCGAATCTGAGTGCCTACATATGTGACCACTCGCATAAAACAAACTTAATGGCCATCAAGGTTTCTGTGTCTGTCCTAAAGGACACAGTGATGTCAGTCCTGACGAATTAGTCATTACCAACGCGATGCCAATCCTTTGGTCCCATGGTGCAGAAGCATAAGGGTGCTTTGCGCATTGTCACAAAAAAAAAATCAAAGAACCAAGTTTGATAACTGTGATGATTATGCTGTTGGAAAAGACCAGCTAATCACTCTTTCATGCATGAAGTGTTGATGCAATCACTTTTGCATATTGATGTTGATATGAAGGAGTTGCTCCATCTTGTATAAAGATTGGTATCCAGTTTTATTGCGAAATGTAAGAATAACAAAATGTGTCAGTGGCCTAGACACAATGTTTTCTTCAAAAAATATGGTCCTATGATAAAGGATACTTGAACTTTCCCCCACAGATTTTTGTGAATGCAAGGGAATTTTGTTGATAAATGTATGGGTTTTCTCCAAACTAAACATAGCAGTCAAGTGCTCACCATACCTTTCAAGTAAAAGGGGCTTTACTAGTCCACAGAAATTGCCAGGCTCATGAATCATCTGAGCTGTGAATGACATGGCAAATGATTTCCATTGAATAATAATCACCAGGAAGCAATTCATGATTGCTATATTCTGTAGAGGTGAAACTGCAATTAAATTGCAGTTTCACCTCTGCAGAATATCAATCTAAAATTTTCCATGCTAGAATAGAGCACATCAAATTGTTGTGATATTTCACTTGCTCTAGAGCTACCTCAAAAATTCTCCATTTAATACTCCACCAAAGCAAACAACTTCCTTCATTTTCATTAGCTTCTCTAATTTGTAGCCCTTTCTTGGGTTCACAACAAAGTCTTCCATTTCTTCAAAATGCAAATCATCTTCCAGAGATTAGTAATGGTCAGAGGATCTTTTCTGCAAGGACTTAAAATTTAGAATTTCTTGTGTGCAGCATTAGCATGGTCACTTCTCCTTCAATAGTATAGTTTAACAAGTACTATCAGATATTATTCATTAAACTTTACTATCTGATACATTTTTCTCATATACCCAGTATGCAAATTGCAACGACATTAGCGCCAAGTTTCTCCCTATCGGAAAATTTTAGAACTAAACCTTTTATGATCAGGGAAGTGTGCACACCAAATTTGGTTGCATTTGATCCAATAGTTCTTTCTATAGTGCTCTAAACACGTCCTGTTTAATTATAATCACTATTTTTTAATACTACGAAGTGTTTATCGATTGTAATTATAATTTTAAGCATAAGAAACTAAAAACTGCATAGATAGATTAATGTTAACATAGATGGTGAGAAGAAACTGTATTCACTTTAATATCAGAATACCTAATTATTATATAATCAAAATAACTCTGAAAAATTTATAAAGAAAGTTTACAGTACGTACCATGCGCGACTTTACACTATCTATCGCACACCTCCGGAAGGACGAGAAGAAAGCCATTTTACATATAACGCGATATATCACTACAGATACCAACAAACGATCGTCATCATTTAATACTGAAGTGCCCTCTGTGAGTGAGTTCATGAAAATTGATAGGATACCGAAATTCTATATCTTAGGTAATACGCAATGCTGTAAATATTAATACCAAATTTATTATTTCGCTCAAAAGAAAACTATTTAATAAAATATTAAAAAATAAAAAATTCCAAGCTATGAAAATTTACTGTATTTATGGATTACATACAATTTATTTTATTATGTTTTCGTTCATGTATGCCAATTAAAAATATTCCTGAAACGTTTTCCAACCAATTATTAATGTCGAATTTATCAGATAAATTGTATTAAGAGAGTATTAACATTTTAATAAATAATCAACGCATTTCTTTTTTTCAACAAAATTCCTTCTCGTTATAATTTCATGCACTCTGCGATATAGATGCCAATCAAAAATCAAATTTATTTAAATACATTTCAGTTATTTTCAAAAATAAAACAGAAGCATAACATAATCACTCGAGAATGAAAGCATAAAAATCTTGACGGCCGGATGGCCGAGTGGTCAAGGTGGTAGCCTACCGTTCGGAATCGAATCCAGACGGGTCAAAAAATCCCTAGGAATTTTTCGGGGGGGGGTCTATCTGGATATGTCGGGCCTTGTCCTTCACCAACCAGCCACTACATTGTGGCCTGGCCAAACCCATAAATGGCTTGCTGAAAGAGGCTTTCAGTGCCCACAGGGCGAAAAGAGTTAAAAAAAAGCATAAAAACCACACGTTTTTATTTAAAAAAATATTTAACAAATCTCTAATTACTTGCTTCACTTATATTATTTTATTTAATTTCACCTAAAAATAGTATAATTTTCAGAAAGTTTGAAACTTTTGTATAATTTTTAATAAATAAATAAACTTTAGAAAATTTAGCTTTTTAAACTTATAGAGCGACATCTGTCGGCCATCCGTGTAATAATCAAGAAACCAAAACATTCGTATAAAAATGGAGTAAAGAGATACGTGTGACGCTCGAACCATGTTAAATACATAGGATTCGGTGGAAAAATTAAACTGTTGACCAATCATGGCTACAATGGAGAGACTGATAAAAGCGTTCGACGCCTTAAAGGTTATTCAGTCGCCTAGTTCCAGCGATGATTCCTCAAAGTAAGGACCGCTTAATAAACTTCCGCAATTATTCAAATTCGGGTACAGGAAAATCCTAAGCATACTTCACTTTATTCGTGTATTTTCTCACATTCTTTACTTATCACTATTCACTTGCACTTCACTTTACAATTTGTGCATCTTGTTAAGCTATAATTAACTTATTCAATAAAATATTCCATAAATAACAGCTCAGGTGTTGTTTCAAGAATTGATACTGTGTTTTTTTCTTTGATCATTGAAGCATTAAACATTAAATTGAATAAATTCCTACAAAATTAGTCTATTTTCTATTGAAAACTTTTAAAACTGTGTTTACACTTATTCAAAATGTATATCAAAATTCATATTTGAAAAACTCAAAATGAGATGTTTGCATTACATGATGATTCTTATGTAGTCCAAAATATATATATTTTGGACTACATAAGTTAAATATGGTGTGGAATTGATAAATATTTGATTTATTAAGATTGTTATTTTTAGGTATTAAAAAATAGAATTGGAATCTTAAAACTAAATTGGAATGATAATTTATCCGTTAGATGTCGTGCTATTCTGGTATAGAATATAGATTAGTTTGTTTATTTTTATATTAGAATAGTTTAGAAATAGTGATTCTGGTCAGATTTTTACTATGTAAAGGTATTCTCTTTATTTTTATATTTTAAATTCTTTCTTATAAGAATTCATTATGATTGATTAATATATTTAAAGATTGTTCTTCTAAGATTTTGATGCATATATTTATTTGAAATACTGGTATACTCTACAAATGTTTTCGATGTTAGTACTGGAATAACAAAAATCCAAAAATTTTAAAATTAAAACTAAGACTGTGAGGTTGGTACCTATGCAAAATGGTAGTTATTCTGCAATTTATTTAAGATATTCTTGCAATGAAAGCTATTTTAAAAACTATTTTCATTTGAAATACTTTAAAAAAATTGCATCATTTAGAGCACTGCAATATTTTCTTATTATTATTTAAGAAATTATTTGAAATAAATATTATTTTTAAGTACAGTAGACCCCCCCTATAACACGGTAGATACATTCCATGTAATATGAATCCGTGTCGTACGAGTCACTTAAATACATGAGCCAATCACAGCCCAGCACATGTGCAGTTTAGGGGCTACGGCTGTTTGAAAGGTTTTCTTCCATAAAATTAATCGATTCTAGACTAATTTGACTCAACATTTCCAAATCGCATATAATTTTTTGAGAATAATCCATATAAACTATGCTATAAACAAAAAATTGTAGGATTACTTACTGAGTGTGCACCGTTCGATGATGCCATTGCTTAAGCTTGTTTTTGTTGCGGAGCGGCTCATCGAACGGCGGGCGCATGTTTCCTGATCAGCGAATTTTTTGCAGAAAAATAACTTAACTTTGGTGACATCATTAATAAAAATATAATTTTTATGGCCATTGAATAATAAATGCTTTTTAGTAGGTCTGCTGCTCGTTTAAACTTAACGGTTTGTGCAATGTCTGCTATTGGTCCAGATTCAACCAATCCTGTCGCGACACGAGTCAGCGATGACGTTTTACTGTGTTATACGAGTCTCTTTTAGCATGTTATGTGAACAAGATCGCAATTTTTCATTGTGTTATATGAACCCGTGTTATAGGGGGGTTTACTGTATTCATAAAACTGAAAAAAAGAAAAATAAAAAGATTTATGCCAAAAGCATGTTCGTCTGTAGTTTGATCAATTTTTTTAATTACCTCTTCAATGAATTAACATTTGTAATAAAATAAAAAATACTAAAAATTATTTTAACACATTGGCACTTAATATGTAAAATATATATATAGTATTTACCTGCATGTGAGATAATGTTTTTATTCATTTATTACAGCTTCAAATTCCTAGGTTGACCTATATGCGTGAGTGAAGGATTCTTTGCATTTTTGCAAATAATTTTTGTGAACTGCGTATTCGCATTTTTTTCCAGATGCTTACCCTCTTATATTTAAAAACATAAGTATTTTATCTGGGTTGTTTGAATCGTTCTTGTATATTGTCAGGAGTAAAGGTGAAATGCAATAGGGAAAGCAAAGCTGTTGAATGGAATTTCAGATTGAAATTCCAAAATCACACGGGAGCACGATATAAGTTTTAATCTATTCCCAGATGAAAACAGATGATTAATTGGAAATCAGAATTCGAGAAACTCATAGGTGTAATTGACGGAGAGTGGATTTGACTATTAAGAATTGGCAAAAAAAGGTTCCTGATTGTCCGGGGGCCATATTCTGGTCACCGTCTCTCGTCTCTGACAAGCCGGTTGCTGATTGGCTAATTCAAATCATTAGCCAATCAGTGACTGGCTTGTGAGAGACGAGAGACTAGAGACGGTGACCAGAATATGCCCCCAGCTTTACATGAACAAATTATGTTGTTGAGTTTACAAGATTCTTCAATAAAGTTTAAAATGCTAGTAATTTTTGTGGGACAATGTTAATTTGTTTATTTGATTTTTACTTGTGATTAAATGAAATAAAATTAGAATTGTAGTAATAAATCTAATTTTTTTTATTTTGATCTTTAAAGTTACATCTCATCCTAAATGCAAGGTCATCTCATATTCGAGTAAATACAGTATATATATAAAGTATGAATAATGTTTCCGAAAAATTTCCAATTTACTTCTCAGAATATTTAGCAAAAGAATAAAGAAGAAAATTTATAAAACAGTAATATACTGCTTCTGAAAAAAAATTGGAATTACTGTTTGTTTTTTGCTGTTAGCAATTCTCTTGTCAATATTGCAGTTTCATGTATTGCTTTATTACAGAAATCAACTGATTACAAAACTATGCTGTAATATGCAAATTCTAAACAATTAAACAGCAATTAAATGCAAAACAAAACTTAGGAAAACAAATGCATCTTGGAAAAAGTCTGGAATCATACAAGGCTGTGAAAATGAGTATGGAATCACAAATATAAAATATAAAATCAGTATTTAATAATTTGTATGGTTTTTTTTTTGGCTTTAATTACAGGTGTAATTCTTTTAGACAAAGATTTCTACTTGTTTCTGCACTGATGTTACTCCTGTGGCAATATGCCATCTTAATGTATATATTAATTTTAAGTTTTCTTTTTCTTTGTTCTTCCTTTTGTTTTCTCAAATTTTCTATTAACATTCCTTTATGTGGGTGGGGTAACCCTTTCCATGAACCACGTTAACAATGGGAAGTGAAGGCCCTGAGGCTACTAGAATGATGATAAGGTTCTTTTTTGGGTTGGACTCTTGGTGAAGGTAGACATGTGAAAGTTATGCTTCTGCTCGTTGTCTAGAAGGACGAAGGGAGACAAAGATGGCTTACAGAAAGAGAAAGGACCTCACTAACGTAAAGAGAGGGAGACAATGTCCCTTGTATAAGGAGAATCTTCAAAGAGATCTGAAAAAGATCATCGCGAAACAATTTAAGAGTGGTTACCCACCAGAAGATTGTCAATACCAAACAGAGAACCCAGGTATTCTTTATAACCTCCTCTATCATACTAAAACTTCTTGCTATTCTTCCTTTCCTTTTTAGTTTATAATTTAGTGTAAGTTAGTTGTAAGATTACAAGTCCGTCTTTTCTTATTTGTCACGAGCGCATTTTTTTGTTCTGTATTCACTTGATTCCTTGCCCCAGTTTTGGATATTGTATAACATTAAGAGTTGGAATCTGAAAGAATCCTGTATATTGCTAATCACGTGAAAAAAATAAATTATTGTTGTTATTTTTTTGTGTATTGCCTCTCGTGGACTATTGTACAGTCGCATATCTATCACACTCCAGGCATGATTAAATAGAATTATTTAGCTCTTTTTTGTTTGATGATGGATGTTGAAAATGCATAAAGTGCTTTTATAAATACCATGTATTTTAAATTAGATTTAAATCTGGACTATTCAGTGGCCAGTTCATCTTTTTTAAATTTATTTGAATGAATAATTCTATATTGATGTTTTGTGGTATGATGCATTGCCATCTTGGAAGATATCCAAACTATCCCCTGGTGCAAGGGTGCTTTTACTCTGCTTTGTATATAAACTGATACTGCTGTTATTTGCTTTGCAACTGTCAATTTGTACATATTCATTGTTAACGCTTTACATTGCGATCGGGATAAGCTCTCCCGACTACCATATATTGTAAACTGTATCCTGCTTCCAACCATTAATTTTCATGTGTTTATTGAATACTGGTATTAATCAGAAAAGCTTTATGAACAGGATAAGTCCTCCTGTACACTGATATTCACTTTATCTCATTGTATTCGCACTTACTAATTGTATTCATTAAGAGTTAAGACTGCAAAACCGATATGTGGACGGGGAAGTGCCCCGTAGCATGCTCGGCAACACTGTACATAATGTTCTCATTTGTCTCGTGGGGGACCCCCGGTAGCTTCTTTTCACACTTTCCTATCTCCCTGTGTTTCCTCTTCTACCTAACTTCTTACTTTCCTAATTTCTTTTTTCTGTTTCCTACAGGGTTAAGTCTGTGTTATAACGGATAGCCCTTCTTATCTTTAACATCAAATCAAATCAAACTATCTCCAAACTAGTCATCAATTGTTGGAATAAGGAATCCTTCCAGCATCTTCATGTAGACTTATGCATTCATATTGATATTAAGAATGCAGTGTTTTTCAGGTCTTCGTGCTAAAATACATGGCCTTATCATGAAGGATTAAGAAAATTTGACTTTGTTTTACATTCTGTCTTGATACTTCTCACCTTTCTTCACCATACAAATGAACTGCAATGAACCATACAAATCAGCATAGTTGATGTTGAACTTTGACTTATGCCTAAAGATGCTCGACTCTACTTTTCCAGTTTTTTCGCCTACAACAGTCATTTTTGTTGGTGAATTTTAGCTAACCTTGTCTTCATCTTAATTTTCCTATAGGAATAATCTGTGGAGTGGATAAGATTTCTTACTGTTTTGTAGGAGACTCGTGTTCTGCTGATCTCAGACCAAGCCGCATTTAGTTGCTTCAAAATTGCTTGTAGCATTTTGCTGCAAATTTGGTGCAACATTCTGTTTTGTATTCGAAGATTAGCTGTGGATGCCCACTTTTGGATTGAGTTTTTACCTGAAAATTTCTATACTATCTTTGCATTTTCAGCAAACACATTTATTAAGAACACTTATGTTTTGGTATATTTTATAAGTGTATGTCAGGTTTCAATTTGATAATGTTTGAAATTGGAATGTTACTTCATTATCATTCCAATTTCAAATGTTATCATAGTTCCAGTTTTGTTTATCGCTTTGAGTTTTTACAGTTTTTGTTGTATATTTCTTCCATATCTTACAGCAGATAATGAATATCCTATCCTCTGGGCCACACAATATTGATAGCATTCATTCTTTAGCAATGCAATTATACAATATTTTGTCATCAGACAGTTTAACTGCTGGAACCATTACAAGTGCCAATATCAGGAACCACTGATGGAAATTAAGGCATACAAAGCAACTTTGGGTGTTTAAGTAGTTTTGCATTAGATTAGGTATTTGCCTAGGTTTTGCTTATTTTAAATAGGAAGCAGAAGATTTTAAACTTATTTGTACAGTCTTGTATCATTTCAAACTTTTTAGTGTGCTCCACTGTAGTGGTGAATAAATAAACAAACATCATCATCAAACCCAATATATTTTAAAGCTATCCTCCAACTAATGCCAAATATTATCGGGCTAGAAATGGCTAAAATAATTCTTTCATTCCATTATTTAAATTATTTAATTAAAATTATAATTATTAAATTTATCAAGAGATGGTGCCTAATGCCTAACTATAGTGGTGAAGTGCTTATGTTAGGACTTTTGTGTGTCTGTCAAATGTGCAAGCACATGCTTTGTTAAATCTGTTTATTGTGCATGTAGATGCCAATAAATGGATGTTTAAAATAAATTTAGTATTTGATTTGTTTTTGTGGAGCATGCTATCAGATAGGCTTGACCAAGCTTGTTTCCAAGATGAGTTTGTTACGTTTGTCAGAATTAAATTTTGTTTTGCATTTTAATGGTGTTTGTTTGTTTAGAATTTGCATATTAGAACATTATTTATGTTATTAATTGATTTCTGTAATAAAGAATATAAGAAATTGCAATAATGGCATGAAAGAATTGTTAACACCAAAAAACATGAGTGGTGATTTCAAACGTTTTTCCATTAGTAGTATTTTCTAATTACAGTAAAATTTCATTACAGTAGATGCTGATATAAATTTATTTTTTATACTCCTGCCAATTTTAATGTAAGAATGTTTAAATTTAATGAATACCACTATAATGAGAATTCCAATTTAACATAATAAGAGTTTAACCTGTTTACAAAAGTAAGTGATCATTATAATGAAACTTGTAAATGTAAAAATTGTTATTGTTAGTGGATACCGTTTCAGATGCAGTCAACATGACATGCCATTTTCTAATAAAATGAAAATATGTTCCAGATAATGTATTTAAATGCTGTGTCATAATTCAGGAATTTATAGTGGAGATTTGGATTACACATATAGTTAAAACTTACATATGATTTTCAGCAATAAACGAGCTATTTAGAGCTACCAGTGCTGCTGCTATTTAGTGTGTTAGCTGCTTGTTCAATAACATGGACATCCACAGAGGGGCACAGAGGGCACTTGTTCTTCCCTGGAATTGAGTAAAAATTTTAACAAATTATAATTGCAAAACTGATTGAGATATTTAACCTTACACCCTCAACCATGGGATGCTGTATCTGTCTTAAAAAACCCCAAAAAATTAAATAAAATTTATTGATGTAATTATGTCTCCAAGCTTTGCCCTTTTTGAAAAATTTTCTGTAGATGCCTATGCCCCTGGCAATATACTTTTATTTACAAATATAGGTGGCCAGATTGTTGAGGCAATAAAAGCACTAGCCTGCTATTTTTGATTTTATTCCTACTAATTATCTTCCAATGAAAATCATTTAAATGTTGAATGGGAATGAAAGCAATAATATCCATCTGTTGCTGGAACTATAATTTAAACTGTACAGCTAACATTATACATATATTAATAAATAAATGTATAATAAATTAAAATTTGGCACTTGACTACACAGAATAAAATTTAATTTTGATTTAAAGAACTATCAAAAATTATTTATTGTAAGTAAGGAAGAAAGAAATTTGGAAAATAAACAGAAATGATGCATTCTTAAAAGAAGTTTTCATTTAAAAGAGTACTTTAAGTTTTTCTCTTTAAAATGTTTAAATTAAGAAATTTTGTTCGTCCACTAAATTTTTTTACATATACTTTTTCAATAAAGTAAATACACCTATAGGTCAAGCTTGAGAGATTATATTATTATTTCATCTTCATTATGGTAGTATACAGATGAATACATTCACTTGTAACACTGATCAGCATTTTTTGTATTTGTTATATGGATTTAAGAGATACAAAATGACTAAAAAAACACAGAAATAAAATAACTTATCTACAAATTGTAAACGAGAAACAATAAATATGTTTTTATTTAACATAATTTTCTTTTTCAGTAGTCTGACTGTTTAAAAATAATAAAAAATGCTGTAAAATGTAAATTTCTTACTTATACTTTTGAATTTGTATATTTTAGTTTTGAAAAATTACTTATGAAATGCATTTCCAAAAGTTTGAATATCCCTTATTTTTTCAATTGTGAAATGCATTTTTTTTAAATCCATTTTTACTTATTATAAAGAGAGATGTATCTTAAAATTAATGGCATCTTATATTAATAGTCCAAAACAACAATCAGCAATTATAATAAGTAGACCACATGGTATGCATCAATCATGTTTTTGGATATACTATTCAATGGTCATATTAGCTCAAATGAGCTTTTCTGATAACAGGCATTTCATTTGAAGTTTTAATGTTTTAAAATGTCTTCAAAGTATTTTGATTGTATTCTAATAGACTTTTTTCCTTCTTATTATAGTACTTTTCTCCACATGTGCCAATTAGAATTACTAGGAATATAGTAGAACCTTGCCAAACTAAACTAATTGGGGTCTGAATGTGTTTGGATTAGCAAGTGTTTCACATTATTGTAATTCTTTTTTTACACTATTTTTATGTTGATATGGGTTTTTCAATAAAGTATAGTTTGGTGAGTTCATCATTGTCAGTCATCCTCTGACTTAATACAATGAACTCATCATTGTATTAAGTCAGGATGACTGACACTAGTCAGTTTTCTTGAAAACTGGCAAACATGGTTTTTCAAACTTTTTTCTTGAGTAAGTGTTTGATCACATAGAAAGGATATGACAGAAGACTAGCTTTATTTTTCTATTCTGATAACAAATTTTTAATTTTTTTGAGTGTTTATACACTATATATTCTGGACAATGCTATTAACATGTATTTTGTTGAGAGAGAGAGATTTTTTTTTTCTTGATTAACCAGAATTTCACACTATTGAGATTTAGATTAGCTGGATCCTACTGCAATTTGTACATTGTTACTTTAATTTATATTATAATTTGTACGTTATAATTATTATTATTATTATTATTTTAATTTTTACAGAATATTAGTAACCTTTATCTTTGTTTATTATACTTTATTTATTTTGATGTTTTTAAGTTTATTTTTTGTAATTTTATTGAGACATTTTCTATATGGAAAAAGTTATATCTTGCCTATTGACATTATTTATTTATATATGTAAAAATACTATAAGTAAAAATAAATGTTTTCAAGAGGACATTATGATGCAGCATTAAAAGAAAATAATAAGATTGGCAAAATGTAAAAATCAATAATAAAGGTAAAAATCTTGTTGGTACGGCTTGGAAGTGCCAAGCTTATCTTACCAAAGAAAAACTCGTAAGTAAAAAATCTGATCTCTATAAATTGTCACAATGTTTTACTTGATGCAGTTTTTTACATCTCAGTTGTTTTTGTGTGGATATCAATTTTTTTTTTTTTTTTGTTAATGATTGTGTTATTACATCAAGACCTAAGACAATGTATAGTTTGATTGACACCTCGTGACAGCCACCAACCGAATGCTTTCAATAAGCTGTCTAGTAAAATTCTTATAAAAAGTTTTAATTTGCATAAATTTGAGCTTTTGGGAGTTGATTTCTCCATATGATAATATTCTGAAGAAAAATAATTTATTTCAATGTTATTTTATCCTTACAAGCATAAAATTAAACCATACAGTTAATGGTTAATCCCTGTGAACTTTGACCTTTTGACCTGGAAGATTTGTGAGCTGATACTGAGAATGGCTGCAGTTTAAAATTTCAGCTTTCTAGAGCCAGTAGTTTTTCTCTAGGAGTGTCTGCAGTGCCAGATGAAGAAAAAGAAGAAACTATAGCTTTTTTTTGTGATCTTGGCATTTTTCAATTGCTTATATTTTGGCAATCCTTTTATAGAAAAATTTGAAATTTTGCACACCTACTTAAGAAAACAATCATCTTTCGAATGATATATTCAGAATTACATACTTTAGGTGTTTGGGGATAGAGAAATTGACCCCCAAAATTGATAATTCTGATTTTTTTTTATTTATAGTTAGTGACTTTTTACTTGGCTCAATATTTAGTCATATTTTGAAATGAAACTATAAAAATCATCAAATAATATTATTGATATTCAGTTGAAAGTTGTTTTTTTGTATTAAAATTCATACTAATATACTATAATTTCAGTGGATTAGTAAATTTATTGATATTTTATGCTAAAATCATGTTTAATGAATGTTAATTATCATCATCATTAATAATGTTTTTAAATTTAAAAAAAATATAAAAATTTAAGGGAAAACTCTCGGTCTGTTCTGACTTTAGAGGTGATACACACATTCAAACAACACTTTAAAATAAACCTTCTTTGTTTTAAGTGTTGTTTGAATGTCTGAATCACCTTTAAAGTCGGAACAGGCTGAGAGTTTTTCCCTTAAATTTTTATATATTTTTTAAATTAAAATGTTTGTTTAACAAATTATTTAATTTCATACATACAGACTCTTCCAATGCTATTGATGTTACACTAACTTTCCTTGATATTTTGATCACCTTTTAGAAACTTTTAAAGGAATCTTGTCACCATATAAGATGAATCTTTGACTTCTGCTAGAATCATATATCATTGTCCTCAGTATCAATTTCTGTATTTTATATCAATCTTATTTTACTCATACAGTTTCTTTCTTAAATGTACCTGAGATTCATTTCATACAAACTTTTCATAACTTTTTATACAAAAGGAATATCTAATTAAAAAAAGATTAGACATTACTTTTAGACATAGACATATATACATATTTTTGAATTTATAATGTGTATATATATATACATTATAAATTCAAAAATATAAAGTCTCTTGCTGTTGTAATTAATTTTAATGTGGATTATTTTTTTGTAGAGATTATTTCCTATTTGGATATCACAAATTAATTTTATGTAATAAATAAAAATAAATTTTATTGAATGAATCTTTTCTTAGTATTTGTAATTTCACACTAAAAAAGTTTTTCTTGTAAGAATTAATAACAATATTTAAATTGATGTCCAGTGAATTTATTAATTATTCGAATAATTGATCTAAAAGATTTCATATTAACTAATTTTTGATTTAACTGGTTTATTTTCTATTGATTACTTTTTAGATTACTTTTTCCCATACATATAGTTTTTGAAAAAAATTTTAGCAGTAATTTAATCTTTCTTGTAGGATTTTCTCCTGCTCTGAGATCATTAAGAGGCTAACTGTTAGGAGTTAATGAGTTAAAAATTACTTTTTAAAATATGCTCATTTATAATACAAGTAATTGCATTATTCACTGATTATATTACATATAAATTTTTTATTTCAGAAGAAAAGATATTCCACCAACTAAGAAAGAGAAAATAGCTCATTGCAACACTATTGTTGACACTATATGTTCTCCAAATTTAAGGTAAAAACTTTTTCATAAATTATTAATAAAAATTTTATAAATTTATAATTGTGTGTATTTAAAATTTAATATACCTTTTAAAATACAAGTATATATTTAAAATATATATTGGTATTTTATTTTAAAGTCATATTCATTGTTGTTTTACAGAATGCTTGTTACAATGCACTTGCTTTTAACAAAAAGGTATTATAATAAATGAAAGGGGATTATTTATTTATGATTATCATAAACAGATAATATTTTATATTTTTTAAATTATTTAAATAAAAATATGTATGTTTAAACATCTTATTAAGATATAAAAAATATCAAATGATACCATTTTTTAGATAGTAGAAGTAATTTCTAGATAATGGATGAAACTGACTATTATTTTACTAGAATTTCTATATATTAATAAATTGTAAACTGGGTATTTTTCAAAATTTATGTAAATGTGTAAACTTTAATTTTAGTTTTACAATTTACTATACAATTTTTATATAAATTTTAATGAAGTTTACAATTTTATAATTATATTTTCAATAATTCATTTATTCAAATTTTACTCTTCTTATGAGAGAGTTTTCAAATTCAATTTTAAAGCCATGATTCATTTTAGAATATCAATGTCGTCTTTTTAAAATCAAGAAAATATATCATATAAGTATATCAGAATTACTACACATTGTGACTTTACTGTTTACAATGAAAAAATTTTTCTAATTACACAAATTTATAGAATTTAAAATGTTCTGTTTGACTATTACTAAGCAACAAATATGTCTTTCTATAAACCCTGTTTACACAATGAACATGGACTGTGAGCGTTGTTCTTGTGACAATTATTACTGTTAAACTCTCATCATGTACACTATGAGAGAACTAATCTCAACTATAAGACTGAGCTAGATAATTAAAAATATTCTTGCAAGAGTACTCTTGGAAGTTGTATAGATTACTCCCTATGGAATTTCAGGACTTTGAGTATATATATCTGAACTCGGGACTGAGACGAGTTCAACAATACCCTACTTTTGGACGAAAAATAAGAAAGTTATCATATTTATGATTTCTTGCCTTTCACAATGCATTCTATGCCATTTTAGTTTTCCACTAGGTGCTGCTGCTTGTAGTTTAGTATATGTTTTCTTTTTTTTTCTTTTGTTCAAGAACTACCATGAATCAATAACTAGTGATGTTAAACACTGGGCGGGGAGTCTGTTGGGAGCATGAACAGTCAAACGCCACCTAGTGGAAAACTCTAAAATGGCATAGAATGCATTGTGAAAGGCAAGAAATTGTAAATTCAATAACTTTCTTATTTTTTGTCTCTAGTCCAAAAGTAGGATATTGTTGAACTTGTCTCGGTCCCGAGTTCAGATATATACTCAGTCCAGAAATTCCATAGGGAGTAATCTATACAACAGCCATACTCTCAAACTCTGGTCGTATAAACAGAGTTTAATCTGTTCTTGTGAGAGTATGTACAATTTTAGTGTGATGTTGCTCCTGTGAGATGAATGAAACTTAGACTTTAAAACCATCAAAGGAACGATGCTGCAGAAGCTCTACTTCCAGTTAGTGAATGCTCTTCAATTAAAAAATTGAGTGTGAAATTAGGTATATTTGAAGTACATATATTTTTCTATCAAACTATTGCATTGCTTTCTGCATGCATGTAAACACTTTACTATCAGAAGAGTTCACTATTGAATATTTTTGTGATAGATACTCTCACAAGAGAAGTATCATTGTGTTGATGCAGCTTAAGTTTTTACTGTATTATTAACAATGTAAGTATCTCTTGACTTAAGATGAGATTTTATTACAGTTTTGATTGTAAGTTGAATTTTATGCAAAAATATTGAGGACATACAAATACAAATTGAAAAAAATATAAAAAAAAAATATATATATATATATATATATATATATATATATATAATAATAATAATTAATATTCAATAATGATCGGTTCCTGATCGGAATAAAGGATGTTAATTAGAAAAAAGGACTCAAACTTTGTTTGTATTGCCTTAAAATTCATTATTGAATATTAACTAAAATAATCCTGGGCTATTATGTACAATTATGCAATAATAATAATAATAATAACTCTCCCATGGTCACCACCTGGTTGTGGTGGGAGAGCCCAGTAATTTTACTGATTTATAGGGCAATGTAGGCTGAAGCACAAGCTCCTGGTAGGGACACCCATGCCAGTAAGGTCTATGGGAAGAAATGAAGCTAAGAGTGACCACACCCACATTCTGTGGAGATACTTATCATGGTAGTAACCAGATCAAAGTGTGATACCGACTCGGATGTCGCCTGGGTTAATAAGATCCACGTTTGTGGGCAGAGGCTCATGTTTGAAAAATAGACTACAGTCTCCCTTGGTTACTGGTGGTGAAAGCAGCACCGACCCAAGCATGGCTACCTCAATGCCCTGAACAGATGTGAGGAACCAACCTAGCCTTGGTGTTTCTGTGGCAATGCATCGAGTTTATCATCTGTACTTACTACACCATAGATTCACAGAAAAATATCCTCATCTCACTGTCACCGAACAAAGGGTTTTTGATCAAAAAAGAACAACTATACACAACAACCTTATCCCACAAACAACAGTCAAACTTATCAAACAGCAGGTTGCTGATCAAATACACCAACAGACAGAAACATTTAATATTAATGAAGATCACGTAACCTGTCAGGATAATCCAGCGACAAGCACTAATTACAGTACACACACAACTATCACTAATGATATTACAGACACTTCCTCATCCACCACTGATAACATAAATATAGATTTAGTTAATATGCTCTCACTTATATTTCAGGAAACACTCATTAAATATACAGGCACAGATCCCATACAAAGACCACGAATACCAAAAATCAACATGTCAAAGGAAGTCGGAAAAACACTAAATTATGTAAACACTCACTTACTACCACACTACATTCATTGAATTTCTACACTCTCAGACATTTATGCATCAGTTTAAGCTGGGGCAGTGATACACCATGGACTGAAAATACAATCACAGACAGATACACAGAAAACACAATTCTATCACAAGCCTGCCAGGCAGAGAAGAATAGAAACACAAATGAATGACATTAGACAACAATTAGGCAGGCTGACATAATACACTAAAAACAACATAACCCCCAAATTAAAGAAACAACTCAAACATTTTCAAGAAAATCAAAATACACACAAAAGATGAACATCACAACACACACATTACAGAATACATCGATACACTAAAACAAAAACTTGTAGCCAAAGCACATAGACTCAAACGATACAAAACATGTACACTACAAAAACAACAAAATAAATTATTTACAAACAAGGAAATGTTTTGGTACTAATTTGTCTGTGAAAAAAACTTGCACAGACAAATTAGTACCAAAACAAACACTGATACACAGCATAGTGGCACAAGAACTCACAACTTATTGGTCTTCTCTTTGGTCCAGTGCTGTCACATACAATGCTGATGCAGGCTGGATCGAGGAGGAGAACAAAAACTTGCACAACATACCAACTATGTCCTGTGCTGAAATAAACATACATGACATTCGCTATGCTGTGAACAGAACACACAACTGGAAGACACCTGGTGTAGACAACATTCACAATTTCTGGTACAAAGAATTTACATCACTGCACCAGGAACTAGCTAAATATCTAACACACATCATCATCAATCCACAAGACATGCCAAAATTTCTTACTCAGGGCATCACCTACATGAAATCTAAAAACAATAATACCACAGACCCCACACAATACAGACCAATTACATGTCTCCCAACACTCTACAAATTACTGACATCCTGTATTGCAAACAAAATATACAAACGTTAGATATATACAAACATGGAGAAACTACTTAAACTATTCACAATAGAAAATTAAATTTTAAATGTTAATTTCATAAATAGATTAATTTGTTCCTTCTGAAAATAGATTTATACTTTTTTACAAATATTTTACAAAATTTTGTTTTTTATATTTTATGTTTCAAACTATATTTATTATTTAATTTTTAATTTCACTAATAAGACATTTTTGTTTTATCTAGATCAGTATCAGATTTTCCAAAGTTTCTTGGTGTAGCTGTAGAAACTTTTCTTCTCTTCTGTGATGATAATGATTCTGATGTGCGATTGATGGCTGGAGAATGTCTTAATAAAACTATAAAGGTATGTAAAATTATAACTAACTGTAAAACGAATACAAAAACACAAATATTTAACATAACATTAATCAATTTAAAAAGAAAAAATATATATTTAAAAAATTTTCTTTTCTAAAAAAAATGACTTGTGAATAAATCCAAAAACAGAAAATGCTAATAAACTTTTAATCAGTTAATGCACTTTGTTCTTTAAACTTCGTTGAATCTGAAGATAAAATCTGAGTCATTTTGAAAAATGTATTATTGTAATAATAAAGTGACTTCTTAAAAATTTATTAGCATTTTCTGTTTTTAGATATTATATATTTATTAATAAATTTATTTTTGAAATCAAATGCTTAACATAAATTAAAAAGGTATAAAATACAGGAGAAATTAAAATGTGTTTGCTTCTATCCTGCCCAATCACCAGAACTAAAATAGTTTTCTTTCACAGAGACAACCTTTTATTAGACAGTACTACTGATTTAGGAATTTTTGACAAATTTTATATTTTGGGAATGTACCATCTGCCTTTTTTAATTGAAATTATAAATTAAAAAAGAATAATTTTAGCATGTTTTAATAAATAATTTTGGTGAATGTAGATTGATTTTTATAACTCTTTTCAGACGTTGTTAGAATCGCATCTAGGAAGATTGCAAGTAGAACTTTACAAAGAAATCAAAAAAGATGGTCCTTCCCGAAGTCTTAGGGCTGCACTCAGTAGATTTGCTGATTTGTGCCATCTCATTCGTCCACAAAAATGCAGGTAAAATGCAGAATAAAAACAGATGTTTAAAATTTATCTTGATATAAAAATTAGTTTGAAATTCAATATTTTATTTTTATGAATAATTAATTTTAAAAACATTTTGATATCTTCTTATCATTTACTTTCATAATAAAGTTCATTAAAATTTCTTTTGTCATTTTAAAATTACTTACAAAAATAAATGAATACTTTATATTTTTATGTCTGATTACAAATCAAAAGTATATATATTGAAAATTTAAATTGTTTTCATACAATTCTATGGAGAACAACCATATAGCAATTCAGTGCATTACTTTGTCAATTGCTTGCTGATTTAAAAGGATACTATTTTTCTTTTATTTAGAAACAGCAAATTTGAAGTTATTTCTCAACATAATATTAACTTATTTTAGATAGTTAATATGCAAGTTTCAAGTTGTTTGAAATTTTAAATTAAAATTTTAATTTAAAAACTTTTGTTTAAATTTTAAATTAAAATTTTAATTTAAAATTTGAAGAGAATCTAAACAAAAGTTTTTGAAATTTAGTTTTTATGTTTCACAAAAGTACAAAAATTATTATTGCTGTTGATCTCTCATTACTGCTATAGACAGTTAATTGGTTTTTCAGAAAAATCTAATTGAATATTTTCAAATATGTTAGAAAATGTTAGATACATTAAATCAATATTTAATCAATGCTAATAGCTATTAATGTTATCATTGCTAACAAGCAAAATATTTCCAATTTTAAAATTAAGATTAATTTAAAATTTTAGTTTTTTTAAACGAAATCAACTATATTAAAATTTTTGACAAATGTTAATCAAGATTATGTAATAGTTACATTATATAATTTAATAGAACTGTACAAAGTAAAGAAAATATTTAACTTAAAAATAAGAACAATTGACTAAAATGTTTAAGTTCAATTATATGTAGTCTTTTTGAACTTTGGAAAAATTATTGTTATTTATTGAGTTTTGATAAGTGAAATTTTGACATTTTGTTTCATATTAAAAATTTTTAAAATAGAATTTTTTCAGGTCTTTTGTATTTATATAAATTATCTATTCTAAAAATACTCAAATAACATGTTTCCTTATTTTAAGTATTCAAACTTGTTATAATTTTAAAATATTTTATAGGCCGTATACGATGAATTTACTTCCATGCTTAATAAAGATTTCCCAACGTATAGAGGAAGAGGCTGTGCAAGAGACCTTAGCTGTGGCGATAGGAAAGATTATGCCAGTTTTAGGGAAGTTTACAAATGATTTAGAGATTAAGGTACTGAAATATAATGATTATGAAACCAAATTTTAAGAGGTATTACTAATAATTTTAAAATGAAATTTGATTCAATCAAATTCAAGCAATTTAAAATGTAGAAAATTAATTAAATTTTGCAATAAGAACCGTGATTAGGCTGTTCCTATTATGTATGATATTAATCAAAGAGAATCTGTCCATGAAGGAAAATGAAACCATCCCAAAATGCTAGTTCTTTAAAGTTCATTTTTATTCAAAAAAGAACAAAATATATTTCTTAATGTTATCTTACTGTATAAAGTCAGTAATGTGTATCACATTACTGACTTTATACAGTAAGATACACTTTATTCTCTTTCATTCTTTTATAGAAAATTCTATTAATTGAAAAATTATCACAGAAATTATTTTTTTCTTTAGTGATACAGTTTAAGATTTTCAACAAACAATTCATAAATTGCAGATGGAGATGTGAGGTTATTTTTTGAGTAGTAAAATCAATGTAGGCTATACTTTTAAATTAGACTAAGGGTTGATTTACACACAACCATGATGTGCCAGCACAGTGCAGTAAGCATCGATAAATATCACACATAGCCAATTAGAATTTCATGTACGACACTTGTGTGATTGACAGAATGCAGATCACGTGTCTTAGATGAAACTCTGATTGGCTATGTGTGATATTTATTGATGTTTATGCACCAAACGGTCACTGTGCCAGCACGTCACTGTTGTGTGTAAATCAACCCTAAGTGTATTTTATTCAAACTAAAAGATTTTAAATTGTCTCTCAAATGTCTATATTTTATTGATAAGTTTGATAGAGTTAGATTGGAAGTTGGGAGGATTCAATATGGAATTTAAGAGAACTGTTGATACAGTTTTAATAATAATAAGAGAATTTATTTAAATTAAAAATCTGAATTGCATTTAGTGTGTGTTTTCCAATGAAAATGGGATGTCTCAGTTTTGATATAGGATAGTGTTATGTTTATAAGTAGAGAAATTCAAATTAAAGAGCCAGAATTTTTAAAAATACTCTTTAATTATAAAAATTTTCAGTTTAACATAAAATGGAATTAATGTAATAAATATTTATATTCCAATACGTTTCAATTCTAGTGTTCAATTAGTTTGATTGTCTGTATATATGGAAATTGTCTTATTAATAAATTAATAATTACAATTATGAAATTAAGTTCATATTCTGTAAGATTTCATTTTATAAACAATCAATGTTTTAGTGTTAGTGTCTAGATTGCATTTCTACGAATAGTTGAATAATCAATTGTTAGAGTAGAAATACATTATAATAACAGTGACTACATTTTTATCTATACAGACAGATGAAAATATAAGAATTATATTAGATTTGCCATGATCTGTAGTGAAATTACAGCAGATCAACATCAGCTTTCATTTTTATTACTCCACACTTTATTGTTCTATGTGAGCTCCACACTATTTAGCTTCACAATCCTTTATGAAAAAAATTCGTTGTCATTGTATAATTTCACTAATTAATTTATGACTTTATCATTAGATTTTTGATTATCAGCCATTTATTAGTAAGCAAATCTGAAAAATTCAATGAAAATGAACTCTGTGGTTATACAGTGAACTTCTGTATAATGCACCATCCTGTAATGCAAATTTGTATATCATGATGAAAAATTGCAACTAGTACTCATACAAAATTCTGATTTTGTCTTTCAGAGGTATCAAATTCTAGGGTTATATTTAAACTTGCACAAAATTGTCTGATAATGCATGTCTCAATAACCTGAATTTCTATAATGCAGAACGTATTACCTGCATTATACAGGACTCCACTTTATTTGCATTAGGCTTTCTCATCCTCAATTAATATACAGTAAAATCTGTGTAAACCAAACTATATTATACTCTTAAAGTATACTCTATAAATATTATACAATTATTTTCATTGTTATAATAAAATTACTTTTATTACATACAATATGTAAGAAATAGCTCATTACTAGGTTTAATTTAAACTAATCCGATGTGATTCCAACAAAAGATGGAAGTATTTGAATGCAACAATTGAGAGCCAGATATTTGAATACTTGTATGTAATCCTTATGAGCTTGAATAGAGAGAGACCATAGGTCATCATTCTTTAATTGGTCACAACAGCGATCAATTCAAGAATGAAGACCTAGTGTCTCTCTTTCTCTGCTATCAGAAATTCTAATCACATTATAGTAAAATAGAGATAAACTTATTCTGTGATCTGACTTCTCAAGGAATTTGAATATTCTAATTAATTGTTCAATCTCTGTAATTACTAATGACTTTAATCAACTTGTTTTTGAAGTCCAAAGAAATCACTTGTATAGCCCAATTGATTTCTTTGTTTTTGTTTCTATAGAAAGTTTTAAAAGATAAATGCTTTGTATATGATCAGAAGACATACAGAACCACAACTTGAACTTTTCAACATCTATCTAAAAATGGATTCCAAAAAACATGATACATGGTAGATGTATGTATAGATCAAAGGTTTTGAGTATGGCAAATCTGAAGATGTAGATGATGACAATAGGGACAAATCTAGCATTATTCCATGAATCAAATGATCAGCTTTTGTAATGGAATAAATCAAATACAACAACAATGAATATACAAATAATAAATCTATTTAATTACTTATATTAATTATAAATAATGAAAGTTAGTTTGGTTTTAAGTAGTTCTAGTTTATTTTTGTGCTTTTTCTCTGTATGTATGTTCAACTTCATATATTTAAATATTTGAAAACTATGAAATAAATTACTTAGTTTGTATTGGATTAGTTTTTATATTTTATTATGACATTGTTTTTCTGAGCTTTATTTAATTTGCAAATGTTTATTTTAATATTATTAAAGGCTTTGATGATGATTGTGATGATAATTATGATTTTTAAGTAAATTATGTTTAAGCAATAATTAATTTTTAATTATTTATTATAACAGCTATTGTTAAAAGCTTTTCTTCCCAATTTGGTTTCTGAATCTGCTGCAATAAGAAGAACAGCAGCATCCATTTTAATTCATATATGCCAACATTCACGTAAACCAACTACATTTTTTGTATGGTTATTGTCTTCATTACTAGGTAAATACTGTTATATAATTTCAATTTATTTTTTACAATAAGTAAGATTTTAAGTTTACTTAATGAAGTAAATTAAAATAAAATTTTAATGAAACAATTCAAAATGGCAATGAAGTCACCACCTGGTCGTGGTGGGACAGCCCAGTAATCTTACTGAATCATAGAGCAATGCAGGCTGGAGCACAAGCTCCTGGTAGGGACACCCATGCCAGTAAGGTCTATGGGGAGAAATGAAGCTAAGAGTGATCCACATTCTATGGAGATATTTATCATGGTAGTAACCAGATCTAAATATGATACCAGCTTGGACGTCTCCTGGGTTAACAAGGTCCGTGTTTATGGGTTAGGCAGAGGCTCACATTCAAAAAATAGGCCAGTCTCCTTTGGTTACCAGTGGGGAAAGCAGCACTAGCCCAAGCATGGCTACTGCAATGCCCTCAACAGATGTGAGGAACCAACCTAGCCTTGGTGTTTCTGTGGCAATGCATCCACAGACCACAAAGGCTGGAAAACCATACCAACGGATGAAATGGACAATAGAAATGAACGAAATTATCATCTGTACTTACTGCACCATCACAAAACTCGAAACAAACATGACAGCATACAGACAACAACTACACCATAGATTCACACAACAATATCCTCACCTCACTGTCACCGAACAAAGGGTTGTTGATCAAAAAAGAACAATATTGGAAAACAACATGCACAAAATGTACTATGACAGAGCCATAATCGCAGATAAATTATTTACACAGACATAATCAAATAGCAAATATAATACACCAAGAGCTTTCAAACAAACACAAATTATTAGACATCCACAAATCCTATTACAAATACATTCCACAGACTGTAATGGAAAACAACACACACAAAATGTACTATGACAAAGCCATAATCACAGCTAAAACAATTAATCACAACAGACCAGACATCACATTCATTGACAAACACAATAAAATCACATACATTATAGACATATCCATTCCAAACACTCACAATATACAAAATACATGCACTGAAAAAGTCAGCAAGTACACAGAACTTGCCCAGAAAATAAGGCATCTGTGGAGGATGGATAGGGTGCTAATTGTACCTGTTGTTCTCTAAACAAAAGCATGGAACATTACAATTGAATAGAAATACATATATCACACTACAGAAATGCCACTGTATTGAATACATGCCACATTGTTAGAAAATTCCTGAATACAGAGACTGACACTGACACACTTATTTTATTTTAGTTTTGTTTTGGTTGCTATGCCTTGACTCTGGTCTGGCATAGTACACAGCCACTGGTGTCAATCGAGTATAACCCACTAAGCCCAACATGATGATAATAATAATAATAATATTAATGTATTGGTAATAATAATAATAATTAAATTTTGTCATCATTCTCAAAATTGTAATGCTAAAAATTAAAACAGTTCTTTAAAGAACTTTCCTACTGGCATAATCAAAACGACTTTGATAATTTTTTTACAGAAACACGACATACCTGGAGTATAAATTTACATATTTAAAGAGTTCACTGAAGGTTACAGGAATTGACAAATTCATTTGTTTAAACAAAAATATATCAATTAAGACTGACTAGATTTATGAAATCAAATTTAAAAAAAATAAAGTTAAAGAAAAAAAATACTTTGTTAATATAATAGAATAGTGAATGTAATAATATTTGGATAATGAAAGACGGCATGATCTAAAAAAATTCATATATAAAAGTTACACTAACTCCATTCACTGTAATCTATCAATCTGTTTAACTCAAAGTTTTATCAGATGAAATTTGCAAAGTTTGTATTAATTTTCTTTAAACTAATTATTGATTTTGCTTGCTTAATGTATATGTTTTCATTTTTGAAATAGAATATGTAATTCCTGTTCAAGAAGAGAAACCTGTACATATTATTCTTGGTGTACTTCTGTGCCTACGTCATCTAATACCTCATTTAAGTGATCAAGAAAGACAAATTGTTTTGAAAGGAAGTATTGGTGTGAGACAAAAAGAGGAAAATATTGGAATAAGTGTTGATCAACTGCTTCAAGTTTGTACATTATTAAATAAAAATTTTTAAATCTATTTTAACTCACACTTATGAATATTATGTTTTTGTTGATTAGGTTTATGAATTATTATTATTTTATACTCATCATAATGACCACAATGTGATTACAGCAACATTAGAAGCACTCCATCAGCTTTTACATTCACCACCAAAACAATTAATTCCTTTATTGCTAGACCCTGTAGGAATATCAAAGTCGCAAATTTATACCATTGATCCTGACTTAAAATCACGATGTGCAAGTAAGAATTCAAATTTATTAGGTAAAATATTTTACTTGTAAAATGCTTAATGTATATATATAAAATTTTATTAATATAAAGGTCAAGGAGGTATGATTCCAGAAAGTACAGTTGAGGATGAAGCTGCTTTAGAAGATGAAACTGAATTAACAAATTTACAAATAGAAAAAGGTAGTATTAAAATTTAAATCTGTAATATATGAATTAAGATGCCTTAACATTCCTGTATTATCTATCTATATATATAGAGATGAGAGAGAGAGAGACTTTATAGTAATAGTTAATTTTAATAGTAATTTTTAATTTCAATTAACTGTAAATATATTACTCAGTGCCATTTAAAGGGAGGGAAATAGTTGGAAATTTTTCCCTGGGTCCAGAGAAAAGGAAGCTCTTAGTGATTCTTATCCCTATCAAATTAATATTATTTTTATGAATAGAAAATAAAATCTTTGTAAGACTGATTTTTATTAATAAAGAAACATTCTATGTATTTCATTTTTTCAAATATAAAAAGGCTAAGAGGTCCACTCTACTCCCAGGTTCTACAAGCTCTTGATGGCCCTGATATTAATCAATATGATTAAAATTATTTATTTCTTAATTCTTAGGAACATGCAATTTAGAAGATCAAGTATTTGCTGATAATCCTTCACAAAATTACATAAATGAAGAAAGTTGCCTTTCACCTGAAGATGAAGCCGAAGATGGATCAGAATATTCTAATGTAATCGTTGAAAGTTACAGTGAAGGATCTTCACCAGGAACTTTACATAGTAAGATATAAAATGCTCAGTTGTGTTTATATTATTAGTATTATATCTTTCTATTTAAATAACAAGTTTCTAAATAATAGTAAATAAAGAATTATAGTTTGATAATCAACAAATAAACAATAAATAAATAAAATAAGGATTTCTCATTTAAGTTTAAAAAAAGTTAAGTAATAAAAATGATGAAATTTTTTAATTACAGCAAGAAAAGTATATTTCTTGTTTTATAGGTTAATACTCATTAATCAAATTCTAATTTTAAAAAAATTTTAAAATTAGTTAATTTAGATATGTAAAATTTTTAACCATTTTATTTTACTGGTTGTAAATAAAAAGATAACATTTATATTACAGAAATTTAATTATTTTATTTAGAAGTAAATCATTTACAGAAAATTAATAAACTTTTTTAAAATCTAACTGCTGAAATGTATAATAATATAACTCTTTTTGTATTTTAGAACAGAGCATTAGTGTCAAAAGCACATTTAAACTGAGAAAAGGTTTAAGTGATGAGAAATTATTAGATGAAGATTTTGAAAAAAATGGTCAATGGGATCCTCAGGATACCTCAATATCTTCATCTCCTGGAACAAAGGAAGATTTTAAAGTTAGTTCTGTTTTATCATGGCATTTTTCTGTAAACATAAATATTAAAAGTGGTATTATAAATTTTTGATTATTTTTTGTTTTTTATTTAATGAACAGAATAATTTGATTTTTTTACTATATTAATACAGAAGACTCACCACAATACAATGACTAATAGATAAGCTGATCAATAGCTGATGCTAATTTTTTTTATTAATATTACAAGTCTGTATATGGTCAGAATCTTGTTACAGCAGCCTTTTGAATGTTGAATCAACAAATGTGGAAGTAAAAACAAACCACCTTCTTAGGTGAAAAAAATGCATTAACATTTGAAAACTTTTTAATGTTAAAATTACATTTAAATACAAATTTGATACAATTTTGATAATGAATTAAATGTAAAAGTTACAATATATGAATATGAAAAGGTTACAGTTGAAGAAACTGTAACCTTTTCATATTCATATATTGTAACTTTGTTGCAATTCTAAGGCACAATGATAATTCCTATAGTAATAAAAAACAAGTATATTCATAGAATCTAGTAAAGCTGCACATGAACACTTTTGCTGCACCAAGCTAGCATATAGTTATGTAATTTTTGCACAATTTTCACAGTTGATCCACTATATGATTCACAACAGGTGGGAAGGAAAGTAAATCAAAGATGGATGACAATGACATGATTATCTTAGAACATATTTATTTTTTATAGAGAAAAAGAAAAACAGAACAAAATGTCTATTTATTATTCTTTTATCATTTTTCATCTTTATACTTTCCAAATTCGTCTGTTAATTTCTGAGTGATGTATTTATTCACCAAGCAATTTTGTAGAAAATGTCAAACCACTGATTCGTTGCTAATTAGCTGTGTCTTACCCCTTGTTTAAGCTGAATATGGATGTTAATTATCTATCCAGAACCAGTATATCTAGCTTGAGCACCTAATTCGTGCCTAACTGTACAATTTAGGTGCTCAGTTTTCTAGCCACACATGCATAGGGTACTGACAAAAGCATTCAAATTGTATGCTAAAATCACATATATGGACATTCAGCTTAACTGTTCCTTGTTTGTTTGCTTTTATCTTTTTCCAATTTAACTGTCATTTGATTATTAAAAACAAATTTAGATAATGATATTTTTCTTTGCTTTTTCTGATTAATTTTTTTGAATTACTTCAAACAAAGGATAGCTGTACAAAATGTAATTATTAATAATCTCATTATATTTAAAATTTTCTTTATCTTTGAAAATTCTTATATCTAATCAACAAATAATAAAATTGATGTTTTTATATGATATATACATTTTAAAATAACAATGTTATATTGGCTCAAATATTAGTCAATGTTATTTCCAATTTTAAAGCAGCAAAAAATTGTTTTCAATCTTTATTCAAATCCTATTAGAGTTTTCTTCAATTTTGATAACTGTGTGTGATACACATTGTACAGAGTTAAACTAATGCTAAAATTAGTTTAACTCTGTACAAAACATTGCTAAACATTAATTGTTTAGCAATGTGTAATACCAGCCAAGTTGTGACTTGTCATGCCCATAGCCTGTAAACTATGTG
Organism: Centruroides vittatus; assembly: GCF_030686945.1. Lineage (NCBI taxonomy): Eukaryota > Metazoa > Arthropoda > Arachnida > Scorpiones > Buthidae > Centruroides > Centruroides vittatus. Next base: position 4,937,988 of record NW_027122456.1, read on the forward strand.
TAGGAATTTTTTGGCATGATTGTAAATAATCAGCTATTTTTATTGTTTTCAAAAGAATCAGTCATTCTATGGAAATTTTACTTTGGAAAATTTTTTATTTTATTCCTAGGAGAGTCTAATAATTGAGTGACTATCAAAACTTGGTTGGAGGTTGCTGAAAATTTACAGCAAAATTTATTTTCTTGTAAAGTGTAATTTCTATTGTAATCATAAAATTATGTATTCAATATGATTATATGTTTCAGACTTTATAAAAAATGTTTTAGACATTAAAAAAAAAAGACAAGCAAAAATGAAACATACAGTTTTGGTTTCATTTCTGATAGGCATAAAACTATAAGTACAGTTTCCTGAATACTTGTGAAATTTGCAAGTACGCCTACATCCTCTGGTGTGATGTATTATGTTGGGCAACTTACTGCCTAAAATGTCTCAATTTTGCTCTATAACTTTTATTAATTTCATTTTTATTGATATTGTCAAAAAAGAAGTAATAAGTTACAATTTTTCTCTTATAGGCATCTGATGCTTATATTTCTTTCTATAAAACAAATCCTTTGAGTGCAATTTTCTGACCAACAAGATATGATTTAAATGCAATCTATACAAATTGTGATGAAAGCAATAAAAAAATCATTTATGCTGATTAATTTCTAGATATTTGTAAATGTAAATTTGAAAAAAGTTTTATTTCTAACTGAAGTAATTTTGAAAAGAAAATTAATTGAATGTGACTAATTTTAGTAATCAATTGCCTAGATAAAAAGTAATAAAAATTTCATTTATTTTTGTGAGAACAATAGTAGAATTATGAAAGATTGTTGGCGAAGACACAAGTATAAGGGGCTTTATTTAATGTTGTGTTAGCAACAACTTGAACAGAACAGTGGATGATGTATTGTTCAAAGTAGCTAAAGACCACAGGTTCAATGAAATAGGAAATAGGAATGATGACAATTAAAATTCTGATGGAAGTGAAAGTGATGAAGTTTTGTTTTAATGTCATTCCAAACTTTTTTAATGCAAATTGATAATTTTTTGTATGTAAATAAAATTAATAATAAAAGATAGACTTATATTTGGGCCAATGTGGTAATTATAGTGTAAAAAGAAATAAGTTTTTAAATACTATTAATATAATTATTAAAGATATTTAAAAAAATATTTTTTAATATATTAATATTATGAAAATTTAGGTAGAAAATATAGGAAACTTTACAGATAATGAAGTTCCATTAAAATATTGCAGCAGATTATTATGTTCCACATTTTTATTAACTGGATCACCTGATGGATTAATTCCAGATCAGAAAGTTAGAGTCAGTATTAAAGCATTAGCACTAAGTTGTATGAGTAGCATTTTAGCACTCTATCCAGAATCATTTTTCCTTCCACTTCATACTTTTGAAGATATTCCTAGTATGAGTAAGTAAAAGTTTCTGTTTATTATTACTAATTATTATTATATTGAATTTGTGTTAGTTATTTAAAACTGATTTCTGTAATTTTTGTAATAAGAATATAATTTACTTTTATGAATTTTCTAAATGTGTTTTCATTCTAATAATAATTTTATTTTGTAGTTTATAATACCAACATTAATTCAAAAACTATAAAACAGTATAAACTATTAATGAATAGTAGTTATCTTAAAAACTCCATAAAACTGTAAAGTTAGTTTATCGTTTTACATATATATAATATATAAAGGGATTGTGTGCATTCATGTGTGTAATGAATTGAAAAAATAATCCAAAATATATTTTTTAGGTGCAAAAAGTTTTTAAGTAAATCAAAAGATTATCTTCATTTAATGTATCTAGTTATTAGACATCTTGTTTTTTCTTTAATATAATTGAACTGTATAACTTAAAACAGCTTTTAGTTCAGTGGTGTATACACATGTATAGGTATGATGTTTTAGAAAACATTTTTAGAGCTTTTATTCTTCTCTCCAATTCCTTGTATTTCTTTTAACATTTTTCTATATACTAACACAATTATTGTTTATTATTATTATTAGTATAATCATCTTCATTTTTATCTTGATCTTCATTTTCATCTCTGTCAATTGAAAACTTTTGAAAATATTTTTATTTACTTTTATTTGAAAAAAAGATCTTTGTTATACATTGGGTGATCGGCTAACGAACAGTTTGGACAATGAACAAATCGGATAACAAACACTTTCACGAAAGATTTTAATGTTCGGATAACAAACACTTCAGAAAAAGATGTGACATAAAATAGTGAATACCAATTGGTCATCTCTTGTCTCCAAATGACAATTTGAAACCTTTTGGAGTTCTGAAGATGTCGACATCGACGCTCAACCTGATATCAGTCGGATAGATTCCTTTGAATTTTGAAACTCTCCCTTGTAATTCCAGCTTTTTGTTTACCTTTCTGACAAATTTTTTATAGTCTTTGTGAGACTGTTGGGCGGTACTTGTTAAGTTTTGCATTGGTTTATATTTATGAAAGGCAAGAGTTTAACTGTCCCATTGGATATTTGTTAATGTTTTAATACCAAATTTTGAATTTCATCTGGGCCTTGCATTTAAATAATTTTTTTGTGTGCTAGTTGATTTCTGTTCTCCAAATTTTTGTAAGTGCTTTTCTGAACATTTTATTTAAAAAAGAAACTGATAATATTATGGAATCTAAAAAGAGTGGAGTGTCAAGAACTGTGCTCACTGTAGAAACCAAGTAAGAGATAATAGCCAAAGTAGAGAGTGGACAGATGATGTCTGATGTTGCTAGGCAGTATGGCTTGAACAGGTCTACAGTATACACAATCTTAGCTATGAAAGATATATTAAGAAGTCTCAAGCAGCTAAAGGAGTAATGAAAATCACATCTGAGAAATAAAGAGCATTTGAAGAGCTCGTAATGGAACCTTAAGCTGATGTGCCGACAGAACACCAAGAAACTCGGCAAGATGCTGTTATTTTTTTTTTTTTTTTTTTTTTTTTTTTTTTTTTTTTTTTTTTTTTTTTTTTTTTTTTTTTTTTTTTTGAAAAGAGGACCAATGCCAACATCTGCTATTTAAAGATCTTTTGAAGAAGTGGGAGGATGTCAGAACAACGGTCATCCAAATTGGCATCCAAACTAGAATGAGGTTAATAGGCTTGGAGATCTCTACAATTACAATGCTATTAATTACTTCTGAAAAATCCTGAAGAAGAGAGAAAGGCAATCGACATTCGACAGATTCTTTAACCCCCACAAACAGAAAAAACATGACTAATAAAAATGCAAGACTGTGTGTGTAATGTATTTTTATTATTACATATAAATAAACATAGTAAGAAAGTATATATTTTCTATTTTTGTGGTTCCCGGAATGAATTAATCAAATTCCCATAAAAACCTATGGTAAATCGATAATCGGTTAACGAACAAAGTCTTGGAACGAATTATGTTCGTTAACCGATCACCCACTGTAATTCTTTTTTTTGTTTTTTTGAAGTCTTTCCAAAAAATGTTTTACTTCAATAAGATTTTTATAATTTTTTTAAATAGAAATTATTTAATTAACATTTTATATTTAAATGCTAAAACAATTTTGATGCAATATTGTTAATGTAGAAAGTTTATAATAATGTCTATCAAATTATAAATTCCAGTAGACCAATACATCATCATTTGTGTAATCTGATAATTTATATAGTTACTCTTACTGTAGTTTAATACCAGCAATATTGCAAAAATATTGAATGTGATGACTGTAAATGATTGAATGCAATGACTAAATGATTGAATGCATTTCATTAATCAAAAATATTTGTTTTTATAAGATTATAAGACAAGTAATTTTTTATAAAAAAAACTGTTTCAGTCACTATATGATTTGATATATAGTACTTCTTCGTAAGTTGTTTGGTTTATTTATAATTAATTAATGAAATGCACTTAACAAACACCCTGTATATTTAAATGGAAGAAATGCCATGAGTGTTAAAAGGATATGATAATCTAATGGATGATTGGAATGTAATTGTTTATGAAGAACTATAAGGTGAGATGATAGTGATTAAGAATATCATGATTTAGTTATTGCTAACAGAATTTTCATAGAATGCACGAGGATAAAATATTTATGGAAAATGCTGGGAGATATAAGAATATATCAGACTATATTGTGATGGAAAAAAGTTTTAAAGTCAAATTAAATGATTCAAGAAGTATTCTAGTAATTGTTAGTGACTATATTAGAATGTTGTATTTTGCAACAAAGAGCACTTCAAAATATAAAAAGATAATTAGGAAACAGTTAAATGAAGGCCAGAAAAATTATACAATATTGTGAGGAGCGGGTTAAGCTTGGCCCCAAAACTTTTTATTAACCCTCTCGTGGGAAATTTTACAAAAATTCGAAATTAAAAGGATTTTCAGACTTCTGCCGTCGGAAAACACTTCCTTTTTCCCCGGATCCAAACTCTTAGTCACAGAGATCGAATCACCAGCGATTCACCAACTATAGCGATTGGTGATCAGAGATAACGTGACCTGTAGTATATAAGGGGGAAAAGGCTGATAATGGGATTGCTGAAGGTCCGAATAAGACGCCCGTCTTGCCTGATCCCGATCGAGAATCCAGGGCCGATACCCTAGGACACCGAAGCCCGCCAACGAGCCACCACGACCGATCCTCCTGCCGACCTCAACGGCCGGAGAAAGACCTATCTCAAGATGATTACTCCAGCCTATCCATTCTAGGAAGAGTAATGACCCCAAAAATTGTAAACTCTCTCTCTTAGTTCCGCGGTTAGGAACCGGACACATTAGAGTAGAGCTATTCTCTGTATTTTGTTTGTTTGTTTAAATAAATCGTGGTTTGTTTTCACAATGGTTTTGTTTATTCGAATATTGCCTTGATCTTATCACGAACCCACACGACCTGACTCGACCACACTTCCTCCACTCGACCTGACAATTAATTACTTAATCCCAACAATTCGGGATATCAGACAAAATCAGCCATCCAACAGTGGAGTGGATCTTGCTGATTTGTGAGCCAGAAAAAAGGAGGTACGACTCCATCCTACCTCCTGGTGTTCCCACAATATAAATGAAAAACAGAACTATTCTAAAATAAAAAGCATATATAAGACTTAGTTTATTTAATATTTAGATTTAAAAATTAAAAATTACACAAACATGGATATATAAAATAGATATAATCACATGAAAATCTTGTTTAAAGAAATAGCAAGTGAAATATATAGAAAAAATATATTAAAAACTATCAAGAAAACTATGAATGTAATATGAAATTAATACAACAAAGAACAACATTTAGTGCCATAAATAAAGAAGGAAAATAAAATTAATAAAGAAATAAAAATATGAAATGGGAAAAGTGAAAGTGGTTTACACACACACACACACACACACACACAGTGGGTGATCGGTTAACAAACATAATCCGTTCCAAGACTTTGTTTGCTATCCAAATTGTTCATTAACTGATTATCGATTTACCATAGGTTTTTATGGAAATTTGATTAATTCGTTCTGGAGACCCCAAAAAATAAAAAATATATACTTTCTTACAATGTTTATTTATATGTAATAATAAAAATACATATATATGCAGTCTTGCATTTTTATTAGTCATGTTTTTTCTGTTTGAGGGGGTTAAAGAATCTATTGAATGTCGATTGCTTTTCTCTCTTCTTCAGGATTTTCAGAAGTAATTAATAGCATTGTAATTATAGAGATCCACAAGCCTATTAACCTCAATCTGGTTTGTATGCCATTTTAAGACCGTTGATCTGATATTCCCCACTTCTTCAAAAGATTTTTAATTAATAGCAGATATCAGCATTAATTTTCTTTTTCAGAAAAATATGTATCTCGCCGAGTTTCTTAGTGTTCTTTCTTCAAGAGTTCTTGGCATTCTTTTGTTGTCAGATCTGTTTAAGGTTCCATTATGAGCTCTTCAATGTTCTTTATTTCTCAGATGTGATTTTTGTTACTCCTTTGCCTGCTTGAGTTTTCTTGATTATACTGTATCTTTCTTAGATAAGATTGAACTGTGCAATCTCCAATATCACTTCTTAAGCCTTTTAAATTTCCGGTACTCCATACGAAAATTAACAACTAATTAACTAACGTTTTCGATCGCCTCCACGATCTTTGTCAGGTTTTATCGACGGTAAAACCTGACGAAGATCGCGGAGGCGATCGAAAATGTTAGTTAATTAGTTGTTAATTTTCGTATGGAGTACGGGAAATTTAAAAGGCTTAAGAAGTGATATTGGATATTGGAGTACCGGTATGAGGATTGTTTTCTATTAAACTGTGCCCTATTGTAGATTTGTTCAAGCCATACTGCCCAGCAGTATCAGACATCTTCTGCCCACTCTCTACCTTTGCTATTATACTCTCACCTTTCGAAAATAAAAACCGACGCAAAACTTAACGAGTGCCCGCCCGACAGTCTCGTGAATACTATAAAAAAAATTGTTTGTCAGAAAAATAAAAGGCTGGAATTACAAGGGAGTATTTCAAAGTTTGAGGAATATTATCTGATCAGTATATATCGGATTGAGCATTGATGTCGATGTCTCCCATGCTCCAAAAAGTTTCGAATTGTTACCTGAAGACAAGGGAAAATCGATCGGTATTTGCTATTTCTGTTGCTTCTTTTTATGTTTCTTCAGTGAAGTGTTCGTTATCCGAACATGTGTTCATTGTCCGATCATAAAAATCTGCGAAAGTGTTTGTTAACTGATTACCCACTGTATACACGTGCATGCGCGCACACACACACACACACACACACACACACACACACACACACACACACACACACACAGTATCTCCTTCTTATATTGTTCATTAAAATATATAAATATATCACACATTTTTGTCTTCCAAATATAAAGAGCTTTAGTCAATAATTTAAAAAAAAATCAGTTGCCATTAAATTTCTACTGTCAAAGAAATATTATCTTGAAACTATCATTGTATTAAATACAATCACTTAAAGCAAGCGTACGTGGAGAAAAAAAGTGGATGGATAAATACATCAGTTATTTCACACCATCTGATACATTGTCATCTAAATGAGATGACAGTATACCAGATATAACTGATGTATTTATCCATCATTTAGTTTGTCTTGCAATATGTGAGATATTACAAGGAGCTACTGTATTTATGACAGTTATGCAAAGCATTTTACTTGAAACAATCTGAAAAATAGTATAGAAAAATTGGATTATGACATCATCAGGCCACATAGTCATTACCATCATTATTTATCTGGTGAAACATAGAATTACTATTCTTCCTCAACCAATTTAACTATATTTCAAAATAATTATAAAAACGATGGAGTCAGATTTTATTCTTTGTTTTACTTCTTAAAAGTATACGGAAAATTATATTTTTTCCTTCCTTTTTCTGACTTATGGATAACTAATATAACTAAAAAATCCCTCAAAACATTTGTTAAAAAATGAATTCAAAAATTTTAAGTTAAAAAAAGGTAAAACGAAATCAATTTGCAGAAAAAAAACTATTTATTTACTTTGACAACACTCCTATATGCATTTCGCCTTCTTCACAAGGCCTCCTCAGTAGGTTTAAATTACGTTCAGTTGTACAAAGTTCATTCTCCGACAGTAACTCACTAGAGAAAACCACTTAAATGGTTTACAAAGACTTCCCAGCATTCCGCTGTTAACACTCCCGTATTCAAATTTACATTATTACTTTGCATAATGATAGCAAAATGTTCTTTTACTTTTCGTTTTACATTATTTTTTTCCCAAAAATTAACTATATTTCTTGATTTAGTTCCTAATGATTTTCTTTACTCAAAACTGAAAAAAAACTTTAGAAAGAAAAACACTGAGTCAATAAAACTCATACAAGATGAATCAAAGAGAATTTTACTATCCCTGAAATTTCTGAATTGAGAAAGCATTGGAGAAATGTATTGAAGCTTGTAATGACTGCACTAAAAATATTAAATAAATTTATCCTAACACATTATTAATATCAATATTACAGATCAGTGATTCTCAAAGTATGGTTTATGGCCCACTGGTGGTCTGTGTGTGGGTGTGCAAACCATAAATGTGACATGTGTGCAAACCAGGTGGTTTGCAGACTGACCAAATTTTTCTAAACTGCAGTTCTATTCCAGAGAAAAGAATATATCCATGTTCTATCTATCTATTATGTTAGTATACTGAATAGATAACAACATTTTTGGCATGTATTTAAAGTTAGCTTTACAAGATTGTGGAGGACGTAGATGTCTATCACACATTGACTCAGTTTATGTGGTTCATGTAATTTTGAAAAATGAATAAAGTGAAATCTAATAAATAGTTAAGAACTATTTGGTTCTGCTGTCAGAGAAATATACTTATTAATCATTTAATCATTAAATTTATTATTTAAAAATTAACTTAATTGAATAATTTTTTTCATTTAATGACTATTTTATTCAAATTTTAACAAAAAAATTTTTAATTTTAGCAGATTGCCAGAAAATATGGGAAATATTAAAATATAGTAGTCATTCTGACCCTCATCTGAAAGGACACACTGCTTTACTTCTTGGAATTTTTATAAAATTTTCCCTGAAAAAAGTTGGTGGTTCTTGGGACAAATGGATAAGTGAATTTAGTGATTTAACAGGTAAAGTAAATTGATTTTCTTATTTTTATAAAGATGAAAATAAATATTTATGACTTTGATTACAGCAATTCCAAGTTTAGAAGAATTAATAGAGAAATTACTAGATGTTATTGAAGACGAGTCTGCTGTTGCTAGCAAATTGGGGCTCACAGCTGTCAAACATTGCCTACCCATAATTCTTGAATCAGTTTATGGATATTTAGGACTTAAAATTCTCGATTCTTTATTATTATTAAAAAATAATCCCTATTGGCTTGTTAAGGTGAATATTTTACTTTATATTTAACAAAATAATAAATTTATTAGTTTTTTTTATCAACTCTCTCAGATTATTTTATAACATTAAAAATATTTTATTTTTTACTTAAAATTTAATTCAATTTATAAATAAGTGTGAGAACCGAGGGGGTAGAGAAGGATCTCTATGCCCTGCTTACCGGCATGGTCTGGTGAGGATCGTCACCGTGTCAATGGATGGCTTTAGGAGGGCAAGTAATTGAGTGTGGGAGGGAGATGAGTAAGTTGATAGGTGCTGGCCATTTCTCAGGAATAGACAGATTTAGCATAAACACAACAACAATTTAATATCTCTAAACTAAGATACATGAGATTACAAAGTTATGGCTAAATATGGATATACGTGATAAACGATACACAGATATAACTCACACAACAAACATTTCGTATGGCCACCTGATATGCAGGTCTGCTAAATCTAGGTGCAGAGAGAGAGAGTCACATAGATGTATTTAATTACCTCAGAGATCCCATTCATACGATGTCAGCTGGGGAGTCGGGAGGGGTGACGGACAGAGCCTGGGTCCTTGCTTATTCTGAATGGTCTGTACTGAGGAGTGGGTATTACTCCTTTTTATATCGTCATCTGCTTAATGCAAGCTTGATGTAATGTGTTCTAAGTTCGAACTGAGTCCAGGTGTTGTTTATACAAGCTGTCTGAAATCAGATGTTTTGAAGAATTATTGACACTTTCTATCTGGCATTGTTACTCTTTTTACTTCATAATTGCAATAACAACTGTCAAACATACTAAATTAATTGCTGGTAGTGACTAAGGTCAGGATTTGTATTACAACCTTAGTAATAATTGTTTAAATCGGAGAGACATTTAATCAGTCTTATCTGCTAAGAAATCGGGAGAAATAGGATGTGTGTGGGTTTTTTTCCGTTGATCTTTTCCTCTCCAATCCATTTTTTAGGTTAATTGTAAGTTATTACTAATTAATTAAATTAACTTATTCCCTCAGAATGTCACAAGAAACAAATGAAACATTACATTCATCACTTCCTAACTTTTTATTCCAAGGTATCTAATAAGAAAATTAAATTATTGCATAAAAATAAACTAATTTCTAGCTGTATGATTGATCATTATAATATATTATTATACTTATAAACAGAATTTTTAAAATTTGAATCTTAAAACATTTATTCTCTAATTTTAACATACTAACTTGGGAGTTGTTGTTGATTATTTTAATTTCATTTTAGATTATAACTGTCATAAAATGTAAAAAATCTTGTCAAAGTTACGTTATTTTACATACAGTTTTTGCTTATTATATTTTGCTTTTGTGTTTATTGTAATCATGGATATTGTCAACAGTTGGCTAATGCTAACAGAATTAGCAAGCATCAAAACATATAAAATTTATATTTATATATATAATACAAATTACACTTATAAAACTTTACTTAAGTAATCAGAGTTTTGACTTTAGTTATCATCATCAGATAAATAGGCTCTCTTTGCACTTTGAACTTCTGCATATGGTTGATATTGCATTATCATTATCGGTTAATATTATCAGCATTAATTAGTTCTTTAAACATTAAATGTTAATTATTTGCTTGCAATACAATAGTTTAAATTGCCAACATGTATTACCTCTTTCTTTCTTTCAAAGGATAGAAGGCCTAACCCTAAGGCATAGCCTTTGAAAAATAAAAATGAAAAGTTTAGCTGAAGTGAGAAGGATAAAGAAAAGAAAAGAATGATAGGAAAGTGTGAAAACATGAGATACAGAGTAGCCACCAGGTCCCGTTTATTGAAACAACCAGAGTTACAATAGAATTACAATTAAATACAATACACTTGAGATCAGTAAACAAGCCTCAGCACTTTGAGGTGGGGGAAGTCTTAAAACAGCCTTTAGTTTTGAGATCCCCTTCAAGGCCACATAGGTATAGCCCCTCCTACATGCTGAGAAGATGGAAAAACCAAGAGAATGCCCCCTTGGCTTCCGGGGTAACAATTAGGAACCAACATATAGTACACCATATGGCTGGAAACTGTGCAATGGATACAATGCTCCTTCCAGACACAGAGGATGCGAGTGACAAAATACTTTCCCACATACCAAGTGGGGAGAATGGGATACCAGAATTATAAAAAAAGTACAATACATACAATGAGGTTACAGAAAACACGCCTCAGCACTTTGAGGCAAGGGAAAACCCTAAGACAGCCGTTGGCTTTGAGTTTTCCCAATGAAATCACGAAAGTAGAGCCTCCAACATGGTGGGGAGGATGGGGCAACAAAGAAAATGTTCTCTTGGCTCCATGCAGAGCCGATGCAAAAACATAACACCAGATTGTTGAAAACAGAACAAGCGATATCAGGCCTGGCCAACCTGCGGCCCTTCACATTAAATTGTGTGGCCCTATCTATAAGCATTACTTTCCTCAATGATTATGGATGGTTTCAAATAGACACAGAAGAGGTTGCCAGATCCTGCAGTTTCTTGCCAATTGGACTACATTGGAAGAAAATTTGTGGCTGTTTTCATGTCAATATTGCAATTTTTTTGTGTATTAAGAACAATATTCCCATTTTTTTTAATGCTCTTTCTACAGATTTATTACATTAAAAGCCAATGCCTGTTAATTAAAAGCTGAATTTAGGCTTAACATTTCTTTGCAGCAAAACAGCAGTTTTTTTTGCCAGTTTTTGATACTCATTTGCATGAGCTTTGATTGATTTCTGGCAACGCTATCATGTCCTTATAAACAGTTTACAATGGAAGTGTGAAGAAATTAAACAAGTATCATACATTTTTAGTTTTTTTCCACACTAAATTAGTTTATTTCTAAATGCATTTTATACTTTTATACTACAAGTATAACTGATGATTTGTACAGTCATTGTCTGTATATATCACTCACTCAAAATATTGGTCCTCACAAATCAGAAAATTTCCTAAATATAATATCACTTTAACTTAGATGTATGTGTTTATATTAGTTTATTTAATCTTAACATTCAATCTTAAGTATGGGCTGTGCAAATTATTCTCTGTATTTTCCAATTCTATATTAATATTCAAATATAAATTGTATTAATCTTTTAACAATGTTAAATGTTATGGAATATTATATATTTAATAATATATTTTTTGTTTTATAAGGTGGAGATGGTAAACATAATTTCAGTTATTCCCTTCAAAGTAGTCCATTTTTTAGAATCAAGAAAAGAAAACAATAACAATGATGGATTAACAAGAAGAATTGATTATCAAGATAGATTTTTAAGATACATTTTTTTGCCTCTTCTAGAAGATGAAGATTTCAGAATCAGACAGGCAGTTGCACATGCATTTGTTAAGTGAGTTAATTTTAATAATGGTTTAAAAATAATTAACTCTTAACAAAGAATAACATATTAATATATATAAATAACATATATAATGTAACATATATAACTCTTAACATATATAAATATAATTTTTGACTTGCACTATAAATGAATAAAATACATATTTTTAATTAGAAAAATATGCAGAAATAAACCATAATTGTTTACTGGCCAGCATTATATCTCAACAGAATTAAAAAAAGCCAAAACCAGGATAATTTCATTCATTAGTATAAGGCACATTGTTTACTAAAATGTTGTTAAATAATCAATTATAAGCATAGAATTTTTACTAATTATATAATATTTTAAAACAATATCTCTAATTTATAATTAAACTGTCATTAAAATAGTTAAATTATGTTAATAAATAAAATGAAACACAAACTAATAGTACAATTTCAGTATAATTATAATAATTTAATTTATTAAGGTATTTTTTTGCTTTACTGATTTTTATTAAAAGTGCAAAATAAAAAAATCAACAAATTTATGAAATAGTAGTGCAAACTTTTATTAAGAAAAAAATAAACCAGCATCCTGTTGCTGAACTTTTCTAGCAACATTTAAAATTTTGGTGGCACCATCTGTTATCATATTTTATTAAAAAACCTTTTTATATTTTTAACTATTATAAAATGGCAAAAGCTTAATTTTGAGGGTAGAGATGGGTTTTATAAAAAAATTGTAAATGCTAATAACGAATAAAATCGTCATTAAGTCTGACTCTACTTGAAATACACACAACCCCTATTATCTTCTCACCCCTCTACCAAAATTTAATAGCATCAATCCCCCTAATAAACAAACCTTCTTGCAAAATTTCAGAAATTTTTGACAAAAAGCACATTTGTTATTAAAATTCAAGAGAGGGTGAACAAAATTGTGCCCCCCACACACTAACATCCATACATACAGAAAAATCGCCTGAATTTTTTTTGCATTTTAAAGTGTCTCAAGTCCAAAAATGTAAAAATCTGGAGGGATCATTTTTTGACCAATTGTTGTACTATCCTTCTGTTATATATAACAGCAGGGAAAATAAAAATAGCTTACATAAAATAATAATGTAATTATTGCTATAATAATAAATTTCAAAATAAAATTTGAAATATTTTTTTACTGTTTTGGAAAAAACAGGGTCATGTTATATCAAACATTTTTTCATACAACATATATATGTTATAAATTTAATTTGAACATTTTTTTTTTTGTTTTGGAGAAGAAACATTCTAAATACATCAATGTATTGGTCCATTGGATGCAATTCACATTCTTCATTCTAATTTTTAATTCTAAAAAATGTTCTAATTATTTTGTAAAAAAATATAAACTTATACATTTTCACAATTATTAAAGTATTTCTCTAAAATAAGTTTGTGCTTAGAAATAAACATAAGTTCCTGATTTTGTCTTCATAAAATGAAAAAAATATTATAAAATTGATCTGATAAGCATTTCTAGAATTTTCTATCAACTAAAATCTTTAAAATTGGAGAAGTTAAAAATGGCAAAGAATTTATTAATATACAATATCAGATTGTTGCATGTTATAAATGATGAGCAATACTTTAACTTATAATTTTATTAATTTAGACAGAATATTCAAGTTTTGAATTTTGTGCAAAAAGGAATTTATTTAATTTTTTCTTTTAATTTATGAATTAATAAAGATGTGGAAAAACTTAAATTTATATAAACTGTAAAACTTTGAAATGCACAATTATAAAATTTATTGAATTTTTATGTTATTAAAATTTGAATCAAAGATGTATCAAACACAGCTCAAAATTTTAAAGAAACAACACTTGTACCAGAGTTTGTAAAAGTACAAAAACCTTTTTAAACCATAAATTCCAATACTGGACTTTGATTATAAAACAAAATATATTATAACAACAATAATTAATATAAAACTGAAATAATATAGATTTCAATTCATTATTTGCAACAATAAAATTGACTATTAGTACAATGTACATAATTACAATATTCAAAAACTGAAACAATCTGATTTAGGGAAGAGAATCTAGCAAAAGGGAAACCCTCAATCAGCAGCAGCAGCAGTCAATTAATCAATCAAATTAACTATTAACAATTCAACAGCTATATACTGACCAGCAGAAGTGAGGACTAACTTGCTGTGTCTGGCAATAGTCTTTTATATGTTGCTTATTTGCATACCAAACATGCTGTTAAAAAATAAAATTTTTGCTTAACTATTTCTGGTTACAAAAATACAAGTAAAATATTTATATCCTAAATTAGTGGGAGGCAATTCCATTCATTATTTAAGTCTGATTATGTGATTACACAAATGAAACTGTAGCTGGGAAGTGTTGAGATAGCAGTTGAGGTTTAACATAACTCAACTCAAAATATCTGAAACAAAATAAAAAATAAATGTAAGAAACTAAATATGACTATAAATAAAAATTTCTCTTGCTACCTCACAATCTGTTTACATTTTGCATTGTTTTTATTGCAATATGATAAAATGCTAATCATATCATTGGTATATTAGAAAAGAAATATATGACTTGGCTGTCAAAAAATATAATAAATGTGTTAAACAAAAATTCAAAACATGATATGATTGACTTCTGCATTTATGATGAGGTTAATGTTTGATCTTTTGGTCATGCTTTAGTAATAAGGATAATGATGGAAATGAAACATGTGTTAATAAGTAATGAAGATAATATAAGAATAAATTATGAAAAAATTTTTACTTAAATAAAAATGGCTAAATAAATATAATGTGATAATGTGGTAAAATAACACAACTGAAAGCAAGAAAGATAATCATGGTATGTATTTCTTTATCTGTAAGTAAAGTAAAATTATTAATATCTAATTTTTTTTAAACATAGGATGATCCCAAATATGTTTTTTGAAATTGATCATGATTATCAAGACCCAATTATTGCATTAACTAAAGAGAAGACTATGAAGTATCTTAATTCTGTATTCCAAACTGCATTTAATCCTGGTATATTACCATTAGTACATGCTTTAGTTATGCCATTCGATCAAGAAAAATCTGTCTCTTACTCTGTTAGCACAGAGTCTGCCTTGTCAAGGATTATTAATTTACTTTGTTGCACTCTTCTTACTTCTGTAGATAAATATCTTACAGTAAGTTATAAAACTATTTTGCTGTAAATTCTGACATTTTAACATTTAATTAAATTGATATTTTAAAACAAATTTGTTATTTCAGTTTGGTTGTTGTCAGACTTTATATTACTTAACAGAAGAGTATATTATAACAACATATATAGAAGCATGGAATATTACATTCGGTGAAGATGCCTGCATAGCAAATCATTTTTCTCAAGTATCAAAACAGCAAACACCTAAGTAAGTAAAAGAAATGAATTTTTAAAGTGTAACAGGTTTTTTCTAGCAACTATTTCTAATTAATTCTTACAATTATTTTTATATTATTTACATAGTTCTCCAGCAGAAAAATTGAAGTGCCATCTTGAATCAAATATATTAAGTCATATATTATCACTTGTCACAGATACTCATTTAGCATTGGATCTTGTAGCTCATAAATATATATTAAGATTATTGGGAAATCTAATGTCAGGTATGTAAAAACTTTATGTGAAATTAACTTGGTATTAGAATAATTGTATATTAAAATAATTTTTGTGAAAGGTTTTAGGATTTTCAAAAAACTTAAAATATTTTAATTTGTTCTGAACATTAAAATATGATTGATTATCATCTTTTATAGGCAAATAAATTATTAAATTTCTTATTTTATTACTTGCTTAATATTATTCATCTAAACATTTTTTAATTGCTTATTATTTATCTAAACAATATTGTTGATTTATATAAAACTTTAAAACAAGAATGTTGTTAGTAAATAATATTTTTTAAAAATTTATATGGAGAATGATTGACTTTTAAAATTAGAAAGAACATTTAAAAAAATTCTGATTATAATTTTGAAGAAAAACTATAAGATGGATGGATATATTTATACAGTAAAAAAAACAAAAAAACATAGTTTTTAAAAATTTATGTAGTAACATCATATGTAAACTATAATTTTAATATTTAGAATGATATTGAAAAGTTACTTTTTTCATGAAATTATTATAGTAATTTCTATTTTTATCTGGGATATTCTGAGATTTTTATTTGGAAAACTTGGAAATATCGGGGAGTTTAAATCATGAAAATGATAGGAACCCTATTATTGGTCAGCTATGTCTATTCTTTTGTTGTTTATTGTTTTTGTCTTCTATTTGTCTTAGTGTGAGTCTTATTTGTTCTCTTTTCAAACATCTTAGTAATTAAAATTTGTTTTGTCAAAATTATTACCTATTCCATTTCTGTGTATGTTTGCTTAAATTTGCTATTTTAGTACTTTGGTACTATCAATGACCAGATTTTCCTTAATGATTATTTTAAATATTCTTTTTTCAATTTTTTCCATCTGTTAATTTCAGCTAATCTTAGAACTTTAATTTTTATATCTTTGTTTCTATTGATTTTTTTTCTTCTACATTTTCTTTTGGGCAAGAGAAATTGGAAAAGTTTTGCAGAATTATTTATGCTTTAATATTTCAGTTACAATAGAAATAATTTCAGATAATTTTAGAATAAATGGATATTGTTATTTTAACATTTTCCCCTCAGCAACAAATAGTGCAGTAGATGTATAAAATTGAAAATGTACTTTTATATAGAAAATTTGGCATGTTTAATATGGTCATTTTATTTTTAAAATAATGAAAATGAAATACAGTAAATTTTTTAATATTGAAATTTCAGGAGCTTGCTATCAAAGTCTCTTACAGAAGGGAAATTCTTCTAAGAATTCAGATGAAATGTATAATGAAAAGTGGACTTTATTAAAAGATCGTCATTTAATTCCAACTTTTGAACAATTGTTTTCTCATTTATTAAGGTAAATTCATTAAATTTTTTAAACTTTTATTAATTATCATATTTACTGTAATTTAAAATATTACTTAATAAAACATGATGTATTTAATGTAGTTTTTATGTATAAAGTTAATATTTCATTTAAACTACATAAAAGAATAAACTTTTTATTCAAATTAGACTACATAGTTCATAAGAATATCTTACGAATTATGTTGTCTTATTTGAATAAAAAGTTTGTACTTTTATGTAGTTTAAATGAAGTATAACTAAGAAATTAGGACACTTAAACTTAATACATAACAATGCAAAAATATCTGATCTTATCTTTCTTGCTCCCTTGCTTAATATTAAATGTTTTGAAAATTTTATATAAATTTCTTTCAGATGGATATGGCAAATTTTTTCTTTTTATTTATTGCAAAATTTTTTAATGATATAATCAAAAATTAGACACCCATTTTTAACCTGTTGAAATACATAAAAAAAATTTATTTATTTATTTATTTACATAAAGAAAAAAGTTACATGAGTAGAGGTGACTAAATAACAAATGTAATCCATCAGAGTTTGGTTTTTGACTTACTGAATGCTAAAGCTAAAACAAAGTTTAAAACAGGACAAACAATTAAATCTGAAAATGAAATATATGAATAACTTTTAAATTCTATTGTATCTATGCATCTGTAGCTTTTCTTAATTAAAGAGAATTCATGAAAAAGTTGTTTTGGATTACTTACCATATGTACTCCAAGA
The DNA here is from genome assembly GCF_030686945.1 of Centruroides vittatus. NCBI lineage: Eukaryota > Metazoa > Arthropoda > Arachnida > Scorpiones > Buthidae > Centruroides > Centruroides vittatus. The sequence continues at coordinate 4,955,972 of NW_027122456.1, forward strand.
TCCTTTTTGAGGATTACTATTAGAACTAATTGGTTTAAAATTAATAAAAGTTTCAAATTTATATAAATATTTTTTCCTCCCAACATCAATTATTATAAATTATAAATTTTTCAATTTAATTTTTTTTAGGATTTATTGTATGTGTTATTTTATTTCTATAATTAACATAATTTATTCATAATGATAATTTTATGATAAATATTATTTGCTTTTAAACAATAATTAAGTAAAATTAATAATCACAATAATGAATTAATTTTTTTTCATAGATTATTAAATATATTTTCTCATATTATTGATGAGCAATCTCCCACATCAAATATTAAATCTGGTCTTCCATCTTTACCAAGTGCACCATCTCTCAGTCCTATTAAAAGAAAAGGAAAAACAAAAGATGACATGCAACTGACATCAACTTCAAAAGGTTCTCCAAATAAGGTGTTACCAGGTGTGATATTAGTTAATTTTGATCAGCAATGAAAATTTTGTATTATAACAAAAAGTTGTATATTTTCAATATCAACTTATAAATTATTAGATTTGATTTCTTTCTCCGTTAACTTTTATTTAGTTTTGTTTATATTTTTTTTACAAAGTTCTAATGTAAAATAAAATATATATAATTAAACTATTATAAATTTTGTTTAACATGGTTAATTCAAGTTAAGAATGTTGAATAGTTTCTATTTTAAATAAAATTCATTTGCTGAAAGTTTTGTTTTTCAATATTTAGATTATATTAAGTTTATGTAAAATTTTTTTATAAAATAGTTAACAGTAGCAGCAATGGAAATTACATTATTTGGGATATATATATTAAAAACATTCACTAGATTTACAGTGTAGCATATTTAACTTATTGTAATTTGTAATTATTTCAATGATAACATATAATAGTTCAGAGAAGAAATCATGAACAATAATTTATTCATTTTTTATTCTTACAAATACAGGCAGTCTTTATCGCATGAAGTAGCCTTTTCCATTGATGACAAAAATATCAAATCAAAATAAAATTAATACAAATAAAACAAATAAACACATTAATTGAACAAAACATTTAAAATTGTTATAAATACATTCACATGCTAAAAGTTATGGGATAGCTAACTACAGGGTGACAATAATTAACCCGTACAAGTTTTTTGTATCGTAAATTTATTAAAGAAATGAAAATGAGCAAAACAACAGCATATAACAGTGACAATACTTTACATATTAATCAGATATTCAACCAATTTCAAAGTGGCCTTCTTTTGCTTTGATGCAGAGCCCCAAATGCGTTTTGAAATTCTCAGCGATGGGCCGCGCTCTTCTGGAGACAGTTTGTCTCACTCCCAGTGCAAGGATTGCTTCAGCGACTCCAAACTTTCATGGCGCTTAGAACAGGCCCTGGCCTCCAAAATGGACCACACACTGTAGTCCATTGGGTTCAGATTCGGCAAGTACAGTGGCCATTCCGCAGACGAGATGAAATCGGGAAAATGAGCCTTGCACACTCCTGAGTCTTCTTCTCCCTGTGTGTCGGCGCAGAGTCCTGCTGAAACGTCCATTTCGCACTGCCAAAATGCTGCTGAGCCCACAGAAGTACCACAGCCTCGAAAATGTCACGGTGGTACACATCTTGATTAATTTTGGCCCCTTGATCGACGAAAACAAGGGGTGTCTTGCCGCTTGCACAAATTTCGCCCCAAACCGTGACTGACATTGGATTTTGTGATGTTCGATGACGGCTGAGCATCCGGGAGCCCCCACGGACCAGTTCCTGTCGTTTTGATGGTTGTACGGAGAAAAGTTTTTTGTCTGTGAAGAGAATGCACTCCCATTGTCGACCTGCGGCCCGACGCTTGAGTTAACGGGATCTTTGGAGTCTCATGCACTTGTTTTCATTGGTGAGGAGCTGAACCTTTTGGAACTTGTAGGGCTTGAGTATGAGTTCCTTTTTTGCCATTAACCGCATCGATTCACGATTGATTCTGATCTCACGAGCAATTTTTCTCATGGAGACCTTCGCATGTCAGTCAACTCGCTTTGAGATGATCTTGCAGTTCCTAGACGTGTTGACAGTGCGCTTTCTTCCACGTCCGGGACGGTCACCATTGTGGCCAAGCTCTTTGAATCGCCGAACTGCATCTGAGACTGTCATTTTTGGAACATCGAGCAGACGAACAATTTCACATTGATGCTTTCCTTGCCGGAATAGCTCCAAAATTGCACAACATTTGTTTGACACCATTAAAAAAATAAAGAACTAACTCTTATTACATCGAAAGTACATCTACACGGGCAGGAAATCATGGAGAATTAAACAATAGTATGTAAATTGGTGACAGTAAAAAAGTTCAGGTGCAGCATTGCTACAAACTTTATACGGGTTAATTATTGTCATCCTGTAATATTCTGTAGATATAGTTGCCTTACAGTCCTTAATTCTAATTTATCATTGTCTACTTGGACACAACTTAAGGTCCTAATGATAAGTTGTGTCTGATAATGATAAATAATATTGTGTAAGTTCTCTCTAGTCAAATGAACTGTCGCAACCCAATGTGGCATTAATTCCACAAGTGAACAGACTTCTGGAGAAATATTGAGTCATGCTGTTTGAATAAAAATTTTCTGGTACTTGTAAGTGCAGGATCTTAGGTGCAAATAGATCTCTCCACCATGTCCCATAAGTACTCAATTGGGTGAATGTGGTAACCACATCATTCATAGGAACTGTTCAGAATGCTGTTTGAACCAGTTATGAACAACTTTGTTGTGGTGACATGGTGCAATATTCTGCTGAAAGATTCCATCATTGTGGAGGTACAAGAACTCTATGAAGAACTGTAAATGGTCACCAAGCAACTCAGTTTAGCAGTCAATGGTGTGTTCAGCAAGACCAGTGGACTTAATTCATGCTATGTAAACACATCCCACACCAGCTTATACAGTGCCTTGTTAACAACATGGTTCCATGGCTTTATGGGATATGTGCCATACCCAAACCATACCATCAGCCTGAAACAACTGAGAGCATGATTCATCAGATTGTCACATTTTTCAGTCCTCTAGGGTCCAATTACTATGTTCATGAGTCCAAGTGAGGCACTATGTTCTGAGTCATGGTATCAACAGAGTCACTTTGGTAGGTCTTCACTTAAATCCCATGGATGCTAAACTATGCTGCATTGATCTCCTCCATGTGTCTCTGGTACCTCCTGCATTGAATTTGTATGTGGTTTGAGCTAGTGTTGCTTGCCTGTTACTATGGACAATTCTAGACAGATGCTACTGGTTCTGGTTATTAAGCAGCAGCAGCCTTAATGATTGCGAGGCCCCGGGTGGCAGATTTTTGCGAGGCCTTGTCCTTTGTGCAAAGTATGTGAATTGAAAATAGATATTTCTGATGATTGACGAGAAATGCAAAAGTTATAAATAAATAAATTTAGAGTTTTATAAATCTTCTAATATAATATTTTAAAAGTTAACAATCATAAAGATGACAAATTAGTAATGATGATAAACTAAGGTACATAAATGCCTTAAAAGATATTCCTCAGGGATTTAAAAATGATGTTTGCGGCTTATAACTAATAGTTAAGGATAAAATAAAAAGTTTTAAATATCAACTTTTTTCTACTCTAGTTGTTGCGCGAGGCCCCTGCAAGAGTGAGGTCTCAGGCGATGCCCTGCTCGCACCCCCTAAGGCCGCCGCTGTTATTAAGCACCAATAGTTGGCCACTGTGAAGTCCACAGTGGGTGATAATGCCTTCCATCAGATATTCCTGGTACTGTACATATATGATATCAGGGATCAAGGAATATGGAATGTTTACACAACTTCAAAACTGGAATATCCCATCTTTCTGGTGCCCAGTTGTCCAATGTTCAAACTCCAATAATTCACATTGTCTTGCTGTAATCAGCCTGGCAGCTATTAAACCTTACATATTTAAGAGACAGCACTTTACAACTGACAAGTCTTGCATATGTCCAAGCAATCATGTGGTATGCAATGTCAAAATTTAAATATTAAGATCCTATGACTTTTGGCATGTGAGTGTATATAATACATAGTTGAAAATAACAATCAAAATAAGTAATACAAAATAAAAAATGTAGTTTCAAGAAAAATATGTATTTTATTTACAAAGATTTTTAAATTTACAAAAAAAAAAAAATCTTAATATTTGTCAATTTAGTAAATATTTATAGAAGCACAATATTTAAAAATCTACACGAAATAGTTAATCTAAAATTTGGAATAAAAAAATGAGGTATTGTGTGTTTGCTTTGTAGGAACACAGATAATAAAATTATAGAGATAAATCCATTAAAATATATATTAAAAGATTCTCAAAGTAGATGATTATATTGTGGAAGGAAAGCAAAACTAAATCAAACCCTAGTAACATTAGCAGTTGTAACAAGCAGATGATATTTTATTCAATAAAATATATACTTTGTTTATTTCCTTTATTAGTGTATTAAGTAAAGAATTTGGTGTTGATGAACAGACAGGAAGTGCATAATCTATTATAGTCTGAACATTTGTAAAAACTAAAAAAAGTGCAATTTATTATGTATAATGCTATATAGAATTTAAGTGTTATTTCACACCATAGCCTTACCAATATTGTTAATGAGCAGTTGCAAGAACTACTTCACATTTATGGAAGAAAATAGGTTTACAGCATAAGTAGGCCTGAATGACATAACATGAACCGTTATTTCTTGTTGAATGAGATTTTAATTCTTTGTAAAACCACCTTGAGTCTTAATAACAGATTTGCAGTTCTCTAGTATAGAATGGATGAGGTTCTTCAAGTATTTATACCAAGTTTGTAATACCAAATTTTTCTTACAATCCTGCAGTTATTTATTTTCAGGCCTTTTCACTATAATTTTTGTTCTCATAATACAATTATCATACTTCTCAATAAGGTTGAGATCAGGACTATTACCTACCCAGTTTAGGCATCTGATCTGAGCCTCTTGAAGGAATTATATGAAGAAATGGTAGAGAAAATATATGTTAAATATTGCTCTACATCTTAGCATGATGACATGGCAAAGAGTTATCCTGGAAGATGCAGGATTTTGTGTTATGAAATTGTTCCTTGATTGATGGAATTAACTTGACAGATAAGATATTTTGTAACACTACATTTGCAGACCTATTTATGAAATGTAGTATGCAGATAAGTCCTGATGGTTGTGTGAGTAGTCGGGGGCAGGGCCGAAGTCTTACCCCTTTATCGGCAACAGTTTGGTCAAAACTGCTCACTGGGTCAGTGGATGGCGCGTTAAGTTTCTTGGTTCCTTGGCTTTAGGATCCGCTTGTCAGGTCAAGTGGAGGTAGGTGAGAGGGGTCGTCAGCAAGGCATATGCAATATACAAGTAATAGACACCATTAACAAGAAAAAATCAAAAATTTAACGAATACAAAATAATAAGATTACAGAATGACAAGAATACATAAAATCGAATACGACATCAGTTGAGCTATTCACATACCTTTTTGATGAGAGGGTATTTGAACTTAATTAAGCTCTCGTGTACAAATTTAGGAACTGAGAGAGAGTTTACAAAGAATTTGGATAATATCATACCTCTTTCACAAATTTCTGAAGGTTTATTGGTTATCCACTTTTTCCGTTCATATCACTGATTAATATCTTAGTTGTGACTCTATGAATGTGCACCAGTTAAGATTTCGAAGAGACTGCCCTCCTGAGGGGAGGGTGGATCAGTCTTATATTCGAATCAGCCTGGGAAAATGGTCATGTGATTAAGTGTTGTTGAAGACTAAGGTTACATTTGGCAGGTGTAGGGTCATAGGTATTTCTGGGACAATGAGATAATGATGAAATCGGACATCAACTGTACTCTTTGATACCTGCAACGTTAGATCAACCATGTTTGTATGGGTGAAGGTTGACGTTCTCGAATCTAATCCCTTTTTCCGGCGATTGTTATTTTAATGATTGTGCTGAAAAATTAAGTTAAAATTTCATAAAAATTAGGCAAAACATCCTTTAAAAATTCCGAATCTCACAGTTGTTTTGGACTACAAATGTAAGATGTTATTGATTGTAAGGCTTACCTCTATTTTGGATAATTAAAAATTGATTAAAAAAGTGCATCTTAGAATTTAGGAAATATGGTGATATCAAAATCTTGATAAATCATTGTAATCAAAATAATAGAAAGTGAAAATTAGTTTGTCTTCAAAATAATTTCAGTCAATGAAATTAACATCATTACTAAATTCTGTTTGATAACTGAAATCACACTCTCTTTATTTTACTGTCTTTTAAAATTGAAACTTCTAAAAATTTTAAAATGAACTAATTTTACCTGTACATTTTTCTTTTAATGTGCACTGTTGAGGTTGTATATTAAATCTTTTAATGTTCAGGTGTTTTAAATTTATTCACTCTGATTTAACTTTATTATGTTCTGTATTGAGTTATTTTAGTCATCTTTCTGACAATGGAATACATTTTGAAAAGTTATAAATTGATTTCTTGATTATAAGACTGTTATCTATAACATAAATGATAATGTATAGCATTAAAGTAATGAATTCTTATAACAGCTTACAGAATGTAAATCCATTGATTTTAATAATGAATCTTTAATATTAAAAGAAGATTTTCTTTAAACAATTACTATATAAAATTTATTTACTAAATTTTGAGAAATATAAATTAGATTTTCAGATTTAAAAGTAAGTTTACTTCATTTAATTTTATCTACATTTTTTTTTTCTTTAATTCTAGATAAATCGGACACTGAAAAAGAAAAATCTAGTAGCAAGGTGTTATCAAACATTGGATTATTTTTTAGTCATCCATTGTATATGAAAATATATGATATGTTGAAAGGAGCATATTCTAGTTATAAGGTAAACATTTAAGTTATTAATGTAATAGCAAAAGTGGAAAGAAATATAAGTTTTTATAATATAATATTTTCATATGGTTTTTAGTAACGTTCTACTAATTAAATAAAAGTTATTAATATTTTATCTTGTCATCCATATTTGTTTGATTTATTGACAATTTTTCATATCTAATACTTTCAAATTATAATAGGCCACCAGTGGATGAATGGATAAAACCACGAACATTGGTAGTTGGTCTTGGGTTTGCACCTTGCCAACAGGCTGGTCATATGGAGTTTTCTGGGTTTTCTTTGTTTGTAACAGCTAAATAGGGATCTGTTTTCCATAGAAAGTCATTCTGGAAATTCCCCCAGGATGACTTTCTATATTATTAAGCAACTTCTGCTTAACTCGCATGAACAAACCCATTTTTATGAAGAGAATATTGGAGTTATAGCAATCTAAATGTATTGTACAGTAAACTCTTGATATTTCAAAAGTACTGATTTCTCTGATCATTCAATAAGGGTATTTTATTTTCAATTATTAATATATAAAGAGTTTATATTTCTGGAGCACTGGAATTCAGAGAGATGGGAAATGGCTTAGAAACTAGTTTGGAAAATATTAACTTGAAAAAAGATTGCAGAAAAATCATAAAATATAAATTAATAAAGTTTTTTCAGCATTTTGTTGTTGATTCAGTTGAATTATTCTAATGGCATTCAATTTTCTTAATTTCTGATATATTTCAAACTCTTCCCTATTATCAAAATAATAAATGAGGATCTTAATATTGGATAGTTAGTCTTCCTATTGCTTTGATTAAAATTTTGAAAAAGTTTGAAACTATGATAACTATCAGAGTTTCAATAAATTAATTATGAAATTTTTATTAATTAAGATAGTATCAGTTTCAATAACTTTTTAGAAAGTTATTTTTCTTGGGAATGAATTTCTCACTGATTTCTCTTTTCTTCTCTATGTTCCTCATTATTTTATTTATTTATTTATCAGTCCAGTTATTTTGAACAAACACTCTAAGTCAATTCAAATTTTATATGATTTTGCAGTTGATATATATTAATCTTTGTCTGATTTTACAACATTATCATCTGACATTTTGTTCCTTGATTAAATAATAAATTTTATATCTATAAATGATGCAATGTTGGAATTTCCAAACCACTTATTGACAATATAAATGTTTGGCATTCTAAACAACACCTTGATCCATTGGTTGCACAATGAAAGTCATATTAGATGGAAAATATGCAATTTTAAAAATATGCACTTCAGCTGAAGAATGTTATGATTGACAATGCAATTATCGATGAACATTAAAACTTTTTATCCACTGTAAAATTTTTTATCCAATGCTATAAGCCATTTTTGAAACAGTTCACTAGTCATCCAAGCCTTTTTGTTGGATTTGTACTGTACAGGTAAACTTTTCAGATATAAAACTTCTCAGTTTTGAAGATTATCCAATCGTTAAGATTAGTAGTTTTTCAGTGCCTTCCATGTTTGTTTCTACTAAAACCATTATTATTTCTTTGTTGTTTGTTCCACCACTGCATTGTCTATCTTTAAAGACAAACATTTTGTCTGGCATACACTTGAAACAAAGACCTGTTTCATCCACTTTAAAATGTATTTTTGCATTTTTAAGCATCAAGTTCAGGCAATCCACTAAACCATTCATCAGTCTTTTCTTTATCTACTGATGCACTTTTGCCAAAAGTATTTCTAAATATTAAGTTATTTCTAGCTTTAAAACTATCATACCAACCTGAGCTTACTTTAAAATCAGTAATTTTTATTTTCTTGGCAAACTCTTCTGCTTTGGATAACTCAAAAGGAATTTGTAAAATTCAAATAACCAAGTTTGACTGTATTTATTTATTTTTGAGCTAATTCCAATAAAATATCAAAATTCTTCATTATAAGGTTTTCATAACTTTTAATTTTTATATAATTATTGCTGTAAATGTAAATGTGGCAAATTTAACTGAAAAGTAGTAAAGAATTTCAATACATAATAAAAAATTTTATTACCATTCATCTGGAAATATTTACAAATATGTTATAATCAATGACAAATGCTATTATTTTGAATATATTGTTTTTAGAGTATCATTTTTTCAAGATTTATACTATTATTACTGCCATTACACTATTTTTTCCATGAAAAATTTTGAATAATAATAAATTTTGAAAAAGTGATACCCTGAAAAAGGTATATACTGAGAAAAATTTAACTTTACTACTTACAACAACTTGCATATCTGTTACAATTTCAATAAATATATGAAGCATGCCATTAAAACTCCTCGATCACATTAACCTGTCCTGCGTTGTTCCCAAAAATTTTCGTGTTGACCTGTATGGGCCCTGAATATTTTCATGTCTGCATCAGAATGTTTTTGATACTAGATGTTGCTATGCGTCATAATTTTTATATTAAAATGAACTTTTGAAATATAATTTTTTTTGTTTTTATATTTTTTTGTTTTTAATATATTTATTTTGTTTGTGCAACATAAAAAAATAATTTTTAATGGCACAGTAAACATGATTATTATTTAAAAAATAAAATTTGTTAGGCTTAACATTGATGAAAATTCAACATGGCATCACAGGCAACAGAGAAGAATTTCAACATTGGATAGGTTAATGATGCATATTAACTAGTGAACATCAAACAGTAAAAATAAGTGTATTGCTAATAAATAGGCAATTGTTAAGAAATGGTTAAAAATTCAGATCTGTTTTTGCATTTATGTAATTTTAACTTTAATAAATTTTTGAGTTTAAATGATTAATAATTTAAAATATTTCATAATAAAATATTTCAGATATCATTAGACCTTCAAAGTGGAGAAAAATTCACTGGCTTATTGCAAGCATGTTTAGATACATTGTCACAATTATTAGAAGTTGCTAATTCAAAAGAAATGGGAAAATATGCAGAAGAAATTCTAAGTTACCTAAAGTCTGTCTTATCTATTGAAGCTTGTGCTACTGTTCAGTGTATCAGACAGGTAATTTTATATTTTAAATGAATGAATGTATTGTTTATATTAAAATACTTTAAATTTTTAAAAACTAAATTAGACACTGTTATTTCTGTGCATTGAATTTATTGCCAAGAATGAAATAAAACAAATGTATAAAAAATATAAGTGTAAAAATATTCATTATAGAAGCTATTAGGATAGGAAAATTTTAAAATAAATTAAATGAAAATTCAGTTACAATCAAGTTAATGAGTTAAAAATTAGTTTTTGTTTTAAATAGATGTGTTATAAATACAATATTAAAAATAAATCAACTTTTATTTTCAGTTATTTATATATTAATATTTAAAAGGTTGCAAATGAAATGGTGGTTTTTTAAAATTTAAACTCTCTGGCTTTGTAGTTCAAATTTTTTCCATGTGAATAGTGCTGTATATTTGCAATTGGAAGAGCGCACATATAATGTGTGAATTATGAAAATGTATTCTCATTTAAATTGCAAGTTCCACATGTGTTTAAGAGTACTTTTTCTGATGGTATTGAAAAAAAGGAAATTGAATAAATTCCTGTTGAGTATAAGCAAGGATTTAATGCAGCTGAAGCAACCCAAAATACCAATAAAACTTTTGGTGAAGGATCTGTGAATGAGCAGACCACCAGACATCAGTTCAAAAAATTTCATTCTGGGAATACAAATCTCAAAACTCAGAATTGAAGAACATCATCGAATCAGGATATCACCTGACTGGGAAATTATGGAAAGTTTGAACATACTGGACATTATTCAACCATTTCTTGACATCTAAATATGTTAGGGAAAGTCAAGAAGCTCAACAAATGGGTACAACACGAACTCAGAGAGATAAGGAGCATCATTTGGAGATCTGCAGTTTTTTAATTGTCATAAAAATGAAAGTATTCAAATGAAATTTTCCCCATATACCTCATTCTCCAGACTTTTTGCCGACAGACTATCACTTTTTTTTTACACATTTGGACAATTTTTTTTATAAGGAAAGTCTTTAAGGAAGAGGATACAATAAAAATACCTTTAATGACTTTTTGGCTTTTCACTCTCATGATTTCTATCAAATTGACATTAATGCATTTCTATTGCATTGGAAAAAAGTGTATTAATTTAATGTTGGTGGAGATAATTTTGATTGAATATGTAAGTTTTAAATTAAATTAATAAACATTCAAAGTCGGAAGTAAAGCCATTTCATTTGCAACAACCTAATACATAGGCTTGTATTTTTAGTAAAATTTTGTTTTTAAAATTGGATTGTTCTAAGTAGCACAATTTATAAAATAATGTATTTTTTAATATTTGATAATAATTTTTAATTATTATAAAAGTTTAAATTTTGTTGTGTTCTATTTTCTTTTAAATTAAACATTAAAAATTTTCTGAAAGTTGTTCTAAATATTTTGAAAACTGAAGATGATCCGATGAAAGATGGAACAATATTTTAACTTTCTTAATATTGATAAATCAAGTACAGTAAGACCCTACTTAATGTGGGGGATGTGTTCCAAGACGACAAAAGCACTAAACGAAACAATGTTAAATGAGGTCATTTTAACATAGAGTAAAGGGGAACATGCAACCATAAACAAATTTTAATTTAATTGTAAAGTACTATTTTAATTTACAACGATTTTCGACTCTACCGTGTGCCGGAAACAACCGTTAACCTACCGGGTACTTTACTCGGATTCGCGTTAGCGTGCCAGGCCTGGACTTTAAGCATGCACCGAATTAAATAATGACAAGATTTGTCAACAACAAAAGTAAAGATTTAATTAGTCGTTTAGCAATAACTATGTACAATCTTTAGTAAAAATCAAACAATAATTTATTTAATGAAGTGCAACAAAATCAACCCAACAATACTCGATTCAATTCTATGTCTAACTTAACTCTATTCCCCTTGGGAATCCGACAAAACCAAAAGTTTAACTTATAACAATAATTCTTATAAACTAGAGATCCTAATCGTCACCTCAATATACTCGGAACCTATTTCCTCAAACTCTCAAGACTTTCTCTGACTGTTGATCCACAATTCGAATCACTTCAAAATCACCTTGGAACTATTCAAGATTCTATCGGACACCTCTCTCTCTTACTGCTACGAAGCTCACCAAGCTCGTTGCTATCCGGAATTCACCTCTCCATCTTCACTTGAGATTCGTGATTTATAGTGTGAGGTGACGTCACAATTCTGAATGCGATCACTCCCCTCATTTACATACTTAATGCTAACAAGAACTTTTTTCGTTGTCTGGCAGCCTATTTTCCGACAATTACTCACTAACCTTTTACATTATTTGTTTTTACAATTTTTCCGGGACGTTTTTATTACTTAAGGTCTAGCGAGTTTATCTCGTGCTTGTGGGGTCTCCCCCCTCTTTCTCGGTGCGGACTTATACTTTTTGCCGCTCGGGAAGCGCAAATGTGCGCGAGTCCTATGGCGCTTTTCTTTCGTTGGTGAGTTGGGTTTTATTTCTTCTCTTTTTAAATACTTAAGGTGATTGGTGAGGAAACCTTCGTCCTAACAAAACATAAGCCCCAAACAAAAATAAAATAATAAGCAAAATAAAAGTAAAATAAAAATAACGCTCGGACTTGGTTCCTTACATAATTTTAAGTATTTTTATATTAATTTGCATAATAATACATGTTAAATAACACAAACGTAGGCACTCAGAAATGTAAAGTTCATTTTTTGTGACAAAGGTCCTGGCTCTTCTGAAATTCTTGTTTTTTGTGATAAAGTTGTGTAGTTTCATTTATTGCTATTTTTTTCTTTCCTTAAGCAAATGTTGGTAGCAGAAGATCGCATCCAAAATGACTCATTTTGTTTTTGTTCTCTTTTCAAAATCTGAATCATTCAGTTATCATTACCAAACTTTTACTAAGGAAAACTGTACAGATTCTATCAAGAACCTTCCCTAGGACTGGTAATAGGTTTATGGGCCTATACGATTTCGGTTCGTTCTTCGGGCGCCTTCCCTTGCGAATGAACACAAGACGCGCCCGCTTCCACTGCACTGGGAAATGACCCAGGAGCAGACACTTCTGATACAGAGCACGGAGCAGGTTAGGACATTCATGTTGCAGAACTTGTACCATTTCGGCCGTGATTTTGTCATCGCCAGGTGCCTTTCTCTTCCTTAGGTTGCTGATGGTGTGGGCTACCTCAGAGTCAGTTACTGGCTCTGTCGACACGACCTCAAGAACGGGCAACTCCGCATCGCTGCGAAGCCGCCGCTGTTCTCCAGTGTCCTCAGACTGCTCATCGCACGGGAAGTGCGAGCGGAGCAGTACCTCTATCGACTCCTCCTGTGAGGAGGTTAGGGTCCCATCGGGCTTTTTGATGGGCCCCAAGACCGTACTACGTTTGAACTTGCCCACCACTAGCTTGTAGGGTAGACAGAATGGGTTTTTGTCACTTATTTCCTGACAGAAACTGAGCCATGAGGTCTTCTTAACATCGTTTAACTTGTACTTGTACTCAGCATTGGCCCTCTGGAACTCCAGTTTCCTGGTCGCCCGAAGGTCATTGTCTCTACAGCGTTGGAAACGTCGGCGGAGCGCCCTCGTGCGCTTCCGTAGGACACTCAGCTCCTGGGTCCACCAGGGGACTGACCGGTGGTTGTTGGGCCTACCCTGCACGAGTGTGCGGTCTCCTGCTCCTCTGACTGCATTGGTGAGAGCGGCCACAACTTCCTCCAGATTCTCAATGCTCTCTACTGCTGAGATTTGCGAAACGATGTCGGCCGTCTTTTCGACGAGGCATTTGCTAAATCGATGGCAGTTTCCTTCAGTCAGCTTGTAGTACCTGCTCGGCCACTGGGGCGAGCCGCACCCCACCTCGAAAGAGATGAAGCGGTGGTCACTACAGCTTTCTGCATCGATCGTTTCCCATTGCAAAGTTAGTCTCAGCATTGCCCCACTAACGATGGTAAGGTCGATCCAGCTCTCGCCCGAAGGAGAGGAGAAGGTAGCGATACCGAACGGGTCGTTCAGCACATGCATGCCCCACCCCTCCACCGTATCCTTCATCATGTTCCCGTCAGGATCATCCACTGGGGAGCCCCACAGCGAGTGCTTGGCGTTGAAATCACCAGCCAAAACTATTCTGCTGCAGAGCGGGACGACCCCTTCGAGTTCAGTCAGAAGGGCTCCCAGATTTAATGACGGCGGGCGGTAGCCGGAGACCGCAACCCAAGTGCAGGTGGGTGACCGTATTTCTACGGCCACCACGAGTCGCGAGACATGGATAGCAAAAGCTTCGACGTTCCTCCGTGTGAGAATAACTGCGGCTCGACAGTTGTCACCCTCATGGGCAAAGACGCTCCATTGTAGCGAGAGGCCACTGACCTTTCCTTGTACCAAGTATGGCTCTTGGAGCAGGAGGATGTCAATCTCCTGCTCGACCACTTCTACTCTTAATTGGGCAGTCGCGGCACGGCACTTTTCAGCGTTAAACTGCATTATTTTGCAGCCACGCTTGTAATCCCTCTGGTTTGAGAAAGAAGAGGTATCGAATGCAGATTATTTATAGTTATCCCTTTACTGACCGAAGTCAGTTTGGGCCTGAACTCTTGCGAGCTCCCGTGTATAACACTGGCAGCTGGCACTCATTGCTGAGTGGCCAGTATCCAGCTGCTGGCCGAACTTTTGGTTTGCCTTTGTGCAATTTGAGCACTTAGGCGCTGTGGCCTTACACTCCCGGTAGGAGTGGCCCTCAGCACACTTGCTACAAATTTGAGCCGCCGCCGAACAGCTCTTTGCCACGTGATTGAACCCGTAGCATTTGTAGCACTGGGTGATGGCCGTGTATTCCTTCACCCGGTTTCGAGTCCACCCAACATGAAGCCGCCCCATCTTCAAGAGGGTGTGGTAAGCCTTTGGGGAGGCCTCTAGAACCCAATTGATGAGGCCCCCCTTTCCTTTCATTGGAAACCTAGGCTGCAGGTCACCAGTCTGCAGCTCTAGATTATTCTAGTCTTTTAAGGTCTCTACCAATGACTCTAGCTTGATGTCCGGGTTGACATCAAAAAGTACGACCCTCGGTCTGTGTTTTTGGGGCAGTCTGCAGTTGACCGCCTCTCGTAACACAGCTGGGCCTTCCGTCACTTCCTTTAAGATCTTTAAGATCTTGGTCCTGTTGCTTCGCTACCTCGAGCAGGACGCCCCCATTGCGGATTCTGCGAACGTTCTTTATACCGACCCCCAGTTTGGTCGGATTGATGTTCGTCTTTAAGATCGATCTTGTTTGATCGCTGTTCATCGTTTTATCCATCGGGTAGACCAAGAGCGTATGCTCAGTGGCTGGAACCCGACGGGGCTTAGCAGTTGCCCGCGCCCCCTCTTGGTTGCTATCGGGGGCTGGCCGGGCTGTGACAGTCGCGTAGGACGCGCGACCGCCGGAAGCTGCCTTGTTGTCTTTTTTAGGCTCTGAAAGCGTTTGTTTGGGTGTTTGGCGGGCACCCACAAGCTCACGAAGAGTTTTGTTTTCAGCGCGGAGAGAGGCAATCTCGTTCTCCTGCGCCGAGACGATTGCGGCTATCTTACTGAAAAGATGGTAAATAGTGGCGCACGTGGCTTTTTGATAGCGGTTGTCAGTGCGTGCCAAGAGCTTTGTTAAGTCATTGTGCACTCCATCGAGCGCCACACGTCGCTTTTCAACCGTTTCAAGTTCTTCCTGTGTTTCCACAGGCACTGTCAACGGTGTTTTGGCATCGGCTCCCGAACTTATTTTCTCGGGAGCCGCCACGGTAGGGTCTTGTTTTTTCTTCTTTGACCCGCCTTTGTTTTCGGCAGCCGGTTTCCTTGCTACCACGGTCACCGTAGGTTGAGCAGTTTCCTCCTTTGGCTTGTCGCCTCCAGATTTCACTGCTTTACCCTTGGCCGCCAGTGCCCGCTTTTTCTTACGCCTTGTTCTGGCGTTGTCAGGCGCGGGCTGCCACTCGCCGTCCTCGCTAGAGGAGGCGGTTTCGAGAATTTCCCCACTGTCGGGCACAGATGAGTCCGAATCGGTCTCACTGGCCACAATGGGGATCGACACCTTCAGGGTGTCTTTCGGCCTGTCCCGCTCAGGCTCCCGCTGGTCATTAGCAGGCTTGCGTTTCCGCAAGGCCCGCTTTTCTTGTGGGGGGTCCGTGCTCCTACCTTCAGCAACTTTAACTTTAATCTCTCCCTCCGAAAGGTTTACAGTCAACAAAGGAATGTTAGCACCAACAACAACGTCGTTAGATACTACACTAGCGGCACACAGAGAATCGGCACAACACAGATTCTTTTCCATTGTCCACATTAAATAAGTAAAATAAAGAGAGAGACTTCAGGGTGGTCCCGACCTTTCATGGGCGCCCCGACTCCGTTCAGACTTCAGGAAATGCGTTTAAGAGCCTGCTCTGGCTTCGGACTTACTGATGGTTCCGTTTTGGCCATCTTATTGCCGGGCCGTCACTGCGTTGGCCCGCTGCCGGGACAGCTACCCATTTGAACGGCCGCCTACCCAAGGTTACCCCAGCCCGGCTGGTTGCTTGGCTTGGGCCGCCCCATCTGCCATACTAGGAGACCTTCTTCCCACTTCCAGTCCTCCGAGACCATATACGGCCATCCAACGCATCGTCAGGCCTCTAAGCACCGCTCCCCCCAGGACATAGGGAAGTTGGCCCTATGCGCCTGAAGAGCGGCTCTGCCAACTGCCCATCAGGATAGACATCAGCTAGTGGGACCCTACCAACCTCTGTAGGTGCATACATCCCTCTGCCATACGCACACGAGACTTCGGCTTGGGAGCTCAGCTCCTCGCCTCGCGGCTTGGTTATCAATGCAGTTCTAGGCCCTGGGTCAGCGCCCGGGGTGTGTGTGCTGCACACCGGGGCCTTCCCCCCAGGAAGCTGATTCTTCTTTTACCGGGCAGAAGGGATTTACGTGGTTTGCGTTACCACGGGCGGGACGTTATCGACTGCATTTCAGTCGCCCCTTTACTACAACGGCCCGCGCCACCAGGTCCGATGAGGGAGTTCGTTTCGTGTGTCTCAGTTTCTGGGTTATTTCCAGATACCTCGCCGATGCGGGAATTGAATCCAAGAAGACCAGCAACCTCTGTGTCGTGTCAGAGGTAAACTCGTCAGTTAAGTTCGACGATCATCTCGCTACAAGCAGACGATTTGACCGTCGCGAGTAGGGGGACTCAGGACCGTTCCACCAAAGTGTAGGGTCCCTACCACGTTTCAGCAGCGCCCCTATCGAGTGATGCCGACCGGCGAGCGCCAGAACTTCCATCGGCAGGACTACCAACTTTCGTCGGACAAGTCCAAACGACCACACTCCACATATCTCATCCGAAGACAAGGCCTCCGGGACTCCTGTTCGTAGCGGTTACGGCGCTCATCCCCCAGCTTCTGGACTTACTGAGGGCTCATTTTGGCCCTCTTATTGCCAATACTATTAGGAATGAGCCCGCGCCACGATCGCGCCAGTCTCCCTTCTGTCTCGATGTGAGTCTTTGTGTTACAGGCCAATTCACAGCTTTATCCGCCATCTGCCCCAATTAGAGATAGGTTCCAGATAGAGAGAAAAATACGGAAACTCGTTTGGGGGCCGCGGGCGAACCCACTGCACTCTGGACGGCTTGCTGCCATGAGGCACATCACGCAGACCCAAAGCCTCTGATACTCTGACACCTCTGGAACCTTCGGCCCGAGTTTAAAACTCCATCGGCCTTTCTCCCTTTCCCCGTCTGGCTGTTGAACCATACTGTGTGGTTCGGTACCTTCTGTGGTTTTTTTTTTTTTTTTGCGCGCCATCCTTGCACACTCTTTCACCATTTATGTGCTTTCCCCATGCACGGGACCCTTTGTATATATTGTCCTTATGTTTTGCAATTATTGTCCAGAAATGGCACACTTGTAATCTTCATCCTTCCTCTTTTTCCTTCCGTCTTCTCCCTCCTCCCTGTCTTCTATTCTCCCCCTACTTTCCTTCCTTCCTTCTCTGGCTATGCCTTTCGGTGCGGTCTGGATCTATCAACTATCTACTTTGTGCAGACTGGCAGTCTTGTATTGTGTAATTTTCCTATTCGAATGCCATCATATCACTAGTCCAATAGGAAGAAGAGACTGTTGCAGAATGGGATTGAAGTAATTTGATTAAAAAGTAGTTGTTGACTTTTTCTTGGAAGAGAGGATGCTCAATGACTGCTAATTAATACTGGTCTGCTATTAATATTGAGAAATGATCTGCGTTGGATTAGTTGTGATGGTCCTGCATGTGATTGAAGTTGCTAACTTTAATGTCCAAAAGACCTCCTATGACTTGCTGAAATAAAAAAACTTGTAAAAACCAGAATAATTACTTTTATGTGGTGATAATGTTTATGTTTTGGCAACAGATTGTATAAACTACATGGGAAATATGTTCTCATAAATATTGCATTTATGGAAAAATTATTGGACTGCAATTTGAAAAAAATATAGATTTATAAATTCTGACTGTTATCCCCTGTCTGTCTGTTCTTCCTTAATCTCAAGAAAGGGATTAGATGAAAGTTGAGACCAGATGTGGAAAGTTTAGGGCAGAAGGCCCAGATTAACTATATACAAACTTTGGTTTGGAATGGAAGTCATGTTACTTCAATTCAAAATTTTCTCCTGAACAGATATTAGTTTTCTTTTATAAAAAGGAAACATTTTGTATTTATAAGTATTTAAATTACTTATTTTAATAATAAATTATAATAAACTAATTTTAGAAATTAGATGAACAAAAAATTTCACAATTTTCTTGTTTTCTGTTTCTTTTTAGACATTTATACAATTATAGGACAGTTTACTTAATAAGAACAAAACTTTTTAAATATTGTAAAGGATAAAGTTATTAAGAATATTAAATAAAATTACGAAAAATAATTATTTTTTTTTCTTTAAATTAATTGCAGTTACTGAAATCCCTCTTTGGAACAAACCTAGCTAGCTTATGGGAAGAACCACAACAGTTATCATCATCATCAAAGAAACCTGGTTATGCAACCAGATTAACATCAACAATTGCTCCTGGTTTATATCATAACTGTGTCACATACCCATACACTCAATTTACTCATTCTATTGCAAACAGTTCTACTCGGCCAACAAGTGCTGAAGGAGAAGAAATAGGAAGGTATTTCAGTTAACTACTTTTATTCAATGTAGTATAATTTTCAACAACTTACTTATATTTTATTTCAGTTGGTTAAGTTGGATGAGAAGAAGAAGTGAAAAAAAATTAAATATTCTTTTGAGATCTGGAAATAAAGGTGACAAGGCATCTTTAGCTGCACACATAAGATTATTTGAAACTGTTGTCATTAAGGTATTTTTTTTTCATATTTTTGAATAAACTTTTATATAAAAGTTTTCCTAATATAGTAGAATCTCATTTTAACAGATTGCTCAGGCCACCGAAAATCATTCATTGTTCCAAGAATCAAATGTTATATTGCAAACAATGGATTTTCCACATACTTAAGAAAATATCCATTATTCAAAAAAATTTCCATTTTTTACCCCTACATATAAGAAATGCTCATTCTTGAAATTATTCAGTCTCTTGAGATCTCTATCCTTTATTTTATAGAAACACATATGTTACAAGATCATGCATTATGCCATACTGCCATGATGAAAACTGTATAGCAGAAGAGGCAAAGTACAGTACATATGCTCATTTAGCATTTCATTTGACTTTACAATTTCTTAAAAACTGGTCCATTTTGGTTTGGTTTGATTCCACTTTTCTGCTCATTGAGTACAATAACTGGAAGTGGCTTCCTGCCACTAATAAATGTGCTACAAGAAGACATTGATGTGTGCACTTGCAAAGTTAGCAGTATGAACCATGACAGTCACTTCTGACGTGATTATAATTGACATGATGTTCGTATTTTGCTCCATATGCAATTATTTATTTAATGTGTATTTTGCTCCATATGCAACATGATGTTCGTATATTGCTCAATATGTATTTTTTTAATTTTAATACAGTACCTAGAAACACTGAATATTAATTAAATGTTGAAAAAATGCAATGTTTATAGTAGATGGAGTTAGAAAAAATGCCATTATTCTGAGTTACAGATTTACTAAAGGAGATAAAATTACATTGGTTTGGCAGGACCTGAGGAAAAATCTTGTTCTGTAATCTGTTAAAACAAGATTCTAGTGTATTTTCCTGGTTCCAAAACTGGTTTTGAACAGGTAATGAAATTGGTATCATGTTGTTTACTTGCTCTTTTTGATTTGTAGTTGATAGTAAAGTAGACTTGGATTTAAGATAATTCATCTAACTGATACACTTTCCAGTAGTATAACATAAAAATTTGTACACAGTACCAATTTGCTATTCTTGACTATTTTAAAATAATGTCATGCGTTACTTGTGTTTAAATTTTAAAATTAAAATTAACCTAAAAATTAGCATCAATTAACTTAAAAACAATAAGTTTTCAATTACTATTTCATAGATTTTGGTATTTGCCAACATCTAAGAAAAACTGACCTGTTTTTGCGGGTGACTAATGTGTGACACAGGCATATTCATGAATACTGACTAATATTTACTGTAGAACTTTATTAATATTAATAAAATGCAGTACTAAAATACTGATTCTACTGAATTCAAACCAGTTTTGAAACAAGTTTGGCATCTGATATTTAAAAACCATTTTTGTTGAAAAACAGTTAACTGATTTCTGGTTTCTTCCAGCACTACTATAATACACAGATTCAGCTCCATAAAATATATTAATTAGATAAAAATGCTTTAATGGTGTATGGTTTTCAAGCTTATCACTGGAAGTGCTTGAAATTTTCATGTTCTATTGGAGTATTATTTATTACTCTATTAAAAATACATTGTTGAGAATGTTTTTAAAACTGTTTTTTTTCTTTTTTTTTTGAAAAAAATGTATTGATCCAAGAGAAGAAAAATGATTTAAAGGCAATTTTATTTTTTATGAACAAAGTATTATGGTAAATATCTTATTTGATATGGTTGGTATGAATATAAGCACAATAATTAACACACATTATTCACAGAAATAATTTTAATTAAGATTATTTATTTGTATTTTATAAATACAAAATAAATCTTGACTTTTGCATTTTAGCCCATTCTATTTTATGCACAACACAGAAACATAGTAAAGGTTTTGTAAACTATTGGGTTGTTCGGAAAGTAATTTTGTTTTTTTCCATAGAAAAATAAACGCAATATTCTTATAATAAATAAATATTTTATTGAATTATATATTGACCATTTTGGTCAAATACCTGTTGTCATTGTTTCTGGTAGTAGCATGATTTCACATTCATAAAAATTTTGATCGTTATTTACAAAAAACTGATTCAAGTGATTTTTGACATTGTCATTTCAAGTAAATGTCTTACAGTTTAAAAAAATTTGTATAGACCGGAACAAGTAGTAATCTGAGTGTGCCTGATCTGGTGAATATGGTTGGTGTGATAACACATCCATCTAAGCTATAACAGTTTCTGACGAGTTACCAAACTTGTGTGAAATTTGGCATTATCATGGTAAAACACTACACTTTGTTTGTTGATCAATTCTGGCCTTTTCTGTTTGATGATATTACCCAATTTGTTTACTCAATGGCAGTACACTTTCGAATCAATTGTTAAATTGTCTGGTAAAAGCTCAAAAAAAAATTTCTTTAAAATCCAACCAGAGAGCATCTCTTGTTAATAACATGTGGAACCCATATATCGAGCTTTGAAATGAAACCAATTCGTTTTAAGTAATAATAAGTGGTTCAATTTAACAGATTTAATTTCTTAGTGATTTCACGTGTTGTTATACAGCAGATTGCTTCAATCAGTACCTCTATTTTGTTTTCATTGGCTTCAAATGGCCATCCAGAATGTGGTGTATCTTCGATATTAAAATTGCCAGAATGCAATTTTGTAAACCAGTTTTGGCACTGTCTTTCTCTCATCACATCTCCAAACATGTACCACAATTTTTTTCTTGTTTGAACAGCATTTTGATTTTTTAGTTATAAAAAATCAAAATATGTCAAAATGATGCTTTCAATTTTCCATATTTGATGGGTCACCGAAAAAAAAACAATTGTACAGAATCAAACAAAATTTTTTACAAATAAGCCTTAAAATGTCAGCTGTCAAAGTATATAATGAAAATGTGGTTTAAAATAAAATTGGCTGGTAAAAATACATCTAATTCCTCCAGTAATAAAAAAATGAAATTATTTTCTGAACAACCCAATAAATACTGTAAATTGGTCAATTAAGAAAAATTATGGAAAACCACATATTTAATAATTTTTAAGTTAATTTTATTTGTTATATTATATAGATTATAATAGAATAAAAAAAATTATTTGCAGGCATTAAAACAATATACTGTGACAAGTAATATCAACTTACAGTGTCAGGTACTTGATCTACTAGCACAATTAGTGCAGCTTCGTGTCAATTATTGTCTGTTGGATTCAGATCAGATTTTTATAGGATTTGTTATCAAGCAATTTGAATATGTCGAGGAAGGCCAAATACCGTAAGTAACTTTATAATTAATAATAAGATATAACTACATATACAGTAAGAGCCCGCTTATTGCTACCTCGATTAACTCTGATTTGATATAACACGGTCTGTTCAAAACCTAAAAAAAAGCTCAAAATTTACATTGTTTCAAATTATCACAGCATTTCGTTAATTTGTATAGAATATGATTATTCCTGAACATGAACCAAACAGCAGAAAGTGGCAATTCATCGTAGCACTGCACTTCCCCTAAATCTACATTTGTTTGGTGCAATTTTGGAAAAAATATAACATCATGGATGCCATAGGCAATATCTACTTTGCTTGGCAAGAATTAACTGATAACTGCATGAACAAAGTGTGGAAGAAGGTATGGCCGGAGGTATTCAAGGATTCTCACAAGAAGAGCGTATCATTGACCAAATTGTCAACTTAATTGATACAGCAGGACTAGGAGATGTAGACGAACAGGATATTGAGGAGTTACTGCAGGTTTCTGGTGAGAGCCTTACCAATGACGACAACCTTCAAGAACTGGCAGCACAGGGAATTCATGTAGAACTGGAAAATAGTGATTCTGAAAATGAAGAATTCAAAGAATTTCTCTACAGAGTTCCTTAGTAAAAGTTTTGTAACAATAACTGAAATCATTGATCAAATTGTAGCGAATGATCCTGATTTTGAAAGAAGTGCAAAAGCAAGACAAGGCATTTTGGATGCAATTTCTTGCTACCAACATTTGCTTAAGGAAAGAAAAAGAAAGCGACAAATGAAACTACATGACTTTATTACAAAAAACAAGAATTTCAGAAGAGCTAGGTCCTTCATCACATAAAATGAACTTTACATTTTTGTGTGCGTATATTTACATTTTATTTAATATATATTATTATGCAAATTAATATAAAAATAACTTAAAAGTAAAATCTGTTTATTTTTTGATCATGTGTTCCCTTTTACCTATTTACTCTGTGTTAAAATGACCTCGTTTAACACTGTTTCATTTAGCACTTTGTCATCTAGAATGTATCCCCTTCATTAAGCGGGGTCTTACTGTATTCGGAAAATTGTAATGATTTATTACATAGATTATGAATTAATCAAAATTGTTTCTGTTAGAACAAACAAACAATAAAATTTCAAAGAAAAATTGAAATAATTGTAATTTTTAAGAAATTTTAATTTATTATTATTATTATGAGTAATTAAGTCAGTAAAACTTCCAAACATAAAATCTTTCTAGATATAAAATGGCAAAATAATTTCTATTCAGATTTCTTATTATAAAACACAAATTAGATTAAAAAATTTTACAAACTAAATATGTTGACGTAACTACTCTGTTAGATATGCACATCACTTGTCTAATACTTTTTAAAAATTAGGAGAGTTTGCTTTACTTTTGTTAAAGTTGTCACATCTATGCGACTTTTTGATATAGTTTCATATCATAGCTGGGGCCCTATTCTGGTCATCGTCTCTCGTCTTTCCCAAGCCGGTCGCTGATTGGCTAATCATTTGTTTACGTCTCGAGAGATCGTCGCGTCTCTCTAAACGCGATTCTGGACAACTTTTTCTCTCTTCGCTTCTCTCTTTTATCAGAGACGAGCGGATAGCTGTCTTTCAGCCGGTCTTTCGTCTTTCGCCTCGATTTCGTTATATCCAATATGGACGATTCCATGCTACTCGTGCTATACGATCGTATCACAAAACGTTCCCTATCTCGAGAAAGAGTATTTCGCGATAGAGATAACGCTTTTGATTTAGATGATGATGAATTTCGTTCAAGATTTCGTCTAATGAAAGAAGCTACCGCGTGGCTGTGCAACGAATTGCGGGATGATTTAGTCCGGAGAAAGTCACGGATCGTAATTCCACCAGAAGTTTAGTTATTGATAACCTTACAATTTTTTGCTTCTGGTGGATTTCAAAGAAATGTCGGTGATCACTGCCAACTTAAAGTTGCCCAGTCGACAGTGTCCCGAATTATGCCATCTGTAGTCAACAGTATCATCCGCCGATTGGGACACAAAATTTCTTTTCCTAGGAGTAGAGAACAACAATTGGATGTGTCCTCTGGATTTTTTATCATCAGTCAAATGCCAGGAGTTGTGGGTGAGTAAATTGTTTTTATTTGTTCATTAGAATATAATATAGTATGTAATTACTTTTATTTTTTTAAATAGCTGTTACAATTTATAATTTTAAAATTAGTGTATAAAATGATAAAGTTTCTTATTTAATAATATGATGATTTTTACTATTTCTTTACTTATTGCAGGAGCTATTGACTGCACTCATATTGCAATCAAGGCACCTCCAGCCTCCAAATATAATGAAGAATCATTTATCAATAGAAAAGGATTTCATTCTATTAATGTTCAAGTTGTAAGTATTTATACAAATTAACCATCTAACTATAAATAAAATTAATGTCTTTAATAAAGTGGTATCTTTAAATTTCTATGTCAAATCACTCATTTCACTATCAATATCACTTGAATACAAGATATAAACAACTATTATTCAATTGTAATAAGACTAAAATTATGCTTTTAGGTGTGTGATTCTCAGTTGAGAATTTTGAATATTAACTCATTGTATCCGGGGCGCATGCATGATGCTTTTATCTGGCGAAATTCTACTCTGCGGGAAAACTCTGAAGATGGAGTAATAGGAAGAGGATTATGGTTGCTTGGTAAGCATATATTTCACAGACATATTGTCTTTTGAAATATTTCGGTGTCATGTAATTCCAAACTAAAACAAAAATGTAAAGACATTATTTTCTTATTAATTTGGTATGAAAAAGTAAATACCATTCTCTAAATTATGTTTACAGGAGACAGTGCTTATCCTTTAGAAACATGGCTGCTTACACCTGTAGGTAATCCATCAGCAGCTGCAGAATTAAATTACAATGCAGCTCACAGAAAAGCCAGAAACACCATTGAAAGATGTTTTGGTGTTTTAAAGCAGAGGTATGAGAAATTCTCACATTTTTCTTACTAACAATTTACTAATTTTACAAAATTAAATATTAAAATTATTATTTTTAATTATTAGATTCAGATGCCTTGACTTGAAGTCAGCTGGAGGATTACAATATGTTCCAGAAAAATCAGCAAAAATAGTGATGGCTTGTGCTATTTTACATAACATTTGTGTAGCATTTAACATTCCTACAGAAGAAATCTGTGGAAATGATGATGATGATGATAGCATAAATGAAATGGAACATTCTGCAAATCAGAATGCTGTAAATGTCAGGCAACAGTTAATATTACAGAGATTCTGTTAAAATAAACATGAATGAAAAAAGTGAATTAATTTTGTTTCCAGTCTTTATTCTTTAGAGACTAAATAAATAAGTAAACACACTAAGTTATTATTTAGAAATATTTATTTATTATTTATTTCATTTCTCTAAGTACATTATAAAATAAAAAAAGAGACAGACAAAATTGTTTAAATTGGCTAGCAGTATGAACACATCACGCAAACTGAAAAAAAAGACACGCATGTAAATATAAAAATATTGTTTACTCAATAAATTTTTTAAAAAGTATTAAAATGTTAAACAATTATGTAAAATAAATACCCTTTGCAGAGTTTGCAAGATTTCTTTGAGAATCATATTTTTCTCTTCCATTATATTATTTTGTTGTCTTATTAGTTCATTATTTTCTGCTAAGTTTTCATCTATAGATAAAAGCCTACATAAAGAAAATGTTATATATATATATACACATAAATGTGACTAGATACTTTTAATGAAACTAGACAAAGCATTTAATCAAAGAGAAATGTTTTAATATTTTTATCTAACTATATTAATATTTTAATCAATGAAGTCAACCTCAAAGTAAAATAAGTTCCAAAAAGATTATAAGGTTTACCTTGTTAATAATGAATTTTGATTAGATACAGATTGCTCTATAAATGAAGTTACAGTATCTTCATTTGAAGATCGGTGACGACGACGACATCCAGAATCTGGCATTACAACGGGAAGATTAAAACATTTAATTTTAAAACTAAATAAACTTGAAGTCAAGAAGTATAATTACTTGACATAATAAATAACTTACTTGCAGATTCAAGATCTTCCCTCTCAACTATTTCACGATGTGGTTCCACATCATTTCCTTCGGAAACTATATTCTGTATCTACGATATATAAATATAAATATATATATATATAGACTATATTTAATATATAAAAAATGAATTTATAAATAAAAAGGTATTACTTACATTATGTAAAGGTTCAACGGAACTTGTAGTGCAAACTCCAAGCTCGTATAAATTTTCTTCTTCCAATCCAAATTCTTCGTTCCCAATTAATGACAACACCTTTTCTTCAAGATCTGTTAATGGTGGAGTACTTCTTTTCCCTCCACCTGTTCTAAGTATAACTTTCCTTAAAGCAGCCGCTTTACTTTTCGTTCGGGAACGCCACTGACTCCATCTTTTTTTTAATTGTTCCACTTCGATCAGTGGACCATCAGCTAGACAGTTCACTTTATCCCTAATTTCTTGCCATCCATCTCGTAAAGTATTTTTGGAAATATTTCCGTCCAATTTTCCTTTAGCTAAATATGGACGCTTTTGCAACTCGGTTACCAAAATTTCCATTTGTTCCGATGATAATATAAGTCGAGACATCTTGATTACCTCGTGCCATACCACGTGCTCTATATCTTCGTATTCTGCACTTTCGAAAATTGTACAATTTCATTGGTTAAAATTCTATACCGCGTTGCGTGCGCAGATAACCCGAACATGTATAATCAACCGAATAGAATCGTGACGTCAACGACAAAGACGAGATCGTTACAAACGACCAGAATCACCACTTTGTATGAGAGACGAATTTCGTCTCTCGCTTTGACGTCATTCGTCGGTGAAAGAAGAGACGAGAGATAAGTGACCAGAATACGGCCCCTGGTTACTTTATATAAAATTTTTAAAATTTTAATTGTATAGTTGATAATTTTTTTTATATAAAAAAATATTTTTATTTTTATAATAATGAAATGTCTTTCTGAAAATTATATAATGTTTAACAATCATCAAGATAATTTAACAATCTTTAATAATTTGTCTTTTTTATACTTTATTTTTATTTAATTTGAAAAAATGTCTGTTTAAATGTATGTAAATTAAAGATAAAATTATGGTGTTTAAATATAAATATGATGTTTAAATACATATGTAATAATTGCAAAAAGTAGACTAAATATATGCTTGATTCAGGTGAATAAAATTTGAATTATTTTAGCTATTTTTAATTAAATTTTGAAATTTTGATTAATGATAGATTATTTATTTAGTTTTTGATATATCTGTATTTGTATTTGTATTTAAAAATAAATATTTATAAATTGAAATGATGAAGAGAAAACTCAGCTAATCAATTTAATTCAGTTTATTGATTGAAAATTAATTTAACTCAGCTAACTCGTCGTAGACTGCATATCATATTAAAACACTACACATATGCCACCTTATAAAATGCAGCCGTGTTTATTCGGTACGAACGTTTTCGGTGTTAAACGACCTTCTTCAGGAAAATATCCAAAAAAGAAAAAGAAAAAAATCGAACACATCGAAAATTTGCAAAAGCGAACAAACTTTGGAACGTTTTTAAAAATATTCTAAAGAGAATTGCATGCGCCATCTCTACATCGATGCGTATTAAATTTCAATTGTAGAACATTACTATTAATGCGAAGCATATAAATGAATCTGCTAATACATTTAACCAAATAAGCACAGTTTATTAGGGTAGATGAAGAAAATAAGAAAATTTACTATTTGGATGTAAGGATTATAAAGTTGCATTTCAATTCAGTTGGTATAAAAAAAAAATCTTGTAATGTAAATAAAAGAAATAACTGAGATTTTTTTGTACCATATATATTAAAAAATGGCGATATTTTGTAAAAATAAAACTCTTTCGTTTAACAACACTAGGGCGTTTACTTTAATTAAGGCTTTAATTAAGGCAGAGTGATAGCGAAGTTTTTTGTATGTGGCTTACACAATTGTGTTCGTTCTAACAATCTGTTCTATCGATTTTGATTAAACTATGCCATTTTTTTATTACATTCATTCATACGCGGTTTTATTACATTTATTCATATAAATTAAATTTTAAGACAGTCTGATTTAAAAAAAGCATGAAAATAGAATAAATAGTGTGATTTTTTGACACAGCAATTTAATTCCTAAAGGTAAACAATATCATCTGTGCCTATTTTAAAGTTACAAAGGCATCCCTCAATGTTTAACACGACCGAAAACGTTCGTACCGAATAAACACGGCTGCATTTTATAAGGTGGCATATGTGTAGTGTTTTAACTCAGCTAATCATAAAATATATTTCATGAATTTTCTAATAATTTGTTAAAAACAAAACATAGAGATTTCATACTTAGTATAACAGTTATATAATAGTGAAGTTGTGTTAACTTTTATTGTTAATATTTCTTTTTAAAATGAATTAAAAATTAGTTGCTAATATACTACCACATAATAATTTTACATATTAAATATATTGTGCATTAATAGAAAAATGTTTAATACAAATAATAATTATAAACATAATACAGGTATACCTCGAGTTACGTCGTTTTGAGTTACATCGTTCTCGATTATAGGTCGTTTGTCAAAAAAGTGTATGGAAAAATAAAAATTAAGTTTAAGTTATTTTATTCAACTTTACATTCGTCCGCCACAAATATTGAAGTCGTAATATCACTAGAAAAGTGTTAAAAGCACATAAAATCATATTAAAATATGTACATTTACAGTAAATGTTAATATAGTTATCATAAATCCTACAGAACAAAACGTGAAAACATCTGTGTTTCTGTGTTGTCATCTTATTTAGCGGTCTTTAATTGCTCATTATTTGCATTTTCCACCATAGTTTCGACTTACACAAGTAAATTTGACTTATGTCGCCTCTCCTGGAACCAATTACCGTCGTAAGGCAAGGTATACCTGTATAAACATTTAAAAAATAGTAATATCTTTAATGATTCCTAGCTATTGTTGCATATTTAAAATGATAATTACTTTTTTGAATTATAGTATTGAAGAAAAATTTATAGTTGTTCTATGTATTTTCTATAGAATTAAATAATTCTTATGAATGTTTAAGATAAAAATCTCCTGAAGTTTGACTAAATCACAAATTAATTTTTTTATGTTACTTACAAAAATAGGTGTGCTGAACTGCTTATTCCAAAAATATTCTACTTCTTGGTTCTGTTATCATATGAACGTTACCATTCTAAAGTCATCATTGGAGTTCCTAAAATTATTCAGCTGTGTGATGGATTAATGGCAAGTGGACAACCACCTGATAAGTATGGTAAGCATATTGATTACACAAATTTTTAAAAAAAACAAAAAGATAGAAAAACACAAAAAATTTTAAGCATAAAATTTTCAAAATGAAAGTTTTATGACAGGTTCTGATTTTGATATACAGAGTGTTTGTAATTAAAGTTTATATTTAAAAAAGATATAAGTTGGAAACTAATTGGCAAAAAGACATTTTATTTCACATGAAGACCTCTGTAGAGATGGAATTGTACTATAAACCAAAAAAAAATGTCTGCTAGGGTACTTGTACACTTGTAGCTGTCAGGGGCAGAAGATCAGGTGCACTCAGTGGTATTGCCTGGCTTGAAAATAAAGAAAAGAAGGCAGAAAGCAAAGGCGAAAATACAGAAAATAGGATAGGGGTGGAAAAAGGGAGACAGGGCGTCTTTGCCAGATTTATTAAATCAAAGTAAAAATACAAAGAATACAGAAGTAAAATAATGAACAATACAATAGTAATATTGAAAATATACCAAATGCACACCCACTACACTTTGTGGGAACGACATAGGTAATATTTACATTATATACATTTGTGATCAATTGTTGAAGTAAAGTATACACTACACAAATGCACTCACTGTTGTGATGATTGATAGTCAGATTCCAACACTCTAGTTGAAGCAAGGAAGTCCATGAGACTTTTAAAAAGTTTTTGATTCATGACAAAGTTGTCCATTTCGCATGGCCAGTTGAGTCCTTGAGAGAGTACAGTCCTTAGAAGTGTTTCTTGTTCATGTGTGAAGTTATCACAATCAAATATATAATGATGAACGTCTTGTATTGAAGTGTTGTTACAGCTGCATAAGGGACTGTCTCTGTGATCAAACCGGTGAAGATAGGCCTCAAGGTTGCCATGACCAGTAAAAATTTGTGTATTTACATATGTGATGGAAAGATGTTTCAGATTAAGTCTTGTCTCTATGTTGGGGATGAAGGAAAATGTTATCCTTCATATCCATTCTCCCATTCCCTCTGCCAAAGGCTGATAGCAGTAGCATGAACAGTGTTCTTGATACTGGTGTAGGGAATGTCGCTGAACTCAGGAGGGGAGGAGAAATTTGTACTTAACTTTGCTTGTTTATCAGCTGCCTCATTGCAAGCTAAGCCTGCATGCTCTTTAACCCAGGTTAAAGGGCATGCACAATTGAATTACTGTTGTTTTGGATTTCATGAAACACCATTTGAGAAAAGTAACATGTTGGATTTTGAGCTTTTGGATGGCAGTTTGGCTATCATTGCAAATCTTTACTATTTGGTTCTCAATCCCCATGTTGCTAAGATGATTAACAGCTTTAAAAATGGCATACAGTTCTGCTTGAGGGACTGTACAGAAGCTTACTAGCCTGTATTCATCAGTATAGATCAGAGTTGTTGACTTATTTTTCATTATAAAATATGCTGCTCCTACCTTATCATTTTGTTTTGAGCCATTTTCATGAAAATTGTGTAAGTAGCTGAGACTTTATCTTCCAGAGATTTAATAGCAATAGATGAGCATTTTGCTGGATGAATGTTAAAGATTTTGTGAGACAATGAGCATTTTGTCACTAGCCTGTTAAGGAGGGATATGCTCATGTTAGGAAGAAGACCAATGCAAATATAATTAACAATTTCATCATCATTCTGATATGTGATTCTATTTTTTCCTAGGTATCATTTCCACATCACTTCTTTGGTCCTAATATGTAGGGGAAGCACACTTGCAATTACCTATAAAACCGCAGTAGGAGCCGTTCAATATGCTTTACAAAGCTGAAGGATAGTCATGTGTTGAATTTTATTCAGTTTCTTTTGAGTCCTAATTGTATCTGTGCAGGTTGTCCAGAAAGGTGTTCCATAAAGAATCATTGTTTCTATACAGGCTCTGTAAATAATCTTGATATTCCTGCCATTCAATCCCCATTCTTTGTTAGATAAATGAAGAAGGGCATTGGAGAATTTAATTGCCCTGTCAGGAGTTTGATTTAAGTGTGTGGTCTACATGAGCCCTTGATCAAATATAATTCCCAAGTATTTGAAATTCTTTATATTTTTAATTCTATTGTTGTTAATAACTATCCTGAATGCCTTTTTTAACTGGTGTCTTTTTGACATAACCATATTTTGGCATTTTCTGTAATTAATGTTTATTTTATTTAATTCACACCAGTTGTTGATTTTTTCCAACAGTAAGTTTGCCTCTACTTGGAGAACATCATTATATTTGAGAAATCATGGCAAGAGTGTTGTCTACAGAACCTCGTATTTTCTAATCACAATTTTTTCTTGTATTGTTGATGTGAGAAGACTGTCATAAACAATATTCCACAAACTGGGTCCTGAGCGTGAACCCTGTGGGCATCCTCTTGAAATTGATCTTATAATATATTCTTCATCGGCCATTGTGCCAACAGTTTTGTCTTTCAGATAGTCATTGAGAATTTGGAATACATTTTTTGGGCATCTAAATTGTTTAGTTGTTTTGTTTGTTAAGTTGTTTCATAACTGCTGGCCACTGAAGTGTGTTAAATGCATTTCTAAAGCCAATTGAGATCAAAAGACAGTGCTCCATTTTCTTCAAAGCTTCTTTAATAAAGTTTACAACCTCATGATAAGTTGATTTTCTTTTGACAAAACTGAACTGGGCAGTATGAAGTAGATTTATTTTGTTTAGAAAGTAATTAATACAATTAATGACCAGACTATTGAGGACCTTCCCTGGAACTGTTAAAAGACTGATTGTTGAAGTTGATCTGCTTTTGTAATATTTGTGTTACTTCCTTTTGGCATGAATCTGACCTCAACATGTTTCCATGGGTCCGGGAATCTCTTCATTTCAAGACATTTGTTGAATATATACACGAACGCAATGGGTACTGCCTTAAACGCATCCTTGGTCATTTTGGGAGTGATACCATCATGTCCTGGAGCTCGACCATTTATCAGTGTCATAACTGCCTTTTGTACTTCTTGAAATGTAAACAGAATATCATCGTCAGAATCAGGAGGAATCCTGCAATTCAGTCAAGTCTGTGTCTGGTCCTGGTTGTCTTCATTTTCATTGTTATTTGGGAAGTAACTGTTGAAGATATATTTTATTGTGTCGATGCAGTTATCAGTAAATTGCCCATCTTCTATCTGGATATGTGATGGGATGGTTATCTTTTTACGTGGTTTACAAACTATATAGCAGGGGTGGGTAAGCAAGAGTTCAGTGGGAGCCTCAATGTAGGTTTTGCAAAATGCATGGGAGCCACAGTTCTGTACTGTCATGGTGGATAGTATGGTAAGGTGTGCGATTTTATTATATAATATAAATATAATATAAAACAAATATTGAATTTTTTTAATAAACATATTTTCATAAATTTATAAAAATAAAATTGTAAAAATATTAATAAAAAACAGAAATTAACACTTTCAGCAAGAGCTGCACGTAACTCAAAAAGAGCCACATTTGCCCATGCCTGCTATATAGTATGGATTGCTCCACACATTCTTTTTCCCCATTTTTGTGCAAAAGTTCCTCCATGCTTGAGTTCTTGTTTTATTGATCTTCGTCTTGTAATTATTAAAGTAAAACCTATATTGGGCTCTCTTTCTTTCCTTTTCAGTAGGATCCTGTTCCTGTTGAAAGTTCTTTAGAAGTCTTCTCACTTTTCTTTGTGAGAAGCCAATTCTTCATTTCACAATGGAGTATTCTTACATTTATGCTGTTTTGTTATAGTTGAATAATCAAATGCAGTTATCATTGAAGTGGTGAGATGGTTGGCTAAGAGATTTATGTCGTTAATGTTATGTATTTCAGTTCGTGCCCAAATGTCTTAAAAAGATCTTCAAATAGCGTCCAATCGGTTCTTTTTGTCATTATCAGATTATTAGGATCAGTTTGTATACTTTGCAGCATCCACTGAATATATCTGTGATCACTTCCACTTATTTCATCAAGAGTATAACATTCAATGTCTAGATGTCTTGCTTGGTGATTTGTTAAGCACAAGTCTATCCAGCTTTCACCATGATCTGTGTAATATATAACAAGTTTGCTTAGATTATTAGATGTAATAGCATGTCTTGTCATAAATTCTACCACTTGATGCCCACCTGGATCCCATTCTGGGCTATGCCAGATTGGTCTGCTAGGACAGTAATTTATGCTGCAACACTATAGAAGGTAACTCAAAATGCCTCAAAACTTATATATGTTACAGTAAAAACCTGTTTTTAGTTAAAACGCGTTTTAACTAGTTGAAACTAGTTTTTATTGGATATCATTGTTAAAACCCGTTTTGTCTAGTTAAAACTAGAATTTAGTGCTGTACATGTTTTGATTTTAGATAAAACTAGTTTTAACTTTTAACATTAGTTAAAACTAATTTTAGCTACATAAATATGTTTGGGGGAAATAAATAAAGTGATGATTGGGATTAAAACATTTGTATTATTTAATACGATATTTATTGAAAATATTGGTCACACATCTGTGTTATTAACAGTAATTAACCCTTTGTCCCTGAAGGCACCGATCGATTGGTACCCTGGCTTTTTAAGCAAAACTTCCAGGGTATTGATTTATCGTTACTTTGGTAAATATCGATTTTTGTAAAATTTATTAACAACAGATATAATCTCGTTCAATATGAAGTGAATAAAGTATAATAATTCATTATATTAGTTGATAGCAGTATAAAATTTTGATTTCAAACAAATGTTTGATATAATGTGCGATAATTTAATAACGAATAAACATACATGCATAAGTGTTATATCGAATTGTACAAAACAATATTCTACATCTTTCTGGCTCAGTGCCAGCAAACAACTATGTAACTAGACAATGTTAATTTTCACAAAATGTTACAAATCATCAAGTTTGTGTGTCAGTTCTGATATATATATATTTTTTTTCTTATAAATTTTTCTAATAAAATGCATTGAAAAATATCGTATTTAAAACTAAAGTTATTAATAAATGTAAGTGATTTTTTTCATATAGATATAATGATAATTTGATTTTTGGTGAATTTTTAAAATAATATCGCCTGACTGACCTATATTGCCTTAGGAGGGATCACAAAATAAATGTAAACAAGATGTCGGGGGAAAAGCGTTAAAGCGATAGGAAATTCATCATACACTATAGGAACGTGTTAACTGAATGACCTTGGTCGAAACAGTTTTCTACTAAGCCATTTTGTTAAAACCCGTTTTGTCTAGATAAAACTAGTTTTAACTCAAATTCATTTTTGACTAGCAGTAAATTCTAGTTATAACAATAACATCCAGTAAAAACTAGTTTCAACTAGTTAAAACACGTTTTAACTAAAAACAGGTTTTTACTGTAACATATATACACTGTACAGTTATGTAAGAGCATACTTTATATGCTTGCCTCTATTGTCTCAACGTGTTGAAATTGCCAAATCACATGTTCAATGACAGAACACACAGTTTTGAAGGCCAGCACGTTGACCATGCTGTTACATAATATGTCCAGCTTTGAGGATTAATTTTACTTCCAATGAATGTTTTAAAAAAGTGCTTGTAGTTTTTGATGCTCTACAAAACATAAGAATCATCAAAATTGGATGGATAGATAGACACACATAGGGACCTTCTTTATTTATATACAATTAAAATTGTTATATTAGTGACGTTGTTTGAAAACATTTACAAAATTATGACATTGTCACGATGCCAGGCTGCAGTTTGTAATCATTTTAATTAAAATAATGATTAACTAAATACAAACATATATAGCTTTTTGTAATTTCAATATAGTTAATTTGTCTCTCTGGCCTTTAATCCTTTTATATATCTGGTCTCAGTTTTCATCTATCCAACTCGTTCTTGAGATTAACAAAGGACAGACAGAGGGATGACAGTGGGAATGTATAGGTCTGCAATTTGAAAATTTTTCTATTCGGTGGACTAATTCAGGAGAAGGTTGTTCGTTAAAGCTAAAAGTTCATTATATAATAAAGTATAAATTTTTTAACACATGCATTTTTCCAAATTAGTTCATCTGTTTTTACTTATGTAGATATGTTTGTGTAATTAAAATTAAGTTTGTATTAAAAGTTTAATTTTACAGAAAAGTTTTCTATATGTATTATTGCTTTTGTACTCACTATAGTTTTGAAACTGTAATAAATAACTATATGATCTAAATCAAAATAAACAAATAAATATTTTTTGGAAAATACATTTTATGAGCATTGACTTTTAGATTTAAAAAAATAAATTGTTAATTTAATTACACATAAAACATATTTTAAAATGAACATTGTGTTAATTTTCACATATGATATGTAGACTGGAAATTTTGTCTGTTAAATCTGAAGTCCAAATCAAACTTATCTTGTATTTGTAAATTCAATATTTGTTAAATGAAATTTAAATTTTGATATATTTTTGCTTTATTAATAAATTAAATTTATGAATAATTTAATTTATTAATAAAGAAAATATTAATAAATTTTTAGATGTTTATCAATTAATGATGATAATTCTGCTTCTTTGATACTAGTGATATTACCAGAATATGTACTTAATTTTGAAAATTTCAGTTATTTATATTCAGATATATTATTAGTATAAAGTTTTATATAGTATTATTAATATAATTTAGAAATTTGTTTATAATTTTCTAGATTAATCTATAAAATTTGAATTATTGTTAATTTATAAATTGTAAATAAAAACTTTTTTTAATAAAGCAATTCCTGCACTGCAACCTATTGTAGAAGACCTCTTTTTGTTGAGAGGATCAAATAAGCTAGATTCAGGAAAGGAATTGGATACACAAAAAGAAGTTGTGGTTTCCATGCTGCTACGTCTTGTTCATTATCCACAGGTCTGCTGTCTGTTAAGTTTTTTCAGTGAGTAATAATGTAATTTTATAATGTGAAAATTTAGCAACATAGTTTTTTGATCTCATTGCTTGATTTATAATTGTAGCTAAATTCAACAGAACGTTGCTTTTTTCACATTTTTTTTAATGTTAAATATTAAGTTTATATAAAAAATATACTTGATGATTTTAGGTGTATTAATTACATTTATAATATCATTATTATTTTTAGGTGAATATTTTGAAATTAAAAAATTGTACTATGATTTATACAGTAATATGTTTTAAAGAAAAGTAGTATAAAATGATTAAACATAATGAAAATAAAATTTTAACAGAAAAAGTCAAACAAAGGAATCAGGAGAAATTATTTTTTCTATAATAAATAAAGATTATTTTGTTGTATTTAATAAATCAAATGTAAGACTGCAATATAAAATATAGACATAATTTGAATAACAGATATATAATTCTTATACCATTCATATATCTTTAATAATAAAGAAATAAATCTAGGAAACAATACTTCTGAAATTAATGTATAAAACTGCTAGATCTCAATGAAAGTCATACCAAAAAATGAAAAATTGGCCTTAGCATCTTTTGCTTATGCTTAGTTTAAATGAACCATTCCCAATATTTTTTGATCACAGTAGTAGGCCAAATGAGTAGCATTGTATTTAACTACAGTGGTGAACTTCTGGGTAAACATGACAACTAACATGAAAGATGCAAATGCACCATCACTAGTATACATAATTGAAAATAAGTTTAAATTAATTAATTAAATTAGAAATGATTGAAAGAAAAGGTTAATCAGAGGGCATTCAAACTCAAAATTTTTAAGCTGGGATGGTTTGTTATCACTTATGCTATTTAGATCTTCAGTTTTTATTTCCACACACACACACACACACACAGTGTGTCATTTAACTATGTAACTGGTAGTACAAGTGGGAAGGTAGTGATTCTACATGAAATACTCCATTGAAAATACAGAATAAAGCTTTTTTTATGAGATGCTTTGTTTCCAAGAAAAATGGCTATTAAAGTTTATAAAGTATTTCTGCTGATCAGGATTCAGCACAATGGATTTCAAGTAGATTATCTCTACTAACATTCAAGATAACAGTCAGATTTAAATTAATAGTTGGTCACTTTTTGTTGTATTTGAGATTGTTGTAATTGAGCATAAAATTGCTTTATACAACTTATCACAGAGGAACTAGGTAATTGATTAAACAGACTTTTATTAACCAAATGAATGCAAGTGCATTTCTATTATTATGGGTTCTGTGTGATAAATTCCCTAAAACAATTTCATGCTTAGTTTCTACAAGATTTAAATTAGTTCAGTATTAAGTATCCAGTTTTTTTTTTATTACATGTTATATTTTACTAGCCAGATACATTTATTACAGTCTCAAATCTTTCAGATATGTCTGAATAATTTTAAATTAACCATTACAGTTAATTTAAAATTATTCTCATCATTAAATTCTTTGCGAGATGGTAACACAATCTACCTTTAGTATTCAAATTTTTTTATAATGTAATCAAATTTAGCTATTGGATAGTTTTTAAAATAATATAGATTTCTGATTTAAAGACTTACTTCTTTCATTTACTTAAATGTCTTCATATTAAAAACAGAAAATACAAATTTAACAACAAAATCAGAATTAAAACAAATTTTGAATTGCTTTTTAACTGGATTAGTTTTGCAATAAATAATCACAAATAGTCTCTAGGTGTAGTGTTGATTGTTTATAAAATCTTTAAACTATAGCTATTCCAGCTAAAAATATTTTCTTTACGTCTTTGAGAAAGTTAATTATCTTTGATTGGAGGTAATATTGTTCTGTAATTGTTTTGCAAACTACTTTTATTCAGTTAATAGTTAAATATAATAACATTGATAGTTTATTTATTTCTCATAAAATATATTTAAATATAACTTTAATGATAAATAAAATTTATTTATAATAAAGCAGTTTAATTCTAATTATTCAAACTTACGTAACTTTTTTGTAGTAATTAGCAATAGTAGCTTGATTTTATTATTAGTTTAGAAGGTAATTCTTTATTGGGTGATTTATATTAATGAAACTGCTAACTATGTTATAAGTATTTCATTTTTGCTTCTTTTAGTCTTTGCTTGTAGTCTTTTTTGCTATTTTAAAAATTTCTAAATTGAATAATGAGAAAAGTTATGTTTATTTTTAACATAAAATGTCATTTTTTTCAATCATATAATTAATTCATAGTTATTCATGTATTAGTTGAGCACAGAATATTATTTTGCTTTAAAATTTTATGTATACAGTCAGCTTTAAATTTTTATCAGGAGAGAGAAAATAAAATTATCATTATAATCCCTAACGTAATATGTTAAATTAAATTTTTATAATAAAAATTTAATTATGAATTAAGTATTATGCATATAATGAATTTATTACCAGTGTAGAAGTTGTCATAATTAATCTTTCTGAACAAAAACAAAAAAAAACAGTTACTTTAAGAAATTATTTTAAAAAAATTATGTCTATAGAAGAAAATTATCTTTGTAAATTTTAAGTAATTAAAATGACAATAAATATTATAAAAAAAAAATTTCAATATTAGGTTCTAGATTTGTTTCTTGCAATTTTACATCAAAGTTATAAAGAAGGAGAAGATCGTTGGAAAAAACTATCCAGACAAATAGTTGATATCATATTACCACTTCTATCTAAACAACAGGTTTGAATTTATATTTTAGAAAAATAGTTGTGAAACTGATATTAATAGATCAGTCAATGAAACATGTATTTTTGATTTTTGAATTAGCTTCATCTAGATGAACAACTTCATTTAGACACTTTACACCATTTATTTGAAGCTGTTGCTCCTAGTGTCTTTAGACCAACAGATATCCTACTTAAAGCATTATTTACTACTCCCCAAAAATTGGTAAGATGTCTTTATATATGTTTGTTTCATTTAAATTTTCTATAGATTTTTCTATACTTTGTAAAATATTTTTGTACTGTGTAAATTAATATATAATTAAATTTTTAGAAAGATCAATAAATTTTACATTAACTTATTTGTTAAAATAATTTAGATAAAATATAATAGAAAATACTTAGTTCATTTTAACATTAATTGCTTTGCATTAAAAAAGTTTTTCTAACAATTATTTTTAAGCAATTCAAGGAAAGTTAAAAAAATATTATTAGAGAACAAAAATTTCACTCAGAATGAGGAAAACTATACAATATAACATAATTCATATAAGCATTTTTATTGATTAAAATGTTTGAAATATTAATTGCTATTATACTCTAAATGAATTTGCAAGAGAAATTATTTATTTGAATTATTTTAATATTAAATTCAGTTTTGATATTTTTATTAGAATTGCTTTAAAAAGACATTAAACAGTCTGTGTATGACAAAATTCTGTAATAGACTCTCTGCTTTTATAGAAAAATATGATCTTTAAAAGTGGAACCATCTTGGGCTTCTAGTTCTAAGTTTTTTGTATTGTACTTCATCTCAAATTATTGAACTTCTAGTTTGCAGAATAAGTATTTAAACTAAATTGCAGTTTCATGTAGTTAAATACACATAGTAAAAAAAAAAACTTCTTTATTGATATATATGTTTATACAAATAATAAAAAATTTAAATTCTAACAATTATATTTATCAGCACAAGTTAAAATCAGAGAAAGATTTAAGTTATGAATTCAGTTAAAATCAATATTCACCATGCATTAAGACTAGATTTAGCTCAAATCTTAACTTAGTTGTTATTCAACAGTGTGGTGTCTAGAACTAAATAAAATGTCAAATTAGTCATAATAACCAAAAAGTAAGATGATGATAAAGGTAGAATTCAATTTATTATAAATTTTTAATACTGATTTGAAAATTATTAAAGGAATCAATAACTTAGTAAATCTAAAATAAATATATAATTTCAATTAAAATGGCTGATGGTATTTTTACAGTTAAAAATATACAAGAAACTAAGATGTCTTTACACCTTCATTATGTCCAATTACCAGGAACAAAACAGTGTACCTTCTCAGAAATGGCCTTTTATTAGAGACTACACCTCTGCAAAATTATGTAATAGAGGTGTA
The DNA here is from genome assembly GCF_030686945.1 of Centruroides vittatus. Classification (NCBI taxonomy): domain Eukaryota; kingdom Metazoa; phylum Arthropoda; class Arachnida; order Scorpiones; family Buthidae; genus Centruroides; species Centruroides vittatus. Next base: position 4,996,823 of record NW_027122456.1, read on the forward strand.
TCCTCTAATAAAAGGTGGTCTCTGTGAAAGGCTGTTTTGTTCTTGGTGATTGAACATGATGGAAGTGTGAAGATGACTTAGTTTCTTGTATATTTTTAAATATATTTATGTATCTGTGCAGTGAAATCTCTCTCTTATTGGACACTTTCTAAAGCAAATACCTCTCCACAATGGACAGTTTTTGTGATCTGGTATAAAAATATGTAATTTCACTACAATTGATCTCTCTTAAACAGAAACTCTTCATTACATTAAATTTCAGAGAGGTAAGACATGTAGTAAATTTCACATGGATGGTCACCAAATGGGCTATTTTAATTAATTCCAATTAGAGCCATTACTGTTATATGGTGGCCTGTCTTCTTGCTTATGATATATTCAATAAATAAATTCATCTGTCTCTATTGCTGATTGACTATTTAGAAAAATTTTACAATAGAAAATACCAGATATAAGAAGTTGACAATTGTCCATGCCTATACCCTTGAATATTTTTATCTGACTCGAAGACACACCACATTTTTCCCATGTTGAAAAGAGAATCTGAACATGTGGCTACATGTAAATTAAACATGTAAATCGCTTTAGAAGAGAAGATGAAAATTATTGAATATTGCAAACAAACGAGTTTGTGAAAACGTGCAGAAAGAGAAAATTAGCTGAAGTATTCAAGATTGAGGAAAACACAAGCTGCAGAAATTGTCAAGAAACAAAAAGCCATTGGTATTTGTAATGACAATGAGCAGCAAATCCAATAGTTGCAGGATGGGCATAGTGCACTCGTCGACAAAATGGTCATAGAATGGTTCTGCAGAGTCAGAATGTTTCTGTCAGGCCAATAATACAAGCCAAAGTTTTTTTTACAGTTTGCAACCATATTAGATGACATGGACTTAAAAGCTTCAAATGAATGGCTTAAAAAATTTCAAAACAGACAATGTCAAATTTAAATGATGTTTGTAAGAAATTGCAATATAGCAGCAAGTCTGCAGTTGATTGTAATATAGTACAAGATTTAATATGCTTAATGAGAAACAAATTATTGAAATTAATTGTAAAAAAAAACAACAAAAATAATTGAATTAAAAAAATTACTGACCCTCTTATTGTAATTCATCATTTATCGTAATGTGTTATATTTCTGTTGCATGATGTTTGTCTATATGCATATTATATAATGTGTGCATATAGACACACATTATATAATATTTTAACATTATATTTAATATTTAATATTAAACATTCATAAATAAAACTAATGCTGGCTACATTTAAAAAATGTTTCATTTAATGGGTAATTTTTACAAAACCTTTCTTGAATAGACACTTCTCTATAACAGGCAGGTTTTTTGTCTTACAAGTGTTCATTATTATATACTGTTCACTGTGTATATATTTATTTTTTTAGATTCACTAAGTAATTAATAAAAGATCATACTCATACATACATACATGCAATCTTTTTAAAGATCAAAAGCACCAGTTTTTGAGTGAAAAATTATTACTTTATAAATATTTTTCTAGTTGCTGTTTTAAATTTTTGATTGATTGTCATGAATGTAAAACATTTATCTACTACTATAATCAGAGAAACTATACCGTGTATACAGTCTGTATGTATATAATGTGTTGTCATTATAAGCACTTTTGGAAATGATTCTCTGTTGCATCTGTGCATGTATTAATCTGCTTAATTTTATCTCTGATTTTGTTTATGATATATCATATCTTTGTTATTAACTATTATCTATTACTTCTATTTTTATTAATTTTCATTACATAATATTATGGACAGTTTTCATTTCTATTTCACTATGTTACTATTTACCTTACTGAACAAATAATGGAATTACAGAACAATTTTTTTTACATTAGATAATTTGCTTTTCTTTAGAATTATAATTAATTTTATCAGAGGTTAAGAATAAAATTATATTCATTTAATAATAAAAATTATTTTATTTTACATATATATTTCAAAAATTCGAATATTTCATAGTTTGAACAAGTATACAGTTAAGTTAAAAATTTTTTTAATGATACTTTCAGTAAAGATCAGAAAATAAGTATTAATACTCTAAGAAAAGTCATTATAAAGGATTGAAAATATTTTTCATTTAATAATAATGGTTTTAACAAATTTGATTGATCATTTGTGATTGTGGCTGTCTGCCATTTTGTTGTTTGTAAATACTGTGTATAGAATTAGAACCCTTTCTTTTTCCTTAATTCTTCTCCCTTCCGTTCTTAACCCTTCCCGTCACCTGACAGGAACGGCTTTTCTCGTGGGTCCTGATTGGTGGTTTTCACAAAAGGGACAGAAGGGGGTCCTGCCCGAATGAACCGCAAGTCAGAGGGATAAGAATAACAGACACTTTTGGACTGGACACCGAGAAGGAAGGTCGTGAGAGACTCCTTGGGTACGTGCGTGAAATGAAGACCAACAGATAGAGCCCAGATAGAAAGGGTGGGACAGAATCGAGAACTAATTGAGAGATCCGTTCCTGTGAAGTCTCAAGAAACACCTCGGTGCATATCGAGTATCCACCGCATAGTATAAAACCCGATGCTAACGGATTGGACATCTACCGTAATTGACCTCCCAGATCAGGACCCCTTATGCCTAACTACCTTCATCTTTCTATTTCTATTAGTTATAGTGGTAGGTTAAGTTTAGTTGTAAGTATAGTTATAAATAGTTAATTACAATCGTATCGAGTATAACATAAATTGTAAAATTCTGAACGAGAGTGGAGACTATATATATCCACGAGAATTCGTCTCTGTGACGGGCATCAGTAACCTGTTAATAAAATAATTCTGTAAATAAATATTTTTGTTCCTTGTGGTTTGTTCATATCATTTGTCTTTTACATTCCACAACTCACATGATGATAAAAGTGAATAAGCTTGAACTGAATGCTGTATAATGATTTTAATATTACATTCTTGTATATAAAGCAAAATTGTTAAAAGTGTAAGTAAATGGGAATTTTGTAATTTTTAGTCTCTGAAAGTTTTAATACTTGTAAACTACAAACTTGTTATTATTTGATGTTAATTGTAAAGTTAATTATTTTCATGTAATGTATTTAAGCAATGTCTCAGATTATTTGACATTATGTTGAATTTATTTTATAATTTATTATTTTAAGTTATCATATTAAAAAGTGTATGTGTGTTCATGTTCAGAAATTCAGAACAATTTTATACATAACAATGCTTTTTACAGACTGATGCACCCAATTTAAATCGTTGGATGTGCCTAATATTGGTTGTATTAAGAGTTTTGATATCTCAAGGAAAAGAAGAGGTCGTTTTATCAAGATTGGGTGATTTAGGATTTGTAATAGCTGTTCCAAAATATGGAACTGATTTACCTGTTCAGTTTAATCATCCATTATGTGCAGAAGATATTATGATTAATTTTTCTCCCAGTGAAAATCCTTCTAGTCCTGAAGAAACATTTGCAAGGTATTCATTTAATAAAAAATTGATAGATTATTTTTATATTATATTTTAGCTTTTAATTTGTAAAATTAATAGTGAATTCTAAAAAATAATCTATGGATATTTTTAAACAGATTTTTGTTTCAAGTGGCAGGAATTTTAGTTAAAGCAATTCATGAACAAACATATACAATTACATCTGAAACCAATGATTTAAATTTTCTTTGCCAACAGATGGCTGAATTGCTTCTGTATTTTATGCATATGTTTCAATCAGGTAACTTTTACTTTTGTATTAAGATATTTTCATATTATCTTTTATTAATTATTTATATTAACTTAAATAAATAATAAGTATATTGTTTTTATGAAATGAAAAAGCATATTATTAAGCAAAAAAATTTCATTACCATATAATTTTATAAAAATGTTTTTGATTAATATGTATGATAATGAAGCATTTATATGTTTGTGTTCCATTTTGTTTGTCTTTTCAATCAAAACTTCATTATAGTCATCATATTGAAATTATAAGAACACTTTAGATTAATCATATAAAATTTATTAAGTTATGATTCTGTGGAATATATGTCACAGCATAAGTTCTATTGATGCATAGTAATAGTCAAGGAACAGATTAATTAGCAAATTGGAACAAAGTAAATAAAATATAAATATAGTGGATTTTTGATATCACAAATATCAAAAATTTTGTAGCATTCATTTTACAATTAAAACTCAATACTAAATTTTATTTAATTTTATCTGAAACATTATTTCAATCACTTATATAATGATTTTGTTCATTGTTCTTACCTTGTTTTGTTCCTACCTTAAAACAAATTTATGGATTTCTCCCTTCCAGAAACTAGTCTATCAAGAAATGAATCATTCTTTGTTGAATAAATAATGATGCAGATGCAGAAACTCAATCCAACAAATTTTTTCTGACAGTGAGTGCAGGATCCATATTGATTTTAATATGATCAAATGTGGTTGATATTAGAATTTTAAGTATAAAGTGCAATCTTTTTGGTAGAATAAATAAAAATTCATGATAAATGTATTTCTATTTATTGCTATATGAATATTCTCATCATTTTAAAATCATCTAAATATCATCCCTCTTCTAAACTAAAATTTCAACATTTAAACTTAGCAAACTACTTTTGACAAAGATACTATTAGTCAGAACATTCTCCTCATTCACTTACAAATATTTTTTTATGATATTGCTACATTACTAAATTTTATATAAATCCATATATTATGATATGTCATATCTGTAATTTCTTTTTGTACATTTTCAGAGATAAATAAATCATTTTAAAAACTAAATATTTTCTAGAATACATTCTGACATATTTAATGTCTGATCAATGAATAACTCAGAGATACAATTATCATAACATGAAAATAGTTGAAAGATACAGAACTTGTGTGAATTTAAATAATAATGATATAAACTTTTTAGATGATTCAAAAAAAAAATAATAATAGTGATAATATAAAAGTTTATTTTTTACAGGAATGTTTCGTCATGTAGCTAATTCTGCTATGACACTGATAAAGCAAGAGACAAAAGGGATTGAAGACAAAAATGTTCATTTATATTCTATTAAAGAAATAAGTCAGTTATTTTTAGACTTAGCACCAGTTCATCCTACTGTGGTTTTACAATGGTGTAATGTACTTACTTTATTGAACTGTGATAATCAAAATTTCTGGACACAGATTTTAAGGCCTGTATTTAATAAAACTGTTAACTCTGCAAATACTCTGCATCCAAAGTAAGTATTCATATTGATTTTGGTTATAACTAAACATTAATATAATTAAAACAAAACATGGACTAGTTTATATGAAAAAATCTATAAGTACTTAGAAAAATAAGTTCTAGTTAAATATCTATCAATAAATAAAAAGTCTGTGATAAAAGGAAACACTTAAAAAATTTATTAATGATAATTTTACATTTCTGCTATTTTATAAACACTATAATATTTATGAACAATATAGCATGTTTTAAACAGTTACTATAATACAATGTTAATACTTTATTTTCAATAAAGAAATTTTATAAATTAATTTAAATATATGCAGAGATGACAGATTTTGATATCAAAATAATAAATTTAATATTTGTTTAAATACCATTTATTTTTAATATTCTGATATTTTTGATTATTCAGAAACATTAAAAGTTATTGTAAATTTAATATTAAGAATAATCCAATTGAATAGACATTCAGAAATAACTAAATATTGACAATTGTTTTTATACATTCTTGTTGTATTTTTACTATATTTACATTTAAATATACACCCAATTCTGTTTTTACACAGATTTATTTTTACATTATTTTGATTTAACACTGTCTGAAAAAATTTACTTCTCTTTTTACATGATTTGTTTTGATTTAAAATGTTTCAGTAAATTTGCTTTTTTAAAAAATCTCCATTTGATTTTAATTCTAAGAAAAAAAGATATTCACATTTCTTTTTTTAAAAAAATTGCTGTTTTAAAAAATTCTTAAATTTGCATTCACACACTCAAGTAAATTTTAAAATTTGGCTGTTTTTTACAACTTATATGAATGTATCTAGTAACAATTAAATTAGTCTTTTATTCCAAATCTATTCTATGATTGAAGCAGTCAGAAAAAATTTAATTCAAAGTTTGATCATTTGTTTGTATTATTGCATTTTTCCAATTTCTTTCAGTATGGAATAGTTTTTGTATTCCATTTGGTGTTAAAAGTTAGAGGTATTTAGATGTGTAATTAAAAAAGTGAAATAAAAAATAAAATTAAAAGAAAATTTGTGTGAATAATATAAATTCACTAAATTTTGCTGATGAGTAAGTTACTGTCCTTAATCTGATTTATTAAAATTGAAATACTTTGTTTAAACACACCTTATTATACTAATTAACTCTTTGGAGGTTGCAACTGATTTCACATATACCTTCAGAATAATCATTTTGTTTTGAAATGGCATAGAATCTGGCAACTTTGAGTAGCTACTTTCAATTGACTGACAACAAAAAATAACTGGAAAGTAATGCTAGTTAATCAATGTTGATTGACTAGCATTACTTTCCAGTTATTTTTTGTTAGCTGAAACTACATGTTTTTCTCAACATTACCTTAATTTGTTTCTGAACGATAACATGACCTACTTGCATTTTTCCAGTATTTTGTTTGAAAATGGAAAATATTTCATATTGAATTGATAATGAGAAGGATGTTGAAGAATTACAACAGATGTTACTTGAGTCAGATGATAAAAATTTGATTATTGAATCTGAAAATGAAACAAAAATGACATTGTGGGAGAACACGCAGAAAATTCTGTATTGAACAATAAATTTCATATTATTAAGAAATAATAAAATAGTAGCATATTAATGCATATATAGTCAATAAGAAATTCATACATTAGCACATATAAACAATTATCGCAGGTTTCACTTCAATTCATTTTTGTACTTTTTTTTATATTAAACTTTGTTAAAAATTAATATTCTCATAAAAAAAGTTTTTAACTTTGATAATAAATATTAAAAACTATATTTAAAGTTAAATGAACTAATTTGTAAATTATACTACTTTAGCACCACAAATGATACATTAACAATGACTTCTTGCAATCTTGAAATGGTTAGAAAAGGTGGAATTATATTACTTTGTGATTATGTGGTAAGTTAATTTTATATCAATAATTTACATCAAAAACTTCATTATACTTTTTAAATACAAATTTATTTTATTGATTTTAAATAATAAAATGTGGGACAGATATTTTAATTGATTGAATAATGGATTATAAACTAATTTTATAAATAAATAAAAATTTAATACATATTTTTAATAACATTTTATTGTTTATTGCTCTATATTTTGTAAATCTTTATAATCTTTGTAATTGTCCATTCATATTATTAAAACTGTTTGCTGGAATTTGTTTTTTAATGTTTCCTCATACCATTGTTTTAACAAACAAAAAAAATTCACAGTATTTTTCTTCAAGAAAAAAATATTGTTTGAAGATTGGCATTATGAACAAACTATAAAAGGAAGGAAATTTTTGCAAACTAATATATAGTCAACATTAATAAATAAATAAATTTTAAGAACAAACTGTTTATCATTGGCATACAGAGTTAATTGTGAAACAGGAAATCAGTTTAAAATTTACATATGTTTATAGAAGACTTTTTCATTTTAAATTCTGTGGAAAATGTCCACGAATGTCCTTTTAATATTTAAAATTAATTATTTCATATTTCTCTAAAATAAAATTAATATGTGCCTCAAATATTTTAGAAATGAATGGTTCCAAATATCAAAGATTATAAATGATTAAAGCTGTTTTGCATCTCTAACATGTAAAAACAGAAAATATATTGAAAATGATAGTCTGTAATTTTATTTAGTTCTGATATTTATTATTTAGTTTTTTACCATTATATTAACTAAATAAAGATTAACTAAAAATAATCATTTATTTCATTGTGTTATTAAATTTTGCTGTATAAATTTTATTAAAAAGTAGTAATTTTGTTCTATCTCATTACTAGCAGACACTAATTCATTAAATTTTTTTAGTGTGAAAATTTGAATGATGCTGAACAAATGACATGGTTGATTGTTAATTATGTCAATGACTTAATTCAATTATCAACAGAAACACCTGTTCAAGATTTTATAAGGTAGATCAATTCACAATACAAATAATATAATTTAAATAAGAAATTAATATTAATAATAATTGCAAAAAAATTTTGATGATAAAAATATTAGAATATTCATATAACAAAATAAAATTATTATTTGATTTCTTACATTGAATTCCTTTGAAAATTTAATCATATTTATATTTTGTTCTCTTAATAAAATTTTCTTCTTTTATAGTGCCATTCATAGAAATCCTGCAGCTAGTGGTCTTTTCATTCAAGCCATTCATGCTCGATGTGAAAACTTGACAAAGGTACACAACATTTACTTTTCAGTTAATAAGATAAAACTAAATTGGATTGACTGATTAATTCATTTACTCATTCACTCACATGAAATCTTTGAGTAGAAACAGACTTTTTATAGAAAAACAAGTAATGTTTCAAAATAGAATTTTGAAAAATCATTACAGAAGAATTAACACTAAAAAATGTTTTTGGCACTGTTATAGAGCACAACAGAGCTATTCAACCTGAGACACACACATAGGAGTTTGTAGCCTAAGAGTACAAAGTACTTCAGAGAAATGTAAAGAAAAAACAAATGCAATGACTGTTAAATGTAATTTCAAATCAGGAGTTTTTTAAATATAAAGAAAGTTTATATCTAAAGTGATTCAAAATGATTCTAGACTTTAAAAGCTGCTAACTTTAGTTGTTTTTATGGGCTTTGTATTATTATATAGTTCAGAAGATCTGAATTCAGTTACTTTAATATTTTATTTTATCAACTAATTTTCACATGTGTTTTGCTAAATTAAATTCCAAAGTACTTTAAATTGCAAATTAATAATTAAAAATCAAACAATTCTTTAAGAAGTGAATATTCATTATTGCTAGATAAAGTAATTACAGTCCTGTGCTAAAACCAAACATAAAAATATGTAAATAGACTTAATGCTAATGTGAGAATCTGGAGACAAAAAAAAAGCACCTTTCGTTAGATTTGAAAGATTTCTTTAGACTTTATTTAATTACTTGTGTGATTAAATAATAATTTTTTGCGAAACAAAACATAAATTTTACACTTTCGTGGAAAATTGATAGAAAAAGGAAATAGTTTCCTTCCAGTTTATCAGCTTTCCATGGTGAGATCTTATCTCACACATGTTGATGAACGTCTGCTAGTTTGAGCCACCCCTAAATCCTGTCACATGTGTAATTAATTAACACTAAATTGGATTAGATTCAGGATAAAAAGCGTAAACAACCTGATCTTGAGGCTCTCTCTTCAAAGTTCTCTGTCTATCAGCCCTCATCAGCTCTTCTCAGCTCCAGTCTCTGCTATCTCTCCACTGAGCCAACTGATCAGTGAAGATTCTCTTTCCTCACCCCAATGATAGAATTTAGTCTGTGCCCAAAGACATCTCTCTGTTATCAAGAGGTATTATGCACTAAATATTGTAAACTCTCTCTGTCTATTAGAGGTATACTTAGTTATTGACATAGATATATTTTAATCTCTCTTGTATTTAACCTCTAATTTTTTTTATTCATTAAATTTTTGTTATTTGTTAACCTGGCTTCAATTTGGATTTATTTGGATGTCGGTCACCCTATTGTTGAACTTACAATACCCCGCTTGAACATTAGGTAGACCTTCCCACTCAAAATACAAAATCTTCACACTCAAATGTGAATTTAAATATAGTTATTATCGTGAGGCAAGACACAATCGAACATTCTTGTCTGGTGTCAAGAGCCTGATATCAAAAAGAGCTTATGATCACAAAGACAAATAAGATAAATAGCTGTCCACTGACAAAGTGAGCAGGCCCAAGGTTCTGACTTTGCAAATAGGTGAATCAAGTATTAGACTCATCACTGTGGATTCTCACACTAAATTTAGGCTTTTATGTCTTCAGTGGTGCCAAATTTTGAGAAACTGTACAAATTAAAACAAGTATTATCATCACATTAATTAATACCAATAATGAATTAAAGCTAACCAATTAACAAGATTATTTTTGTTGTTTATGTAAGTAAACTTTTTTACATACATTCAAATAAAAAAATGTCTCAGTATTTTCAGCATGTAACAGAATCTATGTTATTTTGATTTGATTTTACTAAAATTTTTATTTTGTTTTTAAAATGTATTGAGTTATTTAGAATGTGGTGCTAATACTAATCTCTGTAAATGATATTTAAAGAATAGGAACTTAAAAATGAATTTAACATTAACAGAAAAATAAATTGTTTTTTAAAAATAAGTTACAGCACCAGTGAGTAGAGTATTTACTCTGTTCCTTGGTGCCATAACTTATTTTTTTAGTTTTTCAGGTGCCCACTACCTATTACTTGCATCTATTTTCTATGAATATTTTTGTTTCTGACACTACAGGCAAGACTGCATCTTACAAGGTAACTCATAAATGGCATCCAGCAACAGATCATCAACTATGAGTTGATTCATATTTGGCAGTCAATGTGTGAAATTTGCTGTTAAGGTTTAAAATGAACTGTTTAGCTCTTGTCTAGAAAATATTGTTAACAAAAATTAATCTTTATATTGTAAAAAACTTGGCATCATGATTATTGCTTAAACTTTATAACAACCACTTTTTAAGGAAATGAAATCTTTATTTTACTGAAAAATATTTTCAGCTCCAATTGAGCCATCTTCAAATATTTTAGTTGAAACAAGAAGTTTATAAAATATTTGTAGCTGAAACTGAAGATAGCTCAATTGGAGCTATAAACTAAAGCAACAAAAATTAAATCATTACCAAAAGCAGTTTAGACTTCAAAAAAAAAAAAAAATGAATTTTTTCATTACAAATCAGTAACAAAGTAATTGAAACATTTGCTGAAGAAATTAGAAAATATTATTCATGGTTGAAATATTATAGGACGTTATGAAATTATTTTGAAAAATATTTAAAAAAGAATCAAAGTTTTACATAAACTAAACAATATTAATAATGTAAATAATTTTATTTTTAGCCTAATTTTGTAAAGAAAACATTAAGATGCCTTGAAGCCATTCATCCATCTCAGTCTGGCAGTCTTTTGAATTTACTTATTAATAAATTTTTACCTACCTATCATCTCGCCACTGCTCGTTATTGTGATAGTCTTGCTTGCTGTAGACTTGAATTATTATTGGCAGAGACAACAGAAACAATTTCTTCACAACTTTCAGTTGAAGATATTGAAAAATTGCTAAGCATAATACAATCATCTCAAATTTATAATAGGTAAATTTTAATTTTTTAATTACATTAATAAATAAATTAGAATATTGTTTCTTGTTTATATTGATTATAAATGAAAATATATTTTTCTATTAAAGATTATTATAAGAAATAATAAGAATTATTGTGATTTAAATAAGTATGTATATATGATTCAATTGATGGCCAAATGATAAGTTTTTTAAGCTTTCCTGGGAAAATATCAATTAAATCCATGTGATAAACATAGAAAATTCTATCCCTTTTTCAATTGTTGATTATTTGTTTACACGTTATTGAATCTTAATATAATATGAAACTGCTTTAACAAGAAGTCTGTTGAAATTTTTGCAAATAACACTTTAAATGCTTGCCTTGGAATATTTGATGTGTATTCAAAAATAATAAAAAATTTAAAAAGTTAAGTTTTACAGAAAATAATTGAAATAAATATATTTGATAAAAGAAAAGTAATTTTATTGAAATGTTTTAAAATAATATATAACAATCACAATGATTTTTTATTAAATATTTTTAAGAAAATAATATAAGTGCATTTGTTTTATTTTTCTGATTTATTGATTTTAATTGTTTGATAGAAGAGTATGTAATATTAAGTTATTCACACTAAAAATACAGAATTAAATTGTATAAAAGTTACAATGATAAAATGCATTGTATAATCTGATTTAAAGCAGGTTTCAAATTCTACAATATTAGGCATTCATTTTTAATCTAATCTTATTGTACTACAAGTAAAATATGTATTATTACTGGCATATAACTGCATATTTACATTAAAATAAATTTTCTGTATTAAGTGAATTCTCAAAAATACTGCTGATGCTTAAATATATAAACAAATTGCATGAGATTTCTATTAAAAACTAAAAAAAAAAAATCAGAAAACAGAAATAACAAGCAGATATATTTTTATGATGATAATTGATTATTAAGTGAATAATAATAATTGTATTAGATATAAATTATTAATACATAACTTTTAATATTAAAATTGACAGACATAAAAAATATTATTGCTGACAATTATAAACATAAGCATTATAATGAATAAACTATAAAGCAAAAATTTTTTTATATCTTAAAATGCAGGAAAAAACTATGAATCACACATATATTACTCAATTAGTTTTTTTATGTTTTTGATTGAAAATTAAACTAGTCTAATGATTTAAATAATTGAAAATTGATATAAAATGATTAAACTATAAAATAATGATTTCAGACATCGTCGATTAGTATCATTATTGGAAAGAATAAAAATTTTACTGAAACCCGAATCTGTTCCAGTAGAAACACCTCTGGGAATACAGACCACTAAATTAAAAGATGTTGTTGTAAATAAGGTAGGTAATATACATTATAAAATTAAACTAAAATTCTGTATAATGTAACAAAGAATTTAATGTTTTTGGTAAAATGTATGCAATATGTTTTTACTGTTATGTTATAAAGAAATATAAAGAGAAATGGAAAACATTACACTCAAAAATATGATCATAGCAAATAAACATTTTTTTTTATAACAAATTAAATATGGGTTTCAGTTATTAACACACAATAATTTTTCTGGAAATTTAAGTAAACTGTTTTAAAAAAATAGTATCTAAGTAATTATAAAAGATACCATTAAAACTTGTAATAAAATTGTTAAAATTTATTACATTTATATCATATTGGCATTTGCATTGTTTTTTTTCAGTGTCATTTAGTTTCACAAAAATATTTCAGAAAGTTAAATATAAGATATATTAATCTACGATAAATTTTTCAAATCACAATATTTCTGATAATAAGTTTATTTCTGATAACTAATACATTTTTCAAGTATTATATTGAAATTAATAAAACAAATTATTTCAATTTTTTTAAATGGATTATCACATTTTTATTTATGAATTCTTCTGAAAGATAAATTTCAAGATGCATAAATTCTTTTTATTTTATATAAATAATTGGAAAATATAGCATAATTTTAATAACAAAAATGTGTAGTTACAAGATTGATACAAACTTTTACGGGTTAATTATTGACCTGTAGCAAAATCATTTGCATAATATAAAATGAAAAAAGTCATGTTAATAAAACAAAATTTATGAAACATATTAAGAAACAATAAGTACAAGACTGATGATAATAGGTTTAAGACTGAGGTTAAAGTCAGATTAAAACTAAATATATTAGATGAATAGAATTTTAAAATTATCTCTTGTGCTTGATTTGAATCACAGGCAACAGATATTTTATAAACAATTTAAATTTAATGGAGAATTGCAGTGAGGGAAGATAATTTCAATGTCTTTCTGACAAATGAAAATCTAGAATTAATCATGTTAATTGAATAAGTAACTGACTAAATACAGTTATATTAAATTCATGGATAATGGAATGGATTAGAATAGAAATATGTTATTTAGAAGGTGGATCTATATAAAATAATGTGTAAATAATGTATGATTTGAATTTTACAAATTGTATATTTATATAATAAAAATGTTTAGATAAAAAGAAATTTGAAGCATTTAAAACTATTTTTAATTTATTATTTATTAATAATAATTCCCTATAATTTTATCAAATAAGAATTCTAACAAAATGTGTAAAACTCAATAGACATTCACTTACTATTTAGATCAAATGATTAAAATTTTTATTTGAAATTATTATATACCAATGCCTATTACATTAGGAACTTAAAAAATAATTTTAAAATAAAAAATATTTTTGATATTATTTTGTTAGTTACTAATTAGGACTCCAAATATAGTTGTCTGTTCTACATATGATTATTACATTCAAAAAAATGAATTGCCTGCCTGGAATGTAACATTGTTTTGACTGTTTTAACAGAGCTTCATCCAGAACTTGAGATATTTTTGTTAATTAAGGACATAACTTATAGTTTATATATCTTTATGCATTAAACTTGTCTAAAAGAGATTGAAATTAATTGTACTTACAACATGCATACATAACTTTCATTACATATAAAATTTATAAACAAATTTTTTCAAAATATCGTTGTTAAAATGATATCTTTTATTATATTATTTTTCTGTAGGAATGGTATTTGAATTGGGTAAGAGAACAATGTTTTTCTGTTAGTCCATCACTTCAAGAATGTGCTCAACTTTTATCTAAACTTAGTTATGAGGATGCATTGTCTGTCATGACAGCAAAGGTAGAATTTAACATTTTGATATTTCAAAGTGGTTTGTTTAATTTTTAGTTTTAAATTAAATATATGTTATTAGATGTAATATTATTTATTTAAAAAATATATAAATTAATAACTTAATTTAAAATAAATTTTTCTTTGATTCTTTTAAATATTTTTAGGAATTTCATATTCCAGTTTTGGAGTATTGCTTAGAATTAGCAATTCAAATAACTGTTTCTTCTCATACTAAAGGATCACCAGTTATTAATTCAAGAACAGTTATAGCTGAAAGCACAGAATGTCCTATGTATATTGCTGCGAAAACTACATTGTTACAACACATTACTCATTTAACAGGACTCCTTCCACAACCTCATCAAGCATTTTTATTTCATTATAATGGAAACAAGCAAAAATTAACTAAACATCATAGCCAGTTAATTGGCATATTCAGTGACAATGCATTTTTGGATATTCTCTTCCAACTAATTCCAGTTGTAACATATTATTTAGAGACTCTCTCTCAGTTGCCAGAACATCAAGAAGTTCCTGTCGATTCTTTAGAAGATATTGCTAGATTTAGTATTTTAAGCACAGAAGTAAGTTTCATTATATTATTTAATGTGAAATATAATATATTTATAAGATATTATTAAAATTACAATATATAATAATCTCAAGGTACCAAATAATTTATAATAATCAGTTTTGTGTGTCTAGCAAAAACACACACACATCAGATTGCTGTTATTTAATACTAGATGTAAATAACTAGAGATGAACAAGCTAAACTCTTGATTAAAATTAGTCTGTCTGGTAGAAATCACTTTTCCGACAAATTATAAAAAATGTTAAAAATTCACTTTTTTACACATGAATAATTTTTTCAAATGTGACTTTTTTCAGAAAGCCATATATGAAGTATTTTAGTTCTGTTAACTATAAATAACTAGAAATCTTGTTTAAAAAGAGCTTTACAATAAAAATATTTATTTAACCATAAATGTGTAGATCTCTAACTTTTTTATTATTTAATATTTTTTCCAAAATAGTTTAATTTAATAAAATATAGGTGAAATAAAAACATGTATTTATACTTTATGAATATTTATCATGTAGCTAATACAGTTAATACACACTAAATTTTATACAAATTTTCTGTAAATTAAAGATAAAATATCTGTATTATAAAACAAAAATAAATGTGATAAATTAGTTTTTTTAAAGTTAACTAGTTCAAGAAAAATAAAGTAAAATAAAGAAATTTGATTTTTAAGTAGTAATTAGTTTTCATTTAATAACAGAATATTATTTAAATAAAATCACATCATATGATATAAATGACATCATATATGGTGTTATTTTTTATTGTTAATTATGTTTACTACTTTAATTTTAACAAAACACACTTATTATTTAAATTTTAATGAAATTATTTTTATAATGATTGTTGAAATAATTTAAGAAATTATACATTGTAAAATTTTAAATAAACTTTTCTCTGATTAAATTTGTTGTTGTTACAAGAGAAATCAGAGAATGTCTATACTGAAAGAAACCAATTAGAGAAACAATAATAGTAATTATTATTAATATTTTCCTTTTTGTATAAAAATTTTTCAGGTTTTTTTTTTATTATATAAAACAGGTTAATGTTTGAAGTTTGAATTCTTTCCATGTGATTATGATTCTGATATGTTAATACAGTTGTAATGTTGATATATAAATTATAATCAGTAACAAATCTCTATTATTTAGTTTCTTATAATATAATGATTTATTTTATGATTGATTATGATCATAAAAGCACACGTAACATAGTCATAATACAGTATAATAGTCATAATAGTCATCATAACACGTAGTCATAATTCAGTTTCTGATTATGATCATGTTAATGATTATTAACATAATCAAATCAATAATGATCAGTAATAATTATATATATCCAAAGTAATATGTAACCAGAAACATTCATAAAACTGAATTTCATCTTAGGATGCTTGGATAATAACATAATTAGTTCATTTAAATAAGAAATTCAAATCTTTGAATCTTACTTAAATTATTCATTTGATAGATAAATTTATTTAATCATTTAAAATTTTAACAAATTGCAATAAGAAACCTAAACAAATTCTAACTATCAATCAGTTTTAGCAAATTTTTTATTTATACATAGATACAGTACTAATAGCTATAACATATTTATATATTTGTTTAAGATTTTTAAATTCTTTGAAAATTTTATTGCAAATTTGTTAGATTTACCTGTGATTTCATTTGGTGGCTCCACACATTCAGTATTCAACAAACATTTGGTCAATACAGAGTACTGTGGATTTACTTGTGACTTCTCAAATATTCAGTATTTACTGTTTCCCATTCCTTATTTTCACAATGAACCAAAGCTTGCCAAATAATTGTGTGTGTACATAAGTGCTTGCCAAATGAAAAACACTTCAGCAAATATTGGGCAATATGCAGTTATTTGGTAATCAGTAACTATTGAATGTGTGGAGTTATCTTTAAATTTAATTTTAAAAATTTAGTTAAAGTGTTGTATAGAATATTGAAAATACCTGAAATTACAGTCTTAGTATTTATTAAATTTTTATTAGGCAATTAGATGGATGCTAGAATCAAATCAAAGGATATCCCCTGAATATCAGTATTTATCAATGAAAATAATGGAAGCAGCTTTAAAAGATACTAATGTATCATTTGTGATTGGTCTTTCTAGTCATATTACTTGGATATCTTCTGCAGTTTCTTCAGTTTATCATCTTGTAAAACATTGTAAGTGTATTGTTTGATCTATTTTTCATTCAAATCATTATTTAAAATCTTTATAGTTATGCATATCTTTTGTTTGCTTTTTAATAGTTTTTTTTATACATAAAAATTGCAGAGAAGTTTTTGTTAGATAAATTTTATATTTTTAAAAGACATATACAGTAGAGCATTGATTATCCGACTCAATTGGGGACTGAGGTTGGTTGGATAACTGAAAAAAACGGATAACCGAAAAGTATGAAAAAATACATTATTAGTATAGTGTATTAGTACATTAGTATATACCATGTAATAAGCGTATTAGTATATCGCTATTAACTTACTTCACATTGAATTTTCATCAATGTTAAGCCTAACAAAATTTTTTTAAAAAATAATAATCATTGTTAAATTATTTCTTTATTTTGCACAAAATAAATACAGAAATAAAGAAAAAATAGAAAATTAAGCCTGGTTTAAATGCTGGCCTCCCTTTCATGGTCTAGCCAGTGTTCATAGTCTAGCTAGAAAAAGCAAAAATTTAACAAAAATAATATTAAAGTAGCCAAGACATAGCCAAATTTTGTAGCTCCACATCACTAGTGGACATTTGAATTTTCCGACTAGAATGTGGTCGGTTAATTGATGTGACGGTTGATCGGGGGTCAGATAATCGATGCTCTACTGTATTTGAAAAAATAAAACTAAATATAATGTTTGAAATTGAAATAATCATGCAAATTTATACCTTATGCTTTATTTTTAATAATACAACAAAATTTGTGATGATGACTGTGTTGATAATTTGTGGCAAATGAAAATAAAAGTTGTCATTGTTCAACTTCATGCTAAATATCTTAAATATAACAAAAAAACAAAAAAAAAAACTATTATAGAAACTGCATTGTCATTATTCTACTTTTTACCAAAATATTTATTATTTTAATTCTGTTGCCACATTAATATAATTTTTTTACGTAGCAAACGATCATCTGGTTATGTATCTATATATATATATAGGGCTTCAGGTTGTTTAATATACTTATATAATTTTTTAAGGATGTAGTTGATTAAAAATGCATGAATCATATGAAGTTTGTAAACCAGGACCTCACACTTTATCTATAAACATGCTTTATAGATAAAATGTGAGGTCCCAGTTAAAGTCCAAATCCCTCATTAAGTGTACAAAAATTCACTTCATTTGAAAAAAATATTTTGTTAATAAAAATGTATAAAATAGATCTGTCACAAAGGTATGAAATAAACAAAGTACAATTGGTCTCTGTGATCACAGGTTGATGCAAACTAACAGGTTGGAATGTTTAGAATGTCAATTGGAAAAATTGAGCTTTGACTCTGACACTTGTAGAGATGACAAAATTTGGAAAAACTGAAGAAATGAAACATTTCTTTCAAAGGAAAACCATTGCATTTTATTTAATAAAGATATAAAAAAATTCTTAGATGTCAGAAAAGAAAATATCACTGTGTAAGATACAAGCAAAAGTTTCAAAGTTTAGTTAACACTTTTGGACAAAGTCAGATGAAGATATCAAATTGATTAATGGAGAGCGATCTTTCCTAACCCCTTTCTGGTCATCTAATTTTGGCTGGAATCAGAAAAGTGACCAATTGGAGGTGGTGAGAGAAATTTGGGATTAATCAAATAAAGAATTTTGAGGATAAAATACTTTAAAAATTTCAATTTAAGGACAAGGAGCACTGGTTCTCCTGTGCTCCTCCCATTTGTCCTCTGTGTCAGTACTCCTCTTGCCTATGACTTCATCATCATTCTGCTGACCACTATAGCTGACTTCCGACTAGTCTGCTCTGGGATCATCCAATCACTATCAAAACTCCATCAGATTGCTATTGGATAACCAACAATATGAATCATAGACTGAACTTTCCACATTTTGTTTTTCACCTGAGAAGTTCTTGACTAGAATTGTGTAAGTATCATGTACTTTTCAAATAAACGGCTTGTTTTGTAAAAGTGACCTGTCTTGGTGTCACCACCCACACACACTATGCACACATCCCTCATTCTCTTGGTATCACCACCCACACACATTATGCACACATCCCTCATTCACGTTGACAAAATTGTGGAGTTAATATCCCCTTTCTCTCCCCTATCAGCAATCTCATAAAAGTAGTTTTGTATTCAGATATAATTTAAGTATAAAAACATTTTGTATTTACATTTAAACTGTTTAGTGTTTTGGTATAAACAGAAATTTAAGAATTATTAATATATTAATGAAAATAACAATTCATTAAGTCATTATAAATAACAATAAAAAATTTTTAACATTAGTTTTTTAATCTTTGTAATTAACAAAAATAATTGAGTTATAAAATATATTGGGTTGTTTAGAAAGTTTGTAGCGATTTTTGATAGCTGACAGTTGAGACACTGATTGACGCGAAAATTATTAGAATTATACAAACCAATGAATATTACGATAAATGATTTTGAGACGTGTTATAAAAAAAACTGTTAAGATTATTCAAATATTGTTTAATTTGTCTTGTTGCAAAAATGGATGTGAATAATGTGCATTATCGACACTTGTTTCTTTTTTTTATTGTAAAGGCAAAAATGCAAAAAAAAATATTTGATGTTTATGGTGGGAGCACTGTAGCAGAATCAACTGTTCGAAAGTGGTTTGCAAAATTTGAAGTGGATAATTTCAGCCTTAAAGATGCTCCCCATTCAGGAAGACTTCCCGTTATTTAAGAGGACCAGATCAAAGCATTATTGGATGAAAACCCTCATTACACAACTCGAGAGATTGCAAACATGGTGAAGTCATCAAACAGTACTGTATTTCAACATCTAAAGGAGCTCGGATACGTGAAACATTACAACATTTGGATACCTCATGACTTAACGGAAAAGAACTTACTGGATCATATCTCCATTTATGATTCTCATGAAAGACGAAATGAAAATGACCCTTTTCTGAAGTGTTTAGTGACAGGTGATGAAAAGTGGATTGTTTATAACAACATCAGCTGAAAACGATCATGGGGTAAGAAAAATGAACCACCATTAAAAATTCCAAAGGTCAGTCTTCATTCAAAGAAGGTCATGCTCACCATCTGGTGGGATTGGAAAGGAATCCTGTACTACGAGCTGCTTCTACAGAATCAAACAATTGATTCTGTTAAGTATTGTTCCCAATTAGATAAACTGAACATGGCAATTAAAGAAAATCATCTGGAACTGGCCAATATAAAAGGCATTGTGTTTCATCAAGATAATGCCAGACTGCACATGTCTTTATGAACACGCCAAAAATTATTGGAACTAGGCTGGGATGTTTTACTCCACCTCCCTTACTCACTCGATCTTGCCCCGTCGGACTACCATTTGTTCCGTTCTTTGCAAAATTCCTTTCGTGATAAAAACTTTGATACTTTGGAAGCTTGCAAAAACCATGTGGATCAGTTTTTCTTGGGAAACACTGGAAAGTTTTATGAAAAGGGTATTGTGAAGCTCCCCCCCATAGATGGCAACACATCATTAAAAACAATGGCACATACATAATGGAATAAAAGTATATTTTTAGTCTTAAAACAGTTTCTTTTATTTCTCTTAAAAATCTCTATGAACTTTCTAAATAAACCAATAAAAACTATTTAGCTTATGTCAGCTAAATAACCATACTATAAGGTGTCAACACCTTACAGCATGGCATATGCTAAGTGAGTGTTCAAAAATGTTCAAAAGAAAAAATAAATAAATAATAAAAACAATAAGCTGAATATACCGTATTTTACGGACTATAAGACGCTATGGACTATAAGACGCACCTTAATTTTTAAACAATTTTAAAAAAAAAATACCTGTAAGACGCTACGGACTATAAGACGCACCTGAATTTTGGAGGCAATTTTTCGAAGAAAAAAGTGCATCTTATAGTCCATAAAATACGGTAATAAAGTTCAGTAAATGTACTTAAAGTTATTTACAAATAGTTCATACAAGAATTCCAGAGCTAGAAGTGCTCTCTGTTGGCAACTGTTCTGGAAACGTAGGTGGCAAAAATTGGTTTCACCTCAGGTGCAAGCCACCATCAAGCTAGTACTTGTTAATACTATGGATAATCAAACTCAAACACAGTCCAGAGTCATTATTTATCATGTGTAGTATGGTTAGGACAGTTTCTCATTCATCATGCTGACCAACTTCATTACAGATCAGGTCAACAACCCATTACAGGCATAATTGTGGTTGGCCATGTAGTTCAACATCATACTGATGCCTCACATTCACTAATCAATTAATCTAATAATTTTGTTTAAGTACTTCATTGCTAAATCAATATATGTATAGTTTTTAATAGAAATTGAATCCTTAGCTTGTGTCAGAATTGATACACATGAAGAATGTGCCTAGCACACAGTTTTATTTAGTTATTATTATTTTTATTTATTGAAATAGCATAATACTGATAATTATAATAATTGTATTCTATTGTAACTTTTTACTGAAAGAGCATTTTCATAATAGTAAAAAAATTTTAATTTGCTAAATATTATTTATTATTCATTTTTTATCATAAGTTTTTAAAATTTATATTAACTAATATAAAGTTACTTCATTTCTTTAAACATTTCTTTTGGATTTCTCTAGTTTAGGCAAAAGTAAAATTTTTAAAATTAAATGTGTGTGTGTGTGTGTGTGTGTATTACTATCACAAAACATTCCACTCTTCTTATTTATGATGCATTTTAGTTTATTGTAAAAGAAATTTAGCAAAAAGAAAAATAGATTATTATATTTATTAATCAGCTTTTTGAGATATTTATTTTATTTTTTTCTTTAGCAGAAATATAAATAAAATGTGCTATTTTCAACTTTTTAGTTTAGTTATATTCTACAATTAATTTTTTTGTTGAACTAACTGGTTTGCATAATTAAAAATTGACAGATTCTTTATAGAATTTTGTGCTATCTTGCAGTACAAAGAAAAGAAGATCTTCCTTCTGTGCCATTCCAAAAATTTTCTCAGAGTGATAACAATGATGATATAGGTAATATAAATTGCTTTTACTGTGAACTATTTTTTTTAAAACTAAATTTTTATTTTTATTTTATTAAAGTAGCTCAACAAGCTTGCATCCAAATGTCTGAATTAGTTAAATGGTTAGAAGATAATGATGGCAATATTAAAGGTGTTTCAGAGTTTATAGCTGAACCTCTAAAAAGTGTTATAATTGGTAATATACATATACTTTATTTATTTGTAGTTTTGCGAATTTGACTGTAAAATTTAAATAATTTATAAATTTTTTGTAACTTTATGCATGTTGAGAATTATTTATTTACATCTGAACAATATTTAAAATGTTTCATTTTAAAAATTAGATACAGTATTACACCTGATAATGGCCTACAGAATTTTGGTTGAAAACATTTGTGATGATATAAATAAATATTTCCCAGCAAGTGTAAAGTTGTTACAGAAATTTGTTAATTATTTCTGATTTTTGATTGTAATTTATAAATTTAAATAAGGAAAAGTTGTCAATATTGCATCAACATCTAAATAGCGATTTAGTTATTTCTTTGATTATATATTCTATGATATGTCAGCTAATGAATTAAGTATAAATTAAAATAAATATTTATAAGTTTTTGTTAATTAAATTTTTATCATCATATAAAAATCATTTAATTAATTTTTAATGAAAATATTGGAAAATTTATAACTTCTATTTTACAGAAATTCTGGACCAAAAAATAATAATAATTTCCTTATTTATTCAAGCTGATTTTTAGCATATAAATTGTTTCTGTTAATCTTGTAATTTCTTTATAATTTTTATTTTTTTTAAGACACACTGAAAGTAAAATATTTTCTAATTTACACTATTAATAAGTTACTTATGTTGCATGTGTATAATTTAAATAATTTTAAGCTTTCAATATATTGTTTCCAATTTTACAATTACTATTATCATTATACAAACAAACAAATTTTTCAGAAACCCATTTAAGAAAATTTGATCAAGGTCTATCTTATCCTGTTATTCTGAATGAATTCCCGAAATTAATTCAGATATCATAAAATTTTTTTTTTCGTTTTTCTTATGAGAAAAATTCTAACTCATTCTCAGTCCATCTAAATAATTTCAAACAAATTTACTTAAATAAAACTAAAACACTACAAAACATTTGTTTATACATCAATCTGTGATTTTAGCATGATGTTACATATTACCAATTCCACTTACCTTACTAAAAAACATTTAATGAGGTCATTGAAGAATATGTTTATAAGCAGTAATGCAGCAAATAAGTTTGTAGAGTAACATTTATTAAATTGTATATCAGTTACATTTGTTTTTGTATGGAGTAGATATCAATGAACATTTGTAATGATTCTGTACATTTTATATTAAAATATTACGTCAGAAACAGAACATTAAAAATGAACAAAGATGGTAATGAACCTAATTTAACAAACTATTCAGAATAAGCTGATAAGATTGCACTGAAATTCTGTAATAAAAATCACTAAACTGCATAATATCACATTAGAACACTTTACAACATATAACTAGATACAGACTTCACAAACAAACAAACAGATGTTGGTAATGAGTTACTGTTTACTTATCACTTATATTAGTGCAATTTATTTTATTAGCTAAATTCTAAACCTTAATTAAAATGTATTGTAAAGGTATTGAGTTTTTACACAGATTTTTTTTCCTCTTTGCACCATGTATGTTTTGGTGTTTTCAATACATCTTTGAAACATTAAACATTTATGTTGGAGTAAAAACAATTCTAAATATGAATTATAACATTTTTTCAACTTTTTCTGTATTAATAAAAACATTACTCTATAAAACAAAAACTTGCAATAGTACTGGCCAAAATTTTGTTTTCTTATGTCATTTTAGACAGATTTTATCACATTAAAAAATGTATAAAAAAATAATTATTTTACATTTTGCTATTAAAAAAAGCATCAAATTATAAAGTGAATATTTAAAAGGATTGTATTATTTTCTAGGACTTGTGTAAAAATTGTGGACTTGTCTTAAAAATAGTGGTTATATAACTATATTTGTAAAAAAAATATTTTAATTATTTATTTGATTTTAGTATACTTTAGTCAAAAGTTCATAAAAATTATTTATTTTAAATTTTAAATGTTCTAAATAAATTAATTTTTTATAAGATTTACTTAAATAACACAAGTATTATATACAAAACACTACATTTTAATAAACATTTAGATTAAAAAATATTTTGTCCATTTATTTTTTTAATTAAACTGTGATTTAGAAAACTTCAGATACAATTTTCAGTCAGAAGCAATAAGATTTTGTTAATTATTTGCTCTCTGCTTAATTAAATATACACTATCTCAATTATTAATATGATTATCACCAAAAATTATTAGTTATTTTTTTTTAATTTCTAAAACTTTTTTAAAAATGACTGTCTTCTCTCATATTTGATTTATTGTAAATATATACATTTTAGTTCTATATTTAACTCTACTAAGTTCAGTAATATTCTTCCAAAGTTTTCTAATAGATAAATAAACAGGGCTTAAAGTGACTCTCTTTTACTTTTTTAGCTTTTTTTCATAGCTCCTCTCTTTTTTAGCTTTTTCTGAGAAAAACTCACTTTTTTAGCTTTTTTCACTTCCCATGTGAAATTTTTTTTTCGTAAATGCGCTCAGGAGCGAAATAGCGACCAGCACGTCCCCATATGCCTTATGGACCGTGCGCGACATGATAAGGCACTGTCGTATACACATGTAGTGTACTACATTTATATAAACTAACAAAACGAGGAGCTTCCCAAAGCTTGATACTCTGCACATGCTGTAGGAATTTGCACGTGGGTTCTCCTTGCTTGTATCCTTGTGAAATACCGATCTCCGCGGCACTTTGATATAATCACGCTGCATTAAGACATAAGTACACTTCTAGTTCAGCGTTAAGAGTGATTTTTATACAGCATTATTTTTAGCATTTGTATTTATTTAAGCGCAGTGGACAAAAGAAAGAAATAGATTTTATTTAATACTAACAGTAGAAACTCATGTTTTAGCAACAGAAAATCGTATAGAATCCATTACTTTCTGAAGTAAGTTGCTAAGCAAACTTCTTCCCAACCGCCTGCTATTCTTTAGCTTAAATGATGACATTACTCGTTTTTGACTACCGTAGAAAAACCAAAAATAATAATTGTTGAGCGATAATAAATTTGATTTCTACTGTTATTATTAAATAAAACGTTGTAGGACACTCGTTTCAAAGCTTGTATCTTTCTAGCACTCTGTAAAATTAAAGATCGAGCGAATCTCGTGCCAGGAAATACAAGATTTTAAACTAATATCCTAAATATTAATAACTTCTGTAGAGACAATCTTTAGACAAAGACAAAAGTTTGGTTTTAAGTGGGTGCTTATATATTTGGCATGCACCATGGTTTTCTGCATTCTAACGGTGTCCTTCATTTTCCATTTCGACAGAAACTATAAAACTCGTCACGCACGTGCGCATTCGAACAGCTGCGGTCAATCCGGCACCAAATTAAAAAATTAATTTGTAAATATTTAGCATCGAAAAACTGCTATTTTCACTTTAATCTAGCTTTTCGATATGCTTCTAGTCGAACTCAGTCAAAAAATTAATTTAATTATAATTTATTGAAGATTTTAATTTTTTAATATTAGAAAGTAATTAGCATAAATTACATGGTGTCATGTCTCATCTTCGCTCCCGTTCAAGTTTATTGTCCTATACATGCGCCGATGTTCGTTTTTACTTCTGCTGGGGTTTTATTTCAACTTCGACCGTTTGGTTACGCAAAGTGGGGAGATGGGCGTCACGTGATCGCATACCTGACTTTTTACAAGTTTCCTTACCTCGAAAGAAACTTATATTTTTTCTCGATTTTAATTATTATTAACTAACTTTTTTGATGGATTCTTATATCCTTGTATTATCTAAAGTTGCAGATATCAATGCGTAAAACTTTATTTAAAAAATTGTTTTTCTTATATTTTAAAATTCAAAAATAAATTAAATATCGGAAATGCTAAACTATAAGTACAGTGTGTTTTACATTATCATTGCGAACAGATACAGCCAATTATTTTATAAACGTATTTATTATTTTAATTTTTATAAATTATTTAATTTGATGCAACGTGATCAATTAATTACTGTGGCGCGTTAACATGGGCGTAACCAGGAAGGGGCATGGGTGGGCACGCCCCCCCAGTTAACCTGGTGCCCCTCCCCAGAAAATTCTTCTTCTTCTTATTCAATTTAATATGGAGATTATAGCCTTTGCGGCTCTTTCTCCGACCGACGTTGCCAGTTGCTAAGCGAAACGGCTAGTGAGGCTAATGTAGCGCTCCAGCGCCGCCACGTGTTGACTAGGAGTGATGGAGGCCGGCGGCCAGTAGATAGGTGTCAGCGTGCGCACCAGAGACATGTTTAGGGTCATCGTGTTGCCTAGGTCCTTGTGGGCTATAGTGTATTTGGGGCAATGTAGCCAGTAATGAAGTGTAGTTTCCGCTGCGCCACAATGGGGGCACCCCGGGGAGTCGTGTAGATGCCGTGAGTAAAGGAAAGCATGTAACGGGGCCGTCTCGGTCCGGAGCCGGGCCAAAAGCGTCTCCGCGTGGCGAGATGACGCGCAACTGTACCTCCAGGGGGCGAAAGGGCGTAGGTGGTCCTGGCCTTTGTTGCGGAGCACCGCTGACCAGGAATCCATCAGGGTGCCGATGGTGGTGTCCTGCAAAGCCCGGGTGAGGTCGCGTGGCGTGAGGGGTTTCCAGATGGAGCCACAGAGCGGGTCCCCAGAAAATTACAGCCTCTAGGCCCCCCATAACAAACTCTGGCTACACCAATGCGCGTTAATTAATATGGAGGCGAGACTCGATTCAATTACTTTTTCATTTCAGACGTTAATTACAGTGTTATTTTAATGTAATTTTATACATAATGTATGTTTATTATAATTAATAAATCTATATAAGAATAATATCTGTGTCTAATAAAACAAAGCGATTATAAAAATAAAAAGCGTGCGTTCCATCTCGATCTTTTGTAAGCGAAATTTTATGATTTTAATTTTTAAAAAATGAGATTTTTATTTATAATTTCTGTAATTTGTTCTATAAGAGCAAAAAACTAAACTTATCAAATATCAACTCTCTGTAAATAATTTCATCATTTACTTATTAACGTCAGATTTGTTAAATTTCATGGGATTGTATTATTTTTCAACTTCAGGGTAGTAGAAAGCTTTGTATATTTTCTCCCATAAAAGTAATAGACTCTGCCGGTTCCCCACTGTGAAGGACAACAAACTGCTAAATGTTTAATTACATTGTTTTCATAAACTCTCTTCTCTGTCAGTTGTGGGTCGAATGACTAACAAATTGTTTTATTGTATTCAGGGGAATAGATTTGTGAGACTAGTATTACCAGTAATGAATTCTGTAATTTTATTTTTAATCATTTAAAAAATATTGATAAAATTACCAAATAAATGATTGGGTCACAATTACTAGTGGTATTGCTATATAACAGACATGGGCAAATGCGACTCCGAGAGCCGCATGCGGTCTCGGAGTCGCATTTTTGAGTTTTATGTGGCTCTTGCTGAAAGTGTTAATTTCTGCCTTTTATTATTATTTTTACAGTTTTATTTCCACAATTTTGTGAAAATATGTTTATTAAAAAAATTCAATACTTGTTTTATATTATATAATAAAATCAAGGTACAGAACTGCAGTACAGAGTAAAAAAGTACAGAACTGCGGCTCCCATGCATTTTGCAAAACCTACATTTCGGCTCCCACTGAACTTTTGCTTGCCCACCCCTGCTATATAATGAACATGCAACCCACTGATTCTGCCAGAAGTTGTTTTTTTTCTTCTTTAATTACATTTTTTTTATGAAGAAATCAAAAAATGTACCTTGAAATAAATGGCATTTGAAATTTGGCATGTTATATGGAAACACATTCTGGTAGTTATGTTACTATTCCATTTGCTTTGCTGTGTAACGGTGGGAATTCTGTATGGGGCACATGAAAACTTAATGCGGGCCTGTTCTGGCTTAATGCAGTCTTACTGGTCACTTTTCTGGAGTATAAACTCAGCCTAACTATTTTCATATTTAATCTTATCAGTCCACTTAATAATCAATCTAATATCATATGCAATGTTATTGATACAAAATATGTGTGCGTTTGTGTGTTTTTTTAATAACGCCTGTTTTCGTTCATTTTAACACTATTAGCTTTTTTAGCTTTTTTTCAGTGTGAACTCTCTTTTCTCACTTTTTTTTATTGCCATGACTGCTTTAAGCCCTGAATAAATAAAAATATTTTTAAAACTTTCTAATCCCAAACTTTTATTACTTTATAATAATGTATTTATTAAACTTATTCCATAATTAATAATTTTAAACTATACTTCTATGGAAAAGACATATTTGTTTTTTGGACTCTTAAAACATAAAAAGGATTTATGAAAATTTTTAAAAGTAAAAACATCCATGAAGTGAACACTTCAGAACTTAATACATTTCAGTATAGACTGTTGCATTATTATCAGATATAAACCAGATATAAGTTGTGGAATTATTTTAACAATTAATGAATAATTTACATGTGTAATTATATAATTAGATTAATTATATAAATAGCTATCTTAATTGAAATTAAAAAAAAATTCTGCAAATGTTTTCAGTTATCACTTAATTTCAATAACAAGTTTTAAGTGGGAAAAATTTAACTAAATTGCATTGTTTTGAAAACAAAATCAACAAAGAAACATACATACAGTGATAAATAACTGATCAAATATCTCATAATAAGAAGCATTTTCAAAAAATTAAAACAAATAAATTAATGATAATTAAATAAAATTTAATTTACATAATTTGTTTCTTGGATATGTGGTATTTACAAGCATTTGGAAACGTTTTTACTATTATTGGCTATGTAGCCTTTTATATGTTTAGCATCATAATGTTTAGGATCCTAAAAATCCAGTTTTTTGGCAATATGAATGTTCTCCTTGATATGAATTTTTCTTAAGTACTCTACAGTTTGTTTCAAAGTATTCTCATATTCTTGTTTGTTGCCATTTTTGATAGAAAATTCCATGTATTTTCTATCAAAAGTGCCATATAAATATATGTGTGATAAATATAATTTTATCAAATATATCCAATGTAAACATATTGGATATTATGTTTGTGTTCTGATATGCTTTCTCTTGAAGATCTAAACTTTCCTCTAACCCAGGGGTGTCCAACCCGCAGACCGCACTGCGACCCACTTAATATTTTTATGAGGCCCACTGCACCCTAAATTTTTTAAGAACATTTTCATTGATTTTGGTAAAGTACATTGTAAAAATTATTCTTGTTTCACTGGATACACTTTGATGATGTAATTGGTGCAAGAAAACAGTACTACTCCACATGCATAACATACTGTTGTGAACAATTCTTTTTGTGCATGAAAAACATTAAAACTGCTGAAAGAAATAGATTGAGTGATTCCCATTTAACTAACATTTTTAGAATTAAGACTAATACTATAAAAGCAGACATTGGCAATATTATAAAAGAAGGCAATGTCAAAAAGCTCAGTGAATTTATTTTTATTTTGTGTGAGTATACTTTTTTTACTGTCAATAATACGGTATGTAATGTAATTATATATATTTGTTATTAAAATTTAATGTTCACATTTTGAATTTTTTAAAAGCATATATTTATATAAAGTATCTTTTTGGCCCATGGAATATATCTAAATTTCTAATTTGGCCCATTATGAAAGAAGGTTGGACATCCCTGCTCTAAGCAATCATTAATGTATTTCAGTCAGTTACTCTTGCTAGTGTCTTCTACTGGAATTCTCTATCCGTCTCCACTTTCTTCTACAAGTTCCTTAAGTTTATAACTTCTAAATGATATTCTTAAGAAATTATAAGATTATTATTAAGAGAAAGATATAATAGTAAAGCATAAACATTACTGATACAGTGGTATGTTGTACTTCCTACCTGAAATGGCAATAAAGAAGATTATGAGGATAATTTGATACAAAATAGAACTATTTGAGAAAATTCATAATAGATGGGGAACATTAATATAATCAAAAACTCTGGATTTATAGGAGGAATCTAAAGAGTGATGTGATAAATGTCGATAACATGCCGTTTACAACATGAAAGTAATGTAACACTTCCAAGAAAACTTTAAAAAAATTACTACAGGCTTATAAATTGAATTGTTATTTAACATATTTTTAAGTTTCTGAAATATGTTTATATCATTCAATGTGTGATCAGTAATTAATTTGTCACTTTGAATGTGTTCCACTGTTGACTTTGCCTCCATAGCAAAGCCGTTTGATCAAATTATTCCTTTTGTTAAGTTTGAAGAGGGAATAATAGTAAAAAACATTTGTAAAACAATAGTATATCATACGAAAAAATTAAAATTAGCTTTAATATACATTAATTTAAAAAAACCATATAATAATAAATCATACTCTAATATAATAAAAATATATGTATATAAAATAATCAAACAAAATTAACCAGAAATTAAGAAATTATAAACTATTTTTATTTTATAATTCAGTTTTGCATTTACAATAGTGCCAAAAAATTAAATAAATCAATGAGTCCTGGCTTTTTAGTTGTCATTAAAGATAACATTTAACAATAATTTTTATGTAATTTATTAACATAAGTTTTTAATTTTATTTTTATTTTATATTAATAAGGTCTAGCAAGGTTGCCTTTGGTGAATAGTTTCACTCGAACTCCTCCCATTTTATGGCAGTTAGGTTGGACTCCAGAATTAGATGGTGACTATAAAACAATAGTTCCACCTCCTCCTGGAGAATATTTGCAAGAGAGAGATGTTCTAAAACAATATATCTACCGTGTGAATCTTCTAGGTAATTATTTTAAATAAGAGGTTTAATTTTAATTAAGAACTTGTATAATTACAACAGTTTAAATATGAAAATAAAATGCTTTTAAAAGTATAATAAGCTTTTAAAATGCTTATTATATTTCCTATATGTTGTTGTTTTAATCTATTTGGAAAAAATTCTTTGTTTTGACTAATTAATTTTTGCAATTTAGTACATTTTATGCAATGCATTAATAAAATCTATATACAGCAATCCCTGACATTTTGGATTGAATTCCTAACAATGTGTACAAAAGTCAAATGTTCTAAAGTTGAACAATAGAGCTAAAAGAAAAATGCTAAAATATCTTATTAGGGTAGGAAAACTTCCATTTAAATTAAACTCAGTTAAATTTGATAGAAGTGCAAATTTTTAATTTGAATTTTTTTTTCAAAAAATTTTTCTATATACATAATACATATAAATAAATAAACTATGAATGAGTACATCTAATACCATGTTTTACTGATTCCAATGCACCATCAAATTTAATGCATGCCTAAGTTTTGTAATGTCAAAACTCAAAAATAAAACAATAATAAACACATAATAATAATAATAATGAAATAAATTTTTGAAAAGTATTTTATTTTCATATTTAGTGCTTCATCATGTCCACATTTCCAAATGTATTCATTTATGACTTAATTATCAGATATAGAGGATCTGCAAACTAATACAAAATTACAGTCAAAATTACTGTATGATTAATGTTTCAACAGTAAGCTTTCACTTTGATATCACTGACTAGATCTATATACATATTCTTCATCATAGTGAATAAGTCTCTACTTAAACATAGCTTATAAGAGACTCATCTGCTGTACATCATTCACTGGCTTGCTGTAATCTAAAAAGAAAAACTGTTCCAAAACCAATATTAAAATTCAAATAGTGGGAGTAATGTGTACTATGTCCACACTGACAACATCATATATACAAATTGCCAAGCAGAGTGCAGAACAAATGAAGCTGCATTAAGTTTACTTTATGCCTGATTCTAATGTGCACTCCAATTTTTGAGATCAGAAAAGTCCAAAAAAGGTGTTGAAAAAATTGAGAAAATATGTTTTATATTTATGAATTGAACTCTGTGTGGCTTTGAGATAATCCATTTCCTAAAAAATTCAAGAAATAAGAATAGTCCATTGTTACCAACAATTTTAATCATTTCAGAAATATAACAAAATCATAGGTTATTTTATTTTTATAAAAATGAAGCAAAAAAATCATAGTATGAAAATTTATTTTATACTATCTCAGAATTAAAGTATCAGTTAATTCATTCTGATTTTCCAGTCCCTCTTCTGATCACAAGAAATCATTTACCCTAATGAGTTCACTGTTTGTTTATTGTCTTGAAATTTTTATGGAAAATTGTGCATGTATAGTTTATAACCATCTGCCAAAATTTTTTGTAATATACTCATAAAGTCACAAAAGCTAAACTTTTAGATAATATTTTAAGAACAGTTTATATAATTACTGTATTTCCATGCATATAAGAGCAAGCTCTTATATGCAAGAATATGCTCTTGTAAGCAAAGCAGGATGTGTATTCTAAAAACACAAAATCAAGTAGTTTTCACAAATAAGAACAAGCTCATTTGTGCACAAATACAGTAATTATATGAAGTTTTTTTTTTATAATTTTATTTATCAAAAATGATTTTTCTGAATGAAGTTATTTCTTTATTTAATTTATATATCAGAAATGAAATAAAATTGACAATTTTAGATTTTTATAAACTAATAACTTATTATGCAGAATTCATTAATATTGCATATTTTTTTAAAATTAGGATGGACTTCCAGACAGCAGTTTGAAGAGACTTGGATGGCATTATTAGGTGTTTTGAGTGCTACACCTCTCAGTACTATAGAAGCTAGAGAAGTTAGTATATTAACATATGGTAGGCCCTCAATTATACGAGGTAAACGGGACCAATACTACCTCAGTTAATAGAGACAATCCTGTTTATCTATATAATGAAAATAAATAACAAAGTTTGTCTGATTTTTTTTTTTTTTTTTTTTTTTTAAATACTAAAACTGTAGTGTGTAAGTTGTCATGGCAAATAAGTTAATTTCAAAATTTTCAACTCAAATTTTTGTTTAGACATACATTCACCATATTAATCAACTCCAAACATATTGTGGATACAACTGGAGTGTGGATTTGGTATATGGTATTTCTCTCAGTTGTACATTGGATATTTTATAAGCTTAAAAAGTCAGCTTATATGCTACAGTTTCCTGTATTAGGTTTAATTTATCTTCCTTAGTTTTAACAGTTTGAATAATATTCAGACACAGCATTCTAAGTCATTTTATTTGTACAAGCTTTGTTATTTTCTACTATTGATGAAAGTTATCAATGTGATTTTCTTTAATATTTATTGATTTAGATATTTTTTACTTTGTACATTAATTAATGGAAAAACTAATAGCAATAAAAACTGTTGTTTTAATTCTTTGAATAAAATATACAATTTTAAGTTATTAAAATTGTACTTGATATACAAAAAGTCATGTTCATAAAAATCATTGTTAATTTTATGAAGAAAAATTTTTCTGAAATCAGTTTTTCTTCATACTTACAAGGAATGACAGTCAGTATTCTATGAATTTGGTTTGAATATGTTTACCAGTTCATGAATCCTAATGACATTATTCTATGCATTATTTCTCAAATTATTTTTGGGAATTTGTGGTCACAATTCATTAATCTGGTTTTCTTATATTTTTTATGATTGCACTAATAGTTTTTGTCAAGGAAGACTACTGTATCTTTGTTTTTCTTGTAGAAAAATTTAATACTTTAATTGTCAGGTGTTATGATTGCATCAACTTTTCAAAATTTCCATAGGTTACTTTTCATGCATTTCAAATACTAAAATGAACCTTTTAATTAATTTTTCAGCCCTTGTTAAATTTGTTTCTTGTTTGAAGAGCATTAGAAAGATTTAGTGCAAAAAACTTCTTTACTATCAGTACTGTTAAATTTATTGCAAATGTGAGAAAGCCATTCTTGAATATAGAATCAGTGTACTTGGTGAAAAATAATTATTACCGGTAAGCATGTCGAACAGTAAATGTTAATCTTAAACTCTACCAATCTTCATAATCTCTAGTCCAAATTCTTTTGAAATTTTAAAAAACTAATTAGACTTTTATTTGATTGATGAAAAAATTGAGTAGGTTTTATTCATGAATGTCATGAAATAGTTCATTTGTTTATTTCTATGATAGTATTATCTAAAACAAGCTGCAGGCAATGATTTACTAATTGCTAAATTATGATAGGAAAATCTTTGAAAAAACTAGTTCTCATTGCAGATTTATGACCACGTGTGGCACTTGTTCCATCAGAACAAAATGCAACTAAATTTTTTTTTAAATATTCAATACTAAATCTGACATCAATCTCTTGTATATAGTCTCTAAATCTTGTGCATCTAACTTGACTAAATTGAGAAAAATCATTGCCAATAGATTGGAATCTTCAATTTAAAAAAAAATTACAATTACTGGATTTTTAGATATTGCTGATACCTCATTGATGTTGCACAAATTATAAAAAAAATTTTTTTATTGCTTTAGTAAATATTTCATTTCTGATTTTTTTTCCTACAATGTGGTCAACTATTTTAACAGCAGTTTTTCAAGAATGGAGTTCTGCCCCCATATTCCTTTTTAATTTGCATTTCAATCTCAACAGAAAATGCCTTACACTTTTTTCCTTTACAGTAAATTGTATTGAAGATTTTTACATGTTAAAGGTGATATATTTTTAGTTTGTTTTCTATACAATTTGTAATTACATCCTTAATATGTTCGTTTAGTTGTTTCATAAATATATTTATAATGTTTATTTTTTTTTTAAAGTAATATAAATAAAACATTTAAATTATTTGGGAAATTGAAATATTGATGTCTATTTATTTATACAGTGGAACCTCGCTTAACGAGCATTTTGCATAACGAGCAAAACAAATTGTAAAAATTTGCCTTGCTTAATGAGCAATGCTTTGCATAATGAGTGACAAGGAGAGGGAAAGTCTTGAATTGTGCATATGTGGCATCGCCATCAGTCTGTGTTTAGCACTCGTTCCTCTAGCATCTTAGTGTTGCTTGTGATCACATATTTTTCCAGACTTGTGTTTACACATATTACTTATAAACATCAACAACCATAGCCTGTTATATAATAAACACACCAAACGATATGCCAAATTCTTGGGTCACTAAATTTAATGACCAATTCCAAATTAAATTTTAGAAATGTCTGAATTAAAAATTAACTATTAATAATTATTAAATTTAATACAAGATGGAAACATAACTGCCTACCTTTAGTCAAATTAATTTCTAATATTTAATTATAGCCTTTACATAACCCAAGAATTTGGCATATTGTTTGGAGTGTTTATCAAACATATTAGCTGTGATTTTTTTTTTTGTTTTGTTTTTGTTCTGTTTCTGCAAATCGAATTCTCATTCCTGGATGGTTCATTCCACACTAGAAGAAAAGATTATGATGATTCACGCTCCTTAACAGTGTATGTTGTACAATTTTTTTTGAATAAACGTTATACGTAAAACATTTGAACCTTTTTTGGTATGGAATGCATTATTATATTGTACATTAATTTCTGTAGGAAAAATTGTTTTGCTTAATGAGTGTTTTGCATTACAAGTAAGACTCTGGAACAAATTATGCTTATTAAGAGAGGTTCCACTGTATTTATTCAAACATTTGGCTAAACGTGATAAATTTTCTATTTATATGTCTATTGTCTATTTCTATTTCAATTATACAAAACAATTTGATGTATTAAAATTACTGCACAATGCAATGCCATTATTTATGAAGAAAAGAATTTTTCTAAATACAAAATTCCTTAAATGCAAAAGAAACGCTCACTCTTAATCATTGCTAAGCAACAAATGCATTTGTAGATGTGCCTAGCAAATAGTCTGACTCCTGCAAATTTGCAATATTTGACTGACTCCAGCCTTACCTTTTTTTTAAAATGTCATACTATGATTCCTTTTATAAGAAAGATATCACTGAATATCTGAATATTTTTATGCAAAATTTCTCTGTAAAAGTCATACTAAAATAGATGTTGAGAATCAAAAAATGGATATAATGAATTTACCTCTGAAAAAATTTCAAGTACAGTACATAAAGAGATGCACTACATCTTAATAGCCAATAGAATTCCACTTTTATTAGTTAATTATGAAAAATTGATTAAATTTAATTACTTTCAAGAAAAAAAATTTAAATATAATAAAATGCAAAAATTAATGTTTTGTTGAAAGGCATAATAAATATGTCCATAAAAAAGTTTCTCCCAGTCTAGTTACAAAGAGAATAGTTAATTTTCACCTGATTATTGACTAAACTGAAGTATATAATAGAACGGGTGGGCAAGCAAGAGTTCAGTGGGAGCCGAAATGTAGGTTTTGCAAAATGCATTGTGTTCACGCATATTACTTATAAACAGTTCCGCAGTTCTGTACTTTCGTGGCGGATAGTATGGTAAGGCACGCAATTTTATTATATAATATAAATATAATATAAAACAAATATTGAATTTTTTTAATAAACATATTTTCACAAAATTATAAAAATAAAATTGTAAAAAAAATAATAAAAAGCAGAAATTAACACTTTCAGCAAGAGCCGCATGTAACTCAAAAAGAGCCACATTTGCTCA
Source organism: Centruroides vittatus (assembly GCF_030686945.1). Taxonomy (NCBI): domain Eukaryota; kingdom Metazoa; phylum Arthropoda; class Arachnida; order Scorpiones; family Buthidae; genus Centruroides; species Centruroides vittatus. The sequence goes on from NW_027122456.1 coordinate 5,033,879, forward strand.
CGTCTGTAATAGAATTTTAGAATATAAAATTTTGAATAAAAATTAATCATCTTGAAGTAATGGGGTGCAATTGTTTCCAAGAACTTAAACCAATGAATAATAAGCTGGAACAATCATATTAATTACATTTTGCAGTTTACTCTTCCACTTTTAGTTTGTTACAGTTTGATTCTGTTCTCTGTTTTATTTTTTTCACTGGTGTTTTATTGATTATTATAGCTTTGATAACAATTTGATAAAACAGTCATAAATAACTTGAAATAGAAGGGCAGTGAAAAAATTAATTAGTCAAATTATGCAAAAAAAAAATTGATGTCCAAAGTAAAACATCTGAGATGTAAAAACATATTACGCCAAGTAAAAATTATGGTACCTGAAATGAAAGTCAAATTTTTTGTTGGGAGCTTCTCTTTGGTAAAGATAAGTTTGGCACTTTGAAGCCATACCATAAGCATTTACTTTCCAGGCATGATCCCATGACTAACTACAGTGTTCAGTGTTTTTATTCATTCAGCCATCGGTAAATCTTAAGTTAACAACTATTTTCTGAAAGTATAGAACATGTCATATGATATATGCATAAAATTTTGCTATGAAATGCCTTTATGAGTTAATATCATTTTGATATGTAAATTTATTGAAGTGTCCATTTCCTAAGAAATTACTTTAGATACTAATTAATTAAAAAGTATTTTTCTTACTTCACATCTTACCAATAGTAAACTTTGAGGCTGGAGTCAAAAGAATTTTACCGACTTTGTCCAAAAATGTCTGACTCTGGCAACTCCAACTCCATAACACTGATGGTAAAGACATATTTAATGCTTGTTTCCTTCATGTCAAACAATGTTTCCTTTACTTGAATGTTGTCTACAAATGTATTTTAAAAAATAAGTGCTAATATTACTAGTGATGATAAATCTCACTAATATATCAGAATGATTATATCTTATTGTGATTTTTTTTTAATGATTAAGTCAAATACACTGACTTTATTATTACAAGAGATTCACTGGATGTCATCTGAATTCATTGTTATGCTTGCAAGATGTTCTTCATCTATTTAGTCAGTCAAGAATCCCACATGATATTATTTTTGGAGAAAATATATTTAACTGGTTAAAGTATTAATGTATGGCTAGCCATAATATCAAAATTTCATTCAGATAACCCTGCAAAAAATACTATAACAGAAATAAAATTTCTCATAATTTGTACCAATGTACAGTACAGTACCTTTCAGCTCTGAAGTGCCCATTAAAAACAGTAGGCAGTGTAAAAGTTATCATCTCAAACATTTCATATTTACCTATTTTTTTTATTTCATTTCAATTAATTATTCTTTGTATGTAATATACAATGAAAAATGAACTTTTCAATGTTTTTCCAATGAGTTGTTAATCAAGCTAGTTAATGGTTAAGATACGTGACATACAAATTATCACTCTGTAAATTTATTTCTTTTTTTCATATTGAATAAAAAACAATAAAATAGTTTTATTGATTGATTGATGTAATTGTAACAGTTGATTACATTCATAAATTAAACTTATACTTCATTCCACTTAATAACAAAAATCAGAACTTATGATGACATCACTACCATTTTATTTTCTTAAAATTTAATTAATGTAAAATAGGTTTATACACTGTAAAGTAACATTAATATAAATTTTAGATTATTATTAAATTGATTTCAAATTAGAAAAGTAGTCAAATAAATTTTTTATGTAAATATTTTTAAACAGTAATTGTATGAACCAAACAATTTCAAAATCTTATTAGAAAGCCTGACCATTATATTTGATCAGATCTTATTAATTACAGATGTGTGTTTTTATGGATGTTTTCATTTTAATAATAATTTCTGGTTAAATCAATATAATATTTATATTTAATAATTTTATGCATTTTGTGATTCAGTTTAAGTAAGATAATTAGATAAACCCAAACATTGAAATGGTTAATGAAAATTTCTGATTTCTGATGGTGGTAATAAAAATTCTTAATTCTTTTTATAAGAAGATTTTTGCAATTTTTAAATAGTTTTCAGTATAAAAGCTTATTCTTTTAATTTGTTTTTTCTTTTTAGGAGGATATGGAAAGAGTGCGAACAAGTTGCTTAGCTGTAAAAAGTATTACATCACTTTTGTTAAGAACTCTACTACTTCCACAACCAGGAAATCCACAGAACAGTACGTTTTTGATGCAACCCAGAGATAAACCTTTAGCATTTCTTCACACAAGGTTATTTCTAACTTTACAATAAAATTATACATTACTTTAAAATGTGTGTGATTATGAATAAATTGAGCAATAATGTATTTTGCAGATGTGGAAAGAAGTTAACAGCTGTAAGAAATTCAATCCATAAGAAACTTCAGGAAATGCTTAAATTGAGGTAAAAAAAAATCTCATTTACTGAGGTTAAATTTCATATTTACTGGTCATCTCATTATTATTTTAAAGAAATTATAATTTACACATTAGCCACTCATCAAAAATTCAAAGATGATTTTAATTCATTGAAATATTAAAATAATGATGTTTATCTTTTTTTAAAATTTACACAAAAATAATTTTAAAATTTGACTAATTAATGTGTTAATAATGGAAAAATTATCATTAAAAATAAATATTAAATATAAAAGTCGATAACATAATTTAATAAATTAATATATATTATAAAATTCATTATACTAATTTTATAACTGGTTCAGTTATTTAAAATAATAAAAGAATTTAATTTTATGTTGTTATTATTTGTTTTACTGTTTTAAAAGATTGCCTGTTTAAATAGTTTGTATTTGAAGGTTGTCTGAAAACAGATGTGTACTTAGCAGAAAATTTGTGTTTTGATTACATTATTGAAATATCTCTTAGTTAAAGATAAATAAAAATAAAATAAAATTTACTTTTTTAAGAAATTGGAATTTTACGTATATTTATTTAATTTCTTTTTGTATTTAATTGAACCTTTGATACAATGAAGATTAAATTTCTAGAAGTTTTTAAAATCATTTTACTGATGTAAATATAATTCAACTTTTACAATCTGTTTTAGGAAAAAATTGTCTGTCTGTAACTTTAATATTAAATGAATATTATGTAGTATTATGCAAATTTGAATAATACATCAGTTAATTACAATATTCTAATTAACTGATACTTCTAAAATATATTGATATATTGTAATTACTATCTATCATTACTCAAGATCTATGGAAAAATGAATTTGAGAAACTATCAAAAATTTCTTAAATTTATTTTTTAAAATATAATCTTAATCCTTTCAAAATGTAATATAGAAATTTTGGCATTTTTAAAACATTCTTATATTTGACTTTTGGTATTCAACTATTTGGTTAATTCTATCTCAGACACATTGATAAAAAGTGAAAATTTTTTATATATAAAGTAATTTTACAATGTATGAGTATGTAAAATGAAACTCTGCATGTGGAGTAATTGTAAATAAATCTACTCTAAAAATTAAATATAAAATATTTTCAAGAAATTTGTCTTTAATTTAAAACGTTATTAGATGAAGAATGGGATACTCAAATTGTCTGTACAATTGTACAGTATATAAAACAAATAACATTACAAATGTTTTCTATACAATTTTTTATTATATACAATGAAAATATGGCATTGCCTTCATTATATAACCATACAATAGAAGTTATTTTAATCAAATTAAGAAAATTGTTCAATAAACCAATAATAAATTTATCAGAAATATGGAATTACAACAGATAAGCACAGCCTGGGCAAAAAATAACATCAAACATTAAGATTATTAGATTATTTCATACTTCTAATTCTTATATTATATTATATTATAGTATTTGATTTATATAACGACAAAGATTATATTATGTAAAGGCTTATCACACCAAGTAACCAATCAAACACATTTTAAAAATTCTTTAAATTATTTACAGTAGAGGAATAAAAAATTTTTAAATGTGTTAGATTGATTACTTGGTGTGATAAACCATTATGTAAGATAACCTTTGTAGTTATATAAATCAAATAATGTAACATAACAAACATTAAAATGAAAACCATATAAAATTTGCTTATTTTAGCTTATTATTGTCATGTTTATTACAATACTTGGAAGGTACAAAATAGCACAGTTTCAATGGTCAAGTAGACAGGAATTGAAAATATATCTTAAATTTTTTCAGACTCAGCTATTGGGGAGGCACTTATTAAAATTAAGAAAGTATCATTCATAAATGAAAAACCTGAGTTTTTAGATGTAGAAAATTAATTTAAATACTTTAGAGACTTTTCACAGAGTAATACTTTGTAATACTTTCAATTCCACACAGACAAGTGCCATATGCTACCTGTTTCAGTAATGATGTAGTGTGTCTATTTCATGCTATATCATTGTCGCAGTAATTAAGTGAATATAATATATTTTTAAAATTATATCCATTTTAAGAATTATATTTAGTTTATTATTTTCTTAAATTTTTTGTTAATAGATGGCACTACATGTAAAGCAAGTAAATTGAATGTAGACATTTAGACAATGTAGAATTTATATACAGAAATCCAATCAATAATTTGGGTTGACATTTATGAAATTCTATAAGTTAGAACTATGTTAAAACCTAACTATTGAGTTTTGTAGCGATTGGTTGAATTACCTAGGTGTGCATAGCAAACAAACATCCATCCATCCTTATTTATATATATGGATATTGATATAAAAATATTTATATAATTTTTGTAGTTTAAATTTTAATTTTTTTCAGTTATTTTCTTCTGTATATGAATTTTTGTATTGATCCAATTTAAAGACAATTTAAATAATAAAATATTCATTAATTTTTGGTTTATTTAAGTAATTAAGAAAGAATAAATTTTTAAATATGAAGTACTGCTTTAATGATTTATATATAAATTTTTTTAATGGGTCGATTTTTTTATATTACTTTTTATTGATTATTTCTTTATATATTTTTGTGATTTATATATTAGCATGTGATTAGTTTTCACATGCTAATAATCAAAACTGTCTCAAACAAAATAAAACTTTCCAAATGCCTACCATTGACATTTAATGAGTATTTTTTTGTTCTTTTACCAAAGTACAATTAATTTATTTTTATAAATTACTGATCAGTAATCATATCTATATTTTAAAATATCTATAAATTAAATTTATAACATTGAATTTCTGTTAGGAAATGCTAAACTTTGTTAATTATCTATTATTATTTTATATATTTGTTCATTACAATGATGTAAACATTCAGTTTATGAGTTAAATAATTTTTACATTAGTACCTTAATTTTTCAGTGTGTACTATATTGCTAATATTAATTTTTTAGGAATTATATTTTTGTTAATTTTTCTTTAGAAATGGAGAACCAAATCTTTCTGCAAATATTGAAAGAATAGCAAGTCCTTCATCTTATTTCTTTTCTCAGGTATGAATTTTCATCAAGTTTAATGAATGTTACAATTCAGTAAAAGCATAATAATCTATTAGTGAAGTATCTTAGCTATTCTTATCAGTTTGTTAAAACTGTGCATTTTCTGAACAGAGTCATAGCTATTAGGTAATTTTATCAATCTGTTTGAAATAATAAAGTTTTTGAAACTTATTTCATTTGTATATTCTTTATTGTTATTAGATAGCTACTGTTAGATTCATTTCTACTTTATAAATGATAGAAATTTGTAAATTACAAGAAAAAGATTCATTTACACCATGATAATGTTTACAATGAAGAAATTTTCAGTAGAACAAAATTACTACAGTAGTTCAGTAAAATTGCAACAATTTTAGGCCAAATATTTACAATATTTATGTAACAAAATAGACAAACATAACGTAAGTAACATAGATAAAATATTTACGTAATGTAATATAAATTGAAGGTACATGAATAGAAAATTTTTATCTGATAATGATTTTTATTATCATAATTTGAGCAATACATCATTAAACAGAGATCTTTTTAATTCTTGTGTATCATTCAATTATAATACAAGAACATCACAACAATAAACTTGATTCTGAACAGGAACATTCTGATTCTTAATTCTGAACAGGAATTCATAAATGATTAGAATAATCTTCCATCATGTGTAATTGGTCATTCAAAAAAAAATGGTATAACCATTTTTTCAATTGGCAAAAATTAAAATTGATCTGATGAATTAGCCATTAAAACAAACTGAGAAACAATCCAACTTATAAAACATGATGTATCATGCAAATTTCTGTTATTTATGATAACCAGACAAATTTGATAAAATAATTGTAGTTTTAGTTGATATTGAATCAAAAGAGAATTACCACTAATATGATATCTTGAAAAAGATGATTTGAATCATATCAATGAACCATTGCCTAAAAATGTTTCGAAGCAATTCAAAAGTTTTATCTAAAAGAAAATTAAACATCAGTTCTGATATCTTTTTAATATTATTGAAACTAGCAGAAGAAACATTAACATACAAGCATAATTGTAACAGTTAATAATTTGTTTAGAATTCTTGAAGCACTTAAGACATCAATATTCCCAAGTTTGCAAAGCATTGTAAACTACAAGTGGTACTATGTTAGTAGTCTGAGAAAAATATACAATTGGGTTTTACAATATAATTATCTTAAATACTTTGCATTATAAAACCTAAATATCATAGTCAAAAATTGCTATTAAATATTCATATTATGATTTTATAAAATTTGAAATATAAATAATTAACCAATGACAAAAATATTCAGTTAGAACATTGTAAAACAGATAGCAAACTGTATACATACATTTTATGATGTATTAAATTTTACAGTAATCAATATATGGATTATTTATAGAAAAAACTCAAAATAGTCTCCTGACATAAATTTATTTTCATCTGAAACAAGAACTGATGCAAGGAAATAAATGTAGAAATACAAGATGATTTCTATGAATAAGCGGAAAAACAGAATTAATTTTAAATGACATTAATATCAAATAATGGATAAATGTATAAAAAAATAAAGTGTTTGATTCATATCTAATTCAAGAAATTTGTTTGTGAATAATATTCATTTATGTTGTATGATTTACAATCAATTTTCACAAAGTATATTCCATTTGATAAAACAAAGGTTCTCTAAATTTTTATTAATTTATCTTAGTCTCCTTCTTATCTGATTATTCAATAATAAAATTGGTCTTAACAGATTTCAATAAAAATAGACTTGAACTTTAAAAAGTAATGTAAATTTAATTTTAATAGCAAATATATAATATATATGTATTTATCGTTAAACTCAACTATTGAAAAGGTTAATATTAATTTCAGTTATTTTTGTATACTTTAGTAAAGAATTTAAAAGTAATCAAAATTGCTTACTTTCAGGTTTCTGTAGAATATTTGTGTGTTGCAATTGGAATTATTGATGATTGGGAAGAACCAGAAAGCTCTGTATCTTCAAGTTCCAGTCATTTCTCTGGTTTTGTTAATGGTGCTCTCACATATCACCAAAGGGAACAGTGTCTGTCAGCAGTTGGATTAGACATTCATTCTTGTCTTCATTTTTTATTAGATTTATATAGTCAATGGTTATCTCCAGAAGCTTGCCCTTGCACCCCTTTAACATTACTCACTGAAGTGACCAGATCTGTAAGTAATTGCATTTCTTTTATGAAATTTATAGGACACTTATTTAAAGTTATTTTTTTGATAAAGGTTGTGATATTATCAGACATATTTATGGAACGAGCTCAATATGAATGGATGCTGGATACTTTATTGGAAGTTCAAAGAGTTCATCCAGCAGAAGATGAAATTATTACTCAATACTTAATTTTTGGGATATGTAAAGCTGCTGCAGTGTTGAGTATGGTAGTTATGAATTAAATAATTTAAAATATAAATTAGTATATAAATATTTCAAATGTAAATCTGATAAAATTACTATATATTATTGTAGGAACAAGATATGCTAGAGAAATTAAAGAAATTAATTGAACTCAGTTTGAAAAGTACATTTCTACCAACACGCCTTGCGACACTTTATGGTTTACTTCATTTGCTAGAGCAAGGAAGTGGGGAAGAAAATTCTCCACTTCTCTCGACTGCATCCGAATATATTCTAAAACATCTTGGCAATACGTCACTGTAAGTGTGTGCATATTTTAGTGTACTGTTTATATTCATTTGCAAAACAAATCTTAAAATTAATTTTATTTCTAGACCAAGTAGTCAAAATGAAGATCATATTCTAGTCATGTGGGCTGTTGCAGTTTATATTATTGAAAATTACCAAGAGGATGTTGGAGATAATGAATTTGGCCAAAAAGTATTTCAGGTATAGTAAATAAAACTGTGATTTAACAACATATTAAATTTTGAAAATTTTTATATTAAATAATATCAAGACAGTGAATACTAATCTGATATTTGACAAATCTAGAATTTGATATAAGATTAATGAAATTTAATATTTTTTTAGTCAAGCTACATCTAGAATTTTAATATATTCATTAAAAAAGCAGTCTCTTAAATTTAAAAAATAATGAATATATATATTTAAAAGAAAATTTTTGATTTAAATTTAATTAGGAATTTATTCTGATTTCTCTAAATGTTTCTAATTTCTTATTGTATATAGATTGGTATCAATATTTGTAACAGTTCAGAAGATGTAACATCTAATAGCTTGTATTTGGCAGTTCTTCTTGGTTTAGAGAGATTACTGCTGACAGAAGCTGTAGGAATAAAAGAAATAGAAATAATAATGAAACTTTCTGTTGATAGGTTAATTTTCTGTTTTCTTAGAATAATTATAACAGACAAAAATTTGTGTCTAAAAAATAAAAATATATTTATAGGTTAAAATATGGTTCACCTTTGAGGGCTTTAGCAGGTTTAGGTTTACTTCTTTCTTGTATGTATGTAGGTATGTATACATTTAAATTGCTAATTAATAAAAATGATGATGTTATGAATCAAATTCATTTTTTTTAAATTGTAGGTAAAGGAACTGATTTGTGGCCTTCTGAATTGCCTCCTAGTGTAAATAATTCAGCAACATTAGATGACTGTGGTAATGTAGCCACACAGACTGATCCAGAGCAACTTATTGCTGCCATGGAGAGGGTTACAACATTATTTGATAGGTTAGATATTCTAATAAATGTTACATAATAATTATTATTATTATTTTTTTTTTTAATGAAAATACAGTAGTTTTAATTAGGTCTGCAATTTGTTTAACATAATATAAATACAATTATATATTTAGCATTAAGTCTGTTTTATTTTAAATTTTTACCGTATTCTTTATTTGATTTTCATTCTTCTTTATTGGAAGTCAACTCAGAACTTTGTTATATCAACTTATTTATTAGAAAAAAATTTCAAATACTATAATTTTGTCAAAAATTAATAGAATAGGAATAAAAACTTTTGCATCACCCATGTCACTGTATATTCTATACCTCTGAACATCTGTCAATATTTAGTTTATAAGATACTATCTCAAACATTGTTTTTCCTCTTCTATTTCTTTTGTTTCATTCACATTTATTAACAATTCACTATAAATGTAATTATATGTGATATAGAAGAATAGAATATTTTTAAAAGATACTGCCTAAACTGCATTAAGTAACAAAAGAATAAAATAGTTTTCAAACGTTTTTATTATTTCACTTTGTATATGTTTTGTTTATTTAATAATAATAAATAATAGTAAATGCTAAAATAATGAAAAATATTATATAGAAAAAGATATTGATAATATCTGTAATATGAGGTGAGTAATGTAAGTCTAGGTGAGTAATGCAGTTGCTCTTAAAGGGAATGATTATTCTACCAAATGTAGAGTAAATAAGTAGTAAATAAAGTAATTGCCATTAAAGTCATTACTATTGACGTGTTTCTTAAAGTTGCACATAGACTTTATGGTATTTAATGAGTTGAGTTTGAGAGTTGATCACTTAGCACTTATATTCACTGTAAATAATTAACTTATGATGAAATTAATTGTTAGGTCTAAATATTGGTTGAACTGGAAAGTTTTTAATATTTTTAACAGCTGTCATTAGTTACTACAGATGTGTGATTTAATATTAAATTGTGATTTTGGTTGTGAAATATGCAGATTGCTGCTAATGTGAAATTGTATTATTTATTTAGAAGCTTATTTTGAACTTTTCTTTCAAATTTTGTATGAATAAAATCAAATTGAAATAGTTGCAGATAAAATGTGTATCCAGCACATTATGCTTAATGAGTTTCAGAAAAGATATCACCATACAAACATCAAACAATATTCATAGTGTGTGTATGGAAATGATGTTCTTAAACTTTGCACATGTCAAATATAGTTTAAAAAGTTTTACAGTAGAGCATCAATTATCTGAATATCGATCAACTGAAACATCAGTTAACTGAAAGCATTTCAGTCGGCAAATTTAAATTTCCGCTAGTGCTGTGGCACTGCAATATTTGGCTTTGTCTTGGGCTACTCCAATATTAATTTTGTTGGTGTGTGTGTTTTAGCTGACAGCACTAGCATGACCATGAGAGGGTACTTAAGGACGCACCAGGATTTGAATGAATTTCAACATGGGATAGGTTAATATATTATTTCATACATAATTGGTTGTCCGAACAACCCCAGTACCGAATTGTTTCGTATAATTGATGCTCTACTGTATTTGCGAAATTTTGAAGTAAAAGTTACACAACTCAAGGGGTGTCCAAAAGCTGTAGACAAAAAAAAATTGCAAGAAGAAATTGTTAAAAATGGTTAATGTTACCTTAGGTAGCCAAGATGGTGGAGCTTCCGGTAATCTCGATCCAGGTTACTTAGTGATGTCAAGATGGAGGGAGCTGCAAACTATCGCGTTATGTTATGCAAATTAATAGTAATGACGCATTTCGTTTCGAGTTATCGACAGAAAGTAGTAACAGGTGTGATAATTGTGTTGATTTGAGTGATTTTTGACTGTAGATGTAATTTTTTTTTTTTTCGGAGTTTTTCATTTAATATTAATTGGTTAGTTATGAGTTCTTTCGATATTTCTTCCCAAGAGTTTTGGGTAGCGTGCACCACCCATAATTTCTATCAAGTGCTCGAATTGGAATTTTTCGAATTAGGTATGGACCCCAGAATCAATAAAAGTTTTAAATTTGCGGTGAGTCTAGGATTACAGCATATTGAGGAAGTGTGTAAGAATTGTTCGAATTTGTGCAAAATTTTTTATCGACATGACCGAGATTTGTGTGTGATGAGATGCAAAAAAATGTCGAAGAAATAGTTCTGCATTCGAACGAACCTTTAAAGGTAAATGTGGAAAAATATCATGGAGTAGAATCTTTTCTTTTATATGGCATTACATTGCATTGGAATGCTCTTCAACCACCTCGGGTATTGCTGTAGGCATTTCGAATAAGGCTGCTGTCGACTGGTCCAACCATATACGTTTTATTATGCTAGTTGCTCTGCACAATATGACGTCGTTTAAAATTGGAGGTCCGAAGAAAATTGTCGAAATCGACGAGACTGTCATATGTAAACGAAAATATGAAAAAGGCCGCAAACTAAAAAGTACGAAATGGGTTGTAGGGGGAATATGTCGAGAAGACAAGAGCTGTTTTATCTGTCAAGTAAACGATCGTTCTGAAATCATGCTAAATTGGATTATATCAAAATTTGTCAATTCAGGAAGCTTGGTCTTAACTGACGAATGGAAAGGTTACAGCAACATAGACGATTTAGAAGGCGTCGAAATTGAGCACAGGACAGTCAATCACTCCGAGAATTTCGTTAACCCCAGAACAGGAGACCATATGCAAAATATAGAAAGGCTATGGGGGTATTTAAAAAACAAAAAACATCTACCAAAGCATTACACCGAGGATCTGTCAGACTTGTACATGTATTCCTTTATGTATAAAAAGTTTTGTGGTTGGCCTTCAAAACAACCCGGGGAAAAGTTCTACACATTTGTGAACTATTTAAGTAAGATATATCCCGGTTCAGGATGAATTCCTTTGTGGAAAGAACTCGAAGACAGTCCCTGCAACCCCAGTTTCTATTACTAAGAAAAAAGTAAAAAAGGTGGTCAAAGAAAAGGTGAAGAAAAGAGAGGAATGCAATATTACTGATGATGATAACGATAAAAGTAGAAATGAGGGTGGAAAAAAGAACAGAAAGACAAGTAGTCAAACGGTATCAATTCCTGTTCAAACCAAGCATCGGGAAAAAAAAGAACAGCAGCATGCACAATGACGTAAGTAATAACATTATATAATTATCGTTTATTTTTTTATTTTTTATTTTTTAATATTTCGAAATAGTAATTATTTTAACAAAATCCTTAAATTCTAAAATCGAGATTTAGTATTTAATAAATCGCGGAGCATATCACGTGATCACATCTACTCTATCGTAAATCACAGTCAAGATGGCCGCCATCTTGATGTCACTAAGTAACCTGGATCGAGATTACCGGAAGGTTTGCCATCTTGGCTACCTAGGATAACATTAACTTTAAAAATTAAAGAATAACAAATCATGAATTTGCAACAAGTCTTAATGTATTATAGACATGTATTGTTGAAATGCTTTGTCAATTTGGAATGGTTGCAAAACATTATGTTTGGATTCCAAAATGCATTAGGTGAGAAAACAAACTGGATTGAGTAACAAAACAAAAACTATTTTTAAAGCAATTAGTAATTTGTGATGAAAAATGGGAATTTTACAATTATATTGTTAAAAATGTGTTCAGTTTTAATTCCATAAAGTATGGTGGAATATGAATGGTATAATTTATTATCTTATAAAAGCTAACAAAATTATAAATTCCAACACCTATTGACAGCAATTGGATCAAGTAAATGAAAATCTTAAAAATAAATGCCTGCTTCTGGTCAACTAGAAGAGGATTGTCTTTCACCAAGATAATGCAAACCCACATGTCAGTTTGATAATGCGACAAAAATAAAAGAATCAAATTAGAAAATTTTAGACATTCTCCACACTCCCTGATCTAGGGCAATTGGACCTTCGTGTATTCTGATCATTACAAAATTATTTAAATGGAAAAAATTTTAATGTTTAGAAGAAGTTAAATCTGATACAGTCATTTTTTTTGAATTAAAACCAAAAACTTTTTATGCAGATGGAATTAATAAACTTGTAAATCATTGGGAGAAGGTGATTGAAAGTGATGGAGATATTTTTTTATATTATTAAATGATGGAGATATTGTTGATTGAATAAAAATACAGTAGAGCATCGATTATTTGAATCAATTGAGGACTGGTGGTGTTCGGAAAATTGATTTTTCGGATAACTGATTATGTACGAAAAAATACATTATTAATATAGTATATTAGTAAATCCTGTGTAATTAGTATATTAATATATCCCATGTTGAAATTTTTCTCCATTGCGTATCGCTTCACATTGAATTTTCGTCGATGTTAAGCCTAATGAAAATTTTCATAATAATAATCATGGCTATTGTATTGTTAAAAATTATTTCTTTATTTTGTACAAACAAAATAAATATATTGAAAAATATAAAAACAAAAAGAAATATACTTTAGAAGTTAATCTAGTATGAAAAACATTCAGTTCAGCACAACATTGTCGTGCTGAATTGAATGTTTTTCATACTAGATTCAGTTAACCAGTTGTTGTAAATCAATGTAAATCAGTTGATCGGCATTCGGATAATCGATGATCTACTGTGTTTTATTTTTCAAAAATGGTCTTGATGTTCTTTCGAAACCACACAAACTTTTTGTAAGCCCAATAGTTCTCTGAGAGTTATTAAATAGAGATGGAGGAATTACTAGAAATTTATCAGCTTATAATATATAGTTTAAGTATGAATGTCTAATAATATCAAACTGTACAGATCAATGTACAGAAAATGAATGGGAAAAAACTAAAGGCAAAAGGTATGTATATAGGCCATTGGTGGTTTCAGAAAAATCATGATGGCAAATGAATGTCTGTAGCGTGCAACAGATTTTTCATTTTTTTAAAGGAGCTCTTGGTAAGTTTAGACCAGTGGTATTCAAATTATATTTTGCAGAATGCTATAGTTTTACAAAATTTCTTCAAAGATATGAGATATTACTTTTATTGTTTTTAATGAAAATAATGGAAAATAGACATTTCTAAATATACAAAGGTGGTTCAACTTCTATCTGGAATTTCGTTAATGGCAACAGAACTGTATGTGTAACATAGTTCCAATTTATGTTTTTTTCTATATATACTCCCCACCAAATACTGATGCCTTTCCCATCATTTTGGCAACATTGCTATGCCTGCAGAATAGTCTTTTGGTTGGTGTCAGAGCATGGCCCTGGGCACAATGGAAGTGCTCATTGTTGGGAAATTCCAGCTCATTTGGCCTACAGTTCAGATCTGTCACATGCAATTATCTCCTGTTTGACTTTTGAAGAATGCTTTGAGAGATAGGAGATTCATCCAAAATGCTAAAGTTTCTCTCACTTCAGAGAGTTCCATGGTTCTGACACTAGCCAAAAGATTGTATAATGACATTATACAATCTTTTAGCTAGTGTCATTTACATGATACATATAAAGATATTTAATTGGAGAAATGTTAAAACGTACATGGGGGACAAGAAAGATCATAATGAGTCTTGAAACCACAACCTCCAACATATTGAAATGCAGAATCTGCAGCCTAGATAACACAGCCATTGCCACTTCTTATTAGTGTTTACATTAATCATGACATTCAATTAAGGTAAAATCTTTTTAGTTTTGCTTTTTTATGGAAATGATTTTGTAGAAAAAAAAAATCTTTGGTATATTTATCAGAGAGGCAATCTCTATAAAATGATATTCTTCTTTGTATGCCATATCAGATTCCCGACGTCTGCAAACACTTGGCATAGGTTAGTAAGTGGTTAGTAATGCACCAAGGTGTATCCTAGGGGAAGTTACATTCAGAGTGGTTTCCTCTTGCCTTTTCTGGGGCATGATGTTATGCGAGGGAAAATGCCTTCCGGGAGGTCTTGTAAAGGAAACTGGCCCCTATTCAGGTGTTACAAACATGGAGAAAACCCGGAAAACTCCAGTGGCCAGCCCGTCTGAGCACAGTGTGAACTCGTGACCAAACTCCCAGTGTTTAGCGACAGAACTGCTCGGCCACTGGTGGGCCATAAAATGATATATATTTCATTAAAAAGTGGAATTGGTAATTCCCTTGTAACCATCCCTTGTGAGATATTTTATGTATTTCATCTTTAAGTTCATATTGACACTTTAAAATTATAGAAATATATAATATAAAGATTTGTATAATAAATAAATGTTTTAAAAAGTTGTAATTTGTTTTTAATTTTAAAACATATTTAACTAATGATTTGTTTTATTGAAAATTAAAACAGAATCAAACGTGGATTTCCTTTTGAAGTGGAAGCAATTTGCAATGTTTTGCCATTATTTTTGATGGAGTTCTTTCCAGCACAAGATGTTATGAATAAAGTAATTGGGGAATTTTTATCTAGTCAACAACCACATCCTCAATTATTAGCCAGTGTTGTCTTTCAGGTAAGTACTTGTTTTAATTTAATGTGCGTATATATAATTTGAATGGTCTTGTTAAGACATTTGTTAATTTCATGAACAAATTTTTGGATTAATTTGATGTTTTTTTGAAATACAGTTTAAAAAATAGTTGTATTTAATCTCATTACACAAGTTCTGGAAGAAAGAAATTTTAATTTAGAATAAAATTATAAATTATTCGCACATTAAAAATTATTAATACATACATGTATTAAAACAGAAATATTTCAGATTTCATGTGGAATAGCAGGAAAAAATAAGACTAAGAACTTAGGAATTATTAAATTAGAAATCACATAATTAATTAATTTTATGATAGTAATAATTAATATAATAAAAATATCTTCTCTGTGTTGAAACCATGTCTTTTTTTAAAATTATATTTTGAGACACCATGAAGTGTTGATACTAGACACTGGACTTTTATGCTGTTTGGACTAGTGCCCCTCATCTGTTGACTGATATAAGTTTTCTACAGTGATTTTAAAACTATTGTTGATGTACATAAAACCAAAAACCACTGTATATTTAAACCAGTTAAAAATTCCTAAAACTTGGTGCAATTTTTATGTAAATAATGCAAGTAATTTTTTACATAAAAATTGCATCAAGTTTACATAAAATTCAAACACCACTGTGTATTGTAATACACGATGGTGTTTGAGTTTTATGTACAGTACATCAACAATAGTTTTAAAATACTGTAGAAAACTTACATCAGCCAACAGATGAGGTTCACTAGCCAAAACAGTATATTGGCATTTGGAACAATTAGTTTATTTTCTCATATACTTTACAGTTTTTAAAAGTGGATATGAAAAAGTCCAGTATCAACACTTCATGGTGTCTCAAAATAAAATAAAAATAGATCATTTGAAATTGCAATGTGAATTAGTATGTTTTTTGTTTTTATTTATTGATACAATATATATATATATATATTTATATTGTATCAATAAATAAAAATATATATATTATATATATTTTATTTATAAATATTTTAAAAATTATTTATAAATTATTTTTATAAATATATATATATATATACAGTCAAACCTGTTTTTTATGTGCGATTTTTTTTTATGCGAATTTTTAATTTGTGCGGTATAGTTGGCGATTAGTCTCGTGCGATTCGTCATGTCTCACGTTGACTTATTATAGCTAAATAAACTTATTATAGCATAAATGCACTTATTATAGTAATATTATTGCATGAATATGCGAAAAATGAAATAATTTACTTTTTAAGTCAACAAAACACCACCTGGACAAAAATATGTAAAACAGACGATAGACCAGACGATGCAGTCAAGTGCTGACATCTGTTGTCAATAAATTCTATTTCGTACGGTTTTGAGTTATTTTCTATGTGAGACTTTTTTTATGCGGTCCCTAGTTGACCGCATAAAAAAATTATTTTTTTAATTGTGTTGCGAAAACTATTATTTACAGCCATTCGTGAAGTTTCGTGAGATTTTTTTAATGCGTTTTTTTTTATGCGGTCCCTATCCCCCGCATAAAAACAGGTTTGACTGTATATTATATATATATATATATTATATTATATATATATTTATATATTATAATATTATATTATTATTATAATTTTATATTTATATTATATTATATATTTATATTATATTATTTATATATATATATATATTATATTATATTATATATATTATATATTATAATATATATCAAGTCCTTAAGAGAGCACGCTTCCATGTTTCCAATTATTTTCTCTGTCTTGCATTAGTAGGACTCCCTATTAACAGAGCACTGGTTAGTAGAGCAGTCTGTTTAAATGAGTGCCTTGTTAGTGGCATTTCAAGTCTGCATATGAGAGCACTATTCCAAGGAAGATCTGTTTTTAATATTGCAGAGGCACAAAGCAACAGGGTTCTCTATATTATTTGTTGAGATTTTAAATGAAATCTTCCATTGGTCAGTTTTCTAGTAAACATTCAGTCAAAAGATTTCTTAGAGGATCGTAATGAATGGGTTTTATTGGACACGCATGAGAAGCAATTACATATCTTGAAAAAGTATCAAAATATATGAACAAACAGCAGGGATCATATATATTAATACATATCCTTATTTCAAGATGACAAGATAATAAGTGATTAGCAACCAGGTTTTAGAGGTCAGATAAATTCAAGGTAGTACTGCATTTACTTTTTATATTGTACAGTACATTCCATTAGATGTGTACTACATCCTACTGGAATTTCTGCCAAGAACTGTAAGTAAAGTGACTGGTAAAGATACTGTGTTTACTGATTAATCAATAGAACAATGAAACTGATAATATAAGAATGGATTGTGATAATGAATTTTAATGTTTCCAAGTCTATTGTAAATTACATGGTGCTCCTAAGACACAAAAAAGTGGAAAAAATTGAATACCATTAAGAACCCCATCTTCTTACTTCAGATAAAGGAGCAGTCTGGATATGAGTATATGAAATGGCAATCCTAATACTACGTTCACGTGCAATCCACGACTCACTTTGATCTTGATTTACCTACAAGCTGGATTGTGACTGTCGCCAGTCGAACGTCATGCTGTTCGCACAGGCAGTCTGCTTGAGAAGAACCCGGCTATTACACGCAATGATAAAACTGGCATAACTACTCGTCCCTCCTCAGCAGGCCTTTAAACGACACTTTCTACAATTAACAATAAAATATTTCTTGGTACAATTATAACTAAAATCAATTAAAACACAATCATTTCCCGACAATACATTAAAAATGCTTACAAATTTTGTATTTCCGAACTTCTTTACATTTCCAATTAAAACTAGGATCCACAACACCCATACAATTCGACGCATTCCTAATTTTTATACATTAAAATCAGTTAAAAATTATAAATTTAATTTATATCTAAAATATTTTTACTTCAATTGACTTACTTCTTTTTGTTTATTCTTTTCTACTTAATTTCTATTCTAATTCTTTTCCATCTCTTCTTTTATACTTCTTCCTCCCCCCTTTTATAATGCTTACCCATGATTGGTGGATCTCTCTACCGTTGTTGTTATTCATTTTATTATTTTGCCTAATTATATTTAAATGCTCATACAGTTGTCTTTTATAATTGTTTTTTCCTTTTTTCTGATTTTTACCGTATTTAGATCAATTTTGCAACCTTCTGTATTACAATGTTCAGCCACTGCCGAATTTGCATATTTTCCTTTGATTGCTCTGATATGTTCACTTAATCTTATTTCTAATTTTCTTTTTGTTTCTCCTATATATGTTTTCTTTGGATTACAATTACAATCAAATGAATACACTATTCCTTTTTCCTCTGTTATATCATATTTTTCTTCTTTTCTATAACATAAATGTTTTTTAGTTGAATTTATTTTTTCTGGTATTAAATTGATTCTATTTTTTATCACATTTTTAACTCTCTCAAATAATTTTGGAACATAATTTAATAAATTTTTTCTCTTTATCTATTGATTTTGATTGATTGTCATTATCTAGTTGTTCAAGCCATTTTTTTAATATACATTTTGGGTAATCATTTAAAATAAACATTTTAATTATTTCTTCTTCTTCTTGTTTTTGTGTTTCTATTTCACTTGTTCTTTGCTTTATTTTATTCACATACATTTTAAATATAATATATTTCATACTGACTGGGATAACAGATTTATAATTAATTATTTTCGGTATTTGTATTGGTTTAACATATTTCTTAGATTAATTAATCTAAGAAATATGTTAAACCAATACAAATACCGAAAATAATTAATTATAAATCTGTTATCCCAGTCAGTATGAAATATATTATATTTAAAATGTATGTGAATAAAATAAAGCAAAGAACAAGTGAAATAGAAACACAAAAACAAGAAGAAGAAGAAATAATTAAAATGTTTATTTTAAATGATTACCCAAAATGTATATTAAAAAAATGGCTTGAACAACTAGATAATGACAATCAATCAAAATCAATAGATAAAGAGAAAAAATTTATTAAATTATGTTCCAAAATTATTTGAGAGAGTTAAAAATGTGATAAAAAATAGAATCAATTTAATACCAGAAAAAATAAATTCAACTAAAAAACATTTATGTTATAGAAAAGAAGAAAAATATGATATAACAGAGGAAAAAGGAATAGTGTATTCATTTGATTGTAATTGTAATCCAAAGAAAACATATATAGGAGAAACAAAAAGAAAATTAGAAATAAGATTAAGTGAACATATCAGAGCAATCAAAGGAAAATATGCAAATTCGGCAGTGGCTGAACATTGTAATACAGAAGGTTGCAAAATTGATCTAAATACGGTAAAAATCAGAAAAAAGGAAAAAACAATTATAAAAGACAACTGTATGAGCATTTAAATATAATTAGGCAAAATAATAAAATGAATAACAACAACGGTAGAGAGATCCACCAATCATGGGTAAGCATTATAAAAGGGGGGAGGAAGAAGTATAAAAGAAGAGATGGAAAAGAATTAGAATAGAAATTAAGTAGAAAAGAATAAACAAAAAGAAGTAAGTCAATTGAAGTAAAAATATTTTAGATATAAATTAAATTTATAATTTTTAACTGATTTTAATGTATAAAAATTAGGAATGCGTCGAATTGTATGGGTGTTGTGGATCCTAGTTTTAATTGGAAATGTAAAGAAGTTCGGAAATACAAAATTTGTAAGCATTTTTAATGTATTGTCGGGAAATGATTGTGTTTTAATTGATTTTAGTTATAATTGTACCAAGAAATATTTTATTGTTAATTGTAGAAAGTGTCGTTTAAAGGCCTGCTGAGGAGGGTCGAACAAGTCGAAACACAAGTTTAAAGTATATGTGTTCAGGTGAACTAAATAAAAAACATTATTTTTGATCTGTAAGACTAAATATCTGCATCCATATTTTCCAGTATAATAAGTCCTGTTAATATATAAAAAGTACTAGTATACAAATTAAATTTAAATTAAGATAGAAAGGACACAAAGGCATAATAATTAAACTCTCTTGAGTTGATTGCAATTGAACCTCATTTCAGTCGAGATTGAAACAGTTGAGAGAGGTCGTACCAAGGCATAGTCGCTGACCTTGGTCACAATCTAGATTGAAATGCTCAGTGCGAATGGGATATAAGGATGCTGTAAGCAGGGACCTGACTGCATATAAAGATATTGTACAGTAAAATGTTTTAAAAATTAACATTTTATATAAACTTTGATATACAGTATTTTGATTTTTAAGAAATAATATACTTTATAATATTTTCAAATCTATTCTTACAATTCTGAATTTACTTTTTACTACTGAGTGTATAAACATAACTTTTTTAACATATCTAGGGAATCATAATTTATTACAAATTTATACAAAAATAAGTGAAAGAATTTTTAAAATTTTGATGTAATTTCACTTTTTGTCTTCAAATTTTTATGTAATAATGTGAGAAACTAATATTAGAGTAACTTTATTGATTAAAAAAATTTTTTTTGTAAAATTTAAATTAAACCCAAAAAATTGATCTGTTGATATTTCATGAAATTCATCGCCAGGATTAGATTTAATTACCAACAAATTCATTAAACTCCTACCTCCGTCAGGAAAACAAATGCTACTTGAACTATTTAACTATTTTTACAATTCAACTTACCCGTCATCATGGAACTCAGTTAAGCTACTCATGATTTACAAAAGAAAAGGAAATAGATTAGCACCAGAGAACTATCGCCCCATCGCACACAAATGTTCTCTATAAGAAAATGTTTCACATCCATATTAGCAACACGTTTTCAAAAATGGACTATAAATCAAAAATTGAACTCGAAATTCCAATATGCTTTTATCAAATCTAAAGGAACTGAAACAGCTATATTCTTGTTAACTTCCTTAATCCAAATATACTTAAGAAAAAAACAAAGGAAAATTTTTGCCGCATTCATTGATATTTCTAAGGCCTTTGATTCTATACACGTACCTCTCTTTGGTTAAAAAATTAACAATATTTGGAACTGGTAATAAATTTGCAGCTACTATTATGAATCTTTTTTCCGCATACAAAATCAATATTATTTATGGAAATCAGCGATATCCTGAATTTACTATAAATCAAGGTATTCTTCAAGGTGAACCATTGTCTCCTTATTTGTTTAATTTTTATATTAATGATATTGATAATCTGTTTCTAAATGATTCAGAAGGCATTTATATATACGGAAGAACATTTCATTACATTTTATATGCCGACGACCTGGTTTTATTGGCCCCAACCAAAGTTACTCTACAACATAAGCTTAATAAAATTAATGACTACTTGAACTCTATATACTTATCGATTAACATCTCCAAATCAAAAATAGTTATTTTTAGAAACAATATCAAACTTGCGAACCAAGAGAAATCCTTCTACATAAATGATCAACGTTTAGAACTTGTCAATAATATAAAATACTTAGGTACGTTTTTCAATTGGAACGGTAAATTTCAGATGCATTTGAAATATCTTAATGTTAAAATCAATCAACTAATCAATAACATTCTCTATTTGGATGCTAGTTTAAAAATTACGAATCTAAAACTTCATATGAGAATGTTTAATTCAATGATAATGCCAGCTATTCTGTATGCCAGTCCAATTTGGGCCATATTTCATGAAATTTACAGCAGAAAAATGGAGAGGAAAAATATGTGTTATGTTATTGCTTCAGGTCTTTATCTAGCATAAAAAATTTTAATTTATTAAGTTATTCTGTCTAATAATGAATTTTTTAATTTAAAAAAGATAGCATTAATTATTGAATATGTTTAATTTAAACTAAATTTTGTAATAGAGCTGATTTTATTTTTAAGAAATTTACTAGTCTAATTAATTAATTTCAAAATATAGGCTTACAGTATCTATTTCTATATGATTATTATTTATATTTCTTTTTTAATTAAAATGATTTTTATTAAATAGATTAATTTTCAAAATAATGCTTCTAATACTTTACAAATTATATCAGGTTTTTCAGCATCTCCATCAACAATCTCAAGAGGATATCATTTATGATTGGGTTATGTTGTCATTATCAAATTTTACTCAGAGATCTCCAATTGCCATGGCAGTTTGGAGTCTAACATGTTTTTTTGTAAGTGCAAGCACATTACCTTGGTTACAAGCACTGTATCCTTTTTATATGATTTTATTGTATTTAGTAATAATTTAAAATTAAAACAATTCTGTTATTTTTATTATTATTATGATAAATTTCCTTCACAAACAATTTAGATTTCCCCATCTGCAAAATAGAATGGGAAAAATGGAAAAACAAGACAGGAAATTGTTTTGTATAGCGGGAATTCAATTTAAAAATCAAGTGAGTGTATTTTGAACATATAAAATGCTTGTTATAGTTGATAGAACTTAAAATTATATAAATTTTTGCTTTCAGTTAAAGGATGATGAGCACAGAAAAAGTTTTTATTCTACAATAAAGGTGGTTGCTCATCCAGACTCTCCCTATGCAGATCTCCTCAGTCACCTTTAATGTTTTTCCATGATTTTGAATTGTTTATTTCAGTGTTCTTATGTGCATTGCATTCCATTATAATTAATATTAATTTTTCATTTTTTAAACAGTAAATTGTGATTTACATTCCGATTATTTGAAATAAATCAATAAGTTAATTAACTATATATGCTTAGATCAGTGGTCCATACAACAGAAAAATCATTAAACTGTTGTATCCATTTATCTGTTCTTTAATCTAGATTTGTTGATTTGTTGAAAAATTGAGTCACAACATTTGATTATAACTGTAAATACATTGTAAGAATGTAATTCCAAGAAAAAAAATATATATGTGTATATGATAATTAACTTTAAAATAAAATCTGTATAAAATATTTATTTCTTTCATTTTTGTTAATTTTGTATTTGTATAAGTTGCCGACGTTTAGGGGCAATAAGTTAATTGTGTGTCAGGAAAAGCCTAGGGACTGATCCTATGTGGGTGGTGGCAGCAGAGGCAAAGATGACAAGTGTCTTACAATAACCGTTTGTTTTAACATTATAGCAAACTTACAAAAGTATAATACAAGTTGTGATCTAAATCGTCTGTTGGGCGAGGAGCTCCGAATGACGACAATCGGGTGCGGGATGATGCCAGAAGTTGATGAAGCCTCGGGGCAGTGGAGAAGAAGAGTCCATAGAACCTCACACGTACTGAGTTCTTCTCACACATACTGTCCTCATCCCATTTTTAACTGCTAGAAGCAGTTAAAAATGGAATAAGGACAGTATGTGTGAGAAGAATTTTTTGTGGCTTTAATAGAAAGGTATCAGATCCTCCAATAGAAGGCTGACACTGGATCATTTTTAACTTTGTGAATTTTTACCTACTTTTACCTTGTTTTAAGAAATTTATTCTTCTAAACCATTATTCTGTTACTTCTGTGGTTGGATTAAAGGATTTAAAGATAGACTCAAAAATATTTTATTTTTTGTGAATAGTCTAAACTTCAAAATTATGAAGAAAATATCCTGAGTCAACATGAGAATTGTAACCATAGTGAATTATAGTAGATAAGAGAAAATTAATTCCTATAATGCTATAAATTACAGATTATACAGTATGTTGTTAAACAAGCAATAATAGACATTTTTTTATATTGAAATTTAGCAATATATTTTATTTCTCTGATGCTTTGCAGTCAATATATCATACTGCAAATGTTTTGAAATGTTCATATGCATCTTTACAAACATGAGAGTATGCTGTGGATTACTGGTAATTGCTTTAGTTTTTTTTTTCCTTACTGATTTTTCAGAAGTATAAATGTTGAGGGGAACAGCAGCATTTTATAAATTACTTTATAGCGATTTAAAACGACTATTTTAGTAATGATTATAATCAATCAATCAATCAATCAATCAATCTTTATTGTAATAAGGAATATCCTTGTTACAGGGGGGTAAATTAAACATGAAAGAAACACGTAATATCTAGTTGTACAACATATAGTAGTTTTGTTATTACATGTAAATTGAGTAAAAGGTAAATATAATTATACATATAAGAAGTTATTATTAAATGACGTTCTCTGAGACTTGATTATTAACATCATTGTTAAGTATGTTGGTAATTTGGGTAAAAAAATTATTTAGTTTGTACATTTCATTCTTTGATAGATTACCAATTCTTGTTTTGTAATTTAAGTTTTGATTCATGCCAAGTATTTCTTTTATTTGATATTTTTGACGATAATTATTAATAGCTGTACAGTCTTTCAGGAGATGAGTAATAGAAAAGTCGATTGTTTTGCACCAGTAACAGTTTTGATTGGAAAAGTTTATATATGTATTATTAACCAGTAAGGAATATTTATTAAGCCGGAGTTGTAAGCATAATCGTTTAATATTCATATTTATATCAGCTGTAATAAATCTGGAATCAGAAGGAATTTTTAAAATCTCAGAATACCAGGGATGATAGGTTGATTTTAGTATTGAATCTTGATCCTGAATTATTGAATGCGATATGGCCGAATCCATCAGTAGAGTATAACTGTTTTTCCAATTTAAGTCTGATTCGTCTAGCAATGCACTTGAAATTCCATACTGTTGAAGAGTGTTATTGAATTTGAATTGCCAGGTATCTTTAATAGGGTTTAAGACATTTGCTTGGTACATTTGTTGGTGTAAAAATTTTATATTTTCGTCATCTGTATATATAAGTCGATGATAAAATCTTATTAGTCTCTTTAGAAACCAAGGAAATATTTGGATTCTATTAGTTTCTGCTCGGATTGAATAACCTGGTACCGTTCTCTCAAGTTTAAATATTTTACGTAAGTAGTTAATGTGGAATTTTTCTAATTTATAAAAATAATCAAGAGCCCACACCGGGCTGGCGTAAAAAAGAGAAGGGAGAATAGTAGCATTGAAAATTTTAATTTGAAGTTTTAAATCAGAAATTTTTAACGTTGAACATAAATATATAGTATTATCAATTAATGTATTAATTTTTGCAGTAAGTACTTTCAGGTGCTGTTGATATAATCCGTTCCAATTAAAAGTTATTCCCAAGTATTTTATACTGCTGACAATTTCGAGAGGTCTGCCGTCTAAGTAGAAACCTGTTTCTTGATTAGATAATTTAGTATTTTTTCTGAATATGATTATTTTTGTTTTGGAAGCATTGATCGATAAATATAACGACAATAGGTATTTATTTACTTTATCGATTTTATGTTGCAATGTTATACGAGTAGGTGCTAATAATACCAGATCATCTGCATACATGATATGGTGGAAGGTACGGCCGTTGATATATATTCCTTCATTGTCCTTGTCAAATAGATTATTTATGTCATTTATGTAAAAATTAAAAAGATACGGAGATAGAGGTTCACCTTGAAGCAGTCCGCGATTTGTAATTATTTCTGGATTATTTACTTTGTCATTCACGATATATAGTTTATAGAAAGAAAAAAGATTCATAATCGAGCCTGAGAAGCAGCTACCTGCACCACATTGTTTTAATTTGTTGACTAGAGTCGGTACATGGACAGAGTCAAAAGCTTTAGAGATATCAATAAAGGCAGCGTAAATTTTTCTTCGTTTTTTTGTAAATATATTTGAATAATCGAAGATAAAAGAAAAATAGCAAATTCCGTTCCTCTGGATTTAGTGAAAGCGTATTGAAATTTTGAATTAAGGTTTATTTCTTGAGTCCATCGCTGAAACCGGATTACAAGAATAGATGTAAAACATTTCCTTAGTACTGGGAGAAGAGCTATTGGTCTGTAGTTCTCAGGTTCTAAACGGTTTCCTTTTTTGTAGATCATAATTAGTTTAGCTGTATTCCAATTTTCTGGATATTTAGACGTTTTGTAAAAGAAGTTAAATGAGTCTAGTAATATTTGTTTGCCCGATGGTGGTAATGCTTTAATGAATCTGGAAGTTATTAGGTCCATACCAGGAGCAGACTTTAATTTCAGCTTTCGAATTGAATCTTCAAGTTCATCAGAGGTAAACGGCAGATCGAATAAATCATTATTCGGAATGAAGGAATTTGGAGATGGTGGTCTAATAATGTTTGGAAATCTATTAAAAAATTTATTCCAAGTTGAAGTTTCTATATTTATTCGATAATCTAGTTTTTTCCTCCTTAGTCTCTGAATAGTTGTCCAGAAAAAATCAGTATTTTTTGTAGAAATCAACTTATGTTGTAAATTCTTGAAGTAGTTGATCTTTTTTGACTTTAATAAATTAAAATATATTGTTTTTAATTTTTTATAATTCGTAAATGATTCATTTGAGAAGTTTAGTCTAAATTGTTGTAAGGCTTTATTTTTCTTTCTTTTCGCCACATAGCAATGGAAGTCATACCAAGGTTTTTTGAATGTAGAAATTTGTCGTCGTTTGAGAGATCTAATTTTTATAAACTGTTTGATTAAATTTACCAGTTGTAAGTATTTTTCGTTGCCATTATTTTCTTCACTAATCATAGTGTTCTTGATATATTCGCTAATCTGTGATAAATATGCTTGGTAATCATAATAAATTGTTTGATGGAATAAAGGTTCTTTCTTAGTAGTAGTTTTATTTGATATCTCAAAGGAGGTACAGGTCGGGAAATGGTCAGACATATCACAGTTCAACACTTGAATAGATGCGCACAGGTCCGACATAAGTTCTGAACAAATTGTTAAATCTATAACAGAGCATCCATTATAATTTATACATGTAAATTCCGAAGGGTAATCAAATCGCAATCTTCCATTCATAATGTATAGTTGTAAACGGTGAGTATGGTCAAGCAGTTGCAGACCAACTTTATTGTATTTTTTATCCTTGGATTCTCGAGTATTATTAATTAAGGTATTGGGGCCGTAGTATATGGTATCCATTAGCTGAGCTATTCTAGCATTCATATCACCTATAATGATAGTGTATGGTGAAATGTGCTTCCATTTTTCGTATTGGTCAAATATTTTTTTCATAGTTTCTGGTTGTTCTGGAGGGACGTATATCAATAAAATTATTAAATGTTTTTTAAATAACAATGTTATAGTTGAATTCGTAACCTGTAGTAAAACCATTATATAATTATCAGTTTCTTGTTTAAATTTAATTTCACCAATATTTTTTTTAATCAGTAAACATAAACCTCCATACGGACGGCCAGGTCCATCAGGTTTTCGAGCAGTAGTTAAAAAGATATTCAATTGATCATTATTATTGTCCCATTTAATATTCGGATTAGTAATCCAAGTTTCGGTGATACCTATTATATGATTGTTATTAAGAAGGTAAGCAAGGTTATTACTTTTAATTTTTTTTCCTAGACCTTGGCAGTTCCAATTAATTATACGTAACAGATTATCTTGTTGAGCTTTTTCATTATTTAGTTCTACTTTTGCGTTATTTAGGGTGGTCGAGTTAATAAATCTGTTGAAGGGATATACTCTAAAAAATCTTTTACGTAAACCAACTGTTGTTGTACTAAGCTGTAAGTAATTTTATGCTGATTTAATAAGAAATAGTCATCTCTTAGTTTAATTTGAAATCCACGTTTTTTTAGGTCGATATAATGTGGTAAAAGCATTTTTCTTCGCAGGCGTGAATCTTTGACTAAATCCGCCGCCACATTTACATTTTGCCATTCTCCCAATAATTTATTTTGTCTCAGATTATTAAAATTCATCAATATAGTATTACGTATTTGTTCAGATTTTAGTGTTATACACTTAATGTTGATTCTAGAATTGGGAATGTCATGAATAAGTTTTATATCCTCTTTTTCGTTAAATGGCATTTTTGAGACGAATGTAAGAAAGGCTAGAATTTCTTTATGGTTTTTGTCTTTCATAATGTTTGTAAAATCATAAATTATTAGCTTATTATTATTAATAGAGTTAGTCATGGCATCCATTCTAAATTGCGTTTGTTCTGTATAAGTATGCAGTTTAGTCAAATCTTGTTCAATTTTATCATATTTTTTATTCACCAGTTGAAGTTGTTTTTTAAATTCCAATATTTCACTGTGAATATTATTAATTTCTTCTCGAATAGACGTAAATTGGTTATCAATCTTTTGGTTACTAGCCGTAATGAGTTCGACAATCTTTAACCATAGCTCTGTAGTTGAGATGTCTGGAGACTTTGGATTAGTTGTCTCGATTAATTTAGTAGATTTAGAATTCTCACCTGAAGTATTTGGGGAAACTGCTCTTCTTGTTTCTGTGTATTCAGTTATAAGATTTACCTCGGATCCAGATGATTTTGCACTGCTAAGTGGTAGATTCGAACGGTTAGTAGGTGGTCTTCCTCTTTTAGTAGGAGTTTTCTGCAGAGGTCCAGGGTTAGGTTCAATGCCAGAAATCAGCAATAGTAGCAATATTAGTTTGTAGCAAGTCATTATAATGCCAGGCAAGTATATTTTACGATATTTGTCAAAAAAGAATTCTTGGGTGAAGCAGCATAAAAAAGTCACCAACAGCCTTGACGATCAGAGCGCCCCCCGTAATGATTATAATTAGAAACTAAGTTAAAAATAACTGCAATTGATCAATATGAATTATTTCATATATTTTTTCATTTTGCATTACCATAAACAATAATCCATTAAGATTTTGATGTGACCTTTAAGATTTATAAATACCAAATGTATAAGTAATTTTTTAATTATATCATTATGTATAATTTATTATCAATACAATATTAAAATATTAATGAAAATGAACAATATAAAAAATATAAAATGTTGATCAAATGGACTGATGGTGGATATTTTTGAGACTAGAAACTAATTTCTTGCCAAGAGATAGGAGGAGTTGGTCTTTCACAGTTCATAAATATAAAATCTCAGAGAATTAAAAATAGAATCGTACTAACTACTGTTAGTAATGTTTGTTTTTTACTCTCTATCCTGTGAATTGTAAGAGATCATTTTTCTAAACCCATTGTAGACTTTGTGAGACAAAAGTGGAGGCAATCACATGGTGTAGAAAAGAGCTTGATATATGCAGGTTAATCCATCCATGAAAATTTCTTACCCAACTCAACATGAATTCAGATCCCTACAGCAGATTTTCCTCTTTTTTTGAACAAATGAAATACAGAATGTTTCTTTATTAATAAAGAGCAGCTTTAACGATTTCATTTTTGCCAATTAAAGTAACATTAATTTATAATGGTGGCCCGTAGTGGTTCCTACTAAGTTTGATCTGGGCCTGAGATCCTAGCTCTCTTCTCATTGGCCCTGCTAACACACAAACCCCATGTAAAACATAACTGTTAGCGCCTATTTTTCTGATTCATTACCGGGAAATTGGGACTTAAACTTGAGTTCCTGGAAACAAAGACAAGTAAACCGGCCCTAGAAGCCATCCATTAATTACTGGTTTTGTTCTTTTGGCAAACCACCTCCCTTTTAAGTGTATAATAGTTCATGGATCCTTGGCATTAAAAAATGAATTTAAAAAATTTTACAATTAGTTTATAACTGATAGTTTATTCCCACAACAAGGAAGTTGACTTGTAAGTATAAATATGTATGCCCCAATACTACTAAAGAAAGTCCATTTACACAATACCTTGAACCCTCTTTCACTTAAACTGTATCCACAATTAATGGACGCCCCTACCACGGGGGCATCCATTAATTGTGTATACAGTTGCATGTTATGTGTCCATTAATTATGTGTGTATGTTGCAGAAGCATTTCTGATTTTTGTCTTGTGCATAGACTGTATAGAAGTCTTGTATTACATTTCAACCCTTCCAGTCATGCAAATGTATTCTTTGGAAAATATATGATCATAAGTAATATTTTTCATTTTAACTTTTCTGCCCTGTTAGTTCCTTATGGGGACTAACAGACAGGAGGGCTTTATTCCTTGCATATTGTAAATCTTGCCAGGCCCATAATAGAAGCAATAGGATAAGACAGATGAAGCCCAACATAGAGCCTCCATCATCTGGCCTTGGAAGAGTTAAGGACAGCACTATATAAATTACAAAATGCAAACCATGATCTCATTCTCATTTGTAATAATGTAAGTATTAAAACAATCCAAGACGAAATGAATTTACAATGTTGAAGACTAAATACAAAAACCTTATTAAAGGTATGTCCATTTTCGGCACAATCATCCAACAAAAATTTTTGAAACCTTTTGTATTTAGTTTTCAACAGTAAATAATCTCAACTTCAAAATATTTCTACATAATGGATTTCCTGGTTATTTTAGTTTTTGACATCGTAAAAAAAGAATAAGAATCATAAAATAGATAAATTTAGCAATATTAGCTGGTATTGCAGTTATTTATCTAACCACCTAAAAGGGGTTTTTGGACTAATAAACAAATTTATTAAGTTTTATTAAGTGGTTAAATAAATAACAATCATAAAATAATTAAATTTTATTATAATAGCACGCAAAACATATCCAAAGCTGCTTTGCTGGTCCAACAACTTGAAGTTTTAACTTGTAATGTGAACTTGCAGTGTGACGTATCGAGATGCAGTGATCTTAGATTTATTTGATATATTTTAGTTATTTTGTAATTTATCTTATTTCATTTAATTATATATTATGGCAATTCCGGAAATTTGTTTCATTTTCTGAAAAATCTTTGATTAACTTTAAGTTTGTTATCTTGAGCATTCTAACACAAGAATCCCGGAAATCAAGCTTAAAGACCATCTTGGTACACAAATTAAAAATATAAAAATCCATCAACTAGTTGTTTAACTTTCCCAGCAACCATCTGTTATATTTTATTAAAAACTGTACATTTTTAACTATTATAAAATGGCATTATGCTTAGTTTTAAGGGCAAGGATGAGTTTTATAAGAAAATTGTAAATGCTAATAACGAGTAAAATCGTCATTAACTCCGACCCTAATGGACATACACACGACCTCCTTTATCACCTCATCCCGTCGACGTTTAATCAACAAAATTTATTAGTATCAATCCACCTAATACACAAACTTCTTTGCAAAATTTCAAAAATTTTCGACAAAAAACACAGGAGTTATTATGTTTCAAACAGGGTGAACAAAATCGTGACCGGCATACACTAACATCCATACATACCGAAAAAACTTTAGTTTTTTTTTTTTTTTTTTCATTTCTCGACGTTTCAAGGTCTCCTAAGTCCAAAAATGTAAAAATCTCGGGGGGGGTTCAATTTTTTACAGATCGTCATACTTTCCCCTCTGTTATATATAATAGAGCTGGAAAAGTAAAAATCACTGAATTGTAACAATTTGACGTAGGGGAAGGTCGGGTAGTATGGGACACCTATATTATAAAAAAATTTTATAGCTCAATTCGTCCAGATTACATTCCTTACAAAATTTCATTGTCTTATAAAAGCACCTGTTAAAATCATTTTTCTACGATAAAAATATTATTCATTTCTTTTACACTTTTTACAGTCATTAGATATTTTAAGTTTAATTTTAGAGGGTTGTTTGGGACATGAGAAAAATCTGCAAGAAGAGAATTACTTTTGGTTTCACAAAGAACTTTTTATTATTAGGCAAAGCTATTATTGAGAAATTTATAAAAGTACAAATTACAGATCGTAAAACTAAGTTAACACATGGTAAGAAACAGTGGCGTGCCGTCATTGGAAGCGGTGGAAGCGCCGCATCCACCTTCCAATGACCTTCCCTTGTATTTTCTAAAGTATAAATTTTCATATTTTAACGTTCAAAGTACGTTAGAATATGAAAATTTAGAATTACAGTAGAGCGTCGATAAGTGGAATGGCCGGAAAGTGGAACGATTTTCAGTCGGACTGTGTCGTGCTGAATCGAATGTTTTTGATACTAAATTTACTTCTAAAGTATAATTTTCATGTTTTTTATATTTTTCAATATATTTATTTTGTTTGTACAAAATAAAGAAATAATTTTTAACGATACGATAGCCTCGATGATTATTATAAAAATTTCGTTAGGCTTAAAATCGACGAAAATTCAACGCGAAGCGACACGCGACGGAGAAAAATTCAACAGGAAGCGATACGCAACGGAGAAAAATTTGGACATCAGACAGGTTAATATATTTTTCGTACAAAGTCGGAAATTGGAACAAATGACTAATTGGAACAACCCCAGTCCCCAATTGACGCCAATTTTCGACGCTCTACTGTATAATACTTTGAATTAATTATGTATTAAATATACAATACTTTGAATTAATTAAAATTAATATTTTATTATAACTGCATTATGTAACTAATTAAAAAATTCTATACTACATGTGAAAAAAACGATAAGATTGCTATTGTATATTCGAATGTCAGTGGCGGAATGGAAGCGCTTCCGAGACAGCTTTCACCGCGAGAATAACTGAATGGTGTAAAGCAGCCAGAGGGCATTGGCGCATGCGCTTTATAGAGCACCAACCTCAGCCGGTTTATCTGGTGGAAGCTACATACGTGTAACACTTCCAACGATTCTATCCCTTAGCTACTGGCAGGGAGTTATCTGATTAAGTGAATTGTTTAAGATTTAAAAAGTAAAGAGTATTCAATGTTATTTTTATGTACGTTTTTTTTTGCAAAATTATATTTAATTACAGTATAATTAAAAGAAAATTATAATTATATTGACAGATTTTCAGACATAAAATCTTTAGAATTTTTATCACTGTTAGATGTTTTTCATAATATTAAAATTATTAACAATTTTTCCAAGCGTGTTTTAATTCTTTAAATTAAGTAAATTTTATGGGAAATTTTTTTATTTATCTAAATTACGTAGTGAATCGCAATATTTATAATCGTGTCCGGACTATATTGACAAGTAACTCTTAGACATAAAATATTACAATTAATGTCGATCCGAACAAAGACGTACTAAAAGAATTATATGATTTAATATCGTTAATTTTTACGGTACCATCTACGGTCTGTTGAGCGCAGTTTTTTGACCACGGAGCGAATTCATACATTGGCCAGGAACATGCGGTCGGAGGAAAAATTGTGGTCGCTAGCGTTGCTTTCGATAGAAAAAGTGCTTTTAAATACGTTGACGGAGTCGACGACCGGCGACTTTTATGATAAAGTAATTAACGACTTTGCGGAAAAAATCGCCGAATAGAATTAGTTTATAAAAAATTTTTAAAAAAGTTTTTCTATCATTGTTCGTATCATATCAATTTGTATTATGTATGTATTATTTGTATTTTAGAACTAAAATACATAAATTGTTTATTTTTGTCATTTCCAGTATTTGTTTAAAACTTTTATGGAAATGTGAGGTTCCGGACAGGTCCAAACCGTCACGAAAGACGCGAAAAAACGGTTAATTTAGAGAAAAATGTATTAGTTTAAAAAAACATAGGTAAAAGTCGTTTGTAGTCGGACACCCATTATTTATATCAAACTGCCAGGCAGAAACCAAAAATCGTGGATGGAAGTCGTTCTATGATCGGTGGAAGATTGAATTCATCTTCGATTTTGACTTTTCTCACTCTCCAGGTAAGAGTCTCGTTACGTTTAGTAACGAGGGACCAACCACTCGGAAAGCGTGATTGACGGAGAACGACCAATCAAAACGGATGAAAGAAAGAACGGAGATTGATATAATCTCCGACAATCGAGGACACTTCGCACTCGGTTAACGTTCCGAATAACCAAAACGCCGTGTGTCAACGCGGAAAAAAAAAAAAAAAAAACAATTTCTCGTCTATTGTGCCAACCTGTAACCCGTGCCACTTCGGACTTAGACCGTGTCCCGACGCCAACGGACGAAGTCTCCCCGTGCCTTACAGACTTGTCAAAGCCACTGTCCCGGGGCCACCTTTTGATAGACCATCGAAGAATCACATCGACGTCCAGGATGTCCGTACGACTGATTGTCCTAAAGCAAACTATTTTGTACATAGTATATATTTATTTTATGTTAAAATAAACAGTTTTTGTCAGCTACTTGTCGTCTTTGTCTGTACAGCCACCACCCATGTACGAATGGACCCTAGACCATTACTGACGCGCAATTAACTGATTACCCCTGGAAGTCGGCTTCTCACAGGAACACAGCTTCCCTATCATCAAATGTCACGGCACGCCACTGGTAAAAAAGTGAAATAAATGAGAAAAATTTAAAAATTATCAATCTGAAAATTTAACATATCGTTTTAATGACAAATGCATTTTGTGTTTATTATTACAGTATTATTATTTGGTAATACAAACATCACATTCATAAAAATATTTATTTCCTTCAAGATCAGCGCAATTTTTGTGAGCCCAACTTTCAGAAATCCTACACTGAATCCAGTCTTCTTCAAAAGTTTCACCACAGATTATGCAGTGATTCTCTTGGTCGTCTTTCTTTCTTAAACTAATTTAGGCCTATTTACTGTTTTCTTTCTCTCTCTCTGTTTAGACGATTTCTTCCCAGCAGTTTTCTCTTAGCTGCATAGATTCTTTCTTTTTCTTCTTTCTTTCCTTTTTTCTGCCGTATTTTACTCATATTGTCTGGTAAAACAAAAACATTCCGTCAGAATATAATTCTTGTCAACTTTAATTTAACCTTTTTGGTTAATATTTAAATAAAATAATATTTTACCCATGAAATGTAAATTGAATAATGAAAAAGATAATTTGAAAAAAGTAAGTATATAAATATGAATAAAATTTAGTTTACTTTTCTGAATTTTTAAATAATCTTATTTATAAATCTTTTCAAAATAGACAGTTTGACCGGGCACTTCAAAAAAACCGGGCCCTAGACATTTGTCTCATTTGTCTATGCGATGACCCGGCCCTGGTCCCGTAGTAGCCACTGTCCCATACTACCTGACCTTCCCCTAATAGACATATTACAGAGGTGGGTAAGCAAGAGTTCAGTGGGAACCGAAATGTAGGTTTTGCAAAATGCATGGGAGCCGCACTTCTGTACTGTCTTGGCGCGCGATTTTATTATATAATATAAATATAATATAAAATAAATATTGAATTTTTTAATAAACATATTTTCACAAATTTATAAAAATAAAATGGTAAAAATAATAATAATAAGCAGAAATTAACACTTTCATCAAGAGCCGCTTGTAACTCAAAAAGAGCCGCATTTGCCCATGCCTGATATATTACATCATAAATACCTGACGTCATAAGCAAAGCGTGAGAATGTTTTAAAGTTCATATTCCCACGACTAGTTTAAACTTGTTAATTAATAAATTTGCATAATGAAATGATGACATTTAACAGTAAAAAAAAAAAAAGCTTTCATCCACCAACAAAAATATATTGTTAACTTGAAAATTAATTTTTCAAAATATTTTTAAAAATATCAAAAATATCATATTTGTAAAATTTAAGTGTTGTAAAACGTCATAATGCAATTCTATCCAATGGGATATCTTAAAACGTCCTATGCTACCTTCGACGTATTTTAAAACAATTAACAGATTGTTTCTTTTATTTTATGTAAAATCGATAGAAGTACGGTGTCTTAGGAAAAGTAGTTTTATTATTTTTCATTCTAATATGACAAATTGGACAAATTCAATCAACGCAACTTCTCTTTATCCATTCAATTCGTCTTTAGCAGATGAAATTGTCAGACTCTTTTCAACACCTAATCTTTTAGCTGATACTGCGAACAATATACCCGGTAAGACAATAATTACACAATTTATATTATTGTTGAAACAGTATAAAAATCATGTTTTAAGTAAAGACCTTTCTTCAAAAATTTTATTTTTTAGCATAAAAATTGAATTTATGATGGAAATAATTCAGAAAAAGTTAGTAATTTTGTAAAATCTCTAATTTTGATATGATTGAGTCAATTATAATTTTATAGAATTTGTTTATTTTTCATTTTTTTAATTTTTCTCTGTGTACTAAGGGTTTTTCCATCTTCGGCCATGCCCACAATGGGGGTGGCCGGGTGGGAGGGACGAGACCTATCTGGGACTGACACCCCTATAAAATTCCTGATTTTGATATGCGACCGCGGACAGCGTCATCTAGGACACAGAAATACTATCCACGAAAGTAAACCCACGCGCAATGCTCACCAGAAAATACACAATATATTCCATATGAAAAAGCGTGCATTATTTTTTAAAAATTTATAAAATGAAATTAATAATTTAAATTTATGATTTATTGGCTGGTCGATTGTAGATCTGTATTTATAAAGAGTGAAAGTAGAAGAATGGTTTTACGAAATAATCAAGTGTCAAATTAGTTATGCCTAATCGCATTGCATAGATAATAGCTTCGGAAATTAAGTCATGTAAAATTCCTCAAAAGACGTGTGATTTGTTATATATTCCTTAAAAGACATATTTATTATATGTTCAATATTTATTTTTTAAATTTTTAATTACTGTATTTATAATTTTTATTGAAGATATAAATTACACAAATTTTTAATAAGCCATTTGTGAAATATAGTAAATATAGTACTATATAATAAAATCGCAACCGATATTTTGTTTTTATATCACAGTATTTGTCTTTTAAATATCATTGTTAAAGAAACAACAGTACTAAATGGGCGTTCGTGGTATCGATGTTTATGTAAACGTCAATTAATACGATATAACCACGAATAAAATTCGTATTGCAAAACTAAGCTTATTTTATATCAGAAACGCTGGCTGATGAAAGAATAGAGGATAGAGATTTCATAGCGCGTATTATCCGTATATAGTATGTTTTAGTATAAGGCCAAAATTTTTAGTACTCTGTTGTTATATCGCGCTTTTTCTGTCTCACGACAAGCGCTATATAACGAGGGGCGACTGTATTTTGATGAAAGTATTGGTTGGACTTCCAAGTTTTTTCTATTATAGCTTGGAAAGAGAAGACAAAATTAAGGCATCTGTCTATCTGTTTTCAATGAACAATTGAAACTAGTCTTATACATTGAAACTTGTAAAATATATAAAATAGGTTAGAAATGGATCAGTGGCATAGCGTGGGTATCAGCCGCCCGGGGCGGAGGAAAATTTCGCCGCTCCTTTATTTAGGTATTATTGTTATCTATTGTGAAATTTGCCGCCTTCTTAAAGTGCCGCCCCTGCCGCCCCCACTACACTACGCCACTGAAATGGATAAACATTCTGTTAATTTATTTTTTAAAAAATGGCTGATGATTTTTATACATTAAAAAATATGTAGATACTCAAACATTTTCTTCTTCTTCGTTTTTCTGGTTTTGGTTTCAAAAATGTTACGCTTAAGACTGCAATAGTGCTCGTACCGTATTAATAAGTTCATTTTTGAGGATAAAAAAGTTATTATTTTAACAACTGTTGCAATCATAATTTTAACTTCGTCCACTATTTTTCCTAGCTGGCTGACAAAGAATAATAATTTAACGATGCTCAGAATATTCTTAGCTCCGTCCACTAAGCCGCGCAGAATTCTGACTTCATGTTCTGAGTTACCGAACACGGCCCTGATTTTAATAATTTAATTAAAATATTTAGGCTATTTTAGGCCTTTTTCAGGCCTATTTATAGCGTGATTATATGACTAAAATTATACAACTCAAAACGTAAAACTCAGTAAGATTTAAGCTCTGAATTACTTTTTAAATTTAATATTAAGTTTATTTTTAATTGTCTGCATGGACATTGCTCGTTACTAGGACTCTACATTAGACGGCCGGATGGCCGAGCGGTAAAGGTGGCAGCCTACCGCTCTGGGGGACCCGGGATCGAATCCGAACGGGTCGAGAAATCCCCAGGAATTTTTCGGGGGATGGTCCGTTCGGATATGTCGGGCCCCGTCCCTCACCACCCGGTCGCCCCATTGTGGGCCTGGCCGAACCCATAATGGGCCTACTAAAAGAGGCCCTCTTAGTGCCCACAGGGCGGAAAGAGAAAAAAAAAAAAAAAAAAAAAAAAAAAACTCTACATTGGTGTTTAAATATTGACACAAGGATGAGAATAAATTCAGAAAAAACAAAATTTCTTTATTA
This sequence comes from Centruroides vittatus, assembly GCF_030686945.1. NCBI lineage: Eukaryota > Metazoa > Arthropoda > Arachnida > Scorpiones > Buthidae > Centruroides > Centruroides vittatus. The sequence continues at coordinate 5,072,438 of NW_027122456.1, forward strand.
TATCGCCTGTAGTAACCATGTAGACCAGGGGTGGCCAACTTTTGTGCACATAAGATCTACTTTTTATCGTAAAAATGTGTCGCGATCGACTTGTTGTCATAGGCATAGTCTAAGTGGGGAGGGGAAAGTGTGAAATACATACTATGTTTATACAGTGTTTCAGTACGAAGTGCACTCACTGCTTATGAGTCGAGTCATAACTGCATGCATACAGTTGCGTTCGGTTACAAATATAATACATTAAGTCAAGACCGCTAGCGATCGACCAAAATTGGCTTGGCGATCGACCCGGTCGATCGCGATCGACTTGTTGGCCACCCCTGATGTAGACAATTAAAAATTAATTAGAAGGACTGTAAGGCAATTATAACAATAGTTACTTTTAAATTTTAAATCTTTATTATATATATAATTATACAAATAATTAAATAATTTTAATAATATTTTAAATATGAAATACTTTTAAATTTTACTCCAATTTTGAGGGCTTTTAAAATTCCAAATGGGCTGATTTCGATAGGCTATATCTCGCGAAGGGTCACATGTAGCCATCGGTTCCTTTGACTTGTTTTACTCCTATGGGCATCAGGTCCGGTTCTAGGGTTTTGAGCGCCCCGAGCAAAACAAAATTTGGCGCCCTTTCATACAAGAATATACAAATTTACTGCAAATTAAAAAAAAAGTAAAAAAAGGCAAAAAATCAAAATTACACAATAAAGAACTGTGTAAAAAATTTATTTATTTAAAGCACGGCAAGTATTGTTAATGCAAAGTTTACAGAAAGACAAAGTTATTTAACCATTAAGGCGTATGACAGGCGCCAGTATCACTTTGATTATTCATAATTTTGTTGATATTTGTAATTTATAAATTTGATCTCGTCCATTTTTTGAGTAGATTGTTGTGATACGTGATACTGATTACAAATTATCTTTTCAAAATAAATAAAAATAAACTTTTTAGAGATTAAAAAGCATTTGTCTGCATCAATGTTGTGTGATAAAAGCCATAAAAATTCTTAGGTTTCATTATTTTAATTAGTAAATTTTTGTTTTTGTCTATTAATCTTTTTTTTTTTTTTGAGTTATTATGAATTCTGACTATACAAATAGTTTTCTTTGAATAATTTGTAATATTATTTATATCTGTTGACAATAATAAAATAATTAGCGTTGTGACCTTTATTTGGTATTATTAAAGAAAAAACAATTTATTGCTTGCTAATAAACTCGATGTCTCATGAAAAATGATCAATTTTAATTTATAAAATCTAAAAAAATAATAAATGTAAAAAAATATTTTATTTTTATATCGGCGCCCCTCAAAATTTGGCGCCCCGGGCATTCGCCCGGCTTGCCCGCCCCTTTATCCGGCGCTGATGGGCATGGTCTTACAGCTCTGATTAATGTCCCAATCGACTCATTCGATAGCTGCATTTTTACACGAAACTGGCAATAAGAAAAACGCGATTGGTGGAACTGTTTGAATCGCCAATGAAAATAGCTATTAAATTTAATTTTATTATTTAATGATTAAAATTTTTAAATCTTAATATCTATTTATTATGGTTATTATTTTAAATTTCAGATAATGGAGATTTTTCTTCCAATGGCAAAGATAGGAAATATTGTCCCGAAAGAAATAAGGAGAAGAAAAAAGATGCTTCTGAATGCAGATTTTGCAAAAACAACGGAGAACTTCCTCGTTTTTATAAAAGTCATACTCTAAAGAATGAACGTGGCAAAGTAAACTGTCCAGTTTTAAGAGCTTATACTTGCCCTATTTGTAACAATGAAGGTGGGGATGACGCTCACACCATAAGATACTGTCCCAAGAATAAATTACAAAGTCAAATACCTTTTGTTTTATCCCTGAAGACTTTGAGATCTTCTACTGGCAATATGAAGAAAACAAAATAATTTTTAAAAAATCAGATATTAAAAAATAATCTAACATGTTACTTATAGTCGTTTATTGTGATTATTATGATTTTATTTATTTCTCAAATAAAATATTATGTAAAATACATTAAAAATTCAATAAATGTTTTAAAATTTTAAATTTAGAGCTTTGTCGGTATTGTACAATCGTAGTCTTACACTGAAATCGAAGAGTTTGTTCTAAATATTTTTGGTTCTGTATTTTATAACATAAAACAGATATAATTGCAAATATGATGAATTTAAAATTATAAATTCTTTGACAGAAGCACGTCAAATTTTCAGCATCCGTAAACTCAGCGCATAAAGTGCAGAATATGTATAAAGACAGAATATGTGTAATAGGAATTTTGAATTGTGCAGTAATTAATTATCTATTCCAGGATTTTATAAGTTATATTTTTTCTGGTTACGTTAAAGTTAAAATGTTTTTCTAAATTACTTAGTTCACTCAGGTTCCGATTTGGACAGGTTTCACCTGCCCAAATCGGCCAGAAAAAACATTCGTTACCGTGCGATTCCGATTACACAGGTTTTAATGTTTATTTTATTTGGACTACGGAAAAAAGCCATGGAAGGAATGATTTACTATTTATATTGAATACATACAACAGAACGTTACGAACAAAATTTTAACGCCCTATTTACTCCGGTTGTCGTACGATAACTCTTTACTTGGCAGGGCCGGCCACTGATGATCAACTTCCTTCCTGTGTTAAAGAAAGTCGATGGCCAACCAATCAACGACAGGACTACCGATTCAATTGTGGCGGCGAGATTCGCACGCGTCATTAGACGTCACCACATCGATGACGTTGTTATTCAAATTAGATTTTAATGTATATGCGGGAAAGATGCTATTTCCATTTTTCCTACATATCCATTTTAGGCATGAAATACAGCAGTAGCGTGCCGTGACATTTGATGATAGGGAAGCTGTGTTCCTGTGAGAAGCCGACTTCCAGGGGTAATCAGTTAATTGCGCGTCAGTAATGGTCTAGGGTCCATTCGTACATGGGTGGTGGCTGTACAGACAAAGACGACAAGTAGCTGACAAAAACTGTTTATTTTAACATAAAATAAATATATACTATGTACAAAATAGTTTGCTTTAGGACAATCAGTCGTACGGACATCCTGGACGTCGATGTGATTCTTCGATGGTCTATCAAAAGGTGGCCCCGGGACAGTGGCTTTGACAAGTCTGTAAGGCACAGGGAGACTTCGTCCGTTGGCGTCGGGACACGGTCTAAGTCCGAAGTGGCACGGGTTACAGGTTGGCACAATAGACGAGAAATTGTTTTTTTTTTTTTTTTTCCGCGTTGACACACGGCGTTTTGGTTATTGGGAACGTTAACCGAGTGCGAAGTGTCCTCGATTGTCGGAGATTATATCAATCTCCGTTCTTTCTTTCATCCGTTTTGATTGGTCGTTCTCCGTCAATCACGCTTTCCGAGTGGTTGGTCCCTCGTTACTAAACGTAACGAGACTCTTACCTGGAGAGTGAGAAAAGTCAAAATCGAAGATGAATTCAATCTTCCACCGATCATAGAACGACTTCCTTCCACGATTTTTGGTTTCTGCCTGGCAGTTTGATATAAATAATGGGTGTCCGACTACAAACGACTTTTACCTATGTTTTTTTAAACTAATACATTTTTCTCTAAATTAACCGTTTTTTCGCGTCTTTCGTGACGGTTTGGACCTGTCCGGAACCTCACATTTCCGTAAAAGTTTTAAACAAATGCTGGAAATGACAAAAATAAACAATTTATGTATTTTAGTTTTAAAATACAAATAATACATACATAATACAAATTGATATGATACGAACAATGATAGAAAAACTTGTTCTGGGTGTACTATAGATTACTCCCTATGGAATTTCAGGACTTTGATTATATATTTGAACTCAAGGGATCGAAACGAGTTCAACGGTACCCTATTTTTGGACCGGAGACGAAAAATAAAAAAGTTATACTTTTTCCCGGCGATCGCGCGATGATAGGGAGTCGCGTCGCTCTCCGCTAAGTGGCCTCGCTATCGCGATCGGGAGTCGCGTGCTTGCCGTTAAAATTGCCTTTAGTAGACGTTTTCCCCCTTTTTTTACTTTGTTCAAGAACTACCGTGAATCGATCACTAGTTTAGCACATGGCGGCGTGTGGTGGCTCCCATACGAGAGGTCAGTCGGGAGCACGAACAGTGGGAACGGCCGCCATGTTCGCGATCACGCAATGATCGGAAGTCGCGTCGCTCTCTCCGCTCTCGTATCGCGTGTTTACCCTCCGGAAGATGACCGTAGTCCGACGTCATGGTTTGCAGACTTTACCGCAAGATGGCAATACTAGCAACTACGGTGCCGTCTGCATGAGAGCATTAAAAAAGTATGGTAAGTGAAAAAGTATGATAACTTTTTTATTTTTCGTCTCCGGTCCAAAAATAGGGTACCGTTGAACTCGTTTCGGTCCCCTGAGTTCAAATATATAATCAAAGTCCTGAAATTCTATAGGGAGTAATCTATAGTACACCCCTTGTTCTGTATTTAATTTTTGTTTTTTTAGTTTTTTTTATAAACTAATTCTATTCGGCTTTTTTCCGCAAAGTCGTTAATTACTTTATCATAAAAGTCGCCGGTCGTCGATTCCGTCAACGTATTTAAAAGCACTTTTTCTATCGAAAGCAACGCTAGCGACCACAATTTTTTCTCCGACCGCATGTTCCTGGCCAATGTATGAATTCGCTCCGTGGTCAAAAAACTGCGCTCAGCAGACCCACCGGTAGATGGTACCGTAAAAATTCATGATATTAAATCGTATAATTCTTTTAGTACGTCTTTGTTCGGATCGTCATTAATTATAATATGTTTTATGTCTAAGAGTTACTTGTCAATATAGTCCGGATACGAATATAAATATTGCGATTCACTACGTAATTTAGATAAATCAAAAAATTTCCCATAAAATTTAATTTATGGGAATTTAATTCTTTAAATTTACTTAATTTAAAGAATTAAAACATGCTTGGATAAATTGTTTTTCATAATATTAAAATTATTAACATCTAAAAGTGATAAAAATTCTAAAGATTTTATGTCTGAAAATCTGTCAATATAATTACAGTAAAATTAAAAGAAAATTATAATCAAATACAACTTTGCAAAAAAAAACGTACATAAAAATAACATTGAATATTCTTTACTTTTTAAATCTTAAACAATTCACTTAGTCAGATAGCTCCCTGCCCAGTGGCTAAGGGATAGAATCGTTGGAAGCGTTACACGTATGTAGCTTCCACCGGCTAAACCGACTGAGGTTGGTACTCTGTAAAGCGCATGGGCAAGTGCCCTCTGGCTGCATTACACCATTCAGTTATTTTCGCCGTGGAAATTGTCTCGTAAGCGCTTCCATTCCGCCACTGATATTCGAATATACAATAGCAATCTTAAACATTTATCTATTTTTCTACATTATCGCCATTTTGGTCGATGCATTTTTGTATGCGCTGTGGCAATTTTTGTATGCGCATGTCGTACCGGCTTGCCGCCGTGTCGTGTTAAACCGATTGAAATTCATTGCCTATTGACGGAAGTGTATGGCGAGTCATGCATAGATGTCAAAAACGTCCTCGAGTGGTGTAGGGAGTTTGCAGCTGATCGTACTGAAATTCACAACGAAGAAAGAAGCGGGAGACCGTCAATTTCCGACAAGACAGTCGAGAAGGTCGAGCAAACCATGCGTGAAGATCGGCGAATCACACTGGATGATCTCTGTATTTTGGTTCTTGAAGTTTCCCCGAAGCATAATTCATAGGATTTTAAAAGAAAAGTTGCAATATCGGAAGGTGTGCGCAAGATGAGTCCCGTGACATGGCGGCGAGCTGGTATGACATGGGCAGTGTCGTAACTAGGATTTTGGACGCCTATGGCCAAGAATAAAAATGGCGCCTTTTTAATTTTTGTTATTAAATAAAAATAAAAATGGCGGTTTATTTTTGAAATATATGTTCGTAGAAATTACAGATCATAAATACTATATAAATATAAATATAGAAGTTTTTTTGTGTTATTAATTTCGAATCCATATTATTCCGAAACCTTCTCGTTGGCGCCTTTATTAAATCGGCGCCTATGGCGGGGGCCACCTTGGCCATACCCTAGTTACGGCTCTGGACATGGGAATACAAAAATTGCCACACAGCCTACAAAAATGCATTGGCCGAAATGGCGATTATGTAGAAAAATAGATAAATGTTCAAGCTTTAAAATGATATAAACATTATTGAAAATAAACATTTCTTTGTATTATTTTAAAAAATAGGAGATCTTACTTTTGGGATTACCCTCGTATGTTGTGTATATTTTTCCATATTTGATTAATTTCTTGTGGGCATTAAAAAAGTTGAATTTCACTTTTTGGAAATTTAAATGTACACATTTTATTCGGCGAGAAAAAAATTCAGGACAAAATATATTTACTATATTGAAGACAAAACATATTTTGCATTTGTGAGATAAGCCAGCAGCTATAAAGTGTACCCTATTAACCACTTACCGGCACGGGCTGGTGGGAAGTCTCAGTACTACCAGATCGAGTTGTCGCTACAAAAACTGCCAAGCAGTACTGACAAATTATGAGGCAATTAAATTGACTGGAAAAAGAAATCACTGAGAATCGTGACAAGCACACAGTGATAATATTTAGCGCCTGAATTCCTAAATATTATTACGAAACCAGAGTTCGTCGTTTCCTTACACACATTTCACTCAGTTCTCGCTATAGTGAATGTAGTGAGTAAATTTTTCCAGACTCAAAATGGCACTCTTGGTCAGGCTAGTGACCTCATAACAAGTACTATAGATACTTTTGAAGCATGTAGAAATCAGTTCAAAATTTGGACAGACATCGAGCAGTTTTCTGAAAAGCACGAGATTTCACTAGTACCTGTTAGAGTCTCAAAAAGGAGGCGTCAACAAAAAGAATTTTATACAGAGTCGACTGTGGGCAAAAGCAATACATTCGATTTTTCAGCTGATTCACAACCAGAAGATACTGGAAGATCAACATTTACTATCAAGTGGTAGATAATATCATAGAAAATCTGAAACGCCGATTTGAAAATTTACTGTTAGCTCGAGCGGTGGACGCATTTCTTAAATTGGACATGAAGAACGGAGAGGATTTCATCAGCAATTATAAAAAAAAAAATCTTAAAAATTAATACATCAGCCTTGGAAGCTGAAACGATGGTCATGAAGAACATGATTCAATTTAAAAATGTTGAGATGAATGCTGAAAGTTTGAGAGACCACATTTAAAAAAGTGCTACTTTAATTTATATAAACTTTTTCAACCAGCAATAGTACTCCCAGTAAGCTCCATCGAGTGTGAACGAAGTTTTTCTGCTATGAGGCGGATAAAAACGTGGCTTAGAAGCACAATGCTACAAGAACGATTCTCTCACATGTCACTGCTCAACATAGAGAATGCCATTGTCAAGGAAAAAATTACAGCTGAAAAAGTGTTGAGCCGATTTGCAAAAAGAAACAGAAAGCTGAAGCTAATTTAATTGGGTATAGTGTACCCACTGAAAGTCTAGATCTAGATTAAAGACGGTGAACTATATTAAAGAATGGTAAAAAAATAATAATAATTGATTGGTTAATTTTTGTTTAAAGCATTGCTATAGTTTGATATTAATGTACGAAAACGTATGATTAAAGGAAGTTGCATATTATATGTGTGTTAATTAAGTTATTGTCGATTCCTATGGAAATTCCATTTTAATTAATGAACAATAATTTGAAATAATTCAATTTTGTGTCAGGCTGGCCTCTACTAGGACCCTATAACGAAACCCTGGCTATGCCATTGGTTAAGTTATAAATCTACTCGCGATTCATATAATGTGGCGAGGGCGGCCAAATATCTAGCGGCTAACAGCTCAGAACCGGTCCTGGGTCAAATCATTGGAAGCGTTATACGATATTTTGGCGTGTAGCATTCACCAGCTAAACCGAGTGAGGTTGATGCTCAGTAAAGCGCATTCGCAAATGCGTATAATATGGCCGCTTTACACGATTCAGATATTTTCTCCGTGGAAGCTGTCTTGTATTCGCCAATACAGCACTTCCATTCTGCCACTGATATTCGAATATAAAATAGCAATCTTATCGTTTTTTTTCACATGTAGTTTAGAAATTTGTAATAAGATACATAATGTAGTTATAATAAAATATTAATTTTAATTAACTCAAAGTATATTAAAATATGAAAATAATCGCGCAATATGTATTTTCTAAAGGACAGAACGCCACTGATTTAAGACGATCTTAAAATTATGTAAATAGATGTGTAACACGTACAGCTAGAGGTACACAAAGAATACCCTTAAGTATTGAATGAAACAAAATTTTTAAAAAGACAATATGAAGTTGAAGAGCATGAAAATTATGAATGTGCTCTTTAGCTCGAGCGTAATGCTCAATGCACGCGCTGTTCTGAGCATAACTATGAACTTTTTTATTATCGCATTAACAATAAATGTTAATAATATAATTTTGACCATTGTCAAAAACTATTCAATTATTTTCAAAGCGATTATTCGAAGCTTTTATTATTCGAAAGAGATTTTATTAAAAAATGAATTCTTTAAGTAAGTTCAATCAATTATTTTTATATATATTTATAATTAAAGGATTATTTATCGGTATGTGAATGATGTATATTAAAAAACTGTATTAATCGTAATTTTTTAACGAAAGGTTTAAAATAATCAATGAAAATATTATAGGCCTATAGCACATTATGATATGAATTGCAACTACATTTTTTCTTGATTTCTTTCAATTAAAAAGGGAGAACAACTTGCGGGTATTTACAATTAATTCTCAAAAATTAGCGTAGAAATTTAGTTTCGATTGTCTTCAAGATAAACTTTTTAATTGCAACGAATAAGAAACTATACGTATAGGCCACAGTAAATATAAAAAGAAGAATAAATCAATATTTCTGACTGTCATTAATGATATTTAAATCTGCTTTAATTTTCTGTATACAACATTTTGAACATAGAATAGATTTGTGCAAATATAAATTAATTTTATGATTTTATTTCTCAATGTAATCCTACATATATGAATATTGTTTCCATCTAAGACGTATAAGCGACAGCACACGCTTCTACAATTTTTATTCTATAGATTTTGTAAAACGAATTGAAAATTTGTTATTTTATATTTTGTTAATACATTAGAATAAATTAGTATTTGTAATTCCGTTTACAATAATAATTATGAAATGATTATTTCTAGGCGATGAACAACCATTTGACGGAAGTTGTTTTCCGTATAGAAATAAGATTGAGGTAAGTTTATCAGAAAATTTTATGATGTATGTTTTACTTAAAATAGAGCAAATAATATTCAGACAGGAATAGAAGTCAAATACATAGAGAAATATGTAACGATATTTTGAGATTTCTGTTTATTTAAATATAATTTGAAAGCTGGTAATTTCTTTAAAAACATTCAGACATTTTGTTAACATAACATCATATAAATTTAACTGCCTTTCAGTTTTCCTACGAATATTTTAAAGAAGTAGACGTATCGAGCAGACTGTATTTCTCCAATCCCCTTAACATTCAATTCTCAGTTTCTGGCTTTTTGATCTCGAAGATTGCAATAATATATTCAATATTAGATGGAATTTGTTTCTCATTTAGGCTAAGATACTTAGGTTTTTATTTTTCTTCTCCAGGAAAATTTAATACTCAATCAAGTAAATTGTTGAAATTACATAAAAATGAAACTGAATTTAATAAAAACTTTATTTATATTATTTGACGCCTTCTTAAAATCAAAATTAACGTGTTTAATCACTGTTTGGAGTCTTGGTCTCCTGGTATAACTTGAACAAATACAGTTAAGGTATTTTAAACGCCTATATAAATTAGAACGATCGATCTCTGGACCGATTTTAAGGCTTGAATTGGGAAATTAATATTACACCAAATATTTTAATATTTTGGTCTAAAACAATAGCTTTACCTTCTGAAGATCTTCGTTGTAGTGTTTACAATTCATTATTAAAGATTGAAAAATTTTCTTAGAAAAACAGGGTTATCTCTTTTCATAAAATATTGAATGAATTGCTTTACATTATTTATTTATGATTATACAAATGTTCTCGGAGTTGATAGAAAAAGAAAAACATTTTAAGATTCTTTATATTAATCAATCTACAATAAACTCTTGAATTTAGATTTTCTTATTGTTTTATGTTAAATTAAGGATAAAAACAAATTTCGATATTGTATTTTACAGAAAAATCAAAATTTGGAATATTCACGAGAACATATTGCAGTAACGGATCGTGAAGATTATTTTGACAGGCCCTTGAAAAGGGCGTTCATATATTTAGAAAAATATAGTTTGGTAAAAGAAGTAATTGAGGAAGAAGATGAATGTGACGTCGAGAATAATTTATTGGAAAACGATACAAACGTCGTATTTAGTGAAAATCCATTTTCTAACAATGACGCAAATGCAATCGAAGAAATTGATGAAATTAATGTCGACGTCAATTTATCAACATCAACACCAAATACGATTGATAATAGAAATGAAAAATACGATTGCATGAATGATATCTCCGAAACATTACCATTCCAGCAAATATCAACAAGTGATAAGGATGGTGATGCAGCACACGATGATGATGACTTGGAAAAATCATTTGGAGTCAAAGAATTTCAAGAAGGTAAGATTACAAATAGATGACATCTTACGTTATTTTATTTCTTTCACGCAACGTTGGTTAAAATTATTATTTAATTTCAGAATTGTTAACAAATTGCTATTACACGTAAAACACATCGTTAATAATTCTAACATATTTTTCTAAATTATAAAGCTTAACATTTATATTTTTACATTTACTTTTTATGTATTTGTTTAATATTATTACCATAAATATTCAAAATAAAAAATAAATCGGGATTTTACTATGACAGGGGTAACATCTATTCAATGCAAAAAAATCTTTTGTTTTTTATAATTGTCACTGTTAAAGCACAGTTTAATTTACATCATATACAGTATGAATTTATTAAACATTGAATAATTACTCCTTGGCAAGAATATTTACATTATTTCAGCAACCAAATTGAATAGTTACAAGAAGTGGTATTATCTTAACGTTTAGATTGTAATTCATTATTTTGTCAAATATTTATTTTCGTATATAATATAAATTTTCATTTGATACGATGATGATAATGTGCACACTATTGATCGTCTATTATAGAATTTTTACACATTTACTATAGACTTAACAGACAGCCATCAAAACAAATGTTGAAAAATTTCATGTGTTCTATACTCTGAATAAAAGTGCGAAATTGCAGTTAACACATAAATATACAATAAACGCTTGTATGATTTTGACATCGACAGTAATATTCGAATTCTTCAGTCAGAAAATTTGCCATTGTCTCAGAAAAATGATTTCGATCTCTGGCATTGACGTCACATATTTGGGGACAGAAGTTATTGTTATAGTTCCGGGAATTATTTGATTAGATGCTTGTTCAATATTTTCGAAACAGAATTCATTTTTAAATGTGTTTGTACACAAACAAAAATTACTTTAATTTTCTGTGTAATGAGTAGTTATAACTTACCAAATTTTGTAAAATTAATAGTATACAAATTGACTTTCAAACACATCTCGTGGATTATATGCTGAAAATTAGAGTTAATTTTTTATATTTGTGTTTAAATTATTATATTTTTTCATTACTCTGATTCTTTCAGTATCGGAAAGATCTTCAGTTTGTATCTATTTTCACATTGTTTAGTCAAATATACTCACTATTATTATGTAGTGCATTTCATCGTTTTCTACAACTCCGTGTTTTTACATTATATTTATTTATTAATATCTGAAATTCAATAAATCCTGTATGACTCTGCACAATTCTAGTCTTTATTGGATTATTATTTTTCAAGATATTTCTGAAACTCAATGTTATCGGAAATTAAAGAAAAATATTAATATCCTGCTGTATTATATGTTTTTAATCATTTCGTTTCTATTTAATAACAGCATTGTAAATTTAAATTAAGAAGAAAATAAGATTTAAAATATAAAATTTATTTTTAGATGAAAAATGTAAACAGAACATCAACGAAAAAGTAATAAAGACGATGAAAAGCGTTAATTTCGGAGAAACTGAAAGTCATAGCAATGAAAATTCACTCAGTGATGACGAATATGAAGAGGTTAGTAATTATTTTAAATTTATTCCTTAATTTATATTCATATAAACTGATTTTAAATGTTGTTGTTGTTGGTAATTGAAACATTAATTTCATTTACATTTGGAAATGTTTAATAATTAAAGTAATTGTTGACATTTAGTTGTTATTGATAAATATTGGAATAAACAGCAGCTTTTCAAGTCATTAATATTATTAAAACATTTCACTCTTGATTATTCTATATTTGAATTATTTCATTATTGTTTAATTATTTATATTTTGTAAATTTGAATAATTTGAAATTCTACATAGACTCTAAACAGTATAATTTGATGATATATTTACATGATATTTGAAATTGCTTTTATTATTTTTGATTTATGAAAACATTTACTGTTTCTAGAAAACAACAACTTGCATGGATGTTTTCATCCAGTTTTTTAGAAAACTTCCATCTTACATATTATCCTGTTGCAAGTCATCAACTAAGTAAAACTATTATAATTATAAAGGTATGTCAAGGATTTTCATGTTTTATACTACATTCACGTGAGAAAAGTTAATTAAGGTTACATTTATCCTGTCGAATAGAATCATTTATAACGAAAAATTAAAAATAATTCTTAAATCGCTTTTAAAAAGCAATAAACTTTTAAACTTTTGAAATTTAAATAATAAATTTCTGCAAATAAATACTTATAAAATTTTATCATTACTTTTTCAGACAAAACTGAACTAATTGATTAAAATTAGTTAATTTATCGTATTTCGAAACCTTGCCGTTAATTTTTGTTGATTCATAAACTCCATAAGGTTTAGGTACACAGACACTTGGCAATGTCAATCAAAAATTTATTTCAGTCGGTACATACACCTGTTTTTGTGTACGTTTAGGGCCACGTAGGCCCCTCTTCCGCCGACTAAAAAATATAATACACACATAAAACATTTTTACATGTGCAAGAGCTTATTTACAACTGTAAACATTAAACAATATGTAAACATTCTTCTTTGATCTCTATCTTACAAGAGATAAAAAATATTTTGAACAAACCAGTAGGGTTTCACGAACTTTATATTCGAATGTTTTAGAGACGTTCCTCTTGACATTTAAAACATTCGAAGAGGAACGTCTCTAAAACATTCGAATGCCCTCTCTCCCTCCCCCATTCTCTCTAATGCCCTTTCTCCCTCCCTCCCTCCCTCCTTTCCTCCCTCATTCCCTCTAATGCCCTTTCTCCCTCCCTCCCTCCTTCTTTTCCTCCCCCATTTCCCTCCAATGCCCTCTCTCCCTCTCTCCCCCCTTTCTCCCTCCCTCCCCATTCCCTCTAATGCCCTCTGTCCCTCCTCCCTTCCCCCATTTCCTCTAATGCCCTTTCTCCCCCTCCCCTCCCCCTCCCCCATTCCCTCTAAAACATCCGATTGCCCAGTAGAGTTCGCGAAACCCTACTGGTTTGTTCAAAATATTTTTTACGTCTTGTAAGACAGTGCTGGAAGAAGAATGTGTACATATAGTGTCCATAGAGGTATGTATCGACTGTTTAACAGTACGGACTTACCACAAGAACCGGCAGAGACCGCAGTTATGTGATAATGTAAACTGCATAGATTTCCGAGGAAAATTCTTAAAGATCTGAAGTCTTTTCTGATATTTTTAGTCGGCTGAAGAGGGGCCTATGCTGCCCGAAACCTCCACAAACACAGGTGTACGTACCGACTGAAATAAATTTTTTGATAAACATTATCAAGTATCCGTGTACTTAACCTTATGGAGTTTATGAATCAACAGTTAATTAACAGGAAATTTTAAATGATAAATTATGAAAATCAACACGATAATTATTCTGGAATTTTATTTACTAAATTAAGAAAGCTTCTTTCTTCATTCTTTGGAACTTTTCGAAATTTAATTGAATTTATTCTGAAAGAAAATAAATCAATATTCGTATAATACGATTAATCACTTCAGCATTAATATCTGAAAAATTGCAAGAATTTATAAAAAACAAAGAAATTTAATGGATTGCTTCCAAATAACAGATTAAAAGATATTTTAAAGAACTTCAATCACAGACAACTATCAAAGTGAACTCCGTAGATTCTGGCTCTCAACTGACCAACGTCTGACAAACGTCACTTCTCCTGAAAGACAGACAATGCCACCCGGTGTCAAAAACTTATTGTAGGGACTCGAGCCAAAGCCTTTTGGTGCCGTGTGCAAAAGTGTGCCCCGGATAATTCTTACGTTTTAGTTAGTTAAACGAACTAAAGACTCCTTACTAAGGAAAACACCTGGAGCTGAAAATACGCACAAGTAGAAATGTGTTTAATTAAGCGTAGCCGTAAACTACGAGATGTAAATGGCCTTTTCTTTTCCACTAAATAATAATATCCTTAAAAGCACGAGGCCTTAATTGATCTATAACCTTCGTAGGGTGAGGCGATATACATGAATATCTTTCGCTTTGAATCAAGCTGTATACAGAGGAAAGTTAGAAATTAACTAATGAGTATCGAATCAAATTTTGTCGAAAATGAGTTTTATTCTCCAAATTTAACATAATTAATGTGTTAAAAGCCCGATTGAAATTATTATTAAACTCAAAAGCCTTAAAATATCATGGAGATATTTTGTATATATAAGAACATTACATAGAATATATTATGAATTTTAAAAAATGTTATTAAAGTATCCGAAAAGTTTTTGTTCATAGATATTGATCTGTATTTATGACGTGAACATAAATTTTTAAAATTGTTTATTCGATTTCGAAAGTAATTTGCTTCTTTTACAGACACCCATGAATTGAGACTATTTTTATTCATTTAAAATGCATTCTTTTCTTCGATATTCTTTCTTGTATTGATAAGCCCCTTGCGGCTGAATACACTTATCTCACTTGTCAGCAGGTGGGATACGGTTGTCTTCCACCTGCCATTAATGCGCAGCCATGAAATACAAGTTACAAATGAAAATGAAATTTGTCTTATTTAATGTATAAATATAATACATACGTATGTGTATATAAAAATTTATTTAAATATGAATAGTTAAATTAATAACGTCAGTGCGCATCTCTTCGTTTATTTAAATTAAGCAGCAATTTAAAAAATTGTAAACCTAAAATTTCGTACTGTTGTCCGTCCGTTAGTCTGTCCTTCTATAAAACGATTATTGATGCTAATGTGTGAAATTCCATTTGATCGATGCAAGATGTGTGATTACCAGAGCCCCTTCGGCCGCCAATTTAAAGTCTTTTAATCTTTAAAATTGGCGTTTCCACTTCCCGGGACGAGGACCCAGGGGTTGGATTTGTGGGAAGCGAGTGTTCGGATTGTTTCGTTGTGTGGAATTACACAGAACGAGGCGCTTGACGTATAAGTGCGTGAGTGCGAGAATTCGAGTAAAGGTTAAACGGTGTATATCTTCGTGTACAGTGATATTATGTCTGTGCATGCGTGTGTGTGTGTGTAATCGAAGAACATCTTCGGCATGTCTATAAACAGAAAAACAGTAAATTACAATACGAAAATAAGATGTGTTTAAAAAATTAAACGAAAGAGTTCTTACCATCGGAGATTTCGGAAAATATTCACTTGTCCACTTGGTCCTCTCGGTTATAAAGTTGGGGAGGGAGATTCTGCTCCCTCCCAAATGTTCCTAGAAAACACAAAGGCAGTGAGAAAACGAGAAGTTCATTCATTTATTACCTAAGGTTAATATTATCGCCTTTACCAGACAGTCTTTCTTCCCGAACAGTGTTATGAGAAGAGCGAAAGACCTGACCTAGCCTAGCCTAATCTAACCTACCCTAACCGGAAGCTGAATCCTCATAACAGCTGTTTGGGAAGAAAAAAGTCGACCGAATGTCGCGTCCGGTGAGTAAAAGTGTCACGTCCGGGTGGTCACAATCGGGAGTCAAAGAAGTCACGTCCGGGAAAAGGTGTGGAGTCCGGGTGAAAAGTGTCGAATCCGGCAAGAAAGTCGCATCCGGGTGAAGAAGAGGAAATCGAAGGGGATCACCGCCTAGGTCAAGGGAACCACAGCCGTCCGCAGCAACGAAACCACGGACAACACGGTCCCTCAACTTCGGCGGCTCTCTCTTCCGATTCCTCCCCGTTCCGACTTCGGCAAGGCGGTGGCGTCGCCGTCGCGGACGAACGGGCAGAACGCGACCAACCAGGAAATGTCAACTCGGACGAGCTGTCATTTTCTACATCCGCCACAGCAAGGTCTGTGGCCGGATGACCCCCGAAGACCTTGGCCAAGTGCATATATACATACATTCTTTATTTAGTTACAAAAGTACATGTCTCGGCCCCGCGTATGCATTACCGAGAGGTTTGTGAAATATTAAATAGAATAACAATGGGTACATTGAGTAAATATATATATACATTAATACAATTAAAGTAAGTAGAAGAATAAGTAGGATAAGTACATAAGTATATGTAATAACAATATAGTATTTGTAATAATATAATTTATAGTGTTTAAATGAATAAATTAAACGAACAAAAAAAAAAAAAAAAGGCAGCTGAATTGCCACACGTGTGGGCTCTTGGAAGCAGCATAACGTATGTGTGAAGGTTTCAAATAGCTGTATAACTTAGCCCAGGTAATTATAGTTGCTGAAAACTGTAGGAACATTCGTGGCAGTCATAGTGTTATTCAGCAATTAAAATGTCAAAATGTTTGTCTGCAGGAAAAAAGCAGCGATCCAAAATGGAGAATGCCTGATGAGTGGTCTACAGGTGATCCAGTATGTCTGTGGTTTAAGACACTTTGCCTTTGACAAGGCACAACTCTCAGACGATGTAGAGTTCACGCACTAAGGGACGACCTAAAAGCAGCACCTCTCAATGCACAACTGAAGCATACATAAACACATTGGTTTCCACGAAAAACTGAAATTTCAAACTACAATTAGAAACACGTCGAATACATCAGGGCACGTTGATTACTTGAAACACGCTGAACACTAAAATATCGAGGCACACAGAGAAAACCCATTGCACAAATTTAGGAGCTTGCCGAAACATATTTGAAGCACACTTGACCCATTGAAAACACCACAATGATATGTTGAGACACACTCAAGCACATTGAACTGATTTAAACACTGAAACACACTAAGCACTAAGCCTATTAGGCACACTAATGCACACGAAGCACATTAAAACACTTACGAACATACTGAAGACACATTGGAGGACGTTGAGGCACTTAAGTGGTAAATTAAGAAAACTAAAACTCTAGAATTCGTTGAAAGATATTATAGACATGTTGATCACACTAAACACGCCAAGCGCGTTGAAGGACATTGATGAACACTGTGAGGCACCACTGTAAAAAAAAAAAGGTCGGTTTGCTCCCGACGAGACCGTCGAAGATTACAGGCACGTAGATCACTACACCTATAAGTCCAATATCAAAGGAGCACTTCTCCATCGAAACGTTTTATTAATAACGTAGATTGCTCGTTAAGCATCTCACCCGTAAGGGTTGACACTGACATAGTAATTTCTCTGTTCCGTCATAAGCTGTTAAAAGTACATTTCTAGCTGGGAGTATTACACTTCTTAAAGTGTGCTTTATCAGTACACAGATTGCCGTTCTTAGTGTGTGCTCTGTTAGTACACAAATTAATAAAACAGGCTGCGGTGCAAGCTGGTAATTAGAACTCGCCAGTGCAAATGTATTCTGTCAGTACATATAATTAATACAGTACTTCTTTTCGTAGGGCAATCACTAAGATAGTTAATGTTCAGTTGATTGGGAGAAAGCACCGGGTCATCGCTTCACTCAAAATGTAGACACTTTTCATTAGAGCGAAATTGAGCATAGAATATCAGTAATGAATGTAGTACAATATGTAAATGGAATTGAATATAAGCAATGATACACCAAGTTATTTTATACTATAGATATACTAATTATATATGAGTTGATTTGCAATTTTAACAGTTTGTTTGGCAAGTTTTATAAAAGCATTGTAAACATTTTTGTTTATCCAAATATCTGATAAGTTGCATGGCCATCTCACACCAAGCTCCTCCATCAGTACCCTTAGTTCTTGTCTTTCTCTCTCAGTCATAACACAATCATAGAAGTAGTGTTTCGAGCCATCTATGATATGGCAAGTAGGGCATTCATTCGATGTCCTATTAGTGAATCTGGCCAGATAGCTGGCGAACTTCCCATGGCCAGTAAAGAATTGAGTGGTATAATAATCCGGGGTAAACCATTTTAATTTATAAAATTGTTGTATATCCGGTATGTAATCATAAGTTATATGACTTCTGTTTTCGTTCCATCTACCTTGCCAATTGTACAGTACATTGTGTCTTCCCATAACATTCGTCGTAAGGTACGCTGACTGAGTTTATTATAGTTTATTATCAAAGAGGTATTCTCTGCAGCCTGCTTGGCCAAGGTGTCAGCTCTTTCATTTCCAGTTGTTCCCTGGTGGGCTCTAACCCAGGAAACAGCATAATTACAGTTAGATAAGCGTATTAATTGTCTAATCTCCTCAGCAATTGGGTGCAATTTAGTACTGTTTATAATATTAAGTGCTGACAGGGAATCCGTATATATATGTATATAAGCATTGTCATATGAATCCTTAGTCCAGTTTATTGCCAATTTAATAGCAAGCATTTCTGCTTGAAAAACCGTGCAGCAAGTGTCTAATCTAATTGTCTGATTATAAATTTCATCATTATTAATATACGCAACAAAGCTGCATCCAACCATATCATTTATTCTTGAACCATCGGTAAAAATTTGAATGTCGGTTTTTTGAACATTATTATCGTCACAATATACTAAGATATCTGGGTTGGTTGTATCGTAAAATGGAAATGCCCATTCGACTTCATCATATCTTATATTTCGGAAGATTGTTTGAATCGTATTTCCCCATTTAACTTGCTGTAATTTACATCGCTGAATAACAAACATATCGATTGGTGGCCTTCTAGCTATCACTTGGAGGCTTTGATTATTCGCAGTGCGGTAGGCTTTAGTGAGTAGGAGTAGGGCACGTCTCTGTGACGATATTAACTTTCGTTTTGTATGAACTTTACTAGTAGCCCATCCCCAAGTCCCACATGCATATGTGACGATGGGGATGTAAATAGCATCATAGATAATGGCCATTGCGTCGGTGGAAAGGCCCCAATTTTTCCTCGCTACCCGTGCGAAAGCTTGAAAAATAAGACCGGTGCGGTTTGTAATAAATTCGATGTGTTTGTCCCAGCTTAGTCGAAAATCCATAAATACTCCCAGATATTTCAATGTTTTTTCCACTTTGATGACATTTCCGTTCATTACGAGATGAGGTGGTCGCCGGTATAGATTACTGCCTCTTGGTTTGTTAAAAACTATTCCCTTTGTTTTGGTGGGATTGAAATGGAGTTTATGCTCTATCCCCCAGTTGTATACATTTTGAATCAAAAGATTGCCTTTGTTCTCTAAATCCGCTCTTGAGCGACCACCAATCAACATCATAACATCGTCCGCATAAGCAGTAGAGTGGTCCTGTCCAAAGTCTTCTCTAAGGAAGCAGTCAAAGGTTATGTTCCAAAGTAAGGGTCTGCATACTGACCCCTGAGGACATCCTTTGGAAACTGATTTTCTTACATAATGCTGTCCATATTGTAGAACAGCCGCTCTATTTCGTAGGTAATCTTGAATAAGTTGGAAGATATTGCGTGGACATTTAATCTTTCGCAGTTGGAGTTTGATGAGCGGCCACCATGCGCTATCAAAAGCTTTGGTTATGTCTAAACTAATTCCAAGGACATATTTATTATTTTCAAGTAAACATTTCAATTTTTTAACCATATCCTCTACTGCGTCCTTTGCCGATCTTTGCGGTCGAAAACCAAATTGTATGTTACTGAGGCATTTATTTCTTTCAACAAACCAGGAAAGTCTATTTGTGATTAACCTTTCAAGTATTTTGCCAAGCATTGACAGCAATGAAATAGGCCTTGCTTCATCAGGGGACCCCGACTTTGGTACCGGTACAACTCTCGCAATCTTCCAGGCAGATGGAAAGATTGCGTGTTGGATGCATGTATTATAGAGTCGAACAAAGTGCCGTGGTATAAGAAACCATAATTTTTTCGCAATATCAGCTGTGATGTTATCTAGGTCAGGGGCCTTACCTTTTTTAAATTGCAAAAAGCTTGGCTTATTTCTTCCTATAGAAAACGGCGGCATATTTTCTGTGCCATCTATTAGATCCGCTTCTGTACGGATATGCCTTTGCAGGTTCGTATCGTTCTCTGGATCATCCCCCGGGCAATACGTCTCCAACTGGGAGGTCAAGGTTTGAATTAATGTCTTTGGTTCATTTTCAGAGCCCGTGGGAGCTTTAATGATTTTAGTTTGCCTTAGTTTGTTTGTACACATTTTGGTTATGTAGCCCCACGGCTTTTTAGAAGTTTCTGTACAAAAATCTTTCCAGCTATTTATCTTTTCATTCTTAATGGCCTGTTTGTACATCCATCTTAATGGCTGGTTTGTGAGATAATTATTTTTATGTATTCTGCGCATTTGATCGTCTCTGCACCTTTGGTACATTTTTCTGAGTCGTCGTGTTGTTTTTCGAAGGTTTTCGAGTTCTGCAGTCCACCATGAAACTTGTCTTTTTTGGGGTATCTTTTTCGGGATATATAGGTCACAAGCATTTGTTATTGTATTAATGTTATTATCTATTTGTTGACAGGTTTCATTGCGATTTTCTGAATATTGACTTATCAGGTGTGTCTCCAAATAATCTTTCATCTTTCATCTTCCAACCAATTCGCACGGTTAAGAGCGTATTTTAATGGCGGAACATACGCAGGATCTTGAGCATCATCTGAGTTTGAGAAATCAAAAGTAATTAAAGCATGTTCCGTAAGGCTGTCGTCAGTCAGAACTCTCCAGTTAGAAATTTTAGTGTAAGTACTATTGCATCCCACAGCAACATCAATCCAACTCTCACCTCTATGTGAAGTGAATGTTGGTGGAGAGAGTGGATTGTTAATAATTAGAAGATCATTGTGTGTAAGGGCCACTGGTGGGCCAAATAACAGTGTGAATGATGAGATTACTGTACAGTATTTCAAAATTTCTTGTATATTTCGTTTCTACTTATAGTATCTATCATTCATAAAGTGATAAAGGTCTTGGGGGTTTGGGTTTTGATAGACGTCCGAAGAGGAGAGGGGGTTACGGAAACTTAGACAAATTGAGAGAAAAGGGGGAGAGGGAGTAAAAATTTGAAGAAAAGTGCGGATGTAATTTATGAACAATCCCAGTTTTTAAATTTTCTTTCAACTTAAAATCACTTGTTCTTTATTCTAACTTCTTGTTCCGTTTCTTTTACACTTTCAGTTTCAATCGCTTTTTTATTGATCTTTCTTACATGAACTTATGATGAAATTAGACATTATTGATATTACAAGAAAATGCACTTTGGGTAATATCACTTGAATTGTTATGAAAAATTAACAATTCAATAAATCATAATTTTTTTAATTCAAATGATATGTTTTTAAAAAGAAATCATTTAAAATTTAAAAAAAATTTTTAAAAATAAATTTGAAAATGGATTGGGTTTGGGCTATTGTTTCGAAAACTTACAAAAGAACACGTTAGTATTGCAAGAAGTCCATGTGATATAAGTTACCTGTACAGAATTTTATTTTATAAATTAAAAATGTCTTCAATTTTACGAACAGTTAAATTAGTAAGATGTATGAGCCGTTATGCATGGAATTTTAGATCCGCTAAAGTTGTGAATAGCCCGTTGAAGACCTTTGTTATTACTCCATACAGGTATGAACACGCGTGTTCATTGAATTCTTATGGGCTCTAGGGTTCCCTCATTACATGTTTTTTCTTAATTTTGCTTTCTTAAGAGACCTCACTAGTTCTTATTTCAATTGATTCATAGTATGATTTAGTTTCTCTTGAATACGGATGGCAGTCTGATTATATTTTTAATTTGTTAGAGTAACAAAGAATGTAAAAATACTGAGACCTCTTCTATTTCATACTATTTTCACACTTTACCCAATGATTATTGGATACAGATTACGACAGATAATTGTTTATTGTATAAGATTTGGTCAGTGGCCATGTGAATATATTTGACACAACACTAATAGCATTTCCATGCACGTAAAAGCATGTTCCTATATCAGAGTATAGGGGTGTGCTTTCGTAGAAGGATAAAATCAATGGTAAGCTTGCAGATGTGAATGACACTTGGGATCTTAACAGAGCTGTAGACCATGCTCATAGAAGCAAAAAAGTCAAAGGGACAGTACCTTTACGTGTGACCCTTTGTGAGATATAGCCACCCGAAATCAGCCTACTTTCAGAGTGAAATTAGAAGTCACACTGCATATTCCACTAAGCTTATTGCATGTTTAACAGACATTCCAGCATGGTGGTCAAGCATTCTAACGATATTTATCAAGTAGAGAGTAAAGAAAAGTTCAACAGACAATCCTTTGTGAGATATTTCCTCCAAATGTGGAACCCCAATGGTTGCATTTCCAGTAGCCATCTTGCTTGTGAACATCATGTTTGCAAGAAAGTTATGTTATAGGCACTGGTTCCATGCCTAAAGCATAAATAATAAATATAGGATTGAACCGAAAGTTTGTTCGGTTTTTAGAGAGAAATAAAATACTCTATTTTGGAATAAATAAAAATCTTCAATCCACAATGTATTTGCCCTTCTGTTTGATAACCTTACGCTATTGATGGGTAGTTTCATAATTTTGTAGAATTGGGTGGGGTTTCTGATTGAAGAAATTATCAATGTGATTTTTACCTTCTCAAGATTGAAATTCTATACTATTTAAATTATTCTGCTTTGAATGAAAAAAATGACAGTCTGAGGGAGCAATATCCAGGTAGGGTGATTCAAAACATTCCAAATTCTAGAAGTTTTTGCTGCATGTTCAATGATATGTGTGGCTACATTATCATGATGGAATATTGCTCCCTATTGATTCACAAGTTCCGGACATTCTTCAAGTACTGCAGCCTTCAGTTCATTCAGGTGGAGACAATTTTTATTGGAATCAATTGTTTGCTAAACAAGTTAAAACTTGATAAGCACAACAGAGGTGACACAAACAAACAATTATGTAAATACCTGAACAAACTTTCATTTCAATCCTATACATTAACTTCCAATAGAAAACAGTTTTTACCTTGAACCAGTACTAATTCTTATTCTTCATGTTCCATGTTGGTGAAGACTCAGTGTTGTTTGCCTTGATCATTGCTCTGCATAGGGTTGAGCCCCCACACTCTCTAAAACTACAGTAGTATTTTAGTTTCAATTTTTCTATCTACCCCAATCGACCCCCTAGCTGCATCGACCCCCCCAATCGACCCACTAGCCACATCGACCCCCAATAATGTTACATTGACCACTTTGGCGACCCCTGATATAACATATATACCAAGTTTTATCAAAATGCATCCACGAGAATGTGCTCTAGGCAGGTCTGAGTAGGACAACTTTAATTATAACCACCCTGTATGTAACATGTATAAGCATTTGTTAATTACAACATTGTTTTTTATCCCATTTAACTTGTTGTTTAAAACTATTATTTAAATTTACTGGGTAATAGATCAATAGGAAAGAATGACAATTTTTATAAAGAAAAAAACATTTGTATTTTTTCTATTATTTATCTGAATCTATCATCCCTTACTGGTACACAGTACACTTCTGGGGCTCTGCTTTGATCTATCTTATCCTTTGTGTTGCATAGCAATTTATATATGGTATTGGATCTCCTGTATGTGATTTCGGTACCACTATGGCCCTCAATATCTTTGTATAAGGAGTTTAAATGTTGATTGAAATGTACTACAGTGCACTTGGAACCTGGGATGCATTGTTGGCTTCTGTTGGAAGTAGTCTGGGTGTTAAGAAGGAACTTAGTGTATATTGCCTCAAATAAATGATCAATATGAAAAAGGGTATGTGAACATCAATACCACCTTATGAACAGCAGACATACCACTGCCTTGTTCACATATGCCACCGACTCAGAAGTGCATGCAGACCTCCAGAACACCAAATTAATTAGGCAGGTCTTTCAAATGGACCATATTCGTAGCCTGGAGGCTTTGGAAATATATAAAGCCAGCCTGATTGGCAAGTGTATTAACTTTAAGGACTGCAATACAGTATCACTTGTGGAAGTACCTTTATGGAAAATTCGGGCAAAGTTAAACCTATATTAATTACATCTCATACACTGTGTACAGCTTAAAAATGTGTGTGTGTGACATGGTCGTATTTTTATGATTTTTAGTCTAGCTACTGTGTGAATTTGGCATATGTTGTGAGATATTTGAAATTTTAAAATTTGAAGTTTCGAACATTATCATTCTAACGTTCCAGTTTGGAATTCTGTTTCACCCTTCACCAAGGCAGGCCTTGGTGAAGGCTGAAAATGTTTGGAATTTGTTATTAAAGTTCCGTTATTGGTTATTAAAGGTTTTGTTTTTATTTGAAGTGAGAATGCAGGAATTAATGTTTTAATTGCCCTATCTAATGTAGTTTAGTAAATTCAACTCAACAACATATAATTGCTATAGTATTGCTTTTATTTAAACATTTATTTTATTTAATGTACATATTTATAAAACTAAAATTAATTGTTTTTACTGGAAACTTGCCAGCACTATCTTCCTCCTTCTAGTTTTCCAATATCTGGATTCAAAGACAGAACAATCTTCATTATGGCAGATAGATGTTTATCAGTTAATCTTGATCTGTAAGCCATTTTAATTTCAGAGCATCATGGCAAGGGCCACAAAAAATCACATTGGGGCAACCTGTTCGACACCCCTGATACATATTTTTC
This sequence comes from Centruroides vittatus, assembly GCF_030686945.1. NCBI lineage: Eukaryota > Metazoa > Arthropoda > Arachnida > Scorpiones > Buthidae > Centruroides > Centruroides vittatus. Next base: position 5,097,542 of record NW_027122456.1, read on the forward strand.
CTTATTATATGTATTAAATTTATTTTATAGTTTGAGTAATGTTTACCATAATTTGGTTTAATTTAATCTAGTTTAGTAATATTATTGTGAATGATGCAGTACTTAACTATGTGTAACATAGTAAAAGTATATAGAAGAAACTAAAATGTTGTCATATCTCATTATGCCCAATCACCAGGAACTGTCTTCTGTTACAGAGACCATCTTTTATTAGATGCTATGCCTTTAAAATTATGCAGAACAGTTTAAAAAGTCATCTCTGTAGTGGAAGACTGTTTGTTCCTGGTGATTGGACATGATGAAATGTGAAGACATTTTAGTTTCTTCTGTGTACTTTTTACTGTGTAAATACTGTCAGCCATTTAATTGTAATTGTTTAAATTTGAACATGATTATTCCTGAATGAGTTTAACTTTTCCAAGTGTAAATTTAGTGTTAGTATATGAGTTACACAGATGATCCTTTGTCGACCTTTAAATTGCCTTAAGCTAACTAAAGGTTCTTTAACAAGAGAAACTAAAAATTTTGAAGGCCCATATCTTCAAAATGTAAGCAGTTTGATCTCAATTACTTTGAATTTTTGTAATTATTGACAAAGCCTAAATGTAATAAATAAAAGGAAAATTTAGTATGTTAGAACATTTCCTCAAACAAACAATGGCTTTCATGGATACATTTGTGTTTGTTGGCAGTTTTGTTATTTTGCATCAATATTTATCTCAACTTTTTCCAAGAAATTTAGCTTTTTTTTATTTATATACTTTGCCTTCTATTTTATAGAAAAATTCATAAAATCCTACAAATTTCTTTCAATTAATGATAAAAGTTTATTTTATCAAACAAATCTGTGATATTCTGCATGAAAAACACCACAAATTATATTTCATGTTTGGTTACTTTACTTTTGGAAATAGTAAATTAGTGAAACAATTTAATTAAGAATATGTGATTAAAATAATGATGCTTCTGGCTAAAACTAGCCATGATTTCATTACCATTTTATTGTATCTCTCCACCTGAATATCAGTAATTTAGTTTATTGCTTTTGACATAAAACTTACTGATGTGTGAATATTTTGAAAGTATTTACTTAGAAAATAATTTTAGTAAGAATTTTTATCTACTTTTGATTGTTTTTGAAATATACATCTAGAATCTCATTTTAACAGATCATGGAATAACTGATTTTTTTCTCCAAGTCTTGCCAAGTCAATGTAATTTTATCTGTTTTTTTTGGTGGGTTTGTAACTCTGAATAATGGATTTTTTTCTAGCTCCATCTTTGGTAAACATCATATTTTTCAACCTTTAATTAATAATTGGATGTTTCTGCATACTGAATTAAAAAAAAATACATTACATTCTGTGCAAATTAAATGTATAATCATCATGATTCACACTGCTAATGTTGCAGCCATGCATTAGTGCCCTCCTGTAGTGTGTTGATTAGTGGAGGGAAACAACTTCCAGCTTAACACTTACAGATATGCATACACACACTTACAGATATGCATGTGTGTGCATATCTGTAAGTGTTAAGCTGGAAACAACAAACAGCTGTCTGCAACAAAGGTGCACTGCACTCTTGTTGCAGACACGTGTTTGGGAATATTGTACCTTAAAATCATACTCATATAACATCACATTTCGTACTGACAATGCCAACAAAAGAAACATGTCATCACATCATCAAAGTAAACCAAGATGGATGCGTTTTTTTAACATATTGTGAAGTGGTAATGATCATATGTACTTTGTTGCTTTTTGGCTTATAACGTATACAGTTTCTGTCAGCTTTGTTACAGCATAATGTATGATCTTGTAATATACGTGTTTATGTAAAATAAAGGATAGAAATCTCAAGAGACTGAATAATTTCGAGTACAGGTGTTTTTATTATACAGGGGATTTAAAAAATTAAAATTTTTTCAAATAACTGATATTTTCCTGAGAATGCTAGAAATCTGTTGTTCGTGACATAATAGATTTTCAGGACAACAGATGATTTTTGGCACCTCAAGCAATCCGTTAAAACAAGATTCTACTGTAATTAATTCTTGAAATATAATGTAGATTTTGAACCTGTTCAATGTTGCCCCAAGCATCACTTGGGTACACTAACTAGTTGCATTATAATTTATATATAATATCTTAAAACAATGAATGTAGCAAGAACATTGGAAAGAAACTTAAAACTGTTAAAGTTGTAAGGAACTGAGTCCGAACGTTATTTTTATTTTATTATTATTTCCATTTTATTATCTTTTGTTTGGGGTTTATGTTTATTTAGGACGAAGGTTCCCCACCACTCTCTTGTTAGTAATGAAAAATGAAGATAAAACAACTCACGGAGAAATAAGCGCCGTAGGAAAAATCTTGTGCACTTGCGCTGCCCGGCGGAAGTAACAGTCCGCAGAAAAAAAAATGGAGGGGGGAGTCCCCACAATCACTAGTAGAGAAATACTTGATAAACCGTCTTAAACATCCCAGAAAATTATGATAAATATTTTGTAAACGGTTTATAAGCTTTGTCGGAAACTTAAAGCTGCCAGAACAGAAAGTTAATGTTAGCAACTAAGTATGTAAATAAGAGGAGTAACCCAGCTTAAGTGTGACGTCACCTCACAGTATAAAACCCGTACGTTAACCGAAGAAGGAGAGGTGATTTCCAAACCGAGGTGAATTCCAAATCGAGGCGACTGTGAGAGCGAGGTTAATTCGAAAGCGAAGTATTTTCTGATAGAAGTCCAGATTGATAATTGGACGATCCAAGGTGTTAAAGAGGAGTTCGATTGACGATTTGACGATATCGAAAGTATTGAGGAAATAGTTTCTTCGTATAGTGAGGTGACGGATAGACGTTTAATTAGTAAGAGATTTTGTTCATAGTTTCTAAGTATTTGATTGTCGAATTTTCAAAGGGGAAATTAATATTAAGTTAAGCTAAGTAGCTGAGTTTATTGTCGGTTGACTTGTTGATTTTCGTTAATAAATTTTGTTTGGATTATTGACATTTGTACGTAGTACGTTCTAGTTGCTAATTAAATATATTTGAACTTTTGATCTGACTTGATATTTATCGTTATTATTACTAATTTTTTGGTGCACGCGTAAAAGCCCAGGCCTGGCAAACTAATCTCGAATCCGTGTAAAGTACCCGTTAGGTTAACGGAAGTTTCACCGACCGTAATTATAGTCGGTTTCCTAAGCTACAAAAAAAATAGTACTTTACAAAGTAATTGGAATATTTATTTGGATTAAGTGCTTTTCCAGATTTTCAATCTCACCTTCAGTTTAACAGCATTTGATCATCATACTTTCAAATAGAACAATTGTATGTAGTAATTTTTTATCTTTGGTAACCTGATAAAGGAATATGGCTGTTCCTTTGATGTATGAAAAATATAAAAATGTTATGTACTCAGTATTTAAAATTACTCTTATTATCATGTTTACATAAGTGACAACAACTATTAAGAAGTTTGTAATTTTGTGTTACTTTTTCTATTTAATTTTTTTTAAAATTAAGTTTTTGTGTGTTAATTTTTCATTTGAATATTATATACAACCCCACTTGCAATAAATTTCATTTACTATTTAAACTTTTAGAAATTTACAAAAACTTAGAAACCCTTTCATACATATTAAAGCAAGTTCAGGGATTGCACTGCATAATGCCAAAATTTCTATTTGGAAATATTTTTATTAAAAATATAATAGTAGCAGTAAAAACTGTAGTCCTCGTATTTTGACATTCAACATGAAATTGAATCATAAAGCACGCTTCAGGAATTGCAGCAGAATGTCAAGCACCTGTGTGATGTGAGTCCCACACCACCATACACCTATTGATGTCATGACATCTGTGGAAGTTTGGACAGGAAAGCAGGACATTGAGGAAATGAAGGTAGTTTTTGTGCAATACTGCTCAATGTTTCTAGATTAGTAATTTTTTTTATTAACTGACAGAAAATTTGGGGAATTTTTTGGGTGACATTTTTTCACTTCTTTCTGTAGACCAAAGTATAAAAGTTTTGATATGACAGAACCTATAAAATACCATTTAAGCATTCTGATCAAATATATTATTTAGAATTATTCATTAAAAAATTATTCAATAATGATTCATATTTCTAAGTAATAGCTTAATATGTTAATTTTGTATTCCAGACTCCAAACCGATAAGGTTACCACAGTGGCGTAGTGTGGGTATCAGCCCCCTTATTTACGTATCCAAATTTAAAAGACTAAAATATACAGTAATTCTAAAGAACTTTTCAGCAAGAACAATCATCATTATTGTGTATTGTACAGGTTCAAATTTTTACAAGATATTATTATTATTTATTGTGAAATTTTGCTGCCCTCTAAAAGTGCCGTCCAGGGCTGGCTGCCCCTGCCGCCCCCACTACGCTACACCACTGGGTTACCAGCACCTGCATTAATTAGTAAAACTGGTGGTGATAAATAATTTGAAGTGGCAAAAAAATTTAAAACTGGTGAAATGGTTGGCGATTTTTTAAAATTTTCTAGAGTGACCTCTGCAAGTGCTATAATGATTCCTTTTGTAAATAAACAAGTTCATTCCAATAACTTACCACCTTGGATTTCATTAGTTCAGAATAAAGCTATATATAGCTATACAAATTTTGTAACCACTTGGCAACACATTGCAATGAAGTTCATTCAATGAGTTTTGGAGAAACTTTGAGAAATTCTCCAAAACTTCTTATGTCACATGCCTTGCATATAAAAAGCAAGTCATCTTGAGCTGTTTGTATTAATGTCTGTGAAAAATGGCAACAGGTAAGGCAGTACTGGAACCAATCAGGAAAATTATTATCCAGAAGAATAAAATCTCTCTGAATGCAGTATTGAACATGCAGATATCTTGTCTCCAGTTCAGAGAATCAAAATGTATTTGATAAATGGGAAACACTAGTCCAGGAAAAGCCTTAGGAAGAAAACTCTCTCTTAGTTACAGACACCTATAGTCCTTTTGATGCTATATTCCCCAAAACAGGCAAGTTTTCATAGAAGATTTGACAAAGAGGTTAAGGGAATATATCCTATTATCTGAATGCACAGTGTGCAGATCTATCTTATGATGTGTATAGAAGCAATACAAATACAAGGGGAAATCTCTCTCAAATGAATCATGTAAATGCAGATGTTTAGCTTGGATCAGAACTCATATGAAGTGGACAGATGTTGTTTGGAAGAAAATACTATGGTCATATGAAACATTTTCATGCAAACCATGGAAATATAGGCAAGAAATTTATTTTTACTATAGATGAAGGTAATAATTTAGCATGTTATTCAAGATGAGTCCAGAACCACAGTCTCTAATAGTTTGGGGATGCATGAGCACAGAGGAAGTTGGAGACCTGTATTTCTGTGATGGTGCTGTGAACTCTGAAATCTATCTTGTAATCCTTCAGCATCATCTATGCAAATCAAAATGTAAACTTTCTAAAGATGAGTCTGTATTTTTCAGCACAACAATACCTGTCTACAGAATGCTAGGAAAACCAAAGTCTGACTGCAGTCTAATCATATATACCGTATTTTACGGACTATAAGACGCACTTTTTTCTTCGAAAAATTGCCTCCAAAATTCAGGTGCATCTTATAGTCCGTAGCGTCTTATAGGTATTTTTAAAAAAAAATTGCTTAAAAATTAAGGTGCGTCTTATAGTCCGTAAAATACAGTATGTATCCTATTTACCCAATTGCAAGCTGACTGTTTTTTTAATTTTTTTGTGGTTCAAAAATGACCCCCATTTTACCACCATTAATATGGTGGTAAAATGGGCCTTTATCAATGTAGTTAAAAGTTTGGAAAAAATATCATAAGCTGCCAGAGATAAGTTTCCATGAATTTTGTATGCACGTGTGGAAAAATATTTACAGAGAAGTCATCGCTACGGCATTTAAAAAGTGTTTGATCTCGGAATGTGCCTGAAGGCACTGATGATGACGCTCTGTATGAATACAGTGACAAAGAATCAAGTGACACAAATTTGAGTCATCTTATGACAGTAACTGAAAAATTAAATGGTGTAAAATTTATTACTTATGCTTGATTTTCATCTTTTATTTATTTTCATTTTTGATTTCTTGGGGTTGGCTTATGCCTTGGATAATTGTACTCCTGTGGCCAGCATTAAGGCTGGACCTGTCTCTGATAGAAAATGCAAGATTTTTGAAAGGCAAGATGACTCAACACCATTCTGGCATGTTAGAACAATTACATACATATTTAAAGGAAAAAACGGGAAGAAAGGGAAAAAATTCCCATTCAGTTGTTGCACAAATTTATATCTTCCATGCTTGAATGCCTTGCAACTGTTATAAAGTGAAATTCATTGCAAATGGGGTTGTAAGTGAATTTATGATAGTGATATATGTAAATTTTATATTATTGTGAAAGAAGTTAGACTTTTAATTCAAAGAAACCTTTGATGCATGTTTTGACTTCATTAAATTTATTTCAATTTACTGTAAGACGGCCTTGCAAAGAATTACATGGAAAATAATCTGATAATATAAAGTCTGCTGAACTATGGTGAATGAACAAGAATTTTCTAGTAGAACTTTTTCAGTTTCTGCTGAGTTTTTAATTAGTTTTTAGAAAACTTTTAAGTAAGCTGTCATAAGTCAAATAGGAATTTCTCATTGGTTCTGTTCTCAGAAATGAACTTTGATACAATACAATATTGAAGTGACCAACAAAAATAGTATGGTACTTATGGCATTTAATACAGTCATAATTAAAAGTATAATTATGTACTAGTGATGAGTGATATTTCACTATTAGTAATTTAACTACTGTTACTGAAAAGTCACTGATAATCCCAGTGACATAATAATTCAATATTTGGTGATTCATGATTTTTGTAACTACATTTAAGAACTGACCAGAAAAGTATCAGCCATCTTTACAAAAATTACTGATTACTGAATATTGAAATATTATGTCATTGGCATTACTGATGACACTTACTGTAAGTGATCTAATCACCATTTGTGTTACAAAGTATTTCTATAATTTTGAAAAACATTTTAATTTAATTTTGTTCTGTATTCTATTCACATGCCTTGGATAACTTGAAAAAGTCTGTTCAAATAACCGAATGTTCAAAAATTAATTGTATTTGATTCTTTTTCGCCAAGGATGGTGGCTGTAAGCTACTACCAAGTACATCTTAAGCTAATAAATCGTGTTTATAATGCCACTTCACTTGTTAATTATTTCATATGGTTGTTGGTGTAAAGTGTCTTTTTATGATTATAATCAACATTTAAAGTGTGATAGTTGTGTGACTGACATTCCATATGATATAAACTTAACAACCAAGCTTTGGTTGTCACTTTTGGACAGTGAACAGGAAAGTTTGAATCTGCTTGAATACACTTCACATAAATGGTTAAGCCACTGATAACACAGGTTTGCATGCAACATGATGTTGGCTGCTTATGCTTTATGTAAATTGGGCATTATTTTTTTATTTCAGCACTAATAATTTACATCCTAGTTTGTAATAATTTAAAATACAAAATGGATGATCTTTAATGATATTTACATTTGAAACATAGGCTTATATTTTAAGTCATTATACATTTCAGTATACCAAATATGAAACTTAGTAAATAATGTCAAAAATATTGTTAATCATTTTGTATGCTAACACCTAGTTTAATACACAATTTTTTTAAAAATTATTCTTTAAAAGCTGCACAGGTATTGATAGTAATGACTTTATTTTATACATGATGATTATAATGAAACACATTACTTTCTTTGTTAATGATTATAATGAAACATATAACTTGCTTTATTATATTGTCAAAGTCTTTTACAATACAGTAATACTTCGGTTTTCGTTGATTTCAGTTTTGGTTTTCATTGATTTTTTTTCTGCAAAAAATTTGTCTTGGTTTTTATCAGTTGCCTCAGATTTCATCAGCATACCCATGTGATTTCACTGCTAATTTTGTGAAAACAAAGGGTGACCCATGTGTTTTCCTCCTCAGTGTGGTATTGTTTCTTGTTGTGTGAGCATTACCCCATGCATCTAGCCAAACATTGCTTTCCTTTCCTTTTAGCTCCATCATGAAACCAAAGAAAGTTTCCAGAGCCAGCAGCAGTCCTTTGAGGAAGGTCAGGAACATGCTTGAGTTGAAGGAAATTGTTGAAAAATACAAGAGCAGAATTAAAATTGCTGAAATTGGCTGCATGAAGTTGCAATCCACGATAAATTCTATTGTGGCAAAAAAGGAAGCAATAAAGAAAGTTAATGTAGTGAAAGGCGTGAATGAGATCGCAAACAATTGAAGATGTCGAACAGTTATTATTAATTTAGATCAATCAAAAACAGAATTATTATAATACAATAGAATAATAATAGAATAATGTAAGAGAATAATAGAATTATTATTATTATTATTATTACAGTAGTGTGTGTCGTTTATCCGAATCAGTTGGGGACTGGGGTTGTTCGGATAACTGATTTTTTTGGATAACCGATTATGTACCGATATGAAAAAATATATTAACCTATCCGATGTTGAAATTTTTCTCCATTGCGTGTCGCTTCGTGTTGAATTTTCGTCGATTTTAAGCCTAACGAAAATTTTTATAATAATAATAGAGCCTATTGTATTGTTAAAAATTATTTCTTTATTTTGTACAAACAAAATAAATATATTGAAAAATATAAAAACAAAAAATTATACTTTAGAAGTTAATCTAGTATCAAAAACGTTTGATTCAGCACGATACAGTCCGACTGGAAAGCTTTCGGTTAAACAATGCTCTACTGTATTATTATTATTATACAGAATTATAATCATATTAGTCTTTTATATTCATTTTATATTAATTTCTTATTGTTTTTAGTATTAAATACTATATTTATTCTCTATAAAATGTGTCTTTGGTATGTATTTTGGAGGGTCTAAAACGAATTAATTGGATTTACATTGATTCATGTGGAAATAATTGCCTCGGTCTTTGTCAGTTTTGGATTTTGTCGGTTGTTTTTGGACGGATTATCGACAAAAACTGAGGTATCACTGTATATATCTAGTAATATTTCAGTAGCTCTTGCTTACATTTCAAAATTGTAATTGTTAGAAATTTGATGAATTATTGTGTATCTTTAAAATTTTATTACTTGCTAGTTAAATGTAGAGCTTTTCATTTTAATTGCCAAATTATCTTGGCTATTAATTTGGAGAAAAATTTAAATAAAATACTCATTCTGCCAGCTTTTATTTCTATTATTTCTTTTAATCTTACTTGCAATTTGTAACAGTTTATGTTTTATAAGAAACTATAAATATCAAATGCATAAGTTTCAAGATCTTCACGAATATTATTTTATTGAGCTATTTATTGAAAGATAAAAATAAATATGAGATATGATTGGTTGTAATAACTATCTAACCTCTTTTGATAAAGTAATTTTTTCCGTAGAATATAAAATGTTCTTACCTTAAATTATTAATGAATTAATATTTTACAAAATGAAGAATTTTCATTACAGTTTTTTATTTTTTAAAAAAACTAGAATATGTTTAAAGCAGATATATTTTTATTTAGTTGTTTAGCCTATGACAGAATTTTTATAGTTGGGAGTATTATTTTAGAATAAATGAATGATAAAATAATTTAGATGACTTGTATGGACTTAAAAAAGATTATGTTATATTAGACAGATGAATAAAATAAAGCTGAATTACAAAGACTTATTTATATTAAAACAGAAATTTAAGATTTGAAAAAATGGTAGATTGTATATGAAATTAGATGTTAACAATTAAGTAAACTACCATTTTGGTTGATTGTAGACTCAATTCTTGTTATTTCAGGTTGTCAAGTACACAAAATGTAGCAAGAAATTTGTCTGAAGGGACACCTTCAAATCAGATTTCCTCTCATCAGTTAGATAAAACACTCTATCGACTTGATTCTGAAGTTCGAAGAACAGGTCGCATTGTTAGAAGAGATGTGGAAAGCATTTACAATCAAATAAGCAAAATTGGTAAATATTTATTATATGATTAGTGTGTAAAGTATGCATATACGATATAGTACAGTCAAACCTGTTTTTATGCGCTCCTTTTATGTGCGATTTTTATTTGTGCGATTTTTTTAATGTGAATTTTTAATTTGTGCGGTATAGTTGGCGACTAGTCTCGTGCGATTCGTCATGTCTCACGTTGACTTATTATAGCTAAATAAACTTATTATAGCATAAATGCACTTATTATAGTAATATTATTGCATGAATATGCGAAAAATGAAATAATTTACTTTTTAAGTCAACAAAACACCACCTGGACAAAAATATGTAAAACAGACGATAGACCAGACGATGCAGTCAAGTGCTGACATCTGTTGTCAATAAATTCTATTTCGTATGGTTTTGAGTTATTTTCTATGTGAGACTTTTTTTTATGCATAAAAAATTATTTTTTTAATTGTGTTGCGAAAACTATTATTTACAGCCATTCGTGAAGTTTCGTGAGATTTTTTTTAATGCGTTTTTTTTAATGCGGTCCCTATCCCCCGCATAAAAACAGGTTTGACTGTATATAAATCCTTCATGAAGTAAATTTTAAATTTGACTAGGTATGAATATTTAGAGGCCCACCAGTGGCCAAGCAGTCTTCGTTCCCTGAACACTGGGAATTTGATCATTGGTTCACACCTTGCTCAAATGGGCTGGCCACATGGAGTTTTCCAGGTTTTCTCCACATCTGTAACACCTAAATAGGGCCAGTTACCCTTAAAAAGACCTCCCAGAAGGCATCCCCTAGGCAGATTGCTTAAGTGTTGAGTTGCCATAACTAAACAAACAAATAAGCATGAATATTTAGAGTTTTACAATTGTTAATAATTGGTTGAATAATTATTGAATTAATTGTAATCTGATAATTTTAAGTGAAATTAATATTTGTTATTTAGAACAATTATTCTCAATTTATTTCAACATATGGAGTCCTAAAAAGTGTAGAACTTATGAGGAATCCCTATCTGAGTAATATCCATACCCCCAAATTATAGGTACAAATTTCTGGTACCTTAACCTAAAAATATGTTTCATTAGTAGATAAAAAAAAATTAAATTGAAAATAGAAGGAAATGTCAGCAATTATTTGTCTTTTAAAAAGCTTTTATAGCAAACCAGCATGCACATTAATGGTGTGCTGCTTTGCTTAAGAGACTTTTTGTCTGGAATTAATTTTTTTTTCTATAAAAAGTTTTTTGAAACTATTTTATTTGTATTCACAGATCATTTTAAAAATTTGGAAAATTTATTTCCTAATATAATACAAAGTTTAACTTACAATTTAAATGCTTGTAAAAATATATATAATACACTTGTTGATATTTTTGTAATGTTTCAATAATAATAATAATTTTATTTTAATAAGTAATATTTTCTTTATTCTTTATAGGCAATGTTACCAGTATTCAAGGTTTAATATTACTAAGGTGTTGTGGGTCTTTGTTGCCAGAAGAACGTCAACATGAGAGAACAGAATTAGCTATGTCTGTATGGAACTTACTAGAAAAATTGAGTAAGTATAAATATTTAAAATATTCCTAATTCTTCATTCTTTATACTATTAGCTTTTATTAAATTCAAGATTAAATGAATAACCAATAAAGATACCAGTAAGAATGTCTAAATTATTTTGTCTGTTTTGTATTAAGACTTAAATAATAGTGACCCCCAAAAAAACACTGAACTTGCATCTATGTATTTAAATTTTGTTATTTAATTAATTTCTTAAGATATACATCTTATTTATATATATAGTATATATGTTACTGTTAAAATTAGAGAATGTTGAGATTCTCCAGTGAATGTCGACACGTACGACAGCCCATTGGTGGAAGACCAAATATTTGGTGATATTATTAATGTTATGTTATGTTAGTATAGGTTTAGGTTAGGTTAGGTAAAAAATGTACTTCAGACAAGCAGCTGCAACTAATTCGAGAAATGGAAGGGAAGGCTATACATGTGTAATTGCAAAAAAAATTGTTATACGACTAAATGCTAGGAACAATTTTTATTCAACGTCCACATCAGTGCATGCTGAATGTCCATGTAAGTGAGAAATAATGATATTTAGAAAATATTTTGTACATGCATGAAACGCCTGTGTGAATGCTGACATTCACTGGAGAATGTTGACATTTGCAGGATTTCTGTCTTTCACAGTAACATATACATTTTAAGCAAACATCTAGATGATATTAACCCCTTTATGTTTGTTTTTTTAAAAAACTTCTCAGAAAAAAATCTTTTAATTTTTTTATAATAATAATTTCAATGTAAAAGTGCATCCAATATAAAAAAAAGAAATTGCCGTGATAAAAATACCCCTTAAAAATGCATTTATATAGAAAACTGCTAAAAAATGTAAAATAATTTAAATTAAATGCCTTTAGTTAGAAAATATAGAGGTTGGTTCCATTGATTCCATTTGACTTGCTACTTTAAATGGAACCAATGGAAACATGCCAATACCCATTGAGGTGACACAACATAGAACTGATGCAGCTCCTACCACATCAGTGTCAGATGATTGCTGCAATTGTCTGACACTAACTCAACTGTTGTCAGGTGTTACTATCAGCTTAGTTCAAAAGAAAATTGTTTCAATTTTTAATATTGATTAAAAACAAATAGCAAACTTAGTTCATTACAAACATGAAAGATAATCAAGATTTCAGTATATAGTTTGCTGGATTAATAGAAAGATATTTTCTCAAAAAAAGGATGCACCCAAAAATATCATTTACCTCCATATAACTAGTGTAATTAATAATAATCATTAAGTTCAATAAATCCAAAGCAACTTTTTTCTTTGAAAACAGTTGTGGTTACTAAATGAATTGCTGTTAGATCATTTGAGTTGTGATTTTCATCAATTGTATGTCACTATCATGTTACTGCCAACTTACTGCCAGATCATTTATTGTTTCACTTCAGTGTGCACTCAGCCTTAGAGACATCTCAGCATTGTTTAACATATATGGGAAAAGTGAAATTGGCTAGATTAATTTTCCATAAAGGAAAATTTATTTGAAATTTATTAATTTTGAAATTGAAAGGTGTGATTTGGATCTGTCAGAGAGAATCTGATTATGAGTGTTTGTCTCATATCTCTGATTGAAGTTACTGTATCAGCCTGAATATAACGCGACCCCGAATTTAACGCAACTCCGAAATTTTCATAAAGATATTTAGAAAAAAATAATAATACTCATAAAAGAATTCAAAGAAAGTAAAATTCAATCAGATAAGCATTTATTTAGGTAATTATAGCTAATAATACAGGTTACATTCATGTCAATAAAATTAAGTAATGTAAAACAAAATTAATATTACGTAAGTAACAACAAAAAACGGAAATGTTTATTCAGAATCTGAACTGTTTTCAGAATGATAAACCGTAGTGATAAACTGTTCCATTTCATCATTCTTCTACACCAACCCATACTTGCCTTAAAGTCCTTTCTAGGAATGTTTAAATTAGCAGCCTCTTCTAACGCTTTAAATCTTATGACTTCACGGGATATTGGGCACCCTTCATTTCGCTTTTCTATTACGAATTTTAACACTTGCTGCTCAACTTCATTAAACCTTCTTTTTTTAGGTCCACTAAAAGATTTTCTTGAAGAATTTGCATTCTTATATTTCCTTAAATCTTTTCTCCATAGGCGGATGTTTACTTCTGGAACTCCGTATTTCCTCGAAGCTCTCAAGTTGTTCGTTCTTTCTGCCTCGTTTGCAACCATAATTTTAAAATTCATATCATAGATTCTCCTGGTACCTTTATTTATTTGACTCTTTGATGAGCCTTTTTTCTCAACACTACCTTTATTACTCACACTCATTTTTTATGGGCAATAAAGAAAAAAGTAAAGTAACCGTCGCTAGTCACTAGAGCAAAAAACAAATGAAACAAAACAGTTGCGTGAGACGTTAACAAGTGGAGACATAGCCTTACTATAGTAGTGCTATGCAAATAAAAGCGCAGGCCTACTAACTAGCTCACATGGTTGTTTTGAAGTGGTCGGTCGAGCTAGGAATTGGACGGACGTTCAGTCGCGTTTCAACCTCTGTAGGAAAATGTCCTTGTTTATATTACATTCCATTACTTAAACCCCGAATTTAGCGCAAGTCGATTTTTTAACGGAAAATAAATGGTCGAAAAATATCGCGTTATATTCGGGCTAATACGGTAGGTAGAAAAAAGTTCACCATTGCATTTTATTTTTTTTTTCTTTTCAAAATTCTACCCTCATTTCATATATATCCCATGACCTCATTTCCATTAAACATTTTGAAATGAATTCAAGATGATGGCCTCCAAGATGACAGCTTTCAGTTAACATACACAAAGATGAGTGCCTCTAGGCATAACACATATCAAAATTTGTCCTGCTCAACTTAGTTTGATTTTATAATGATGTAAATGACTTTTGACTCATCCTGTATATCATACCAACTACTAGTATTAATTTTTAGGATTTAAATTTGATAATTTTAGGATTTTTCAATTTTATAGTTAATAAAATGAATTATCAGAGTTTTCATTTTCTAAATAAGTAAATAAATAAAATAAATGAACTATTTAAATATTTCAGAATGTCCTATGGATGTTAGTCATTACAACACACTGTTGAAAATTCATTTGGAAAATGAACACAAGTTTTCACCAACTGATTTTCTTGCAGATATGGAAAAGAAAGGAATTCAGCCAAATAGGGTACTACTGTTAAGGACTTAAAGGCAAATATTTTAGTATTTGGAAATATAGGGTTATTAATTCAGGGTTAATTGTTTTAGGTAACATATCAGAGACTTATTGGACGATATTGTCAAGAAGGAGATATAGATGGTGCAAGGTAAATTTTTTTAATATTAACTGTAACTGAAATTAAAGCTATATTATTTATAAAAATATATATATATATATATATATATATATATATATATATATATATATAAATTATAAATTAAGTTTATATTAAATTTATTAGTAATTTAAGATGGCTATTGCTGTAAATTATTTTAATAAATAAAGAAATTTTAAAATGTTGGAAGAGAAGATTAACCAGAATGGAATTTTAACTTACAACCTTTCAACCTTTGCAAACTAGGCAATTCTGTTCCTAACTCTGCAGATTTCTGATATGATCTTTTACATGTATGCATAATTGGGTTGCATTTTCAAAAAAATTGTAGACCTATAAATTTCCTCTGTTGTTCATTGTCTGTCCACCTGTCCATCTTTCTTTAATCTCAAGAATGGAGTTAGATAGATGAAAGGTGAAACCAGATATGGAAACTGTAATTGGGACCTCCTGCTCCTATTAACTATGTATGAATTTCTGATGCAAACTGGAAGTTGTTATTTAAATGCAAAAGTTTTCCTCTGAAAGCAGTTAATAGATGACTGACATGACTTAATTATTAAAGGAAAAGTTTGATGTACAGGAGCAAGTCACTACTAATTTGAGGTGGACAGCATATATTTTAAATTAACTAAATTACAAATATTCAAAATTGCAGTCTGACATTGTGACAATGTCAAAATAAATAATTGCTCATTTTGAATTATAAATTATTTATTCTAGTTGTTTGATTCATTTGTATTTACATGAAGAAATCAAAAAACAACACCTCAGTCACTACAATTTTATTAATACTTTTGACCTGAACTCCCATACAAGATATGGAAATGACTTCAACCACTCCAGGACAACACCCATATCTCTTATAGATGTTTGTTACTTTTGTTTTAAACATGTTTGCTCAAATTTTCTATGGCTGTAGACTTTCAGTTTAGTAATAACGCCTAGCTTCATCTGCTGACAAAATTTAAAATAGAATATTCTAAGTTTTTCAATTTTTATTGAATTTTTTTCCACAATAGTTTTTTTCATCTTTTTTTTTTTTAAATTTTTTATCATAGTTGTTAATGTTGCTATTGAATGAGCAGTTATTTATTGTGACATTGTCACAATGCCAGACTGCAAGTTTTAATTTATTTAAAATATATGGTCTCTGCCTCATATTAGTAGTGGCTTGCTCCTGTACATCATACTTTTCCTTTAATAATTAGTCATGCCAGTCATCTGTGTAACACTTTTCAGAGAAAATTTTTGAATTGAAATAACATGCTTTCCAGTTTGCATTGGAGATTTGTATATAGTTAACCTCCTGCCCTAAGGTTTCTATATATAAAAGTTTTAAGCTTTCAGCATTGTATCTTTATTAGAATGCTGCTATTAATTATTATTTTCTAAGGTCACATGACTTAGCGAGGGGAGAGATGATGTCATGTAACAAGTTTCTTCTGGAGAGAGGAATGACATATATTTAACATCTGCAAGACTATAGAGAGAATCAGATCAATAACAAAAACAACACAATTATTGGAGTTTTAATGTATTTCTTACAGAGCACTACGCCTAACTACTGTGGGTGATTGGTTAATGAACAGTTCAGACTGCAAACAAATTGAACAATGAACACTTTCGCAAAAGATTTTTATGTTCAGACAACAAACATGTTTGGATAATGAACATCTGACAGAAAAAGCGATACTATGTTTAATTTATAAAATTATATTTTATTGGCATTGATGAATGGTTTATAGAATGAAACTTTCACAGTTGTGTACATAACGTTTTTTGCACTAGTTGATTTCTGTTCTCCAAATTTTTGTAAGTGTAATAAGTAAATCAGCTACTGGAAAAATAAACTATTAAAAAACAAAAACTTTAATGTTTCCAGCAATAAAAACTATTTAATAATAACGTTTTCGACTGTTTTAAACAGCCATCATCAGTTAAAACGAACTTAAACAAAAAAGAATGCAGAAAAAATAGAACCCAAGCAATACAAATATCTAAAATTCAAAAATAATTCCAAGGTAAAAATGTCGTTGTATATTAGAAACTAACAAAACTGCGCATGCGCTAAATATCGTAGTAAGAATAAAAATAAAAACAAATAACAAAAAATACTGCCGCAAAAATATTTCTATTACAAGAAAGAACGTTATGCATTTCGGTAAAACGACTTCCATGCCGTGGATAAACCATCTGCGTCCCTATGGTTAATGCAACCCGTGTTAACGTGGGCTTTGTAGATTTCCAGCTTTTCTAGATGTTTCAGCATTTGTTTGTTGGTCGTGGCCCTAATAATAGATGCTTTGTCCCAATGAACGTCGACATCTTGATGCTTAGCGAAAGCTGCTAGCACAGTAGTATCCAAGCTCTTATTGATGGAGTATCTATGCTCCTTAAGCCTCTGCTTTAAATGTCTCATAGTTGCACCAACGTATACCAGATCTGTATTAAACCGGCGATCTTTTAAAGGTATAGAATATATTCCCGTCTTAAAACTCTGGTTCTCTTTCTTCTTGTCGTTTCTCAATAATCGATATATTGTAGGATTACGTCGATACAACAACTTTATGTTGTTATTTCTGGCTACTTTCTTAATCATCATGTGCAAGAATGGAAAATAATTGAGAATTACTTTTCTTCCTTGATTCATAGGAGGAAGCTGCCGATTTTTTGCCTTCCGAAATTTGTCGATAAGCCCATCAATCTCTTTACTCCGATATCTGTGTTGTAATGCTGTAGTGTGGATGTAACTTAATTCCTTGTAGGTGTCAATAACACTGGTGCAATGTGTGTGAGCACGTTTGATCCAGGCATGAAAAGCTGCATATTTAAAATTCATCGGATCGAAAGAATTTTTTGGTATAATAATGGGCTGATAGCTGGGTTTTCTATAAACGTCCGTCCATATTTGACCCTCCTTGCATGTGATTGAAAGATCAAGGAAATTTACATTAGAAGCACTTTCTTGGTCCAGCGCTAAAGTCAAACCATATGGGTTTTTGTTGATTTCTTGAAGGAAATGCAGAGCGCTACTATCATTTTTCCAAAGGATGAAAACATCATCAACATATCTTGTATATAAAACGATTTGATGTTGAAAGAAGGGTATGACTTTGTTTTCCAAGCGACGTAATACAAGCTCACATAAAATAGAGGACATAGGGCTCCCCATAGGTACCCCTCTTTCTTGCAAATATGTTTCATCTTCAAATTCGAAAAACGATGTGTAACATATTAAATTTGCAAGCTCCAAAATGCTGGAATGGTATTTCGCTGCATTATCTATATTAGCAAAAAGAAAGTCTCTCAGTTCACAAAAACACGGCGGCAGTCTTATAGACGGAAACAAGGACTTAAAATCCATTACCATCATATATTCCTTATCCTTGAGTGTAATCTTGTTGAGCTTTTCCACTAGTTGCATTGCGTTTTGTATAGCATAGGGGTATTCTTGAATCTTTGGCTGGATAAACTTGACAAGCTGCTCAATGGCAAATGTAGGAGATCTGCACTTCTCTATTACCGGGCGTATTTGGTTAACCAGGCTTGTGCGTTTTACCAAAGGCGAAAATTCTAGGTGTTTTTGGAGCCTGTAAAACTGAATTATGCATACACAAAATACGAGCCAACGGGGTTAAAGAGAATTTCTTGACTCTTTGTTGCAGCGATTCCATGTATTTGTCGGGAGCATGTTGACATTCGGTGGTTCTGATGTATTCATGTAATTTATGGTTATACAAGTCACGTTTAATAAGGACAATACCTTTAGACTTATCCGCTTTAATAAGTACTATATCATTCATTTGTAGCCATTGCCTTGACATTTCAATGCAGTTGTGGAATCGTCTTGCTTCTAAGTTAGACTTTCTTTCATTTGCAGAGCTAAACCTTGCTTTCCATCTGATGTAATCTTGTCCGGTAGCATTCATATCCTTAATAATTAATTCAATATTTGGAATAATATTCTCAGGCCTTGGTACAGTAGTAGGAGCAAAGAGTGGGCCATATTTTAGAGCTTCAAAAAGACACTTTGGAGGAGTGATGTTATCCCAAGTTGTTATAAATGTATTTTATCAAGCGAGGTTTGATGTTCTGCCCACGTAATAACCATTTAAGTTTTTTGACATAGTTACGCTTTAAGTTTCTTTCGAAGGAGTACGTTAAGTTGACCACCCTGCTGTTGACATCCTTCAGAAGCAACGGGTCTTGCTCGTAAAGGTGATCTTCCAAGCGAATAAGCTCATGCAATAAGGCATAATAACGCCTTCTAGAAGACCTGACGGCTTTGTTAAGGCAAAGATGTTTCAGTTTTGGTAACAACGATTATTGAGAAACAACAAGAAGAAAGAGAACCAGAGTTTTAAGACGGGAGTATATTCTATACCTTTAAAAGATCGCCGGTTTAATACAGATCTGGTATACGTTGGTGCAACTATGAGACATTTAAAGCAGAGGCTTAAGGAGCATAGATACTCCATCAATAAGAGCTTGGATACTACTGTGCTAGCAGCTTTCGCTAAGCATCAGGATGTCGACGTTCATTGGGACAAAGCATCTATTATTAGGGCCACGACCAACAAACAAATGCTGAAACATCTAGAAAAGCTGGAAATCTACAAAGCCCACGTTAACACGGGTTGCATTAACCATAGGGACGCAGATGGTTTATCCACGGCATGGAAGTCGTTTTACCGAAATGCATAACGTTCTTTCTTGTAATAGAAATATTTTTGCGGCAGTATTTTTTGTTATTTGTTTTTATTTTTATTCTTACTACGATATTTAGCGCATGCGCAGTTTTGTTAGTTTCTAATATACAACGACATTTTTACCTTGGAATTATTTTTGAATTTTAGATATTTGTATTGCTTGGGTTCTATTTTTTCTGCATTCTTTTTTGTTTAAGTTCGTTTTAACTGATGATGGCTGTTTAAAACAGTCGAAAACGTTATTATTAAATAGTTTTTATTGCTGGAAACATTAAGGTTTTTGTTTTTTAAAATTTTTGTTTTTTGTAAGTGTTTTTCTGAACTTTTTATTTAAAAAAATATAAACTGATAATAATATGGGATCTAAAAAGAGTTGACTGTCAAACACTGTGTTCACTATAGAAACTTTTCAAGAGATAATAGCCAAGGTAGAGAGTGTGCAGATGTCTAATGTTGCTTGGCAGTATGGCTTCAATGGGTCTACAGTAGGCACAATATTAGTTAAGAAAGATATAATCAAAATGACTCAAGCAGATAAACAAAAATCACATCTGAGAAACAAAGAATTTGAACTTGAATCTTATAGAATAATGGTTTTGTTTTCATTCTGTTGGTTGTTTTATACCATCTGACAAAGATTTATAACAATGTGCCCTACAGAAGTTCAGTTTTTGATGTTTTTTACCATGCTTATCCACATTTTCACAGTGCAGTGAGTGATCTGTTAATGAACACAATCTGTTTAAAGACAATGTTCACTACCCGAATTGTTCATTAACCAGTTATCGATTTACCATAGATTTTTATGGAAATTTGATTAATTTTTTCTGGTGACCCCAAAAATAAATAATTATATAGTTTCTTACCACGTTTATTTATATGTAATAACAATCTCTGGTTTTTCATGGATGTGCCGATAAAATGATAATTGGTTAATGAACAATTCGGGTAGTGAACATTGTCTTTGAACAGATTGTGTTCATTAACAGATCACCCACTGCACTATGAAAATGTGGATAGGCGTAGTAAAAAAACATTAAAAACTAAACTTCTGTAGAGCACATTGTTATAAATCTTTGTCAGATGGTATAAAACAACCAACAGAATGAAAACAAAACCATTTTTCTATAAGATTCAAGTTCAAATTTTTCAATTTTTATTATATAATATAAAAAGCTAGAAAAAAATTGAATTTTTTTTTTCATTCTTTTACATTAAATTTAAATTATCTGTAATCAAACTTGTATCAGTAAATCCTTACTTATCACATATCAACTTAAATGGAGAAAAAACAATTTATAGTATAAACTAATAATAATACCCATAAAGTTATTTATTTTAAAATTGTGCAATTTTCAAAAAAGTTAACAAGGATTATTTTATAGAATTATGATGCGTAAAACATCAATCCTGAAAGTTTTGACTGAAGTAAAAGTAATATATTTTAGCTTGAAGTCTCCTGCACATGAAGCCACTGTTCAACATACCATTACTTTTAATATATTTATACCATTGTTGAACCTAAGTATCAAATCCAGTTTGGAAAAAGTCTGGAGTTGTTTTCTGACTTTATAGCTGATTTAACTTCTTTGAATATGTAACCATGTACATTGTCTTTCATTGGTCCAAACAGATAGAAATTCAAAAGTGCCAAATCAGGGCTGTACAGTGGATGAAGTACCAAAGGCCACTTCTCTTTGGCAAATTGTTGTAAACAATGATGTGTATCATCTTACATGGCATTCATTCCATAAAGCTCGTATGAAACAAATGTCTATGTGGTCTCTTCATTGGTTCTAGATTGTGATGAGTGTCTCCTCGAATCAACTCATCACATATTGTCAATTCTTATCACTGACTGATGTTGGACCTCTAGGTGCCCTACAGAAGCCTCTAATTCTTGGCTTATCTACAATTTCAGTTTCTTCTTGAAACCTATTCACTCAGTGTCACACATTGTTAATGCCACAACAGCATTCTCATAAACACTCTTCAGCCAGTTATGGATTTCCTTAGGTGCACAATTTTCTTTAGTTAGAAATGACTAGTCAATGACAGCTCATTTTTTTAGCCTCCTACCCATGCTTGTAATTGCTCAATATGAAAAACAATTAAGAATAAAATAATTTTTATGCATGCATAATATACATACAAGCTTATTTATTTTTAACAAAGAGAACATTCCAGATAATTGTAGTTTACTGTTTATCTGTAGTACCAAGTTTGTTAGTAATTTAATTGAAAAAGCCAGCAATGAGTGCTTAACTTTCCTGGCAACATTTAAAATTTTGACAGCACCATCTGTTATGTTTTATTTTAAAAACTTTTTATATTTTTAACTATTATAAAATGGTAAAAAACTTAATTTTGTGGGTAGGAATGGGTTTTATAAAAAAATAAATGCTAAAAACAAGAAAAATTGTCATTATGTTCGATCCTATTCAAGATATGACATGACCCCCTGTATCTCTCTATACTGTCAACCTTTCAAAATTAAATAGCCTAATATACAAACCTCCCTGCAAAATTTCAGAAATTTTAGAGAAAAAGCACGAGTTATTAAGCTTCAAAGAGGGCATACAAAGTTGTGCTCCCCCAACACACACACAGAGAGAAAGATAGAGAGAACCCCTCAACGGTTTTTGCATTTCTCGACATTTTAAGGTCCCTTGAGTCCAAAACTAAAAATCTTGGGGTCATTGTTTGACTCCCAAGATTTGCCATACTTTCCCTGTTATATCAGAGCCAGAAAAGTAATTATACTTTAAAATAGTTTGTGAATAATGATTGATTTGGTTCACTTGTCTAAAATTTGGATTTATAAAATGTATCTTGATATACTGTATTATTATTATTATTTATAGAATTTGCCACTTATAATACAGTTTTTCAAAGATATATTTTGTTTTATAATTATTTCGACAGATTTTATTATGTTTGAAGATTATTACTAATGAATAGTAATCAACTTTATATTTAACTAGCAGATAGGCCCGGCATTGCTTGGGCAAAAGTAACGATAGCGAAGATTAAGATTATTACGTTATAGTCAACCTATTCACAGAATGCAAGAATTGGGTTCCCCTGTTTCCAGACTAATTACAGAATTTTTGGTGGGTTTAAAAATATTTCGATTTCCCGCAAAAACGAAAAAAAACTGCATCTGCATCTTGCACGTTGCTTTCTCTTAACACTTCCATTGTTACGTAACACTTCCATTGTTACATAACACTTCCATTGTTGATGGAAGTGTTAAGACTTAATCTTGTCCTTCTCCCCCAAGGGGAGGAATTTCAAAAAATCCCTTCTTAGCGTGTGTTCTCGTGACATACCCTAACTGAGTACCAAATTTCAACTTTCAACTCCTAACCGTTTGGGCTCTGCGCTGATTATTATTATTATTATTATTATGTTGGGTTAAGTGAGATATACTCGGTTAACACCGGTGGCTGTGTACTATGCCGGACCAAAGTCAAGGCATAGTAACCAAAACAGAAATTAACACGTTGACTGCCACGTGACTTTTCACGGTTCTGTTGTAAAACGCCAACTTAATTTAATTATATTATATTATTAAAAACTCTAATCAGAGTACATAGTAATAATCAAAAAGCATATAGAATGTGTTTTTCTTAAAATAAAGGTATTACGAATTATCTCGTAGTTGGCTTATGTAACAGAAAGCTCTTCGCTAAAGCCAAACTACGAGTTAATTCGTGCACAGACACGATTCGTCCTGTCACTTCGCTACAGCCAATCGGAGATGTGCGTCTAAATTCATTAGTAATAAATCGGATATAGAGGCGAGCACATCACATTTACGTCTTTTTTGAGAGTGTTATTTTTTATTTATTTCTATAATCAAATTATAAATATCCCAATATGGATAAGAAAAGACCACTGACTAAAAAACAACTTGATTACTACACTAATCTAAGTGATTCAGAATCTGACAAAATTTTTGGTGATGATGGTAACGACAGTAGCGATTATGTACCATCTGAGGATTCAAGTGAGGACAGTGATTATGACGTCGTCTCCGAACCTGAAGATGAGACTATTCTCGAACCTGAAGGCAATGACGATGCGTCTCAAGCAACCACATCAAATCCAAACGATAATTTGTGGACAGAAACTCAACAAAATCCTGAACTATTTATTTTCCAAGAAAATGTTGGTTTGAAATTGGATACGACAAACCTTACAGTGCAAATGCTGGTAGACCTATTTTTTTCGGAAGAATTTCTTGCATTACTGGTCGAACAAACCAATTTGTATGCTGCACAAGAAATTGCAAAACATAAAGAAATAAAAAATGCTATCGTACTACACAGCTCTAAGAAAGACTATTAGATGGCCCAAAAAGGTTGCATTACATATTATAGAAATATATATACATAATGCGCAAAAACTCTTTCAAAAAGCAACTTATTCTAAAATAAAACTTATAAAGTTTAGAGAAGCATTCGTCAAAGCGTTGATTGGAAAAGAGATTCAACCAGTTTCAAAAAAAATTAAATTGCAAGAGCTTCACTATTTACAGAGTATCCCACCTACTCAGAAAAAACAACATCCGACAAAGCCATGTCGAATTTGTACCAAAGCTAAAATACGCCGAGAAACGCGTTATTTCTGTCCAATCTGTCTAGACAAGCCAGCCCTTTGCATAGAAGATTGTTTTAAAAATTATCACAAACAATAAAAATATCGTTTTGCTTTTGATTTTGAATAAACTTTTTATTATATTTTCTGTTCATTTATTAATAAATGTTCTGTTCATGTAAGCCAAACTTGATTTTTTGTTCTTGCCCCTGAAGCTATCTATTCATATTTACACTGATATACTACGAATTACATTGTAGCTGCACAAATATGGCAAAAAAACAAACTACGATATAACTCGTAGGTGGCGTCCTAGGCAGAAACGGTAACTACGAGTCATCTCATAGATGGCAGTCAACGTGTTAAAGAAGTGTATCAGTGTGTGTGTCTGTATTCAGGAATTTTCTCACAATATGACATGTATTCAATATAGTGGCCTTCTGTAGTGTGATGTATGTGTTTCAATTCAATTCTAATGTGCCCAGGCTTTTGTGTAGTGTGTGTGGTATGACACCGGTAGAGGAGAGAACAACAGGTACAATAAGCACCCTATCCATCCTCCACAGATGCCTTATTTCCTGGGCAAGTTCTGTGTACTTGCTAATTTTTTCAGTGCATGCATTTTGTATATTGTGAGTGTTTGGAATGGATATGTCTATAATGTATGTGATTTTATTGTGTTTGTCAATGAGTGTGATGTCTGGTCTGTTGTGGTAAATTGTTTTATCTGTGATTATGGCTCTGTCGTAGTACATTTTGTGCGCGTTGTTTTCCAATACTGTCTGTGGAATGTATTTGTAGTATGGTTCGTGGATGTCTACTAATTTGTGTTTCTTTGCAGCTCTTGGTGTATTATATTTGCTACTTGATTATGTCTGTGTAAATAACCTGTCTGTGCCAAGAGCTTGCAACCAGAGGTGATGTGTTGTATAGTTTCTGGCATGATGTGACATTTTCTGCATGTGTCATTTGTGAGTGTTGCATCTTTGAGTATGTGTTTTCTGTAGTTTTTAGTATTTATGACCTGATCCTGTATGGCGATCATTAATCCTTCCATCTCCCCAAAGAGGCATCCCCGAGCTAACCAGCTGTTTGACGCAGTTTTGTCAACAAAATCCTGGGCCAGATCATAAGGATGCCTGCCATGGAGTGCCTTTCGAGCCCACGATTGCTTAATGGTGTCTATGCTTTTTATATGTTGTGTTGTGTCCATATGATGTGAGTGTAAGTTTAATGGTGTGTTATTTGAGTTCTGCTAGAGTTACTGCTTTATGTAATTGTGATGTTTCTTGTTTTTTGTAGAAAAACTCTCTCAGAGACTGTATTTGTTTGTAGTGAAGGTTAACTATGTCAATCAGGCCACGTCCGCCATCTGTACGTGGAAGGGTTAATCTTTCTGTGGCGGATTTAGGATGATGTTGTTTATGCTTAGTAAGTGTTGTTCTTGTTTTCCTTTGGAGTTGCTCAAGATCAGTGTGAGTCCAATGTATAACTCCAAAAGAATATGTGAGTACTGGAATGACATATGTGTTTATTGCTTTAACTGTGTGTTTTGCATTTAACTGTGTTCTAAGAATAGCATTTAACCTACTTTGGTATTCTTTAATTAATCTTTGCTTTATTTGTGCATGTTCTGTTAGTTTGGCCTGTTGGAATCCTAAATACTTGTAGAACGTGCCCTCTTCCATGGATTCAATAACGTCTCCATTTCCAAGCGCAAAATCTTCTTTCTTCAGGATTCCTTTTTCTATGTGAAGTGTTTTGCACTTATCTAGGCCAAATTCCATTTGTATGTCCTTGGTGTATGAATGTGTGATTTGTAGGAGTTGATAAAGTTGTTTTTGTGTGGATGCATAAAGTTTTATGTCATCCATGTACATGAGATGTGACAGTGTAAACTGTGTTGTTTTTTCATGTCTGATATTGTAATCATATTGCGTGTTGTTTAACATGTTGGATAATGGGTTCGGGGCTAAGCAAAACCAGAGAGGACTCGAGGAATCTCCTTGAAAAATTCCTCGCCTAATAAAAATTTGGTTTGTTTGTATGGAAGTGTTACTAACCCTGAGATGTAGTGTTGTTCTCCAGTGCTGCATAGTGTTTTGAAAGAATGCAATGAGTAATGGATGTATTTTGTACATGTGTAGAATATGTAGCAGCCAACTGTGTAGAACACTGTCGAATGCTTTTCTGTAGTCTATATATGCCATGTGTATGTTTCTGTGTTGTTTGTGTGCTTGCCGTAGAATGACTGAATCTATGAGTAACTGTTCTTTGCATCCCCTGTGATTTCTACGGCAACCTTTTTGTTGTTCTGTAAGAATGTCATGTTCTTCAACGTGTTTGTATATTTTGTTTGCAATACAAGATGTCAATAATTTGTGGAGTGTTGGAAGACATGTAATTGGTCTGTATTGTGTGGGGTCTGTGGTATTGTTGTTTTTAGGTTTCATGTAGGTGATGCCCTGAGTAAGAAAATTTGGCATGTCTTGTGGATTGATGATGATGATGTGTGTGTGGTGTTTAGCTAGTTCCTGGTGCAGTGATGTAAACTTTTTGTACCAGAAATTGTGAATGTTGTCTACACCAGGTGTCTTCCAGTTGTGTGTTCTGTTAACAGTGTATTGGAAATCATGTATGTTTATTTCAACACAGGGCATAATTGGTATGTTGTGCAAGTTTCTGTTCTCCTCCTCGATCCAGCCTGCATCAGCATTGTGCGTGACAGCACTGGACCAAAGAGAAGACCAATATGTTGTGAGTTCTTCTTCTGTTGGTGTGCCACTGTGCTGTGTATCAGTGTTTGCTTTGTTATTAATTTGTCTGTAAAAGAGTTTTTCATTGTTTGTAAATAATTTATTTTGTTGTTTTCGTAGTGTACATGTTTTGTAACGTTTGAGTCTACGTGCTTTGGCAGCAAGTTTTTGTTTTAGTGTATCAATGTATTCTGTAATGTGTGTGTTGTGATGTTCATGTTTTGTGTGTGTTTTTATTTTCTTGAAAATGTTTTTGAGCTGTTTCCTTAATTTGGGTGTTATGTTGTTTTTAGTGTATTGTGTCAACCTGCCTAATTGCTGTCTAATGTCATTTATTTGTGTTTCTGTTCTTGTCTGCCAGGCAGGCTTGTGATAGAATTGGGTTTTCTGTGTATTTGTCTGTGATTGTACTTTCAGTCCATGGTGTGTCACTACTGTGACTGCCCCAGCATAAACTAATGTATGAATGTCTGCAAGTGTAGAAATTGAATGAATGTAGTGTGGTATTAAGTGAGTGTTTACATAATTTAGTGTTTTTCCTACTACTTTTGACGTGTTGATTTTTGGTATTCGTGGTCGTTGTGTGGGATCTGTACCTATATATTTAGTGAGTGTTTCCTGAAATATAAGTGAGAGCGTATTAACTAAATCCCTGTGTATGTTATCAGTGATGGATGAGGAAGTGTCTGTAGTATCATTAGTGGTAATTGTTGTATGTGTGTTATTATCAATGCTTGTTGCTGGATTATCCTGACAGGTTACATGATCTTCATTAATGTGAGATGTTTCTGTCTGTTGATGTATTTGATCAGCAACCTGTTGTTTGATAAGTTCAAGTGTTGTTTGTGGAATAAGGTTGTTGTGTATAATTGTTCTTTTTTGATCAACAACCCTTTGTTCGGTGACAGTGAGATGAGGATACTGTTGTGTGAATCTATGGTGTAGTAGTTGTCTGTATGTTGTCATGTTTGTTTTGAGTTTTGTGATGGTGTAGTAACTACGGATGATAAACTTGTTCATTTCTACTGTCCATTTCATCCGTTGGCGTGGTTTTCCAGTCTTTGTGGTCTGTGGATGCATTGCCACAGAAACACCAAGGCTGGGTTGGTTCCTCACATCTGTTGAGGGCATTGCAGTAGCCATGCTTGGGCCGGTGCTGCTTTCGCCACCGGTAACCAAGGGAGACTGTGACCTATTTTTCGAACGTGAGCTTCTGCCTAACCCACGAACGCGGACCTTGTTAACCCGGGCGACGTCCGAGCCGGTATCACACTTTGATCTAGTTATTACCATAATAAATATCTCCACAGAATGTGGGTGTGGTCAATCTTAGCTTCATTTCTCCCCATAGATCTTACTGGCATGGGTGTCCCTACCAGGAGCTTATGCTCCAGCCTGCATTGCCCTATGGATCAGTAAAATTACTGGGCTCTCCCACCACGACCAGGTGGTGACCACGGGAGAGTTATTATTATTATGGGTTAAGTTAGATATACTCGGTTAACACCGGTGGCTGTGTACTATGCCGGACCAAAGTCAAGGCATAGTAACCAAAACAGAAATTAAAGAAGTGTATCAGTGTGTGTGTCTGTATTCAGGAATTTTCTCACAATATGACATGTATTCAATATAGTGGCCTTCTGTAGTGTGATGTATGTGTTTCT
Source organism: Centruroides vittatus (assembly GCF_030686945.1). Taxonomy (NCBI): domain Eukaryota; kingdom Metazoa; phylum Arthropoda; class Arachnida; order Scorpiones; family Buthidae; genus Centruroides; species Centruroides vittatus. Next base: position 5,126,225 of record NW_027122456.1, read on the forward strand.
ATTCAATTGTAATGTGCCCAGGCTTTTGTGTAGTGTGTGTGGTATGACACCTGTAGAGGAGAGAACAACAGGTACAATAAGCACCTTATCCATCCTCCACAGATGCCTTATTTCCTGGGCGAGTTCTGTGTACTTGCTAATTTTTTCAGTGCATGCGTTTTGTATATTGTGAGTGTTTGGAATGGATATGTCTATAATGTATGTGATTTTATTGTGTTTGTCAATGAGTGTGATGTCTGGTCTGTTGTGGTAAATTGTTTTATCTGTGATTATGGCTCTGTCGTAGTACATTTTGTGCGTGTTGTTTTTCAATACTGTCTGTGGGATGTATTTGTAATATGGTTCGTGGATGTCTGCTAATTTGTGTTTCTTTGCAAGCTCTTGGTGTATTATATTTGCTACTTGGTTATGTCTGTGTAAATAATCTGTCTGTGCCAAGAGCTTGCAACCAGAGGTGATGTGTTGTATAGTTTCTGGCATGATGTGACATTTTCTGCATGTGTCATTTGTGAGTGTTGCATCTTTGAGTATGTGTTTTCTGTAGTTTTTAGTATTTATGACCTGATCCTGTATGGCAATCATGAATCCTTCCGTCTCCCCAAAGAGGCATCCCCGAGCTAACCAGCTGTTTGACGCAGTTTTGTCAACAAAATCCTGGGCCAGATCGTAAGGATGCCTGCCATGGAGTGCCTTTCGAGCCCACGATTGCTTAATGGTGTCTATGCTTTTTATATGTTGTGTTGTGTCCATATGATGTGAGTGTAAGTTTAATGGTGTGTTATTCGAGTCTGCTAGAATTACTGCTTTATGTAATTGTGATGTTTCTTGTTTTTTGTAGAAAAACTCTCGCAGTGACTGTATTTGTTTGTAGTGAAGGTTAACTATGTCGATCAGGCCACGTCCGCCATCTTTACGTGGAAGGGTTAATCTTTCTGTGGCGGATTTAGGATGATGTTGTTTATGCTTAGTAAGTGTTGTTCTTGTTTTCCTTTGGAGTTGCTCAAGATCAGTGTGAGTCCAATGTATAACTCCAAAAGAATATGTGAGTACTGGAATGACATATGTGTTTATTGCTTTAACTGTGTGTTTTGCATTTAATTGTGTTCTGAGAATAGCATTTAACCTACTTTGGTATTCTTTAATTAATCTTTGCTTTATTTGTGTATGTTCTGTTAGTTTGGCCTGTTGGAATCCTAAATACTTGTAGAACTCGCCCTCTTCCATGGATTCAATAACGTCTCCATTTCCAAGTGCAAAATCTTCTTTCTTCAGGATTCCTTTTTCTATGTGAACTGTTTTGCATTTATCTAGGCCAAATTCCATTTGTATGTCCTTGGTGTATGAATGTGTGATTTGTAGGAGTTGATGAAGTTGTTTTTGTGTGGATGCATAAAGTTTTATGTCATCCATGTACATGAGATGTGACAGTGTAAACTGTGTTGTTTTTTCGTGTCTGATATTGTAACCATATTGCGTGTTGTTTAACATGTTGGATAATGGGTTCAGAGCTAAGCAGAGAAGACTCAAGGAATCTCCTTGAAAAATTCCTCGCCTAATAAAAATTTGGTTTGTTTGTATGGAAGTGTTACTAACCCTGAGATGTAGTGTTGTTCTCCAGTGCTGCATAGTGTTTTGAAAGAATGCAATGAGTGATGGATGTATTTTGTACATATGTAGAATATGTAGCAGCCAGCTGTGTGGAACACTGTCGAATGCTTTTCTGTAGTCTATATATGCCATGTGTATGTTTCTGTGTTGTTTGTGTGCTTGTCGTAGAATGACTGAATCTATGAGTAACTGTTCTTTGCATCCCCTGTGGTTTCTACAACAACCTTTTTGCTGTTCTGTTAGAATATTGTGTTCTTCAACGTGTTTGTATATTTTGTTTGCAATACAGGATGTCAATAATTTGTAGAGTGTTGGAAGACATGTAATTGGTCTGTATTGTGTGGGGTCTGTGGTATTGTTGTTTTTAGGTTTCATGTAGGTGATGCCCTGGGTAAGAAAATTTGGCATGTCTTGTGGATTGATGATGATGTGTGTTAGATGTTTAGCTAGTTCCTGGTGCAGTGATGTAAACTTTTTGTACCAGAAATTGTGAATGTTGTCTACACCAGGTGTCTTCCAGTTGTGTGTTCTGTTAACAGTGTATTGGAAATTTATTATTATTATTATTATTATTATTATTATTATTATTATCATCATCATCATCGTCATCATCAACTCGTCCTGATTATATATATAGATTTGAAGTCCCTTTTGTCTATCAGTATGTTATATCTATTTATAAGTAACCAAAGAGATTTTTCTAATATACAGATTTTTTTCCAGATCTCTTTATTAATTTAAGTAAATTTTAAAAATTATTTTTGAAAACCATATGATTGTGTTTTTATGATTTAATTTTAAATATTTTATTTATTGATTAAATAAAGTCTATCCAGTCATTACTGTTATATTTACTAATATAAACTTAAAAATATTCATTATTAAAACTAAATTTATGAAATAGTTTAAGTTAAGATAACTTTAAAACATTTTTGATTTTATTTTTTAAAGCAAAATACTTGAATTTATGAAGTCAAAGGAGTTAACTATTAATGAAACTGTCTTTAATTTTCTTGTAATGGGATATGTAAAATCAGGGTAGGTATTATAATATATTTTAAAGATTTTGAAATATTTTTTTTTTAATTCTGAATTATTTTTCAGTAATATGGAAAATGCAAAAGGAATTTTGGATATTATGAAGTAAGTTTTTACAGAATCTTCATATATCATTTATATTATATAATTAAATAAAAATATTATTATAATACACAATAACTGATGATGATAATTTTATTGACATAGTTTTAAGAAAAAATTACTTTACGATTTTTCATTAATAGCTGATTTAATGTAGAATGAAATAAATAATATAAAAAATTTTAATTAGACACCGAAGAGTTTTAATTTATTTATGTAGTTAAAATGAAACAGTGGTATTAATTTATTACTGTAAATTATGTTTTCTACATACAGTAGAAGTTCATTAATTTGGCATGCTCTGAAGAGTAGCCAGTAATTTGGAATTGTCTAATGATGGATCTTGCATTTTCTGTATTCTGTGAATCAGAATTTGTTTAGACATTTTGTACTGTAAAGATCCTGGGTAATAGTGTGTTTGTTACTTGTTTTTATCTTCACAACTAGGTGCATAGATAGACATAGGGCATTTTTACATCATCTTTATTTGGAATCTCCTATAGGCCAATATGTGTTTCGGGCATAAGCCCCTCATCTGTCAGAATGACTTCTGGGATTTCTTGTAGGTGGTGTTGACATGTATACATTCTGTTTAAAATTACTTATTTACAGTTAAAATTGTTTTATGTTAAAATACCATTATAGTTTAAAATATATTTACAACTAAACGTACTATTACAGTTAAGGTTTCTTGACTTAACATCAAACATCTTTTACCATATACTCTTCGTGTCTAGCATATACTCTTCATGTAGAAATGCCCTGTGTCTATTTATGCACCTAGTCATGAAGATAAAAACAGATAAAAGAAGACACAGTTTCAGAATACACAAGTGTTTGTTACTGTTTTTGCAAGTTTTTCAATCAGTATAGTCAGGCACTATATCATCATCAGACTTTTTAAAAGCGTGCGTAAAAGAATTGGAGACATACAGTAGTGTGTACTGGTACAAATTTACGATAATATTTGCAACATTCTGATCATATATAACTTAATGAATTTTGTGAAAATGCAAAAAGACGTGGTAATCTGGCATTTTCTGTAATTCAATACTACTATACTACTATCTTCCTGTAGGTGCTGTATTAATGAACTTCTACAGTAGTAATTAAGATGGTGATAATTAATTACAATAGTAATCTTAATTTTAAATATTGTTGTTCTAATATTAAAGTGCAAATTTTTCTAATTTAGAAATGCTCAACTTGAACCAACTGCAGACACTTACACAGCATTAGCATGTGGATACGCAAAAAATGGTGATATTAAAGGAATCAATGATATCCTAATGGATGCTCAATGTTATGATGTGTTTCTAATGGATAAAAATTATTTGCAAATTATAACTGCACTTGCAGTGAATGGACATTCAGAACATATTGATGAGGTAAAATTTGCATTAAATATTATTAAAACACAGGAAAATACAAATTCTCAGAATTTTATATTTGCATAAAAATTCAGAATCTTAGGGAATTTTTAAGGTGTAGAATAAATCTATACATTGATCATCTTGTGATGACAGAGCAGCAAATCTAACATTAATAAAAAAAAGCCTTGTTGATTAAAAATAATTAAAAGTATTGTTTTATACATTTTTCTTTATTATGGTGCAGAGAGAGTTATATGTCACTTGTTCTTGCAGTTATTAGCAGGTAGATGAGTTGTCAATTAGCTTGTCAGTCTCTTTCCTCTTCTTTCTCTGGAAGCTTCTAATTTTTGTTGTTTTACTCTGCACGTACCAGTAAATCTTTAAAACTCTTGTTTTTATCAAACTTAAAAATCTCTGAACATATAATTCTGGCACATCTATAAAGATCCTAAACTTTTACTTCAGTCCATCAGACCATTTGGATGGCCAGTTCATGTTCATCAAATCCCCTGAATAATTTCATATGATGCAGGTGACAGTTAATTTGTCTTCTCACAGGAATATGTTTCATATTTGTGTATTGAGTTACCATTTGTTGACAGAAAAGTGGTGTTGTTTATGTCTAATGTGACCCTTTTCTCACAGTAATGATTGGGATCTCACATAATAAATACTTAATAAAATTTTCAGTTTTAAAGTCCTACAGAATTACTCAATTTATTTCATTTTTTATTAAAAAATTATGTATGTATATATTAACCCTTTCCATGCGGTTAGCTATCGATCGGTGTGTATCACGTGACTTCTTCGTTTATCGGTGATGCAAAACTTACCGATCGGTAACAATTAAAAAATTTGATTAATTTGTGCTATATTTGAGTTTTCCAGAGATCTTAGCTTTGATTCACTGTTCTGTATGTCGATTGACTTTGTTTAAGCCATAAACGTTTTGTTACCACCTCTGGGCCATAAATATTTTGGTAAATACATCCCCTACTATTCTACAGTAAATCTTTGCAGTTAACTACACAGTTGGCTGAAAACAATCAAAGGGAAACTCCTTCTACAGTTTTATTGAGTCTCTTCTGTTTTTGTTGACGTTACTTTAACTAATCACAGACTTATGAAACGAAAAAATTGCCGCGAAAAGCTCCGCCTCCAACCTTCGAAGTAAAATGTAAACAATCACTGTAAATTCGCTTTTTAAATCGATTTTTAATTCTAATTAACTAATTTAATGCACTTAGATATTAAATTAGCTAATTCGACAATATTTAGGCGAGTAAATATGTTTTTAAAACTATCTAGCGATAAATATTCCCGGGAAACTCCACCTTCTTATAGTAAGTCTATGGAAGGTGTTCGCACTGTTAATTTGGCTTTAAAATTTTTGTCAAATGAATTCATATATATTTTGAATACATTTAATTATTTTACAAAAGTATGAGCAAAGCTCTACGACTGACACAGTCGTACAGCTGGCTGACTAATCGGTGTTGCTTCACGATAACAATCGACTACTCTCCCAGCTAAGTAATTAGAGACACAGTGTGAATAATGGCAATAACTTCTCCCCTGCTCTAGGTAGAAAGCTGCAGTTTGTTTTGTTTAATAGAGGACAGATGTTTCTATCTAACAGATGTACAAAGTTCAGCGATTCTCTGTAAATTAATTTTTTTTTTGTTCGTAACCTTCAAATTTGTTCGTAAACTTCATATTATTTTAAATATGTATAAAACTAAAAATTATACAATCGTAAACTATGATATGTTTTTAATCAAACACAAAAAACAGATTGAATATAGCGTGATATTGAAGCGAAATATCGCGATTTAAAAAATTACCCAAAAAACGCAAAAATGCGCCGCATAATGAATTCCACCTATTTACTTAATGCTAAAGGTTTTCCGCATGGAAAGGGTTAAGCAATGTGATGATTTGAATTACTGTCATGAGCATTTTTTATTCAAACTATATCATCATAATTAACATGTTAAGGTTAAATGATAGTTTTTCAAATTATGAGTTTTCTAACAATATGTACAGTACAAATGGCATTTTTTTTAATTATCAGATGTTAATGTACATGAGATTATAAATTAATATATTTTGAGCCTGTTTTCAAAATTAAGCAATGAAATTTCAGCTTAGGTTTTTATTATTTTATTAAAAAATTATCTTAGATTTGAAATTTTTTCAATATTATTTTAAAATTATATTCTAAATACAGTAGAATTAATTGTAGTTACAGGAAAAAGTTATTGACAAATGCCAAATACTTTGCTGGATTTGTTGGGTTATATTAAGGCTACTTTAATAATTAGATATAAAGTAATTTGACTAGAGATAAGTGGTTAGGCCTCCATCTCTTGGTTAATTTGACAATTAGAAATAAATTAATTTTTCAGTTTAAATTTAGAATATCTGGAAGAAAACATTTGCTCTGAATAGGGGACAAATCCTGCTTACCATGCTGATGCATTGACAATTTTGTTAATAATTGGATACAATTATTGATAATGATTCAAAAGATAGAGAAAACTAACTAAGATTACAATAAGTCGTAAAATGAACTGTCCTTTGCAATTTTGTTTTGAATGTTTTTGTTTTTTAAGTTAATGTTATTTTATTAAAGTTTATTAGATTGCTTTTAAAAATTTATTATTAAATCAGGAGCCAATGTGTGTTAAAACTAATAGGAAACACATCTTTAAGTATTGGAAAAATTTTTAATTGGCTAATGTTTTTAGTTTTACTAGCCAGCCACCATTGGACTTTGAATCTAAGTATTTATATTGGATATGAAGTCTAATTATGACTATTAAAAATTTTCTGCTGTTTGAAGTTGTGTTTTCTATTAGATAAAAATTTTAAATTTTGCAAGTGTATGATTATTATTTATCTATTTAGTTTTTTCTTGGTAAATTTTTATAATAAGATGATGGTTTATTTTTTAATTTATGAATTAGGATTACATATGGTTAATAAATTAAATTTTGAAATTTTCAATTTATAATAATTAATTTAGTTAATGTATTATATTTCTTGTAAAAAAGAAAAAATATTTTTTTTGTAACTTGCTATATAAAAAACTAATTTACAAAAACTTACACCTTTATAAACCCAGCACAAAATTTAATAAAATAAGGTTTTTGATCAGTTTCACTGATCTTCCTCACTTACAGAATACAAAAAATTTAATGGAACAATAAAAGAACATAAATACAAATTTAAAAGAACAAGAATTTGAATTTAAGGGCATTATCTTAAAAATAATAAAAATATATGAAAAAATAAATAAATACAACAAGTATGTAGAAAATTAATAAAAATAGAAATAAATGAATAAATATCTGTTAATAAAGCAACAAAATAATTAAATTTTTTAAATGGAATGCCATGTGTTAGACAGGTTGTCCACATCCCTATGGTTGATGCACACTGATTGTTTTTTATGATCCTTATAAATTTATAACTTTTCTAGATATCCTGTAGTATGTATATTAGATTATTTGATTATCTGATGAATTTTGCTTGCTCCCAGTTTACTCGTATGTCTTGAAGTTGTAAGTAAGCTGTCAGTGTCGTGTTGTTGAGATTTTTTTCAATTGTGTACTTATCGTCGTCATCATAAATTATGTCCAGTGGCATCTGTGTAGAACAGTTTTCATTTGAAACGATCATTTATGGGGATGGAATAAAGCCCCAAGAACTGCAATTCAGACTCGGGGTTTTATTCCATCCTGATAAATGACCAACGTTTCAAATCAAAACTGGTTACACAGATGCCACTGGACATAATTTATGATGACGACGATAAGTACACAATTGAAAAAAATCTCAACAACACGACACTGACAGCTTACTTGCAACTTCAAGACATACGAGTAAACTGGGAGCAAGCAAAATTCATCAGATAATCAAATAATCTAATATACATACTACAGGATATCTAGAAAAGTTATAAATTTATAAGGATCATAAAAAACAATCAGTGTGCATCAACCATAGGGATGTGGACAACCTGTCTAACACATGGCATTCCATTTAAAAAATTTAATTATTTTGTTGCTTTATTAACAGATATTTATTCATTTATTTCTATTTTTATTAATTTTCTACATACTTGTTGTATTTATTTATTTTTTCATATATTTTTATTATTTTTAAGATAATGCCCTTAAATTCAAATTCTTGTTCTTTTAAATTTGTATTTATGTTCTTTTATTGTTCCATTAAATTTTTTGTATTCTGTAAGTGAGGAAGATCAATGAAACTGATCAAAAACATTCTTATTTTATTAAATTCTATTGATGGATTTATAAAAGTGTAAGTTTTTGTAAACTATTTCCCAGTTATTTTTGCAATTCATAAAAATAAATTAATGGTGTAAATTCAACTAATAAATTAATTTTATATTAAAATATTTTTTTGGTTTACTTTCTAGCTCTTTTTTAATACTACTTACAAAATTTATTGGAAAATAAGTTAATTTAATTAATATTTATTAAATTTAATTATATTAAATAACTTATTATAATTTATGAATTAAAATAAAATTTTTTTTAGATTCTGGTAAAAATTAAAAAAGTTGCTGGATATAATCAAGATTGTATTAATACTATATTGGAATTAGTAAATAAAGAATTAGAAGATGTTGGTTATAAACTTCTTTTTAGCATGTCTCAACCAGTAGTAGCTCCTGGCACCAAATCTCAAATTGGACAGTTTTTTATAAGACAGCTTGTTCGGGCTGAAAGAGTAAGCATAAAAATATTACTGTTTATTTAACATAACAAACTCAAAAATTACTATTTATTTTATTTAATATAACAATAACTATCTTGAAACACTTATTTGACATAATTAGATCAGAATGATTATTGGATTAAGACTGATTGCATTTTCTTTGGTTATGCATGTGATTTCCTGCAGATGGCATTAAAAATGCAATGTTCTTTTTTAGGGGAAAACTTTTGGAAAGATTTCTGAAAACGAAAGTAATAGAATCAAACAATTTTTTTTGTCAAATTCTGAATGATATGTTAATAGAATTAAACATGATTCTGACAAAAAAAAATTGTTTGATTCTATTACTTTCAAATTAACAAATTTGAAAATCAAAGTCCTGAACTGTGTGTTAATAGAAGAATTAAATAGGATTCTGATGCAAAAAAACTAGTTCTGTCAACTTTGCTTTTGAGAATTTTTGGAAAAGGATTTTCCCATTTTAAAAAAGAAAAAAGGCAGTTTTTTAACTTTGCTGCATGTCTAACATTTGTTGCAGACTGCAAGCTTTAAATTTTGAATTGTATAAGTTTTTATTTTGGATAGATAAGCTTTGAATAAACAATGGGTGTTGAAAAAAATTTGAGCTAATCAGAAAGTAGATAGAAATACAGTAAAACTCTGCTTAACTCTGCCTCGCTTAACGCCGATTCGATATAACATGGTCTGTTTGAAGCCTAAAAAACAGCTCAAAATTTACACTGATTCAAATTATTGCGGCATTTCATTGATTCGTATATAATACGATTCTTTACGAACATGAACCAATCAGAAAAAGGTGTACTTTCTTTAAATCTACGTTTGTTTGGTGCAATTTTGGAAAAAAAATATAACATCATGGATGCCATAGGCAATGTCGGCTTCGCTTGGCAAGAATTAACTGATAAATGCACGATGAAGTGTGGAAGAAGTTATGGCTGAAGGTATCCAAGAATTCTCAATGAGAAGAACCTATCGCTGTATTGTTAGGTTGAACAAAGCCAACCTAATCAATACAGTAAGACTTAAAGATGTAGACGAGCAGGATATTGAGGAGTTACTGAAGATTTCTGGTGAGAGTCTTACCAATGACGGCCTTCAAGAACCTGCAGAACAAGGAATTCACATAGAACTGGAAAATAGAGATTCTGAAAACGAAGAACCCAAAAAATTTCTCTACAGATTTCCTTAGTAAAAGTTTGGTAACAATAATCGAAATCATTGATCAAATTGTAGCAAATGACCCAAATTTTAAAAGGAGTGCAAAAGCAAAACGAGGTATTTTGGATGCGATCTTCTTCTACTGACATTTGCTTAAGGAAAGAAAAAAGTGACAAATGAAACTTCACAACTTTATTGCAAAAAAATAAGAATTTCAGAAAAGTCAGGACCTTCATCACAAAAAATGAACTTAACATTTCTGTGTGCATGTTTGTGTGTTGTATAAGATATATTATTTCACAAATTAATATAAAAATAACTTAAAATTAAAGTAAAATTTGTTTATTTTTGGTTGCATAATCCCCTATCCCTATTTACACTGTGTTAACATGACCTCGTTTAACACTGTTTTATTTAGCACTTTGTCGCCTAGGAATGCATCCCCTGCGTTAAGTGGGGTCTTACTGTATATAGTATTGGAAGTTGAGATAAGACTGTTTTAATGAACATGTGTGCATAGTGTGTGTTGGATTTCTGACAAAGTGAAATTGAAATATCTTGAAGACCATGACCAGACACCAGTATAAAATTTTATCTGGAAGTTTTAAGGCATTTGAAGGAAGCTGTGCACAGGAAGAGCACTGATGTTGTGCTATAACAATGTTTTGCTGCTGAGCTGCAGTTATTTGACAAAGAAAACAAGACAAGCATTGTGTTCTACCCACTTTTATTCTCCAGATATCACCCAAAGCAGAATGTTTCTTGTTTTCCAAGTTGAAGAAAACCTTGAAGGGACATCTCCTTTGAACCACAGGAGATAAAGGAAAATGCTATAGGAGATCTGTGCACTATCCCAGAAAACATGTTCCAATCATAGAATAAACATTGGGAATGATATATTGTCAGTAGTTGAGAGAGGGTAAGACCTAATAAACTTGTACATAAATAATAAAATTTTCATAGGAAAAGTTCAGTTTTTTTTTTTTTTTTTTTTGAACAGCCTTCATATTTATAACAAAAGATCTGTATTAACAACTTAAAATATACAGTAGAGACTCGTTAATCGGAACCCCGGTAATCAGAATCGTCGGTAATCGGAACAATTTTCAGTCGGACTGTGTCGTGCTGAATCGAACGTTTTTGATACTAAATTTACTTCTAAAGTATAATTTTCATGTTTTTATATTCTTCAATATATTTATTTTGTTTGTACAAAATGCAGAAATAATTTTTAACAATACGATAGCCTCGATTATTATTATAAAAATTTTTGTTAGGCTTAAAATCGACGAAAATTCAACACGAAGCGACACGCAACGGAGAAAAATTTGAACATCAGACAGGTTAATATATTTATTTGTACATAATCGGTAATCGGAACAAATCACTAATCTGAACAACCCCAGTCCCCAATTGATTCTGATTTTCGGTTCTCTACTGTATTCACAAATATTACATTATTGTTTACTATTAAAATCTGAATTCCAATAAATTCAAATAAAAAATATATTGTGCAAATAATTAACAAGAATATGTCTTTGAAAAAATTTTCTGTCAAAGCCATAATTATAGTTCTATGGAAGTGATTTCATTAAAAGAAATGTTCTTTTATGATAGTCTGTCACTGAAAAAATTGTAATCTTACAGTAAAAAAACATTATTGCACAGTAAATTTTGTAAAAATTTCTTCTGTATTTAGATGTAAAAAAGTTTTAATTATATACTGCAGATGATACAAAATATAAAAATTATATATGTAAAATTTATAAACCAGAAATTTCAAGATTGATGAGAAGAAAATCTCATCAATCTTGGAAAAAACATCTTAAGATGTTTATATATGACGCATGCAATGCCATAATGTTGTAAATGCCAAAAAACAAACTTTTCAGGAGAGAGAAAAAACACTTTTTCTAATGAACAAACTTTAATCAAATGCTATAAAAATTATTTTAACAATTTACACTCTGGAATAAAACATTGGGTTTAATTTCAAACACCTAAGTATGATGGTAAGGAAACAAAAAAAGTTTAAAAACAGGATTAGAGCCATAACGTTGTAAATGCCAAAATTGTGCAAGTGCATAAAGTTGTAAATGCCAAAAAGAATTGCAATCATAAAATTAATGTTTCTACAGCTGAAAAACAGTTTTGAATACCAAAAACTTACATTTAAATTATTAAACACAATTTACAAATTCAATATTAATTTTAACATTAAAAACTGGTAATAATCTAGTAGTGGCTGCTTCCTGACTTCAACAATGTTGGGCCCACAGTTTTGGTACTTGAACTGAGCTGTAATCTTTATCAATTGTAATATAATTATGATAAATAAAGGAAAATATAAACAATAAGGTATTAATTTAGTGTAATAAAAGTTAAAATGTATTTAAAAACTTCAAATTTGAAAGATTAATGGAAGTCTGAATATCATTTTGAAATATCAAATAATAAGGTGATACAGGTTAACTACTAATAAACTGGCATTTTATTAGCAATATTTGTTATCCAGTTCTGCATAAAAACCCTCAGATTATCCGGTTCTGCATAAAAAATTCACTGCGTTACAAATTGGAATAACAAAATGATGTAAATGTAAACCATAACATTTTACGTGCCAAAAGTCACGTTGCACTTTGGCGCTTAAAATGTTATGGCTTGCACATAAATTCATCTCCAAACTATAGCCACTTAGAGCACTACTATCGCCACAATATTTTTTTTGTAGGAAAAAACATTGCATTTAAAACTCATTTCTTCAATAAAATGTATTTTGATAAAAATGGCATTTATAACCTTATGGCATTGCACGCTTCATATATATATAAAGTCTCAAGGTGTTTTTTCCAATTAAAATAATCACTGCTGCTTTTTATTTTTGAATCTGAGTTGAAAGCATGTATGTTGCAATAATAAGTGTAAATGTGAAACTGCCTGGATATAAAGTTTCTATCCAGATGTGCTGTCTAAATTGTATATACCTGTAGTATTTTATAATTTTTACACTTGACAGCAAATTGCATACTCAACTTTTATCAACACTCAACTTTTATTCCAAAATGTTGCAGCATATTTGAGGCCTACAAGGAAAACCTACTTTTGCATTAGTACTACAGTTTTAAGAAATGATGTGTGGAAAAAGTCTCAAGTTACATTCTAAAATATTCTTGATAGAGTATCAAAATTATGTTTAGATGTTTTGAAAAATGTACTGAATATCAACAAACAAGATTTGTATCTTGTATATTGCTAGTACTGGGAAAGGCATCACATCATCATATCAATATCCCATGGGAAAGGAAGTCTAATTATATTTTTGAGAACTTGTTAACAATAGTCAGTCAATTCTACTGTTTACAGAAATATCAGAGAAATTATTTTAGATGTGTAGAAATTTATTCCTTGTTTTTCTTGTTTTAAATTTTTGTCTAGATTTTTTTCTACCAAATTTCTTTTTTATCTTGCGACATCATAAATGTAATGTTTATGGTACAGCAAACCAAAACTGTACATGCTACTTCACGTAAAACAGCTGTTTGTTAGCAATCATATTGTTCATTTTTTATATAATAGTATTTAATGTAGGCATTTTGTTGTGTTTTAGTTATATTTTAGGAAATTGTTAATGTTTTAGATTGTATTATAATTTTTCCTATTTAAAGTAATAGAAAATAGGGATGATTGTTTAGCCAAGAGATTATAGATTGGTTTATATTGAATTCATTATGTAAAATTGTTAACAATTTATTTGGTATAATAATCATATGCTTATGATAAAGTAATTAAATAATAAAATTTAAAAATTCAAATATAAAATTTCATAAAATTTTTATTAGCCTGTTCAAAAAATAATTGAATTCTGTCAAGATATGAAAAATAAAGGGCTAAATGAAATTGGATTATTGAAAGCTACTGACACTGCATTATATTTTCAAAAAATTGGTAAGTAACAAATTTTTTAATATATGTTTATAATTAAAATTTTAGAAATATAATAAAAAAATATTTGCACATTAGTAAAAGTACTAGTTAATAAGTTTGTTAAAAGTACTAGAAAATAAGTTTGTCTAGTATGACAGATGTTCAAAGTATTGAGATACTGTTAACCATTCTAAAGACACCTTGTAATGCAGTTTCAGATGTCTGCTTGCATACGCTGTAATTCCTGGGGCATAATTGGACATATATCTACCAAAGCATATACAATAGTTGTATACAAGCATTATAACAACAATTGCACCTATTTACATGTTTGCTTGCATTTCTTGTTCTTGGTGTACTATTGTCAATTAAACATAAAACATGTAAAAGTTATCAAAAATTACCCCATAATATGACTCTGTAATCCAAAGGGATGGGTTCACTATTATTATTTTATCAATATATCCTGTCTGTTACTTACACATAAATTTATAATAAATAAATGTATTTTAATTAATTTATTAGTTATAAATTTTTGTGATAATTTTAGTATTTATTTAAGTTACAGTTGTATTAAACATACTAATTCATATTGTTATAAAATAATAAAACGATGATTCAATTATTTTAATAAAATTGAGATGGACAAATAGCCTCAAATAAAAGGCTGATTTGACTCCACCCATAAAGACTCGTTTCTGAGGTGTTGACAAAGGACAAGATATGAGGATAATTTTTTAGTTTCTTCTAATTTGTGAAAATTTTTAATGTGTATTACTGTCCTGGCCATTACATATATATAAATTGATTAGATATAATGAAAAATTTACAGTCAAGCTGAAAACAATTTTCCAATTATTTAATCAGTTTAAATTAATTAAATTGTTAATTATTAATTAAAGTTAATCATATACAGTAAGACCCCACTTAACGCTGCCTCAATTAATGCTGATTTGATATAACGCAGTCTGCCCGAAGCTTAAAAACGCTCAAAATTTACACTGATTCAAATTAATGTGGCATTTCATTGATTTGTATATAGTAAGATTATTCCCAAACACAAACCAATCAGTGAAAGGTGGCAATTCATCACAGCCTTAAATCTACGTTTATTTGGTGCAATTTTGGAAAAAATATAACATCATGGATGCCATATGCAATATCGACTTTGCTTGGCAAGAATTAACTGATAAATGCACAAACAAAGTGTGGAAGAAGTTATGACTGAAGGTATCCAAGAATTCTCAACAAGAAGAGCCTATTGCTGTATTGTTAGGTTGACCAGATTGTCAACCTAATTGATACAGCAGGACTAGGAGATGTAGATGAGCAGGACATTGAGGAGTTACTGCAGGTTTCTGGACCAATTATGATCTTCATAACAAGGAATTGATATAGAATTGAAAATAAAGATTCTGAAAACGAAGTACCCAAAGAACTTGCTACAGATTTCCTTAGTAAAAGTTTGGTAATGATAACCGAAATCATTGATCAAATTGTAGCGGGTGATCCAGAATTTGAAAGGAGTGCAAAAGCAAAACGAGGCGATGGGATGGGATCTGCTACCGACATTTGTTTAGGAAAGAAAAAAAGCGATATGTTTGTGTTATTTAACATATATTATTATGCAAATTAATATAAAAATAACTTAAAATTATAGTAAAATTTGTTTATTTTTGGTTGCGTGTTCCTCTTTTCCAATTTCCTCTGTGTTAAACTGACTTCATTTAACACTGTTTTGCTTAGCGCTTTGTTGTCTAGGAACGCATCTCCTGCATTAAGCAGGGTCTTACTGTAATTTTTATAATATATATGATTAACTTTCTATGTTAAGAAATTCATATATTTTAAATTGACAAAGTTGAACATCTTACGTTTTGCTGTAAAAATAATATTTTTAATTAAAATTGAAATTATTATATTTTTATATTATTTTGAAACCAATTAATTAACATTTATCTTGTTTTTAAAATAAATTGTCTTTTATATAAAATATTTTTTTTTATAGATCATGCAATTGCATTATTGAAAGAGATGAAAAAAGAAGTAAGTTAAATTTAATTATTTAGAATAGCGTGTTATTTTCAGCAGTAACAAAAATATATAATTTAAATTTATGATTAAATTATTTTTAGGATTTGCCAATACGAAGTCATTATTTTTGGCCAATTCTGTTACATTATAAAAGAAAAAATGATGAAAATGGTGAGATTTTAGATGGTGTAGTTTAGTAAATGTAATTCATATAATGTAAATATAAAATTAAAAAAACATCAGACAACTTAATTATCAGTTACGATTAGAGTTAGTAATTAATTAGAATTAATGAAATCAGTTGCAAAGTTATAAGCTTTACATAAGGTGATTAAGTGATAAGATGAAGGCTATAAACTGCAGTCACAAATAAAATAAGATATCTTACTTGTTTTTATAAGCTGAATCAGTTCATAGCACATCTTGAAATACAAGACTGAATAACAACAAGTTTAAAGCCTTGAAAGTTAGAGAGGAATAGAATTCACAAAATGTATAAATCAGTTTATATAATTTGTGAATTCTACATTTATACATTGATTATATAAATGAATGTATTGAAAATATTGAAATGAATATTTTGCATTTTATAGTCTGACATCATAAGAAAGCAATTATATGATTTTATTTAAAATGTAACTTAATAATAATTTTTTTTTTTTTTTTTTTTTTTTGTGTAAGTGCTTTCTTGTTATATATATATATATATAAATGTTACAGTAAAAACCCGTTTTTAGTGAAAATGCGTTTTAACTAGTTGAAACTAGTTTTTACTGGATGTCATTGTTATAACCTGTTTTGTCTAGTTAAAATTAGAATTTACTGCTGTACATGTTTTGATTTTAGATAAAACTAGTTTTAACTTTTAACATTAGTTAAAACTAATTTTAGCTACATAAATATGTTTGGGAGAAATAAATAAAGTGATGATTGGGATTAAAACATTTGTATTGTTTAATACGATATTTATTGAAAATATTGGTCACACATCTGTGTTATTAACATTAATTAACCCTTTGTCCCTGAAGGCGCCGATCGATCGGTACCCTGGCTTTTTAAGCAAAACTTCGAGGGTACCGATCCATCGTTACTTTGGTAAATATCGATTTTTGTAAAATTTATTAACAACAGATATAATCTCGTTCAATATGAAGTGAATAAAGTATAATAATTTATTATATTAGTTGATAGCAGTATAAAATTTTGATTTCAAACAAATGTTTGATATAATGTGTGATAATTTCACAACGAATAAACATACATGCATAAGTGTTATATCGAATTGTACAAAACAATATTCTACGTCTTTCTGGCTCAGTGCCAGCAAACAACTATGTAACTAGACAATGTTAATTTTCACAAAATGTTACAAATTATCAAGTTTAAGTGTCAGTTCTGATATATACACCTATCCCTCGATTTACACAGAAGATAGGTTCCTGAGAAAAACGTGTAAATCGAATTTGTATCTTTTTGAATGTAAAACCGTGTAAATCGAGAAGTATGCAAGAAACGCATAATTTCGTTGTTTATTAATTATGAAATTTTTTCAATTTTTTAAAGGTACATAAATCAAACAAAAATATTGAAAGGCAAAGAAAAAAATATATATTCTTTTATTAATTAAATACAAAGTACAAAGGAACAAAAATAAAATCTGAAAGATTCATAAAAATGTAATGTAATTGTGTAATGTAATGTAATGTAAAAAATGTAATTAAAAATAATGTAATCGTTTGTTACTTATAAATATGAAAAATTAAAATTTTCTGGTTTAAAACTATGTGCAATGAATGCAACTCCATGCGTATGGGGGAGTACCCTATATCGGTTTATCGGTTACTGTTTGACGGATTGAAATAAAACTGTCACCTAGTATCCTAAATATCAACTATAACATATAATTAAGGTGGATTGGAATATAGATGTAGATTAGAGTCAAAAATTGTTCCTTTTGATCATAGCCAGTTTATTTTTTACATTTATTTTTTAAACCGTGTAAAAGCAAAAACGTGTAAAAGAAGTACCGTGTAAAACGAGGGATAGGTGTATTATTTTTTTTCTTATAAATTTTTCTAATAAAATGCATTGAAAAATATCGTATTTAAAACTAAAGATATTAATAAATGTAAGTGATTTTTTTCATATAGATATAAGGATAATTTGATTTTTGGTGAATTTTTAAAATAATATCGCCTGACTGACCTATATTGCCCTAGGAGGGATCGCAAAATAAACATAAACAAGATGTCAGGGGAAAAGGGTTAAAGCGATGTGAAATTCATCATACACTATAGGAACGTGTTAGCTGAATGACCTTGGTCGAAACAGTTTTTACTAAGCCATTTTGTTAAAACCCGTTTTGTCTAGTTAAAACTAGTTTTTAACTCAAATTCATTTTTGACTAGCAGTAAATTCTAGTTTTAACAATGACATCCAGTAAAAAGTAGTTTCAACTAGTTAAAATGTGTTTTCACTAAAAACGGGTTTTTACTGTAACATATATATCAAATATCTATAGTTTATCAAAATATTCTATTTATCTAAAAAATAAGTTTAAATTTTAGCATCAGTTATTCAGTTCTTAAGCATATAGATTGCTTTAATAGATTTTTAAGAATAAATACTTTGCTATGTTGGTGAATAACAGAAATAATTCATTTTAAACATAATCAAAATATTTTTTGATTATTCTACTATGAAACAAATTTCCAGTGGGTTTCCATTTATAACAGCACAAAATAAAATGACAATATATTTTACAATGCAGAAAATCTATTATATTTGAAGAAATGAAACTATAAGTGTTTTTGGAAAATGGCTAAGTAAATTTTTATATATATATATAAATTTAATTAAAAAGCAATATTATAATAATATCTGATTTTTAATGTTTGTTTTATTTGTTCAGTTATTAAATATAACAAATTTTATTTTTGATAGATGTTTTATACTAATTTATGTATTATATAAAGAAACTATAACTTTATTTTTGACTGAAATCTTGGGTACAAGATTTTCTTAATTATTTAAATCTGAATTTTTTTAAACAGTGTGCTATGATTTTCTGAGAAAAATGGTTTGATTATGAAAAGTTTTAAATTATAAGTTGTAATAAATTTTTTAAATTTTTGATGTAAAATTTGAATTGATATTCTAAAATAATATAAAGCAATGATAATTTTGTACATAAACAGTTTTTACTGGATTTCAATGTGATTAAAATAAATTTATATGCAACTTGTATAAAATATATTCAAAAGTAATAATAAATATATTGTGTATGTGTGTGAAATTATATATTCATATATTCTTAAGTTTTCTTTCTTTCAAAATTTTTGGATTTTTTTATTTAAGAAAAATTTCAATTAGAGTTCAATATTATGCTTAAAATAGTGTATTATTATGCTTAATAATACATTTAGTTTAGTTTAAAGAATATATTACCTATCAGTAAATAAAAATACTTATAATTTTTTTAATATGTTAGGTATATACAGAACTTTGAAAGTGATGGAAGATTTAGAATGTCCTCCAAATTATGAAACATATTTAGACTATGTATTTCCAGCAATAAATACATCAGATGAAAATTATGTCGTTGAAAAATTAAAGGTATGAAAGTATTAAAGAATCATTAAATCAAATTTATGCTTTGTACATTTTCTTATAATTATTGGTTTCTTATAATTTTTCAGGAAGTTTCTAGTCAGTCAGTTGGTACATTTGTGAATCCATTAATTAATTATTATTTAAATAAAACCGATATTGAAAAAGCAAAAAAATTAGGTAAAGTTTTCAATTACAATTATTTTTATATCATTAATTTATATCATTAATATACTTTTTATCTAAATTTACAAATTTAATTTTAAGAATAAATAATAGTAATAATTTTCTCATTCTCCTGTAAAGATTATTTATATCTTTCGCAGACACTATGCTAGGAAAGTAAAGCAAATTTAAGTCATTAAACCTTAAGGCAATGTTTAGTATCTTCAATGGTCAACCATAAGTGATTCTTATATGCAGTGATACTGTTCTTCAAGTGTGCTAAATTTATAACATATCTTTGATAAACCACACATTTTAAGTGCCCTCGTAATCAAAAATCAATTAAGATCAGGGAACAAAATAGCCAAGTGGGAGGAAATGTACAACTAATCACTCTGCTATTGGTGAAATGTTATTACAGAAACTACTGTATTTAGTGTTTAATAAATGGAAGTGCTCCACCTTGCATGAAATTAAGGCATTGTCACTTGCATTTCTTGTACGAGTGTTGCAATATCTTTATATCTCTAGGTGATTATAGAGTATATCACAGGCCCATTGGGACTAGCTTCTTCAAAGAAGGGTTCAAGGATAAATGTGGCTGTGACTCTATACCATACTGCAACTTTAGGCAAGTGCAGGAAAATCTGCTGGAAAACATAAAGGTTTTCTATGATCCAAGTGTAACAGTTATTGATGTTCACTGTTTCACTGAGGTGAAAATGTTGCTCTGCATGATCTTTCTGTGGTCACAACATATTCATTTCCATTTTGTAAGTAAGGTCAATACAAAGATCTGTTGGGTTTCTGTTAAGCTTAGTTCACACTGTGCATGATTCAGTGGCAAAAGCGAATAACACATCAGACATGATGTTGTTTCCTGTGAATTTTACCATTTCGCAAATTGCTTCAAAGTTCAGAACTGTCAAGCTTTTTTGCTAGCGAAAAAATTTTGCCATCAATTGTATTCCTGTTAAGTTGTCACAAGGTTCTTCTTGTTTTCAAGATGGCTACAGAATCTCTCTCACGCAATAAAGTAAATGTTGTAATTACAGATTTTAAATATTCCTCTCACCCAGCATCATTTTCTTTTTGATGTATCTTCCTTTCTCTATAAATAAACAAACATGGTTAACAACGGAAGCAGACGTTTTGTTTTTTGAGATGACATTTTCTCTTGCTTCCAAATGATTGGCTCCTTAAAATTTGCAATTGCTTTTTGCTTTTCTCATTAGATTTTGCTATTCGCTCAGTGTGGACTAAGCTTTAGTTGCAAACAACTTTTGGTTGTGGCCAGTCTTAGAAAGTTGGTGCATTGCTATTTGTATAAGTACTGTACTTTCTACATTGTGCCATGGGATACATCCAACTGCTATGACAGTGTACCTGCACTATGGAGACTGCAGTATTATTCATTGACCAACAATAGGTGTAGTTATATCTGCAATCACTTGTGAAGTGATAATTTGGATTGGATGTCTGAGTTCAACCCTCAACTGAGTTGAAGTCCTAAACATTCAGTTTCCCTGAATTTGAGTGATCATTCTTCCGAAAGTTTGTGGAATCAATGATCCTAGACATAAATTTTTACAACAGCAAAATTCTCAAATTGCATCACAGCATTATTGTTGTTTTCATAAAACAACTTCACTAGAACTGTGCTTTTTAACAAGGTGATAAGAATGACATTCAACAGTTGTAGCTTATTTCCATAAAATTTTTTTTTTGCGGAAATGTCTTTTGTATGTCCTGAAATGTTACTATGCCAAATTTGATTGTATTTGGACAGATAAATAGTGGTAAGCAGTTATGAATAGGGGTATTTAATTAAAATTGCCTGATATTTATAGTATCAAATTTGCATTATAATTCATTTGTGAAATTTTCTTCAAATTGTTCTATAATCTGACTTGTTAAAAGTATCATCACATAAAATTTAATATAACATATTCAAAATTTAGAAGGGACTATGCATGAAAAATACAATGCAGTAGACTCACTAATTTGGCCTTTCAGTTATCTATCATAAAACTCTTCAGTGTGATTGCCCATGTACTTCCATTTCCATGAAAATGTTAGTCATGTCACACATCCTGTTTACTTGGGTTTCATTTCTGTGTACTGTATTATATTTCAGTATGCTATCTTATTTGCCTGCCTGCTTCCAAAAAGAATAAGTGCCAAAGGGCAATAGATCATGTCATTCATCATCTTTAGGCAGGCTTTAGGCTATACACTCTTAATATTCTGGTATCTTCTGTCCAAGGAATGACCAGATTAGTGAGTGTCTGCTGTATTATGTAGATGATCTGTAAATGAACATGATTCAAGTTATATATTTTCTAGTGCATTTATCAATATTTTATTGCAATATCTTTTAAATCTCATGTCTTTATAAAAAATAATTATTATTAACAATTATATTCTTGATTGTAATAATTTTTGTATTAATTTAGTGGAGAAATATACTGTTAGATTAAGTGCTTCCCTTATTCGCTCTCTTCCAATTGCATTTAAAAATTTGGGAGATGCAAAATCAACTGTAGAGGTAATGAATGTTTCCTTTAAATTGTAATTTTAATAAATTTTAATATCATTTTACAGTATAATGATTTATTTTTAGATTTTGAAAACTCTTATTCATCATCCAGAATATAGTACAGATCAACCTATTAAGAGTGGTTAGTGTTTTTAAATTTTTTATTTTTAAATTGACTTTTATTTTTTATATTTGCTTAAATTAAAAACACTTATTCATAAGCAATATAAAATGTGTTAAATTGCCAGTATATATAATCTCAATTCTTGTTTTTTAAGAAAATGAGCTGTGCATTAAATTTTTTTAAAGATAGATCTATGATCCTGATGGTTTACATGCACAAACATATCATGCTTAACAATTCAGAATCATGCACAAAAACTTTGGTCATGCACACATGACTCCACAAATTTTGTCTATTTCTCTCTTTCTTTTAAGTGTGGAGTTACAAATTTTGTTTATTATAATACTACAGGCATTTGGAGCAATCATGCTGTTAATACATACATAATATAATTTGTGTGTTAAATTCCTTTTATGTTGCAATGTGGATTATATTGGTTTCATTACAGTTAAATATTTTTAAGTATATTTACGAATTAGTATATGTTAATAAAGTAAAGAATTATTTTAAATTATTCCTGTTGATTGGCTCTGCATAAAATTGATATTTAGGATGAAACATTTATAGATTGTAAAAATTTAAAGACAAAACAATTGCAGCTGATAGGCTAGAACTACATACAGATAGAGTATATGGTAGCTTATGGTATAAATTTATATATAAGGCACCAATATATTCATTGAAACACTAATCATACTACTGTTTAATGTATGATATACACGTTATATAGATCATACAAAAAGGAATGTGAACACTAGAATCTATATAGGAGACAAAAGACTTACACAACCAAAAATCCAGCTCATGAAACACAATGTTGGAGAAAAACAAACATTTTCAATTGCTTTTAGCAATTGAAAATGTTTGTTTTTCTCCAACATTGTTCTTTAACTTGAGCATCCTCAAGTTAAAGAACTTATTCAGGAACATATATCAGAATAGAATATATGATGGAATATAATAATTTAAAATATAAAGCAAATATCTAATTGGTCATCAAATGTCACTTGTTTGTATCAAGATATAATTATCTACATGTAAAAGTAATATTAATTATCCAATAATTTCCTCCAAACTGGGGATAACATATTATTGTCCTGTAGTTGATAGCAGTTTGTTTCTATTGGCCTTGTAAATTTCCAGCATTTTCACTTAAGTAAAGGAGGCTCCTATGTCTGGTGAATGAGATGTGCATGCATTTGTGGCTAAAGCCATAGTAGTTTGTCTTTTATTAATTCATAATAACTACAACATGTACAGCCAGGAATTATGACCTGAGCCTGAGATAATATATCTCATGCCAATTGGAACAACATTTATTCTTATCTTAGCACAAACCTTGTGAACTACAACATCAGTGATCCTGCCAAAGCCAGACAACAACTAATCCAGAATATAGATATTATACAGATTGCTTGTGACAAGTATATCCCCAAAACTCCAATGAGAAGGTGGTCAGTCCCCTGATGGACTTCACAGTCACTGATCTTCTCAAGGTAAACAACTGACTGAGACGCAATTACCAGAAATGCAGACACAAGCCAGCATGACAGACCTCAGAAATAACTATTTAACACACCAAAAACTGTACAAGGAGGAAATCAAAGATGACCTCTTGGAGAAGCTACTGCAGCAAGGTGTCAATGAGCCCTTTGGGATTCATAACAAAACTGTACTGATAAATTAAGCACTAAAATTTTTGTTTTTATTATGTATTTGTAGATTAAATAGTTTTAACCTTAAGGATATACTTTAGTGGGGGATATGTGGTTTAGTTTCTCTCCAGTTGTGGAACAGTTCAAATATATTATTGGGGAGTTTGCCATTTGTGAAGTTTTGTGATATTTGTTGCTGTTTTTTGTCAATTTTTTTAAAAATTAACATGATTATAAATGTTATCTTTTGTATATAATGAGAAATGCTCATTCTTTGCTTTGTATATGAAATAAATCATATATTATTAACTTGTCTTCTAGAAATAGCAAACTATTCCATGTATCTACTATGTCAAGAATTTATTTACAATTCTATTGACTTTACAGAGTATCAGGTGTCGTGTTCAACTGTAGGTTTTTGTTTCTTAGTGAGCTGGCTATTCTGTTATGTGGTGATTCTCTGTGCTTTTATGTTTTTTGTTATTTTATATATGTAATATTAATTTCAACATGACTCATCGCATATATGGAAATGATGAAGCTATTGAAAAAATTATATATTAAAGTGATACAGATGAGGAAATTGGAGATGTAAATGATAGCGATGGTGATTTATTATTTGAGGATGAAAATATAATGGAATTGAGTACATCCGACAAAGATGATCCAGATTCACAATTGGAATCAGATTGTACGTTGGTTGATGTTGCTAAACTGTCTTGGACAACCCAGGTAGACAATTCCAAGTTTGTTATACATAAATTTCGAACTAATTCTGGTCCAAATCATGATCTTTCTCTGGGCTCACCATGTTCTTCGTATTTTAAATTATTTATCACTGATGAAATGTTAGAGATTATAAAGGAAAATACAAACAAATATGCAGAATATGTTGCTCGAACTACAGGATATTATGATAAATTGTGGATACCTGTTGCAAGTATATCTGAAATATGGGCATTTATTTCAATTATATTTCTAATGGGAATAAATAAGTTACCTGCTATGTATATGTATTGGTCTAGTGATCCTCCTGGACTCGGGAATAATAAGATAAAAAGGATAATGACACGTGATTGTTTCTGTCAGATAATAAAGTATTTACATTTATCAAATAGAGAAGAGGAATTTAGTTGGAATGATCCTAACTATTATTTAGTGCAGAAAGTAGAATCATTCATGTCGATGTTGAAAAATACTGTCAAGCATGTATGACTCCTTTCTGTGATATATCAATTGATGAGGCATTACTAAAATATAAAGGTCATGTTAAAATTGTGCAATATATGCCTCTAAAACCAGCTAAATGTGGATGCTATGCAATTCGAATAGCAGTTACATATACAATTTCAGTGTATATTGTGGAAAAAAACGATAAAATCCCTAGAAGTGAAAAGGGGCTCTCATATGATGATATGAATTTAACAAAAGTTTTGCATGACCAGTATCATCACTTGTATTTTGACTGATTATTTATGTGGGAAACGCCAGGAGGTAGGACGGAAGTCGGACCTCCTTTTTCTCGGCGAATAGGTCGGCAAGACCCGCCCCACTGTCAAGGATGGCTAATTTTGCGCGATATCCCGACTTGGGATCGGTCAGTTACTTGTCAGGTTGAGTGGAGGAGTGTGTGTGGGGTCGTCGATAAAGAAAGGCAATATCCGTATAACAGGACAACACAGATAATGGTTTATTGGAACATAGGAACTCCTACAGAAACGCTACGCATCCCATCCCTAATCGCGGGAGAGAGAGAGCTCACAATTGTTAGGGGATTCATACCTCTCGGTTATCGATTTTGATCGAGAATATACTTCAACTCGGATGTCTTTCCTGGCGGAGCGACAGGTGGGCGGCAGGATTGGCTTGTCGGCGGAGGTTTCGGCGTCTCGACTTGGCCTTCGAGTCGGATATGGTGTCGCCGGGCAGTTCGTCTTCTTCGGACGTCAGCTATCCCGTTCTTAGAGATCTCCCCCCTATTTATACTCTAAGTCCCTTCCGCCACGATCACCAATTGCGATAGAGGATGATGACTTGAATTCTGTGACTCAGGTCGGATCCTGAGAAGGAGGGAAGTGAGTTTGACGGCGGAAGACTGTACATCCTTCGAAACTTGATCGTTATCGCAGATCTCGATCGTTATCTCCCGAGGGGACTTCGAAATAATTAAAATCTAAAATCGGACCGGCCTAATACGGTCCTCACATTTACCAGCATACCACTGTTGCTTGATTTACTAAAGAAAAAAATTATGCGTGTGGCACAATACTAGTAAATAAAAAGTATCTATTGTCTGGTCTGAAAACTTTGAAAACAAACAAACATGATATCATTGTTCAGTAGCTTGTAGAAAAAAGAAATTTGCTATGTTTGGCTTATCATGACAAAAAACAAATTAATATGGCATGAACAAATGAGAAAAATGATGATAGTGAACACCAAAAGATGAACAGGAGCAACAGTCAATGAGGTACAATGTCCACTCATATTGTCAAATTATAATAAAAATATGGGAGGTGTGGACTTATCTGATCAAAATCGAAAATATTATTCAATACCAAGAAAATCTGTTAAATGATGATTCTACTTATTTTGGTTTTACCTGGATACTGACATACAAAACAGTTATGTTTTATATAAATTAACTAACAATCCACTGAATAAACAGTTTTTAAAGCCAATCCAATTTAGATTAAATCTTATAGACAAACTATCAAAGAATTTTTCTAGTAGAAAAATACGAGGTAGAACAAGCGATATTCTGCCTCCAATCAATGAGACAAATGCAGGACTGTACCTTTGTGTTCAAGTTCCATTCTGGATTGGCCCCCACCAGGATAAGCACATCGTCCGTGTACGTGACCATGTGGTCATGTCCAAATTCCTGAGAAAGAGTTGATGGTGATGTTCCATAGAAGTGTACCTATCACTGAGCCCTGTGGGCATCCTCATTCTATTTTGCTTTGAATTGCATGTTCATCATGGTGCATAGTTGCTTTCCTGTTCTTAAGGTAGTCCTTTAGAAGCCAACATATGTTTGCAGGATAATTCTTGTGCTGTAGTTGAAGAAGGGTGAGGGGCCACCACGCACTGTCAAATGCTTTGCTAATATCTAAACTGACAGCCAGTACAAATCTATGGTTGTTGTTGAGTAATAGTGAGTAATAGACTATAATTACATACACTTGTGGAACCTGGGAATGGGCAGCCTCCAAAGCCATCCAAACAGAAAACTAACAGCAGCACAACAAAATGCAACTATTCTTCTCACTAAAGCTTATCGGGCCACTTCTAATGCATTTCTCCAGATAATAGCCCGAAAGCCACCAATTGAAGATAGTGATAGATTACTTACTACACCCAGATTTGCCAAATAAAATGGGAGAAAACATAGAAACCAATGAAACAAACATATCTGCTACAGATCTCAAATGCCCTCCACCCTACCATCTCTCCAGCTATATGAGAGCACCCATACAGTATGATGACTCTCATCCTGCCACAGAGGGACTGAGAATATTTACTGACAGTTCCAAAATTTCTAATAACATTGGCTGTACCTTTGCTGCTTTTCTGGATGGTGCTGAAATAGCCCACCAACAGTACCAATTAGGCAAACTAACTACAATCCTCCAAACCAAACTGACAGCCATCAAAATGGCACTTCTCTGGGCAGATTACGAATTTATCAACAGACATTGAAATTGTCAGCAACAGTGCCTCATCTCTGGCCTGTATCAAAACCAATAAACTCCACCCAATTTCAACAAACATCAAAGAAATTACAAACAACTTACAAATAAATATCAGCTTATATGTACAAAGTTGCATCAAGGAACAACTGGCAATGAAAGGGCAGATGCCCTTGCAAAAACAGCAGCAAACAACAACCAGCTCCCAGTTGCTTACAGCAAACTAAGCCTAAATACCATTAAAAGAATCTTTTGAAGCAAACTATTGAATAAATGGCAGGAGAGCTGGAATAAGCACAGTGAAAAAATCACATATAAATTTTTTTCTGATGTCAGAGAAATCTTCAAATATCATTGGATGAAACAGACCATTATTCTTCACAATTCTTTATGAACCATGGCAAATTTCACAGCTATCTTGCTATGTTTACAGAACATAACTCAACTCTGCACTACCTGCCAAAGTTGTGACGGCAGTCACCGTTATATTTATGAATATGTTATGTTAGAATGCAAACGTCATGATATTAAAATGATTCTACATGACCATAGATGCTCCTGACCTTGTAACTACACTGACTTTGTGAGCAACAAAGAAATCTACAGCTGCTTCTTATAACCTTACTAAGAAATATAGTGAACTAATGACTGCCAATGTCTAATTGCCTTATGCCTTTTCAAACCTTTTGTAGTGTATGGCCACAAGTGACTGCTGCTGTTCTTCAACCGCAAGATGTAACGTGCCATTCTTTGTGCATTCCAGAGATTTGTAAGTCCACTCATCTCTTGTCATCTGTTCAACCATTGTAACTTCTACCAAATGTACAAAAACAATGCTCCTATGTAATCCTGGCTGTGCATTGCGGCACCAGGAATGTAAATGTAATAGTTCAATGTTGTGCAGTATAACAAGACCCTGATGCCTATATACCAAGAAGTGAGAGAAGACAACCTTTCCTTGGCCTACAGAAAGAATCCCACCATCTATATGCTTATTAGAAACATCAAGGACCCTGAAAATGAGATGTTCCTTCTAGGAGTATACTTCATACCACATCAGGATAGCAGAGATTGTCGACACACATAATATGTTCATTAAAACAGCATCCACAAGAACATCTTATATTATTTAAGAAAGGGCAAACTGTAGCTTTAGCCACATATGCCTTGGATGAGGATGTGCAGGTAAACATCAATAATGTACATCTCATTCACCACAAATGGGAGTCGCCTCTACTTAAGTACTTGGAAATGCTGGAAATTTACAAGGCCAATAGAAACAACACAGCTATCAACTACAAGGACAGCAATACATTATCCCCAGTTTGGAGGAAATTATTGGATATTTAATGTAGATAATTATATCTTGATACAAGCATGTGAGATCTGATGGCCAATCAGATGTTTGCTTTATATTTTAAATTATCCATCATATATTCTATTCTGATTATGTTTCTGAATAAACATAAACAACATCTCTAAACCCGATATATTAAAGCTAAACACCAACCAAATGCCGAAATTCTATCAGGCTAGTTTAAGGCTAATTACTAAATAAATTACGTAAGCAATTTGACTTTAGAGAGAGGCGTTAGGTACCATCTCATATTAACATTAATAATTATAATTTTTAATTAAATAATTTAAATAATTTAGAACTGGGAGAAAAAATTGGCCCGGAGCAGGACTCGAACCCACAACTCCTGCTTACTGTGCAGATGCGTTGCCAGTTATGCTATCCGGCATTTGGTTGGTGTTTAGTTTCTGAATAAGTTCTTTAACTTGAGGATGATTGCTAAAAGCAATTGGAAACATTTGTTTTTCTCCAACATTGTGTTTCACAAGCTGGATTTTTGGTTGTGTGCTTTGAATATTATCCAGTATTTAGTGCATTTATCTATATAGGACATCTAGTGACTACTAAAAATCTTCAGTAAATCATCTTGGTAAGAACTAAATTATATTTCAGGTTTACTGGTAAATATTAAAACCAAAATTAATACTTGTGATAAAATTCTAACAGTTTATGTAGCATGTTATCATGATAGCACTGTTATATTATACTACACCTTTGTTTATACTGTGCCATTTGTATCAGATATGTATGATTGACATTTCAGTTGTTGAAAAAAAGCACATGGGATAGTATATTACTGTATTTTTGTGGAATAGGAATGGAAATGACTGGCATGCTGCATATAAATGGAGGAGACCAGCATGCCAGAAACCCCAAGGTTACTGACTTGTCGGTTAAATTGCAACTAAAATATAAAATAAATTGAATCTAACAAAACAGTTGTTAAAAGAATGTTTTCTTTCACATTTAATTAAGTACAATAAAATATAACATCTTCCCCTCAAGTTTTACACAAAAGCTGATGTTAATGGTGTAGGCTGAGATAATTTAACCAGTTTCTTAAATTTAATATGTTTCTTTTTGCATTTTTTGAATCAAATAATAAAATACACATAAAAAAGCACTTTTGGAATTTCACAAGTATTTTATGTCATTAAAAAGAAGACAAAATTAAGAAATTAAAGATATAATCATAGCTTTTGATGCTCACAGTTTTAGAACAGAATTCATTTGTTTTTGTGTGATGTAACTTGTTTGTTTTTTTAATGTGTCATCTAGAGAGGGACACCAGCATATGCAGTATGTTTGAAATTCTAGTTTTTTATAATCAAAATTATTTTTTTTTAACAAACAGATTACTGTAAAATGTTGAAACATTGTAAAAGTGTTTTTAAGTAATAAGATTCTTAGAACATTTAATTCATAATTCATATTTTAAAATATTTGATAATTTGTTTATTAAAAATTTTTAAAATAGATTTTGCTGGCCAGTTTTTATTGAATTATTTAGTTGTTAGTCGAAATAATGTGTCTGGAGTTGAAGCTTTATTACAAGAACTGGATAAAATGGTGAGTGATATTTTTTAAAATTTTCTTTCAGACTCTCACATTAGTAAATATCAGATCTATTCCAATTACCGAAGATCTGATTATCTTTGGTAATCAACTCACTATGTCCATTGATTTGATTTTAAAATTTCATGAATTTTTAACTTAATAAAAATTAATTTACATTTATGTTTTTTTACATGTTTTTTTAAAATACAAAGTATGTAAAAATAAATTTATTTTTCTTAGGTTTTATTGAGTTTATAAAAATACATCTTTTATAAATTTTCTGTGCTATGAACTTTTGCAAAAAGACTGCAGACTCTCATCTGTTACTGGTATTGCTAGTTAGTTGCAAGTTTCAAGAAAGCTACAAATAAACAAAGATTATTTGTAGCTTTTGTTTGGTTTGAATTACATCATAAAATAACTTCCTTTTACTCAACACCGGAAGATAGTCAATTACGTACCTCTAAAAGCCTGTTACCAGTGCATATTTAATCATCAAAAAACGAAAAAATTAGCAACCTGATGAAGAACATTGGAAGGTTTGAAAATGTTCATCAAATCTAATTTTTTTGTTTTTTGATGATTAAATATGCACCGGTAACAGGCTTTTAGAGGTACATCATAAAATGTTGAGCATTGAATTATTTAGTTTTGATTCTTTTAATGTGTAAAAATATTAAACTACTAAAGAATAAAATACATTAGTATAAATAGCTCTACAGAAATCGTAGTAAAAAACCATAAAAGGGGAGAATGAAACATTTATATGAACCTGCTGAAAATAAACCTTGTGTTCCTTATTTAACAATAAAATTTTTTCATATCTTTATTTTTGGATGATGATGATGATGATCAGAAACAACTTTTCAGAAACATGTATTGTAAAACAGCCAATGCTTTCCAAAAATTCACAGAACAATTTGAATACTGCTTTTCTAAACATTTAAATATGTGGACATTTTTATTGAAAAAAAATTGATACGACCACTATGTGACAAATGCTCTGTTATTAATTTTATAAAAATTCAAGAAATTTGTTATTAAAGTTAAGAAATCAGCATAGATTCTTAATCATAAGTCATACAAAACAAATAAAGTGGAACCTCGCTTAACAAACATAATTCGTTCCAGAACCTTACTCGTAATTCGAAACACTCATTATGCGAGCTGCTCATTAAGCAAGATTCCACTGCATTTTCCATATATTTGTAGCTGATAAAAGCTCATGATGGATTTGTAACCGATGAGCAATACTGTCTGTTACAATTGCTATGGCCATTAGTATCACATTATCTTAACCCTTCACTCAATTATAAAAAGTGGTGTCGTCATAATTTTATTTTTTTCTCTAATATAAATTTTAGTATGCATTAAACTTTTTATTGCTTAAGTATGCTTATTAACTTTCTTTGTTCTGTGCAATTGTGAATCATAAAGATTCCTTTGTATATTTTTGTGTTTATAAAATAATTTAGAATACATGTTAATATAATTGAATATGTTTAACAAATGTTAAAGTTTGTTAGTAATAATAATTTTGACTAAAATTTGTATTTTTAGGATTTGAAAATTTCAAATAATACAGCGGATATTATACTTGGAAAATTAAAAAATGAGTTATCAGAACAAGCTTGTATGGTAAAATAATTTTTTAAAATATTAATAACAATTTTTTATGAATTTACAACATATTTTTTATTTTATACATTTCTTGTAGCTTCTTGAGAAAATTGCAACTGATTCTTTTATTGAGGAATCTGATGACTACACAGTTCTTCCACATCCAGTAAGTTACTTTAAATTTATTTATTTATTTATGATTATTTTATCTCAAAGCTATTTTATTTGTAATAAAATACAGTATTAGATTACAAACTTAGAGCCAATTAACTGAGGCTATCATTTTTTACATTATCATCGCATTCAGAATGAAGTAATTGCAAAATCTTGCAGGCATGATGATGTCTTGAATAATATGAAATTTTAGTTATATAATTGACACACATTATCTGTATTTTTATACATATAAAATATTTAGTTTGAAATCGGGTACAGTTCATGCAATGGAACTGTTTATCTACCAATTTTGCAACTAGCAATTTATTATGAAGTACAGGGTGATTCAAAAGTCACAGAAATTTTAAAAAATTAATAACTTGCAAACTACAGTAAGATGATGCAGTTTTTACAGAAATGCTTAAAAAGAAACAGGATTTTTTTATGGGTCATAAAAATTTTAGTGCCAAAATAGTTACATTTCTTGCCATAGATGGTGCTTAATAAGATTACATAATTTTGTGAAGTTGTTACTAGAACTTACACTAAGAACATTTTAATTTTTTTATTCTTACTTTAATAAATTGACAAATGATTTCAGTTTTTTACAGCACCATCTATGGCAAGAAATGTAGCTATTTTGGTACTAAAATTTTTATTACACCTAAAAAAAATCCTTCTTTCTAAAGCCGTGGTCACACCATGTGACTTCCAGCCATGCAGGAAACTGCAACCGTGACGGCTGTTCCTGTTAACTAGTAAACCTGCTTCGAAAACTGACTGCAACCGCAGCTAGAAACAAAAAGTTTGTTCTACTCGCGCTGGTTGCAAACACGCATCCAATCAGCAAACACTTTGTGCCAAGTCATACAGTGACAACATTGAAAATAGTTCATCCTCATGGCGGATAGTTAGAGGATTTATACTTTTACAGAATCGAGATTGATTGAGCTTATTCAGGCTCACGAATACCTGTGGGATTTTAATTCTTCGTTTTATTGAAGATCTTATCTTTTTGTGTATTCTCGTCAGCTCTATCAAAATAATTGTTTTTTTTTTCTTTTATTCATTCCAGAAAAGGAACTGCTTGCCATTTGAATAAGAAAAGTGGCTAAAATTCTGTAAATACTCTGAAGCAGAATGTAAAATGTCTGTAAACTCACGAAAGTAGTCAAAAACAAGCTACTGTAATTTTATTTTAACAAAAAATAATCTGTTATTTATGTTGTTTGGAACTACTGATGGATGAGTCTTGCAGAGATTTAATAAAAAGTGGAAGTTTTATATTAATTTGAATATCAATTATTTAAGTTATAAAAATAAAAAATTGAGTATAGTAGCATAAAATTTAATGTGTTTAACATAAAATTTCTGTTAAACATAAATTGATAAATCTAAAGTGAGGAAAGACTCAAAATATTTTAGCTATTTTATTATTTTTTTTAAATTTTATAAGAAAATATTTTGTTGCTATATTAGAAAAGGAATATTTTAAAAGTATCCCTTTAAATGAGAAATTTATTTGTCATGGTATAAGAACTAAATTTTTGAAACATGCTTTTATGAATTTTTGATGATATGATAAGTACAGAGTGTTAAAAAAAAATCTCAAGGTGGCATATCATATCTAATTTGAAATTTTTGAATACTATTTAAAGATATAGTTTTTTTTTATAAATTTTTCCTTTACCTTTTCAGAGAACAATGGATGGAGAAGAGTTAGAAAACCATCTAATCGAATTAAAGGTTTGATTTTTATTTTTTATCATTTCTTTATATTTCTAGATGACTTTCCTTTTAATGAAATTTCTTTGAATTGGATTATTCAAGTAATTTTAATATTAAGTTCATGTAAAATTTATTACAATAATGTCTAGTTAAAGAAAAGAAAGTTTTATTTGTCTGAAGATTTAATTCCGTGTTTGGTATTCAAATTAAAAATTTAATATTTCACTTACTGAATAAGTAGATCATTTATGTTGTTTTGTAATGTGTTAAAATTATATTAAAAAAATAAGGATTTTTGATAAGATTAATTGGTATACCAAGTTTTTAATAAAACTAATTAATTCATTTTAATTTCTAACTATTAATATTCTTTTAAGATTGTGGCATGGCTGTAGTCCATATTCCTTTAGACCTGTAGTCCCTATTCATTCATTTAATCAGAATACTTGTAGCCCAAAAATAGCCTAATAGTTATGCTTGTTCTACAAAGTAATTATAAAGAACGTTAAAGGTTTCATAAACAAGACTAAATCTGCTGTAATAAATGGGCAAGAAATGAAAAGATTGAGGAACATTAGAAGAATTACAAATAATAATATATACATTATATTTTTATTTGTATTCTTCAGGATTTCCAATAGAATTTCAATGAAATTTGTTAGTGAATTAGTAATTTTTTATATTTATTATTTTACTTAAATAA
This sequence comes from Centruroides vittatus, assembly GCF_030686945.1. Classification (NCBI taxonomy): domain Eukaryota; kingdom Metazoa; phylum Arthropoda; class Arachnida; order Scorpiones; family Buthidae; genus Centruroides; species Centruroides vittatus. The sequence goes on from NW_027122456.1 coordinate 5,161,137, forward strand.
TGTAAAACTGTACAGGATAATAGAAGAAATTAAGAAAGTATTGTAAATGAAAATTACTTGAAAACAATCACCATGATGTTACTGGTTAATATATAAATAAAAATCAGCAAATTACCATTAAACCAGCAATAATTGTTGTCTAAACAAATGGTCATCGTTGGGTTTAAATGGAATGTTTGCAAAAGAACGTGAAATTCCAAAATTTAAAATGTTGCACATCACGAAGATATACGCATGCTCAATGTGTTTTAAAAAAAAAAAATCGGCTTCCAGCTGGATTCCAATTTTAAAATATTAAGTTCATATAAAATATATAAAAACAAACTTGACAAGAATCTATCATATGTCAAAGGTAGCCCTCCAGGCAGCTGCTAACATGTCCATGTCCTTAAAATTAATAGCTGTTCTCCTCTTAAATGCTTTAAATATTTCCAGGCCTTTATAGCAAGGCCAATTGAGAACAAAGGTGTTTCGTATGACCTCGTATGCTCCGCTCTTCATCCATGCAAAATCACATAATCCTTATAATTATAAGATCTCTGCTTTTAAGGCCCTTGTAATCAGGGCTTACACCCATTGTTTGATGGTGGACAATAGAAAAATGGAACTGGAGTACATTACAAGCATAGCAAGCCAGCATGGATACCCTGCACGCCTTATTAATGCTCTGATTGTGCACCAGGAACATCCAACAGAGACAACACTGTTGAGAGACAAGTCCTTTCTACCTGTTACTTACAGTAAGGTACTTACCAACATCTACAAAGAAATATCCCACTTTACGAGTAACAGAATCACTTACAGATCTCCCACTATTTTCTCTTGTGTCAGAAACAATAAGGACTGACTGGACCGAAATAGTATCCCAGGGGTCTATACCATCCCTATTTACGATCATAGAGTAGATCGACTTGGTGAATATATTGGTGCTACTGCATGTAATCTAAATATAAAGATCAAGGAACATAAATACACCATTCAGAAAGGTCTTTGCACTACAGCATTGGCTTGTTTCACTGTCGATAATGATGTCTGGATTGACTTTGACAATGCCCGAATACTATAACAATGCGAGGACCCAACCAACATCAAATATCTCGAACAAGTGGAGATATTTAAAGCATTTAAGAGGGGAACAGCTATTAATTTTAAGGACATGAACATGTTAGTGGCTACCTTTGATGTACGATCCTTGTCAAGTTTGTTTTTATACATTTTATATGAACTTAATATTTTAAAACTGGAATCCAGCTAGAAGACTTTTTTTTTTAAACACATTATTGAGCATGTGTATATCTTCAAGATGTGTGACATTTTAAATTTTGGAATTTCATGTTCTTTTGTGAACATTCCATTTAAACCTGACGATGACTGTTTAAAACAGATGAAAACATTTGTTTAGATGACAATTATTGCTGGTTTAATGGTAATTTGCTGATTTTTATTACTTGAAAACTTCATTTATTAAAAATATTGAGTGCAATATGTTTGTAAACTTTATATTTGGAGGGCTGGCCACTGAGATTGCTGGTTAACAAAAGGACTCACCCAACCTACCACCTTGAAAAGGCATTTGCCAAGCTCCTAAGTGGGCTCCTTCTTTCTTCCTTTCTTGTTACATCTTCCTCCATTGTGGCTAAAGCATCTTTATCTGTTGTGTTAGATAAATTGTCCCCTATTAGGTACAGTTTCTACAAAATGGATGCTGTTGCTCTCTACACCTCTGTTCCTCAGTTTGAGACAGTTATGCTTGTAAACTTTAAACATACAAAACAAATAAAGAGATCACTTGTATTTACAATAATAATGTAAATTAAAGACATTGACTAAATTACAATTTTTGTATATAACTTTGAGAGATATGCATTTAAAGAAATATTCAATCTCCAAAAAGAAAAAGTTTCAAAAAATCAAAAATTTAAATGAGAACTGTCTATGATGTAAATAAAAAGATCTTACATACAATTTTAAACCTAAAATTTATACTATTATTAAAAATAAGATTAGTTTTAAAAAGTTTGAAAATGAAAGTATATTGTATAACTAGGGTTAGAAAGAATAAGATATTTTTTCCTCCCTCCAGAGTAAAGGTTTGAATACAAGAGGTGTTCTCAGACGTCTGTTGATGCTACACTGTCGCATGAAGGTAAATAATTTTGTGTATTCCTGTTTTTTTTTTTTTTTTTTTAATATTTAATTGTGTGTTTCTTTGCGTATCTTCATTAAATGTTAGATTAAATTCGAGAAGTGACATATATCTTTTTAAAATATTTCAATAATTTTTGGTATTAATAAAATATACAATCGAACTTCCATATTATGAACTTCTATACATTGAAATAATTGAAAAATACCAAAAATAATTATTTTGAAACATTTTGGACATCTGAAGATGACCCAGAGTGAGGCTGAAAACATTTTACAAGAAAATTATATTATTTTATATTTTATTATTTTTACTTTGTTGGCTGTTATATATAACAGAAGGAAACTATAGCCATCAGTCAATTGTTTTCAATTTGCCTGAATGTAGGCTATAATTTTATCTGAAGTTTTTCATCAACTAAATTTTGACTTACAAAAAAAATATTTCATTCAATCAGAATAATTTTATTAGTCTTCAGAGAGTTTTTCCAAATCATTGTCATTCAACACAATAATTTTTTCTTCAGTTTAAGATTATTGTATTTTTACAAATTGTCATAATATTACAGTAATGCTAATGTACTATTATTTGTTGAAGCTATATTTCATTTCATAGAGAATTATGATATAAATTTAAATAATTAAATATATAACATTTATCCAAAAATGTCTAAAATTTTGAAATTAGCATGTTAGCGTGAAGAAATTGGGATGTTCAATGAATGTTAAATTGTATAATTGAACTTCTTGAGTCAACTGACATTGTCAGCTGCTTTTTGCTGTTTTGTTTAGTAGTACTTACCATTTTAACTCTGTGTGGACTCTGTGGCATGGAGTAGTCATGTTTTGAAAAATGCATTTATAGGTCAAAGTAATTAGAAATTATAGGTAGTAGGACTTGAATTCATTGAACTCTTCATAAAATATAGTTGGCCAATTTCTTTGTGAGAAATACAGCCCTAAACTATTTGACATAAAACATGTTTCACTTGCAACTCTACAGGTTGGAATTCTTTCTTGCCATCTTGAAATGTAGTTTGTCATCTGAGTCATGTAGATTGAATTGTAATTCTACTAAAAAGTAACTTTCTTTAACTGTTCTTCAGACCAAATGGCATGTTCCTTGGTTTGTTGAAGCTGCTACATTTTCAGAGGCTTTTTCTGGGATGATAATCTTTAAATTCTGCTTGAAATAATCCCCTCCTCATGTTAGTGAACTTGGTTTTACTCCACTGTTTTTTCAAGTCAATTTTCAGATCTATAGATGAAAAATGTTACTTTTTGAGACATAAATCCCTCAAAACTAGCCTGGATTGGAGTAAATGCATTTCTTTGACTATTTTCTGTTTCTCTTCTGGCTACAGAACTTATTATGGAGAACTTAGATAGCAAGAAAGACACTTTTGAAAGTCAACTATTAATAAAAAACTAACTGATGTGAAAAAAAAACTTTCTTTACTCAAAATAGCAACCACATACTTTTTCTTTGTGTTAACTGTATATACATATACTCTTTATATACTAGGGCCAAAACAAATCACTGAATATAGAATTAGCTGCTTTGCTTTTAAGAAAGATAGATATTGCAATGTCACCAGTTACTACTGTAACACATTTTTGCAAATGATGTATGATGCAATACATGTGTTTAGTTACAACACACAAATATAATGAGTCTGAAAATGCAACATATATTAATTTTATTTAGGTGATAGTTTTATTGAATGTTACTGCACATATTATACAATATCATAGGAACATTAAGTGATAAATTTTGACTTTGTTGATTGAGGTTAATACAATTACAAATCTATTTATATTCGATTTATGGCGTCTGACGTCTCTTTCTGATCTTCAGGAACCCTCTCCATCTCTCTCTATCCATACATCTTCCTCTTTAATCCCTTTTTTACTACATTCTAACTTTACTCTGTCGTACCAATAATGTTTGGGTCTTCTTCTTCTTTTTTTGTTTTTGTTTTTGTTTTTGTTTTTGTTTTGTTTTGTTTTTTTTTTTTTTTTTTTTGTGGAATGTATTCCATTCCATTGACATTTTCGGGAGTCTCTCATCACTCGTTCTTTTCTCATGTCCAAATCAAATAAGTTGTTTTCTCTTTATTTTTTCCAAAACCATCTCTTTCAATTATCATTAGGTCTTTGATTTTCTCATTAGTTATTCTTTCTCTTTTTGAGATTCTGCACAATCTCAATGCATCCATTTCAACTGTTCTTACTTTTCTTTTCTCTTCTCCAGTCATTCTCCATGTCCTTACCCCATATAACAGAATGCTTTTAACAATAGCATTATATATTATATATTTATTTATTTTTTTCTTGATCTAGTTATTTCTCCACTCCACCATATTCCATTTAATCTTTTAACTGTTCTCTTACCTTGTGCTAATCTTGTATTAATTTCTAATGTATCTCTCCATCTTGATAAATTTGTATTCCAAGATAATTGTAATGTTTACATCTCTCAATCTTTTCTCCTTCTTCCAGTTCCATATCTGTTTTAGTCCCTCCTATGCATAAATATTTTGTTTTATTCATGTTTATATATAAACTTCCTTTAAAATATTCCTCTTTTATTTTTCTTGTCATGTATTCTAGATCATTCTTATCATCTGCCATTATCACCTGATCATCTGCAAATTGCAATGTAAACATTGGTTTACTGTTAATATCTATTACAAATACAAATAATATGAAAAATAGATTGAGAGAGGTGTTTTCTTATAAATAATATTTTACAAGTTAAAAATTATTTTTTTAAATGTACATTTAAATAATAAAAGTTTATTATTTAAATAATAATTTTTAATTATATAAGTACAGAGTAATAGCTTGGGACACTTACTGAATTGTCAGTTTCAAATTAGGTTACTTTTAATTTGTATAAAACTCTGTTTATTAGAGGAAGACACAAAACTTGTTTTTAAACATAACAGTTTAGAAGTTTATTTCGTGTTAAAAAAGAATAAATTTACAGGATGGAAAAGAAAATAGAATACCTAATATTGTATATATTGAATTTTTAATGTCTAAAGAAATTTATATAAATATATATAAATAATAATAATATATATATATTAAAAATTTATAATAAAAATTTAATCCATTAATTACATTCTAATAAATAATATATTTATTTATTTATTAGAATGTAATTAATGGATTAAATTTTTATTTACTGTATGTCAATAAAAATTAATAAAATATTCATTAACATACCAAAAGTGAAACAAAAAACTTTTATTGGACTTGAATCAGTTAAAACACACAACACTTTAATAAAATGAAACATTTTCCTTAGTATATGTAATCTTATATGATGATAATTATTTCAAAAAGCATTTTAGATCAAAACTATTTGATATATTAAAATAAGACTGGTTAATTGTTTCAGTTAACAGGGTTCTTGTTATAAATACATTGTGGTCTCAATTTTTCTTAGATTAGTAAAAATTTATTGATTTATTTATAAAATGTTTGAAAGCTATTGTGTTGTTTTGGTTTATAATTCAGAATTTAGAGAGAGTAATTGAACTTAAGAAAGAATTTGATGATCAAAATAGCTTTTATACTGGATCCATATATGCCCAGTTAATGGAATTGTTTGTGTATCATGAGAAACTAGATGAAGCACTTCACTACAAAACCCTCCTGTAAGTTGAAATTGTAATGGTTTCATAGTAGAACTTAATTTTATTGGCTTTTTCAAATTAATATTTTTATAAACTATTTTTAACCTAGACAGAAGATAGAACCTGATTTTCCTGTTGATGATCACAAAGTGTTAAATCTTGCTAATTTGTTGATCAAAAATGATAAAATAGATGGTAAGTTTATGAAATGATAAATTATTAAAGATTTTTAAATAGATTTAACTAATTGAAATTTGTTACTTATTTTATTGAGTTTGCATTACTTTTTCCTTTGAATATATAGATGCCTTTCAGATTTTAGATGAGCATTACAAAAAGTTTGGTTCAAACAGAAAAGCTGAAGATGGTCTAGAAAGAAATGTCACTCGTCTTCTTACAACTATTGCCAACAAAGGAGATGCGGATCTTACAAGGAAAATGTTTGATTTGTTAGTTACCAAATATAATTATGCTGATGTAAGCAATGTTGTTCTTGGTCCTTTGGTTAAAGTACATCTTGTTAAGTAAGTTATACTTTTTTTAATATTAATAATAATTTATTTATGAAATGGTAAAGTTAAGAAAAGTAAGAAAAATTCTTGTTATAATAACTAAAATCGAAACCAAATCTTTTAATTTCTATAGAACGATAAAAAGATGGAAAATTTGATTTCGTGTATTTTTTAAGTAAAATATTTAGCCAATTAGTTAAGAAAATCATATTATTAAATAAATACAAAATATCTGTATAAAATAATCATTAAAAAATACAAATTTAAAACAACTTTTTAAATATTTAATACATTCATAGAAATATACAAAAATAAGACTTACCTTCCAGAATATGAACTGAAGAAATACTGTGATAGAAAAAAAGTACATAGAATTATGGAAACATTACATATGCAAGATCCACATGTCCTGTAAAATGCAGAATATAAATTCACGACTGTTAAAAAAATTATAAACCTTGCTCATCAAAAAATGATTGAAATAGGAAATATGATTTTTAAAATGCATTAAGTTTAACATTTGTCTGGTTTTGTTAAATGCAGTAAAAATGACCAATTTATTTTTAATGAATAAATTTTATCCCATTATGAAAAGATTTTCACCTTTTTATATGTACCTTTTTAACTTAATTACAATATTAACCTCATCAAATGATTAATCTCGTACGTTATCATCATAATCAATGATCATTATTGAAATTATTTTTTGTAATGGTGTAAATTATTATATTAATATTTGTTTTTAAAATTGTATTCTTTCAACTATTTCACTGAATACAAGTGAATTGCCAAATTATAGTTCTCACATTTAATATTAAAATAATTAATGAAATAATATTTATAGGAATTCTTTTTTGCAGTGATAACTTGAATGATGCTTTTGAGGAATTTAAAAGATGTGCTGAGAAATATAAACATACACCTTACAAGAATGAAATCTGTAAAAAGTTGATCGACTTAGAAGATTCTGAAAAATTGCAGACAGGTTTGTAGTTATAAGGAAAATAAACATTTATAGATTTTTAATTTATTTTTAATGTTCTTATTTAAGCTTTTAGGTTCAATATTTAAGTGTTTGTCTTTGACTGGTTATAGCTAATGTAAATTAATAATGGAGTTATCACTACAAAGCTTTCCATTTATGTTTTATACAGGGATGCACAACCTGCAACCCGGGGGCCAATATGGCCCCCTTTCAATGTTTATGCGACCCGCGGATGGTACAGGCCAAATCCCTTCTTTCAAAGTTTCTGAGTATAGAACTTCTTCCTTTTCACAAAGTCATTAGCACCCAACTGTTTTATGACTTTCCCTGAGGTGAGAAATGGGGGGGATTGAAGTTCTATTTCTAGCTAACACACGTTCTGGTTTAGATTTCGAATATTTTAAGTCTAATACATAATAGTATAACGATTTTTTGAAGAATCAAATAGAGTAAAATGATGTTAGAACGTCATTTCTGATGCTATCAGGAAGTTTCTATTTTGGCGGGAAATTTTCAATTTTATGCTTGGGAAAACTTGCTTTTTCGTCTAAGTAACGTCAAATAACATAAAAATAAGTGAAAATAGCACTGAAAACCACTAAAATAGGCATTTTTTAGCATTTGTTTACATTTTAGATTCTGATTGGTATAGTCAAATTTGGATCAATCTTTTCTGAAAAGACACTTATTTGTCAACCTAATGTCATTCAAACTAGAAAATACCAACTGGAGTTCAAAATCGAATGTACAAAAGCTATAACAACCAATTATTTACAACAAAGTGTCTCCATAGACTATCAATAGAAAAAATTTTTAATTATTAAGTTGGACCAAGAAAATTAATAGCTGGAATAGTCATACAACTAAAAGGAAGCCGATTACACTAAAAAGTTTTGGATTTAATAATTATTTCAAACCCCGTTGAGTCGTAAACTTCCCATGATTATCAACACTGTCAGTGGCTAAAGTAATTAGACTCCTTGTGTCAACAAAGAGAGTTGTAAAATGGTCTGGTTCCCCCTGGTCAGTAAACTTAATCTTAACCCGGCCCTTCTTGAGAAAAGGTTGTTTATCCCTGTCATATAGATTCTGCCTTAGACAGGTTATTTGGTTATTTGGTATAGAAAAATTTGACAGTAATTGCAAAATCTCTGAAAGTTTTTGTTTTTTACAAGTTGTCTTAGGGATATTTCAGCCCTCTGAAGTTTTACTGTATATATGAAGATAATTTGAAAATATTTGCATGATTATCATTTTATTTTGTTTTATTACACTGTAAAATTATTATAAGTCTGTGTGTAACTGTCATAAACTATTTGATATTTTAAAGAATTTGTGTTTAATATAAATATAGTTAACATTTTACCTTTTATTTTTTCTATTGATACTAATATATCTTTTGTATTAAAATTATTTTGAATCTGTTAGAAGTTACATAAATATATTTAGGTCATACTAAAAGTCATGAGCAACAATTTTTTATAAATCATATTCTATTAATTATGAAAAACTAAGAATATTGTCACTAGTTTCTATCACAAAATGGCTGCAACTGATGTTTTGTTTCACCAGCATGCTGTAATTGAATTTCTCTTTAAAGAGGAAATCTCAGCTGCAGAAATTCACCAGAGACTTCAGAGTGCATTTGGAGATGTGTGCATGGACACTAGCAGTGTTAGGAGATGGGTAAAAGATTTTAAAGATGGAAACACAAGCATCGAAGATAAAGCTCTTGGCCGTCATCTGTGGGCTGCCTCTGACGAATGCAGCAAAGAAAAAGTGGATAAGATCATTAAGAACTCTGGAAGATATTTCAGCAAATTTTGGTATAGGCCACAGTGCAATCAAGGAGATGATCAAGAGTTTAGGATATTGGAAAGCATGTGCCTGCTGGGTTCTCTGTTTATTGACTCATGATAACAAAATTTAGAGAAACCGTCACTCAAGAACTTCTTGAGATATGGAAATGAAGGGGATGATTGGGCTGTAATTTGAAAAAATTGTAGACTTATAAATTTCCACTGTCATTTGTCTGTCTTTTCTTAAATCTCTAGAATGGAGTTAGATAGATGGAATCCGAGACTATATATGGAAACCTTGTGGGCAGGAGACCCTGATTATAGGAACATCCAATGCAGACTCAAATTACGATGTTCGAGGGTAAGCCCCCATACATCATAATTTGAAGAACATGTTCTAAATTAAATTAATTAAAACTATGATTAAAAAAAATTGCAGCCTGGCATTGTGATGATGTCAAAATAAAAAATTGCTTGTTTATTGATGAGTATTGTGATGGCTGATGAAAGCTGGTTCCACCATTATGAACCCAAAACAAAATGGCAGAGTATGGAATGGCACCATCTCAATTTCCCAACAAGAAAAAAGGCAAAGGCATTCCATTAGTTGGAAAAGTTATGGGCTTTATTTTCTGGGATGCAGATGAAGTGATTCTGGTGGAATTTCTTGAACCTGGAAAAGCCATTAATGCTACTTGGTATGTCATATTACTTTATAAGCTCTGTTGTGCACTGCATAATAAATGTTCTGGGAAGATGATCATCCTGCAGCATAACATGAAGCCCCACACTGCTCATTACACCATGGAGGAAGGAGGAAGTTCTTTCCTGCCTACAGCTCTGATTATTTTTTTTTTATTTTTATTTTTTTTTTTGTGCCACGAAAGCAAACACTACAAAACAGTGGACATCAAGAAAGCAGTGCATCAGTTTTTTCACGGTAGGCCTACTGAAATGGAGTTCTAGTGTAAGGGAATTTTCAAGCTCTCAGAGAATTCTGCTGTAGAGTAGAAATATTCAGAAGAGTATTTTAAAAAACACGATTTGACTTATATAATTTTAAAAATTATTTTGATAGCTTAAAATCTTAAAAATATAGAAAAGATGGTTATTACTTTGAATATTGAAATACCAAATACTAGAAACTTGACCAAAAATCTGAGTTATAATTAATATATAGTAAATAATCATGCTGTTAATGTATATTTGGATAACGGTGATTTATGTAACTGGTAATGGGTTTGAATTTAAACTTAGTTATTTTTATATGTATTTTAATTAAATTCCTTAGAAATTACTAATTATTACTACTACAGACAGACATATTCATCTCTCTAATACAAATTATCTTTTTATTAAATAACTTCATTATTCCAATTTTATTCCAGAGATTTTTGACAAAATTATTATCTGGTATTAATTAAATAAAAAAAAAATTATATATAGATTCAGAAAAGTTCTTTGGACTATATGGATTTACATTACATGGAGAATTAACTAATTCTATATAACTAATTCTAGTGGTGGATCTAAATACTTCCATACATGGAGAATTGAATACACTATTTGATCTTATCTGCATTTTTATTGAAGCGGGAAGGATTCAACAGGCTCGTAAGATTGTTGAAGTAAGTGTAATTTACTTTATAAATAATGCCCATAATTATTCACTTATTAAAGAAATAATTTTTTTTAAGACACCAGGTATAAGAGCACATCATAAGAAGATAAAGTCAATTTGTGAAAGATTTGTGCAACTTGATATGGTAATTTAATTTTACTATTTTTTAAAACTTTTAAACTATAAAAAAATTTATAATACTGTAATTTCAGGTCAATGAACTAGAACAATTTATTAAATTGACTAAAGATATCTTTGATATCAACAGAGATAATATGTATTATTATTTAATTCGTGCTTACGGTAAGTGTGCAAGTTTTTTATGAAAGTATTTACTGTAATTATATTAAATGAACAAATTAATTAAAAGTCCAGTTTATTTTTAAACAAGAATAGACTCATATAATAATGGTTAAGACAGTTTAACATACATTTGTTCTTAGGATGTGTATAGTACAGATATGTATTAGTCCATTCAAATAGTTAAGGTTTTTCATAGAAACTGATGTCTCCAGATTATTATTGACTGTTGTATGATATTTAATATCACTACAATTCTAAATTATATAAATTCATTTATTCTGTTAGACTAAATATAAGAAAAATGTGTATAGAAGAAAACTAATGATGATTAAATAAATATAACTTGATGATAAACAATGTAAGTGTAGTTACAATAACTATAAAAGAAAAATCATTATTTAAGAGACTTAACAGATTGGCAAAAATAATTAGTAATAAAAATTTTAGTAAAGTATAAGTATTATAAAATAGAGGTACTCACTATAATTTGATTCAGTTTTAATGAAATGTAGCCATAATGTTTATATGTGATTGAGATTGTGAAGAGAGATTGAGATTTTTATTTTGAAATTAGAAATGAAATTCAAAAAATTCCTTTAAACAAAATTTTAAAAGATGAACCCAATTACAATTTAAATGTATAATGTTAAAATTATCAAAGTTAAATGAATAATAAGATTTCTATTTTGCAAATTTTCAGATTACTATTAATATTAAGCCTCTTAAATGTCTTTTGCAAATAAAATATAGTATATTTTTATATATTAACATTATATAGACCACATTTCATTAACATAAGACTAATTTTAATAATTGGATAAAAGATAATTTGACTCTTGTTAAATTGCATTATAGCCTGAAAATAATCCAGCAGATTGTTTGGCTTATATTTTTATATCTTATCATTTCAATTGTTTAATGTTGTTAATTGAAAATGAGAAATAATGATGTGTTGATTTTTACGAGGAATAGTTCTTGATCTTAAATCTAAAATTAAATAGCTTGCAAATTGGCAATCTTAAGACTACTGTTTTATTTTTATTTCTGTTAGTGTTTTTCAAATATTAGGAAAGTTTAACAAATGTTGGATAATGTTAGTTAAAATTTTGTCAAAATTATGATAAGAAATAAAGTACAATATAAATATTCTCAGAAAAGGTTGTGATGAGTTAATATTATTTCTTTAATCAAAACTTAAATTGTAAAATTTCATTACTGATTATATTGCTTTTAGTACTGCATTCTATAATTAAGTCACTAAACTAAAAATTTGTTTTTATAGCATACATCATATAATAACTTTATTCATTCAAGACAAAAAAGTATATTTTTTATTCCAAAAAATTTAATTTAATGTTCAATGTTGAATTTTTCATTTAGCAAAAGAAAACAATGTGCAAAAAGCCTTGGGTGTTTGGACAGCAATGCAAGAAGAAGATGTACAACCTAGTGTTCAGACACTGTCATTTTTAGGAGAATATTTAAAGAAAAATAATGAACCCATTCCATTTGCAATACCTACAGATGTCAGCAGTGGTGAACACGAGACAAATGCATTACTTGAGAGTATTCAGGCAGAAGATGCTGATCAAGCATTGGAAATTAAAAGAAAGTAAATATTTTTATATTGTATAATACAATAATATAAAGTGATGTAATTATTGTAATATGAAAGTTTATATTTGTAATAGCAACATTTCTTGTTTGTGTGTTAACAATAACATTTAACAATACATACATATTTGAAGAATTATTTTTTTTATTTTAGAAAATTCTAGTATAGTATTAAATGTCTAGAAAATATTTTATATAAACCAAAAAATATATATATATATATATATATATATTAAACTTATAATATCAATTCCAGATTATTGAATATATTATATATATCGGCTATTTTTCTGGGCTATTTATAAACTATTGTTTGGATATTTGTTCTAGAAGGAACAAGATGGTATTCTGGTATTGTTCATAGTATTAAAACATCTTTACTTTCTTTTTAGTTACTAATAGTTTTTGTTTTCAATCCTTGTAATGTTGTTTTCTTTTATTATTACACATTTGTTATAAATTATGACATCTGCAATTCTCAAGAAAATTCACATTTTCCATTCAAAAATTCCCTAATCGTTTTATATTATCATCATAAATGGTGATATAATCTAAATGAATAAATAGTTTGTGGCAAGTAGAACAAATAAGTAGTCTTCTTCAAAGCCTTCAGAGCTGTTAGATTAAAAGAAACAGATATGGCAGAGGATGCATTCTTGTAGACTCTTTTACATGCATATAAAACAACTTTTCATTTTACAATCACGATCTTGCCAACAGAATTCATTTTTAACAGAAAGATCAGAATCAAATTATCAGAATTGAGGGAAAAAAACATATGCTGTAAAGTTCAGAAACAAGGTAAGGAGAACATTGAGAAGGCTAATAGACATAATGCAGAATGTGGGAGCAACAGATGGTGAAATAAATTCTAAGTGAATACAGGAGATTTTGTGGTAATAAAACAACTATATCTAAATAAACTTGGATCTAAATTTGGGTCTGCAGTTTATAGTCATAAAATTCAGGGTAGTTACTAACACTAAAACACTCGGACAGCAGAATTATAAACATAAATATATTGTAAATAAATTCCTAAAAAATCCAGGATGAAATATACTTTTAAAATTTATATTGTAAGAATACAAATAATAAAGGAATATTGAAATAGTTCTTGTCATCCATTTCATCATCACAGACTCTGCCAATGTGGATCATGTTTCCTATGATAATGAAATGGATGACAAGGAAGACTTTGATATTTCTATTTGTATTTTTATAATATATTCATAAATATATTGATTGTCAAATTAGCACTTTATCTGTTAATCAGACAACCATTTCAAATATGATGATATAATACTGTGTTCAAATCAAGCTAAGCCAACCCAAAAGGGAGAACAAAGATCAATAAATGAATGTTTTGACAAAAGTAAGAATGGGAACAATCAAGAAAGTAAACAACCTGTCTTTAAGGTCTTTAAAAGTCTTTAAAAGAAATTACCTATCTTTAAGCATTAAGCAATATCTAATTATAAATTAACTTAATATATTTATTTAATATATTACATTAAATTACTTTAATATTTAAACTACTCAACGTTACATAATGTTAAATGTTTAAATTATTCAGAATTAACACGGTTGCAATGGGCACTTGTCTGTTAAAATGGTTTTAGAACAGCTGAATAAGTAAGCCAATGACAACCCATTTTATTTGAAATGAACTACAGTATGTCATTGGTTTGCTTATCCAGCTATATTAAGGCCTCTTTACCAGGTAATGTATACGTGATAACATTCAATTTTGATACTATAAGCCTAGTTCACATTTTCTGTAGAAAAGTGGCATAGCTGTTTCCAGTTTTCTGATAAGGAAATCTTTCTCCTTATTTGCAGACACTATAAGTTTGAAGCAAAATTGTAATTGAAGCCAAACATTTGAATTTGTATCATATTTTAACTACCTTATTTATGACAACAGGAATTATGGAAAAATTAAATTTAAAACAAGATAGCAATTAAGAGGAGGTTTTTTCCACATGACTCTTTTTATCCTGTGGACATTAAATGGGCAGTTACAAGATGGTTATAGTAAATTAATCATGCAGTCAAAGGAGTATTAGGCAGGAGTTCTCCAAATTCATGATATCTGGCTGGTACAATTTCTAAAATTAGTTGAAGTGTAGAACATTTTGTTATTTTTGTAGATATTTTAATATTTGTCATTTCAATTTTGTAATTGTTCTCCTGGTATACTTAAAAGTGATTTTATAACAGGTTTAGAACTATCAATCTAAATATTAATCATTTTCCATATTGTTAATATTTCTTCAGTTTGGTTCAAGATTTATCATCGCGTGGCCGGGTCAGCTAGTTTTTCATAAAATAATGATTAAACTATTGATACAATAAATTAACAATGATTAATTGTTTCAATTTTCAGTTTGTTTTATTTTTAAAATGTATATATTTGCTGTTTTTCTTTATTTTAATAAAAACATTTTTAAATGAGAATTTAGTGAAATATCATTTATTTTTAAAACTAAAAATTATATTTAGAAATCATTTATCTTTTGATTATTTATATTTTTGTAATTTAAGTCTTTATGTATAATTCATGTAATATAATCAGGAAATTTTTTAAAATGTATAACAATATTATTATTTTTTAAGTTTGGAAAATCAAGGGGAAAAGATCAGTGTTAGTCTCACTTCAGGACTAATAGAAATATTGGTCAAAAAGGATAGATTAATTGGTATGTATATGTTACAAAGAATTTTTGAAGTATTCATCAATTTATCACTTCCAATATTTTATTAATTTTTTGTTTCAGAGGCTAACAATTTGGCACAAGAACTTTTCTCACAAAAACTTTATCCTCAAGAGAGAATAATAAAGTACCTTCTCAGTCAATTGGCCAAAGCTGGAGATGTGGAGACCATTTCCACCATGAATAAACTTTTGCCTGCCAGGCTGCTAAGAGTAGTTTCGTATCATAATCTGCTTTGCAATGCGTATTCCAATAGGTTAGCATAAGTCATAATGAAAAAATATTTTTACATTTAATAGTTTTGTTCATATTTTTTGAATGACATTTAAATTAATTAAATTTTCTAATAGAAGTGCTGTAAAAGTTTTGAAATATGTAATTGTTAATGTATCTGATTTTCTTCTTCAGAATTTGCAATATACTTCCTTATATTCATTGATATAGACTGAAAGAAAGTTTCAGTCATATGAAGTGAATTATTATTTTAGATGATTTGAAAGAATTAAAAATTTCTATATATATGTATTTGTTGTAATTTCAAGTGGACGGCATCTTGAATTGCTGGAAGAATTAGAGAAAGATCTTGGAAAGAGCAAACTAGTTTTTCCTGCTGGAGGAATATTGGGTCTTCTCAAAGATCATCCAGAAATAGAGGAAAGAAGTAAGTATATACAGTTTTTATGTTAAACAGAATACAACTTCTGGTAATCTATAGTTTAACAATCAACTTCTCTGTGTAAATAACATTTATTAAAAAAAGAAAACAATGTAGTTGCATCTATTTGAATATATCAAAGTATTAAGAAAATGATTTTTCCCTTCTCTCTGCAATTTTTTCTTTTTCAATATATTGTTCAAAACTCAGAAATGTGTGGAAGAGAGGTTTTGTTTTTTATATTAAAAAGTTGCACATATCATTTTTTTTCTCTAATTATAAAATTTCAACTAATAAATTTGAATTAATTTTTTAACAGTTTGCCTTTGTCTTGAAATGGAGTATATGTATTTCTAATTTAATCTGATATCTTATATCAATAAACTTTTAAAGTAAAATATTTTATTAATTAGATTTTCTATAATTTCTTCATGTTTGTTATTACAGTTGTGAAATTAGCAGAAAGGTATCATAAAGAAGAAGGTTTTGTAATACCAAAGAATATGGTTTGGATGCATTATTTTCTTAATGAAAATTACAATAAAGCAGAAGAAATTTTACAGGTATTGTTTAAATTCCAAACTAAATTTATTTATTTGTGAAATATTTGAATTTATATTGTAGCCATACTTTGTGTCTTTATATGTATTATAGAAAACCAGTGTAAATTGGAATGGCACTATACTGAATTTTTTGTTTTTGCAGGTGTTTTAGTAGTTTTATCTTATCTTTAAACTACACGAGATAAACTTTGCAACTTATGTTAATTTTTATAATTAATATAATTTTTTTGTATGCAAAATTAATTCTCAGGCCGAATTAATCCAAAATGATTCCATCTGAAGATGGAAGTATGCAAATGCAAGAATTGAGAACTATTCCATTCTAAAAAAATTCTCATTATTTCCAAGAACTTAAAAATGCTTTAATATTTTATTGCCAACTCAAAAACGATGTGGAAAAAGTACTTCTTTACAAAAATCACTCTTTGATGACCAATCAGAAGAAAGAACATGACTTCAGTGGTTTAAAGCAGGGCAATTTATTATTGAACATTCCTTAATGAATTGTTCATTTGTATTAAGTCATTCTTTAAACAAGTCCAAAAGAATTAGCAGAATCCATTTCTTATGTAAATAATTATTGATGATATGAGTCACATGTGGAAATATTCTAATTGCAAATGTTTTGATTGATTTTAATTTTTAATAAATTTAATATTCATTAAATTAATAAATTAAAAAGTTCATTATTGTAATGTAAAAATAATTAAATTCATCTTATAATAAAAATTTTCCTCTCAAGAAAAAGACCCTTTACAGGTTGAGAATTCTTTATCCTTGTGAATGGAAGTGTTTCAGATTTTGGTATATTTGCACCTATTTGATAAAACAATAAGTCATTCAGGCTAATATATTTTGCATATTTAAATATTTTTGTTAATTTCCATAAAACATTATATTCACATACTAAAAACTAGAAACAATGTGTGAAAATTTGTTTATGTACTGTAGATGTGTAAAAATAATTTTAAAAGATATTCACATAGTGGCATTAATTGATTGATTTGTATTTGTTTACCAGAACATATTCCAAAATTTTGGATGGAACTATATTTAGAGTACCAAAAAAGTCCCATGTTTTGTGTGTATACACTTCTCATGAAGTTTATCATCCAGGTGACTGGCAAAAAGACCTTGTGTGAATGATGAAATATTTCCAGGGCTTTGTGAAATTTTTCCATTTGTGGTATATTATGTCAGCAATCAAAAAACCTTCTGGATTTTGGAAGTTTGCAACCTGTACAAATATTTACTGATTTTCCAGTTCAACTCTACATAAAGTTTGTTGTTAAAAAATTAAAAAAAAAAAACAAATTTGGGGACTTTTTATGAAATTATTTACAGTAATTTTATTTTTATTTTTTTAAATTTATACTGAGAGGAGAGAATCTGATGAGGAAACAGATTTTGCTGGTGTTTTGAAACAAAATAGGTCATATTTGAAAAATGATTATATGGCACTGGCCATGCTTTCATGAGAAAATACCATTTAAATTTTATGAAATTCCTTAGTTTAAATAGCCAGTTTATTAGTCAGAAATGTGCTAGAGACTTATAATATTCTAGTTTGTGCCAATTTAATAAATTTGGGTACATTTGTAATATATAATAATCTCAAAATGTCTATTAAAATCAAGTAAATATTTGTATTTTGATATGATGAAACTATAAATATAATCAAAGTCTTTTATTTTAATAGTCATGTCCTGAGATGACGGAAAAACTACTTTTTGCTAACATATTGGATAAGATTAGAGATAATGAAGATGTAAGTAAACATTTTAAGTAATATATAATACAATTTATACATAAACATGAATTTTGTCTGAATTGTGGAATTTTTGAAAAACTTTGGAGTTTTTCAAATCTTTTCCTACCTTAAAAAATTTATCAGTCATAGATATTTGATTATGATATTTATTCTTAAGAAATTCTGTTACTTTTTAAAGTAGTAAAATTTTTTGAGAATAAAGCTACCACCAACCAAAGCCGAAATTATCAGGCTGGAAACAACTATATTAATTATAAATTACAAGATGATTTTGGCTTTGGTTGGTGGTAGCTTTATATGTTACGGGTTGGCTGTTGTTGTTTATTTTTTGAGAATACTTTCAGCTTTCAAAAGCTGAATCAAAAATGTTATTTAGTAAATTTTATTGCTGGATTTTTTAAAGATGTGATTTTTTGTAATCTATTATGTTTGCTTATCACTCATATGATTTTCTGAATTAACCTACAAAATAAAACTTTTTCTGAAACTATAGTAGCAGTTGTCATTTTCTGAAGCTTCACAAAAAATTTTTAATGAATTGGTTGATGAAATTTTTTATCGTCAGAATAATAATAATAAAATTGTTCAGCATATTAAGAATAGGATTACAATTTACTTAATTGTTAATTAACACTGAATATTCAATGTAAATTGTAATCCTTAATTAACATAGCAATTGATGAACATTGAATATTCCAGAGTGCGTTTTTTAACAGTGCATGATAAGTCCTAAATAAGTGCTAATTATAGTTCTCAAATAATTAATTAATAATAGTGGGACAAGAAGCATAACATTAATTACTTAATGTTGTTTCAGACACTTTTTAAAAACTAAGAGACTGTTCCATATTTCAAATTCTTAAGAATGATTTGATTGTTAGATTTCCCAAATACAGCAGAACCCCTTTATCCAGCTCAAATGGAACTGGCCTAATCTGGAAAATTCATTAACATAAATAACACAGTTTAGATGTACATACATTATATTTTATTTATTGCACATTACATATACTTTTACAACAATATTAACAGTATAAAGCAAAATGCATATCTACGTACAGTTGTTTTCTATCAGCTGGTACAGCACAAGTACATAGTTTCCTGACCATTTGTGTGGAGTAGAACTTCTCTTTATGACCTTTTTCAAATTCAACCAATAATTTGGCTTAATGATCTGTAGGGAAACCAAAAGTATTTAAACTGAAGTAATTTTGATATACTGTACTATATTTATTTTTGTTACCAGATCTTTGGTTATAAAGTTACAGATGTTCAAAATTGTCATTGAGCCAAAGAAAAACAGTATAATTACAGCTGTAACATTATACTCAGGCAAGAATGTACTACTTACAAGTTAGACATACAGAAACCTATATATGCAAAAGAACTATTTATCTTATTCGAGATTAACAGAGTTCTACTGTATGTTGTACAGATAAAAGAAATAATGAACATTTTACTTTTGAATGTACATGATATTAGAGAATTGATATTTTATAAATTAATGATTTATCGAAAATAAATATCGTAAAATTTGATAAAGTTGAAAAAGGAACTTTCTCTTCAACTTGCAGAAAACAGTTTAGTTTTAAAAATGATAATGTAAGATGTCTCACACTAACTATCTGTGATACTGCATGACTCCCACCACATGTCAGAAGCATGGAGGGTTTATTTTCTAACAATCTAATTGAATGGAATTTTCATATAAAGGTGAGACTTCTCACTTTCAAAAGCGTTTTTTGTCAGCATCCTTGCCGTTGCAATTAGCCAGTTCTCTCATCCCTATCCCCAGTTCTTTACTTTTACTTGCTCCATGTCTAAGATGAATGTATTAAAGGTAGTAGGAATTTTTGTAAACTCTCTCTCTCAGAAAAGCTTTACGGAATATATTCTAAAAAGGAAATAAGATGATGACAATCATTTATATTTTAGAGGTTTATTTCTATGATATGATAATCACATTTTTATAATAGTTTTTGTTCATCCCTTATTAATAAATTTATCTTTTAATTATTATATATTGATTTGATTAGTGCCTAACTCCGTCATTTTTCCATGATTTCCACACATCTCATGATTATCAACAATTTAACTTAAATCCTCCTAAAAATTCCAGCAAATTTTTAATAGACTTTTTCCACTTGGAAAGATAGTGTGAGTTAGATCAGAGAAATATTTCTCTTAAGCGTCCTGACAGCAGTTAGGATACATTTAACCACATTCTATCTTTCCACATGTCCATCCTGAATGTGGAACAGGGTTATTCTGGAGTCCCTGGTTCTCACACATAATTGATACATCTTAATTCTTTTATAGTTATTATAAAATGTTTGTTTAAATATATCTATGATTGAAATAACTTTTATTCATATAAATAATTAAAATATTTAAAAATAAATACATAATATGTTTTTATAAAAGTTTCAATTGATTTAGTATGTATGTGATTGAAATTTGTTTAATTGGCAATTTACTTATAATTTTTAAAACTTGTAAATAATATATATATATACATACAGTGTATATACACATTAGGCTTTATTAAAGAATGTATTCTGCAGATGATAACATAAATTCATCCATATAATTTTATTCACTGATTTAATTGCATGTGTTCAAAATATGTAACATAAATTTGATTAATCTTAATTTGGCTGTTAAAAAATTATAGTAAGAAACTATTAACTACAGGAACTATGTTTGAATATTCATTGTATAAATATTTTTATTTTAGAAAGGACATTACTATGGCCTGTGGTGATGATTCCCAAACTTTTTTGAGCCACTATCTCTTTGGTTTCATAAACTCATACCCAACATTCTCAACCCATTTTTTCTTGTGTAAGAAAGGCTTGGAAAAACTCTTATATAAAAGCTTTTCTACAACCCATACATTGTTGTCAACATCTGAAAATCATTAAATGCAATGTTTCTTCTTACCTGTTTAAACAGAGGAAAGGGAAAGGTTGTCAGTGACCTCAACCCTTGCCTATTGGTTCTGCCTCCAGTGCTCCCTGCCACTCTTTTACTTCTTTTTACCCCCTAAATTTATTCACTATTCTAGGGGTGGCACTTTGGGAAGCACTGGCCAATAGTGTTCCCACTTAAATCAGAAATTGGACCAAAACTTTATATATACTTAAATTTGTTTTTTTTTTACCATTAATATTTTTAAACTGCTAAAGAATGAAATTTTTCAGTTTTCTATTTTAATTTAAGATCATAATTTTTTATACTGTGCTACTCTTGTTACAATTGTTATAAATATAACATACAAACAACTTTAAATATATTTATTATTTAAAAGTACTTTGTGAATTGTATTGACAAACTTGCTGAGTAGTAATAAAATTTAAATGCATTGTGACATTAATCTTTTTTGCAGGAAACTATGGGAAGGAAACTTATTGAAGTAGTTAAATCAACAGCAACTTCCCCAATGACTAAAGGAGCTGCTTTTAGTGGCTTGATGAATGCATTCAGTGAGTACTACTACATTTTATTATTTTGCAATTATTATATTATGTTCAATAGAAATCTTCTCAATAATAATCTGTATTTGTGTTAACATATTTTACCAAGGCATGGTGCAAAGGTAAATACATTACTGCAGTTGTAGAAGTTTACAATAGATATTGCATCTATTACCAAATCCATCCAATAAAGTACATAATTACAGTCAAACTTCTATATAATGAATTTCTCCATATAATGAATTTTTGAATTGTACACTGTTATTTAGAAGCAATTTTTCATATATTTTCGACTGAAAGAGCAAAGTTAAACTTGCATATAAAAGAAAATTTGTTATATAGAAGGGCTGTCAACCATTAAAAGTCAATTACTCCCTCTAGGTCAGGTATCAATCTGTAAATTCTTTATAAAACTGTGGCCTAGGTGTGAGAAAAACTGGTTGTTAGCCATATGGGGGACAGATTACATGATGGTTTAAAAGCTGTCAGTTGTAAAGAAGGGAAAGAGAGGTCCAAATGCCTTCATTGACAGATAAACAATTTACAATTAACGAATGTGGAAAAATGTTAGAAAGGCGATAATTTTGACAACTGCTGGACTAATTTTTGAGGTTTGTAAGATTTTATTTTATTTAATAAGTCGTCCAGTTGGAGCTTGAAGAGCTGTTAATATAATGTTTCAGCATTAATAAAAAAATTATTGTGTTATGGGAATAAAGACTGAATAAAATAGGAATTCCAAACTTTGCTACAATGTCTGTGAGTTAGTCAACATAATAATAAATTGCAAATCTGTTTTGCAATTAGCCAATGATGCAAGACCTACAGGAAAAGATGCTAGAACTTGCATTTACATGATGTAGATGGTGTTTTAATGCTCTTAATAAATGTGAAGCATATTTTGAAGAGAGAACATTTTTTAATTGTTTTGTGCAACAAAAAAATTAACTATATTTTTGTAAAAAAAGAAAAAACTAAGTATTTTAACACATAAATGTAAACTTAATTAAAATTAAAACTATGTTAAAATACTTTACCATTTGTTGGCTTTATTTACCAAAAAGTGACAATCATCCTTTCAGTTTATTATGTGATCATCCTTTTTTACATTTATTCTAATTAAAGTACGTAAAACAGGTTTGACTGTATATTCATTTAATTTTTTAAAATATCATTATGCATGCCAAAGCTTTAAACTTCAGATAAAGATCTTATATAGCAGACATGGGCAAATGCAGCTCTTGCTGAAAGTGTTAATTTATTTTTTTATCTTTATTTTTATTACAATTTTATTTTTATAATTTTGTGAAAATATAATATAAAACAAATATTGAATTTTTTTAATAAACATATTTATAACAAAATTGCGCGCCTTACCATACTATTTGCCACGACAGTACAGAACTGCAGCTCCCATGCATTTTGCAAAACCTACATTTTGGCTCCCACTGAACTCTTGCTTTCTCTCCCCTGTTATATAGTAAGCATACTTAGCTTTAGGCATGTGGACTCAAAAAGGTTTGCAATCCCTTCTGTATATCAGCAAACTGTTTAGATTTATTTAGAATGAGGAGTATTGTTTCTTGATAACCTTCAAATGTTATCAAGAAACTACTTAGGAAAAATCAATGTTCAGGAACCAATTAAGAAAAGTCTTAGTTATGTGAAGTGATATGAAACTTGAGAGGGTGTTTCTTAGGAATAAACTATCTATTCAAAACCTTGAGTTATTTATGGAAAGTCTCAACTACAATACAATATAATAACTGAGAATCTTCTTAAAAGTAGAAACAAATTCTTAGCTTTATGAAGAATAAGAATTGGATAGGAAATGTATCATATTGAAGATTATGTAATAATGACAAGTATTTTTACCATCCTAAATTCTTGCAAAAATGAACATAAATCCTTTTAAAGGATATAATAATAGTTTAAAATGTATTTTAAAAATATATTGTTAGATTGATAAGTCCTTAGACTCACATAGTAAAGAGTTTAATAATTTTCTGTTTTTCCATCTAATGAAAACATTATTGTATATTTTTCAATGTATGAGCCATTTTGCTATATACATTTTCTCTAATGGCAGATAACATTCTTTAAATGCATTCTTGAAGAATTTTGGAGGAAGAGTGCTTGGAAATTTTGTTACTTTTTCCTTCAGTTCAGAACAGCAGCTACTTCTCAGAACTAGTAACCCAGGTCTACAAACTGCATTGGAAATCAAAAACAGTTTGTTTTTTTCCCTTCATAACAATGCACTGGTCAACACCAGCCTTGTCTCAAAAGCAACAGTTGAACAAAGCAAATTTCAAGAGCTTCCACACCACCCAAACAGCCCTAATCTTGTTCCAGTGACTTTTCTCTGTTTCAAAAGCTGAAAAAAAAACCTGGCTAAATAACACTTCCTTCACTTCATCAACTAATGGGAAGAAGTGACCAATTTCTGAGCACTCCTAATATTCTTCAAAAAGGCATTTGAAGACCTTGTCTGCCACTGGAAAAATGTTCTGAAAAAAAACCAACACTGCCACTGTGTAGAGCAAAATGACTCCTACATTGAAAAATAAATGTATATAATAGTGCTTTATTAAATTTTTTACTAATAAAAGTTTGTTTTCTTCATCCATGTGAATCTGAAGACTCATTGACTCAACCATTAATATATGTGTTCCCTGGATAAATTATAATGTCCATGTTAAAAATTCAAAATTGAAAAGTGATTTAAGAAAAAATTATTTAAAATATAATACACAAATGATTAATGTTTGAATTATATTTTGTTTTGCTAATTAACTCATATAGTGCATTATAGAATGGAATTATGGTTTGCATTATTAATTCATTCCAGGAGGCCATTTAAAGTCCAAAGCAATTTTTCCCATTAAAAATAATAGAACGAGAGTTAATCCATTCGCAGACCCTAAACGATACCCATTTCAATAAACTTAAAACTGCAAATACACATAATTTAAGGTAAAAATAACACAAGCAAATGCCTAGTAATAAATTAAATCATGGAAACACAATAAATAAAATACATAAATAATGTATAATAAAATGAAAATTCACTGGTAGCACACCATCAACTTTGGCATCTTAAACATGGCTGCCGGATCTGGCACATGTGTACTGCTTTCATGCTTCACAATAAGTTCTTTTTTCATCTTAGTCTTTTTCAAGCCTTTCCCTTACTAATTAGACTTTGTAGCTTCCACACACTTCTTGGATACCATGAATTAAAGGTTATACAGTGGAACTTGTATACAATGAACTCTGATATAATGTAACCTCTGTTTTATTGAACTGAACAGTCTAGTTCCAGAAAATCTGCTATGTCTTTAATGCATTTTTCATTGGATATAGTGAACCAAATTATTCTGAACTTCTATTTGAAAGACCTCAATTACAGTGAACTGCCTCCAGTGAATGCCAAAACATCTGGTAAACCATGTGCTGCTCCTTTTCCTAGAAAACATTTGTTGCTTACTAGAAGTACAGTACTATATTAGTTACTGATATTAACATAGCCAATGACTCACATTTATCCATTAACCTAGAATTATTCACTCTTTTGTATTCACTCACATTCTTAACTTTGACAATGATCTTGCTACAGGAGTCCTTACAGATGAAATTTTATGATCTGTGATTGCCCAGGAAGAAAAAATGGAAGAAGAAAAAGGAAATAATGAGGCCAAGAAGGCACTGGAAATAATATGAATGTGGGGACTTGCCAAATATCAAGAAGAATCAGATACAAATATATTTTCAAACAATGTTTGTCAATTGAAGAGTGCTAAATGAAAATCTCATTAAAAATTACAAACAAAAGTGAATTAGAAATTTTTTTTCAAAGTTGTACAAAATTAGATGGTCATAAAGGACAATAAAATGCTTCATAAATGCAGTTCTACTGAATATTGAGTGAATTATTAAATTTTTAAATGAATCATAATCATTCTTTTGATACATGGTTATAATGAACTTTGGATACAATGAACTAAAAACTAGTAGTTCCTTGCCTGTTTCACTGTACTAGCTTGAACAGAAATTTTTAAGTATTTTTAAAAGCATTAGTTATTTAACATAGATGCGAATTTTAATACATTACTGCTAATTTGGGATTATATCCTTTGTTCAGAAGCTTATTTTACCTTTTGAATGCATTCTTCATTCTGTGCATTTAAAACTCTGAATGCCAAATTTGAGAAAATTTTGCTTCACTCTGAAGTGTTCAAAATACGCAGCACCACTGTATAATGTTTAATATAGTTTTTTTCTTATTGATTTTAAAATCAGAAAAATAATGAATTGTTTTTTATTTTATTAAATAAAATTGAATTACTAAAAAATGTTTGTATTTTAAATAATGCAAAATTATTTTCATATGTATATAGAAATTGCAAAACTTTTATTGTTTTAGATCATTTTTATCTTCTATTTTATCATTTTTGAAGTTACTATATCTTAATTGTTTCTTATTTAATCATGCTTTAATTTTTATATTCTTTTCTTTTTAAACATTCAGATTATTATTATTTATGTACTAAATGTCAAAGTAAATTTGACTTTTAGGCATCTTAATAAGATTCTTTTGAGAAATATATATTTTTTTGTTTCTTCACACACCTTTTACTTATATTGTTAAAAATATAAAAATGTTTTGCAGTTCAAGGTAAACAGTTTGACAAAGCCATTGAAGTTCTCAAAGAAGGTCAAGAATTGGGTTTGGAACTGACAAATTTTTTCTACAGTACACTTTACAATCTTTATACTGGTCTCCGTTCAATAGATAAAACAGTTCCATTTGAACTTCCTCCCAAGGTATGTATAATAATAAATTTAAATTAAAGTAGTATTTTCTTCAAAACAGTAGAAAAATAAATGATTTCAATAAGAAGTCAATAACAGATTTACATTAAGAAAAATTCTATAGTAGTTTTCAAAGTATATTTTTATTTTACTTGTATTTAACTATTTTATTTTTAAAAGGAAATAACTTTTAATAAGTAAACAGTTGTAATTGACTAAGATTTTCATACATCCTGTAAAGAGCTTTAGAGATCAAAAATATTCTGTGCATAATATTTAGATGAGTACTGTCAATATGTAATTGTTTACTAGATTTTAAATTTCTTATAACAGATTTTTCATACTATTTTATAAATTGCATCTTATTTGAATAATATTTATCGTTAACTTTTATTGGTGCAAAAGTCACTTTATTTCATTTTATGGTACAACTTGGCCAAAGTACTGTAAAAATAATAAAATGACCCATTGCTAATTTTGTTCCTTGCTATCGGAATCCATTCTAATAGCAGTGATATTGAAAGCTTTTAAATTTTTCCATTGGTAATCAGAGCATCATCCACTCCATATACAGTTTTTAAAGGCTTTATTTACTTCAACATCTAGTACCTAAAATTATTAAATACCATTAATCTATTGAGTACTGTTTTTCTACCAATAGTTTCATACTAACACTGCAAAACAAAAACTTAACTGTAATTAGTATGCCATTCCTCCAGATTATGGCCAAGTCTATATTCAGGTTCCTAATTTTGTTTTCACTGCATCAGTTAAATGAATGGCCTCTGAAATCATCTAAAATTGGAAGATTCTTCTGGTCCAGTAGTGACCTAAGTTGCTGTCTCCAAACAGCATTAAGCAATCCTTTTGTCAGAGATTCATCTGTATTTTTTTTTGTGTGGCACCTTAACAATTATTTCATATTTGGAAAATTTTTTGGCAGAAAACCTCCAGTCATTGCCATCTCCAAGCGCACACAGCAAGAAATGTGCTGATGCTTTCACAATAACTGATTTAACTTTCTTGTCATCTATTGTTGTATTTGCAGGTATCTAAAAGTATATGGGTTTTTCATTTCCATTTCTCATCTGTCCTAACCTACAATAATGTTTCTCAGAGTAGTGATTAATTATTGGAATTCTTACAATTTGTCAGCATGTTCTTCCAGTAATCTTTGTGCAAGTGATATTCTATGCCTCACGGTTAGACTAAATTTTCTCATTAGACTAATCTACCAATTATTAGTTGCCTCAAATTTCTCTATTAATATAAAAATCAAATGTTTAAACAGGAATAAGATAAGTACAGTCAAACCTGTTTTTATGCGGTCTTTTTTTGTGCGGTATAGTTTGTGACTAGTCTCATGCGATTTCTCATGTCTCACGTTGACTTATTATAGCTAAATAAACTTATTATAGCATAAATGAACTTATTATAGTAATATTATCGCATGAATATGCGAAAAATGAAATAATTTATTTTTTAAGTCAACAAAACACCACCTGGACAAAAATATGTAAAACAGACGATAGACGAGACGATGCAGTCAAGTGCTGACATCTGTTGTCAATAAATTCTATTTTGTACGGTTTTGAGTTATTTTCTATGTGAGACTTTTTTTATGCGGTCCCTATCCACTGCATAAAAACAGGTTTGACTGTATAACACTTAAATTGCAAAATTGACATTACCTAGGAATGTCAAATTCTCTTGTGACTTGTTTGATGTATGTTTGCATGACTTTCATTGTTATTTCTATGCCTTTGTGATGCTTCTCATATAAAAACTCTACAAAGTAGTTAGCTTTAGGCCCACAAAGCAGTTTCTGTATCTAATAAGGTGTTCATTATTCTCCATTCACACATGTTTTTCTCATTGGGTATATACATTTCAGTATGCATCAAACAGCGCATTGGTGAACTGTGATGTGCAAAAAGCTGTTCACCTAAGCAGCAACCAATTCACATTGCACTAATCAGGGTGTGGATATGGTGGATTCTGAAGCAATATAGCTATGGAGGCAGTTATATTTAGCAACTTTATAAAATAATTATAAGATGATTAGCATATGAGATGAATATGTTATAATTAAATATATAGATTATTTGACAATTAAAAAATTTTTTAATATATTTAATTGAAACATATAGCCTGTGTCACTAGTGGTAAGAAACATTATCATTTTTGTATAGGGAAAAGTTCTCTTCGGTTTTATCATAGCAAAATATTTATCATCATGTTTACTACTCATCTGTATTAATCCAAAGTTATTTTGACAAAATACACCTGCACATGCCAATGTATTGCTGTTTGCTTCTTCTATCTTGTTAGGTTGCCAGACATTCTAGTAAAAACTTGTTAAGCCATTCACCAATGCATCAGTTATTGCTGAGACTGGTGCATACTGGAATGTACCCATTGTATTTGATGCACATGCTTAAATTTCACATCAATGTTTCTGCAGGGATGTTCAAATACTTATTTTCACTAGGTTGGTTTTTGTTCAGGCCTAACCTTTATTTGACAATTGATTTCTGTCCATTAATTAAGAAAAATGTGAGCTGCTCATAATGCTGTAATGCAGATTTCCTATAATCTTGTGAGAGCAAAATATAGAACATAGAATATTATAACCTAGTTTAAAGTTAGAATATCATAATTTATATGTAAATAATTATACAACAACCTCAAACAAAATTTAATATGCAGCCATTTTAAGGTTTTGTTTGAGGTTGATTTTTTTAAACGAAGTGCAGTTAGAGAAGAATGTAAAAAGAAATACTTTTGGAACATGATTGTGCACCAAATGATCATTTTTTTCACACACACATTTAGGTTGAGTATCTGCATACAGGTTGAGAATGGATTTTGGGTTTAAAATTCAGAAAAAAAAGCCATTGACTTATATTTAGGCAAATACAGTATCACACCTGCAGATCTTATGTACACCAGAATTGGTTTGTTACTCAAAAGTATGTGTACAATTCACAAATTAAGCAACATGTCCTTCAAAGTATTGTCCTTTGTCAAGAATGCTGATAGTTCCAAGTATGTTTTCAGCAGCTGCATCTCATGACAGCACCTACAACACAGATGTCACACACTGTATAACCTCATTGAAGTGGTGCCCCCTGATGGCATCTTTTGGGAAAAGGTAGAAATCACGTGAGGTCTGCCATGAGTATTCGTGGCAGTGTGTATTGGGCAAGAACAGTACATGTTCAATTGATCATGCAGGATGGAATGACAACTTCCAACAGAAATTCCTGCTGTCTTGGCAATCTTCTCAATTGATTGCTGTTTGTCTGATCTCACAATCTTGCATGTAACTGACACTTCCTCCTCATACATTGATGTTGACAACAACCACTTTGCAAATCATCAGCAATACTACACAAAAGCATTTTTGCCAGTCATAAACTTGAGAATGCTTCACGGCAGATTTAACATTGGTGTCCTGAAGCATCTTCAAGGTCTCAGAGGGTGTTTTCCCCAATAACACACATTGTTCTTTCACAGACATTTTTGCCAGACTATTTTATGATGTCTCACTAACATGGCTTTCAGTGAATGGTAATCGTTGTCATCTTTGCAGTGATTATGGATTTTTTTAAACACTTTTCTCTATTCCTGACATGTTTAGCTAAGACATACATTACCTGTTCCCTTTTTCATTGCCTTAATTGACTAACACAGCATAATTCTGGGAACTTCTTGAAGATACCTTCAGGGTTCTTATGCACTGGAAAGTCAGGGATTTTCATTATTGTTTAGAAAAAGTCAGGGACTTTGTTTCCTTGGTTGCCTTGTTGATTTTGTTTGCTGACAGTATGTCTGACTAAGTATAGCTGTCTGCAGGCAGCAAGAAATATTGTAGTACAATGCAACTTATGAAAAGGGGTGAAGAATATTTTCAGGATCTAAAATTTAATTGAAACATACACAAAATTTCCCCATAATTATAGCACACGAAAATAACAATTGATATCATTGTATGCTTGTATATTTTAGATTTTAAAACACTATTAATTATGCAGTATTATAAGTTAGAGAGAAAAATCTAATTATCAACATTAAATTATTAAGAGTGAGTTAAAAATTTATTGAAATATTTTATCTCTCACAATATTTACTTTCAATTTGAGAGAAGGTGTTAATGAACTGATTAAAATTATTAATATGATCATTTTTTTCATTGCCTAACAAAACAATTTCTGAAACTTTTTCCCAGTTTGGAAAATTTATTAAGGGACAACTTTAATAATTTCATACTTTTGTACATGGATTATACAGAATTTTTTAATAATAATTAATGGCTTTTTTTCTTTTTTCAGAGCCATGAAGTTTTATTTAATAAAAATAATTTATCCTGTTTAAAATGTTTTATGTAGAGAAGACATGCCATTATCGTGTCTTTTTATTTTAGTTTCTTATAATTCATGAATTAGTAAAATTAAAATATATAACTTAAGTAGAGAAGCAATAGTATATGTGCATAATAAGTCAAGTGATGTTTTATTTTGTTAATGTGCCATACATACTGTAAGGCTGTGGTCCATGGAACACAGGTGCTCCGTGAAAAAATCAAATATACAATTAGAAATTGTTGCAAAAGAAAAATCACTACAATGTAAAATAATTATTTTTGATACTAATGAAATCGTGTTGTGATTTATGTTGCTTTATGCTGACACAATGAAGTGACTTCTTTCAAACACTTGGCAGGTTATTCATCTTTATTCACTAACTGAATAAAGATGAATAACCTGCCTTCATTATGTCAGCATAAAGCAAAATAATTTTTGTATTGGAATGTAATCAGCAAATGTCAATGATGTCATATACTAGACTGAGTGTGCTTGATTTCAAAAAGGTTTGCCAGCTCTGCTTTAAAGCTGATGTATTGTAAGTGTTCCCCAACTTCAAAAAGATTGAGAACACGGCTGAAGGGACATGAGGGTCAGGGAAAGTCATGGAATTTAGAATAAAAATTTGAGTAAGAACCGTGTACCTTGTTCACTTATTTTTCTAGAATCTAATATTTTTATTTATTTTTATCTCAGCCTCAGAGAAGAGGACGAAAAGAAGCATCTGTTCCAACAGAAGAGGAAGCAGAAGGAGCTAGAGAATATGTGAATTGAGATAAAGAAGATTAATTTCAATATTTAAATATCAATAGCTAAATTGCATTTAGATTTGTACAGTTCTTTGTTTCAATAAAAACTCGTGTCTCTTTTGGGGCTCTTTTTGTATTCAGTTAGTTGACTATACTGTAATTTTCTTCTGAAAATTCTAAGTTTCCTAATTGCTGGGTGTGTTATCATTTATTTGCTACAATTTAGTCTTAAAAGAATCATTAAATTTGTCAAAAACAGATATATCTAATGGTCAGTATCAGATATTTCTGAGATAGAAAAATCATTTTGCTCATTCAATACAAAATTTATACAAATAAGTGAAATTTGGATGAAATTATTTTTAAAAATATATTAAAGTGTGTTGTTTTAATTAATACTTTCATTATTCCACAAAATAAAATCAGTAATGCAAGATACTTATTAGCTAATTTACGAGTTTCATAAATAAAGCAGAGTCAGTAAAGTGTATAGATGATTGCAGACCTGACTACCATCTCATATGTCCTATTTTCCTGAAACATAGAAATGAGAATGTGTTGATGAATGCTTATGAATGGTACAGCCATATGGGAAATAGCAACTATGTGGATAGGATAATGATGCAAGCAGGATTGAATTGGTCACATTGTCTAATGGCATGAGGTCCACTTAGCCAAACTGTACCATTCAGTTTTATATATTTAAAACCAACATAAAATCTGACAAAATAAGATCAGTAATGATTATTGCTAGCAAATATAAAGATGTATTCGTGA
This sequence comes from Centruroides vittatus, assembly GCF_030686945.1. Taxonomy (NCBI): domain Eukaryota; kingdom Metazoa; phylum Arthropoda; class Arachnida; order Scorpiones; family Buthidae; genus Centruroides; species Centruroides vittatus. Next base: position 5,193,650 of record NW_027122456.1, read on the forward strand.
TTTTACCATTGTGAAGCTATTAGGTCTACAGGTTGGACTATTTTAATTAATCCAAAGGAATAATGTGAAAAATATGCATCCTATAAGAAAAGTCAAACCAAATATTGTTAGCCTTTAAGAGGGCCACAAGATGGTGCTAGAATAAGTGAAAATGGGGTCAACTTCATTTTCTTAATGCATATTCTGATTCTACATAAAAAATAAACTTTTTTCTATAATATTTGTTTCAAAGGATGCATTATTCAGAAGTTACAAGCATTTGAAATTTTATGAGGCCACTACCATATGCACACATGAATCTATGGATGTCTGAATTTCACTGAATCAAGGAAAAGTTAAAGCTATTACTTGGAACAAAGATCAATGTCTTCTCTTTATTACAAACTTGATGCGTTAACATTCTTTTGCATCAGTTCATTATTTGAACAAAAGAAAAAAAAATGATTTGACTAAGTAATAGAGGTTTACCATGACTAATCTGACATCATTGGGACCAATAGTGTGCTGAGATTACTGAAAGTTGGATTAGAATACACATAACCCAACTGCTAACATTCTCATCCTATCTTTAAAAGACACTAAATCAGTACAAGTTGGTTAATAAAGAAAAAACGTTAAATGAACATAGCATAGCCAATGTATATAATTTGACATCTGAGTTTCTCAAACAGTGGTAGGTTGGTGTAGTGACATAGAAAATTTGAAATTATGCTAGTCAAAATTAGTGCTGGATTAATGGTCAATCTGAAGTTTCCTAATGACTTTTTAAGCACTTTTTTTCCAGTGAAATTCACAGGCATCCACAGATTCAGATATGCACGATGTGGTAACCACAAAACTTCAAATGCCCATAACTTCTGATTAACCCCTCTGGCCTAATTATTTAATCTCTAATGGCACTTTGAAATCCTGTAAGATTTTATTTTTTATATTAAATAATTATTTCCACTCAAATGCGAATCTGACATTAAAAAAAATGCCGAGAAATAAACACCCCCCGAAAGTTTTTTTTACAGAAAAACTATATAAAAAATTAAAAATAACTTAAAATGAATGCTTTTATTTGAAAAATAAAGCTGCACAGATTCTTTCATTTAATAAGGCGTAAAATTTTACACGTGCAGTCTACATTGTTTACAAACCAGTTGACCTTGAGAACAACTGGTGTTAGCTTTCCCGAGTAGTTCTCATGTATACTTCAGGGGAATACGGTTTAAAGCTGGAGGGGTGCTAACTTACCGCATCTGTTCAAATATAACAATATTTTCGATTTTTATGCTATTAAAATAAGAGGAGACCGAAAAAAAGGTATGGGAAAAAATTTTACTGAATAAAAAACAAAAAAACCTGCTGATGTCATAAAAAACATCCAATAGCGTTTTAAAAAATTTTACAGAAGTCAAATCGGTCAAATAGAAGTTTAGAACGATTAAATTAATTTGATTTAAAAACTCCCATAAAAAAATAATAGCGCGATTAATTATCTAATTAAAAAATCGTCATAAAATATTTTTGCAACCAAAATAATTCATGAAATTTGCATAGATAACGATGTATATATGCTGATCCGTACATTTTTGGAAAAGTTATGTCGAGGCCCCATAAGGCCCATGCCCGAGATAACTCGGGTTAAGGTTAATGCATCTTTTGAAAAAAGTTTTATGTAAAATGATGATAAAAATTTATTTTTCATATAGAATCGGAATATGCAATTTAAAAAAAAATGGGTGTTATCATTTAAGAAAATTTTAATTCTAATTTTGAATGATGTTAAAATAGTACGATATTTTAATACAAAAAATTCAGCAACGAGTTATTTAACTTTCCCGGCAACATTTGAACCTGCGTGTGGCGCCACCTGTTATGAGATTATATACGTTTTTAAATACAATTATTACAAAATGGCAATAAGCTTAATCTTGAGAGTAGGGATGAGTTTTATAAAAAAAAAAAAAGAAAGAAATTATAAATGTTAATGACAAATGAATTATTCATTAAGTCTGACTCTACTCGAGATATCACACACTTCCCATCTCCCACCCTCGACCTTTAACTTTCAAATTTTAATAGCATCAATCTCCTAATATATGAACTTCCCTGCAAAATGTCGACAAAAGAGAAGAATTATTACACTTCAAATTGGATAAATAAAATCGTGCTCCACACACTAACTTCCATACTCCCATGCAGGGCCGGATTTACCAATCCAGGGGCCCTGGGCACAAATTCGGTGGGGGTCCCCCTCTTTAAGAGTAGGCAAATTTGATGATTTAGAAAGTTTACACAAAATACTGTACTTTCAATTAGATTTGAACTAGGAAGTTGTAAATTTCATTTAAATATAAGGTTATTGTAAACATATATATATTTTATAGCGTAAAACTAATTATTTTAATTTAACTGAAAAATACCTATGTGAAATTTTTTCCCGAAATTTTCCGTTGTTTCATAGGTTTTTTCCCGGGTTTGGTTTTCTCTGCCTGTTGCCCTCATGCTTAGGCCACACTAGGCTGTCGCGGTAATAGAAAAAAATTATGTTTAAACATAATTTTTTTAGTTTTGTGGGGGCCCTGGGCACAGGCCCCAAATGCCCTTATGTAAATCCGGCCCTGCTCCCATGTTTTTATTTTTTCATTTCTCGACGTGTTAAACGTCCAAAACCGAACCAAAAAAAAAATGTAAAAATCTTGGGGATGTCATTTTTGACTGATTGCCATACTTTCCCTATGTACTCAGGGCCGGATTATCGAATAGGCAAAGTAGACAAATGTCTAGGGCCCGTAATTCGGAGGGGCCCGGCTTCACTGCAGAAAATTTCTCTGTTTGAAAACGAGTTAAAAATTATTTAAGAAATTCGACAGGACAGAAAATGTTGTATTTAACAATTCTTTGGGGATACTATAGATCAGTGGCGTAGCGTGGGTGTCAGCCGCCCGGGGCGGAGGAAAATTTCGCCGCCCCCTTATTTAGGTATTTTTACAAGATAATATTATTTATTGTGAAATTTTGCCGCCCACTAAAAGTGCCGCCTGGGGCGGGCCGCCTCTGCCGCCCCTACTACGCTACGCCACTGCTATAGATTACTATCTATGGAATTTCTTATGGACATTGAGTATATATCTGAACTGAGGGGACCGAGACGAGTTAAACGATACCCTACTTTTGGACCGGAGACGAAAAATAAAAAAGTTATCATACTTTTTTCCAGCGATCGCGCGATGATAGGGAGTCGCGTCGCTCTCTCCGCTAAGTCGGCCTCGCTATCGCGATCGGGAGTCGCGTCGCTTGCCGTTAAAATTGCCTTTAGTAGACGTTTCCCCCTTTTTTTACTTTGTTCAATAACTATCGTGAATCAATAACTAGTGACGTTTAGCACATGGCGGCCTGCCGGCGGCTCCCCTCCGGGAGGTCAGTCGGGAGCACGAACAGTGGGAACGGCCGCCATGTTCGCTGCCATAAGTAACATTAACCGAAATGGCGATCGCACGATGATCGGAAGTCGCGTCGCTCTCTCCGCTTTCGTATCGCGTGTTTAACCCTACTGGAGATGACCGTAGTCCGACGTCATGGTTTGCAGACTTTACTGCAAGATGGCAGTACTAGCAACTACGGTGCCGTCTGCATGAGAGCATTAAAAAAGTATGGTAACTTAAAAAGTATGATAACTTTTTTTATTTTTCGTCTCCGGTCCAAAAATAGGATACCGTTGAACTCGTCTCGGTCCCCTGAGTTGAAATATATAATCAAAGTTCTGAAATTCCATAGGTGGTAATCTATAGTATACACCCAATTCTTTTCTTACTAAGCTCCACTCCACTAGCCATTACCTGAAAGAAAAAAAAAACAACAGCCACCCGTGCGTCAGAAGTTATATACAGTACGCCTGTAAGATTCGCCGACTTTAAAGGGGGATACAATCAGGGCCGGATTATCGAATAGGCAAAGTAGGCAAATGTCTAGGGCCCGTAAGTCGGAGGGGCCCGGCTTCAGTGCAGAAGATTTCTCTGTTTGAAAATGAGTTAAATTTAAGAAATTCGATAGGACAGAAAATGCTGTACTTAACAATTCTTTTCTTACTAAGCTCCTCTCGACTAGCCATTGCCTAAAAAAAAAAAAAAAAAAAAAAAAAAAGAAAAGAAAAAAGAAAAAAGGTCAACAGCCTCCCGTGGGTCAAAAGTAACGCCACGGGATCTCGCGCCATCTAGAAATATTCCTAGGTCCGCGTCTCGTGGTAGTACCGATGTATGGATGGTTATGATTTATTTTCTAAATCTACACCTATACGTCGCGACATCGCATATTCGATATAGCGTTCAAGTCGAGTGCGAAGATATTACAATTCAATTGTGTTTTATAAAAGAGTTAAAAAGGGTGACCCTACGGTGTGACTTGGGGTGACACCACGATATCCGCACCGGGTGTCACCGATGCTAGCTACGCTAATGTCACATTATATAAGATTTGTTTAGAAGCAACTTATTTAAATAGGGCCCCAATTTAAATTTTGCCCGCTAGTGGCTTAATCCGGCGCTGGATACAATTAATCCCGCGTCACTGACACCAGTGTAAAATTTGGACTGGTGTAGACTGGGCTTAAATTATCCCGCGTCAGGATGAGCTTAAGGGAACCCGTGTATGTGGGCGGTTGCGAAGGAGGCAAAATGACAAGTGTTTACATGCGGAAAACCGTTTATTTGGACGAATACATGCTTACATCGGTTAGGTTGTTCCAAATCTCGGCGATCTTCAGAACGTGAGAGTTTGGCAGGTAGAGCTATCCAGTCCCGGGCGGACGAGAAGGGCCGTTGGACGATGTTGACGGGCGGTGACACACTTAAAGTTTCGAGCGACGACACTACACACACTGTCTTAATCCACAAGAGGCATGTCCGTCATTCCGAAAAACTCTCCCTCCTGTGACCTTGAAGTCCCAGTTTTTATACGTTTTTCTCGTGTCCTATCCACCTTGCGGATTGGTCTCTCGTCCCTTTCCTCGCTTCCCGATTGGTCTCCCCTTTGTTTTCAAACACAAAACGAGACCATGTCGGGTCGCGGGAAAGGTCCGATTCGAGATGTCTATTTGACACCCTTTGTCGACTATGCTCCAAGATTGTTGATAGAACCACAACACCTGCACTCATAACTTAATCCGTTGTTTGCAATTGATGTCATTCTGGAATTCTAACGATCACGCGATATTTTTCTATCTCTCCAATTTTTCCCTTTTTCTGAAATTGTTTTCCTAAGTTCAATTTTTTTCTTTGAATACTTGTGTCAAACTTATACCTCTTTATGAGTGCGTGTGTCAGAGTTCTACCTTTGGATTAAACATTAACAGGTCGTTTAACACGCGTTGACGTCATCCCGAGACTCGTTGTTTACATTTTTCGTTACGTTGTTTTGATTAAGAGTTTTTTTTTCTCTCTCTCTCTTATATAATTTATCGTTATTTTTTTCACAACAGAATTCTGCATTTTTGCGATTTCGGACCTCGTCTGGGTCCTCACACGCCACGGGATCTCTCGCGCCATCTAGAAATATTCCTAGGGCCACGTCTCGTGGTAGTACTAGTGTATGGATGGTTATGATTTATTTTCTAAATCTACACTTATACGTCGCGACATCGCATATTCGATATAGCGTTCAAGTTGCTCGAGTGCGAAGATATTACAATTCAATTGTGTTTTATAAAAGAGTTAAAAAGGGTGACCCTACGGTGTGACTTGGGGTGACACCACGATATCCGCACCGGGTGTCACCCATGTCACATTCGGGTGTCACCCATGTCACTACGCTAATGTCACATTATATACGATTTGTTTAGAAGCAACTTATTTAAATGGGGCCCCAATTTAAATTTTGTCTAGGGCCCGCTAGAGGCTTAATCCGGCGCTGTATGTACTGTACATATGTGAAGTCCCAAAAACGGGTTAACATTAATTATTTATATTAGAAGATTGTTAAAACGAATGTAGAAAATTGTCCATTGTTACAGGGGACAAAAACCGATCAAAGATCGGATTAGACGCGTTAGTCATTTGAAACCGCGACGCATGAAAAAAAAGGAGAAGGATGTCGAAAGGCAAAAAGGGCCTAATGTAAAATAAAACGCAATAATTGTAATGATTAATAATTGTAGACGAACGTCCTCCAGCAGAGATGGACCTTTGATAAGTCGCTCGTGTACGAAATTTAGATCATCAAAATTTGAAAAAAGGAAAAAGTTTTCAATAAAAAAGAAACATCATATCAAAGCATTAAGTTTCAAAAATCTCTCAGACTAGCCAACAATGGGGAAAATATGAGCGCAAGTTTCAAAGTTCCATCAATTCTTTCCAACCTGAGTAAACGGAGGGTGTCAAGTAGATTTGTCGAGGCGGTTCTTTCTCGTGACTCGAACAGGGGTCGTTTTTCGCTTGAAAACAAGCGAGGGACCAATCGAGAAGCGAGAAAGGAGGGACGTAGAGCCAATCAACATGCACAATTCAAAAAAGGGAGATCGAGATAATCGCCGAGCGAGGAAGAAGAGGAGTCTTCTTCCTTGTACGTGCGGAGAGGCCGGACAAAAAACTGTGAATCTGCTTACGGCTAATACGAGCACAAAGACAATTTATTTTTCCTGCATCAGGCCGATCTGCAAATTAGTGCCACTAAGGACAGACCACCAGTGACCAGAGGCGAACATCTCCACCTGTTGCTGCCCCGGGGCCTACAGTAGAAGACGTCAGGAAAACGCCGAGGTGACTGAGACTTTTCGAAAGGTTTTATCGTTCGAGATATCGTTCGAGGTATTTTATGTCTAAATAAACGACTTTTGTGAGACACTTGTCGTCTGTGTCACCTTCCTCACACCCACACGCGAACGACCCTAGACCATCCTGTCGCGGGATTAACGATTCCCCCCTAAAGGTCGGCGAACTTACACATATAACAGCCGGGAAAGTGAAAAGCGACTAAAAACACTAACCATAGAAACGCATGCAGTTAAGAACTTTTTCATTTGTTCGCACAGTTTGTAAGGGAAGACCAACTACGCTTATTTGAACGGACACTAGGTATTTTAAATAAGTAATAATAATTAAAATTCTTTGTGTAAGATTTTCTCAAGGTCGAAAAGGAAATTTTATTTGTCACTTATTAAGTAGTAAAAGCTTTGTTATTAAGTAGTAAAATGTCTGAATGAAGATGATATCTGTGAAGTCTACGGGAAGGCAAAGGTGCTCGCGCGCCGTCTAACGATTTAGTATTTTATCAAACCGTTGCTCATGAATTTCTGCTATTTTTATTTATTTATTTATTTATTTTTGCTAATTACGTGTTAATGATGGCAGCGCCATCTACCAACTTTGAGCGCCAATCTCTGTTTTCGTTTTATCGTTACTCCAAGATGAGACCAAAACATGATTCTAACCGTTCAATTCATTACTTACTGCCCATTGATGGATGCCAATCCTAGAACCTGTATACAAAATTGAAAGAAGCTTCGTGGCATGGGAGAAAAGGTAGATGCGAATCGCCTGCAGAAGGAAAGAAAACACTTGCTGTACTGACGATTTTTGTTTGAGCACGCCACATTGATTGTGCTCATTGATTGTATTTTAATTGAATAATACTGTCAATTTTGAGAAAAAATCTTAAAATAACACCTTAATGTTCGCTGAGAGATTTTTTAATGTAACAAACGTTTTCGATCTATTCGTTAGATCATCGTCAGGTTAAAAAGAATATTTCTTAAATGGATTTTTAACCTGACGATGATCTAACGAATAGATCGAAAACGTTTGTTACATTAAAAAATCTCTCAGCGAACATTAAGGTGTTGGTTTAAGTTTTTTATTTAATTCTGCTGGATACGGTTGTGATTTACACTGTCAATTTTGTTTAATACTTATTTTCTTTAAATTTTAGATAGCTTAAGCACATCTTGCTTACGTTAATGCGGCCCTGACCATAACGGACACATTTATTGATTTAAAATAATTGGCTATTGTATCTCGATTATACAAGAACTATCACAAATAATATTTTTGATTAAGAGCAATACAGCAATTTAAAAGTTTATTTTTCCGGCACATTTGATTTATTCAGATTGATTTAAATAAATTCTCTGTAATATATTGAAGAGAAGTAAACATTACAATCCCATTGCATATAGATTTAAAATGTAAACATTGACATTTTCGTAATGAAATGTTTCGTGTATTAAGAAACAGTACAAAGAACACATCTAATTTAAACTTACACAGACGAAATTAAAGTTGGATGTTTTGACATACAGTATATCATTTACACAATTACAAAAGTTATTCTATCAGGAAACTATTTCTTAATTCGGTTTTGTACTTCAAAAATTTGTTTTAAAAATTTTGAACAATTTTAAATGTAATCGAAAAACAATTGAATAATTTTTTAAAAAATGTAATATAAAATTAATTATAAGTTACTTTACAATTATTTTATTAAAATGATAAAAGTAAACAATAAACTGCAAATATTGTAGCGTGAAGATAACAATTGATTTTTGTTGGACATGGCAGAGCTTTGGAATTTGGTCATTCCGTGGTACTCTACAGACTTTATATGTTGTAGATTACTTGTAGAGGTGTTTATTGGATGCATCATCGGAAATTTATACCGAAAATGTCAAAGATTGCTTGCCCTGCAGACCAAACTAGAGCAATATCGAGAGCGAAAGGGCAAAAAACTGAAAGCTTCAAATAAAAAAACTGATCTTATTAAAGTTTCTGAGGAAAGGCAACGGTTGCAGAAGCGTCTAGAAAAAGCAGAAATAGCTTGTAACAATATTCGAGAGAATTTCGGTCAAGAATTGATTTTGAAGTCCGGAGGAACTGAAGAATCCAATAAGAAAGTAAGTATTGCGGAACGATTAGGGATGCTCCAAGAAAAAGGAAAGGGAGAAAATAGAAACGAAAGGTGCGGATGCGAATCATTTCATAGCTTGCTTGTGGCCACTTCCAATCAGAGAGATAATGGAGAAAAGAAAAATGAATCAGAAGTAGAACTGACTTTATCTCAAAGCGATTCTTCCGTTATGCTCCTATATTATGTTGAAGAAAAGGAGAAGGAAGTGAAAAAACATATAAACAAGATGAAACAATTACGTGGAGTTAGAAGTTCTCTAAATTCCGTTGATCTCGTCAAAAACTTGAATAAAGACGCTCCGACAAAGGAAGTATTATTGTTTTCGCTTTCAGAAAAAAATTCCGATTAATTTTATTAAATTTTACAGTCTCTATTATACATTGAATATTGAAAACTAATGCAAAATTTTGTTTAAAATTAAAAATAATCAAAAATTTCAGCTATAATTTATTTATTTTTTTTAAATGTTGAAATGATCACTATGATAATATAAATGTCAATAACGCTTAATTAATAATACTTTCCCAGCTGTTATATTTAACAGAAGAAAAATATGGCAATCGGTCAAAAAGTGACCTCCCAAGATTTTTACATTTTTGGACTTAGGACACCTTAAAATGTCAAGAAACGAAAAGAAAAATTCGGGTTTTTTTTTTTTATGGATTGCGTGCGTGGGGGCACGATTTTGTTTGAAGCTTAATAACTCCTGTGCTTTTTATCCAAAATTTGAGAAATTTTGCAGAGAGGTTTATGTAGATTGATGCTATTAATTTTTTGTGGTTAAAGGTCAAGGTCGTAAGGAAATAAATGGGGTCATATGTCGTATCTCGAGTGGGATCGGTCTTAATCAAGATTTTCCTCGTTGAGCATTTACGATATTAGAGAGAGAGAGAGAGAGATAAAACTCTTCTCTACTTTCAAAATTAAGCTTTTTGCCATTTTATAATAATAATAATGTAAAAGTTACTTTTTAATAAAATCGCATAACAGACGGCTACACACAATTTTAACGTTTTTGCCGGGAAAGTTATACAACTACTGAATCTTTTTAATGTTATAAATTGATTTCATAGTATTACTTAGTATTCAGAACAAGGAGTCCTCTAAACCAAGCTGCGCTTGGGGCCCACCGAGTGCCTCATCCGCCACTGACAATAACTATCATAATGAATTAATCAGTAATGTCTAAGCGTAATAAAACAATTTAAAGAAATAAAAAGTATTTTTACAGCACATTCAATTTATTCAGATTGATTTAAATAAATTCTCTGTAATATATTGAAGAGAAGTAAACATTACAATCCGGTTGCGTTTACATTTAAAAAGTAAATATTAACACTCGAATGAATTATTAAACAGTAATGAATTATTGTAATGAATTATTAAACAGTATAAAGAATTAAAGATAGGTATACACCTGATGTAAACCTGTACAGACAAAGTTGAAGTTAAAAGTTAAAAATGTTACCTCATCAGACAGTGTGTTTTCTGCTTACGAGTTCATTTAGTAGGACTAATTGTAGAAGATAATTAGGAAAGATATTTTACGCGTAACTTTTTAGATATGATTGCTTTTAGTTTTTATCGTTAAACAAAAGTTTCATTTTACATTTGTAGAGTGAGGTGAGTTTTTAAGATTAAAATTTCATATAATAATTTTCGAGTCGTTGATCAAGTTCTTTTGATGTTATAAATATTTTTCGAATTATTCGCAGAAAAACTATTATGGCAAATTGTACGCAATCTTATCCTAGTAACATTTGCATCGTTGGTCTATTTGATCCTATTATTTCCGTATATGAAATTTTCGGATTGAACCTCGTAGAACCTTGTAAATGTCGAAAGAGTAAAATATCTGCCTCTCTTTTCTCAATTTACGAAAGAATAATTGAAATATATTTATGGCTCGCTGTAATATATATTGCCGTAATTCTTGTAGTCGATATTCCATGCGCTAGAATATTTCTTTTGTTTGAAGAACACGCTTTCTATGCCAAACTCTTGCCGTTAACTTGTTCTTTGTACGTTGCGTTGCAATTCAGCATTATAAGAAGGAAAAAGTTCGAAGTACATTCTATGTCCAAAAGTAGTTATGAAGGCGACGAAAAATATTTTGATAAAGTTCAACCATATTTGCGGAATTTCTTTCTGCATCTTGTCCTTTCAATGGTATTGATTGCCATTTTAATGCCGTTTGTTGGCCATTCATATGTTGATTTTGGAGAACAGTACAGAATGAGACAAATTGCATGTTTGGTCAGTATTCAAATTTGGTTTATGCTTACCTTTATTCATATCGTCTCTGTGTTATTCATAAGCATGCTCTGTACATTACTCGTATCGAAAAGATTATCTAAAATCTCTTCGGAATTACAAACCGTAAATAAAGCGACAAAATATTATCTCCAAGATCTAATCGAAAAATTTATAGAGCTGTGGGAATTTTTTCAACAAGTGAACGAAAAATGGGAGCTGCTTTTGCCTTTCATTTACATCCATTTTGTATACGAAACTTGCTTTGTTTTATACGAAGCCATTTTTGCCAAAATGAATCTTTTCTTACGCCTATTCATGGCTACACTTGCGTTAATATTATTAGGTTTTAGTTTACTAAACTCCTGGGGATTATCAACTTTAACTTCAATCGTAAGTAAAAATCAACTTAAATCATTTATTTTTTTTTTATTAGAATCTAATAATATTGTTTCAGATATACGACAATTTCATCTCTGTGGAAAAATATTTCTCCTCTCCTCTGACGTCAACATATAAATTAAAAGTATTATATCATACTGTAAATTTTATTTTGTTTTATTTATGTTTTAATTCAAATTATTGATGTTAGGTTGTTTGTTTCATGAAGATATTCGGAGGAATGCCCATTGGAATATCCATTGGAGGATTTTTCTTCGTGAAAAAGAACTTCTTGATTCGGGTAAGATCTCAGTTGTCTGGGCAAAACCAGTTTATTTCTTGATATAAAATACCATATAGAAATATTATAATGTCTTAAATAATTATAGAAAATTTGTAGTAAAATATTTCTTTATGCTATTTACAGGCAGTCAGTAGTTTTTATTCGGTATTCTCGACTTTAATTGAACTAACAGGAGTGCTTGACAAGAACAAATGTACTTCGAAACTACATCCGACCCTCTTTACCAACGACACAATTATTTAGACCTGTTTCATAGCAGTATAGATCAAATATATATTTGTGCACTCAATGTAAACACAAGAAATTCTCTTCTTTTTATTTACATCTTTAAGTCTTTTATGTAATATCTTAATTTCTTAAAAGTGATTGTTTTGAGAAGTAACACTGATAAAACATGCCCAAGAATGTCATACGATCAACGAATAGTGAACGATAGGACCGATCGAACCGTGAGAACAGAGAGTGGAAAAAAAAAAAAGAAATATTCTGCAAGTTATTATTATAGTTAGATTCAATACGTCTTGTAAAAAATTATTGTAATAGAAATTTCATTATTAAAATTAAATTTATATACTAACATTTTAATACCCAAATTTGTACAACTAGAAAGTTCGAGCACGCACCGAAAATTCTCGCATGTGACGCTGGTGCGGCAAGGCTGGAGCCGACAATGTGTAAAAATCAAGAGTAGATTTTTTAAAATACAAATCATCGTTTACTTTTTATTGTGTGCTTCTGTATTTTGCATATATTATTAAATTTTGCACGATAATATCTTCTGCACGAGTAAAAGCGATTGTTATGCATAGAACCATTGTACTCAATAGGAAATAATCAGTAAAATAAAATCTTTAATTTATTCAATCAAAATCAAACTCAATCCATTTTCTTTAAGTGTGTGTGTGAAAAATCATTGCAAATGGTTAATTGTGAGTGTGAAATTGCATAAAACAGATCTTAGAAATTATTGTTTTATTAACCTATCCAATGATGTAATTTTCCGCGAAATTAGTTTTAAAGTTTTGTATATTTATTTTACGTATTACCTATTTAACAATACTAAATAGCCCTACAGTTCAACGAATCTTAAAATTCAAAAACAAAAATTAATGAAATTACTAAAAAAAATTAAAATCAATTTAAATTTTATTACCTTTTGTGCCAAAGAACACAAACAATTTCTACAATTTTGTCGCAAAAGACAATCGAGTTGTAATTAATTAAAAATATTGTAATTACGGATTTAAAAAGAATGCAAGCAAAAATAACTAAATAATAATAAATAAGTAAAAATCATTAAAATAATTATAAAAACTAGATTAATACTAAATAAATTAAACCTAAAAATAATAATTACACTCATTGCCACAAAAATTAGCGTATAATTTGTAAAAAGTAAATATAATTTTTTAATTCTTCAAAATTGGTAATTTTGAGAAGAAAGTTTCTTGAAGCATGCACATACATATGATACGATCAGGGAACAGCCAGCTTTAGGCATAATCGAACGCATGTGCACAGAATATAGAAGTAAAATTTCTACAAGTTAATAATATATTTAAATTATAAACATTATTCTTTCTGCGCAGTAATTTTTAATAATTGTGCACAAATTTTATTATTAAAATTAAAATTTATACACTAATTAGAAAATTCTCTCGTAGGACGTTGGTGAAGCCGGCGCTACGTAGAAGTTGGAAATAAATTTATAAATACAAACCAGCGTTCATTTTTTTATTGTTTACTTTTCTGTTTCTTATATATATTGTTACATTTTGAACTATAATATGTTTTACATAGGATTTTTCGATTTCTTGTAACTAAGACTCTGATTCATCTAGTCTTTTTACTTTTACTCGGACTCGATCTAAAACTCGACGAATTTGAGTTTAAATTCGTATATTTTGACGGCATTAAAAAGAAAAACATGTTTAGCGTAAATACAACTAACTAAGTTTTGTCGTCATTTCTACAATTTAGACATTACAACTTGCAAAAGTTGTAATGTCTAAATTGTAGAATTTAGTTTACAACAAAAGTTTTAAGTCGATTTCAGACTTTGCAGTACAGAAATTAGAAAATAATCCAAACTATATAAAGAAATCGCAGGCTGATTCAGAAAATAAATAATTTTTCCTAAGTTTGGCAAAACTGTTCGCAATATATGAGTACGCGTGTTGTGTTCATTTATTTTGTAGAGATTGAAAAGAAAGGACAGATATAAGAAAAAACGCCAAAGAAATAAAACGTTTGAAAATTCTTCCGGGAGATCTCAAAGTCAGAAGCTTTACCGCCGGATGGCCAGTGCGCGTTATCCTATGGGCAAAACGGGGCAATTGCCTGGGACCCCCACCAACAGGGAGCCCAAAACCAATCTTTTATAAGACAATATTTTCCTCCAAAAATACCCTCGAAGAGAAATGTCTGAAGTCAACACTGTATATGGAGAACACTTAATTGAAATTTGCCTGGGCGCCCATGAAGTTATAACACCCCACTGCGGTTAAGGTGTCAGTTTTACCCGGGATCGAGTGTGGACCCTGTATCTCTGAATCCCTGTACATCATAGTTTCCTGCTAGAAATAGACTCGTGACTGTCATCTACCCAACTCCTTTCAGGGAAAAATTTTTGAATTGAAATAACATGACTTCCGGTACAAATCAAAAGTTCGTATTCATTTAAAATGTTCAGTATCTGTCGACGTTTTAAAATTATAAAAATGTATTTAAATATATTGCGTATTGCATTCGTTTTAGTTTTCAAAACTGAAATCAAACTCAATCAATCCTTTCAAGTTTGTAAAAAATCATTAATTCCAATAAATTGTTGAATTGTATAAAATATATCTTAAAAACTCTTGTTTCATAATATGTAACTTACTACGAAATCAGAACTTAAAATAAACATACAATATTTAAAAACGGTTGTTATTGTGTATTATTTGCTTAACAATATATTTATTATAATAAGTATATTTAAATTTTACAACGATATTTACACAAGATCTTTTTCATTATAAATGGGTTTAAATCTTATGCATTGTATAACATTGTATAAACATTACAAAAATTTCAATGTTTTCCAATGTTTATATGCAATATTTATAGTATTTTACAATAAACATTGTTCAAAGTGGCGTTATTTAACGTAGTTGTGTAATTTAATTGTAACAGTCGTAAAATTTAACACATTATTGCTAATGAGAGATCATATTCTTTGTTTAGAAGCTTATTTTAAACTTTTTACTTCATATTTTATTTGAATAAAATACAGTCGAAATGTCTTTAGATAAAATGCTACGCTTTATGAATCTCAGAAAGAATATAACACCGTACATATAGTAAAAAGGTCCGTAATGTGTATGGGGAAGATGATCCTAAGCTTCGAATATGCAAATGTGGATTCTAAAGTTCTGTTCAGAAAGTTTTGAACTAACGGATAAACAATGTACGGATAAACTAACGGACAAACAATTCAAAAAATGTCGACAGAGAAAAGTTGCAGGAAGAAATTGTTAAAAATAGATAAAAAAATACACAACATATAGAACCAAACGTACCGAAAACATACGAGCGTAACGCGAGAGCGAGAGATGACTTGCGTTTGAGCGCATTTTTTTAGTGCAAGCACAGTTCGAACTCCGAAGCATCGTTTGAAATCCGAAGCAAATTTTTCTGGAATTTAGAGTTCGAACTGTGAAACATTAGAAGTTAGAGTTATTCGAAATACGAGATACCAGTGTATTTTCATATTTAAAAAATGAACTAAATTTAAACACTTTTATGCTATAATTAAACTCCGAGTTAGTAATTTAATGTTTGTCAGAAAAACCGGGATTTTAATCTATGTCTACAGTGGTAAAAGCATTAAATATGACCCTCTGAGAGTACCAGACAGCAAGGGCGTCGCCAGAGGGGGGCAGAGGGGCAGTTGTCCCTCCCTAGACATGCGAAAAAAATTATTTAAATGCTGTCATTTATTGTCCGATTTATAATTCCCGCGCGAAAAACCCAAGAAAATTATGTTTTAATTAAAATAATCTTCTTAAGCTTCTTAAAATTTATGAATCGTTTTTATTTTACCTACATACAATTCATATCCTCTATCAATTTATATCATTTTGCCCCCCCTGGCCCATTGGCTGGCGACGCCCTTGCCAGACAGTAATCTAATGGATCGATCATTATCAATTTCCTTCCTCTACTTCAAAGGAGAAAGTAGTAGCGACTTTTATTACGAGGCTAATCGGATGGACCAGATTGAGGAATCTCTTCTAAGTGAAATGAGCAAGGAAAGAAAAGTTATGCTTAATAATTTAGACAAACCTTGATTAGCAGAACCAATATCATCGTTACTCTGCGCAAATTGAAGCGATGACACATTCTACCAAATATTGAAATGTAAGGAGATATAAACACAAGAATAAGATCGACGTTCTACAATACATCGATAGACGGCGTTAATCAATTTGATCAGAAACATGGACGATGCCGCGTTAGAATCAGACAGAAGTGGTACCGGTCAATCGTGTGTTTCTTTCTATTTATAATGGTGAACTTGTTACTATGATACTATTGCATTATACTCGCGTACAGGCTGTACTTGATGCAATCTTTACAAGTTGCAAATTACAAAAGTATCGAATAAAAAGTTTTGCAAAAAATTACAAGCTACTAGTCGTACGCAATTTTTGCATAAAGTTACTTATAATCTGTAACAAGCAGTGGCGTGCCGTCATTGGAAGCGGTGGAAGCGCCGCATCCACCTTCCAATGACCTTCCCTTGTATTTTCTAAAATATAAATTTTCATATTTTAACGTACTTTGAATTAATTAAAATTAATATTTCATTATAACTGCATTATGTATCTTATTAAAAAATTTTATACTATATGTGAAAAAAACGATAAGATTGCTATTGTATATTCGAATGTCAGTGGCGGAATGGAAGCGCTTCCAAGACAGCTTTCAAGGCGAGGATAACTGAATGGTGTAAAGCGGCCAGAGGGCATTGGCGCATGCGCTTTACAGAGCACCAACCTCAGTCGGTTTAGCCGGTGGAAACTACACACGTGTAACACTTCCAACGATTCTATCCCTTAGCCACTTGGTAGGGAGCTATCTGACTAAGTGAATTGTTTAAGATTTAAAAAAGTAAAGAGTATTCAATGTTATTTTTATGTACATTTTGTACATTTGTACATTATGCACGTTTTATTGCAAAGTTATATTTAATTACAGTATAGTTAAAAGAAAATTATAATTATATTGACAGATTTTCAGACAAAATCTTTAGAATTTTTATCACTTTTAGATGTTTTTCATAATATTAAAATTATTAACAATTTTTCCGAGCGTATTTTAATTCTTTAAATTAAGTAAATTTTATGGGAAATTTTTTGATTTATCTAAATTACGTAGCGAATCGCAGTATTTATATTCGTGTCCGGACTATATCGACAAGTAACTCTTAAACATAAAACATATTATAATTAATGTCGATCTGAACAAAGACGTACTAAAAGAATTATATGATTTAATATCATTAATATTTACGGTACCATTTACCGGTGGGTCTGCTGAGCGCAGTTTTTCGACCACGAAGCAAATTCATACATTGGCCAGGAACACTCGGTCGGAGGAAAAATTGTCGTCGCTAGCGTTGCTTTCGATAGAAAGAGAGCTTTCAAATGCGTTGATGGAGTCGACGACCAGCGACTTTTATGATAAAGTAATTAACGACTTTGCGGAAAAAATCGCCGAATAAAGTTAGTTTTATAAAAAATTTTAAAAAAGTTTTTCTATCATTGTTTGTATCGTATCAATTTGTATTAGTGGCCTATGTATTATTTGTATTTTAGAACTAAAATACATAAATTGTTTATTTTTGTCATTTCCAGTATTTGTTTAAAACTTTTATGGAAATGTCATGTACCGGACAGGTCTGACCCGTCACGAAAGACGCGAAAAAACGGTTAATTTAGAGAAAAATTTATTAGTTTAAAAAAACATAAGTAAAAGTCGCTTGTAGTCGGACACCCATTGTTTATATCAAACTGCCAGGCAGAAACCATAAATCGACGCGCAAGTGAACTCGATTGCCCCTGGAAGTCGGCTTCTTACAGAAACACAGCTGCCCTATCATCAAATGTCACGGCACGCCACTGGTAACAAGCTACAAGTTTCAGAAAAATCCATTAGCCTACATATAAAATCTGTTATAACAAGTTACAAATAACACTTGTACACAAAAAAATTGTTATGTTAAAGGCATTTTATTGCATACCTTCATTTATAGAAAAATTTGTTACAAAAACGTATTTGTTTGTCTAGTTACAAACACTGAACTTTTAATATTTTTAAAATAATTTCTACCATCACATAATTCATAAAATGATTACACGTTTCAATCTTATTGAATTCTCTCGTTTTAATTTATTTGATTTGGCAGTATAATGATCGCCTTTACTTTTGACACCAACGAAGATAATCCCTTTGACGAATAATTAGGGAAAAGAAGACAAAATGCGAAAGAATTCCAAATGTGGTTCGTTAAAAAAATAAATTCTAAATAATTGTAAACAAATTGATGTAATAAACGATACAAATCCGCAAAGATACATCTAAATAAAGAAAAAACTTTTGAAAGTTTTGGCATAGGAATACTGGAAGACAGTAAGATTAACATGTGAATAAAGTGCACATTACATAGACTACAACCACGGGAAGTTTTAGATGAAGCAATGCTGCTACGATAATAAATCGGGAAAACAAGTATCGCCACAGAAAAAGGTTTCGAGCTTTACTTTCTGCCTCAAAATCGTTGCACCTACAATAATTTGGCTGAACGTTAGAGCATCATTGAGCAGTATCACCGAAGGAACTTTATACGAACTTGCAGTCTAGACAAAAAGTCACATGATTTTTTAAATTAAAATATGATTTAAAATTATAACCTATATTGTGCTGATATCACAATAATAAAAATTCGATTTTTTCCTTATTATTAAGTTGTGTGATCTATTAGCCAAGAATACAGTCAAACCTGTTTTTATGCGGTCTTTTTTTGTGCGATTTTTTATGCGATTTTTTATTTGTGCGGTTTTTTTGTGCGATTTTTTATTTGTGCGGTATAGTTGGCGACTAGTCTCATGCGTTTTGTCATGTCTCACGTTGACTTATTATAGCTAAATAAACTTATTATAGTAATATTATTGCATGAATATGCGAAAAATTAAATAATTTATTTTTTAAGTCAACAAAACACCACCTGGACAAAAATATGTAAAACAGACGATAGACGAGACGATGCAGTCAAGTGCTGACATCTGTTGTCAATAAATTCTACGTGTGTTTTAATTACGTTAATTAAACCTTTAAAGTGCTTTCACATTCCTGGACCATTAAGATAAGATTCATTTCAAAGCGTAAATTGAAGGTAAATGTACTGTACTATATTATTTTTTTCTATTTAGATATAAAATTTTAGGATTTTTATTTTATGTTTAGATATAATCCCTGAAAATGAATAAGGGCAAAAACAAAGCGAAGAGGAAGGTAATTTCCTTAGAGACTAAGACTACGATTTTAAAACGAGTTATTTTCTATGTGAGACTTTTTTATGCGGTCCCTATTCACCGCATAAATAAAATTTTTTTAAATTGTGCTGCGAGAACTATTTTTTATAGCCACTCGTGAAGTTTCGTGCGATTTTTTATGCGTTTTTTATGCGGTCCCTATCCACCGCATAAAAACAGGTTTGACTGTATTTTACTGTTTTATTTAAACTAAATAATTTTATCAATGATTTTATATAACATTAAGTTAGTATACATTTATATCAAAACTCCTTGACAGAGTGCTCTGGGGGACCCGGGATCGAATCCGAACGGGTCGAATAATCCCCAGGAATTTTTCGGGGGGTGGTCCGTTCGGATATGTCGGGCCCCGTCCCTCACCACCCGGTCGCCCCATTGTGGGCCTGGCCGAACCCATAATGGGACTACTAAAAGAGGCCCTCTTAGTGCCCACAGGGCGGAAAGAGTTAAAAAAAAAAAAAATTGCATTCGACACTGTTTTTGATACTTCCAATCATTTCTTTTCTTCTATCAGGTAACCAAAAAAGTTCTGTCGTTTTTTGTTGAAAGAAAACAAACATAAAAATGTATAGGAAATAACACAATTTATTCATTAAAATAGCCACTCTCAACATTTAATAACCTTTTCCTAACGGGAAACAAGCTTATAAATTCCATTTTTATAAAAGTCACCATCTTTAGAGTTGAAAAACTTCTCTAACTCCGTTTCCATAGCCTCTCTATTTCTGAACTGTCAATTTCGCAGATGATTATCTAGGCTTAAAAATAGGTGATAGTCAGAAGGGCTAATGTCAGGGGAATAAGGAGGGTGCAAAAGAGGTTCCCATCCAAGGGTCTGAATTGTGTCAGAGGTCACACACACGATTTGAGGCCTATAGCATTATCGTGTAGGAAAAGAATGCCTTTACGGTTCACTAAAGATGACTGTTTTTTCAAAAGTGATTGGTGAACTCGACGGAGTTGGTCACTGTAGACGTTAGCAGTAATAGTCTGACCAGATGGTATAAGTTCATAGTGAACAATTCCATTTGCAGTCCACCATACGCACAATATTGGCAGGTGTCAATTGATAAGGTATCCATTTGCTGAGCTTGTAAACTTTCCCAAGACTATGTAAATGTAAACGGACAATTTCATCATTTACGAAGAACCTTTGTGCTAACATCTGACAAGTTTGAGCAGAATCTTCTTCGATTGCAGCCAGTAATTCATCATCATTAATGACATATGGCCGCCCTTCTCGTGGCACATCTTTAAGCGACTCATCGCCGGAAGAAAATTTTCTAAACCACCTTTGGGTGGTGCGAGTGCTGACAGAACCTTGTCCGAAAGCCTGGCATATTTTTTGAGCCGTTTGCACAGCATTTGTTCCAAGTTTAAACTCATACAACATACAAGCATGAATTGTAGAGTTTGGAGTACTCATCTTCAGATCAATTTTTATAATATTAAGAGATAACCTTTCCACTTCTCTTTATATAAGATGAGTCACCATTAAATCTTGATTAACATATTATATTAACATTATATACATATTGCTGGAATTTTAGTTCCATCTATTGTGTATTGCGTGTAACACTGTTTAAACTTTGTAGTTTCACAAAAAACGACAGAACTTTTTTGGTTACCTGATAGTAAAAGCGTGTCCAAAACTGTCTTCGATAATCTAAATTCTTCATAAGAGTTCATTGTTGTTATTAATTTCAATTTATTGAAATTAATAACAACATAGTGTATACCCTGTTGAAGAATTTGTAAAACAGTGTATTTCCTGTATTATTCGTTAAATTTAATAATACTACTTTCCAAACAAGATAAGTCATTATTTTTCAATGATGGGCTGTAACGTAGGACATATTTCCTAGCCAAAATTATATACTTTCCATGATTCGATATCAAAAAAGCGTTGTTGTTATTTACCTATTAAAATTATTTCACATTCTTAAATAATTAACTATTATTGACAACTTTTTCTTGTACATACATAATTCATATACAGGTATACCTCGAGTTACGTCGCTCTCGAGTTACGTCGTTCCCGATTATATGTCGTTTGTCAAAAAAGTATATGGAAAAATAAAAATCAAGTTTATGTCATTTTATTCGACTTTACATCCGTCCGCCACAAATATTGAAGTCGTAATATCACTATAAAAGCGTTAAAAGCATATAAAATCATATTAAAATATGATATTTACAGTAAATGTTAATATAATTATCATAAATCCTAAAGAAAGAAACATGAAAACATCTGTGTTTCTGTTGTCGTCTTATTTAGCGGTCTTTAAGTGCTCATTATTGGCGTTTCCTCCATTATTGGCGTTTAGTTACGACGTAAGTCGAAACTACGACTTACGTCGTAACTACACAAGTAAATTCGACTTACGTCGTTTTTCGACTTACGTCGCCTCTCCTGCAACCAATTACCGACGTAAGACGAGGTATACCTGTATTAAAGGTGATGAGGTCGACAAAGAGAATATATAATGAAAGGATTGATAAGGTGTTGTACAAAGCCCCTTTAAAGATACCAGAATCGAAAATTGCACGTACAAATAAATGTAATCAGAAAAAAGATTATTTTTACCGATTTATTTAAACACAAACGTTATGAGACAACGCTATACAGCCTCGTGCAGAAAGTATTAGACCATCCTTCAAAAATATTGATTTTGTTGTTTTGATTGCATATACTGTAACTATTTTCAGTTATGTTTTACAAATTTTCCTTTTTTTCCCTCAAAATTCAATATTTATTTAACAGAAAAAATTCACACAATAAAATTGTAAAGTGTTTTAACATTACAAAAAAAAAATTAAATTATTTTTCGTGTGTGCGACAAAAAGTTTAGACCGGCAAAATTCCTCGACAAAAATATTAGACCACACTTGTTTAAATTCTTGTAGGACCACCTATGGCTTTCATTAAAGTTGCAATTCGTTTTGGCATTTGATCTACAAGATATTGATATTCATTTGGTGTAATTTCCTTCCCAACATCTGCTTATAGCTAATTTCAATTCCTTCTTGTTTTATCGTAAATATTTTTTTCTTTAATAAATATCACAAATTTTCAACTGGATCTATATCAGGACTGTTTGGTGGCCAGTCTACAGTAATCATTCCTCAACTGTTTTGCTTCGGTGACAAGAAACATTTTCATTTTGAAAAAACATTCATTGTCTCCAAATATTTCCTCAAAAGGTGGAATCAAACAGAAATTTAAAATATCTTAATATACGTCACTGTTACAGTACCATTGAAAATGTAAACTTTGTTTATTCCATTTGCTGATACACAGTCCTAAATCATTATGCTGAGTGGAAATTTCACATTTGACTTTAGACATGCTTTGCCTTTTATTCTGATTGCCTCCACAATTTTTTTGCCTATGTTGTCACAATATCTCAAACAAATCAGACTTTCCATCTGAGAAAACTACCATATATATATGGTATATATATTTGGCCTAATTTAGTTGCAGTTTCAAAAGTTTGGGTGTAATCGTTGGTTTAATTTTTACTTTTCTGGAGTGTTAAATCATAGAAGCCAAACATGTAATAACTGTTCTTGAAGACACTTGACTTCAAATTTCTCCCATTCTTTTGTAAATTTTCTGAAGGGTTTTGTCTTCTAATTTTGCTTATTTTCTAGGTCAGCCAGAACAATGCTGATTTTGACATATCCAGAAAACTTAAATTTTCTAATAATGTTTTGAACTCCACTTTTACATAAACTTAATTCTTCTCAAACAAAACATGTTTGAGAAGAATTGCAAATTCTTCTCAAACATGTTTTGTTTAAATAATATTATTATTTGAAGTTTTAAATCTTTTCTCAGCTTCTTATTACGACCATGATGCTGTTGTATACTTACAGTTTACGTGATAAAATGGTTTACTTCTGGTTTCATTAGTGCTCCCTGAACATGTTAGAATATTTCAGATATATTCTATTAATAATTATCAAGTTTTATTGTGAAATCTTTTTGGATATACATCATATAGTTTAATACTTTTGTCAAGGAATTTTGCCGGTCTAAAATTTTTGTCTGACATATGCAAATGATTTAAATTTTTCTATTGTTGAAACATATTAAAATTCTATTGCGTGAATTTTTTCTGCTGAATAAATAATGAATTTTAAGAAAAAATACAGGAAATTTGTAAAACGTAACTGAAAATAGTTAAATGCAATAAAAACTACAAAATCAACATTTTTGAAGGGCTGTCTAATACTTTTGGCAGGGGCTATATATCTAACAATATTGAAGTAAATTTTGAACAGAAACTTTGGTTCCGAATCTACAGGAACCCTGTCGATAAAGCACAAATCATTGATACAATACTTTTAATTAGAAATAAGTATGCAATTTTACCATTTAAATAGGGAATTGTTTATTTGTTTGTTTATTTATGGCAACGCAACACTTAGGCGATCTGCCTGGGGGGGTGTCTTCCGGGAGGTCTTTTTAAGGGGAACTGGCCCCTATTTAGACGTTACGGACGTAGAGAAAACCCGGAAAATTCCACGTGGCCAGCCCGTCCGAGCGAGGCGTGAACCCACGACCGAACTCCCAGTGTTCAGGGAACGAAGACTGCTTGGCCATTGGTGGGCCGCACACCAGACGAAGAGAAATATTGACGTTGTCCGATCTTGGTACAATATATTTTCTTATTTCAAATAAATAATTTATTTCTCTTATTGCAGTTTAGCCCTAAATACTTTGTCATGAGCCTGATATATATTGTAATTTTTACTTATTGAAATTCGTGTTTTTTTAAAGCTTTTTATTTATTTTTTAAATCAAAATTAAATTTATTAAGAGCCAGACGGTGCCCATGCCTACGTGTTTCTAGAGGTGGAAATATAGCTGGGCCGTATAGCCTAGTAGCTCAAGCTCGACCAGATCATCACCAACCAACCAACCAACTACAGATGGGAACTATTCCGACGAACGGTTCTTCGGAACTGCTTAGTCTGTTGGACTAAATGATTCCTCGTCGGTTATATATGTTACAGTCTAAACCCGTTTTTAGTTAGAACGCATTTTAACTAGTTGAAACTAGTTTATACTGGATGTCTTTGTTAAAATCCGTTTTGTCTAGTTAAAACTAGTTTTAACTCAAATTCATTTTTGACTAGCAGTAAATTCTAGTTTTAACTAGACAAAACGGGTTTTGTCTAGTTAATTTACTGCTGTACATGTTTTAATTTTAGATAAAACTAGTTTTAACTTTTAACATTAGTTAAAACTAATTTTAGCTACATAAATATGTTTGGGGGAAATAAAGTTATGTATAGTGATTCGGGGGAAGATGCCTAACATTATGCTTATAAAGGAATTATAGCGATAATTTGGGTTTTGGAGGCTTCTAACGAAAATATCATATTCTTGAGCATGTTTTTTCAAATTAAACTTTGGAGTATATGAAAAATAATTGTATATTGCGTTTGCAATGACGACTTTTTTCTGTCTGGCATTTTAGGCATCTCACCCTTATTATCCGGTTGAGATGCCAAATACCATTAGGGTAAGATAACAAATATAATTGCAAAAATTAATTTTAGAATATGTTAACCAAATTTAATTTATTGCATATGTAGTACAAAGTATTTCATAGTAAGTATAACAGCACAGTATAAGTATTGTTAAGTTTCCGCCCGTTCTAACGTGCTCTATAGCTAGCTGAAAGCTTTTTTCAGTCCAAAAACCTTTTTGAAAAGTCCTTATATAATTTCTATGCATGTCCTGCAATAAAACGAGAAAACAAAAATTCATTAAAAATGGGCATATTGGAATTCAATTAACAAAAAATAGGCATGTTACCCCAAGAAAAATGTGGCATCTTTTCCATTTGTCAGGGTAAGATACCTACGTTGTACGTGTTCTAGCATGTCTGATCGGGATCGGCGGTACCTCACAATGGAAACTTTAGAACCTTAACTACATCACACATTAATTCCGCAATTTTTAATAAATTCTATTTTAACTTTTAGTTTTAAAATGATTCTAGAAACATTTCGCAACAAAAACTTCGTTCTTATCTTGCTTTTATTCTTCTCAGATGTAGAAAATGAGGTAACGGTAGCCAACTACAGCTTTTCGTACTCAATATTGGCCCAACGATTCATCATACAAACACATGACAATATCTGACGTCACCGTTTGAAAATATCAAAAAGTAGGCATTTTCCCCGCTTATCATCTTACCCCGAATCATTCTATATGTTGCAGTCAAAACCAGTTTTTAGTTAGGATGCGTTTTAACTAGTTGAAACTAGTTTATACTGGATGTCTTTGTTAAAAACCCGTTTTGTCTAGTTAAAACTAGAATTTACTGCTAGTCGAAAATGAATTTGAGTTAAAACTAGTTTTAACTTGACAAAACGGGTTTTAACAAAGACATCCAGTATAAACTAGTTTCAACTAGTTAAAACGCATCCTAACTAAAAACTGGTTTTGACTGCAACATATATATACAGTAGACATCGATTATCCGACTCAGTTGGGGACTGGGGTTGGTCGGATAACTGAAAAAACGGATAACCGAAAAGTATGAAAAAATACATTATTAGTATATTAGTATATCCCGTGTAATTTGTATATTAGTATATCGCTATTAACCTACTTCGCGTTAAATTTTCGTCGATGTTAAGCCTAACAAAATTTTTTTAAAATAATAATCGTCGCTATTGTATCGTTAAAAATGATTTCTTTATTTTCCACAAAATAAAGACAAAATAAAAAATTAAGCATGGTTTAAATACTCGCCTCCCGTTTATGGTCGAGCCATGTTGCCAACTAAAACACGCAAAAATTTAACAAAAGTAATATTAAAGTAGCCAAGACATAGCCAAATATTGTAGCGCCACATCACTAGCGGACGTTTGAATTTGCCGTCTAGAACGCGGTCGGTTAACCGATGTGACGGTTAATCGGGGGTCGGATAATCGATGCTCTACTGTACTCGCATATGTCTCTCTTCGTGATAAACCTAGCAATAGTAAACTAAAATAACCAAACTTGGGGGATACTACAGATTTTCACCTATGGAATTTCGGGACTTTGAGTATATATCTGAACTGAGGGGACCGAGACGAGTTCAAAGATACCCTACTTTTAGACCGGAGACGAAAAATAAAAAAGTTATAATACTTTCTCGGCGATCGCGCGATGATCGGGAGTCGCGTCGCTCACTCCTCTAAGCCTATCGCGTGTTTAACAGGCACTATGGCAAGTCGGCCATATATACCTTCAACAGAGGCAGATGTTAATCCACGAGCACACTCAGTGGTGATATTCGAAATAGTTAACAAAGGGTTCGCTAGCAGAAAATTTTTCTCTGACAATCACCGACAAACGAAATGGAAGTTTTGGCTAGAAATAAATACAATACCTTTTCTTGCGATATATCTAATAATCAGTGGCGTATTTAGAACGTAACGAGCCCTGGGCGAAGACCAGGTAACTATAGTATATTAGTGCAGTCGACCTTTTTTTTTTTGTTTTTTTTTATGCAGAGAAATTTTTCACCCCGAATGATAATAGACAGATGTCATCATCTCTCGAAATACAATATCCTTTTTATTTCGCTGTCCATAGCTCGACACGTGTTCCACAGCCATCTTGTATTATCTCGCGCGCGCGTGAGATTGTGGGATCTCTCTTATGACTGGATCTAGTTTCAAGAACTCTCTTGAATCGATTGCGATTAAACCTCGTTTCGGTCGAGATTGAAACGGTCGAGAGAGATCGCACCAAGACATAGTCCCCGACCTTGCTCACAATCTAGATTGAAATGCTCGGTGCGAACGGGGTATAAGGCTCTAGTTTAGTAGTATTACAAAGTATAATACGTATATTTTAATATACTGTATTAAAAAAAACAAAACCACTGAGAAATGTTCCGTGTGTTTAACAAGGTTCGGAAAACTAAAAATTTTAACAACGGGTTCGGCCGAACCTGTGCGAACCCGCTGAATATCACCACTGAGCACACTGATCGTCTGAAGTTGGAGTTAAGTCCTTTTCGCACACCCTTGCGCTCCTCCACCTCGGTGCCTACGCAGTGGCGTAGCGGAGGGGGTGCAAGGGGATCTATAATGCACCAGGCGCTACTCGCAGAGGGGCGCCCAAATGGTCTCTAAGACAAACTATATGCGTTTCTGGAGGGGAGGGGGTGCCAATAAAGTGTCGTGCCCCGGGAGCCAGTTATGTTCCTTAAGCCACTGGGCGTACGGGCCCTCAGTCGCTATCGCTCGCGGTCTGCTAGCACTATGCGCCGCTATCGCGGCTTGTCCCAACCAACCTAACCTATCCCTCCAGAAGATCCCCCCATAGTCCGACGTCATGGTTTTTTTTTAACTCTTTCCGCCCTGTGGGCACTAAGAAGGCCTCTTTTAGTAGGCCCATTATGGGTTCGGCCAGGCCCACAATGGGGCGACCGGGTGGTGAGGGACGGGGCCCGACATATCCGAACGGACCACCCCCCGAAAAATTCCTGGGGATTATTCGACCCGTTCGGATTCGATCCCGGGTCCCCCAGAGCGGTAGGCTGCCACCTTTACCGCTCGGCCATCCGGCCGTCCCGACGTCATGGTTTGTAGACTTTACCGCAAGATGGCAGTACTAGCAACTACGGTGCCGTCTGCATGATAGCATTAAAAAAGTATGATAACTTTCTTATTTTTTGTCTCCGGTCCAAAAGTAGGGTACCGTTGAACTCATTTCGGTCCCGAGTTTAAATATATACTCAAAATCCCGAAATTCCATAGGTGGTAATCTATAGTACAGCTCAAACTTGGGATATGGTTTTCATTTTAACGTACAACCTTCTTACTTTTTGGTCCTGCATATCTGATATGTTCAAATAAAAACAGATAATTACGAACTGTAATGAAAATATAAATTTTTAAAACTATCTTTATAAATTTGAAATATTCAAAACTGATTTCATTATTCTTAAAAGCTAGTGGAACATTTTCATATAATTCGAATTCAGATAAAAAATTCACTATTCCGTATTCACAAAAGTACAAAACGAAGAACGTGTTAGTGGTTCCCATCGAAACTGTCTCGACACTCGGCGTGGAACTGTTCCTAGTAGTTCAGAGTCCAGAACGACCAACGTCTACTTGTTACAGATAAAAATAATTAAAATAATTAACAGTCCACGCAACATGCTTCGTATTACGAGTAAGGCTATGAAGTAACTTAAAAACAATCGTTCAAATACGTTTATGTTACTGACTGGCCCACTTTAAACATAGCATCATCATTAGAAACTGTATTAAAATTCGCTGAATAAAACTGATTATTACAGAAGACAAGCCGATTAAACATTATAAATATCATCACGCAGAGTTACATCCATTAAAATCGTATAACATCGATCACGTGTCGAACGAATCGAAAAAGAAATTATTTCGAGTTTCAAGTGAATTAGCGTAGTCTATCCAACCGACAAACGATTTCCCTCGTAAAAAAGTTTTTTTTTCCTTCTTAAATATGTTTCAGAGTTGAATTCGTTTCATTAATTTCGAAATAAAAGGAAGCTGCGCAATAAAGCTTCGAAATTCATAAACAAGGGGTGAGTTCAAGGAACAAGCAGCTAAGTAAACAAACCAATGACATAATCTGTGTCATACAAAACGAATTACATCATTAGTTTGCTTACTTCTTAAAATGACTCAAGGTCTCATTTTTTATGCCTTCTGAAGTCATAGATGTAGTTAATTATTAGCATCCTTATTAGTAATTTTTGCTATTTAATGAAAAATCTCATTTAATTAATTAAAGGAGATGACAAATAAACTCGAAAAATATAAAAAATTTAAAATTTTACTCCTTTTTTGACGATTGGCGTCTATAAACGTGTCAATGCCTTGCGTTAAAAGTCTTCTCTGAATTATACAATCATTTCTACATTAGGCTATATTTAAAGCAGTTATGTTACTCTTAGTATTGGGAAGAAAGATATTGACTATCCCCTGATAAGATTAATTCTTCTAATGGAACTAAGTTTGCTAATAAAAGATTCATTTGAAGGCATTATCGATGCTTCAACTTGAAAAAAATGATCATTTCAAATGTTATTAAAATTTATTGATATTTCCATTCATTAGTTATTATCTTAAGCAGATAATTAAAAAAAATTTTAAAGGTCAAGAAATATTATTTCTTTTATATTAGACTCAATAAAATATCCGGTGAAAAATCGTTAACTTTAACAATTTATCCCTTTGACTATTGAAAAGTTAGAAATTCCTGATATTTTTTATTTAATTTGCGAGATGGAATTTGACAGCTTGACATAAAATGCGCCCTACATTAATTTGTAAAGAGATTGGTTTCAAGCGAATGAATTAAAAATTAACAGGTGAGAGTTAATTTTACAGCTGCCAGAACTTGCGTCAATATTTTCTGCTTGTGTGATTATTTCGATAGATTTAGGTAAGTTAATTATAGAAACGAATTAGCTATATCTTCAATATCAATTTCTAACGGTCAATTCTATCGCTTTATATACTTCGTTATAAATTTCGCAAATGAGAAAATACTGCAATCTTAGTAATTTAATTGTACATTTTGCATGTTGCGCTTAAATTAACAAATGAAAATTCATTATCTGATACGGTAGTAAATTGTTCCAACTAAACAGGATTTCACTGCATAAAAAGGACTGTCGAGAAAAGAAAGTTGACTTTTCTCATAAAAATATTTTATTAGGACTTTTTCAAACTTGAAACTCGTTTGTAATGGGATGAAATTTGTAGCGCGTTACATCTGACGTTTCGTGGAAGCGGCCCGCAAAGGGCAACGAAGTCGCAATTAGCAAACAAGACACGTAAGTAATTCCCTGCAGGGGTAACGCCAGAATAAGAACCGTCGAATGTTGCTAAGATACCGAGTGTTGTCCGTTACCGTTACAATCGATCACCGATTCTACGTTAGTCCACATACCAGTCGCCGCTAAGTACAGTACGTGGCCCATAAAGTCCGGATGCGGGTGCTCGTCTCTCTGACCTTGTCACCCAAATATGGACGTGGCGGAGAGCGGGCCAGCGGCCAACACCTCTTCTCTGACATGTCCTTCCTGCCGAATTACCATCGTGCCTTCGAGAACCCGCACCATGTGCCCTTTCTGTGGAAGCTTCTATAACCTGGAAGCTAATGCCAACGTCTCTCTGCGCACCTCTAGGTCCACCACCGAAGAACCCCTTCGTTTACCACAGATCGTGAGTATTTTCCTATTTTTCTCATGTTTAGGAAAGCTATCGAGATATCATTTCGTAAAGTTCTAATGTCCTTCTATACAAGGTTAAAATCAGGGTGGAGAATATGGGTGAAGTTCGAGCGTAACCGCTTTTTCCGATAAAAGGCAAGAATCCGTGAGGCGTGAAGAGAACAGACTAAATTTAGGTCGATATAATAAATTAGAAATCTCTATCTTTCTTTCATTGATTAGACTTATAAATTAGCTAATAACTGCAATTCAGAGGCTAAAATAAAAAAATATTACGTGATTATATAAATAATTTATAGAATATTTCACGTTTTAAATGTTTTCTATAGTGCAAAGTGGAGAAATTATTAAAAAAAAAACTTGGAAAATATAATATTTGGCAACTCTTATCTTCTTTGCACCTATTTATATTTAAATTCCTAATCTGGAATAGATCTGGCACTGGAATTTAGGTCGAATCTTCTGTAATCGCCGTTGGACAATAGGATGTTACATAAATCGTCTATGTGATGTAATCTTTATAACAACACAGATAAACCGTAACCCAAATTTTGTGCAAATATGGCGTCACGAATAAGACTATTTCGCTCTGTTTATTTGAATAACCTAGAGAATGAAATTTATCTCCATCTTCAATACGAGAAAATATGTAAAACATGACTTGGATGAACAGATTTTATTTCAAGTATTTTTCAGTACCCATTTGTTATTTTTATTATATTTTATATTATATAATACGGTATACGAGATACCTTTATCCACTCCAGTCTAAGAATGGATTCACACGAAAAATAAGTGGATGCATTTTTTTTTATTCGTGCAAGCACGAATTACAAAATTTAAGGGTGCACAAGAATAATTCTTAAATATACATCTACTCGTACAAAATTTCTAAATAAAGATTCTATTTATATTAAATGAAATAAAATATTTTTCTACGAATTTATATCTCAAAACTTTAAAAAATACTGTAATTGCGTGTATGGACAGTTTGTAGTATTTGTTAAACATTTATAAATTTAATTTTATTACAAAATTATTATTAAAGCGTATAAAGAAGCCACAATAGCACATTATATAAATACAGATATACCTCGAGTTACGTCGTTCTCGATTATACGTTGTTTGTCAAAAAAGTATACGGAAAAATAAAAATCAAGTTTAAGTCATTTTATTCGATATTACATCCGTCCACCACAAATATTGAAGTCGTAATATCACTAGAAAAGCGTTAAAAGCACATAAAATCATATTAAAATATGTGCATTTACAGTAAATGATAATATAATCATCATAAATCCTAGAGAACGAAACATGAAAACACCTGTGTTTCTGTGTTGTCTTATTTAGCTGTCTTTAAGTGCTCATTATTGGCGTTTTCCACGGTAGTTCCATTATCTACAGTTTGGCGTCGTTGTCAGCGCCACTCGATATCAAGGTCTGAATAAGAAGGTCAGGACACGCTCCCGTGATTCTATGCGGCAGCGGCCTTTTTCGGACTAATCGATAGAGTTCGCCACACGTGGTTCCTGCGTGAATCGACTTATTACGTATATACGTACTCAAAATGTTAGACAATGGGTTTACAGAGTTTACAGCTTTCTGTGTGTTTATAGAGAAAGAAGTTATGTCTTAGATAAGCTCTGTTAAAAATATTATTAAATTGTGTTTAATATTCTTTTTTGATATAAAATTTATGTAATAGGGGAAAAAGTGATCACGTGACATAGGTGTCGCGCATATCGATACGGTTGTAAACAAACTATTCCGTTCGAAGGATAGCTTACTTTATAATAATGGAAGAACGAAAATATTTTTTAGGAAAGTTAACAACGGTACAATTAAAGGAAGAATAAAAAAAGTACAATGCCAAGTTAGCTGGTAGAAAAGCCGATTTAATAGAAAGGTAAGTTAAAATAATCTACATCTACATTTTTATCGTTCTTTATTACATTTATAATTTCAAGTCCTTATAACTATTACATGATAAGGTAACTTAGCAGTAGATGAAAGTTTTAAGGATAAGATTTCACAAAATGCACATTTTTCGTTGATAAAAACATTTAAAGATCAGTAAAGCTGTCATTGATTCCTTTCACATTTGTCTAACCAATACATAAGGTCAAAACTTTAATTAAAATAAATCTTTTTTCCTTTGGAATATGGTCATGTACTGAGCCTGATATATTATAACCAATTTATACCAGTATCTGAAATGTTAACTGTACCAATAGGTTATCACTGTAATTTAGAACAATGATCAACACAAACAAAACTACTTTTTATGAAGTTCTAAGACAATATAAGAGATATATATCTTAATCTTTTACCAAGAGAAAACAATATTTGGAGTATTTAAAATAAATATAATCAAAATGTCTTTTTTATTGGTCACAAGTCTTCTTGTTTCAATAATTTAATGCAATAAGACTAATTTCTTCACCAATAAACTTTTTGTACAAGTGAATTTTTTGCCCATTTTCTTTTACTAAATCTGGCATACACTATATATATGCCATATTTAGGTGCTTGTCAATACTGTTCAGTTACCTTATACTGTTTATTTTTATATTATATGTAATATATTAAGGTAAGAATATAATATATAATAATAATTTTTGCCTTTCCTGTCAATGAGACAGAAAAACTAAATAAAATATTGGTGATCATATGTTAACTAGTTATTAAATTTGTTTACAATAATTTTCAGGTTACTGGCATATGAGAGGAATCAGGAAACTCAAAATTTTTCTATATCCTGTGATAGTTCTCCTGAACTCAAACTTCCTGATTCATCTGAATATAAGGATCTCTCTCCAAGTTTACAAATACCAGTTTTGACTATAGAGACAATTGATGCCTACATGGAGATGTCAGATCAAAGAATGCCACTGTCTGTTGTGCAGATGTATTTTAATGAATTCTTATTAACAATAAGAGGAACAAAAGAGAAAAAATTTTCATATTTTAAAGGTAATGTAAAATCTGAATTAACCAAGGGGAACACATATTATACAGATTTAGTAATTACAGATGATGGGGATATAGAAAATGCAATATGTGAATGTACAGCAGGTAAAGGGCCTAAAGCATATTGCAAACATGTATGTGTAACACTATTGGCAATAGAAGAATACGGAAGAACAGGCAATTATAAGTGTCACAAAACATGCACACAGGTTCTGCAAACATTCCATCAGCCTACCTGCCAACATAAAGGTTCCCCAATTAAGGCTAGTGAGCTTCCATTTCATTTATTTAAGAAGAGAGGAATGAAAAGGAAATGATTAGAAGACATGAAATTTGACCCCAGACCATCTGGCAGTTCAATCTCTGATTATACAAACTGCATGTTCATTTTCAAATTAATAACAAAAAGTGGTTGTGCAATACCGATATTGCAATTAAGGCAACCAGCAAACATGAGGGCTTTAGAGTCAGATCATGATTATTTCAAAAGCACAATGTCCGAAATGTTTTTAAAAGCTTTACATGTAACTGAAGCAAGTAGGGAGTACATAGAACATTTGGAAAAAGAGACCCAATTACAATGAAAAAGTGCAGTTTGGAATAAGGAACATTTGTTGTGTTTGACACCTTCAAACTTTGGAAAAGTTTGTAAATTAAAATCAGCAGACAGACTAAAATTGTGTGACTCATTACTGGCAAGTAGGCCAATAAAAAGTAAGGCAATTTCTCATGGCTTAAGGTATGAAAAAGAAGCAATTGAAGCATATTCTTCTTTTGAAAATACTCCTGTGAAAGAATGTGGCATGTTTCTTCATCCAAAATACCCATTCTTAGCTGCAAGTCCAGATGGGCCAGTGGATGATGATAAAATATTAAAGTTAAATGTCCTTACTCCAGTTTTAAACTTCCTGTGAATGTGCAAAATGTACCATATTTGGAATGTACTGATGACAAAATTACTTTAAAATTGAATCATGATTATTTTTATCAAAGGTCAATTAGCAGTGACAAGTTGCTCACCTGTTTATTTACACAAAAAGTGACTTCAAAGTTTGTATCATTCCAAGAGATGATAAATTCATTGCAGACATGACTGAAACACTATGTTTTTCCATGAGCATTTTAAGCCAGCTCTTTTAAAAAAGATGTTCTATAAACATTAAGTTTTTATAAAATAATTAAGCTAATTGTTATTTTTATTTTACAATTTAAGTTTATGTAAAATTTTTCTAGATGGTGAATTTTTTAAATAATAAAAAGAGATTTTGTTTTAAAGATTAAAATTTTTTTATTAGCTTACAAATTTACAAACATTTATTCAACTATAGTACAAATTTTAAAACCACTATATTACTTTGAATTGAAGTTCCATAATGAAGACCTTACTGTGTATGCAAGTATACATTCTTAATCTTAGAATTTATAAGCAGACAAAAATTTAAAAATACTATAAATGAAAAACTTAAATTAGGCTAGGATCTAGAATGAAAAAAAAATTATATACAGAATTAATAGAGAGCTAGACTAACAGTGAAACAAATTAAGCATCTCTGCCAACAATGCATGGTCTAAAATTGCATAACATAAAACATAAATTTCACTGCCAAGTTTGGTTACTGTCGGATGCATGTGTTGCCTCAAAATCTTATATGGCCATTCCTATAATACATTCAATATGTATTCTTTTACTAGATATTTTTCTGTCTCGAGATAAACTGCTGCTCAGCTGTGTTTTTCCTCTCATAAAAGTGGGTGTATTTACCACACCATCTTTAGTAATTAGCAAGTCCTGAATGTTAAAACCTCTATCAGCCATTACACAGTCTTTTGCCTCTGTTATTTTACACAGTGAAGACCTTTCTGCAATCTGTCGATCACTTGCAGAACCACCATAGGCTTCTGAAACAAAACTTACTAGACCACCTGGTGTGCAACCTACAACTGCTTTTAATGTGTTGTCATTTTTATATGATGACCATGTAGCCTGCTGTGCAACAGGATTTTTTGGTTTGCTTATTTTGCATTCTAGAGAATCAATGATAACTCTAGTATTTGGAAATTTCATTTTAAAATCTCTAGGCATGTATATATCAACAAGAGATCTTTCACTCCATATATCCAACTCTCGCCATTGTAAATACATGAAATTGATCCAAGTAATGAAAACGTTTCGTACTGTTTCTTCAGATACACTAAACATCCTACTCAACTCAAAATTTGCTGTATTCAATCTTAATTTTATTAAAGTCAAGAACAACTGGTTTGGCACTGCAAGTGTTACAACCTGAAACTTGTAATATTTTAAGCTGTATGCTGCTGGTCCCAAACTTTGTAGTACAAAATTGAAAGAATTGTAGTTCTCTAACCCAGTATAGTAATGTATAGCATTGTTGTCAAACTCAAATCTTTCAACTGACATTGGGACTTTCAAAAGTATGGGTCTGTGTAGTTACACAGACCATAGTGCTTGCCACATTATTTTCAATAAGACAAGTAGCCTTTTCCTCCTCCTCATCTATTATTACTTCTCCTCCTATTTCTAATGTACCAGTATCCATTATATAGCATGCATCATGATTATCTTGAACTTTGCGTTCACGGTTTTCTCTTCTTGCTCGTCTGCTCGCAACCGAAGGTGCCTCTTTTTTAGACCAAAGAAATACATTTGGTACAGCATCAGCCTTCAGTTGTCTCTTTGCTGGGATGTTTCCTAATAAAGTAAAATAAATCTATTTATTTTTCATTCAGCATAAAGAATTAACAATTAAATTCATGCTACTATATATATTTTTTATCCTTTGTTAACTTAGCATTAATGCTATGTAAGTGCTCAAAACTAGCCTCTACTGTTAGGGCTTATCACGCCTAGATATTAAAACTAAACAGAGACTTTTGATGTAAACATCAAGTATTTTTCAAGCGAGGTGTTTGAAGCTTCTTAATTGCTAATAGCTTGAAAAAAATATTGTACAGTTATTATAATTCTTTAAATAATGTGCTTACCAAAGATATTAATCTCCTTATACTGATCAGGTGTGAAGTGATTTTTACACACGAGACTGGATGAAGTTGGTTTCCAATTTGCTCTTTTAACGGCGTGAATCCATTTCTTTCGCAATGCTGGATTTTTTGGAAACTTGTGACCACCACTATTAGAACAATGTGGTACACAGCACCACGTACTTGGCATTTTTGAAACTTAAAATATTTATTAAATTTTCGTTTAAAGAAAAAACAAATGATACTTTATAACCGACAACGTATCGCTTAGTCTCATCGATACTAGCGTCGCGTGCGAAGTAGATTTCACTTTTTTCCCCTATTAGGAAAATATGACGTTTAAGCCTTTGTAAAGCCAAAAATGTTCATTAATTAAATGTTAGTCCAGTATTTATTTTTCTAATGCATTAATATTGTGTTGGTAAATGCTTTAAAATTAAGTTTTGGATAACTTCATCGTATATTCTTTATTATACTTCAAATTTTCTTTGATGTTATTGCATCACTTTACGAAGTGCTTATATACGTAATTTCATCAGTTTTAGCACCTATTTAATTAGTTTCAATCACGACAGCAAATGATACGGATGATTGTTTCTTTTGATCGAAAAGTGACATAAAATTGGGGTTGCATAATCATCCGAAATTATTAATATATTTTTGAGTGGAAATCGCTGGATTTATGCAATTTTAGTTTAATTAATGTCGTATAAAACTGACTGCTCGTAGAAGTTTGCTTAAGACGTGCGACTCAAAAAACCCCAAAATGGCGGCTCAAGAAGTAGGTCATGCCGGTTCTGACCTTCTTATATAGACCTCGCTCGATATTGGTAAATTTAACATAAATTAGTTTATTTTCTACTATCGCAAAATAATTTTAATAACTATTTGTTATTTAACCTTAAAAAATCATCTTATTTTATAATGTCTTAGAGAAACCACATTCACAAATAAAGAGTACGCGATGTACTGTAAACATCACCAAATTGTAAACATGTACTGTACATTTACAAGTACGTACTGTACGTATGTACAGTACATATATTCGTAAATTTAGATTACTTTTTTTCTGTACTATACTAAAAACTAAAATTTATTTGTTTGTAAGCTTAAAATAGATTCCATAACCATATATTATTAAAAATGCATTTATAAATAAAATACAGAACTGGGAATGGTGATTTGTGGTTTAGCCTAGTGACAAGTAAATTCGACTTACGTCGCCTCTCCTGGAACCAATTACCGACGTAAGGTGAGGTATACCTGTGTATAAGTGATATCCAATATATAATTAACACTATGCTTTTCTTAAATAGTATCATACCATAATTGAAATTAAGATTAAACATGTTTCTTAGGTTTGAATTCCTAAGAAACATGCGTGGCTTTTTTAGGTTATGAATATTTTCTCTAAGAAATGGAAGTAGGTCAATAAGAAAAATCCGTAACGCTTTTTCAGGAAAACCAAAACAATCCATACATCAGAGTTACGGGTTTTGGACCTTTCATAACGGACACATTGGGGGTCATTCAGACGTACTTGACGGGACTTCTGTTGAGACCCCCGAGTTCTCAAGACAATACATTTTACCTGACTCTGCCTCCCGTCCAGGCGGGAACAGAGAATCGTCTTGTCAGCTTGGGACAGGAGGGTGTCAGGAATCCTCGACCTCTTCTATCCTCCGCCACCGGCGCCAGATCCTTGACCGGAAGATCGGGTAAGGCACCCAGTGAAATAGGACTTGTAGATAACGCGCAGGACGATAATATCGTCTACCCAGACAGAGATGTGTCTATTAGAGATTTCAGGTAAGAATTTTTTAAATGTTTAGGTATCGCGATTTTCAGTCGCGTAGTAAATTTGTAATGGAGATCACGAGACAATCGAAAGACCATTTATAACGATTCGATTTCATTTTATACAAAACTAGTAATAGTTTAAACCGATTTTCTCGTTGTTGTAATTGTTATTTTAGTCACGTTCAATTTTGATAAAAATAGAAAACAAACGAGAGCCGACATACGGGAATGATTTTCACGATTTCAACATTTAAAAAGAAAGAAAAAAAGATCGATAGATTAAATGTCGGTCGTACTAAAACACGGTTTAAAATTTCCAATATTAATTGTGATAAGGAATCGATGTCCGGTTCTTTCTCTTCGACCTTTTCCATCATCCATGATCGATCGAGAATCGATCCATGACTAGACGACTTAAATTTAATTGTTGATTCAGAATGAATGTCGTTTTGCATCGCGGATCTTTCCATCTTCAATGTTATATTTGCTTCGCTTTCGCTCCAAAATTTATTTGAAGATATTGAAACAATAAATACAAAACTTTCTTCATTTTCGAGTTGATATTAACAATTTTCTGTCTTCATCAAATTGTTATCGTTTGTTTAGGGAATATATCGAGGATGCCAAAGCCACCAGTGATTACAGCAGATTACAGGAGTTTTATGAGGTGACGTTTGGATCGTTGATCGATCTAAATGCTACCTTTAAGGTAGGTCAAAGTTTTCTTCCAGATAAAAAATAATAATTTCGATTTTTAATGATCGGGTTTCTTTTATCTTTTAGCTTTATCCAGAGATGGAAGGAGCAAAATTGGAACATCCAGAACTGAAAATGGAATTGATTTATGCTGTTTACGATGCTTTGGATGATTTGGTAATTAAATCTTTTTTATCTAATCGATTATAAAAAGATTAATAACTGAAAAATTTATAAAATTTTTGAGTTTGGTTTTGTTTCTTTGGTCTTTCACACGAAAACGAATTCAGCTTAGGTCTTTGACACGAAAACGAATTCTGATTATGATGGATTTCTAGTATAAATAGTTTAAGATAGCTCGATACATCATACTGAAATATTTATAACTTTTGCATTTAATATTTTTTTTTATCTGTGCTACATAGTAAAAAACGTTTTATTTTATTTTTTAGCCTTCCTATGTAAGTAAAGAAACTCTGAAGAGTATGGTGGGCGCTCTTTTGGCTACCAATTGCAGGTGAGAATTCTCATTCATTATTTAGTATTTAGAAAAAATGATTTTTATTAATTTTCTTGGCAGGTTAAAGGCAAAAGACGAAATCAGAGGCCTCTTCATATTACTACTGGTAATTCTCACAATTTTTCGTTTCCTAGATTCTGATCATTCGCAGCTCAACAGAATATCTCTTTCCAGAATCCAATATTTAGCAATCAGGCATCGTATACAGTGTTTGCCCATCTATTGAGAAAAATAGTAGGTATGAGTAGCGGAGATCATCAACTGTTCATTCACTGGTTGAGTCGGTAAGTATGGTGTTTAAACTGGTTAAACTAATCCTAATCTTGGTTAAGCTGAAAGATTAGGATACGGATGTTGATTTCATCTTGGTTTTTAGTCTGGACAGTGAGAGATTACGCCACTTAGTGAAAAGGAATCTGCAGTTTATCACTATACGAGAATTTCCTCCGGCCAATGGACACAAGTTGCCTTCTATGAACAAGAGTCGCTGGTGGATACCGTGTGCCACCAGAGTTTTGGCTTTGATAAGTAAGAATCCTAGCTATAGCCTATGATTTATGTTTCTAATATTCGGCTAATTATATTTTTAACTTTTAGATACTGCCAATAATAAATTGACTCCAAATATCATAAATTATACGGAATTTTACAACAGTGCCTTGGATCACATCAATTTGATGGCTGAATATTATAGGTGGCAAAACCCATCTAAGCATCACAAGTAAATGGTTTAAATTACCTATAAAAAAAATTCTAAAAAATACAAGACGGTTAAGGAAATCTACAGATTATTTATTACAAATATTTATTGTCATAGGTTTTCGTATTGTCAGTATCCTTTTATTTTGAGCATCGTGGCCAAGAAAACAATTTTACAAAGGGACTCCGAGCAGCAAATGATTCTGAATGCCAGGGTGAATAATTATTCCTTTTTTTAAAAAAAATAGTAATTAGCTGGTGATATTTACAATCTTATTTGCAATTTTAATAAACTGCACATGAATTAATTGAAAGTATAAAATTTGTTTTGACTTGCAGAGAAGTTTACTTAATCGAGCGATCCATCAACAAGCGCCCGACATAGACGTCTTCTTCCTAAATCTGAATGTTCGCAGGTCTCATTTAGTCTCAGACTCGTTAAATGAAGTAAGTATCGCGTTTCTGCATTTCGATAAAGTTTACGAGTTTCACATAGTCAAGTTTTGCACGTAGATCGCTCGCAAACAAGCAGACTTAAAGAAGAAATTGAAGGTAACCTTCGTGGGCGAACCTGGACTAGACATGGGAGGTCTGACTAAAGAGTGGTTCTTATTGCTCATCAAACAGATTTTTGATCCTGATTATGGTAAGTAGAAGATACCCTATTTACGAGGATAAAAAACTGATATTGAGAGTCTGTAAATGTTCCAGGTATGTTTGTATACCACAACAAATCGCGCAGCTATTGGTTCAGTACGTGCCAATCTGGAAATCTGAGAGAATACAATCTGATTGGAGTTGTAACCTTTTGAAATTATAACTAATTCAGTGTTCTTTAAATTATAGTGATATTATTATTTTATTATTATTATAGTAGTATATTTTATTGTTTTCCTTGTAAGACGATAAAAATATTAATATTAAAGCTTAAAAATAGAGATTATTATTTTGAAAATTAATAATTAATTATTTAATAAATATATTTCTTGCTGTTTTAAATGATGTTCTCAAGACGTATTTTTTTTAAAGAAACGCTCTTAAAACTTTGCAATCACATCGTATGGCTTAATTCCAGTGGCGTGCCGTGACATTTGATGATAGAAGAGCTGTGTTTCTGTGAGAAGCCGACTTCCAGGGGCAATCAGTTAATTGCGCGTCAGTAATGTACGAATGGTCTAGGGGTCCATTCGTACATGGGCGGTGGCTGTAGAGACAAAGACGACAAGTACTGACAAAAACTGTTTATTTTAACATAAAATAAACATATACTACGTACAAAATAGTTTGCTTTAGGACAATCGGCCGTTCGGACGTCCTGGGCGTCGATGTGGTTCTTCGATGGTCGATCGAAGGGGCCCCGGGACAGTGGCGTTGACAAGTCTGTAAGACACGGAGAGACTTCGTCCGTTGGCGTCGGGACACGGTCTAAGTCCGAAGTGGCACGGGTTACAGGTTGGCACAATAGACGAGAAATTGTTTTTTTTTTCCGCGTTGACACACGGCGTTTTGGTTATTCGGAACGTTAACCGAGTGCGAAGTGTCCTCGATTGTCGGAGATTATATCAATCTCCGTTCTTTCTTTCATCCATTTTGATTGGTCGTTCTCCCTCAATCACGCTTCCCGAGTGATCGGTCCCTCGTTACTAAACGTAACGAGACTCTTACCTGGAGAGTGAGAAAAGTCAAAATCGAAGACGAATTCGATCTTCCACCGATCATAGGACGACTTCCTTCCGCGATTTATGGTTTCTGCCTGGCAGTTTGATATAAACAATGGGTGTCCGACTACAAACGACTTTTACCTGTTTTTTTAAACTAATCAATTTTTCTCTAAATTAACCGTTTTTTCGCGTCTTTAGTGACGGTTCGGACCTGTCCGGAACCTCACATTTCCATAAAAGCTTTAAACAAATACTGGAAATGACAAAAATAAATAATTTATGTATTTTCGTTCTAAAATACAAATAATACATACATAATACAAATTGATATGATACGAACAATGATAGAAAAACTTGTTCTGTATTTAATTTTTGTTTTTTTTTAGTTTTTTATAAACTAACTCTATTCGGCGATTTTTCCGCAAAATCGTTAATTACTTTATCATAAAAGTCGCCGGTCGTCGACTCCGTCAACGTATTTAAAAGCACTTTTTCTATCGAAAGCAACGCTAGCGACCACAATTTTTCCTCCGACCGCGTGTTCCTAGCCGATGTATGAATTCGCTCCGTAGTCGAAAAACTGCACTCAGCAGACGCACTGGTAGATGGTACCGTAAAAATTAACGATATTAAATCATATAATTCTTTAATACGTCTTTGTTCGGATCGACATTAATTTTTTTTATGTCTAAGAGTTACTTGTCAATATAGACCGGACACGAATATAAATATTGCAATTCACCACGTAATTTAGATAAATCAAAAAATTTCCCATAAAATTTACTTAATTCAAAGAATTAAAACACGCTTGGAAAAATTGTTAATAATTTCAATATTATGAAAAACATCTAAAAGTTATAAAATTCTAAAGATTTTACGTTTGAAAATCTGTCAATATAATTATAATTTTCTTTTAATTATACTGTAATTAAATATAACTTTGCAAAAAAAAGTACAGTACATAAAAATAACATTGAATACTCTTTACTTTTTAAATCTTAAACAATTCACTTAATCAGATAGCTCCCTACCCAGTGGCTAAGGGATAGAATCGTTAGAAGCCTTACATGTATGTAGCTTCCACCAGCTAAACCGGCTGAGGTTGGTGCTCTGTAAAGCGCATGCGTCAATGCCCTCTGGCTGCTTTACACCATCCAGTTATTCTCGCGGTGAAAGCTGTCTCGGAAGCGCTTCCATTCCGCTACTGACATTCGAATATACAATAGCAATCTTATCGTTTTTTTCACATATAGAATTTTTTAATAAGA
Source organism: Centruroides vittatus (assembly GCF_030686945.1). NCBI lineage: Eukaryota > Metazoa > Arthropoda > Arachnida > Scorpiones > Buthidae > Centruroides > Centruroides vittatus. The sequence continues at coordinate 5,236,932 of NW_027122456.1, forward strand.
TACATAATGCAGTTATAATAAAATATTAATTTTAATTAATTCAAAGTATTGTATATTTAATATATAATTAATTCAAAGTATTATAATTCTAAATTTTCATATTTTAACGTACTTTGAACGTTAAAATATGAAAATTTATATTTTAGAAAATACAAGGGAAGGTCATTGGAAGGTGGATGCGGCGCTTCCACCGCTTCTGAAATTCTAGTTATTTTAAGCGTTTTGAAATGAATGAAAAAACAATTAAAAATACTATTTTTCATCCGCGTTAATAAAATTTCGGAAATACAAAACTTACTGATTCATTTTCTTTTTAATTAATGAACCCACATTTTGCTCAAACGTTAATTTGTAACCCATTTATTCTATCGGAATTGATATTCGAATCAATTATAAAAACCTTAACACGAAAGTTGATGGGCCTGGCAGTTTACAACTCGATCATTTTGGACTTACACTTTCCCACCGCTTGTTACAAGAAACTGTTGAGTCCCCCCGTAGTGCCTCACGATCTACAACAAGCCAAAGTCGGAGTCAGTAGCTTTACTATGAGAGACTTCTCCGAAGTGATGCCAGTCAGTATAAATTCTATATATTTTATATTCTTTAAAATAAAATATAATACAGAAATTGCTGTTTATTTTCTATCAGGATGTGGCTGTGGGTCTGGGAGAACTGCTTTCCTATGAAGGAAATGTCGAAGAAGATTTCTGTATGAATTTCCAGGTATGTTCCAGTGAACTCTTTTTTGCATACTTTTGAATCTGAATGTATTTAAATAACGTATGGAATAAAACACTAACGATGTTAGGTATCGGTGGAAGAATTCGGAGAAATGAAAACTCACGTATTGAAAACAGACGGGGAAAATATTCCTGTGACGAACGAGAACAGGGAAGGTGAGCGTTGGAATCATTATATATAATAGAAATGATGAGAAAGGTAATTCTGTTATCTTTTGCAGAATATGTAAAACTGTATATGGATCTTATCCTGAACAAAGCAATATATCAACCGTTCAAGGCTTTTTATTTGGGTTTTCACAGCGTATGCGCTTCAAATGCCTTAATTGTAAGTTTTCTTTATTAGCAATATCTCGTTATACATATATATATTTAACGAAACTGAATTTTACACCTGGATTTTCTATCGATATAATCGTTTATAAATAAATCGCGTAGCAAAAGTAATTAAAAATCTAATTTGTGCATTTAAAAACGTAACTTAAAGCAAAAAACAGATCATTCAAATGTGAGTTATAATACTGCGTGTGTTATTAAAATGAATTCGTACTCAGTAGCGCTAATGATTAGCATCATGACGATAAAATTGAACATCGATCAATCGACTAATTGATGACGTCAAATAAAAAATTGTCATCTAATGTGTCACTAGACTGTTTAGCAATAATCTTTTACATTTTGAGCTTCTTTCATAAAATATTATATTTAAATTTAATATTTTAAAATTAAAGTAATAAATAAACATAATTAGGCATAATTAAGCTAGGGAAAAATAATTATCGATCAATATTATAATTATTAGAAAAACAACAGTTCTATTTACAGAAAAATCACTAAATGGAAATCGCTATTCGTTTTGTTGGAAATAAACAATAATTTAAATATTGAAAAACTTATCTTTTATAATAACGCGGCATTTCATCGATTATTATAATACAGTGACATTAAGAAAGCAAAAATAATTTCTGTAGAAAAGTGATTTTGCAATTATATATTTGGGAAAAAAGCATAACTCGTACAGATTGTAACCAGATAAATATACAGTACATGTATACGTATTATACGCGTACTTTTCTCTCGTATCCTGGTTCGCTATTTCAAACTGACATTTTTAATATGAAGTATCAGTTTGCTATTCAAATCATATTTAAACTTATACATTTGCTATTTTAATATCCGATTTTGTTTAAAATGCAGCATTATTTCGTTTATGTTCAAGTTTTACAGTTTTTATTTGAAGTAAATTTATTATTAAAAAGAAAGTCATAACATTTTAGAATATCGATTAAAAATTCAGGCAAAGAAAAATTCAAAACTACAATAATATTGCTCAATCAAATTGTCCATAGTAAATTTTTAAACATCGATTTGTTTCCGATGAAAATCTTATTCAATTCGGTAAAAGCGTAACTATGGCGGCACTTCCGGTCGCATCTTGTTTGTGAACGTGACATCCACAAACAAAATGGCGACAGGGGTAACTACTAACTACACTGGCATTCAAATAAAAAAATCTTTCACTCACCGTTGACATATTTCTAATTCCTTGCCTCCAATTTCTTCGGTAAATAACAAGGTTCGGGTGATTCTTTCGTAAATTCATCCTTTTCCATCGTAGAAACTTTTCCGCATTATTAAACCACACATGTCTACATTCTTCCTTTTAAGATTTTCGAATTTATTAGTATTTACTTTCAGGGCTGAAGGTACAATTTCTGACTCTTTTCAAACTGAAACACCACCCGCTCCTGGATAAACCTTACTCCTATGCTAAACAAACAGATCGAAACGTTCTCCTAGTTTTTCCTTTTGCTCTCATCAATCTCGTCGATGTCGACAATCCTTTCCAAGTCCACCAATTTTCATTCGGATCAAATTAGACTATGAAACCATCATAATGTGTCGTATGTAATTCGCCCAGTCAATAGCTGTTCGACTGCTCACGCTCAACGCAGGTTCTATGCAAATTAGATGGCAAATAAATGAAAAATAGTTCGCCAAGAAATTTTCCCGAATGTACATTTAAATCTTCCTTCAAACAACGAACTGTTCATCTTGCATTTATGACATCGAAAATAAACAGAATCACGATCTTTTCGATAAATTAATTTACGAAAACCATAACAATTCGAACAATCTGCAGGTTGTAAACCAAACTTTATGGCAAATTTAACATTTGATGAAATTCTATTGTCCTCAACATTTTCGGGAAATTCCGATTCTAAATAATGTAAATAATCCTTCGAAGTCCACTTTTGCCATAAAAACCGTTGAACTGTTGAACTTCAATTAATGCTGGCTGCCATTACAACAATAAAAAGGAAGATATCAAATATTCACTCCGAAAAATTATTATACAAACAGCAAGAAACAAATCTTTGAAAGTGTGCATATGATATTTAGTCTGAAATAAATTTTTGTTATATGTATTTTTTAATAACTTTATATAATATTTGGAAAAGAAATCGATTTCAATTTTTTTTTCAATAATAATTTATTTTGACCCAAAACAAACGAATAATTAAGCTTCCTATTTAGAAAAACACAGTGTATTTCAAAAGTCCGTTAACTGAGATATATCTTAAGATTAAAAACATATAAAAACAAATGGCTTGGAGCTTCCAATCGCTTCCAATAAAGCGATTGAATGAAATAACATCACAGATAATATATAACATCACAGTTTTCATGCGGCAATTCAAACAGCGTTAAGTGTTCTTAAAGTATATCTCAGTTAGCCGAATTATTATTTTATAATATAGAGTGTCCACTCTATATTATAAAATAATAAATAGCCAGATTAAAGTTCAAGCTTGTACGGTTGTATACAGAGCCGTAACTAGGGTGTGGCCAATGTGGCCCCTGCCACAGGCGCCGATTTAATAAAGGCGCCAACGACAAGGTTTCGGAATAATATGTATTCGAATTAATAACACAAAAAACTTTTATATTTATATAGTATTTATGATCTGTAATTTCTACGAACATATATTTCAAAAATTGTGCAGTCTACATTGTTTACAAACCTGTTTATGTGGAGAACAGCTGGTATCAGCTTTCCCGGGTCGTTCTCATGTAGCCTCAGGGTAATATTGGTCTAAATCGGTATGGAAACTAACTTACCGCATCTATTCAAATATAACAAAATTTTCGATTTTTATGCTATTAAAATACGGGGGGGACCAAAAAAAGCTATGAGAAAAAATTTTACTAAAAAAAACATGATGTCATAAAAAACATCCAATAGCGTTTAAAAAAACTTTACCCACATCAAACCGTGAAATAGAAGTTTAGAACGATTTTATTAATTTGATTTAAAAAACTCCCATAAAAACAATAGCGCAATTAATTAGCTAATCATTAAATCGTCATTAAAAAATTTTGCGGCAAAAATAATTTATGAAATTTGAATAGGTGACCACTCCATTACAGGTTAGGTGGGGATGGCGCATTTCTTCTGCTTCGGTGGAAAAGATGAAAGGGAGTGCATTGTATTAGAATCTTAGCCTTTGGGTGTACTATAGATTACCACCTATGGAATTTCAGAATTTTGATTATATATTTCAACTCAGGGGACCGAGACGAGTTCAACGGTACCCTATTTTTGGACCGGACACGAAAAATAAAAAAGTTATCATACTTTTTTTAATGCTCTCATGAAGACGGCACCATAGTTGCTAGTACTGCCATCTTGCGGTAAAGTCTGCAAACCATGACGTCGGACTACGGTCATCTCCAGTAGGGTTAAACACGCGATACGAGAGCGGAGAGAGCGACGCGACTTCCGATCATCGTGCGATCGCCATTTCGGTTAATGTTACTTATGGCAGCGAACATGGCGGCCGTTCCCACTGTTCGTGCTCCCGACTGACCTCCCGGAGGGGAGCCGCCGCAGGCCGCCATGTGCTAAACGTCACTAGTTATTGATTCACGATAGTTATTGAACAAAGTAAAAAAGGGGGGAAACGTCTACTAAAGGCAATTTTAACGGCAAGCGACGCGACTCCCGATCGCGATAGCGAGGCCGACTTAGCGGAGAGAGCGACGCGACTCCCTATCATCGCGCGATCGCTGGAAAAAAGTATGATAACTTTTTTATTTTTCGTCTCCGGTCCAAAAGTAGGGTATCGTTTAACTCGTCTCGGTCTCCTGAGTTCAGATATATACCCAAATACCCGAAATTCCATAGGTGGTAATCTATAGTATCTCCTAGCCTTTTATAAATGTTATTGCGTAGTGAGTTGTTTTTTTTAATCAAATCTAGTAATAAGAAATATTACATTTAAAAATTGCTATAATAAAATAAAATGTCTACTAAAAAGAAAAAATCTGGCTGGGAAAGTAAAAAACAAAAAGAAAGACAATTAGAAGAACAAAAAAGCAATCTAAAATATTAGACAAATGGTGCATAAGGGTTAAATCCTAGAATCCCGAACCATGAACAATCAATAGAACATGTAAATTGTTATACAACTTGGAAAATTCTAGAAAAAAACATTAAAACTGGACAAAATCTCATTGATAGTGTTATGCAAAAACAAATAATGGTAGAAGTAAATAAGTGGCGCCATATTCTTAAAATTGTTTTAAATTGTGTGATGTTTTGTGCTACAAATAATTTAGCTTTAAGAGGAACGCATGGAAATTCTACCGAGAATAATGTGAATAGAGGCATTTTTTATAATTTAATTGAACTTGTCAGCAAATATGACATTACTTTAAAAACCATCTTTGATAAAAGAACAAAAGGCCAAGTATCGTATTTAAGTCCAAAAATCCAAAACGAATTTATTTTTTTACTAGCATCTAAAGTTTGAAACAAAATTATAAATAATATAAAGACAGCAAAATATTTTAGCATAATAATTGATAGTACTCCTAATATATTCATAAAGAACAAGTATGCCAGATTATCAGATATGTCAAAATTGAAAATGAAATGGTAACTATCGAAGAGAGATTTGTTAATTTTGTACTATCAAAATGTAAAACGGGACAAGGACTTGCAAATTAAGTTTTGGCTAAGTTAAAAAATGATGGTTTAGATTTTAAAAACATAAGAGGACAAGGGTACGATAACGGAGCAAACATGGCCGGAATATATAATGGCATGCAAGCGCATATAGCACGATTAAACGATCTTGCCAAATTTGTTCCTTGTGCCGCACATTCGCTTAATTTAATTGGAGTGCACGCAGCAAGCATTACCGTGGAGATGGTTTCATTTTTTGGAATAATCCAGAAATTGTTTAATTTTTTTGCTTCTTCTACTCAAAGATGGGAAAAAATTACAACATTACTAAAGACAACACTAAAAGGACATAGCGATACGAGATGGTGCTCTAAATCACGTTCAGTAAGTCATTTAAAATATCAAATTAACGAAGTTATAGAAGTCCTTAAAGAAATATCGGAATATTCTTCATTTGGAGATGGTGTCGCTACAGCTAGAATTATTATTGGACGTATTGAATCATACAATTTTATTTTTATGTTAATTATGTGGGAAAATATTTTAGCCAAAATAAATGTTGTAAATAACCAGTTTCTGAATTATTAAATGGACTGGTATCTTTTTTTCAACACTTTAGAAATAATCAGTATGATATTATCATGTTTTTTTTTTATTTAATGCAGAAAAGGCCTCTTTCCGCTCAGAGAGCACTAAGAGGCCCAGGGAAGCCTAGGCATAGTTGGCACAAGAGAATAATATGATGGCACAAAGAAGGGACAGCGAGTGAAGCGACATACCCTATTCCAATATTAGAGTTGGAACAGAGCATACGACACCCACAAAAACACACACAAAAACTAGAAACAAATACATACATCTAAATAAAACAACTATACAAAAACATATAAAACCAAGATAGACCCTGTAGAAGCACTAAATAGCCCAGCCAGGAACAGTGACAGTAAGCCGCAGCCAGCAGAAAGAGTTTTATTGGGGACCGTAATGACTAGCACACTGAATAAAGCAATCCTTTAGTAAGTTAAAACCCTCAGTGTCCTCTACTAAAGCGTGGAGAGGAGCCGGCCAGACCTGCAACCGGTCGTAAAGGAAGGTGATCAATTTTCTTCGACAGATATCAAAAAGGCTACAGTCATACAAGATATGCTCAATAGTGTCTGGAACCTGGCAACCACAGTTACAATTTGGGTTATTTATGATCTTGAATCTGTAAAGATAGCTATTTAGTTTACCATGCTGCGTTAATAAAGTCGTAGTGAAATGGTCATGATGATCCCAATTAATTTTAATCCTGTGACTGACAGTAGGAAAGAAGCTATGCGTAACGGCACCATTTGTGTCTGCTTGCCATCTGGAGTCCCACAGCTGAATTGAACTCTGCCGTAGAATATGCTTAGCATGCCCTAAAGGAAGAATAGAATAGTCTATATTACTATTTAAATGTGCACTAGTAGCCAGGAGGTCAGTCAAGGCATTCCCAGGGCAAGCAGAGTGTGCCTTAATCCAAGAGGCCTTAGTGTTGTACAAGGCGACGCACTTTTTGAATAAGTTGTAGATGTCTAAACTAAGCTTGGTGGATATCTTAGGCTTTTTTAAACAAGCCAATGCAGTCTGCGAATCAATGCAAAGTTACACCTGGTTCAGCTTGTTTTTAATTATGTAATTTAAAGCATGCCAGACAGCTAAAATTTCAGCCTGAACAATGGAACAATCCTGATGTAACTTAAAGTCTAAACAATGCAAAACTTGCATGCCTGACAGGAAAGCCACAGCTGCCCCCGTGCCGCGCTCGGACTTCGACCCATCAGTGAATATCTTAAGCGGATGGTGGTCAGCATATTATCATGTTAGAATGCAAACAAAAATGTGAAGAGTTGGGAATTGATTCAACACCCAAGATGAAGCGAAAACGCAAAAGAAAACTGTTACCTGGAGAAAGAGAAGAAGGAACTATACTATCAAGTCAGGACGAATTAAAACATCTGTTTTATGAAGTTGTTGACAATATTATATTCAAACTAGGTGATCGATTTAAAAATACGCGTTCAATATCATCGATTTTTGAATTTTTAAATGGAAAAAATTTGGTTACCATGCCATTAGTAGATTTAAAAAAAACTGCAGCCGACTGTTGCATTGTATATAGTGAATTGGATGCAATGCAATTAGTAAATGAATTAGAGTGCTTTCAAAGTCAAGCAAAAATAATATTTAAAAATTTGATATCTTTACACCATTTACAAATATTAGAGGGAATAGTTAAGTGGGATCTCTGTGAGTCTTATCCCAACATCAGTATTGCATTAAGGATAATGCTTACTCTGCCCGTGACTGTTGCTTCAGGTGAGAGAAGTTTCAGTAAGTTAAAAATCATTAAGAACTATTTACGTTCTACAATGTCCCAAGACAGATTGAGTAGTTTAAGTTTATTATCTATAGAAAATGATATTTTTAAAGAAACTGATTTTGAGGACGTTATAGATGAATTTGCAAATCTGAAGGCGAGAAAAGTTCATCTTGTTTAAGTTTATTTTGTGATTGTTATTCGAAAGATATTAGTTAATATTGTGAACGTTCATCAATCTGATATGTTAATTATAAACTGTTATTTTTTATATTTATTACTAAGTAATTATTATTTTTGTTTTGTAACCAGTAACATACCAATAAAAGGTTAAATATTTATTTAATTTTGACATTTAAAAGTGATATTATTAACTCCATAACAATGTTGATAAGCAGCAGCAGTATGTATGTTGGAGTCATTTGCCTGTAACAAAGTGAAATCGATGATAGTCAAAATTTAGTAAACGATAAGTGGAATTAATAGATGCGCAATTTAGAAATTAAAATGAATAATACTGTAGTTGTATGAAAGCACCGATTGATAACGCATTCGTAGAAACGCATTATCGAGATTACATTTATTTATTATTCTTTGAGATAACGCCATTTGGGCGACCGTGGAACACTTTGTTGCATTACTACACCTGTTTGTAAATTCACTAGTAGATTAATAACGTATTATTGTATATATTTGTTTCTTAACGTTGTTATAATAATACTCTCTACATCAAGTAACACTTTCAAATGCCAAAATTGATTGATTGTGAAATTGTTCGAAGTTTATTAAATTTAAATTCATTGAAATAATGTGTTATATTTTGTTTAAAAAAAACATAATAGAAGATTATTTATAAAGATATATTTTAAATTATTTACCGTATATATAGTTGAAAATTATATAGAATGTCATTAGATAATTTTTTAGAACATTTTTTTTTTTAATAACAAAAATTAAAAAGGCGTCATTTTTATTCTTGGCCATAAGCATCCAAAATCCTAGTTACGGCTCTGGTTGTGTATAGCAATTTTAAACAGATTTAATATCCGAATTTCTCCAAATAAATTATAGAAATTTAAAAATGAGCGAAATAAAGGTTATACCATTTTAGTTGGAAAAACTTTGTATAGTTTAATCATAGGCTGGCAAATCCAACAAAAAACATGTTTTTTGATAACAGACACTGTTACCAAAACACATTCTCTCTGAAAATATTTTTCTCACCTCTTTATTCCAATATACAGTACCTAACATTATTAGCCTTCCAACATTGTAATTGCTGGAAAGTGCGGTTGGTTGAATCCTGGAGAAATGCATCAAATAAACATATGTACAGAACTTGAACCTGATGGAGGTTCAAGTTCTGTACATATGTTTATTTGATGGCCGGATGGCCGAGCAGTTAAGGCGTCAGCCTACCGATCTGGGAGCCCGGAAGAAAATCCAGGCGATCGGAAAATTTCAAGGGTTTTTGAAGGGTAATCTATGTAGGATATGTCGGCCCCAATCCCTCACCATGCGCCCTTAATTTTGCGGCTTCTCGAACTCACCACGGTTAAGGAAAAAGATCCGAAAGAGCCACAAATAAAGAAGACTTACAAACATATAAAATCATTTCCAAAAGCTAAAATGTTAACTATAGATCTAAATGTTTTCAAAATATTTTATCATTTTATTAGGATAGCAGAAGGTAGAAACAATATTTCAGAAATTAGTAATAAATCTTGTAAACAAAGTATTGACTACGGTTACTTAAATAGTTTTATTGCATAATTTTAAAATTATGAAATTTTATAAAGGCATTATTATTTGAAATCATCAGACTTAGGTATATACGATACACTTATTGACAAAAAGTTACGTAACCAGATACTTCGTAGAATTGTCCAATTACTGCAAAACTCGGCATACGGATATGTATAAGAAATGTGTAAATGATTACGGTTGTGGTCCGATGCACGCCAGGTAGCGTCACTAAAATTCCTTAATATCGGGAAGTCTAGTGCCTTCAGGTACTACGTTTTATGGCAGGATTCAAACAGCCATTTTCTACCAAGATCTCAGCCTCACACACAGCTAGGATTTCTTAGGGATGTCATCACGTCGCATACATTCTTAGCCTGCCCGTTTTCCAGATTTGTCGTCCATCAAGCTTTTGTGAGACCAGATGGATGAAAACTTCAGCCATGTGTGAGGGATCTGGCGCGGAAATTGCAACATCTGTGGGCAAATATGTCGCAGGATAGCATACGGTGCCTGTATGCCTCCATGCCCGACCGTATCACCACATGTATCCAGGCAAGAGTCTTGGGGTACTAAAAATTCCATTGAATTGTACCACTTTTCCACAGGAAATTGTCTCTTTGCTATGGCATTGTAATCACTATTCATTCATTACCATTGTCATTATGCTCGCACTAATAAAGTTTCATTCGATTTCAGTCTACTTTTTGGTGCGTAACTTTTTGTCAATGAGTGTATAAATAAAATAAACGCAACGATTACGATATCTAACTTTTAAATTTGTTTAGGTAAACTTGTTTATTCAATTAGAAACAGTTTTTCATGAATTAAGTAGAAACAGTTTTATTAAAAATCTCAAATTAGTGAAGTTAGAGAATCAAAATCACCTGCTTGAAACTTAAAACAGTGCAGAATATGTAGTATTTCAGTAATTGTAATTTAAAAAATACGTTGTTATTTAAAAATCCACGTTTCATATAAACAATAAACTTTCGTAAATCTTAAATTATAATCAATACTATTAAGAATAAATTATAATTACAACTGCAAGAAAAAATCGAATTTATTTAAATATTTGCAAATTATAAATTGAAAATACATTTAATTTATATTTTTTTAGACTTATTTAAGAAATTAGTTTTTATTCTTTTAATCATATTCTATAGAAACTTATCAAAATTGTTGTCAAATGAAGCATGCGTGATATATTTCTCTCTCAATTAACGGGCAATAATAAAGTAAAATCTTAAAACACCACAAATTAGAAAGTGAAAGTGATTATTAAATCTGTAAATCAACTTCCGTGATTAGTTTAGGTAAAGCTAAATATCTATTTCTTGAATGCAAAACTAAATCGTAAAATTGTAATTGTTTAAATACAAATTGTATAAAGTAATTGGGATTATATTAGTTGGAGTTTCACAGATCAACGGCATCTATGACAAAGTTACACAAGGCCTAGTCAGTGGCACGAATAGAAATATGGCGGCCCCAGGCTTACAGTATTCATGCACACACAAACTAATAACGCCACTTTTGCACCGAATGATTCAATTTTGTAATTTTATTTCTGAAACAATTGTATTTTGTAGATTTTAAAATATAGAAAGGGCAAAGAGCACTGCTATTGAAAACAATCGTTTATCCTGCCACTTTATGCATGCAAAATATATTCATATAAGCTATTGATAGAACTCGCCGATATGTCTTATTTTGTCTCTACTTAAGCGTTTAATTTGCACTAATTCCATAATCAATTGTTTCTACATAAAAATAAGTTTTTTTCGTTATTTTATTGTTATTTTTATTATTATTTTGAATTTTTGCGTCCCTAGGTCCGGTTCTAGTTGACCCGATGAGAAATCCGCCAACTGGACCTAGGGTAAAATTAAAATACAGTATATAACAAGTAAATGTAAACAACTACCGTAAATTATTTAAAATAAAAACAGTATATGGTTACAATGTGAATTTAATAAGTGATAAAAATGCGGATTTAACATGGAACCAAACACAAAATTGTAAAAGGAACAATACAGAATCTAAAATTCGAATTGGTCGTAAAATATCAATATCAGATAAAAGCGCAAAATGCACAATGAATTAAAATCTTTGCTAATAAGAGCTGTAAAAATTAGAAATTTAGTTAAAATGACAGGTGTGAGCAGTGGTATAATTGCATCACTCAACTAAAATATGTCAAATAGCTAAAAGACATGCATAAAGAAGCTATTACTTTTTGACTGATGAGAATCTGACTCATCAGTCAAAAGGTAACAGTGTGTGAGACGGCTGTAACCGTTGCCAACCCGAACTAGGACTTCTCTATTCCTGCGAAGAAAAAATAATTAATGTTTTTAGTATATTAGTCTTAAATTTCCACTTTCATCGAAACTCTTAAAATCCAGTCACTTTTAATATTGGTATTAAAGTATTAAAAGTGACTGGATTATCTGTTTCTTAGCAAATATTTGAGATACGATATATTTTAAAATTAATTTTGCACGATATGAATTAAATAATAAGCCTAAGAATACGATACTATTTGGTATACAAAAATTGTTAATACAATAATAATAGTAACGGTTCTTACTATAGTAGGCTATTAATGAAATTCAAATTTTACTGATTTTATGTTTCGTTATGAATCGTCCATAACTTTGCATAACGTAGATAATTATTTTGCTAAGCTAAAGTTATATTTAATTAATAATGGCTTCGTTATCACTGCGAAACGTATTTGACTAATCAGTAACACAACTGAAAATAATTATTGTTAAAATTGCTACTGATTAGTCAAATACGAATTCGTTTATTATAAATAGCACACATAACGACCAATTATAATTAAATAATTATTCATACTAAAATTCTTTTTGAATGTTCTGCAAAGTTGCTAAAAGAAATCATTGAAAAGTTTTATGTAGAGTAGAGAGGAAGGAGATAATGAAGTACAGTACTGACTAATGTGTTTTGTACGGCAATTTATGAAGCGTATGAAAATAATTGGAAATATTCCTAATAAAGAATAAAGTGGAGATCTGGTGTAAATTGGATATATCGTGTAAAGAATTACTGTTATTTCACGACATTTTTATCCACACATCTAAATACAACGTACAAAACACAATTCCAATTATCTCTTTATTTTCTGAATTAAAATATATCATTAAATTAATGATTTATAATTTATTATCAATTTTATTTTTTCACACTCAAATCCTTTTATATTTTAAATAATAACGAAATATTTTAATCAAAATATAAATAATGTATTAATATAAATAATAAGGTGGATTAGTATAATTATTAAAATTGTTGCATAATTCTGAATATCAAAAAATGTGTTTGCTTATAAAAATTGATAAATTTTTAAAGATGTTGCGCCCGGAAGAAGTAGAAATGTTGGTTTGTGGATGTCCTACTATTGACATGGAGGAGTTGAGGAAGGTGACAGTTTATGATGGATTTCATGAAGATGAACCTATAGTGAAGTAAGTGTCGTTTACCTTAACGCAAGATATAATATAATATTTTAAAATATATCTGAAAGAAGGATTTGGATTAAAATGTTATAATAATAGCAGAGAAATAACATAAATTTTGTAGAGTAATAAGCAATTTAATCGTAATATTATCATTTTCAACGTCAGTTATCAATATATATATTTTTTTAAAGTTTTAAGTTTGATTAATAACATTAATTTTTTTTCTGTTTAAAAAGTAATTTCTTGGCACTGTTTAGTACGAAAACTAGAAATAGTTTTATAGAAAATTATATCGTAAACGGAATACAAACTCAAAAAGTATTTTAATTATCATTGCTCTATTCAACTCGTGGAATACTTTTGAAAAATTAATAAACATTTTTCTTTTGTAATTATTGTATTTAATATTCTTTCTCTTTAATATTTCGAGGAAATTTTTCCGTTGTTATTAGATAAAAATATTTTGAAATGTTAATATAAATTAGGTCTGTTCGATTAATTAGGATAGTGAACATTTTTACATAAATTTGACATCATTTTTTAAAAATGTTTTATTTTAATAATTACGTAAAAATTTGCATTTTTCCAATCAATAGAACAGACTCGTTATATTATCAACGTAAACTCATGCGGGACAATTTCTATGGAAACAAATAACCAAATAGACAAAAGTCCTCGTTTTGTCAAAACATTCACAACCATCCAATTCTAGAAAATAACTTTCCAACAGATTCTCTAACCTCTGGGTGATAATATGTGGGTACCGAGGAGGGTCGACGAGGTCAGACCTCTGGTTAATGTCGGCAACAAGTCGGGGGGGGACTTGCCCACTTGTCAGAAATGGCTTAATTTGTCGGTAGAGATCCCGTAGGGACGGGACTGCTTTTTATCTGGTCGAGTGTAGGAGGGAAAGTGGAGTCGTGGTAAGACGATAAGCGAATATTCGAGCAACCAAGACACCATTTAACAGGATAAAAACGATTTAATGGAAACAAAATATACGTTACAAAAATCTGACATTAAAAGAGGTGACATATATATATATATAGCTATATATCCCTATCACGTGACGGAGAGAGAGAGTTCACATAAACGGGTTCCATACCTCTGGGACAATCAGCAATTCAAATATGCTGTTCGTCACGATGATCGAATATTCCTTTCTAGGGAAGGTTCGATGGCACTGGAGGCACAATAGTCAAATATATTCCGTAAGCACAAAGGGTAAGATCGCGACTCGATCTTAATCGATGAAAGACTCTCCACCGGGGGAGGAAGGAAACATCTTATATATATCTTTTTGCTGGGAATTTTGGTCACGTGCAGGTGCTTAGGCCATAGGTGTTCCCGGGATTGGAAACAATACGGCGAATTCGGGCGCTAACTATAAACTTAAGTTGCAAGATGATCTGTACTCAGCGTAAGAACAATGGATAGTTGACAGTTATACGGACGGGGACGCATATTTTCTCGTCCAGGACAGTTTTTAGCAGGATGTTTATAATAGGAAAATTTTCGAGTCGATATGGGGAACAATTTTATTATAATTCGTATTATATTCGGATTATATCCGGATATAAGAAAAGGGTAATTATTAATTCGGATATAATTTATTATAATTTTGTGTCAAGAGGATTTCCAGATCTCACAATACCTTATATATTTGGATGTGTAATAACGTAATGATGCAATTGTAAATAGAATTGTTTCTATAATATTATATAAGAAAAGATGGCAAAGAGTAACTTTTAATATGGAAAAAGATTAGTTTGACTATTAGTCATATGTAAAAATTGTAATATCGTTAACTATTACATTGTTTTCTTTTAATAACCTTATTTTGACTTTAAAGTTTTCAAGTGAAAAATTATATATTCGAAAATTTTTGTAAGGTTAATTAATTAAGCATTTGACTAATTCTTTTATATATCTTGTATATATGTACAGTACAAAGTAAATTTCCTTTTGTAGTCAGAAAATGTTTTATTTACTAAGTCACAACGACGGATTGCATATTTTTAGATCTCGATGCACAATACTATTGATTTAGTAGTTTCTTGCCTTGTATATCATACTTTTCCTATTAACAAAGGAGTTCTGTAGAAAAATTTTGAAAAAAAAGTTGATCGGGCCTCATGAGCTTTCCATATCTTGTCGCAACTTTCATCTATCTAGCGCCGTTCTCGAGATTAAGGACAGGCAAACAGACAGACAGACAAACGCCAGTGAAAATTTATAGGTCTGCAATTTTTAAAATTGCTTCCTAATAATTAATTTTGGTAAATAAAATGTTAAAAGGGTTTTTAAAATGTTACAAAATTTAAATAAACAAACATCTCTATAAACTAAATACAAAAATAATATTCTAATCTTAAAAATAAGGGAAACGTTGCTGTCATACACTAAGTAGAATACATAAAATATATCTATTTGTTATATAAGTGTTTGTAACTCTTGTGAATTTTAATATACACGTATAATACAGAACAAGTTATACATTTACAGTATATAAAAAATAAGAAAGTGTATACATTCTATATTGTTTGCAACAAGCGTATACATTTTGAATGATGAATTTACATATTTAATACCTTCTAAGACAGGATCGATATATGTGACTCGTTTTTTAAAAAAAACAGATGCAATAATAAAAAACGAGTCACATATATCGATCCTGTCTTAGAAGGTATTAAATATGTAAATTCATCATTCAAAATGTATACGCTTGTTGCAAACAATATAGAATGTATACACTTTCTTATTTTTTATATACTATAAATGTATAAATTTATTTTTAGAACATTTTACTAAGATGCAAGATTCACTCCTAAACAAACTGGAGTTTTTGCTCTAACTCATTTAATTGGTTTTACTATTTTAATCACATCAATAATCTCTCTTGCTAAGATTTTTAAAAATTTAAACAATGAAGTTTTATGAACAAATTATTGTTTCCTAAGTAAAGTTTCTCAAGAAACAATAAATTTTATGTCAGTTATTCAAATATAATTAATGTTTCTTTTCTTATTTAAGTAATAATTATTTTTATTGAAAATGAAAAATAAAATTAAAAATCCTTCATTCAAAATTTATTACTTTTGTATTTTTACTGAAAATAAGACCATTTTTATATAAAATATCCATCTCTTGTCATAGAATGTTGCCGCCAATGACACGAGATTGGCCCTAACGTTGTTTTGAAGATCGTCATTAGTCTCGAACCTCTGCCTCCTAGCCACTTTTTCTGTTCAGGAAAGAGGTGGAAGTCGCTCGGCGCTAAATTGTGGCTATACGCTGGGTGTTTAAAGGTGGTGAAGACTTCCAACCAGCTTGGAACTTTTTTAATGTGTGAAAACTTCCATCTCTTTCCTGAACTGAAAACGTGGCTAGCAGGGCAAAGGTTTAAGACCAATGAAAATCTTCAAAACAACGTTAGGGCCATCTCAAGTCATTGGCGGCAACATTTTATGAAGAGGGTATTTCAAAGCTCGTCCACAGATATGATAAATGCCTCAATCTTCACAGTGATTATGTCGAAAAGTAACCATATTTGTACCTAACTTTTGGTAATAAATTTATTTTGTCATTTACACTTAACTTTGTTTCCTGGACCATCGGAGCTTGAAAAAACCGACTCCGTAACTCCTTTCAAGGGAAATTTTTGATTTGAAGTAATGTGACTTCCAGTTTGTATTGGAAGTTCGTATATAGTTAATCGCGGCCTCCTTCCTCTATGCTTTCCATATCTAGTTGCGAGTTTCATCTACATAACTCCGTTCTCGAGATTAAGGGAGGACAAGCAGACAGGCGGAGGACAGTGGGAATTTATAGGACTACAATTTTTTCAAATTAAAGCCCAACAAAACATTAAAATGTATTTTGTATTTTTACCGAGTAAAATTAATATATAAGTAATAAATTTTGAATGATGAATTTTTAATTTCATTTTTAATTTTCAGTAAAAACTAAAACTGATTCAGTAAAAGTTGAATTATTAAGATATATATATCTTAATTCAACTTTTACATTTATTTCTATCATCTTCTAAGAATAGAAGGATGTCATTAAGCATTATATGCTTCAAAAATAAAATTTTATCAATACCAATTTAAAAAAATATTCTACTGCGTAGTTTTGTAATAATTGTAATAAAAAAAAAATTGTAAAAGGAACAATGTCTATAAGTTACTTTTGCTACTGATGGGTATTATAATATATTGAATGAATCATAAACAGAAGAAAACTATTCATTCTGAGCTTTACTGTGTAATGTAGTTAAAAAATGCAATATCTGTCTATAATATTGATCGGCTAAATTACATTTTTATTAAAACATAAACTAAAAATTCCATTTTCACTAACGTTTAACAATATAAATCTTATTTTCTTCTTATATTATTTAGAAGTATTTGTAATTTTTTCCACGCAGAGAATTCTGGGAAATTGTAAAATGTTATAATTCGGATCTTCAAAAACAATTTTTAAGATTCACTACCGGCAGCGACCGCGTACCCGTAGGAGGAATGGGAGAGATGACATTTAAAATTTCAGCCCTCAACCACAACACAGAAATGTAAGTTTTCAAATGTCTAAAATATCGAGAAATTTTTGTTTAATTCGAGGAATTTTTTTTTACACAGGTTGCCTATTTCACACACTTGTTTCAATCAACTTGTGTTGCCCCGCTATACCACTAAGGACATTTTGAGAGAAAAATTGACAATTGCTATATCAAACGCAGAAGGATTTGGATTGGAATAAAATTTATATTATACAAAGGAAAGTACGCATACCTGGCCAAAAGTACAAGTGCCCAATTTACCTTCCATTCGTCTCTCATTTCTCGACGAATAAAGATCCGGGCACCATCCTGCTTCCCACTTTAGATGTGACTCGCAAATTCTGAAACGATAAAAAAAATTATCCTGTACATATGTAAATCAATCTAGCTTCTAAACATTTTTTATCATTCATCAATGATCATGTTTGACAAGAAAATTTATTTTTGCTGTGATAGAATAATAAATGTTGCACTTTAGTATATTTTTGTCTATCAAGAAAATTAAATAATGTAGACATTGATTGCTAAAATCCTGTATATTTTTAAAATTGTGAAAACATATTAATTATTACAATTATAATAAAAAGAACTTGTGCTAATTATTTACAAGATGTAACCATTTATTTTGTTGTTAAATATTAATTTTAGTAATTCAATTAATTATGAACTGAATTAAAATATTCATTTATGAAAATGATATAGATTCATTATTAAACTTTCATTAAAATATTATCAAATATGCTAAAATATATGAAGAAAGTTTAAATGTAATAATGGTTTTGCATCCAATAACTAAAAACGAATTGTTTCATTTGGTAATCAGAAGCATAAATACACGGTTATTGTAGTTAAAGTATTTCTATTTAACGCATCACTATGATATTTTTGGTGCTGCAAGCAACAAACATTTGCCCGAGACAGTGCTCAATGTAGTAAAACATGAAGACCAACCGATGAACCGTGTCCGATGGCTGACCTTAACTGATCCTCTGTAATGCTTCTCGCATGCAGTCATTGCAATGTGATACCGTCTTTCAAAGCAACCAAATTTGCAACATGTCCTCGACAAATGACACTTTTTAAGTGTACTCACAATAAAAAATCACACGGCTTTCACGCAGCTGTCACAATGCTGGTTCTAATTTCTTTTTTACGGAAATGTCTTCAGTGTGTCCCTAAATGCCACTAAACTAGTATATTTGATCCGATCTTTAGACAACGTTGAAAGTGGTACAGCACTTCAATTACGACCGTCCCGTATATTAAATAATTGCAAATTACAAATTTAATGTTAGAATG
The DNA here is from genome assembly GCF_030686945.1 of Centruroides vittatus. Lineage (NCBI taxonomy): Eukaryota > Metazoa > Arthropoda > Arachnida > Scorpiones > Buthidae > Centruroides > Centruroides vittatus. The sequence goes on from NW_027122456.1 coordinate 5,256,082, forward strand.
TTTTCTTTCTTTCGTATATTGAGTTTCATATCCATTTTAAAAGCTTCGAAACTCCTCGCTATTTTAAATACAGAACGAAGTACACAATTATTAGTCGGAAATTTTGGTTACTGAGTAGGCTAATTTTCTCCTACCCCTTCAAAACAAATGACTTAGAGATGCCACAGCTAATAATATCACGAATCTTTAATCCAGATTGAATTCCTATGTCAAATCGGACTTTCATATTACAATTAACTGTTTCAAAAAACATTTTATTTGTTTTTCGTTTACTCCCACTTTTAAAACGTATTGAGTAACGAAATTATAAGCAATTGCACACTGATATAACTTCAAAACTTATTACTATGGTATTAAATTCAAACGTCTTCAAATTCTCTGAAGCTGTAATCACCTTGCGATTCCCAGATGCACAGGGAACTGCAACAGCGATGGCTGTTCCTAAAAGCTAGTAAGCTCTCTTAGAAACCTGGCGACTGCAACCGCAATTAGAAACAAAACGCTTGCTCTACTTACGCCGATTGCAAACGCATATCCAATTACAGTAATACCTCGGTTTTCGTCGGTTTTTTCGCGAAAAATTTGTCTCGGTTTTCGTCGGCGTGCCCGAGTGACCTCGCTGCTAATTTTGCGAAAACAAAGGGCGACCCAGGCGTTTTCCGGCGTAGTGTGGCGTTATTTCCCGTTTGTGAACATTACCCCGCGACGGCCCACCATTGGCCAACGGTTCAATTGTCTGAACACTGGGAGTTCGGTCGTGGGTTCGCGCTTCGCCATGGCGTGCTGGCCGCATGGAGTTTTCCGGATTTTCTCCACGTCTGTAACGCCCGAATAGGGGCCAGTTACCCTTAAACGGATTTCCCGAAAGGCATTATTCCCCTCGATACGACTATCATAAACGCATACAACTACTATTACATGACAATTACGTCACACTTTACCACGGGGCGATATAGGCTAGAAGCTCATGTCCAACTAGCTTCTACAAGACAAGACATTACCCCGCATGTCTAGCCGAACAATTCCATTGCTTTCATCTTAATGCTAATTATCTTATCTTTAATCTTAATGCTTTTATCTTTATGCTAATTAGTCTTTTATGTTAATTTCTTATTGCTTTTAGTATTTAACGATATATTAAAGGATCAATTTTTAATGTTCTTTAAATTATCTGATACATGTAAAAACAGTACTTACAAGTTAGATTTAGTCTTGTAGGTTTTATAAAGATATGTTTTGAAATTTTAAAGACATCATAATCAGTACAGTGATCCCTTGTGATGTCATGATTAATAAGTAAAGGTTATATTGGGTGGAATAGAAAGTTTTAATGTATTTTTAAAAGCTGTGGTTATCTGAAATAAATGTGTGATTTAATTAAAACAGTTGTGTGAAATGTAACACATCATTGTTGCTGGTGGTAGATAAAGTTAAATAATTTTGATAATTATATTTTGAAGTTGAATCACGGTATATTATTAAGTTCTTATTGTGAGTGGTATAAGAGTTTGAATAAATCTTTTTTTGATTGTTCTCTTTATAATAGTAGTTTTTCTGCTAATGTTATTTATGGCTAGGGTTTCTTTCCCAGGATCCCGTTTTCACGGGATTCCCGCCGTTTATTCCCTACGAGAAAAATCCCGGAAAATCTCGCTTTTCAATAATTTATCATTTCAGGTTTTCTTTCTACCATTTATTATACGAAAAGTTGCATTTTGAAGACTCACCTAAGAGAGAAATTTTGAGGTTTCATGCTGCATATTATTACCTATGTTTTACAAGTCTTTACTTGTTAGTTCATGCAATATCTATGTATTATGTTTGCGTATCATTGAACATCGGAGCACTCGCTGAAAGTAAATATCACTCATCGGACTTTAGTTTCGAATTCGCATTTATAAGTTAAGGAATTTGTTAAAGCTTACATTCCCATTTATATCCTATCGTTTGTAACTGTAAGTGTGATTTGAAATTCCTTTATTAGTTAATTACTCGTATTTTACAACAATTTATTTTAATCTGCTTTATAAATTTATATATTTGAGCATCGGAGCACTCGCTGAGAGTAAATATCACTCATCGCACTTTAGTTTCGAATTGAAACGCTTTATTTTATTTTCATCTTATAATGTAAGAGAACATAAATTAATTGAGCCTAACGCGTCCGTATGGGTGAGATTGACCCTAAACTTTTAGTTACTTACTAAAAAATACATTAAATTATTCAAATTTATGATATTCCTGTATGAAATTTTATATTCATATGAAATTCTATTTTATTATATCATCCCGGAATTATCGCCGGGAAAGAAATTATTTTTCCCGTAACCCGCTGGAGGCAAATTTCCCGGGAAATGAGAAACCCTAGTAATTACAGAAGAGACATCTGCATATGTGGTGCGGCTGACTCGCCATTGGTTGCATTTCATATTATCGCTATTTGTACTTTTTTTGTCAAAATTACGTGAAGAGACTTTTGGGGTTCCCTGTTTTTCATTTAATCAGTTTAAAAAAGTTATTTCTGATATTGATTTATTTTTTAAGGTATTTATTTTCATAAAGAAGGTTAAATTGTTCATTTCATAATGTTTTTATGGTATATTTGATCTTAATTCTGTTTTTTGCGTTTTTCATTGTTTTTATGTTTAAAGCTTATTGCTTATTTATGTAAATTACGTCTTGGGGCGTGGCCAGCCTACTATTTAATCTGTGGCTGCTTGGACTGCTTGGGAGTGGGCGAGTGGTCTCCGTTGCCGCTCATAGTAGTGGCGACCAGACCCTAAACACTGGGAAGTTCGGTCGTGGGTTCGCGCCGCGACTCGGACAGGCTGGCTGCTAGGAGTTTTCCGGGTTTTCTCTTAGCCAATAACGACTGAATAGGAGGCCAGTTCCCCATAAAAAGTCCTCTCGGAAAGCACGGTTTCCCGCGCGTACGTTTAGGCCGTGAGATAAACGGTTGGCTCTTCGGTCCCGTAGCGATCATGACACCACTCATCGGAGGAAAGGCGAATATAAGGCTATAACCTCCATATGAACCAGTGAGGAAGAGACTGCTTGGGAGACTATCCGATTTTCTTTTGAACTAGTGGTTTAAATTGTTTTTTTTTCCTTTTTTTCTAGGTAAGTTTTTAGCCTAATTTGTTGTGGATAGTTCTCCCAAGTAGTTCTTTAAGTTTCGTTTTGTTGATTTGAATTTAGTTTAAAATGATAAATATTAGTATTTATAAAATTTATAATTATCAATTGTAATAATATATATATCTGTGGAATGTTCTTTTTTATTATTTTGTAAGGTTATGTATTATGTTTTGTTATGTCCCCGCATCAGGGTTTTTGTACCAGAATGCTTAAATAAAATAAATATAACGAAGAATTGAATGCGGCAGGATCGAACAAACATCAATCACTTGTCGAAATTTTATTTAAAAATCTTATTACAAAAATATCCACACACTTAATTCTACTTCAAAAATTACGTCATCTGGACGAGATTCAAGTATTTTTCTGCTTGGAAATACGTAAGAAAGTGCGAAGATATTGTTGGAGAAATTAATTGTCGTGTTGCAAATTTTCAATTTATTGTCAGATTTTTCTCAAAATTTCCAGAGAAAACATTATGTTAAAAAAGTTAGAATTAGCGGAACTCAAGGAGGTGTACGAATTATCATACATCTCTAAAATCAATAACTGTTACAGATCAGAAGTATACAGCATGTGGGATTATAGTAGACAGCATGCGATTGCTGTGAAGATACCAAATTCACCAGGAGACGAGGTTCCTGCTGATTATTGGTCACACATTCATCATTCGAACGTTATACCCTTATACGAAATGGCAGAATTGAACGATGGAAAGACTGCTTACGCCATGCCACTCTATGATACCATACTGGAAAAGGAAGTTATGTCGCGTAATTTCCCACGTAATCCTTTAAGTTTTGCATTGGCCAAGAAGTGGATTTACGAAAATTTATGCGGATTGACAGAAATACATTCTCAAGGTTTATGCCACTTAAATTTAAGACCGGAAAATATCGTTTTAACCCTCGGAAAATCGGCCAGATTGGGTGGTTTATCCATGCTGAAGAAGGACAATGCGGATGCTACAACTAAGCTCATGATAAGCCCATTGTATGCTCCTCCAGAATTTTGGGATAAAAGTGAAACGACGGGAGCACAATTAGATCTTTGGGCTTTCGGGACCGTTACTTTAGAAACGTTACTTGGAAGGACATTCCGTAGAAAGTTGTTTTCTAAGTCTGATATCATTAACCGTGGCATCAATGGATTCAGAATATGGAACGATTACGTTCGGCCATTTCTGAAAAAAATAAGACATAAAAATTATTTTAAAACTCTTAAAGAAAGCTCATCCCGTTGCTTCTCTTATGGACAGTGAAGTAGAATCTGCGTGGAAATTTGTACATTTTTTCTAAGGGATGATCCAAGTCGGAGGCTGAAGGATACTACAGTTTTTACAGATGAATTCCTGTGGCCTTTTAATAATCAGGAATTACACGGCGATGGAGAACTTCGCCTTTTGATTTCTTTAGAAAGTAAGCCTAATTATCACTTAGAAAACATTAAATTTTATAGGATTTTTTAAGGATAAATTGATTAATAAGCCGTTGAACTTGCAAGTCTCGCCTGTCGTCGTCTAATCACTGATGAAATTCGTTACACTAGAAGCGACAGTAGAGTTAAATTCAGTAAAAGAAGACAATTTAATTAATTTGTAACGTCGGTTTTAATAAATTTTTTTTAAATTTCTGTTCGAATATATGCGTAAATTTTTAATTTTTAGATGAATTTCGATCTCGAACAAGCAAAAAAGAATCGATGTATCTAAATCAGGGCTGCTTAAACTTTTTTTATTTACGACCCCATTTATGATTGTGATTTTTTCGCGGCCCCCCAAAATAAAATAAAGATATATAAATATTTTGCAATATACATATGAAATACAATGAAAAAAAATATATATATTAAAGATATATACAAATTTGCAAAAACAATAATGGTGTACTACCACAGTTCACTCTTGTGTTACAATGGAACAGAGACAACTGAATACACTGAAAAGCAACAACACTACACTAGTTCACACTACAATCAGTGTTGCTGAATCGTTGTCTCGCTGCACCAGAAGTGACACAAAGTGCAACTCACGAAACCTACGACACAAAGCTTGCCATTTTCAAACTCTCACAAATTATTTTCAATATTTTGCATTAAAATCTCGTGACCCCAAGATTTCGCTAAGCGACCCCAAATGGGGTCGCTTAGCGACTCATAGTTTAAGAAGCCCTGATCTAAATAAATAAAATTACTTATCCTGACTCACTGATTCATCATCGCCCAGAGCAAACCGCTGAGCCCAAAGAGGTGAAATTTGGTACACAGTTAGGGTACGTCGTGAAAACGCACAATAAGAAGGGATTTTTCGAAATGCCCCCGTGGGAGTGAGAGGGGAGCATTAAGGCTTAACCGGAAGAACGGCTTCTACTTTACTATTTTAGATGCGATTTTTTGTTTCTGGTGGTAATAACTCAATCTCCAAATGTACAATATTTACGTATTACGATTTTTCAACCAAATGTTCGAACCGTTTTAAATTCGAATTTGTTTCTACATATTGGTTCGATTATAGAACGATTGCAAACGATCTAGAAAATTGATCAAATTGAAAACGTTCAATTGCATTAGAAAATTCTCAGTAATAAGGAGCATGTGTAAGGCAAGTAATTTTATATATTTGGGGCTCAACTAAGGGCTGTTTCTATCAAATTGCAAAATCCTCGCGGGCAAAGCCGCGGGTAACAGCTAGTGCATTCATAAAGACATAAATTATCCAAATGCGTGAGTTAGATCATTCGATTCTTTATATGTAAGACCATAAAAATCTTTTAAGTTGTTTCATTTGGGGGATTATTTGGATTGTTTCTGTTCACGGATATCGAACTAATGACGACACACAACCGCAGTTATGAAAGGAATTGGACCATGTGGTGATAGAGTTATTGTCATTGTTCAAACATGTATGAAGAGAACTAACAGCTGATATATTTATGTGATTATGAGAAATAAAATTGTTAAATATATCACTGTTGCAAGTTATGTGTTCACAGATAGTGAGTAGGATATCTTACAAGCAAGTATAAAATCATACACGACTACTTTGATCCGTTTCAAAGTAATACCGAACCAAAAAGTGGCGGGCTCGACAGAGACGCCACGTCATGGCCGTTTATTTGTTAGAAAAAAAATGAATACAAAGGTCATGTAACACGAAGCGTTGCTACACAATACAAATACAAAGGTTATACAACACAAATCATTACTACGGGTAATGGCAGGAGAGAAAAATTTAACAAAAATAAATCAAAGGGATGCTGCCCATTCGAATAATCATCTTTTATCCTCTGCTCCCGGGATGCGGAAGAAAGTAAACTCCATGGCTCCTTTTCCAAATGATTTTTATGATGTAAAAATGAAGGCGAGGAGTAATAATATTATTGTGGAAACAGTAAAGAATGTATCTATAAATAGTAAAAAAAAAATAAATTACAAGAAACAGATCATTCCCTCGAGCTTTGTGGAGAGAAATTCGAATAAAGATTTGATTAGAAGAGTTAAAAATACCTTTATAAATAGTTATTCTTCTGTGTAAAATGCCTTTAAAACATAATAAATGGCAGCTAAAGGCTATATTATTGTATAACTGAAGCTAATTTCTCCTTAAAAAAGGTAAATTAAAACCACACAAAGGAGAGTTTTTGAGACGAAATATCGACTGGAGTTTCTAAAATACTATCAAAATTTATTGTTTATCTATTCGAAAAGTGAAAATATTTTATAAACATTTTATTTTCATAAAAGATATATCTAGAAACATTGTAAACATTATATTCAACTGTATACCGTAAAGTGTTTTTGACCCTTATCCAATGCACGAACATACGAAGATTTAAAGTCAACTTTGCGACAGAATTCATTTTTAGTTTGTTCAGTCGACAGCAAAAACTCTTGGATTTGGTGAAAACGTTTGCTTTCCATCCGGAAACAGAAGCAAATTCTTACTCAGCCTCCAACAATCCTTCGCATCTTCCGAACTCTTTACGTGCAAATCTGATGGTCAAGGGCGTTTCTTTCCATCATTTTGGCTGTGTAGAAAGATATCTAATGCTTTCTAGAATAAAATATATAAAAAATAAACATCCTATTCCATAACAATCTAAGATTTTTTGTAGAGTTTTGTATTATAGGTTAATCAGTTGGTTAAGTATGAGAGATATTCTGTCGGAGAGTCAAGCTGGTTTTCGTGCAGGTTACTCGACTGTTGATAATATTTTTATTTTGTATACTATTATCTCTAAGACATTGAGTAGGAAACGACGTAAGGTTTATACTTTTTTAAAATAGATTTAGCATCAGCATTTGATTCTGTTGATAGGAATTTATTATGGAGGAAATTATTAAAGTTTGGTTTAAGTTTTAAGTTTGTCTCTTTATTGGCAGAGTTATATAGTGGATCGAATGTTAGGATTAAATGGAGGAATTGTTGTTCTCAGCCTTTCTTTTCTGATAAAGGTGTTAGACAGGGTTGTATTCTAAGCCCTATTCTTTTTAGTTTATTTTTAAATAATTTATTGACTTGTATTGATGATTCCGGCGGAGATGGTATAGTTGTGGGTGGTGTCTGTTAAGATATTAATGTACGCAGAGACGTGGTCATCGTGGCGGATTCTCCGAGGTCGTTACAGAGGTCGATTGACCTGCTGGATAAATATTTAAAGGATAACAGTCTACAATTGAATCTTGCAAAATCAAAAATTGTGGTCTTTCGAAATGGTGGTAAGGCTTCTAGGCTGACAAATAGTGGTTCCGAGGTGTTCCAAATTTCGGTTGTTTATTTACTATTTATATACAACATTTATACTATTTTCAACAGTGGCGTGCCGTGACATTTGATGACAGGGAAGTTGTGTTTCTGTAAGAAGCCGACTTCCAGGGGCAATCAGTTAATTGCGCGTCAGTGATGGTCTAGGGCAGTGGTTCTTAACCTTTTTATAATCGCCGCCCACCAAATATTTCATAATTTTTTTGTGACCCCCATTTTTTAATAATAATTTATATTTGATAATTTGATAATTTATCTATAATAAATTGATTTTTTTATTATTGCTTTATTTTTTATATAATAAATGTAAATCATAACTTTATTATTTCATTATCTATTTAAATAACATTCAAACTTCACAATTAAACATGAAAACTCATTAATTTTTAACAGAAAATAAAATAAGAAACATGTCGATAAATCGATCCAATGTCGATGCTAAAACTAAACTAAAACTAAAACGCCCACTTGTCGTAAGGATTTTGCATAACTTTTGCAAAAATATTTAAATTTTCAAAGCCTACTATTTTTCCTAATTATTTTTAAAATTCCAAGCATTAATAGTTTCTTAAAATTGCTTTGGAATAAAAGAAGTAAATACTGCGGTGTAAGTAGCATATTTACATTTATTTCTTCTGTACTAACAAAGTTGTATGTAGGAAGAAATACAAAATAAATAAATAAAAACTAAATAGGAAAACTTTATCTTTCTTATTTCACTTTTCAATACGATATTCGGATTATACATCAATTTTCTTTTTATTATATTCTGAAGGAAATTTTGCATAATTTGGCGGCCCCCGGCAAACTTCTTATGGACCCCCAGGGGCCGCGGCCCCCTGTTAAGAATCACTGGTCTAGGGTCCATTCGTATTCATTTGTTCGATAAGCCAGTAAAAACTGTAGACTTCTCTAAATGTATTTTTAATATCACAATTACATTCTGAATCGCTAGCCACGATATAAGGGCTAAAATTAAAAATAAATTATAAAAACTTACTCGGTGAAATAAAATGTGCGGTGGATATACATACCTGGTACAATGTATTGTTCGATTGTATTAATATACGTTTAAAGAAAATTATAATTAAAATATAGCTTTGTAAAGAAACGTACATAAAAATACATTCTTTACTTTTTAAATCTTAAAACAATCCACTTAGTCAAATATCTTGATACGAGTAGCTAATGGATGGAACTAGTGACGGTCCAGGTAGGTGTGTAGTGAGTGTGTGCGTGCCAAATCCCGAGGGTGCCGATACCGGTCAATGTCAAATGCCTCTTTTGTCGCATCACTAGTATATCTCAAAGGACGCCACAGGGCTGTTGTAAATTTTAAACGTTTCTCACCGTAGCTGTAAAAATCTAACTATGTTAAACTTAATAGTCATTCGTTTTCTAACTAATTCGTTTTAATACCAGGTGTACACGGAAATCAGTTTCCCACTGTACTGAGCGAGTGATTGGTTCTGTTAAGCTTTTGTTGAAGTAAAATTCTGGCTCTTTCAACAGGGTTTTATTTATGTCCCCATTCCCTAATCTCTTAATTATTTAGTCACTTCTTAAGTAGAAATAAGTCGAAACCAGTTACTTTGTACCTGAATATCTGTAGTCTTGGGAAGACAGTGGAAAGACAAATTTTTATGACAACGGATATATAAATCGTAAATTTAAGGAAAATAAATTCTAGAGCTTTTTTTTTGTACCATTGTATGTACTGTACGTCTCATTCATTAAATTTGGTTGTAAATGATGCTGCCAAAGTAACAGTTAATTTTAACACTGTACTAGAATTGTACACGTTTTTTTGCATCCCCTTACAGATGGGACATACTAAATCGTAATATCACCGGTTTAACATTGAAATCCGTAAGTAATATAAGATGGGAGAGCGGAATAAACGCAGAATAAATATATCAAATATTTTAATGGAGTTTTTTTAAACTCCTGTCAACTATACAGAACTATCATAAAAACGTGCCAGTAAACTCCTATCGGTTGGGTTGTTATAAATCTAGTCTAGGGTGGGCAACCCTTTTTATAACATGGGCCAGAATAAATTTTACGTTTTTTTCCGCGCCGTAGTAGTTAATTGACGCCTTCTTGTGACTCGTAATTTTTTTAGTCTGCAAATATGAAATAAATAAATAAAAAGTTAATTACTACATTTATTTCTCTTATCGTTTTTGAAAATTACAAAGAATTGGAAAAATAACTTTCCAATTTAATAATCTATTAAAGATCTCGCGGGCCGGATAGAAACTTTTCGCCAGCCGTAGCTGGCCCGCGGGTTGCCCGCCGTTGATCTAGTCTCCTCGTTATTCACATAATCGGGCGAGGGTGGCCGAATATCTAGCAGGCGGCTAACAGCCCACAACCGCTCCGGGATATAAAGTCGCGTACTCTTTACGCGTGTGTCGCTTCTACCAGCTAAACCGGGTAAGGTTGGTGCACTGTAAACCGCATGTGCTAATGCCTATATAATCTGGCTGATTGGAGACTGACCCGGTTTCGACATTCCTTCCGCCACCGAATTATTCGACTATACAATAGCAATCTTATCGTTTTTTTTCACATGTAGTATAGAAATTTGTAAAAGATACATAATGCAGTTATAATAAAATATTAATTTTAATTAATTCAATTAATTCAAAGTACGTTAAAATATGAAAATTTATATTTTATAAAATTCAAGGGAAAGTCATTGGAAGGTGGAATCGGCGCTTCCAATGACGGCACGCCACTGATTTTCAATACTGAATGTATTAATCATGTAATTTACGTACATCGATAAAATTCTATAATTTCTTTTTCGACATGTGGCATGTTTATGTAGTCATCCATTTTCCCCTGCTCTCGTTGTTGAATTCTCTGAACAGCGAGAGTACTCTCGTATCGCTGCTCTAACAAAGGAAAATCCACGTGAGCAAGAAGACAGGGGCGGAGCGTCTGACGTCATCGGTTGTGCTAGGGCACGTTTGCTAGCATTTTGCTCTCGCAAAGCGCTAGTTTGCGGCGGCTCTTAGTGTACGTTCTCATGACGTACCCTGTGTACGAATTTTCAACTTTCAGCTCCTAACCGTTTGGGCTCTGCACTTATCATCATCAACCCAATCTCGATTATTAAGATATATATTAAAATAATTGATCCAACTTTTAGCGTGTTCTATCAGCGAATGAAAACAAGTTAAAAATTTGTTCTAAAAGAAAATTAATTTGTCGGTTAAATCGAGTCTACTGTAATCTTGAAAACAGGCATAAAACCAATTTTTTTTATAAGATTTTATTTTATTTAAGAATCTATGGTAAAATGAATGGAATCTAAAAATTATATGAAGTTTTTAAATAGCCAGTTTTCACACACATTTTTCAGGATTTTTAAATTTTTGTACTAACGAGTAAGATACAATCATTTTCGTCAAATAAATCATTGCTGTTTTAAGTTGTAAACATCTTAAATGATTTAATATTAAAATATCAAATTTCGCTTTATGTTATTCTTCCCATGCTTTTATTATTTTAAAATTAAAATATAAAGAAAATATTCGATAATTTTTATATATTAGCGATATTACTTTACAATTATTCTTGCGTATATTTGTATTAAACGTATACACATTTTAGTTTGCGCGCTAAAATTGCCGAAATCGAATCGTATATAATTATCACATAACACACACACACACACACATATATATATATATATAATGGCGAATTTGCAAACATCTTAATTAAAACCAAAACGAAATAGTGAAATTATCGATTATCAAATTTTAAAAAAACTGGTTCTAATTGGTGACAAAGATCACAGGTTATAGATATATATAATTTTTTAAAAATCAACTTTCAATTATCATTTGCTCTATTGATAAAAGTTGTTTCTTCTATCAATGGCAGTTTCCCCATTAAAATAATTTAAGATTCATCAATAAAATAGGATGCTGGAGTTATCTATCGATTTTATAAAATTAATTTAAAAAATTTTTAAAGTTATGTAATTTATATTTATATTCCAATTCGAATACTTCTATCTTATACCAAAATAGGTTAAAAACAACGTGGATGTAAATTTTATATAATAAATCATTATACAAAAACCAATTCAGAAAATAATTTTTAATATTTCAGAATGGATATCATATTAATAATGCAGTAAAAGTAATATTTGCGACAAAACTTTATTTTACAGAAATAGTGTCACACGTACCGCATTTTACAGAGAAACAATATAAAATTCTATGCTCTTATATCTGTCAAAGTAATCACATTCTTTCATTAATGTAACGTTTGCAGAATGCATCAAGTTCTTTCATGTCTTTCTTGTCTAATTCACGTCGGTCGTTATTTTCATTAAAAGTTTCTTCCATGAACCTAACAGTCAATTCTTGTGTTTCCTCCTCCAAGTCCTTTTCCAAAAAGATTTCTTTCTCCTGACGTAACAATTGACTTTTTATAAAACTGTATATTTTATTATAAGAAACAGTATCACAAAATGAATCTGTTAATAAAGAAAAAAATAATGCCATTAATAAAAAAAAAAGTTGGGTAAAATTAGAAGGAAAATATTTCAAATTGAACAGAAATTGATTTGAAATTTAATTATTGGACATTCTAAGAGATTTTTATAAAATATGGACAAAAATTTATACTAAATAATTACTTTATTACACAACAATAATCACAATTACACTCGGCCCTTGTTTTTGTCACCCTCATAAATGCCACTTCCTCAATTCTGTCACTAGTTAATATCCTTGCAACTCGATTTTATCAATTTCCCTAAATGATGTTGGGCAGTTGATGAAACTGATCAAATGTCCAATACTAATCTAAAAAATATAGTGCACATGGTGAATGAAGTTTGGAAAAAACTGAATCCAGATATAATTAAACACTGCTGGGTGAAATCACAATGTCTTCCTCCTATGATTAATGTTGAGATATCAGTGAATAAACAAGACCTGCAAGATCTATTAAAGTGTTTCAGTGATATGGGAATTTTGTTGACGCTATCAACGCTGATGCACTTGAATATGTTTGGCATGACCAAGACTGACATCCACTTCCTTAAATGAAGAAATTGAAGCTGTTTCTGATACTACTCTTGGCTTTTTATGATGATGATGAAGGCAATGGAGGTAAAATAAATGATGATAATGATGATGATAATGTTCCAACATCTGCAGAAGCTCTAGCTAACTTAGAAAACATTGAAACTTTTTATCATGCAAGATGAACCAACTTTACAGACGTGTTGTTGATTCGTAATTTCCAATCAAGAATACTCACAATTTCACGAGGTTGACAGTAGAAAAAATTATGGATTTTTTTCAGTGTAAATATTTTCTTTTTAGTATAATTTTCTTTTGTTTGATATAATCGTTTCATTAAAATATGTTGTTGATTTTATACAGCGATGATTTTTTAAGCTTTATTATAAAATTTTAAAATATCAGTTATATTCTGTGTGGTATATGAACGAATAATGTACTGTAGTATAAAACTTTAAAACAAAACAATAAATTTTTGTGTTTGCGTTGGTATAAAGATATTATCACCGAATTTTGATAGTCCCAAACAGGTGACAAAATCGAGGAACGAGTGTACTTAAATAAATGCATAAAATCAACAAATAAAAAATTCAATGTATTATATTGTGTAAAAGTAACTTTTAGATACGTTGAAAAATATTCTGAATTTTAACTTCAAAATTATTCTTTATTAATAATTCAGTCATGATAAAAACTGAAAATGATACCAGTTTTTCCATCGTGTATTTCTACCATTGTAGAAAAACTAAAATTATTTTTCACACTTTTTACATTGAAATGGTTTAAAGCAAAGAAACAAGATTCCAGAACAAAATCTCGTGCAATCTTTTACTTTTCACCCAATATAATCCAGAATGAATATAAAGAAGATAACTTTGTGGAGTCTGGCATAAAAACAAATTTAACAGATGAAAGATACATAAAAACTTGAGAAAGAAACGACAGACTCCAGAAATACTTTTTCCAGTCAATAATGTTGTAGAATATGGGTTATAAAGTTTGAGAAATCAGGTTATAGGATAAGTCTAAAAATTCATTTCTTTCATTCTCATCAAAAAAAAATTTATCAAAGATACAACAAAAATAGAGAAAGATAGCGGAAAAATGATAGTATGATTATTGGGTATTAAAAGAAAAAACAGAAAAGATAATAGGGTGAAAATTCACAACACAGTCTTTCAAAGCCATGGACACCGTAAACGTGAACAAAGACAAAGGATAACTAACTTTTCTGAAATTTTGTCTCCAGGCTATTCAATATTTTCAATGCCTTTTTTGCTTATTTTTGTTAATCACCCTGATATCTAAGTAAAGTAAATACAGTCAAACCTCTGGTTTCGTACAAATCAGTTCACGAACAGAATTTCGAACACTAATTATCCCAACTGCAGAACAAGCTATTCGGCAAGAGCTGGCCACAGATTAGAGAGAGATGGTCAACTCCATACATTTCCAAAGTTAAAGAAAGTTGACGGCCCGACCACTCAACGACAGGACTATAGATTCAGAAATTAGTAGCGCAGAGATCACCTCGCGTCATTAGGACCTCAGGACACAAAGCATCGATGACGTTGCTATTTAAATTAGATTTCAATGCGCGTGCAGAAAAGATACTACTACTGTTTTTCGATACGCGCCGCAACTGAATTTAAATCTAATTAATTAATAAAAACCCCGTTAATTGACATTCGTGTGATATAAATGCCATCCAAGAATTCATGTTTAAAGGTGTTTAAGTGAAATTAAACAACAAACATTTATTATATATAATATTACATTACATTTGTAGGCATTTTTATGCATGAAATACAGCTAAGAAGGTTTTAAAAAAGAAGGTTTTATTTTGGGGGTCAGGAACGGATTAATCCATTTTATATTGTTTCTTATGGGAAAATTTGTTTCGGGTTTAGAACAATTTTTAGGAACGAATTACGTTCGAAAACAGAGACTTGACTTTATATGCTAATGTAGTATTATAATTGATGAAAATAAAACCGTATATGAAAGTCTATTGTAACTGGAAAAATAGCATAACATTTCTGAAATTTGCATAGATAAACCCTTGATTGCAAATCAATATTTGAGTTTTTCTATGCAAATTTCAACACTTCTCAGTTCTTAATTATTTTTGAGGAAGAGTTAGTTGAGTTAATAAGTACTGTACATAAAAGAAAAAAGTGTTTTGAGACTAGACAAAGTAATCATCATCAATACAATTTTATTTACAACTTCCAGCTAGTATAAAATCACGTGAAAGCAGTCATATATATCAATAATCATCATTATTATACATGACCATTGTCTTCAAGGATAAACGTGCAGTTCTTTATTGTAACAATGTCACAATGCTGGGCTGCAATTTTTAATCATATTTTTGATTTATTTAATTTAAAATATATGCTCTCCACCTGAAATTAGTAGTCTTGATACCTGTACATCATACTTTCCTGTTAGCAATAGAGTCATCTATCTGACTCCTTTCAGGGGAAAATGTTTTAATTGAAATAACATAACTTCAGATGCAAATTGGAAGTTCCCATATGTTAATCTGGGCTCCTGCCCCTAAGTTTTCCATATCTAGTCTCGAAGGACGGACAGGCACCGGACAATAGTAGGAATTTATAGGTCTACAATTTTTTAAATTGTAACCCAATTATCAAAATAACTTATCAATTATATGATCAATGAAGACTGAAGTTTTTCTTTTAAACTCTAAACTTTAAGTCATTATTCAGAAGGTTATTCTCATTATCTTTTAATTACTTTTTTACAATAAAGAATGCTGTAAAGTTGTTTAAATTTCTGTATATTTATATGGTATTTTTTTTTACTATCTTAATGACAGTTTCTCTCATTAAACTAAGCTTGTATTTAGTGTAGTAAAATATTTGAAACAACTACATTCATACTTTTAGCAACAACACATTTAGGATAAACATTTTAATTTCAATATCAATTTTAGGCTATTGCTAATTTTTGTGACAATATCTTCTCACATAACTATTTTTAATTTACTTATGATTGTAAATAGCTTGCAATTATAACATTTAAATCTAGTAAAATTTGATGATATTAAATAAAACAATTGTTTGCATAATTTTGATTTTTGATTTGGAGCAGTTAACACATAATAATGATAAAAAAATAAATAAAACAATTTGACTTTCCTACAATTAATCACATAGACTTGTATTAATCATATAGGCACTTTATACAATAAAACCTCATTAATTCTGGCTATTATTTTGTATTATGTATTTGTGTATTTTTAAAATACTGAATTTGCCAATTTTAATCCAGGCTTTAACAATCGTCGTCTCACTCTTAGACAGATATGTCAAGATGTGATCAAAGAACAGTTAGAGAGGAAATCAAAAACAAAAGTTAACTTAGTTTCTTAAGTTCAAATTAGTAAACGTTAGCAATGATAAGAACAATGCTATTCATACTTTTGAATTGTATAAACTTTATCAAATCACTTTAATCACTATACATTAACATTTGTTCATTTAAAGTGCATAATAAAATTTGACTTTATTTAAAAAGTACTTTTCAAACCATACTATATGGCATATATATTTGAGTAAACACCTTGTAATTTTGATTAGGTTTCTCCCAATTACTCTGAATTAGTGAGGTACTATTATACTGTATAATACAGAAAATATAAAGGTGTATATCATAAATCATTTTTACCGTTTTCATGTTAATGATGTATACCTAAAAGATTAAGATTTAAAAAGCTATTAATTTTCTATATAAGTTCACTAAAATAATTAATGCATACAAATTAATATTACTTAATAATAAACTTATATTGTTATGCTTACTTTCTACTTTATATATACATAAATATGAAAACTTAATGTTATTTTAAAATACAATAAATTTAAATTTTATTAATAATAAAAGTTTATTGAAAAACTTTTTACAATACATAATATATATTTTTTTATAAAGTATACAAAAAATTAAAATTTTCGTTGGTTAGTTGGTTGGTTTGTTGGTATTTTTTGGCACAAGAACCACACAGGCAATGCTATATCATGTCATATAGTATAAACAAACAAATATATAAATGTAGATTATAACTGTTTAAACTACAACAGTATTAATGACAAAAAACAGTAACAAACATATAAAGCTGTACAAATAAACCAAACAACAAGCTACCATATATTCTGACGTATAAGACAACTTTTTAACCCAGGAAAATCTTCTCAAAAGTCGGGGGTTGTTTTATATGCTGGGTGTCGTCTTATAGGCTGAGTATATCCCAAACTCTATACAGTCAAACCTGTTTTTATGCGCTCTTTTTATGTGCGATTTTTATTTGTGCGATTTTTTTAATGCGAATTTTTAATTTATGCGGTTTTTTTTGTGCGATTTTTTATTTGTGCGGTATAGTTGGCGACTAGTTTCGTGCGATTCGTCATGTCTCACGTTGACTTATTATAGCTAAATAAACTTATTATAGCATAAATGCACTTATTATAGTAATATTATTGCATGAATATGCGAAAAATGAAATAATTTACTTTTTAAGTCAACAAAACACCACCTGGACAAAAAT
Source organism: Centruroides vittatus (assembly GCF_030686945.1). Taxonomy (NCBI): domain Eukaryota; kingdom Metazoa; phylum Arthropoda; class Arachnida; order Scorpiones; family Buthidae; genus Centruroides; species Centruroides vittatus. The sequence goes on from NW_027122456.1 coordinate 5,273,606, forward strand.
ATGTAAAACAGACGATAGACCAGACGATGCAGTCAAGTGCTGACATCTGTTGTCAATAAATTCTATTTCGTACGGTTTTGAGTTATTTTCTATGTAAGACTTTTTTTATGTGGTCCCTATTGACCGCATAAAAAAAATATTTTTTAATTGTGTTGCGAAAACTATTTTTTACAGCCATTCGTGAAGTTTCGTGCGATTTTTTTTAATGCATCTTTTTTAATGCGGTCCCTATCCCCCGCATAAAAACAGGTTTGACTGTATTTTAACCGTAAAAGTCGGGGGGTCGTCTTATATGCCGGAATATACGGTATTTAAAGATAAAATATAAAACAATCAAATCAGTTTGAACATATTAATGACTTTCAGAAAGTTCAGGAACACGTTTAGTCTCTGGCCAAAAATTCCTTACAAATTTCCATTGTGTCTAGACATTTTAAATGTCTAGACACAATGCATCCATAATCCAGCTTTGAGTGGCAAGGGCCCAATAAATTCTGAATTTAGAACATTTACTGCTCCCCAGGATAGCAGCTTGTATTTTTAAAAGATTTAATCATCTACATTTCAGTTTGAGCAAATGCCAATTTTTGATCAAACAGAACGTCCAGAAACATTTTTCATTGACCGTATGGGTTTTTACACCATTTAGGTGAATTTCTGGATCAAGATACAAATCATGCCTTCAGCAAAAGTGGATGCACAAGGTCTTGTCAGTGTTAAAAGTAAAGCCATTGATATTGGATCAATGATGTATGCAATTTAAGACCATTTGTAGTTATCTGTCAATGAAACAGACTGACAGTTCTGAAACTAACCCACATACAATGTTTGTTTGACACCATGGAGGAGACAGTTAGTTATGTTGTTAATTTTAATGAAAAACAGAATCACTCTCAAAACAGAACCTTAAGGAACATCTTGTTCTTGTATGAAAGGCCTGTAAGATGGTATCCATCAATTCTGTACGAAGTTTTTAACAAATATTGGTAGATTATCCATAATCCAAATGTCTGATTTCTGGTATGGAGACCTAAGTGCTGTTGTCATACAAATGTGTTGCATATAGTTGTTTCAAGTTTTAGTAAATTGTATGTGATACTTCTGTTCCTACAAAATCCACTTTGATGTGGTAAAAAATACTGTTTTTCTCTGGAAGAACAACAATTACTGTTTACTATCCTCTTGAAAAGTTTGCAAAGGCAACTTGTCAGAGGCAATTGGTCTATAAATTGGTATAACTTGTCAGAAACATTGGTAATTGAGGGGATCTTATAATCTTTACCAGGTTTGGGAATCCAAATAAATGTAGATAGCCATGAAGAGTCAAAAAATTTTAATCATGATGTAATAATTTTATATGGACCTAAGTAGTGTTCCCTGAGCAACGGAGCTGTGATTAATTCCATCCTGATGAATGGCATGTTGTATTCTTCACTGGATGAGGAATCAAAATTTAAAGTTTGCTTTTCAAACTTGGGCTATTTTATAAGCTTGAAAATTGATTTGGTTTATTATATTTCTGATTTTTTCATATAGGTGGACTTATCAAACTGGACAGCAATGAGACAGAATAACCTTGAGACACAATTTTCTTCTATTTATTTATTATGATATGCATTTTGGATCTAACAGGTCATTCATCAATCATGATACTTAGATCTCCTTGTGGATTTCTAGGTATAAGCACATACATTATTAAGGTAAAAATTTTTCAATATATGTACTCGTATGCAACAAAATTCACTAAAAGGGTACATTTTATCCTGGACACACAATTTGGAAAGAAAATTCTGTATTATTTGATACAAAAACAATAAACAAAGTTAGGAAAAGTGTATTCTATTAGTACCAGAACTGCATACAGGGCCAGATTTACATAAGGACATTTGGGGCCGGTGCCCAGAGCCCCCACAAAATAGGGGCCCCCACAGAACTATGTTTAAACATAATTTTTTTTTCCTATTACTACGACAGACTAGTGTGGCCTAATTACGAGGGCCACAGGCAAAGAAAACCAAACGCGGGAATAAACCTATGAAACATCAAAAAATTTCAGGAAAAAATTTTACATAGGTATTTTTCAATTAAATTAAAATAATTACTTATACACAATAAAATATATGTATGTTTACAATAATCTTATTTTAAAATGAAATTTACAACTTCCTAGTTGAAATCTAGTTAAAAGTACAGTATTTTGTGTAAATTTTCTAAATCATCAAATTTGCCTACTCTTAAAGGAGGGCCCCACCGAATTTGTGCCCAGGGCCTCTGGATTGATAAATCCAGCTCTGACTGCATAATCAATTAGTCAAAAATAAAGGAAAGGAACCACAAATGGAAATATGAAACAAAACAGATATTGTATATAAGCCGGGGTGCAGTTGTATTTATACTGACATTTATATAGGGGAAACCAAGAGGAAACTCCAAACAAGATTCATGAAGCACATCCAAGCAATAAAAAACAATGAAAATAAATCTCGGTTGCTAAACGCAGATTTATTTACCAACTAAAATGGATGTGAAATATGTTTAACAGGAAAACTATTTGAACATTTATAAATTATAAAAATGGATAATAAAATAAATGAAAATACAGGCCTACAGATAGGAAACCTTCCCAAGATTTATGTAACAGACAAAGACTGAAAAAATAAATTAGCACATATTTGTGAGTCAGAAGGAAACGCACCCAAAGGCAAAGTAAATGCAGATATGAAAAATGAGATGTAGCTTGTAAATTTCCAATGGGTAAAATCATGATGCAATATGGATTCATCAGATTCCATGTTTTTGTATCAAATTATACAGAATTTTCAGTATGTGTGTGTTCGGGATAAAATGTAGCCTTTTAGTGAATTTTGTTGCATATGAGTGCGTATATTGAAAATTTTTTACTTTAAAACTAATAATTTGTGCGCATATACCTAGAAATCCACAAAGATATCTATGTATCATGACTGAGCGGGACCTGTAAGGTCTGAAATGATTATTTTAATAAACACATTGATTTTGAGACACAATTTTCTTCTTTCTGTCCTGTGGCTGTCCAGTTTGATAGGAAAAGTGAGCTAGCACAAAAAATAGTAAATAAGTCAATGGACAAAAACCTATCTAAGTAATATTTATCAATGTTGCAGAGAAGCTTGTACCTAGCAAATCAGCAAGGTTTTATATATCAGTAATTATTATGCCATTATTTTCCAGTATGGATCTAACAGGTCATTCATCAGTCATGATACTTAGATCTCCTTGTGGATTTCTAGGTATAAGCTACATCTCACTTTTCATATCTGCATTTACTTTGCCTTTGGGTGCGTTTCCTTCTGACTCACAAATGTGCTAATTTATTTTTTCAGTCTTTGTCTGTTACATAAATCTTGGGAAGGTTTCCTATCTGTAGGCCTGTATTTTCATTTATTTTATTATCCATTTTTATAATTTATAAATGTTCAAATAGTTTTCCTGTTAAACATATTTTCACATTTTTGAACTTTAGTATTTTCTTTTATTATTTCACATCCATTTTAGTTGGTAAATAAATCTGCGTTTAGCAACCGAGATTTATTTTCATTGTTTTTTATTGCTTGGATGTGCTTCATGAATCTTGTTTGGAGTTTCCTCTTGGTTTCCCCTATATAAATGTGGACAAAGTGTACAATGCCTGTTTCCCTTTAATTTTATGGATTTTATCCCAGACTACATTTGAGCTTGTGGGAGATTTAATACTAGTTACATACTTCCTCCAAGAATCCCACTGGCTTTGTATCCTTATTCTCCAGGCATTTACCTTTGCTTTTCAAAATGCAATTAAATCACTAGTGATGGAGTATTTTCTAAAAATTCCCATGCTTTTTTTTGTTGTTTGTGTGCTGCCTCACAATCATGGTTCCACTGTGGTTTTGGATATGTGGTTGAAATCTTTCCCCATTGTTCACCTGAGTGATATGAGAAGTAACAGCTTCAACACCACCACTGATATCATAAATGCTAACCAAATCATTTGAGATATTGATTAATGAATAGTAAACAAGATGTTTCACAACCTTGTCAACCTACATATTTTAGAAATATTAGGAAGAGGTCACTGGAGAGTAAATTAAATCTAAATTATACTGTTTCTCCAGGATTCAAATGTGTTTCCTGGAGTGCCACACAGAGAGAGGAATAGACAATAATAGCTGTTTAACAGAGAAGTTGTTGTGAATGCCACAACAGTTCTATTGAATTACAGTCAAACCTGTTTTTGTGCGGTCTTTTTCTGTGCGATTTTTTTTGTGCGGTATATGAAAATTTCAATCAAATTGGAACATAATTGACTCCTGTAAAATTTTTAAAAACTCTATTGGTTGTTTTCTATGACATCAGCAGGTTTTTTCATTTTTTATTCAGTAAAATTTTTTTCTCATATGTTTATTTCGGTCTCCTCTTATTTTAATAGCATAAAAACCATAAATATTATGTTATATTTGAACAGATGCGGTAAGTTAGCTCCCCTCCAGCTTTAGACTGCAGGTGTGAAATTTCACGCCTTGTTAAATGAAATAACACTTCCTGCAGCTATATTTATCAAATAAAATCATTATTTAACAATTATTTTTAACTTTTTAATGTTAGATTGGTATTTAAGTGGAAATAATTAATTAATATAAAAATTAAAATTCTTAGAGGATTTTTTTCCCCATTAGGTGTTGCAGAAAAAGGCCCAAGGAGTTAAAAAAGCAATTCCTAGTTATTTCGTACGGTTTCAAGTTATTTTCTACGTGAGACTTTTTTTATGCGGTCCCTATTCACCGCATAAAAAAAAATATTTTTTTAATTGTGTTGCGAAAACTATTTTTTATAGCCACTCGTGAAGTTTCGCGTGATTTTTTTTAATGCATTTTCTTTTATGTGGTCCCTATCCCCGCACAAAAACAGGTTTGACTGTATTTTACAATCCATTGTGTTTGAGACAGCAGTTTTGTGAAAGGCATCCCTCTTCAATTTCACAGGTTCATTTTTCTTTTGGAGGTAAAGATGGTTATGTCACCTCCATGCTTGTCTCTTCATCAAAGATATCAGAAAACTTACTCATACACTGAGCTTCTACTTTTTTTTAAAAAAATGAAAAATGTTTAGAGGGTGCAGCTTGTAGTTTTTGTTTAATTGGTTTGTGTTAGTCCTTTTCAGTAAGTATTTTGCAAGGCAAGTTAAAGATTCATTTGGGCAATTGGAAATATCTGTTTGAATCCCTCAGGTCTTGCTGGATTTCAAAGCAACAGCATATGACATTTGTTTTTTGGTTCAGTTGATGTAACCATGCAACAGGTCTCTGTGTAAGTTGTAAGTTATTAATAGTTTTAATCTTGAATCTTTTTTCTTGTTGCCATGCAAGACATTTTCAGGAATAAGTAGGATGGTCACCTTGTAATTCACACAGCATGGGGTAGCTGTACCATCAATACTCTTATGATCTTCAGTTCCACATTGTGTGCGCACACTTTTACGATGTCAAGATGTCTGTGAATGTCTAAAATGCTGGCATTAGAAGCAATATGGTTTGGTACATATAAACAAACTGGACAATATAGATTCCTGCAGCAACAGAAGTAATGTTGGTTTGTTAAACATCGGGATTAAGTATTTTGTTGGAATAAATTTCCCATCTCAATGAATGGAAATGCATTGGACAGCAGTGACACCCTGATCTAACAATCCAATATGAATATCTGATTTTTCTTCAGACATTATATTAATTTCACATATCCCAGCAGGTTATGAATTTAAATTTCTATGTGGTGTGACACTAACCTCTATATTTACTAGTATTTTCATTGACAAAAGTTTCATGGATTGCTGAGGAGATGAAGTTTCCACTAGAAGGCCATTCCTAATTTTTGTATCTTTTTTTGGTTGGCCAATAGTTGATTTAGATAGCTTTTGAATTAGAAGTGAAGAGAACATAAGTAAAGGTTTCTTCCAGTTGTATGCACTATTAAGTAGGGTGGCTGATTGGAAATGTTGACACTGGTCAGAGGTGAATTATTTGTAAGTGAACATTTTGCATTTGTGGAATCCATGATCACAAAAAAGTATTCAGCATTCAGAGACACTACCACCATGGAGCCCAACAAGATGATGCTGTTACATGTATGAGTCCCATTGACTGTCACACCAGGGTTTCCCTGGAGTTATACCTTCACAATGCAGTCAAAAAGAGCAAACCTGTCTGACTGACAAAATTGTCAAGGACATCTCCATCCAGGTCTGCATCAATCAGTTGACTCTGAAGCAAGGTTGTAAATGATTCAATGACCAGCTAATTGATTTTAATGGAGCCAAATTTTAACCTCCTGTTTATACAACGGCTAAAGCTGTATGTCAGGGACAGTAGTTCACCCCTCAACTATCAGGATTCTCTTCCATCATGTTGGTCATCCACCCAGCAAACATGTGTGTGGATGTTTCAGATCCAAGAGATAGTAAGAAGAGATACTAAATCATCTCTGGGAAGTCTCCTTACCAAGGACAGGAATCCACACTGAGGTGCAAAATTTTTGACAATCTATTCAAAACTTCATAAAATTAAAACAATAAAGAAATATACATTATTTTGAAATAAATTTCCATGTCATTTATCTTTTATAATCACAGAATGCTATGAAATCTGTAGATTAGATCTTATCAAATAATTTTCTAAAATATGTATACAAATAGGAATCCTTTTCAGACTCTAAATTAAACTCAAATTTTTATATTGAAGTCCAAATAAAAAACAGGTATGAATCAGAAAAATTAATAGAAAACAACACATAGAAAAACAAACTTTTTCAAAGAATACATAAAACAAAAATATCATTTTAAGATTATTCCTAAGATTTAAAAATGATCATTCCAGATTTAATTAGTAATATTTAAAAATTTTGTTTGAACAATGAAAAATTTTGAAAGACAAAAAGAAGAATAAAATACAACGAAAACACAAAATATATCTAAAGTTTTCAGATCTCAGACTAATTTTCCATGCTAATTTACAAGTATAACATTGCTTACCATTTTGGAATTTGGTGTACAAACATCCTTATCAAAATGAGTAATTATTCCATGTTCTTTTAAACACATTCCTTTTACCTATTGCATAATATTTTTGTTGAAATAAGACATTGTGTTCTTGAAAACAATTTTATACACTAATAATAATTTATATGTTAATTTATGCATTAACAATACAATTCTTAAGAAATTTATTTTAAGTTATATTTTTATTTATCATCCCTATGCTGTTATTGATATATACATATATATATATACACACACACACACACACAGTCAATTCCATTTAATTGGGCCACGGGTTAATTGAGGCAGCCGCTTTATTGGGCCAAATCTAAAAGAATGGAAACCAAACTAATAAATTAATACATAATTTAAATGCTTAATTGCACAGTAGCAGAAAAGGAATTTAGCAATTTTTGATATATTTTAGGGATCTGAAAATATGTCAACACTACATACACTAATGTCATATAGGCCTAATGGTTGATGGAGACAAAGCAATTTTGTCTTTTGCTTGAGCAGTTCAGTTTTTCCAGAGGGGGATCAGCATAGCGGGACGTATAATATGGTTGATGTACACAGGTTTGATCTGTTTGGGTCTGAGGCAGACCTGAATGCAAGGTACTTACCCTGCTCTGGATTGGATCAGATGATCCCCTTAAAAGCAAAGGGACAAAGACCCCTGGACAATTTTTCAAGGTCTCTCAACCAAGTTTGAAGACAGCTAGAGTTTGATTGGAAGGTGTTGTGTGTATGATCATATCTAGACTCAGACAGCAACCATCCGATTGTTGGGACCAGCATCCAGAACTGACAGATTCTACAGATGCTCCTGCTGAAGTGAACTGATCTCCAAGTAAAGAAAACTGTGCTCAAAGAAAGGTCATAAGGTGACTTTTGGACAAACCCAGACATGTTTTAACTAAAAAGGGAGAAAGGAAAGATTGTTCTATCAGGAACAGATCGAACCTAAATACATCAACCCACGTGTACATCACTACTAATATTTGGCAACACTAGTGTGATGCAAATCAGTTATCTATTGTTGTCAGTCTGGCAAATTTATAGAACAAATATTTTCCATATTTTGGTTTAATAATGCATCAAGATAGATACCTAATTATTATTTATTATTAGTTTGTTTAATTGGGGCAGCCACTTAATTAGACCAAAATGGATTAGTCCCAATTAAGCAGAATCGACTGTATACATATATATACACCACACACATTTATGTATCTATCTACGACAATTACTATTATTCAGATAAAATTAATATGGATATTGTAGGAACTCTGAAATATTTTTGCAATGATTAATACTTCATCAGAAATATCTAATTTTCATGTATTGTAAGTTTGTTAATACAATGTACTGTATATTATAATTTGTTCTATCATTTTGTGTTTCTTCTTATAAATAAAAGGAAAATTTTGTTTTTGATGATGTTATATCTGAGATATTTGTAGAAATTTTTGCATTAGGAGTCACAGTATTGTTGAATTTCATCTTTTTTTCTCTCAACTTTTCTTTTGGTTATTTATCCATTCTTTTTATTTTTGTTCTTTCCTATAAACCTGTTCCATCACAATTTACAGGAAAGTATGCAAAAGTTTACAAATTTCTTTCAAATGACCATAAAAGTTCAATTTAGCATACAAATCTATGATATCATTGCCTACAAACTAATCCACCACTGAAAATATGACAAAACATTAAACTTTATGTTTTAAGTGAACCGTCAGAGTTGTCTTCAACAGAACACATCACCTGGCAGTGATTCATTTGCTGGTAATCAAACATATAGTAATAAATCAATATCAAGCTTTGATTTGGATGAATGTATCTCATCTCCAAGAAAGAAGAAGTGTTAGTCTACCAGTAAAGCAATTCAACTCTGGAACAGCAAGAGCATAGACCACATTACAACTAATGATATTGTCTAATACCATTTCTTCAGGTAGATAATGTGTCTGATATTGTGTTGTATATATACACATCTCAAGTATTCTGCACATTACTCTGCTTATATTCCCTCAAGAAAAAAATGTGCAAAATATAGTATGAAAGCAAAGCAAGTACTTACAGACTGGATTTGCACAGTTTGTGGCATTCCACTGTGTGTGTGGGAAAACAAAACATGTTTTCAAAAGTATCACTGCTGGTAGCACAGCTGTGCATGATGGCACAAACAACATACCACCACAATTCTCTAAAACTATGTCAATTGTTAATATTGATATACAGTTTTAGAGTATAATCCTTCTGTACTTGTTGGAATATAAGCTATATTGTGATTAATGTACGTATTTTCATGAAGAATTTCAAATATAATCAGATTATGTGCAGCACAGGATTGTTTCATTGAAAAAAAATGCCTGAAATAGTTAAGCAACAAATGCAAAAAAGTTGTCTTAATACATTATAATGCATTTAACTTGTAAATTCTATTAAAATGTATCAAAGAAATGTTTGAAAAAATTTTAAAAAATTTTTTTAAAGAGGGTGACTGTTATACGAAAAAGGGGTTAGGAACTCCTGGTTCTACATCATCAAGTCATTTTCCCACATATCTTCCTCATACACACTGGGGTGTATTATATAATTACAACTTACTTGTGCCTGTGACCGATGTGAAAATAATCAGTTCAAATAAACAAATGTTTTCTGGATGCCTTCCGTGTCCTTCTTCAGGTTAAAACCACTGGATTCTATTTTTTTTTTTTTTAAACGCCGTTCCGAAATTTTTAAGAATGAATTCGAATGATGACAGTTCGAATGTGTGATGACCATCGCGCATGCGCTATATCTGTCGTGTTCCGTGTTGTTCAGTAGCGTATTATTTTTAATCTTGGTATTCTTTTTTATCTTGGAGTCACATGACTTCATGTGTCATCGGACCCAAACAAATCTTCAGGCATCCCCTTGTAATAAAGTTTGCCAAGCAAGCATTTACAAAAGTAAATGACACAGCCCTCCACCAGAATGTGTTGGAATTAGCACCTCATATGTTACGGGTCGGTATTTCAATTTAATAATATAACATACACACAATCGAGGGGTGTCCCAATGGGCAGTCCGTTGTCCGGGGACTTGTGTGAGTTAGTGGTGAGACAACTCGAATCCAAAACACTCCCGGGATTCATGAACGATATCCTACTATACAGACGTTATGTGGTTGACGTCATCATCGTATGGAAGACAACACCGAACTTGGCACAATTCGTAGAAAAGATGAATGATAACACATATGGTCTGTCAATTGAAGTTGAGCAACACAGCGATACCAATGTACATTTTTTGGATGTGGATATCAGGGTTGACTCACACAGCATCCATACCTCGGTGTATCGCAAACAATGTGCAAGCCCCACATACATCCCGAGTGACTTGTGCGACCCAATCCAATACAAAATAGAAGCATTTAGATCGTTAGTCAGATGGGCATACAAGCACTCATCCACTCAACAAGCACTTAGGAAAGAGTTGAACTACATTGAGAAGATTGCGGATATACACGGCTACCGCAACATTATTCCAAGAATGTCAGAACGCCAAAAAGCACGAATGAGCCAAAACACGCCTACAATGGCACAAGGTAACAACCAAGGTTGGTTGTTACTTTGTCTCCCCACAGAGGTGGAGAGAGTACCCCTCACATACAACCCGACCTTGAAATCCATATACGAGTCTATAGCCAGGAGACGTAAGGTCACTGTTGCTTACAGGAGAGGCCCAACTATATACAGTATGTTACGTAATGGAAAGGACCCATCTGACCCGAATAGAATGGCAGGCGTATACCGAATCCCGATAAAGGATGAGAGATTTAATAGGGATCTGATCTACATAGGATCAACGAAACGCTCTATGGAAGTCAGAGTTAAAGAGCACAAGGCGGATATAAGATATAACAGAGCTACCACGTCACTCGCAGTGTACGCTTCTGAACCGGGCATTAATGTGGACTTCGCGAGAGCCACGCTAATAACCAAAACAACCCAGATAGAACACCTTAAATGGCTGGAAGCGATAGAGATACATAAAGCGCAAACTACGTGCATTAATTCACGCGACGAGATAGTTCTTTCGCTTGCTTGGCAAACTTTATTACAAGGGGATGCCTGAAGATTTGTTTGGATCCGATGACACATGAAGTCATGTGACCCCAAGATAAAAAAGAATACCAAGATTAAAAATAATACGCTACTGAACAACACGGAACACGACAGATATAGTGCATGCGCGATGGTCATCACACATTCGAACTGTCATCATTCGAATTCGTTCTTAAAAATTTCAGAACGGCGTTTTTTTTAAAAAAAATAGAATCCAGCGGTTTTAACCTGAAGAAGGACACGGAAGGCATCCAGAAAACGTTTGTTTATTTGAACTGATTATTTTCACACCGGTCACAGGCACAAGTAAGTTGTAATTATATAAGTCATTTTCCCAACAATATTAATGAATAATCAGCTTGAAAACTACTTCAGATTTCATTGGTAAAAAAATATAGAAGTTTATTGATGTTTAGTGCAGTTGCAATGTTCTTTGCAATAGCAAAATCATTGTAAGTGGCCTTTTTCTTTAAATCTAAAAATGCTCAAATTTATATAGTTTGTTCAAATCATTAAAATTTCATAACTTAAATATTTATTTGGACTAAAAGTCTGAGTTTAATAATATTATTTAATGAATTTGTCTCAAGCCAAATAGATTATTAGAATTGTTTCATATTATTATTATGGCCTTCTTAAAATTTCTGTCATGATTACTCTAATCTAGATCAGTGGTTCCCAAAGTGAATGCTACTGCCCTCCAGGGAGTGGTGAATAAATCTAGGGGTAATAAAAAGTTAATAAAAATAAAGTTAGCTGTAATAAGCTTTTTTATAAAAAAAAATAGTATTTATATTTATTATATACAAAATATAATATTTAAGGATATTTGAATTTCAAAAATAAACATCGTATATAGTTATTTACTAGAATTTTTATTAGTTTATACAGCAATATAAATTAATAACATAATTTAATTGTATAATATGACTTTTACAATTTCCAAATGATTTATATGAAATAATAAAAATCAAAAAGAAGAAAAAAATATATTGACTATAATTTTTTCCCTTATGAAAAAACTGAAGAAATTTATTAAATTTTTATTTCTTTATATATATTAATATTTAACACTAGAACACCCAGACTTTTTTTCACCCTAGAACACCTAAAGCATACAATTTGTCCCCTGCAGTTAAATCCAGTTTTCACATTTTATTTTGTTATAATCTGAAGTTTTTGAGCATTTGAAATTTTGAAAATGCATTTATAGCAATAACTGAATAAAATTTTTTATTTTTATTTTTATGCAATTTAGACAATAATGACAAGTTTTATGTGTACAACAATTGTAGGCAAGCATTTTGTTCAATGACCTCTTTGTGTTTTTTTCCTTTTTGCAATTTTCTAACAATTGGCATTTTCTTGTTTGTTTGTTTGAGAACATCTTCTATTTACTAAATAGGGCTTGAAAATAGAGATAGATTCTTATACAAGTACTTCAGTGAGCTTCTGTATAAATTCACTTCAAGAAATTTTGACACATTTGTATATAAAACATGCATTAATTGAAACTACACCTAGTGTATTACAAAAAGAATGCAGAGGCCATTTTTAGACAACATGTTGACATAATATTACCTGGCCATTTAGAATATCAGCACCATAAGTTGTGTTTTTATAATATAATACAGTTCAAGTGTTTTCTTTTCACTAATCATATTAGTTACTGCAGAATAAAAAAACACAAAGATATACAGGTATAGGACAAAATAATAGGAACACCTGTGAAAGAATGCAAAATATTTATTAGTAGGGAGTTGGGCCACCATTGGCCTGAATTACAGCTTGTATCTGACGTGGGATTGACAAATAAAGGTTGTGCAGAAAGTTTAAGGGAATTCGCAGCCATTCCTCCTGCAGAGCGGTCTTGAATTCAGGTAGTGTGCGTGGAGGAGGAAACCGAGCACGGACTTTGTTCTCTAAAAAACCCCACACTGGCTCAATGATGTTGAGATCAGGGGACTGAGGACACCATGTGGAATGTTCCACTTCATCATTATGCCCATCCAACCATGTTTGAACACAGCGAGCTGTGTGTACAGGGGCGTTGTCATCTTGGAATAGAGGATGTTCTCCAGGAAACAGAGTATGAAGCATAGGGTGTAAATGATCTGCAAGAATACTGCGATAATACTCGCCTCTGACCGTCTCCCTCACGACTATGAGTGGCCCCAAGCCACGCCATGATATCGCTCCCCACAGCATCACAGAGCCTCCTCCGTGCTTCATGGTAGGAACCAGACAGTCAACATGAAATTCCTCTGCTGGTGTTTGCCAGACAAACACATGTCCGATGGTCTGAAATAATGTAAATGATGATTCGTCAGATCAGATGACCTGTTCCCATTGCTGTTGTGCCCAGTTTCGGTGGTCTCGGCACCACTGTTGTCGCTTCATAGCATTCTGCGGTGACACTAATGTCTTTGGGATGGCTACTCGGCCATGAATGCTTGCAGCATGCAGCTCCCGTTGAATAGTTTTGGTGGATACAGGGTTCTGGAGATGGTGTTCATCTCAGAGGTTATCTGTGGCAGTGTAGTCTTACATTTTCGGGCGACTGTCTTCTTCAATGCTTGTCTATCCCGGTCAGTCAACTTTGACTTTTGCCCACTGTTCTGCTTCGCAGAGGACACCTTTCCCAGTTTTGTGTAGGCTGTCATAACCCTCGACACAGTGGACCTTGAAACACCCATAAGGTTGGCAGTTCTAGACACTGACATTCCAGCGAGGCGAGCTCCAATAATCATGACTCTCTGCACATCAGACAGATCAGACATAATGGCGCTTTGCTGGGAACAGAATTTTCTCATGCAACTGTCACATTGCCAAATGCTCGTCTGATACCTTCCTTTTCATCCCCACTGGATGGCAGAATGTTGCAAGACGTGGTGGGGCTGTACTGGACGGTCGAAGTACAACACATTTCGAAAGGGGTGTTCCTATTATTTTGTCCTATACCTGTATATTCTCTTTTCCAGCTTGATAAATACCAATTGTTATGTCGTAAACTGTTCTGTCTGGTGCAATGTACTGATCATCATAGACTTTTGTATCGAAATTTGTCATACAGAAAATCTGATGTTCTGAATACTTAGTCCCTCTGAGATACATTATGATTCTAAACCCAATCATGCTTCATCAATGAAGTATATTTTTTGACTAGGAAAAACTGTTTGTGTTAGTAATTTCAGCATCATTTTCTAAGTAAGAAGTCTCAGCAATTACAAAATCATCTATCAGATCATCAGGCACAAAATCATCACAGTTTTCATAATCAAATTCTCCATCACCTGATTCATTTTCAGGAACAATCTGTAATTTTTTTTAATTTGTTCACTTATAAAGGTGAGCTTTCATACTAAGAACTTCTAAGCAACTGAATGAATACTGAAATCTACCTGTATTTAAGAAATAAGTCCACACAAAAGCAAGTAAAATAAAAACAATAAAACAAAGCATGTGAATGAAAACTGGATCTTTATCGTATCGAAGCAATACATATACATTTAGAGGGAAAAGCAATACATAGAAGAAAACAACAGATGGGGACAAAAAGTAACAGCTTTGAAATTAAACTAATTTATTTTCCAAGAAATAAAAGATATACAAATGACAAAAAAAAAAATGATTAATGAAAAACAACACTGAAATTAGCACATAACTAAACAGTAAGAAAATGTTGTTTTGTTTAGATAACCAACTTTTATATAGAGGTCAAATTGTCCCTGCTGGTTGTCAAAGATGAATAATAATATTTCATGAAAGTGAAATATGTAAAATGAATTATATGCATGATAATAAATAGTTTACATAAAAAGATGAAAAGTCACAAAGCATTTACTGGGCTAATGATAATTTATAAAACGAGAGCTAATTAAAGCTCTTTTAAGGACAATTTGTCTGCTCTGGGAGTTTTAGTGTTAATTCTATACATAATAAATGATATTAACACTGAGGTAAAAAATTTAACACTGAAAGGATTGAACAAAATTTAATTAAAGAGAATTTGTTCTCAAAACAGTCTAGCCTCCATTATGTCCTCTTTCAAATTAGCATGTAAGTGAGATTTGATAAACACTGAGCTGAAAGTAATCATTCATCACTGACTGACTTGGGTAGAAGGCAATGTAGTAACAACATGGGCTGCATTTTGTATTATTAAAAATGTCAAAAATAACAGTATTAACAGCTTTAAAACTTTTTAAATGTCAACACAATGTAAGGAATTGCGAGTTGATAAGTTTTCTGACCCCCATAAAAAGTTTTGACTCCTTGACTCCTGACTCGCCATCTCTGATTAAAATGAGCAAGAAGAACCATTGCATTTAATGGTTTCCAGATGTTAACAACAATGTATGGTAAGGACACAAAATGTAAGATTTGTAGAAAGCTTTTTAAAGCATATTTCCAAGTTTTTCTCACACAAGGGAAAACAGGATGAGACATTGGTTATAAGTTTTTGAAACTAAGGGGACAGTGTGGCTCAAAAAGTTTGGGAATCACTGATCTAGATTATCTGTTATGGACTGCTGTAAAGTTTACTGTAATGTTTTTTCCCTTTCATTTCTTACATGCTTCCCACAGTCAGGAACATTGTATATATGGACAAATTGAATAATTAATAAACCAATCTCTAATATATATAACTAATTTATAAAGACATTCTGTATGTATTTAACAATATATGAAAATTTTTCTCTATTATTTAGTAAGTTTTTGCCTCTATATACTATTTTAAACATTGTTTTGTCTATCTGAAGATGATTCTAAAGGCAGGTTAATATTGCTTTATAAAAAAAAAATGACACTAAATTAGTTTATTGCACAATGCTTTGCACATTACTCACAATATACTTCCATTCTCTTTTGGTTTGTTGGGAAAAAAGTTCTACTTTTTGCTATTAATTGGATGAATTGAATTGTCTGGGTTTATTAGTCCTCATACAAATAAACCCAAACAAATCTGTGCAATACTTTTGAAACTACTAATTCTGTACTTTACTATAGAAGTAATCATAAAAATTTAAATAACAACTCTACAAGACATTGGTGTAAAGTGACAGTACTAGAAAAAGTAAATAATAAATACAATAAAAAGATAAAATTGATTTTAAATTACTGATAAGTAAAATCAGTAGAACTGTTTATGTAAAACATCAGTAAAGACAATAAAATAAGACTAAAACAGCACTATTAAAATGATAGAACAACTTTGAAATTCCAACAGCCAATAAAAACAAAATGCTTTGATTAAAATCATATCCAGTTATATCTAAAAGTTTTAGACTAGATCAATTAAAATGTAAATGAATAGAATTAAATTCTGGTTAGTCATGTAAAATATCTTTAATAGATAAAGCACAACTACATGACTGATACATAGGCTTGTCATCACCCAACAAAACATAGCATTCAATGAGATAGTTGTCCAATGCATGGTTGCATCAGGAAACCTTCTCTTATATACTCTGCAATGACCTGACTCAACTCTCTTTGATCTCTGATTTAATCTCATGGTTCTCATTATTAATTTGAGCATCCCAGCAAGTCTCAGCCTAATACATTTCAATTTCATGACTTGGGAAAGACTTGTATGGAACATAAATTCTAAAACAGCAGAACTGTCTTTGTTGCAATATCAGCAAGTTCTTCTCTTTTATAACATGTCCAGGATTGCAAAATCATTGTTAATTGGAAAGAGTGATTAAAAAAAAAAAAAAATTGATACTTTTATATATTATCCATTTGTTCTGGATAATAAATAATGGTATACTATCTACATGTTCTGGATTTTGAGTCTACCTATTCAGGTAGACTCAAAATTTGAATATATATTACTTTAAAATTTACACAAAATATCAAAAATATACTTAACTTTTTTCATTGGTTTGTAATATTCTTCATTCTTTTTCTTATTAAATTTATTAAAAGAATGCACTCCCCTTTTTTAAAAGCATTTTGTAAATATGATAAAGCTTTATTGAGAACTTTCACATACATGAATCACCTTCATATTTAAATCAAAAGTATAATGTAACTCAATGTGTTTTTCCTTTTCATTGTTACAAAGCACAAATGCTTATGAAAAAAGAACAGGAAGGAGAATAAACACAGTCTCTTCTCTTTTTCACTAAGTCTTAACACTCAATGCATTTTTCTACATTTTCCTTTTAGTCATTTTCAATAATTATTATTATTATTATTACTAAAACATAATAATGAACTTTTGCTAAAAATTTAATTTTAAAAATAAAAATAAGCTTTTATTTAAGAAATGTATTTGTTACTTATAGTTAATGAATCATTTCAGTTGATACCTTATATTAAATTAGCCTGAGAGATTATTATCTTCATTAATACTTGCATTATTATTCTGAGAAAATGTTTCTTTTTAAATATTTAGGATCTTTACAATTTTCATAAATAATTAAATATGCCTATGTACTTTTAATCAATACATTTTAAACATTAAAAATTATTGATATGTTTAATGGACATGTTATATGAAATTTGCTAAACAAATGAAATAAGAAATATTAAAAAAGAATACAAAGTTATGAAAAATGACAATTTATTAGAATTTGAAATAGTTACGAAACATTGTAAATTTTTCTCAAAAAATAATTTTAAGAAAAATCTTAATTCATTGTTTAAAATAAATTTTTTCTTTAAACAATAAGAACATTTTTGAATAACTTAAATTTTAGGAGTTGACATCAAAAATTTACCTTTCTTCTCATACACTTCTTGTTTTCTTTCTGAAGATGATCCTAACAGTTCACCCTGTCTTTTTCTTTTAGTCCATTTAAATTGATGATTATTTTTTGATTTTATGTTTTTTTTAAATTTATTATTACAGTTCCTGAAATATTTCTGGTTCCTTGTTTTTTGTTTTTTACTCAAATTTGAAGTTGAATCCATATTTGGACTTAGATTCAAGCAAAAAATATTTGCACTTGATGACTCATCTGAATAATTATTTGCAGTAGAAGTAGATGGATGTGACATTTTATGCACATTTTCCTCTATTGGACTGTTCCTATTATTTAAAATCACTTTTTTAGAACAGGTATTTTTTAATGATTTTTGCATCATATTATTTTCTATTTTATCACTGACATTATGTTGTTTTGAAAAAAATGAGAGATTACATTTCTGATGATTCTTAACTCTATTGTCATTAAGTTCATTTGTGTTATAAATATCATCTGATGGTAATTCTCCATATTTGTTAAATGACACACCAGATGCATGATTTTTTAATACATTATTAGATGAACTATTATGCATCTCTTGCCTTTCAGAAAATTGATAATTCTGTTCATCTTCATCAGTATCAAGCAAACTTGAAAAACTCAAATCTGTTTTGTGTCTTACATTACTAATATAAGTCTCTACTTCTTTATCATCTGCACTTAGTAATAAACCTGGATTGTTTGCTGGCAATAATCTATTTGCAGTACTTGTGGTAAAATTTGCCTTTTTAGATACTATATTCTTTTTTGTTCCATAGTTTTTCTAGGGGAAAAAAAATTAATCAATAAAACTTGAGAGATAAAAGGGAATTATCAAATTAAAAATAAACAATATTTCTTAAGATAAATAAATAAAATTATTTATATTTTCACAATAATTACTACACCAATTTAACAATAAATAATGAAAAAATAATTTATACACAAACTGTTGGTAAGTAATTAAGTGTGGTATTTTCTCAAAAATTTTAAATTTAAATAATTTTTTAAAACTTTCTTGTCAAGTGAAAAAACAGACAACAAAAATCTCCACACAATGATCATGATAGTAATATTAATTAAAATTTTCACTAATTTTATAATGATAAAAATTATTTCTCATCTTCAGTTTATTTTCAATGACTTCTCTATTGCATTGAAGATTTCCAGCTTTGAACAAAATGGACAGTACATCTAAGGACCTGTGGGAGGATCTATACGAAGTTGTATTAGAAGAAGCAGAAGACAAGATCCCTAAACATAAGAAGAAAAGAAGAGATTCAGATAGCTGACTGTCAAAACTCTGAAAATTGCAGAAGAACAGATCAAAGGTACATCGCTTAAACAGAGAATTCAAGCAATAAGCTAAGAAGAACAATTCTTCCTCCAGCAAAAATGCAGTGCCTTGGAGGAACAATCTAGAAAGGGATGGGTGAGGAAACTATTTCAATGCATCAGGTCTGTAACCAGCAAATTTGAACCAAAGATAGGTATCATTCAAGAGTGTGATGGTGCTAATTTAACAGAAGCAAATGAAATCAAAGCCAGATGGAAAGAATACACTGAGAACTTATACAAATGTGATCTGACTATTCATACATCTTTTATCCCTCACGAGTAAATCTCTGAACCATCATCAGACTAAAATTTACATTACCCAATTCCTAAACAATTTAAAGAGCTTAAAACACAAACTGCTACAATGAATACAGATAAAAATTTACAATATCCAAGATCATAAACTGAATTCCAAATAAATATATGCCATACAACAAATAAGAAAGTTCTGAAATACCTGACTATATTTGAATCTATTACCCACAATACACAATAGTAATGGCAGCAAATGGCATCAGAGAAGAGACAGCAAGATTTCATAAGATAGGAGATATATGAATAAGAATGATTTATTTATACAATGGGTGATTAGTTAACGAACATAATCCATTTCAAGACTTTGTTCGCTATCTGAATTGTTCGTTAACCGATTATCAATTTACCATAGGTTTTTATGGGAATTTGATTAATTTGTTGTGGAGATCCCCAAAATAAAAAAATATATACTTTCTTACTAAATTTATTTATATGTAATAGTAAAAATACATATACACACAGTCTTGCATTTTCATTAGTCATGTTTTTTCCATTTGTGGGGGTTAAAGAATCTGTCCAGTGTCAATTGCTTTTCTCTCTTCTTCAGGTTTTTTTCAGAAGTAATTAATAGTAGTAATGTAACGAATAGTATATTCGGCCTCAGCCGAATACTGAATATTTGGCTTGATTAATGCAAGTACGAAAATTGGTGCGCAAACTGCATTATGGCAAGGATCACACACCCTGCTGCTCTCTATTGGCCCGCTGTCACTACGCTTTTTTCTTCCAGTAAGTCTAAATTATTTATATTAATTAATTAAATTATAATTATTATAATTATTAAAGTTAATATGAGATGGAGCCTAATGTCTACCTCTAGTGACAAACTGGTTTATAATTTATGTAATAGCCGTAAATAGCCAGATATGATTCAGCAGTTGTTGGTATTTAGATGTAAGTTATAACTTATAAGTTATTTTATTTGCAATCGATCTTTTTAACTCGTTAATTAAACACTAAAATTTTGTTTTTACTACATATTTGCAGACTGAATAGTACCCTAAGGATATACTGTACTTTAGTGGGAACATATGGTCTAGTTTCTCCCCAGCTGTGGAACAGTTCAAATATATTATTGGGGGGGTTTCTATCTGTGAAGTTTTGTGATATTTTGTTGCTATTGTTTTTGTCAATATTTTTAAAATTAACATGATTTCAAATGTTATCTTTTGCATATAATGAGAAATGCTCATTCTTTGCTTTATATATAAAATAAATTATATATTAGTTACTCATCTTCTAGAAATATCGTATTTAATGAAAGAATTATTTATCTAAGTTTCAATAAAACATTTCGTAAATCATTTTAAAATATCGTAAAAAATATTAATATACGCGAATACGAATATAACATAATTAACTAAACAATAACATTAATGCCTGATACATTCTAACCTACACGCCATCAATGCCATAAGATATCGGGCTAGATAAAGGCTATAATATTATTTAATTACGAAATAATTTAATACTAGAGTTAGATGCTATTTCTTATTAACTTTAATAATTATAGTTTAATGTTCAGCATTAATAAAAGTTACTAAAATGATTAATTTACTGTGTTTTTGTTATTTCTTACTCCTATTTTTCACTATTCGGCCGAATAGTGAAAAATAGGCCGAATACCGGGTAGTAACAGAATATTCGTTACATCACTAATTAATAGCATTGTAATTGTAGAGATTCCTAAGCCTATTAACCTCAATCTGGTTTGGAAACCATTCTAAGACTATTGTTCTGACATCCTTGCACTTCTTCAAAAGATGTTTAATCAGATATTGGCATTAATCATCTTTTTCAGAAGAAAACATATTTCACCAAGTTTCCTGATGTTCTGTCATCAGATCCCTTTCAGGTTCCATTATGAGCTCTTCAATGTTGTTTATTTCTCAGATGAGATGATTGATTAATCATGGCACAAGCAAGAATAGCTTTGTCCACCATTCAGAGATATGTAGAAACCTCTTAACCTTATACCTCTTCCTGTACAGTACCATTGGCAGGTAACTAGCAGAGGAAATTTGTATGCACAACAGCTGCTCTGTGTCCTACTATTAGACTTCAATATCATTGGTTTCATTTGCAGTGGGTGCCTTGATGGAGAAGCAGGGACTATTATAAACTGGTAGTGTATCAGCAAATTTTAGTTCTGTCTGGGAATGAATGACCACCATGTTAAGTATATGAAAGAAACTGGTGAGCAACACTGACCTCATTGATGGAATGCTGGTCTGGAAAGCCATCTCATAACAATCAGTCACTCCTAGTAGTGGCACTAAGAACATTGACAGTAAAGCAGTACACTCAGGAAATCCTGTGCCCTCACGTACTGTCTTTTTTCTTAGGATTGCAAACAATCTTTTTCAGCAAGACAAGGCTCAGCTACATGTAGCTAGGGTTTTCCAGGAATGTCTCTGTCATGTTGCCACAACTTAATTGGCCTGTGCAAGATTTGCCTCTCATCGAGCATTTGTTTAGACCAGAAAGAATGCCAGCTTTGACCATTTCAGTGTAAGTGATCTATTTTAGCAGTTGCCAGGGTGATAAAATTTTTAATTTTCTTGGATACCAGCCAAAATAACTAGGAGCCAACTCATTCTAATCTCTAGATCTCACCACAATAGCATATTAATGGAAGTTAATTTACACCACAAGTTCCAGAATAATGCATTGTCATATAGCCCCTAAGCCTATAATGTAATTTTTGCCCATATATTAGTAAATTACAATTGTATTTGCAAATCTCAGTGTACTTATGCTAAAGTACATACAAGTATCTTTGTAGATAACTTATCTGCTTTCATAAAAGTATTTTTCAGACTTATGACTGCCATTTGGTACCATTAAATGATCTGTGGCTTGTCCTTCAACATACTTTATTGTCTTCACACAGAAGTACTTATATCAGTTGCATTGTGGTCCATTGAAGTTTATTATCGAGAGATTTTTCAAGGACTGCATCCAACATCAATCTGTACTTTTTTAAAATCATGTTCATTGTACCAAAGACTCTTTCTCACTTGCTGTGAAGTTGATAAAACTACTATAATATGAAGTAGTTTGGTCAGGAACAGAAATCTGGAAGGCAAGCTAGCACACTGTAACACAGTGGTTCTTAACCAATGGTCCGTGGACCACTGGTGGTCCCTGAAAGCACCCGAAGTGGTCCATGAAGTCATCCTAAAATTATTAAATAAATGACGACGAGTTCTGTCAGTTTAAATTTCAAATACATTTTGCTTATTTAGTGGATTTTTTTGCGCAACTAAATAAATTGAACCTTCAACTGCAAGGTTCAGGAAATATGAAATTGGAAGGCACTAGCAATATATTTGCATTTGAAGATAAAATCAGTACGTTTATCGCTAAAATCGACCTATTGATCAGCAAAGTTGAACGAGAGAATTTTTCTGCGTTTGATACATTGAACCCTATTATTGACAGACAGTGTGCTGAGATGCCCACCAGTGGCCGAGCGGTTCTGTTGCTAAACGCTGGGAGTTTGGTCGCGGGTTCCAGCCGCGTTCGGACAGGGTGGCCACGTGGAGTTTTCCAGGTTTTCTCCACGTTTGTAACACCTGAATAGGGGCCAGTTTCCTTTAAAAGACCTCCCGGAAGGCATTATTCCCACGCGTAACATCGTGTCCCAGAGACGGCAACGGGAAACCTCTCTGGGTTTAACTTTCCCTAGTAAATACCTTGGCGCGTTATTAACCTTACTAACCTGCGCCAGGTGTCGCTGTAGTCCGGTAACGGATATAGAAGGCACAGAGTAGAAGTGTGCTGAGATTAAAGGACAAATACAAAAGAACATTACATTCCATTTGCAAAACTTGAAAAATGAATTCAATCGCTATTTTCCTGACTGCAAGGACAAAGTTGTTGGGAAACTGATCCGCAATCCTTTCATAGTCAATATTTCTGAGGTGCTGGATGAAACACAAGAAGAGTTAATTGAAATGCAACACGATTGTAACTGCAAGGATACTTTTGAGACAGGAATTAATCTTGAAGATTTTTGAAGCCAAAAAGCTATTGCTTCCTCTAAAATTCGAGAAATCGCTTTACGGTACCTAACTTTATTTTCAATCACATATTTATGCGAGCAAGAATTCTCAGTGCTTTTGATAATTAAAAATAAACATTGAAATCGGTTGGATGCCAGTTCCGACATGCGTTTGGCTTTGAGTAGCACTGAACAAAGAATCCAGCAGTTGGTAAACACTATGCAGTTACAAAAATTGCACTAAAATAATATAATTAATGTAACATTTTCGCAAATAATATAATACTCTTGGTTCCGAATAATTTTGTACGTATTTAATTTATAGAACAACCTTATAAGCACTTATATTACTGCCAAACAGCTCGTGGTCCATGGCAAGAGAAAAATTTTGATAAATGGTCCCTTATCACTAAAAGGTTAAGAACCACTGCTGTAACAGAACTCATCCAGTGTTTATTTTTGACCTGAATTCATATCATTCACTGAAAAGATTTTGCTCCACTGTTTGAACATCTGAATCAAAATCACTTCTGAAAATGCCAAGCAAGATGTCTCAGCTGATCATTGCCAAAATCTGGCAAGCCAAACAAATGTGTCAAAGATTGAGGATGCCAATATCACTTCACTGCTAGCAGTTTCTCTCTGTCAGATTAAAAACTTTTACTGCCTATAATCACATTTGATAATTCCACATTTTTATAGACACCTCTGATAGATGTAATCTTTGTAGTCCTGTAATTTTCTATTTCTCTTTCTTCTGTAACAATTCTGTGTGCAAGTGAAGAGTTTGGCAACATGATAATCAAATAAGCAGACGATTCTTTTAAAAATGTCAATGAAAGTTTCTCAATGATAAAAAAAAAAGTTTATTGTTAACACAAACCTATAATTTGTGATTTTCCTTACCAAGCTTTTTGCTGTTGTTGCATCTTCTATCTCCTCTAGATTCCATTTTCTCAGGACAATGCAACAAAAGCAATAAAAGTACAAACACATCTGGCAGTTCTTTCATCCTTCTTGGCAAATAATAATAGAACTTATACATATAGTTTTAACAGATACTGATTTGATACCAATATATTGGTGTTTCAGAACTGGTTTGTTTTACAATTTGATACTCTAATCACTTTTTTATTGATATACATCCTTCACATTATTTTGCCATGGAAAGCATTTGAACACACTGATAAATTGTAAAACTAACTTATAGTAGACAGTGTTTCCTCACCATATGTGATTTACCACTGATGACTATGTGACATACAGTTGTCATTTTTGAATGTGCCAAAAAAATAATTGTATGTCATTGTTATATATCAAAGTGACAACTTGGAATGTTGGAATGGGGTTGCTTCAAAGAGATAGATTAGCAACTTGCAAGCAATTTTATCAGGTCTAGTGATTTATCTCCAGATTTGGCAATATTTCAAACCAGTCGGTGATTTGGTGTAGCCTGGAACGTCTTCACCACTGGTTGCAGCATCATGAATGAATCTGTTGCAGACTAGCATATCACCCAACCATATCACCAAATACAGTCAAACCTGTTTTTATGCGCTCCTTTTATGTGCGATTTTTATTTGTGCGATTTTTTTAATGCGAATTTTTAATTTGTGCGGTATAGTTGGCGACTAGTCTCGTGCGATTCGTCATGTCTTACGTTGACTTATTATAGCTAAATAAACTTATTATAGCATAAATGCACTTATTATAGTAATATTATTGCATGAATATGCGAAAAATGAAATAATTTACTTTTTAAGTCAACAAAACACCACCTGGACAAAAATATGTAAAACAGACGATAGACCAGACGATGCAGTCAAGTGCTGACATCTGTTGTCAATAAATTCTATTTCGTACGGTTTTGAGTTATTTTCTATGTGAGACTTTTTTTATGCGGTCCCTGTTGACCGCATAAAAAGAATATTTTTTAATTGTGTTGCGAAAACTATTATTTACAGCCATTCGTGAAGTTTCGTGAGATTTTTTTTAATGCGTTTTTTTTAATGCGGTCCCTATCCCCCGCATAAAAACAGGTTTGACTGTATATCCAAGTAAGAGGAGGTCTTCCAAAATATTAAAAGTTTCTTTAAATTGATTGTATTGGTGTTATGCAGGAAATTGTCTCTTCATTACTATAGTGCAGTGATTCTCAACCTTTTTTTCGTCACGGTACACTTTTAATAATTTAAAAATTTGGCAGCACACGTGGTTACTTCGTAAGTACTGCAGGACAACCGGTGACGTCATAATAGTGATTTTTTAAACGCAGTGGCTATTTAGGTACATTTTCTAAACGCCTTGGTAACTACCGGCAGTTACCGATAACACCGGTTACAAGGTAGAACCAAATAAACTACTTGCCTGACGTCGCTTATGTATGGGTATTCGCAGTGGGGGCACACTTCAAAAATCTCTGTACAGCAGATTACACTATAGCAGTGGTTGAAAATCACTGCTATACTGTAATCAGTTATTATTAAATGTCATTACATTAACAGTAATAAAGTTTCAATTGATTCCATGCCTCCTTGATACATAACTTTTTTGTCAATAAGTGTAATAATTTTTTCTGATATAAAAAGAATACCAAAATTTTCAAATTAAAAAATATTCAATTTAAATTCTACTTACTAGATGCCACGTCTGAAAGTAATTGTGAAATGAACCAGGTCTCACAGTAAATTTATTTTCACTTTTTTTCTCGCCATCCAGAGAGACAGGTAATGTTTTCAAAACATCAATAACTTGCATGAGTACTATTTTAAATGGCAAAATAGGAAAATATTTTTTTGAAATATTGTCTTGAATGTTTGTGGTTTTCTACAAAAACAAAAAAAAAAAAAAAAATTAGATGAAAAAATATTTACAATAATAAAATCACATATTAAGTTTGTATATTGAATAAATATCATATAATGTCAAGCAGAGCTGCAGAATATTTTCAGGACTGAAAATTTCTCTGAAAATTATTACACATTTGCATACAAAATAAAATATTTTATGAATGAATTAATAATTATTATTACATAGTTTGGAAAATCCAAATTAAATTGGTCTAGCCTACAATTTGTCATGCAACACTAAACTAATAAATTAACTTAAAAATTTTTTAGATTAAAAGAATGCTTTAAAGCTGATTGCAACTGCATGGAGGTCTCGCTATGAAGTCGGACTTACTCAAGCTTACTCTTTTTATTACTACTAGTTATTAATTTAATATTTATTGTTGATTATTTTTACTTTCAAAGTACAAAAGTAAAATGTATAAAATTTAAAATCAATGATAAAAACTTAAATTTGTTTATGTTCTTTCTTGTTCAAAGTTTGATATGTTTGATAATTCGACAACTGAAGATGACCTATCAAATTAGGTCAAAAACATTTTTGTTTATTAAAACTTAAGATGAGAGTTCATTTAAAGTGAAAATGTTATTTTTAAACTTTGTTTTTTTAATACTTGAAATTATGTTTTTATTTTCTATTTCCTTATGTAATTCTCAATGAAGGTTATTTCAAGACACCAGACTTTCTTCACATCCATTTATTTAATTCTGTTTATCCATTAATTACAACTGTTCATACCATTTTAACACAATGTTTATTTTTAAATGCTCATAGTGTTACAATGAAAGCATGTTGAATTTCTGAGAATAGAAATAGTACTTATCAGAGGGGGGGATTGAATATTTTTGGTAGCATGGCTCAAACAGCATTAAAATTTTGAAACCATAATAATGGTAAAGTAACAATAAAAGTACAACTAGCAAAGCCTAGTAATTCCAATTTAAAATACTTTTTTAAAAGTGTGGCAATGCTCCTAGAATTAACCTATGCAGGGAAACCTATTACCTGGCATCAGTGTTAGACTGGTCAGGGTGTCAGCTTGCCTGATGTCAAGTGGATCCCCTTAAACATTAGACAATACATTAAAAATGTTAATGACCTTTTAGTAGCTTGAAAATATGGAATTCCAATATTATTGTGAAGTCCCGGATGGAAATTGAAATTTTATGTTTCTGATGACAAATAGCCGGTGGGACAGTTAAACTATTACCTTTCAAAATTAAAAACAAAGCAAGACTTAAAGTCTTGTGAAAACAATGAAAGTTATTTACAACATAAAGGAAAACAAAAGGCTGAAATTACAAGGGAAAATTTCAAAGCTCAGAGGAATTTTAGCCAATTGGGATCAGATTAAGTGTCAACAATGACCTCTCCCATGCCCTGAAAGGTTTTGAACTGTCATTGGGAGATGAGAGACGACCAATAAATGTGGAATGAAAGAGAAAAACCTTTAAAAATGTGTTTCAAAGACATGATGTTCTTTGCTCGGATATCTGTTCCCCCCCCTCCAAGAGCTGATTGCTCTCTAAAATTTGTTCTTCCTCCAAGATCTATTACATCAGAACTTAACAATGAGAGCCTGGGCCATCGATCCTGCAAACCATTGAGAGGGACCAAGTGTAAACATTTAACATAACATTCAGACTTTTACTGGACTCTCTTCCTAAAATAAAATCATCAAAGGAGAATTGTAACAAGAAGAATATAGAAAATTTTGTAAGAATAATTTTTTATATTTTATTAAATGCGATAAAGTGAATGGAAAGCCTCTCTCAGTGTGTATTTCATGACCATGCATGATTGTCTTGACCATCATCCTTGTGATGGAATCTAATCCCTTTAATGACACTGTTTTTCCAAGTTTCAAATGTATATCCTGGAGTACCACACAGAGCTGGAATAGATAATGACATCTGTTTAACAAAGAGAGTTGTTTCGGAAGCTACAACAGTTCTATGGATTATTTTATTTGAAGGAACAGTTTTGGTAATGGATCCTTCTTTAATTTTATACGAGCATTTTGTTTTGGAGATGGTGATGCTTGTGTTGCTTCCATACTTGTCTCCTCATAAGAAGTATCAAAAAACTCACTCATCGATTGAGCTTCTGATTTTGTTAATCTAGAGAGGGCAGAGCTTGTACTTTTATTCATTTCATGGGTTCTTGTTAGCCTTTATGGAATCCAATTTTTGATAGTTACAGCTTTGCTAAAACTTTTGATGTTCTAAGTGTATCCTTTTATGTTGTTGCTTAGACTGTCATTACATATTTTGCATGGTGAGTTACAGATTCAGTTGTGGAAAGAAGTATCTATTTGAACCCCTCAGGTCCTAAAAGATTTAATGCAGAGATTTAAAAAGCAATCAAACATTTATTTATGTTGATTGATCCCCAGATATATTTAAATACAAATAAAAAAGAATCTTTCCAACTAATGTAACTGAAAAAATTTAACTAAATAGAACTAAATTTCACAATCAATTGCATGGATAAAAAGTAACAAAAATTTTACATATTCTAGCAAGAACATCAGTATAATTATTAAATCTGAACTACAAGATAGAAGAAACTGTCAACTTTATAGTAAAAAGTTTCAAGATGATATCTGTTACAGAAAAGAAATTATTCACAGAAATAACAAAGATAAAAAATTCTCATATTTGTGAGATTCAAAAGAACAGAGTTAACTATTCTGTCCAACCTCATAAATTTGTTAATCAACTGTCAAAATAACAGGCACACATCACACTTAGAAAGCGGCATATTTGTCTGTGTGAAGTGTCTCAAACATTGACCATTTGCATGAAATAATGGATAGACAGAACAGTATAAATAATTAAACCAAAAGTGACAACTCAAAATTTTCTGAATTTCCAGAGGAATCACTGGGCAGCAATGTAAGTGACCAAACTGATTAGAAACAAAGTAAACAATGTTCAAATTTCACTCAAAACACAAAATCTCAGCATTTTGGTGAATTTCCCCAATTAATATCTATAGACTTAGTTAAGATGCTATCCATTTTATTGAAAGCACCATTTTTGGGGCTATTGCCATATTTTTCTACCACAAATTCCTCTAAACCTTGTTCACATGATTGGATATAGTCTACATCTTTGGTGTCATGTTATCAATGTATTTGTGCTTATATCTAAAGATACTTGATTACATGATATACAAGCACATTTATAAACATAGTACTTCTTATATATCAGTGTGATACTACCATCACCACTAGAACAGCTTAAGGCCGGCTCTAATTAACGTAATTATCATAAATTAAATCATCTACTTCACAGTAGTAAATTATTACAATTTCCACAAAGAGGAAGAAGTTTTATGATATTTTATTTTTTAATCTTTACTTTTACCTAACAAATACAAATATAATTTTATCAATATACTACATATGCCAGCATATAAGTCAATCTTAAGATTTTCAGCACAAAATTCTGGTTTTGATCTTATTAAGAAAACATATATGTAAAACTTAATTTATATAACACCTGTTTAAATTCATAAATATCTGTCTAACATTGATTTAAATACGTAAATAGTTATACTAAGAACACTGAACATGATTTTGAACTTCACCATCATTCATTCCAAGTTTGGAATTTTATATAGTTCTAATTCCAAAACAGAATGAAAAGTTTAAGACCTGAAGCAGACCTATTATTACATCAAAATGTTTATTATTACATCAAACTGTATATTACTTGTCCCAATTTATGTTTTTCTCTAGATGTTCCCCTCCATATGTTGATACTTCTATTTTTTTGGAGACAACTGGTTATTGACTGGTATCAAAACAAAGCCCTGTGCATGATGATAGTGGTGACTAACTGACTTGGTTGGGAAATTCTGTTATTACATGGCCTACAGTCTGAATCTGTCACTGTGAGATTGCCATCTGTTTGAGTCTTTGAAAGAAGCCTTAGAAGATAATTTATCCATAACTCTCCCTGAAGTCAGGGAGTTCATCATGCAGTGGCTATGACATGACAAGAGAAGTATCAGCATGTAGATGGGAGAATATCTAGAGAAAGAAATATTAAATTGGAACTATAACACACATAGTTGCATTGCTATTATTGAAAATCTGAATAGAAGTTGAATAGCCCTTATATAAGAGACTACCAATACTTAAGTGCCTAATAAAATAATTAAGAATGGCATTCCTATTTGATGTTCTCATTCAGAAGAATATATATATATATATATATATATATATAAATAATATAAAATTTTAACATTTCTAATTTTATTGAGATGAAAAAAAATATTTATTATTGATAAATTCAATCACAGCAATTTAAGAGTAATTTGTTTCCCTTTTCTTCTTCCCTCTACATCTTTTAAAATGTAGAATAAAAAAAAAAAAAAAAAAATGAATTTTCTTTGTTAGGAATTATCTTTTGAAAGAAAATATTATTTTCTTCCAAACGATTTTCTTCTTCAATAAGGTAAATTTCTATTCAATAAATAAAAAATATTCTATATGAATGCCCTGTGCATGATGATAGTGGTGACTAACTGACTTGGTTGGGAAATTCTGGATTACATGGCCTACAGTTTGGTAATCAAAGAACTTTTATTACCAAAACATTATCCAAAAAACTTCATTTAGAGAAGGTAGGCAAAGGAAAGTTAAATATTTACATATTTGAAGACTAGTCTCTTGAGAAACATACAATGAATAAACTTGACTTTATTCTAAATCTTACTTATAATAATTAAAATTAAATTATAATTTTATTTTGCAAAATTGGATATTTATATATTATAAAGAAACAATAATTCTATCTCAGTTTATAGTTTAAATTTAACAATGCTTTGAATTTAAAACAAGTATATCATTTGACCATATTTAAAAACTTATATATTTATCTATGATAAAAGTTAATTAATTTTCAATATTTCTTATAATTCTTCTAAATAAGTATCATAATTTATTAAAAGTAATATATATAAAATAAGTTTGTTACTTACTTGTAAAATAATATTTAGAGAAAACAAATTTTGATAGGTATATTTATTGTCTTTGATATTATGTAATACGATACATAATTCATGTAAACAGTAATCCACCATTAGCCTTATTTCTTCTTTGGTCCAGTCATTTTGAATATATATGCAATTAGGAAATGTTGAAAAAGGGGGCTGTGAAAATTTAAACAGAACAACAGAAATTATATACAAATTATTAATTAACAGTAAATAGGAAAAATGAATGAAACTTTTAAGAGTAATTATATATTAAAGTAACTATAAGAATTATTGAAATTTCCAGAGAAAAAGCTTATTAATCCTGAAAGAGCATTGCTTAATTCTTCAAAACAAAAATAAATTTAAAATCCATTGGGCAAAAAACATCAACTGCAACAGTGTTGTTAAACATAAATTCTGAATGCCTGTTTTGTAAATACTCATAACAGCAAAAACTGTTCTAATAATGAAGCATAGAGAAGTACCATTTTTAATAATAGTATTGTTTTAACTGTTGCAAGGAGGATCATCTACCAAAAGAAAATTGTCCTTATAATTTAATAATTTATTATTAATTTAGATAACAGATGACACCCAACACTTACCTCTAGTACAAAACTGTCCTAAGAAAAGAAAATTGTATAAAAAATGTGAAGGAAAACACAAGGTATTTGTGGGGAAATAGTTATCCCTATTCATTAAAGAGCTTACAACTATAACAAAAATCCCAAAAATTAATGCCTTAAATACAGAATGTTAAGAACAAAATCACTTTACAAATGATCAAGGGAAAAAATGGAATGTAAATTTAGATGTACAGAGGTCACATGCATTGTATACAGTGGTAATCAAAGAACTTTTATTACCAAAACATTATCCAAAAAACTTCATTTAGAGAAGGTTGGCAAAGGAAAGTTAAATATTTACATATTTGAAGACTAGTCTCCTGACAAACATACAATGAATAAAGTGATAAATTCTGATAATCCAAATCAGAAAATAAAAATAATAGCTATTGAATGCCTTCAACGTTTATAAATTTGGCACATAAACAATCAAAAAAAGTACTCTATCAAAAACAGTTGACATTTTCCTATTTAAACATCAGAAATTCATATAGAGATCAGATTATCTAATTAGAAGTGGCCGATATTGATTTTTCACTACTGGTAAAATTAAAAGATTGACAGATTAATGGATAACTGTGAGATGGCAAAAACACTCATCTAGGATGGTGCTTATCCAGTTCTTTTGACTCTGGAAGACCCTCAGACTCATCATCAATTAGTATTAATTCTGTAACTGTTGATAATCTGCAAGAAACTTTAAAATCATTCTGGAATATTAAGTATTTAGAGATATCAAGAAAGAGCTGCAAAACAAAACACAACTCAATACTATAAAACTTTCAAAATATTATTACCTGGACAGGAAAGTATTAAGAAAGTACTCAGCAAAACCTCTTTCTCACTTAATAGAATGAACACTGTTTAGTCTAAAACAGAACTTATAAATTTATGTCCCCTTATCTACATCAAAACAAGTGTCAGCCAAGAACCACTTAACACTATTCATTTTTGGTAGAAGAGAGAATTTTTCCCATGATTTTTAATGAACAACATACAAACAGAAACATCAGAGTGACAATGATAAATCAATTATGGAGACACTAAACAAAAGAATATCTACTGAAACAGAAATAACAAGACATCCAAATCCAAGTATATGTTTCAATTTGAAACCTGGTAATGTTGTGCTCATAAGAGAAGCCAACCAGCTATTCTTATAAAAATTAAGTTAAATAGGTGTGCATGAACAAGAGTCAGAATGAATGCATCTATTCCTGTTTCCTAATATTATCTGAAGAAGATACAGAGACCAATCCAATACTTATATCCACTCAAATCAGATAAATTTGATTATTAATAATGCAAAATGTGTCAAGTGGGAAATGTATCAGATAGGGGTCACAGCTTCCATATTGCACTATTTATGTGTCAATCTGAAACTTCTAGATGTGACAATGTTTTTGTTTTTATCACTTTTGTTAAGTGAAGTCTTGTTCATAAAATGCATGTTTTTTCCCTATCTCTACTTTTCTATCTCAAACCAACAGAAGTCAGTGCAAACTGATAAATCACACAAACTTGTTTAAATTGACACACAAACTGTTGTTTAAATAAAAAGAAGTTCTTAAAGAAGTCCAGATCAGATACCTAAACAGTACAGTCAAGAAATTTTAACTGTAAATATATGTAATTTAAAAAAAAGGGTGTGTATTAGTCAGCAACTCTTTACTAAATGTCTTAAAGAAAAAGGTATGTACCATTATATAAAAAATTTTGCAATGTGGAAAATACATGCTCATATTCTATTATGTAGTCAATGGAAGAGGGGCATATGCCTGAAACGCATATCAGTATGTAAGATATTCCTAAATAAAGAGTGATGTTAAAGATGCCTAGTGTCTACCTATGCACCTAGTTGTGAAGTAAAGAATAAAAGTTTAGTTTTTTTTATCTTAACACATACTAGAATATACATTGATAATATTTGTTTCATTTATATAATGTTTGTTATATTTTCAAATAATTCAAAAAAAATTAGAATAGATGGTGTAAACTGTGTCAGACACTACTCACACAACATTATTATTCATATCTTAACAATAATAAAAGAAACATCAACATATAAGTAAAAAATTTATAGATGTAATTTTCATAATTAATTAATGTAATGCTATACAATAAATATGTGAGAAATTACAAATGATTAAAAAAAATTTATCATAACTGCATAAAAAATGAATTCTTTTATCATTTATAAAAATTATCACTGTAATTAAAATTAATTTTCATAATGAACAAGATAAAACAAATAATAATTTTTTTGTTAACATTTCTGATAAAATTTGTACAATAAAAGTGCTATACATATTTAAGTAAATCAATATCTGAAAAATATGTTTGA
This sequence comes from Centruroides vittatus, assembly GCF_030686945.1. Taxonomy (NCBI): domain Eukaryota; kingdom Metazoa; phylum Arthropoda; class Arachnida; order Scorpiones; family Buthidae; genus Centruroides; species Centruroides vittatus. The sequence continues at coordinate 5,307,970 of NW_027122456.1, forward strand.
GTGCATTAACAGGATAAGACAAGATAATAGTTATATTCTACAGGTTTGCAAATTGCAAATAATTTGCAATACAAAATCTTTTATGCTCTAAGAAGTCATACAGAAATTCCAAACAAAAAATGCTCTATCTATATATGAAGCTGTGCTGATGCTGGTGTTATTGTATAGATAAGAGGTTAGTTAGTTGCAGTTTTTTTGGCGCAAGGGCCACAAAGGCCAAGCTGCGCCACGCCGAATGGTTAATTCACCAAACACTATATGTATATATTACATAAAATAACAACAACAAAAAAAAAAAACAAAATAACAACATAAAAACAACAATGAGTATATACACAATTAAAACAAACAAACAACAAAACACAAAAAAGTAATAAATAAATAAATAAATAGTTAAATCTCTTTGTACAAATTAGTGACCTTTAAAAAGTCATACATTATACAGATTGGGCCTCCGGCCCAGAATTTCTGTCAAACGTCCTGTCCGAAGATACTGTCTACGCATTATCTCAAAGGCAGAGCAATCGAGCAGTATGTGTTTTATGGTAAGTGGACATTTGCAATACTGGCATACTGGTTGCTCATCGCCCTTCAAAAGATATTGATGAGTCAGCCGAGTATGTCCAATTCTCAAACGAGTAAAAATAACCTCAGATCTCCTGTCATAGGGTTGCTTATGTGTCCAATTTTCTATCATAGGTTTGATCTCATGTAGTTTATTGTGGACTTGTGCATTCCACATATTTTGCCATCTCTCTGCTAGTCATTTTATAATGACTAGCTTCAAGTCACCTCTTTCCATAAACATTATATGCTGAGAAGGACTTGCTGACTGCAGCTGCATCAGCTTCTTCATTTTCTTTTAGTCTATACCTACATGGCCTGGGACCCAACAAAATTTTATAGAGAAATTCCTCAAAAGAAGATGACAAATCAGATTATGGATTTTAATCACTATAGAGTGAGAACTAGGTTCAGATGAAATCAAAGCATGAAGTGCACTAACTGAGTCAGTGTGAATCACGCAGCAACGATGACCTTTTCTATTTATATACTTTAGGGCTAAATAAATAACCTGCAACTCCGCAGTAAAGATGAAAGAAATCGGTGCTATTTGTTCTGCCACAATTTCATCTTGGCAAACAAAGGCTAAGCCGACATAGTCATCTGATTTAGATCCATCAGTGTATATAGAAATTAAATTCCTGTCACAATGTTGAATTTCTGTGAAGTGTAGTCTATAGATGTAGTCAGGTGTGGTTTCTTTGGGGAACTGCTTTAAGCTTAAATCCACATTAATCACTGGGGTTAACCAAGGTGAAATTCTATTAACCTCAACCTGTGAGATGTTGCTTGTGTCCAGGTCAATCGTACTGCTTACATTCTCCATTCTTATATCAAATGTACGGACACTACTTGGGCGAGCTGCAAATAATCTTTTCAGCTGAGAATCTGAACAATCAGCTGAAAGCATATTCTGAGATCCCTGTTTAATGTAATAAAAGAGAGACAACTGTTCTCTCCTAAGAGATAGTGGAGGCTCATAAGCATCCACATACAAACTTTGAACAGGAGACGTTTGAAAAGCACCAGTGCACAAATGCAATGCTTGATGGTGGATTGGATCCAGCATCCGAAGAGTAGATTCTCGCGCAGAGCCATACACAACGCAGCCGTAATCCAGCTTAGAATGAACAAGAGCACTATAAATGCTGAGCGTCGAACATTTGTCTGCTCCCCAGGATAAGCAGCCTAATACCTTTAAAAGGGTCAGAGATTTTAAACATCTACTCTTCAAATTGCACAAGTGTGTATAGATAAGAGACATGGAGTACAACAAAATAAAATAAATTTCAATTAAAAAGGTTTTAAAATAAAATATTATGAATGGAGAAGTTGAAATAATGAAAAAATAATTTATTTATACAGAAATTCAAAATAGTAATATATTGAAATCACAAATAGAAGTGTCTAGTCATGTGGAAAAAATAGAACACCTAAACAGGATGTTAAGGAACTAATCAATCCACAAGACATGCCAAAATATCTTACTCAGGGCATCACCTACATGAAATCTAAAAACAACAATACACAGACCCCACACAATACAGACCAATTACATGTCTCCCAACACTCTACAAATTATTGACATCCTGTATTGCAAACAAAATGTACAAACACGTTGAAGAACACGACATTCTTACAGAACAACAAGAAGGTTGCCGTAAAAATCACAAGGGATGCAAAGAACAGTTACTCATAGATTCAGTCATTCTCAGCAAGCACACAAACAACACAGAAACATACACGTGGCATATATAGACTACAGAAAAACATTCGACAGTGTTCCACACAGTTGGTGCTACATATTCTACATGTGTACAAAATATATCCATCATTCATTGCATTCTTCCAAAACACTATACAGCACTGGAGAACAACACTACATCTCAGGGTTAGTAACACTTCCATACAAACAAACCAAATATTCACTAGGCGAAAAATTTTTCAAGGAGATTCCTTGAGTTCACTCTGGTTCTGCCTAGCCTTGAACCCATTATCCAACATGTTAAACAACACGCAATATGGTTACAATATCAGACACGAAAAAACAACACAGTTTACAGTTTCACAGTCAGATCTCATGTACAGTACATGGATGACATAAAACTTTATGCATCCACATAAAAATAATTTTATCAACTCCTACAAATCACACATTCATACACCAAGAACATACAAATGGAATTTGGCCTAGATAAGTGCAAAACACTTCACATAGAAAAAGGAATCCCAAAGAAACAAGATTTTGCACTTGGAAATGGAGACGTTATTGCATCCATGGAAGAGGGCAAGTTCTACAAGTATGTAGGATTCCAACAGGCCAAAGTAACAGAGCATATACAAATAAAGCAAAGATTAATTAAAGAATACCAAAGTAGGTTAAATGCTATCCTCAGAACACAGTTAAAGCAATAAACACATATCTCATCCCAGTACTCACATACTCCAAAAGAGTATGTGAGTACTGGGAAAATTACATTACATTGGACTCACACAGATCTTGAGCAACTCCAAAGGAAAACAACAACAACACTTACTAAGCATAAACAACATCATCCTAAATCTGCCACAGAAAGATTAACTTTTCCATGTAAAAATGGCAGATGTGGCCTGATTGACATAATTAACCTTCACTACAAACAAATACAGTCACTGCGAGAGTTTTTTTACAAAAAACAAGAAACACCACAATTTCATAAAGCAGTAACTCTAGCAGTCTCAAATAACACACCATTAAACTTACACTCACATCATATGGACACAACACAACATATAAAAAGCATAGACACCATTAAGCAATCGTGGGCTCGAAAGGCACTCCATGGCAGGCATCCTTATGATCTGGCCCAGGATTTTGTTGACAAAACTGCGCAAACAGCTGGTTAGCTCAGGGATGCCTCTTTGGGGAGACGAAAGGATTCATGATCACCATACAGGATCAGGTCATAAATACTAAAAACTACAGAAAACACATACTCAAAGATGCAACACTCACAAACGACACATGCAGAAAATGTCACGTCATACCAGAAACTATACAGCACATCACTTCTGGTTGCAAGCTCTTGGCACAGAGAGATTATCTACACAGACATAATCAAGTAGCAAATATAATACACCAAGAGCTTGCAAACAAGCACAAATTGTTAGACATCCATGAACCATACTACAAATACATTCCACAGACAGTATTGGAAAACAACACGCACAAAATGTATTACGACAGAGCCATAACCACAGATAAAACAATTTACCACAACAGACCAGACATCACACTTATTGACAAACACAATAAAATCACATACATTATAGACATATTGATTCCAAACATTCACAATGTACAAAACACATGCACTGAAAAAATTAGCAAGTACACAGAACTCGCCCAGGAAATAAGGCATCTGTGGAGGATGGATAGGGTGCTTATTGTATTTGCCATTCTCTCCTGTACAGGTGTGATACCACACACACTACACAAAAGCCTGGGAACATTACAATTGAATAAAAATACATACATCACACTACAGAAGGCCACTATATTGAATACATGCCACATTGTTACGAAATTCCTTACAGACACTGACACAGACACACTTATTTCATTTTAGTTTTGTTTTGGTTGCTATGTCTTGACTCTGGTCCGGCATAGTACACAGCCACTGGTGTCAACCGAGTATAACCCACTAAACTCATAGTAATAGTAATAATAAAAATCTAAGAACAAAAAGAGGGTTTTAGCTCCCACATTTCAAAATTGATCTGAAGGTTAGTTAAAACTAAATATACAAAAATTATATGTATGTTTATTACGAGAACACACACACACACCATGTATAAATTTTTTGATTACAAAAAATAACATTATTCTAATATTTTTGGTCTACATTTTTCATTCATAAAAATTTTTAACACCAATACAATGAACTGAAAAAATAATCACTAGCCTCTCAGATAACATACAAAATCCCAATAACTTGCAAAAACATAAAATCAATATTTTATTATACTTTGGTTACCTGATAAATTCCTTTTGATATCATAAATGTTAATAAGCTTTGAGCTTGTTGATTTCTCTTTTTTTCTATATAAATGATAATTGCAGCTCTTAATAGTGATGGTTTTAATTCTAAATGCGAATTTAATTTCCAATAATAGTCATATAGTGGAAATAATAAGCCAAAATTCTGATTTTGCAGCAAATTTTCAATGCAGCCATTATAAAAATCTTCTATACCTATTTTTATAAATTAAATATAAATTTCAAGTCAAATAATGAAATTATTATTAAAATTATGAAAATATGCTACTTTTTAATCTATTGATAATCTATATTTATAAAATATAAAATAATATACCTGAGATTGACTTTATTTCTTCTTTATTATATAAATCTAAAATAAATATTAAAAATTTAATACATAATACTTCATTGAAATATAAAAAATACACAAAACAAATTTCAAGAAAACAATAGATATGTTAATAATCAAATGATAAAGTCAGATTAACTATTACATTAGAACTTCACTAGTACATTTTACAGTTCCTATAAAATTTAGACTAAAGGTGAATGGTTAAGTTGCCACCCTGTAATAAATTTAATAACAACATTAATTTTTGAATTAAATAATTCAGACTATCCTGGAAGAAAAGATTGGTCCAGAGTGGGTCCCAAACACACAACTTCTGCTTACCATGCAGATGCATAAGCAGTACAGTAGAGTTGTTAATCCGAACCCCGGTTATCCGAACAATTTTCAGTCGGACTGTGTTGTGCTGAATCGACCGTTTTTGATACTAGATTTACTTCTAAAGTATAATTTTCATGTTTTTATATTCTTCAATATATTAATTTTGTTTGTACAAAATAAAGACATAATTTTTAACGATACAATAGCCTCGATTATTATTATAAAAATTTTCGTTAGGCTTAAAATCGACGAAAATTCAACACGAAGTGACACGCAATGGAGAAAAATTTGAACATCGAACAGGTTAATATATTTTTTCGTACATAAATCGGTTATCTGAACAACCCCAGTCCCCAATTGATTCAGATTAATGACTCTCTACTGTATTTGGATAAATTTTTTAAAATTTAATTATTGACTGCAAGCTATTTAATTGTAGTCTATCACCTAATTTTTATTTCATCCGCTTCCAATATAAGTAAATGTCATAATCTATTATATTATAGAACTAGAAAGAAAAAACATTAAATCATAGTTTTAATAAAACTGGCGAAGACTCTTGCACAATTATCCCGACAATCAAACAGGAAGTCTTAACTACTTTTGATAATACTGAAGGTTCAAGTACCTAACAGCAACAGAAGGCAATGTTTTACTACTGTTGTAGCAAAACATTGAAATACTAAAAGGTGTAATAGTAAAAGATTCAATGAAAGCAATAAAATATAAAACTAATACTAAAAAAAAAAAGAGGAATACTATGAACATTTAGAAGTACAGTAGAGCGTCGATAAGTGGAACCAATTGGGAACTGGGGTCCTTCCAGTTAATGATTTGTTCCAGTTTCCGACTTTGTACGAAAAAATACATTAACCTGTCCGATGTTCAAATTTTTCTCCGTTGCGTATCGCTTCCTGTTGAATTTTTCTCCGTTGTGTGTCGCTTCGTGTTGAATTTTTGTCGATTTTAAGCCTAACGAAAATTTTTATAATAATCATCGAGGCTATCGTATCGTTAAAAATTATTTCTGCATTTTGTACAAACAAAATAAATATATTAAAGAATATAAAAAACATGAAAATTATACTTTAAATTTAGTATCAAAAAGTAAATTTAGTATCAAAAACATTCGATTCAGCACAACACAGTCCGACTGAAAATCGTTCCACTTTCCAACGTTCCACTTATCGACGCTCTACTGTATTAAAAGTCAAAACGGAAAAAAGAATCAATGACAATTTAGGAACAAAATTAGATGCAGGTTGGTATGATTTCATTGACAAAAGTAAATTAAAAACTGATGACATAATTAATGACATAACGAGTGACACGTGAGGGGGTAGAAATATACAAATTAGTGATTGTAGTTTATGCTGTAGTAGCACATTTCAGTATCTGTTGAATCAGCTAGTTCAAATAAAGTACCTTTGTAAGTACATATCCATCACTTTACATTTATAACATTAATTATAGGAATAGTAATTATTTGTAAATTGTATTTAGTGTTCTCGGTGGCTAAAAGAAGAACAGCAGAGAAAGTGATGTTCTTGAAAATATTGCAATTGAATGACAATTGTGAACATGCCATTTTTAATTTAGACTCTTTAATTAATGCATAATTTTGTATAAATTTATGTTTGTGATTTTTAAATTTTAAGAACACTAACTGAAGAGGAACATATTGAGTCCAAAATGCATTTTAAGTGTTCAGTATAATATTGTCATACCTTATTGTAAAAAATAATCATTAAAGATTTTATAATGTAATCCTGTTCACCGTGTGATAAGCCCTCATGTTTATATATATATATATAATTGATATAGACTTGAAATAATTAAATAATATTAAAATATTGTACATATATTTACAATATGTATGTAATTTTCTCATTGATTTGAGCCATCCATTTATTTGATGCAGAAGCTAAAGCAATATCTCAGAACAATTCTTCAATTATGAATGGCAACTTCTACAGCAAAGTTAATTTTATATGACTAATAAAAATAACCAGCTGCTTGAACTGACTGGTTGTTCTACAAAAGATTGGATTAAAAAATTTTAACTAACTTACCATTGTCTATTGACTTTAAAATTCTGTTTAAAATCTTTACACTTGTATTAAGGTTCTTGCTCAACCACAGTTTTCCAAGATGTGTTAAAATATTTAATCTCACACTAATTTCTTTCCTTCTAATGTCAGGTAGTAATTCTGGAGAAGGCATAGCCCAATCACAAGCTTCAAAAAGAAAATAAAAATATAAAAATAATATAAATTATTTTTCAAAGATGTCTGTATTTATAAAAAAAAAAAGTTTCACCAATTTCAGTTTTCCATGTGTTTTCATTTTTTTAAAAAATGAAATGATGTTCAGTAGTTTTGAATGAAACATTTATTAACAAGAATATATTTTTTTGATTTCATAAGAAAAAAAATGAAAATTTGTAGATAAACCTTTGATTTATTAAGACTATTATTTATATTAAATTAATATAAAAAGTGAACGAGAAAAATTTAAAGCAAATTATAATTAGCCTTCAAATATTAAAAATGACCAAATAAAAACACTACAAATATATCATGAGCTAAAAAATATGCTTACTTAACTGACAATATACATACAGTGGGTGATCGGTTAACGAACATTTTCACAAGAGATTTTTATATTCAGATAACAAATACTTCACAGAACATACAGAAAAAGAAGCAACATAAAATAGTGAAAACCGATTGGTCTTCCCTTGTCTCTAGGTGACAATTCAAAACCGTTTGGAGTTCCGAAAACATCAATATTGATGCTCAACCTATTACTGATCAGATATTATTCCTCTGAATTCTGAAACTCTCCCTTGTAATTCCAGCTTTTTGTTTACCTTTCTGACAAATAACTTTTTATAGTCTTCATGAGACTGTCGGGTGGGACTTGTTAGGTTTTGGATCGGTTTTTACTTACGAAAGGCGAGAGTTTAACTCTTCCATCGGATATTCGTTAACATTTTAATACCAAATTTCGAATTTCATCCAGGTCTTGCATTTAAATAATTTTTTGTGCACTAGTTAATTTCTGTTCTGAATTTTTGTAAGTGCTTTCCTGAACTTATTATTTAAAAAAGAAACTGATAATATTATGAAGCATAAAATGAGTGGAGTGTCAAGAACCATGCTCAACGTAGAAACCAAGCAAGAGATAATAGCCAAGGTAGAGAGTGAGCAGATGTCTGATGTTGCTAGGCAGTATGACTTGAACAGGTCTACAATAGGCCGCAGTTCAATCTTATCTAAGAAAGATATAGTACAATCAAGAAGACTCAAGCAGCTTAAGGAGAAACAAAAATCACATCCAAGAAATAAAGAACATTGAAGAGCTCATAATAGAACCTGAAACTGATCTGACGACAGAAGAATGCAAGAACTCTTGAATGAAGAACACCAGGAATCTTGGTGAAATATGTTTTATTCTGAAAAAGAGGATTAATGCCAATATCTGCTATTAAACATCTTTTGAAGAAGTGGAAGGATGTCAAAACAACAATCTTAGAATGGCATCCAAACCAGGTTGAGGTTAATAGGCTTAGGAATCTCTACAATTAATGCTACTAACTACTTCTGAAAAATCCAGAAGAAAAGAGAAAAGCAATCGACATTGAACAGATTCTTTAACCCCCACAAATGGAAAAAACATGACTAATAAAAATGTAAGACTGTGTGTATATGTATTTTTATTATTACATATAAATAAACGTAGTAAGAAAGTGCACATTTTTTAAAATTTGAAGTTAAGAACTAATTACAAAAATATACATTTTCGAGTCTATCTATTTATCCCTTTAACACCATCACAAAAGCAAGTTACATTGGATTGAAGAAAAAACTTCATTAAAAGACAAATAATAGGTAAAAATTCAAAGTTAAGAACGATAACAAACATCAGCCTTTTATTTGAAAATTTGACACTTTTACATTAAAAACAAGAGACTCTTCTCACCCTATAAGTCCTTAGCCAATTTATAACTGCTTCATAGCCCTCTGGTGGCAATTTGAGTTATCCATTTCACTTGCATATATGCAAATGAAATGGATAACTCGATTACAATTTTCATAATATTTATATATATACAATATATAAATATATATATATATATATATATTTTTATATATATATATATTTTTTATTTTTTGGAGTCTTCAGAATGAATTAATGAAATTCCCATAAAAACCCATGGTAAAATCGATAATTGGTTAACAAACATTTCGGATAGCAAACAAAGTCTTGGAAATGATTACATTCGTTAACTGATCACCCATTGTATTATATTTTTTAAATATAGATTTTGGTTCTTAACTGTAGAATGTTACTCCTTCAAGACAATACAAAACAAAAATAATTATTTAAAAGTATGAAATATTTTAAATTATAATTTTTCATGAACCGAACTGGATCAATTAGACTAGAGTTTTACAACATAAGGGCATCTACAGCCAAACTGCACCAGACTCATAAATAAATAAAATGTAGTAAAACTCTAAACCAGTGATTCTCAACCACCATGCTGTGGCACTTTAGTGTGCTGCAAGATTTTTGAAGTGTGCCGCCACTTCAAATATCAATACATAAGCAACATCAGATAAGTATACAATCAGTTCTACCTTCCTAGGGCATGTTTGGAAATTGTAACCGGTGTTACTGGTAACTACTGGTCATTTCCAAGGCTTTTAGAAAACATGACCTAAATAACCAACTACATTTAAAAATCACTGTTACGACATAACCAGTTATCCTGCAGTACTTACTGAAGTAATCGTGGGTTCTGCCAAATTTTAAAAATTATTAAAAGTGTACTGTGACAAAAATAAGGTTGAGAATCACTGCTCTAAACCAACCATCAAAAACAGTTCTCTGGAGGAATAATTGACTAAATTCTTTAGTAATGTTCTTTAACTCTCTTCTAATAAATGTTGAGTAGTCACTATTCAGTTACTAAAAGCAAGAAGCCACAAACATCATTGACACAATCGGTGATAGATAAGGAAACTTTCAATTGTTGTGAAATAAATCAAAAGATAGTTTATGAATTAAATGACTGTTATTCAATTAGAATATTAGAACAATACATATCCTTATCTTACACGGGTCATTGGCTAAATTTGGTGAATTTTAATGAGATGGTGCCACAATTCATTTGGTGAAGTCACAGCTTACAAGTGTCATTTTTCAAATTAGTTCAGGCCAAATTTCAGCCAGAAGCAATGCATTTTTCAATTTTACAGACATCTGAAGCAAGCATTGTTGCAGTTTCCACAACAATGAAAAAATGAGTTCCCTGCAGTGATAAAATATTTTTATTTAAAGAAGTAAATAGCCACCTAGATCAAATGGAGCTGGATGAAATTCATTGGAACTCCTCACCAGAATTAAATACTGTTTATTTCTGGATAAATGAGTTTAAATGTAGCCAAACATGCACTGAAGATGAAGTGCACACTGAACATCCACTTGAGGTAACCATGATGGAAATCATTGAAAAAGTCCATGATATCATTATGAAAGATAATTGAGTAAAAGTGTGTGAGATTGCTGAGACTGTAGATATCTCAACTGAATAAGTGCACAATATCCAATACAAAAAATTGCAGATGAAAAAGCTGTGCACAATGAGTGCTATGATTGTTGACTGTTGACCAAAAATGCACATGAAAGGGCATTTCAACTTAAGTGTTTGGTGATGTTTAACCACAATCCACATGCATCTGTTTGTGATTGTAGATGAAAATATGGATTCACCATTATACAGCTGAGTAGAAGCAACAGTCAAAGCAGTGGACAGTGAGTGGTGAAAGTGTGCTGAATAAGATCAAGACCGTTTTTTCAGCTGGAAAGGTGATGGCCACTGTTTTTGGGATTCTCAAGGAATCATCCTGGTAAACTACTTGAAGAAGAAAAAAACAGCAGCAGCAGCATATGATGTAACATTATTGGATCTTTTGAAAGAAGAGCTGATACAAAAACAGTCAAGATTGGTGCACAAAAAACTGCTCTTTCACCAAGATAATGCACTGTTCCACAAATCAACAGTTGTAATGGCAAAATTGCATGAATTACACTTTAAATTGGTTTCTTATCCACCCTATTCTCCAGACTTGACCCCATTCAACCTTTTCCTGTTCCCAAACTTAAAACTTTGGCTCAGTGAGAAGAAATTCCCATTGAATAAGGATGTCACATTGCTGCCATCAATGCATATTTTTCAGACCTTGACAAAAATTATTTTTCTGATAGGAGTGAAAAATTGGAAACTCATTGGACCAAATGTATAGCTCTTAATGCAGATTATGTAAAAATAAAACGGACTTTTTCCAAAAAACTGTGTTTAACTTTCTTTTTTTACCATACTTATTAAATGATCCTATCTAAACATATTAAAGATAATTAATATGATGCAGCTCAATTGGACAGAACTTGAAAGATACTTAAAATTTAAGGAATTTTCTATCTTTTTGCCAAGGAATAGTTAAAATTTTTGATGGAAGTTAATGTTTAAATCTTATTCAGGTATTTTATACAATAGAGTAAAAATGAAATTAAAAATTAACAGTGTTTAAATTTTTGACTATTTTAAATAATTTCAAAAATATTTAGTTATGAAAGAATGAATTTCAGTTTACAATATGTAACTACTCTATTTTGAAGGAGCTAATGATGTCTTCAAGAAAACTGAAAATGTTTCTGGCAAATGAAGTATTTTTAGTTGTTTTAACCAAGCAGTATAATAGGTTTTGATAATTTGGCTAGTTTTGGTTGTCTTAGAGTAGTGAGAGCAATCTTTTTTCTGGATGTGGGCTACAAGGGAGTTCATAGGTTTCTAGTGAGTTGTATACATTTTTTCTAATGAAAAAATGTAACAACATATGTCCATCAGAAAAAAATGTGGTAACAACATAGTCTATAACTGTCAGTACACTAGGTACTAAAATAATATATTCTAATGATATGCAAACTATTAATATATATTTTTATATTTTTACTGGTAAAGTTAAGTTTGAATGCTCTTTGTCATAAAATCAACTTAATTAGATTTGCTTAATGGCATAAGGCAGAAGAACAGAAAATAAAACTATGTTGCCGAAGCCCCAAGGGTTGAATATAAGCACATCACATACTGTGGGTTGCTGCTCATGATTATCTTAGATGAAACCTTGCCTTCATATGTTTATAATAAATCCTTCACTTTAGGACAAGAATGACAACAGTTTTCTTTGTTCTATTTTATATCATAGATTGTCAACTATGTTATGTTAAAATCATTCATAATTTTCTGCTGGATTACACCTTTTTCCATGATTCCCATGTTTTTTTCTTTTTTTGTTACACTTAGTTACACATATTTTCTTATCACACAGTAACCATCTTTCTCATTTTCATTCTCTTTTCTTTATATGATTAGATCATATGTATTGTATAACAGACAGCATTGTCATTAATGGTTAATAGTGCCAGAAGTTTGGTTTAGATGAGATGTGTTACCTAGAAGTTGGATAGTCATGTCAATTCTCTCACTGACTTTGCAGAATGAATGATAGCCTGAGAGTGACTCATGATGACTAAGACGCAACTTCCAACCAAACAATTAACATAACTGTGAAGTTTTTTTATAGATGCTATACACAGACAGAGTGAAGATCACATTCTTGCAAACATAACTAATGCTTTCATGCTTTCCAAGTCTGATCCTGAAAGATGTTTGCACTAACATGTTTTGGCAATTGTGGCATAAACCCCTATTTGGAACAGGAGAGCACCAATGAAAGCAACCAACCTGACATAAATAAAGTGCTGTAACAAAACAAGTCATTTTTCTTGATCACATTGCCCTCAAACCCATGACTGACCTCTGAAATGTAGTAATGTCTGCATCCCATCTTTGCCTTGATTTCAAGGCAAAGATGGGATGCAGACATTGATTTGAAGTTCTTTGGCATCCATGTATCCAAACAAATTCTGATTTACAGAATACTGGCATGTTGGATTAATGGACATTTTAAATGATAAGGTTCCAAATTAAAAAAACTTTTAATATATATTTAAAAAAGTCAAAAATATAAGATAAAGATATTCAATATACTGATATCCAATATTAATTATTTTCTTTCATTTCTTAATATTTAAATAAATTTTTTGAACTACTTTTTTATTTTTGGAGAGAGAATTTTTAATTGCTAAATAAAATACAAATTTAGAATTGTCAGTTAAGTAAATCATAGATTAGATATAAATAAATCAAAACTAAATTTTGACATAAATAATGTAAATGATAACTGTTTGTATGAAATAAATCCTAAAAAAAATGAATCACAAATTCTCTCTGTAATCTATAAATATGTCCCTTACTACATTAATATTTCAAATAAATATATTTAACATATTGATTATATTAATTAAACAATAATACAGTTTTGAAATCATATAACTTGAAATATCTTTTAAAACAGTTGTTATAATGTACCATCTAATATTTGCAAAGCCACTGATAACTTGTTAAGTTGTAAACATGAATTAATGGCTACAAGTGCAATCCAGGAAGGTGTTACTATACTCCATGGTGGGATGCAGGGATTTCGATTAATGTGTTGCAAATAATAATAATTAATGTCAAAATTATGGAGAGTTTCCACTATAGTATAAACTGTGTTATATGAATGACTTTTATAAGCTTCCAATATTAAACTACTGCCAATTGCTCCTAGCAGAAAAATCTGTTCTTTCTTCAGTTCTTGTTTGCCATTCACTAGAAACATTTTAAAAATGAAAATGATTAATTTAAAAATAATAAATTTTTGTTAATAATTTAAAACAATACATACTACTATATAAATTAATTGAGACAATGGTAAAAAAATGAACATATAGTATATTGTTTATTAAAAATAATACTGTTTAGCATACATAATAAAACTAAACTGACATGTTTGAGTAAAAGATTTCTTACAGAAAAGTGAAACAGTGCATTTGAATGAAAACATCAAGTACATTAACAGAAATATCTAAAATCTCAAAAAATCATATATTTTAGGTCCTACAAATATCAAATTTCAATCTTGACACCTCAAAGAATGTCACAATGCCTTGTTAGTCAGTTAATTTAATATATAAAAATAGGAAGGTAGTGCTTAATTATAACTGATATTGTTTAAAAATTATTATGAATTGCAACACATACATGAAAGAATCACAAAGGAATGCAATGTATCAGGGTTAGACTGCTGAAGATAACCAGGAACAGAGAATCTAATATACAGAGTGTAGACAAAAACATTGCACGAGTTAGATCTTGCTTCTGCTACATATTAGCTAAATACAAATGCACAAGAGTACGGATAATCAACAGTGGACTATTCAATGGCATAATTGCCATGCACCTTCAACATTTCTTGTTAGGGCCAAATTCTATCTCCACTCCTAAAATAGACAGTAGTACATTTCAAATAACAATGTCATATGGCATCTCAAAATTAGTACAAAGCATTTTTTCCAGTTAAAATATTCAAAAGAGAAAAGAGCAAGACACTCAACAAATGGGTTAGAAAACTAACACTCCTCTGCATATTCTTGAGCACTGAATTCAATGTAGTCTATCTATCATTGCAGCTTTTAGTCTCTTACCTTTATGTTATGATTTGAAGATGTGTAGATGAAGGTGTTATGTCACAAAATCAAAGTTTTGAGTGAATTCAGGTCCAAATTTTTATTATGTAATATATCCACAAAATACTGAGTTGCAGAAAGTATTAAGGTATTGTTTAATTTCTGAGATCTTTGATAATGGTATGAGACCCCATTCTTCATTCATGCTGGACAATCAAATTTTGAATGACTAACATTACATCATCTTCCACTCATGTCTTCATTTGTTAAAAATTTTTTTATTGTTTGAACATGATATAAATTAAGAAATAATTAGATATAATTTATTTTGTTGGAATTTAAGGCCATGACACACTAGGCAATTTTTGTGGGGATATGTCGCTGGGTGACAGAAAAACTGTTTCTTGAGCAGTCGAACTGCTTTAACCTTGGGAGACAAAAAGTCTTCCTGTCACTCTTGTTTACAACAGAAAAATAAAAATGGAGGATAGTTGCTGGTTGACGGGAGATGATGTTTAGTTTAATTAATTCAATTGTAAGAACCAACTTATGATATAGTAGTTAAAAACATCCAGACACACTGGAAAATATCAGACTTACTTCTAATTCCAAACCAAAACAGAAATTATATCGAAATAGGCACTTTCACTAACGTTTTCGAACCCCTAATTCTTCCTCAGGTAAACAAAAAAAACGGACAAAATATTCGATGAAACGAATCTTTTTCAAACAAATTCTGAAACGGAAAGGTTCCATTTCAAAATTTGTTCAAAAAAGATTCATTAAGTACATTAAAATTATGTAAAACATTCATGCAACGAATCAAAGCTTCTTATTTTTAAACCTATCTATTGGATGGCATGTTAACTGCAGCTTAGTCTAAGTTCAGTGGTGACTACTGTATAACCACACTATTAAAGAATATCACTATAAAGGTACTCAAAGATACATGCTTTCACACAAATTACTATTACCAGGTAGAAATGTTGATCATATGACTCCAAAAACTTGTCTCCTTGTGTGTCTGAATATTGGCAAATGTCAAAAGGTTTTTGTCGCTCAGAGACGTATCTCCTGCGTGAGAAATCGCCTAGTGTATCACGGCCTTTATGAATAAGTATGGTTCATGCTCCATGCAATAATGATAAAATTTATAACAATTTAATTGATTTTTGATTATAAAACTTATTAATGCTCATGATGATGATGCACTTCCACCAAATACTCTAAGTTCTTTAAAATCCAATAATAAAAATATCAAAACTGATTAAAATTTGATCCCACAACCAAACAAATTATAAACAATATCTCAAAATATTTATATTGCAACATTAATTTATGTAGATTATTACTTCTATTAATGTATGTAAATTGCATTTTTTCAAATAAATGTAATTTCTTATAAAACTGATAGTTGTCCCAATTAATTTGTATAATACTGTATATTCCTACAATATTTCTTTGTAACAGTTATCATTATTTAAAATATTGATAACTCTACTACATTATATGGGGGGGGAGGAAAACTATATATAAACATTCCAAAGTTGATGTATTAATACTAAACTGAACAATCACCGTAATTAATTGGGCTATTCTATGCTACAATTAATAATTAGAAATTAAATAATTTAGTATTAGGAGGTAGACATTAGGCATCATCTCTTAATGAAATTATCAATTTCTATATATTAATTATAGCATGAAATAGCCTGATTAATTATGGCAATCGTTTGGTTTAAAAAAATTATTTCACTACAAAATATAATAAATATTTATGACTATAACTTACTATAAAGAATTGTATAAAACAATTCCAAGTTATGTATATTTAAAAACAATTATATTATTTGATCTAATAATCAGGTAATACCAATGGCTTACAATCAGCCAGAGTCTTTATCATTTCACATTTTAAAATGATAAAGATCCTATTGATCATAACACAACTCCCGGTATTTATGAAACACCATTTACCTTAGGGCACAAAACTTCATTAGCAAGTATATTAGTTATATGTCCCACAATCTTCCCACATAGCTTAATTAAAGAACATCAATATAATATGCATACAGCAAAAGGCACAACAACATTAGTAATCACAGCCACATTTCCAGAAAACATTCCTCACTTTTAAGATGCAAAACTCCTACAAAAGGCCAGAGAAAAAGCTACTGGAAAAACTATTAAAAAGATAATGATATACAAGCATGCTATGAAAAGTTTATGCAACAACCTTAAAGATACCAGTTACCAGTCCATAGCATGAAAGTACATTTTAGACAAAATAAGGACTACTGATATGAAGACTGTAATTTTAGTTTATTACTTCACTTATTTATAGTATATCTTTGCTTTATTTTTATTTGATATATTTTTGTTTTTATTTTATTTTTATTGAAGTGTTCATTTTATTTATCTATTCTGAAATTTTGCATTTTTAATTTTAAAATTGTGTTCTATATTCTATATTCTAATCAGTTAATGTTCAATCCTCAGGATGGCTGCCTAGAAGCAAAAAATGTTAAATAAATAAACTACGTATTTTGTGCTGGAACAAGCTTGAATTGTTATAATTTATTCAATTCACCAGTTTACAAGATTATTATGAACACAGATCTTTAAATGTTCAAGAATTAATGAAACAGTAACCTACTCACCAACTTTACTATTCTTACCATATGAAGCACCTCTTCCTGTTTAATGTAAATATTAATTTATTCATTTTCAATGTTTATAACTTGTATTATATACATTTTTAACATATATAATACTAATTATATGATAAAAAAAAGTAAGTGAAAATGTGATATCAAACATTTCCTTATAACATTTTGTTGTGTTTTAATATTTATTTAATATTTTCCCATTATAAAAATCATCTTTTAGAAAAAAGAAATTTAATTCTTTGCTAAAAATTCCAACTTTTGAAGTCTTAAAATGAATTACTAAAATATTAGTACTGACTTCATATTTTTAATAAGATCTCTGGGATAAATTATTATTACATAATAACTCAGTATAAGAATATTTTCAATATATTAAAATATTTACTATTTTTTTTTGTTTTTGGCAAAAAGTATTACAGTTCCTTTCAACAAATCTGTATCATTAAATTCTTTCAATTTTTTTTCAATCTTAAATAATATATTATTAACTTATAACATTAATGCTATGTTGACATGTAGTTAAATTATATGACCAACACAAATTATTAATTTATTATTTAGGAGTCTGGATTATGATAAAAGACTTGAAAAGTAAGTGCTTATACTTATTTAATTATATAATTAAAAGAGAGACAAAAGTACAGTAGAGAACCAAAAATCGAAATCAACTGGGAACTGAGGTTGTTCAGATTAGTGATTTGTTCCGATTACTGATTATGTACGAATAAATATATTAACCTGTCTGATGTTCAAATTTTTCTCCGTTGCGTGTCGCTTCGTGCTGAATTTTCGTCAATTTTAAGCCTAACGAAAATTTTTATAATAATAATCGAGGCTATCGTATTGTTAAAAATTATTTCTGCATTTTGTACAAACAAAATAAATATATTGAAGAATATAAAAACATGAAAATTATACTTTAGAAGTAAATTTAGTATCAAAAACGTTCGATTCAGCACGACACAGTCCGACTGAAAATTGTTCCGATTACCGGGGGTTCCGATTAACGAGTCTCTACTGTACTTGCAAGACCAGCAACATAAAAAGCATGGATATATAATTAAATCAAAAATAAAACTGAAAAACAAGAATGTAACTATAGATGAAAATATTAATAATATATGAAGATATCAAAAAAGTAGAGACAAAAGAAAAAATTATGCAATATTTAAAAATGAAAAAAAAAAACAAAAAAAAACATGGTTTTTCAATATGCACAGGCGTGTCAACATATCTTATTATTTTTCAATATTTTTAAAAATACTCATTATGAATAAAATTGAAATTGAAAATATCACATACAAGAATTACTGTCCAAATATATTTGTTAAAGGCCATTTTAATTATTTAGTATAATATTATGTTAAGTAATTATGATACATTAATAAATGATATTTACGATCATATTATTTATGAAAAACTAGTAAAGAGAAATCAAATTGAAATATAATACATTTACAAAGGAATCACTAAACAGCAGCAGCAGCAGCAATTTGAAAAATGAGAGAGTATATTAAAAATAACAGCTTAAAAATATTCAGATAAATTATTGTTAGCAATGTTCTGTCAAGAAATTCTTTGGTAGACAGATTGCTCCTGTCATAGAAAATTTACATTTCTTTCAAATTCAAACTTTTATCATCGTAAATGTTATATTTTCTGTAGTATATTATTACTATTATTTTAAAACTTTCATGTTTTTAAACACTTTTATTTAACTTGCTTTGTATCATATCCTCAAATCTTGCAACTGAAATTTCATCCACTTGTAATTGAGAGAGAAGACTGAAACTTCGAGGACAATGCATTCTCATTAAACATATATAAATCCAATAACAATACAATTTAATGATGTTTTAGGGGTCTATATCATCCTCCCCACCTGAAATCCAATAAACATAACCAAATGTAAAATTTAATCATAATGTGTGCATAAATGCATTGTAACAATGTATGGTACATGGAGGAGGGGTTGTACCAACAATCAATGAAAGCATTTTTATAAAATTTTTAAAAATATATTAACTTTTGGAGGTATTGCCAAAAACCACCGCGAAAAAAAATTCACATAAAAAATGAATTATGTAACAATAAAAAAACTTTTCTTTTCTAGACATAACTGTTTACAAAATCTTTTTCCAAAACGATAATGAGAAAAAACGTGGGTAAAAATACTTTAAAATTTTCCCACATTTATTCTCCACTACTTTGGGATAGCATCATACCTGACTATCCAACTGTTGAAAGGTTGAAGTATTAATATTTTTGTTGTATTTGCTACAATTAAGCAGTTAGCAGCTGATGATGCCAAATGGTAAGTGTTCTAAACCTACTCTTGTCAACCGAGACACAATGCTGTCAGTCCTGACGAGGCATCAAAGTGGTGCTGACAACTTTAATATTTACCAGAAGTCACACAAGACTTCTGGTAAATATTAAAGTTGTATCCTGGATTTTAGTTCAAAGTGGCACAAGAAGAAAATATTCAAGCATTAAAGGACCTTCTTGGATCAATAAAGTAATATGCTACAACAACATGCCTAAAAATGTGATGTTTAGAACGGAAAATGGAACTAACAGGCTAGCTCACCTTGCCAATGTAAAGTTGTATCATCAACGGTGATGAAAAGGCTAAGAAGGAGTGTCAAGTAGGCCACACTGTCACAGATGTGGTCTAAAATCTGTTACTAAAAAGGATCTCTGTTAACTCCCTATCTGGTTCCTCATGAATTGTGAGAACTTGGGTTAACAATGAGGAAGGAATGTCTTTGTCTGGGGGGAGTAGAAGAGAGAAAGGGACTCACTTTTACCCTAACATGGTGTAGAACAGTCAAATTCATCTGCTCTAATGGTTACTCTTCTTTTAGTTCTATTATTGTAGCTATAACCTTTGGTTATATTACAACAGTCAGTTTCATTTGGTTGCCATGCAGTTTGGTTGTTAGTAATTTATGATGAAACATTTGACACCCCAATAACATGTTATGGTTATTAAAACTTTTTATCAAAACAGATCATCAGTTGTGGTACTCAAAGAAAACCATGTCATGTTTTTGGTGCACATCATGTTCCTTCAAAGCCATTAGTTCAGCATGTAGTCAACCATTTTGAAACACAGTATACTCTGAGATTTACTGGCAGAGCATTGATGCTATGAGAGAAAATGTTGGTGAATGTCCAGGGACCTCTATTAGACATTGCATATAAGAAATTGGTGTTTTTCAACAATGTCATGGAAAATTTTGAAAAGGATTTGCAGTTTTATCCATACAAGATTCAATTGACACAACAGCTGCAAAAAGATGATTATAAACACTGTCTTAAATGAAGTGCAAATGTTACAGATGTATATTGAAAACCCAAATTTCTTTGAAAATTTAATCATGAGTGATGAAGTGCATTTGATGTAAGTAGATCTGTTAACAAACAGAATAGCAAGTATTGGAAAACAGAAAATCAAAAATTAATTCATGAATGACCACTTCACCCTCAAAGAATAAATTAGTGTGCAATTTGGGCTGGCAGCATCACTTTTCTTTAAAGATGACAATGAAAATGCTATGCTATGCAAATTCGTGTTTATAACAATATTTAAACTTTAAAGAATTCTATTCAAAATGTTTGATCCTGAGGATGGCTACATAGATAGCCAAAAGTATTAGATATATTAAAATATAAATGCTGGAATAGCTTTTTTGTCTTTAAGAAAATGCTATTATTGTGACTGGTGATTGCTATAGAATTATCATACAAAACTTTTTTGCTTAAAATTAATAAAGAAGAATTGCAGCTTATATGGTTCCAACAGGATGGTGTAACATTCCATACAGTTTGCTCTACAATGGAAATTTTGTACAGAGCATTTCCTGGATAAATAATGTCAAAATCAGGTGACTTCAACTGGTCACCTCATTAACCTGATTTGTCAGTGATGGATTTTTCTCTGGGGTTATTTAAAGGAAAAGGTCAATGCAAACAAGCCAAGAATTCAAGAAATGAAATATGAATAACATGAAGAAATCATTCAAATTACTGAAGTACTAAAGTATGCCAAAATGTAAAGAAAAATGTAGCTCGAGGCAGCCATTTGACCAATATTGTATTTTATAACTAATGCCAAGAATTGAATAAACAATTCATAACAAAAAATTAATAAACAGCATTTTATTAACAAAAATTGGCAAAATATATAAAAAACACTATGTATTTGTTATTTCCACAATAGGTGGTCAAAATGGCTGAAATGCTCAAACTCTCTCTCAAACTGCAATACAATTTATGGTGTTAGAAGGCAAAAAATGCACTCAAAATTTATTGTTGCATGCAACTATGTTCATAGATCAAGCTGCATGTAACATGCAAGAGAGTGTTCAAGTGAATGAGAAAGTTCTGTTCTGGACATATTTCTGTGACTGATGAACCCTATCCAGGTAGGTCTCAGAGTGTCATTACCAACATTATCATAGGAGTTGATGCCATCATTCAAGAGAGCTATTTAATCACTGTAGACAAAGTGGTAGACAATCTGGGCATCTGGCCACACTGTATATGTCCAAAAACATTGTCAAATGGGCATCTGTTTGGAACATCTGACATTACCAACAGGATAGAGAACTTTCTCAATCGCATTGTTATAGTTGAAAAGATGATGCACAGGTGTTACTAGCCAGTGGTGAAGAAGCATTCAATGGAGTAAAAACATCCTTCATCATCAGGCAAACAGAAACCCAAATGTGTTGCAAGTTCCAATTCAAATAATATAAATTTGTAATATAACCAAAAACTTTATTTTAAACAAAAATAATTAACAGAGAGTCATAGATGTGTCTGTTAGAAGACCATATACACTCAGAGCAAGAAACTATTTTACTCAGGTGAACAAACCACCAATGTACTGTTCACCACAAACCACAGATGGACCACACACTGTCTCAGAAATAATGATCTATAATCCTTTAGAACACACTGATTTAATCAATAAAGGTGGTCTCATAATATTCTCATCTCTATTCTAGAGATCTTGGAACTGTAGAGGATGCTCAAAAACATTAGTGATGAGTTTTTTGGAGTAATTTATTAATAAATGGTTATTCAACGATGATTACTTTGTAAATAATTTTAAGTGTTCTGGAAAAGACTGAAGCATGTTATGTAGATTTCTACAGACAGTGGTACAACAAATGAAATATCAAAATAATTCAAATCAACAGTTGTTTATATATCAGACTGAATTGATGGGATAAGGCAACACAATACATGGGTAGTAATGTTTCCCAAGAGGACTTTCTGGGGGAAACTGATCCCTATTTAGGTGTCAGATACACAAAGAAAACCTGTGACCAACTCTCAATGTTTTATTCACTCTGCCATTGGTTGACATTGCTTATATATCAAATTATTTTAAAAAAGTATATTTTTATATTATTTTGTATAATATACAAAATAAATAATATAAAAATCAAAATAATCAATTTAAACTTAATAAATTTGCTTTTTTTTTTATTTCATCAATTAAATTTGTAGTGGTTCTAATCAAAACCAATAGTCTGGGTGATTCTGGTGCATCTAGTAGCATGATGATTAGTAAGAGTTTTCACTTTGTTTTAAAAGAGCTAACAGAATCACCATCCTTTTCATTGCAGTTGCTGCTATTATGCAACTGCAATTTTGATCATGTACTGTTTCAGCAACTGTAACTGTCAATGATGATACTTTTTCAGTAACTGTGACTAAAACCATAGACAAAGATATATATCTCACTCATTAAAAAGCGATCATTCCATTTTTAGATACTCTCTAGCTCCCATATTTCTTACTGAAATCATGAAGAGGATAATGTGAAAGAGGAGAAATGTGTCAGTATAGAATCTTCACACACTTCAATTGTAGCTTTAAACTTTTATGATCTTTAAAGTATACTTTTTCTTGTGTATATTTCAATTTTAAAAAATGCTTATTTTTTCAGAGAAGAAAACTACTGATGCAAACTTGAAGATAATGATTATTACTGCAGTTATGCAATTAACGTTTGCAGCTGTTAATTGTATAAATATGAGTTTTTTCCTGGAGAAGAGGAACAAAAATTATGAAATGCAACTCAAAATTTACTTTTTGTTTTCTCTTTGTTGGGACATTCAAATTGGAATGTTATACAGCCAAGACATTCAATTTGGAATGTTTAAAGCTGTGCAACCATGTACAGAAATCAGTGACTTATCAAAATAAATTCTCTGCCCAAGTTACTAAAGATCTCAATCCTGATTTTTTTGGAGCAATCATCAGGATTACCTTAAGATTTTCAAACAATTTCTGAGATTTGGACAAAATGCTAGTTAGCAGCACTGAGAATTGTCATTTGATAGATCAAGTCAATGATCTTTTTTGTTAATAGTGTTCTGGTGACTGACAAACCAGAACTTTATTAATTGTAATTATTGAAAGCTCTAGACCAGCAAATCAGTTTGAATTTTCAGTCTTTCCAAAGCTTATCAAAGTGATTTTTAAGTCTTCGGCAAAAAATAAATGACTTTTCAGTAATTACTGGACATATTAAACAATCTGTAGATGACACTTCAAAGAAAGAAGTATTATCAATGTGTTAACTTCCTAATTTATTAATGATAAATCTTACTTTTAGAATGATTTTTATAAAATATTAAAATTTTCATATTAGCTGGATTTTCGTTAATCCAACAATATTTACATTTTAATTTTTGAGAGATAGGAAGAAAGAAAATATTAGTTCCTTCATATATTTATTTCCTACTAATCTATCTTTTTCTTCTAGTAAAGATAGATCTTTGAGGAAAGTTTCTTCCATTCTCAATCTCTCTTAGCTGATGGTTGTAATGCTATGTTTACAAAATCTGGACAATATAGTATTCCAAATAAATAGTCTTTTTTTGTTTGTTTGGAAAATTAATCTAGATATTTTAAATCATCATTATAAACACTTTCATCATTTCCAAGAATGACAAAAATCTTATTTCATTTTAGCAGTTACTGATTTAGGTTTTTAGATCTTGATAGATGAATAAATGCTATTTGATTAGCCATTCTTGACAGATCATAAATGAATCATCTTTGCACAAACAGATAATTTCTTATGTTTTCATAAAATTATAAAGTGACTAATCAAAAAAAAGAGTCAAATTTAACAGTTATTTTTATGCTCTTTGATTTATATTATTGATATCAAACTGGCTTGATTTTATACAACACCACATTCTTGTTATCATCATAACATATCATATCTTGTACACGGATGAGGCTGAAAACATTTGTTTCACGAAATCTAAGCAGTACTGGGGATAAAGGTTCAATGAGTGTGTACGAGAGTGATCATAACACCTGTAAACAGAGTAGAAGATATTGTCATCCTTTATACTAGTTAACCCTTTTAGGTACATGGCATACCCATGTGCCCAAAAATGTTTTTTATTAGTTATAGTTTATACATTTTGAAAAAAAAATTTTTTTTGGCTATTATTGGAAAAGTTCCAAACAATCTGGTAAAAATTTAACCAGCTAAAAACGCAGTAAATCATTTGGAAACAGTAATGTTTTGGGTTGATTGTTGTTTATATTGTTAGGAAACAGTAGACTTTTATTATAAATTTGCTGTTTAGTAACATTTCATTATTTAACAGTTAATTTGCTTGTAAGAAAAAGAGATACCATATATTCTGGCATATAAGACAACTCCCAGACTTTTACAGTTAAAATATAGAGTTTGGGATATGCTCAACCTATAAGACGACCCCCAACTTTTGAGAAAAATTTCCTGAATTAAAAAGTTGTCTTATACGCCGGAATATACAGTAATTATTTCTACTTTAGGTTCTGAACATTTTTAACTACTTGGTTTCCATAACTATAGAGGTTTTCTTGTAATTGGGCTACAATTTGAAAAAAAATTGTAGACCTATAAATCCTCAATTCAAACTTTTTTCCTGAAAGCAATTAATAGATGACTGGCACGACTCTATTGTTAAAGGAAAAGTATGTTTATAGGGGCAAGCAACTACTAATTTGAGGTGGAAAACATATATTTTAAATTAAATAAATTAAAAATTGCAGCCCAGCATTGTGACAATGTCACAATAAATTGCACATTACATAATATTTTGTTGTTTGAAGTAGATATTCAGTTCAAAGTGAGTATATCATTAAAAGTATAACTTAAAAATATGAAGCTTTACTTAGTGACACACATTTGTTCCAATGTATGTTATCAAACATTAATAAGAATTTATATATGTATTGCATTTTCAACAGAACTTATTTTTGAAATCTTAGCATAGAAGATATGTTTAATGTTGTACAAATCATTGAAGATACGATAAATCAAATTTTAAGTGCTGATAACAGTCCTCACAATTACAAAATCATGCATCATGCCATTGCACCCAGTATGGCATAATCAAGTGATAATATATTAATTAGCATTTTGTTTAAATTCACTTTATAGACAGAGATCAGAAAAGCTGGGATGAAAGTAAAGACTGATCTCTTTGCCTATAATACAGTAGAATCTCATTTTAACAAATCATGGAACAACATATTTCTCAGAATAATGGATTTTTCTATCCCAAATCTATTGAATCTGTTTTTTCAATGTTTAGTTAATATTTGGAATATTTGTTTCTGGAAATTTGTAGTTTGATGATAAACTTGCACTTGTTACATTTGGGATATGTGCAGTACAATTAAAGAGTTGTACAAAAAGAGTCAGCTGGCTAATACAATTAAGTAGGAGTCACCTAGTGAACATTCAGTCTCTGTTCAAGTACAGTGCAAAAATCTAGTGAGGTCATCGAGTATTCCCAAGTTGTAAAGACCTTCCTAACAAATTTCAGCACAAATGAACAGGCTGTAGTGTTATGACATTGCTAATATCAAGTGGTATTGTATTCAATAGAAAGAAACCAAGATAAACAAGATTTTTTAACAAATCGTGAAATCAAGCAAAGCACTAATGAGCAATTTGCCTCTTTATGCTTTTGCCAGCTTTGTTGTACACACATATGGAATAATATATAATCATATATAGCATAATGTACAGTACATGTATGTTACAAACATGTTTTTATAGGATAAAGAATAGAGATCTCAAGAGATTGAATAATTTCAAGTACTGGTATTTCTTATAGGGGTTATAAATCAGAAATTTTTTCAAACAACAGATATTTTCCAGTGTGTGCAGGAAATCTGTTGTTTGCAATATAACGGATTCTCAAAACAATGGATGACTTTCGGCAGCCCAAATAATCCATTGAAATGAGATTCTTCTATACTACTATTCATTCAAGCACCAGCAAAGTTCCCTTTTATTATATGGGAGAGGAGTCTTTCAATGTGCACTAATTTACTTGTCTTACATCAGTTTTGCTGGTAACAGTGATGATGATAAAGGAAAATTTGTTTTTGGGTGATGAGGATTATCAGTTTTAGGAGAAAACACTGATAATATAAGATCTGAAGTTGTTATTCAATGAAAAGATAGTTAATCTATTTATAATATATTTATTAATAATATATATATATATTATTCAGTATATATAATATATTGTAAAATTGTAACTTATTTGATGCACTTAAAGAAGAGTCAAAGAGAATCTACATCTCATAAAAGCTGATTATCAACAAATAATCTGGTGCTCTATAGAAACTTGAGATAGTGAAAATATTTAAATTAAAATATTGTTCGACATTTCTTTTAGCTCTTATCATTTTCTAAATTTTTAAAATAAACAAAATTTTAAAAATATTTACTTCCAAATAAATGAATAAGTCAAAAAAATCATACTTCAATGAATAGCTATATAAAATGCAAAATACAATTTGTTCAAAATTCTAAACAATCTTCTGAATTATTGGGTTAAAATAAAGTTAACTTAACAATTAGATATAAAATAATTTGACTTGATGTGACAGCCTAACCCTCCACCTCTAATCAAATTACTTTATATCTAATTATTAAATTAGCCTGATAATCCAGCAGATTGTTTCAAATTTCTTAAAAATAGGATTTGTAGATTCATTGTTTATATATAATTTGTTCACTTTTCTCTTAAATATATAATTGTTTTTAAAAATTTATATATATTTGAATTTATTATTACAACTTACGAAATGATACAGATATGATACTTTTTGCCAAAAGTTTCATTTTTAGAAAACATTAATTGTTAAGCAGTCTTGATATAAAGCAAGAATAAATGTATTCTAACACAACAGATTGAGATAAATTGTTTAATTTCTAAAAACTGTCCTTAAAAATAAATCTGATAACCAAACTTGAAATCTGCATTTTCTTACATAAGAGTAAAGTTAACAAACTAAGATTTTGTCTATTTAAAATCAAAAGTAAAAAATATTACCTACAAAAAAGTATATGAAATAGAGCATTTTGAACACTGAATATATTTGCTTTGTTACCAGCTTGGATTGTCCACTTTTTGATTATTTCAAAAATCTTCATTTATTTTAATATATTATTAATATTCATCATTACTGTTACTATTAGTGATTTTATAAGTCTTTGATAGCATAAAAATAAAACTGCTGTCAGAAAAAATAATCAAGTTTTAGTTTTAGAGTATTATACAAATAATCAACTTTAATTATTTGTGCAATTTTATCAGAGAAAATAATTTTATAGCTTAGAAGTTTATATGGAATGAGAAAACAACTAAAATCATTTCATTTCAATACATCTGTTTTTGTTCATGTAAAATGAATTTTGTTTGTTTATCTAACTTTAGTTTAAAAAAACTATACAATTCCAATTAAAAAATAAATTATAAAGAAAACTAATAACACATTTATCTGGATTATTACTTTTAGAGAATTGCAAAAACAACACTCATACCTTTAAATGTGGCCAATTTTATTTTTTCTAATGTTTTCAGTCGTTTTAAACGCCCTTCCTCGGGATAAAAACTTGCAATTTAAAGATGAGAACAAAAACTATCCTCTGGAACAATTTACATTTCAAAATTTTAATGCTTTAGAATCCCAACCATTTGACTTCCCGTATCGGACTTCCACATAGATTAAAAATAAATCGATGTGGTAGTCCAACATGTGCAGTCAAATGGTTGGGATTCAAAAGCATTAAAATTTTGAAATGCAAATTGTTCCAGAGGATAGTTTTTGTTCTCATCTTTAAATCGCAAATTTTTACCCTGAGAAAGGGTTTTTAAAATGACCAAAAATTATAAAAAATTAAATTGGCACCGCATTTAAAGGTATGAGTGGTTATTTTTGTAGTTTACGATGAATGCAGTTTTACTGAATAGTCTTAGAGAATTACAGACTAAATATTAAAAGTAGATAATTAATTATTATTTGTTAATAATTTTTAAACAAAGGATTTTTCATTTAATTTAATTTTATGTCATAATATTTTCAGATTAAATTGAAGAATTGGTTAATGTTACCTTAGGATCCAAAATGGCGGCCAGGGAAATTTTTCCCTACTTCGGAGACTGCGACGGGGAAAAAAAATTTCCCTAGAATCGTGATGTTGACGACGTGGGGAATTTTTTCCCGTTCGGTTTCTACCCTGCGTTTGATGTTGCCGAGTATCCTGTAACCTCGAAACGGAGACGGTAGTGTGTAAATTTGCGACGGTAGAGGGAGCCTTTTCGTGATGTCGTGCAAGAGTAAAATCGGCGGGAAATTCGTAGGTGTGTTACGAACGAATATGCAAATGCATGATCTGCGACGTGATTTCTGGTCATTTCTGGGCAATTTTATGCAAATCGACTAGTTTCCAGTTGGAATCATTTACTGCTGTGTTGCAACGAATTGCATATTGGATTAATTGCTGTGTTTTTTTTTTCCGTAACGATATTTCATTCGCACACAAATTGCTATCGTTGAATATTTATTATTATTATTTCCTCCAGTATTAGTAAGTACTGTTATTTCTTTTATAACAATTTAATCCTAAAAGTTAGAAAACCAAGTAATCAAAAATTAAGGAAAAAGCGTGTTTTTCCCTATCCTTACCCCCCTCGTTTAGTTTATTGCCAATTGTTCGATAATGACTAGTTTTGCCGATTTGAGTTGCAACGACGAATTTTGGTCGAGATGCACTTCCCGTGATTTTTACAAGTTGATGGAAGACGACTTTTCGGAGCTAGGTTTGCCTCCCCGTATCAATAACGCATCGAATTTTGCTGTAAAATTAGGCATACAGCTGACCGAGTCCGTTTGCATTCATTGTGATGAAGATAAGAATTGCTTCTTATGTCAGGTGAACGACAGATCAGAAAACACTGTGAATCGGATCGTTTATAAATACGTGAATTCCGGCAGTACGGTAATAACGGACGAATGGAAAGGATATATGCATATTGACAACATAGAAGGAGTAGTGGTCAAACATAGAACTGTCAACGATTCGAAAAATTTCGTCGACCCCCAAACAGGAGATCATACTCCGAATATCGAACAATCGAAAAGTGAGTAAAAAACTCCTCTTTTTGTTGTTTTTTATTGTTTATTTCGGTGAAAAAATCTGCGGAGTCTGCAGAGAAATTCAAGATGGCGGCCGGAACCGCGGCCATCTTGAACGGAGGAAAAAATTTTTCCCCGTCACAGTCTCCAACGTAGGGAAAAATTTCCCTGGCTGCCATTTTGGATCCTAAGGTAACATTAACCGAAGAATTAAAAGAAAAAGTTTTTCACTATTATATTCATTGTTATAACTAATCACATTCCCATAATATATAAATATATGAAAAAACTTTTTAAACTTACTTGTTGCAAGTCTTACAAAAGCTTTAAATTTTAAACCAAAATCAGCTTGTTTGCAAAATGCATATTTTACCAAATTAGCAAAATGACCATCACCATAACAATTATTAAAAAGTGCAGTCAAGAATCCCCAACGATCTTCTGTAATATAACGCAAAACTTCTTCATCACTATATCGTTGACAAGCCCAGTCATATTTAATACTATTTTGCCGACAGTTATTCTTAGGTGAAGGATGTGAATCTTGCACCTTCTCTCTTGAAACACCTGAAATCTATATAAAAATGTTAGTTATTTTCATGCACACAAACTGAGTGTCTGGAATTTCCAAATACATTCAAATCTCTGTAATTTATCATCCAATCATGGTTGTATAAATACCAAAATTTTTTTGTTTTTTTTTTCAATGGCAAAGCCTTAAAAAATACATATTTCATCTCAAAAAATAGATAATTAACAAACCTCAGTGTCAATGGAAAAGTTGTTTGTGAGGATGCTAGAATTGACAAACAATCCTGTGGAATTCATAGGAGTTTTAACAGAATATATTAAAAAGTTTGGAGTATAGAACATGAAACAGAAGAACACAATTGTGAGGAAAATTTAAGTCAGAAGTTTAATGAAATGAATGTTTTGTTTTTAGGAGACAAAAATAGAATGTTTGAGGATTTGGAGAAGTTGGAATCAAAGAATGGAGAGTTGTATTGTCAGGTTTTGAGAAAGAAACATTTTTCTTCCGATTGAAGAAGTTTTGTAAAGTCTAATGGAGTGGACAAAGATACAAGTGGTGTTGAACTATAGACTGGATGTGGCAACCCAAAGTTCAAAGCAAACACAAAACTTAATTATAGTTTGAGGTCAGAACTGTAGTAGTGGCTTTATATATGTATTTTAAAACTGTAGTGTATTATTTTCTTGAACATCTAATTGCCATGGGACTAAATAAATGTGTCTTTTGTGCTTTTTGTCACACTGGCTTTTTTTTTAAGTTTTTAAGTTTGGAACAAAATGACATTTGAATAACCACAGCTAAATGATAAATAATGGAGATATGACTGCATTTGGAAATTTCAGACATCTTGTATATAAACAATCTAAAAAATATAGTAATGTCTTGTTTTACTTGAGATTGATAAATGCAGAACAGATTCATAATTTTGTGGATGAAAAATTGTTAGGTTAATTTAATCTTTAGATGTACAGGATAATTCTATTAAGGCACAAACTGATCATTTTTTATCACAAAATTCCATATGTATACAGTAAAAACAAACATAAAAATGTTTTAAAAATATTTTAATATTTTTCTGTTAATTGTAAATGGTTGCTTAAGTATCTAGGCCAGGGGTCGGCAACCTGCGGCTCGCGAGCCACATGCGGCTCTTTAGTTCCATATGCAAATATTATTTATACGATCTCCTTCTTCACAATAAAGTGCGATGGCTTTCGAAAGGTAAGGTGTTGAAACGTTTCGCTTTGTGCTTGAATGAAATAAATACATTCCTAAATGAAAAAGGCATTAATCACCCTGAATTAGAGAACAACAAATGGTTGTAAAAATTTTACTTTATGGTGGATATCACAGCGAAATTAAATGAGCTGAATCTAAAACTGCAAGGAAAGGGAAACCCAGCCTATGTTTTGGTAGAAGAATTGGTTTGTTTTGAAGAAAAATTAATTCTTTTTGCAGAAGATATTTAGAGCGGTAAATTACTTCATTTTCAATTTCTAAAGCAATATCGCGATAAAACCAGTGCAACTGTTGACATGAATTACTTCAGCACAGTTATAAAAAAAATTAAAGATGAATTTGCTGACAGATTTGAGCAATTCAAAACCAACAAAACCACTCTAGCATTCATAGTAAATCCTCTTAACACAAATAGTAACGAAATCCACATTGAGCCAGTTGGAATTGATACTGGATCTCTAAAAATGCAATTGATCGATTTACAAAGTAAAGCTTTGTGGAGTGGAAAATTTACAGAATTGAAAAGCAAGTTGGAAGAGTTGGAGGTCCAGAAATGTATGTACGTAACGCAACAAAAGTGGACAGCTTTAAAAGAAATGCCGCGACTTGAGGCACTTATATTCGACGCATGGAATAGTCTTCCAGATTGCTACAGTGAGGTGAAGAAGTTGGCATTTGGAGTGCTGACTATCTTCGGATCGACATATTCGTACGAGCAAGCGTTCTCTTGCATGAATATAATTAAAAGTAAAGTAAGAAGCCAACTAACAAATGAAAATTTAGAATCGTGTCTGAAACTTAAAACAACAAGTTTTAAGTTGTTTAAAGTGAGCCAAATTTATCAAAACTTTCTAAAACCATGCAAAGCCAACGCTCCCATTGAATTTGTTTGCTCAATTGTTTGTTATTCAAGTACAAGTTAGTGTTGTAAGTAAATGTTTAATTAATAATAAAGACCTTTAATGACAAATTAAAAAAAGCAGAAGAAAAAAACACAGAACACCAGGTTTTGGGTTACACCCCAGCATACTTAAGTAAATGTTTAATTGTTTTAATTTTTTACTTAAATAATAAGTAATTATCTAATAATGCCATATATATATTATCTAATTTGTTATGAAAAACACTACTTATATATGAATAAATAGATTAGTTTTTTTTAATCAAAAAACTTTATGCGAGTACTATTTATTGTTGGCAAGAAAAAATTTTGTGGCTCTTTAAAAACTTTGAAATT
This sequence comes from Centruroides vittatus, assembly GCF_030686945.1. Lineage (NCBI taxonomy): Eukaryota > Metazoa > Arthropoda > Arachnida > Scorpiones > Buthidae > Centruroides > Centruroides vittatus. The sequence goes on from NW_027122456.1 coordinate 5,341,009, forward strand.
TTGTAAATTGTAATTTTTGACTCTTCCGACTCAAAAGGTTGCCGACCCCTGGTCTAGGCAATTATCTGGAATTACTTGAGATGGAACAGAAATTTACATGGAATTTCATTTTACACAGATCTGCTGACAACCTCTGCATAAAACAAGACCATGTTGTATATGTCATTTTAACTTGAATTTCATAATAAGTAAAACAACTGTTAAATTAATAGAAAAAACCAAATTTATCAGGGTATTTTAGAACAAAACTTTTGACTAATAAATCTATTAATGAGTAATAAATTATTTTAAAAATTATCATTTTTCATAAAAATTATAATATAAACAATAATAATACCTTTAATTTAACTCCTATTTATGAATTACTTCATTTACATGCAAATTATGTATTATAAATTGAGCAACATGTTTATTTTATGAACAATAGACTTGCATATTTATGCAAGTCTATTGTTCAACTTTCAAACATTTTTAGGAATGCATTGTTTTCAATTTTTGGACATGCTTAAACAATCATGGAAAGGTTGTGACACTATTATTAAATATTACTGGATCAGCCAACAGGTTGATCATAGTGCTCTCTCTAATATTTTTTCTATAATAATCTATTGGTACAAACTTCTGTGTGTTATCAACTATATTTCAGAAGTAAATTTTGTTACTGTTTTTACAAATTTTAAAATTTTTCACTTTTATTTTTTTGGTTTATCTCATGGAATAGTTAGAATGGTATCATGGCACACTGGTTGAGAACCATTGACCTAGTATTTCACCAATTTAAATTGAATGGTTATTTATATGATTTCTGGATATACTGAATCAATACCACAAAAGAATCAGATGATTTAAGATTGATTGCACTCATTTCAATTAAAATTACTGGAAAGTAAACTAATGGCTAAAACTTGATTTACAAAATAAAATGGCTTCCCCATTTATTATCTAAAAACAAGCAATCATTTCTAAGTTTTAGTATTTCATTTCAAACATATACATAAGACAATATTTTTATCATTTAATTTCTCTAAGTTTTTTTATCAACATCTCACTATTTTCATTCATCAGCTGCATTCATCAGCTGCATCAGAGCACCTGCATCACTATCCATTTTTTTAGAATTAATTTTATTATTTTGAGTATAACTGATTTTATTAAATTTAATTAATATTTATATTTTAAGTTTTAAAAATGTGCTATTTTTATTTTTACCTTTTTTCAGCTATATAAAATAGTTATAATAGTCCAATATTATCAAATCTGGAAATACACTAAGAATGAAATTTGGTCACTGTACTTTGAAACCTTTATACAATTATGACTGGACATGTGTGTAACGGACATTGAAGTCATCTGTGCTTGTGATCACCTTACTTTTTACTTTAATTGTTGTATTATTAAAATTTGTAATATTACAAATTAGTGCAGTCAACAGGATTTCAGTACACAGCTGTATTTAATAGTCTTGAAGTAGAATCATGCTTTTCAAATTCTTGGTTCAGAAGACCGAAGACTCCTACATTATCTCCCAATATCAACTAGAAGGGGAAGACGAATGGATGGAAATCAACCAAGAATTTCAAGAAATCGAAAATCATCCCGCAATTTTGTCCTTGTCGGTTTTTCAAACTGCTATCTGGACAATGACGAATTATCGAACACTATCTATTTCATTATCGGAGACAGAAGGTGAGCTCTATCTTAACAAAACTTTAATATGACCGGTTGCCTCGAACAGTTCGTCTGACCCGAAGTCGGATGTAGTGGCGAAAATGGTTCAGTTGCAAAAGCTGTACATGAACCAACAAGCCAAGATGTTGAAGATTATAAACTCTTTTCGGCAAACCATTGAAAAAAATGTCATTAAACTCATCTCACGATACAATCAACATAGAAAAATATGATGGAAAATCGGAAGAAGCGCATGTTTGGATAATTTCATACAAACATGTGTGTGAATCTCACAATTGGATTACAGACGAACAAAAGATCCATAACCTTCGAAATTATTTGAAAGGAATTGCCGTGAAATGGTAGAATTCTCGAGTATTAGATAAGGTCAGTGATAATTGGGAGGAATGGAAAAACTCTTTTCTTAGTGCGTTCGGACAGAATCGGATCCAACTTTCCATATTAGTGGATATGTGGGAATATCGTGGTGGTTCACTATTAGAATATTATTTTGAAAAACAACGGCATATCCAACTTGCATATCTGGATATTGGGGAACAAAGCTTTATCACCATGGTAATACGTGGACTACCGGCGGATATGCAAGCTATTCTTCTTCAACACAATTTAAATGACAAAGAAAACTTACGTGTCGGATTGAGCAAATTGGTACCTACAAAAAACTCGGTACCAAGGAAAATCGAAAGAAGGAATAATAATATTCCTGGTGGTCAAGGTTTTACCTCTGTGAGTGAAATTGATAATGGTCCAAAAAAGAGTAAGGAAGGGTTTACCGATCCCTCTGACAAAATTGGATCATTGTCTAGTCACAGATCATAATGATTCCCGAATATTCTCAATGGATAACGTGTATTGTTCAGTTTTTCTAGATCCAGGATCCACGGTCAACCTTATTAGTCCAAAATTGGTAGATAAATGCAAACTAGAATCCCATCTTATACATAGTCTTAAAATCATTTAATGGAACACGTGCTGTGTAGGGAAGGTGTTTTGGCTACTATAAAGTTTAGAGACCGAACCCAACTACTTCAAGACTATATAAGTACAGCTGTGTACTGAAATCCTGCCAACTGCACCAATTTTTAATGAAAAAAAATCTATCATCATCAATATTACTGAATTTCATTCAATTAATTGTGATACTACTGAAATAATAATCTCTTACTATCTGCTAAATTGCTTAACTGTCAAATAACTAGTATCTAGAATTATTTTATCATCACAACTAACTGATACAATCAATGCCTGAACAAGCTATTAAATGTCTAAACTCAAATGCAATCTTACCTTTTTTGAAGAATTGCCTTTTGAAGAATTACCATCAGTATCATTCTTGTTATCTTCTGGAATATCATGTATATATCTGCAGTTAGGATTAAAGCATCTACCTTTACTGATGAAATAATAACAGTAACCTCGAATAAATTCTTTTTTTTCATTATTTAAATTTTCTGTCTTCTTGTTATGGACATCCTTTGTTTCATTCAAGTTATTAGTTTCTTCAAGAGGATCTTCAATATCAGAAGAAACATCTTCAGATGAATGTGTTTCACAACTAATGATAAAATACATTTCAAAATCAATATTTTTAATATTGCAAATCGATTACATATTATAATTTAAATTGTTACACATAAAAGTAAGAAATTTAATGCTGTTAATAGAAAATTAAAAAAAAAAAAGAAAGTAACTTTTCAAATCAATATCAACAGTTTCAAGGGACGTGCTGTGTAGTGCCAAAATTGCCACTTGGCAATATTTTTATTAAAGTAGTGATAGCAAGTGGTGATAAAAATCCTAGTCTACTTATTTCAACATTTGCATGAAATTGAATCACAAAGCCCCATGAATCATGAAAAACAGCAGAATGTTTAGCTCCCTTGCAATGGGAGTCCCATGCACAACACACCTTTTGATATCACATGGAAAGTTTGGACAGAAAAGTAAGAAATGATGTTAAGAACTGATGGCAGTTTTTATGCAATGCCACCCAGCATTTCCAGATTGGGGAGTTTTTATTGACTGACAGAAAATTTGGCGATTTTTTTGGGGTAACTTTTTTCCACTTTGATTTCAAAAGGGGTTGATAAAAATTAACCTTTTGTCAGGCACGATCCTGTCCCCAGGATGGCTTTTTTTCTTCTTATGTACACCACTGCTTTCAAATGCATGTGATCAGACTGAAGAATAGGTGTATTTTCAAAGGAATATGTGTACTAAACAATATTAGACAGAGGAGCATTTTGGTTTCAGAAAACAGTTACTTTTTTCAGAAGAAATACATATAATCCATCCTCATTACATATTGAGTTAGCTTGTGTTACATGGATGTGTGGGAAAGATTTAAGCAATTCTTTCATTTTTTCCTATTTTTACCTTTCTTACCTTGCTTTTGTATTATATTGATAGAAAATTGGTATATTATAATTGGTTATGTTTGTGATTTTATATTTTTTACTAAAAAAATAGAATGGTTTATTTTTACTACTTGTTTATACAACTTTTATGCTTTTAATTGCAAGTATGATATTTTTATAGGTTCACATAACTACAAGACATGCCTTGCATTCTTCAGGATCATTTGGAAGAGGGGAGGAGCAAAATGCCAAAACTACTATAAAAGATGAAAGTGAAGGCAGCCTAGGTGCAAAAAAAATTTTAGAAAGTGATCATTAAAGTGAATTGCAATGTGGAATTCCAATAAGGATGACTAATAGTGCTCATAGTAATGATATGTTATACAGTAGAGCATCAATTATCCAAATAAATTGGGGACTGGGGTTGTTTGAAAAATCAATTTTTTGGATCACTGATTATGTACGAAAAAATACATTATTAATATAGTGTGACCAGATGGTCAGCCCAATGTCACGATGCCTCATCAGGATGGCACCAGTATGTTGGAAGTGACATATGATTGTGATAGCGATCTCATTCTCGTGCAAGCAGTTATGTATTAAAGGTGGTCGGATCATGATAAAGGCGACACGGGAGACAACGCGTTTAAGGAAGTGCACCAAATACTAATTAAACAACAACAATGATTCATTTATTTAACTAATTATACAAAAAGATTAATATTTTATAGTAAAAGTTATGTCTACAATTTAACAAATTCACATTCTAGGTTGGGAGAGAGAGAGAGAGAGCTTACATCTAGATAAATTTTATAATACCTTAAACTGTTGGATTGATGGAGTTCACTGGAGTTCCCCTTTCACCTTTTTTCCCTTCTTCAAGAAGTTGCTTTTAAGGAGTTCTCTTTTTTCCTTGAAGGAGTCACTTTAAAGGAGTTCACTTATTCAGAAAGTTCACTGTGAAGGAGTCCACTTTTACAAATAGTTTACTTTTTGTAGGTGTTCACTCTAGACAGAGGAGGATCACGAAGGTATCTGAGCCAGGAGCAAGGCAAGGACGAACTTCTTGTGACGACCATGACAATCGTTATCCGACCCTTCCTTTTATTGGGGGGGTCTTTATCTTGTTTCCTATTATCGTTTTTTGGAAATGTTATAGGTCGTGGCCAATAGATGAATTTTGGTGAAAGTTTCGAGTGACATCTTCCAAATGTGTCACCTTTGGAAGGAAGTGAATCCGGTGGAAAACACAATCACATCCTTCCATCTTTTATCAATTGTTGGGAACAAATCTTTTTATATAATTTTCTTTGAGTTTAATATAAATTTAAAACGTTAATTTTTTTGTTTTTTGATTTATACAGATTATTATAATCGATAATAAAATCTGGACTCTCACAATATTATATTAATATATCCCATGTTGAAATTTTCCCCATTGTGTGTCGCTTTGCATTGAATTTTCATCGATGTTAAACCTAACAAAAATTTTTATAATAATAGTCGTGGCTATTGTGTTGTTAAAATTTATTTCTTTATTTTGTACAAACAAAATAAATATATTTAAAAATATAAAAACAAAAAAATTATACTTTAGAAGTTAATCTAGTATCAAAAATGTTCGATTCAGCACGACACAGTCCAACTGGAACACTTTCGGTAGATCAGTGTTCGGATAATTGATGCTCTACTTTTACCCTATTTTCATTATTGCTTTGTATTTTTTTTGTGTATATTATTAGAATTTTCAAATAAATAATTATAACATATGATAATGAAAAAACCTATGGTAAATATTATTTAATCTGTAAGAAAAAATTGTCTGTCCCGAGGATGGATTGCACCTGCTTGTTTTAAAATATAGATTGCACCTGACAATAGGTTAAGGGGTAATTAACAAAAACAAAAACATATTCCATTTTGTTCAAAAAATTGTAAATAAACTAACAGAATTAAATATGTAGAAATTTTAAAATTTTGTACTTTTTTAAAATGCAAAAGTCAAAAACTATCAAAATGAAAATTTCTTCTTCAGCATTCTTTTAAAATTTCTAGTTATAAAATTTAATGAGATATCATAAAAATAACTACAGAAAAATTATTCTAATGCTATATACTTGATAAAGAAATGTTGACAGTGGCATATTAAACATAAAATTTTTTATTACATTTTAATTATGTTAAATATAAAAACTAGTGTATAAAAATACTTACATAGATAAAATTTCTTCATCATCTTCATCTACCACACAATCTAAGACTGGTGTTGGAGGAGACTGTTTATTTTTTGTTTCAAGCTGATAACTTTCAGAGTTTTGTGCTTCTTGATTTGAAGGGCTATCATTCACCCAATTATTCTGCACTGCACTTCCATCTACTTTCTTTTCTGTTTGATTTCCATTAGGAGAAATTTCATTATTTAAAATGTCATTTGTAAAATCTAAAGTCTTTACTGGACTTGAAAAACACTCCTCAGGTTCATAATCTAATGTCTCAGGTGAATAATAACTATTTTGCAAAGAAAATTTATCATTAGAATTCTGCAGATCACTAGATGGTAAAAATTTTCTAAAACTAACTGCTTCTTTATCATTCTGTTGTATATTGCTTGAACATACTTCATTTTCATCATTTCTCACTTTATATAAAAATTCAGTATCTAAATTTTTCTTTAAAGATTCATTTTCATTTATATATGTTTCATTATTTGCTGAACTTTGTGATAAGTTATTTCTAGATATTAAGTCTGTAGCATTTTCATTTTCCAATAAATTGTTACTTACTGAATCATATGATTCATCTTTTACAATATCAATACTTGATTCAGAAACAGACCTTTCTAGAGACTGTGTTTCAGGTAACTGATCATTTTCTCTATTATTTATTTCCACTACAAAATCTTCATTTTTCTGTTGTGTATATACAGTATTTTTTAAAATATTTATTTGATTATCACTTTCAGAAGATTCTTCAGTATCTTTATCTTCTTGAAAATATAACTCTCTAGAAATACAAAACTCATCATCCGGATCTTTCAAATTTGATATATAATCAACTGATTTTTGAGATAATTCTGGTGAAATATTATCAGTTAAATCATTTGTAAATGAATTCATTTGCTTAAGTGAACTACAGCTATTCTCAATTTCAAATGTGTGTAAATTATTGCAATCAAAATTTTCTGATAATGTATTTGTTCTGGACTTTGTATGACTATTGTAACTATTTTCAAATAATGAAATTGATTTATCTGGTGTGCTCGGAATTTCATGTGATGTTCTTTTTACTTCATTAATAAAATCTAGAAGTTTTCTTAGATTAATTTGAGCTAAATAACGAAAACAAGATTCTGTACATTTGAATGAAGTGGGATTATGTTGCAATGGTATCTCATATATTACATTTTCTAAAAATGAATTATTATCCTGAATTTCATCAATATGCAAACAGTTATCAGTTGAGAAATCAACAAAATTTGCATTGGAAGTAAGATTTTCTGATGAAACACAATCATCATTAATAAAGTTATTACATGTAACAGTAAGTTCATCATGACATGAAAGAGAATTTAGGCAATTTTTATCTTCAACAGTATTTACATTGGAAGACACTTCTGATGTTAAGTTATCTGATAATTCCATTTCATTTGTGTAAGGTAGTTTCTTGACATTATCATTTGTTTGATTCATCGTGATAGTTCTTTTGCCATCCTTTTCTAGTTGAACAGTAAAGGATTTCAATGAATCTAAAATATAAAATTTTTAATGAAATAAAAATAGATAATATAATCCTAATTATTTACAGGCATTCCCCACTTTATAGTGTTTCATTAATATAGTACTTTTCAATTATATTTATGTTTAATTTCAGCATTTGCTTTGCTCTTAAGGAAATTTTTCAGAGTGTTTTTTTACTTATTATTTTTTCTTTTGCATTTTTTTAGTCTTAGTGCTTTTGTGCACTTAATAATAGTGTAAGTATGCTTTTAGGTATGCTTTAGTATAGAGCTAATGGATTTGAGTTGAGTGCCACCTGTATGCAGGCAAAGAAAACTGCTTCGGGAAAACACACGCATCTTTGGGTTGGATAAGTACTGAAATGTGGTGTTTGTTTTCTTCCTGTGATAATGAACCACAGCTTTCTGCCACACAAAACTTCAAAAACTAACTGTTCTGTGGTCGGTTGTAATGTTACCCATATTACTGCACCGCCAGGTACAAAGTTTTATTTGTTCCCAAATGAACAATACCCTGGAAGGAAAGAAATGGCTGGCTGCAATTCAATTCCTGAGGTTAATTATATAATGAAGATGTGTTGCATTCAAACCAATCTCCTGTTATAAAACTTTAGTTGGCTCTATTTTAAATTTAGTTCTCTAATGTAAAGTTTAGTAATTTTCTTTTTTTATGTTATTTTGTTAATCTGACAGATATTAATTGGCATATGATGTGATATTTGAATTTAAGAGATCTGTGGAAAAAAGGAGTAAGAAGCAAAATTAGTATTTTGAGGAAATGAACGTAAAAGTTCTCCCTGTTAATACAATGCTATTAGCTACTGCTATGGTCCTTATTGAAGCTCCTTTATATATATGGTTTCTTAGAAATTTCATTATTTACCATGCAATGGATACATATTTACTTCTTCCACACCACCCTTTAAATTGTACAAAATTAAGTGTATAATAAATACCAGAATATTAATACTGCTCAGTCCTAATGAGCTACAGTCATTTCTCGAGTTACGACCACCTCGACTTATGACCATTCGCACTTACGATGAAAAACTTTCATAAAATAATTTTTTTAAATTATCAATTTTTTAGTTTTCATCAAATATATATCATATACATATATATCTTGCACGCTTCTGATGATTGATTGCATCACCTTTAGTTTTGTTGAACTCTTCACATGTGCTTGTGTAAGATGGCTAACTGTATTTTGTTGTAAGTACAGTCACTTCTCGACTTACATCCGAAGTTGTGGAACCGAACCCTGTTGTAAGTCAAGAAGTGATTGTATTGACTAATGCAGGCATTACTTTGACTGTAAATTGCTGAAGTATATATTATTTTTAAATATATACATATAAATAATATATAAATTTATAATTTATATATATTTTAATAAATAGAAATTTGATAGTGTTACATGTAACATACAAGAAGACTGCCAGGTGGCATCAAGTTCAATAGTGCTTTGTCTTTGTTCTATCAATCTTGATACTAGTATCGATAAAATTATTAATCTTATCAACAACAATGACGACTTTGAATTCAAATTTTTGGCAAGAAAGAAAACTAAAAGAAAGCCCTTAGTTCAAATACACTGTGCGCGCTCTAACCTAAATAAAGAGAAGTTGCTTAACACTGTCAGAATGATAACTTAAAAAAAATACTAGAAGAAAAAGATCAGATACTACAACCACTATTCTCCTTCAGATTGAAGGCAGACTCTGCTCAGGAAAAAACATGGGTTTTGTTGACCACACCACAAGTTCATCAAAATTTACTAAAAAACAGAAGGGTGTCTATAGGACTTAGATCTCATCAAGTCTTCAATTACTTAGGAATCAAATAATGCTACAACTGCTGTAAATTTGGTCACATTACTTCAAAATGTGTACCGGAATAACCAGCATGCTCACATTGTGGTGTTGATGGTCATAGTTATAGAATGAGTGTGGGAAAACACCAAGTCTTCTGTTATTAAGTGCATTAATTGTATCATATGGGCTAAATGTCTAAAAACAATTGTTCAAAATGTTTCTTACAAAGCCACGGACCCAGAATGTCCTGTATTCTTAAAAGTTAAATCAAAACTGATTAAAAACACAGACTATGGAGAGGCCACATACCAAGAAACATTAAAATTGTTCAATTTAATGTCAATCACTTCAAAGCAGTCACAGGAAATCTGGCAAAATACTTAATAGATAATGACATAGACATTGCTCTATTACAGGATCCCTACATATACAATACCAAAATTGTTGGCTTTCCTAGGAGCTTCAAAGATTATCTCTGCAGCTGTTCCCAATCCCCTAGCTTGCATTATTATATGCAACCCAAATATCCCCATATTGCAGCTAACCCAGCTATGTAATGAGTTCTGCACTGTAATATCTATTACTCTGGATACTGTTCTGTTCTTATCTTCAGTTTATTGCTATCCCAGCTTGTCTCTGAATGATGCCATTTCTTTTTTAGAGGAAACCTACAAAACAATTCATAAGAATAGGCTGCCAATTGGTGTTGACTCCAATGTCAGAAATCCACTTTGGCATGATGTCATAGAAAATAGCAGAGGTACCCAATTTGAAGAATTCTTAGAAAATCAAAATTTTACTGTTATAAGTGAATCAAGTGATCCAACTTATGACTCTATTCTGGGCAAAAGTTGGATGGATTTAACTATCACTGGCTCCTCTCTGGCTAAAAAGATCACAGGTTGGTCTCTGGTTGAACAGGAGATGCTATCTGATCACAGATCCATCTCCTTTTGCACTGAACAGCAACATAGGCTTTACCTTATAAAGGTAACTCCTTCAATTTAGAAAAAAATCAAACTGGCAAATGTTTTATGGTCTAATTCAAGAAGAACTGAATAATTTAAGTACACTAGCCTATCTTAACACGAAACAAGAAATTGATAAATGGGTGTCAAAGCTAAATAACATTCTGAAAAGTGCATCAGAAAAAGCCATTCCAGGAAAGTCGTTCTAAAGAAGACCGTGCCATAGGGGGACCCCAACATTAACATCTCTGAGAAAACAGGTCAATTCTCTTATTTCTCTTAAGGTGCAAATTTCAAAAGGCAAAAAAATCTCCAATTGAGAGTCAATCAAGAAACTGAATACAGGTCAGTAAAAAAGAAATATATCAGAGAAATAGTAAGAAAAGCTGAAATCCTGGCAAAACTATTGCAATACAAAGGGAAATCTTGATCCATGGAAAAACGTTTATAGGATTTTAAACAGGAACAACATGGATCTTACACTTCTGGCATCCATAGGTAACACTCATCAAAGTTATATCAAATCTGCTTTATTTATGGTAGTAATCAAAAGCAAGAAGTTCGTTTGGTTGAAACGGCTGGTAGTGCAGCTAATGTTACAGATGGTTTTTGGATCCAATATGGCGTACAGGTTTTGGCGCGACTTTCGAATTGTCAGAAGATTCGAGTGCTAGACTTGTGCTTTTTGGTTTCTCTCATATTTTAGTTTTTGGGAGTGTAAAGTTTTTTGGTGGCTTTTCGACTGTTCGGTTTTTGCTCATTCCCAGGCAGAGATTACTTCCTGGTGGCTGGTGCCCCGAGTGGCTACTTCAGCATCGAAAAAGGATTTCCGGAATTAAAGTATTTCCCAGCTTTCTCCCAGGTAGGAGCGCGATTCACGGGCCTATCCGGTGTGGACTGCTCCATGGCTTCGGAGGCGTCCTCGCCCCCGCGCATTCGCCCCCGGTCCCCGGAGTCGGGCCCGGGGGGCCCCGATCTCTCGGGACTGCGGTTTTTGGCTCCTTTCGCGGAGGCGGATAAACTCCGCTCTATTCGGCCGTCCCTCCCATCGGACTTCTTGTTCACGATCTTCCTGGAGGGCCAGGGCCCCCTTCGTCGTTTACGTCCGGCCGAGCTACACGCCGCACTCCGGACGCGATTCCCACGCCCGGAGCTCATCGAGGACGTTCGTTATTCCAGAAGTGGGCTTCTTCTGTTGAAAACAAGGGACTTCTCCACCGCCCAAACGGCTCTCGCCCTGACGTCTCTTGGGGATTTGTCGGTGTGGGGCAGGTTGGCCCCGGAATGCTCCCAAACGGCGTATCTCTTGAGAGGAGTGGATGTCTCGCTAACCGCGTCCGAGATTTACGAAATGCTCACGGAGGCCATGTTGCCTGTCGTCGAGGTGCGCCGCTTCACGCGGAAACTCAACGACCGGGCAGAGGTGACCCCTAGTACGACGGTTTACTTCTCCATTGCCAGTGCGGACCCGATCGAGTCGGTGAAACTGTACTATCAACGGTTTCGCTGCGAGCGCTTCTATCCTAAGCCCAGATTCTGTGGGCGCTGCCTTACTTTCGGCCACGCTCCGGCTTCTTGCCGTGGGCGCCGTCGTTGCCTAAACTGCGGGGAGGACCACGACTCCACGGGGTGCTCGCGCCCGGCGGAGAAGTGCGTTCGCTGCGGGGGCCCTCACCGAGCGGACTCGCCCAACTGCCCGGCATACCTCTCGGAAGCGCGGCTACTCAAATTGAGTGTTATCCACCGCTGTTCGCATGCGGAGGCTAAGCGTCTCCGGCCGTCGGAGCAATCATCCTATGCCCAGGTGGCGGCAAAGCCTAAACCTCTCCAGGTTCCGGAGGCCAAGAGTGGTCCCAGCGGTAGGGTAGAGTCTACCCATCAGGCCGACTCAGCACGGGGCCCGGACCACCAATCCTTGACCCGGCGAATCGCCCGGCTGGAAGCGGCTATTGACTCGCTACGGACTGAACTCCGACAAATTAGATCTGAATTTCGGTCTACCCCTCCCACCAGGGAATCGGAACTCCTTCTCCCCGAAAACATCTCGTCGCAACCCCAACAATTACCTACCTCCCAGGCTCAAAAACGTCCGCCGCAGCGGGAGGAACGCCCTACGCTCTCTGGCCCGCCTAGAAAGAAAAAAGGAAATAAACAGAGGAAGGCGGCCCCAAAGGCTACTTCCGACTCAGACGGTCCAGCATCGGACATGGACCTTTCCTTCCCGCCTGGTCCAACCCGGACAGTATCGTTGGAAGACTTTGGCTCTGCCAACCCGGCGGAAAAGGTAAAACTTCGCCACCGTCAGTCAGCGCAATCGGCACATAATGCCTAGTCCGGCCCAATTCAACTCGGCCCTTCGCATCGTTCACTGGAACGCCCAAGGCTTACGCGCTAAAAAGGACCTTCTTTTGGCGGAACCATGGCTCCGCGGGGTAGACGTCCTTTTAATCCAGGAGACTTGGCTTGTCCCGTCAGCCTCCTTCTCCCTCCCTGGGTTCACCATTTTCCGGTGTGACCGTCCCAATTCCCGCGGCGGCGGTCTTTTAGCGGCGGTGGCTACGGCCATTCCCGCGCGCCTCCTTCCGGCCGCCCCAGGAATCGCGGGCCTGGAGACCCAGGAGCTCAGGATCTTTCTCCCGGGGGGCCCTTTTTCCCTCGTGAACGTCTACGCCCCTCAAGGTGTTCAGCCGGATATGGATCTTGACGCTTTGCTTCGGGACGGTTTTCGCCCTCGGATCATCTGCGGCGATTGGAACGCGCATCATCCTTACTGGGATGATGGCTGCACCCACCCCGACACGGCGGGACGCGCACTCTTCGATTGGTTTTCCACAGCAGACCTTTGTTGCCTGAACTCGGGGGTTCCTACCCGGTTCAGTGCCTCTAGCGCTTCAGCCCTCGACTTATCATTTTGCTCTCCGGACTTGCTCGGCTCGACTACTTGGAACGTCCTCTCAGACACTCTATCAAGCGATCATGCCCCAGTCTCCCTTTCCATTACTGCTCTAGCACCCCGGCAGGGGCCTCGGGTACGCTTTCGCTGTAGTACTGACTGGTCCGACTTCCCCACCCGGTTCGAGAACTCCATCTCTTCACTGGCCCACCGCCCCCCTTCGTACTCCCAGTTCGCCGGCCTGCTTCGGCAGTCGGTAGAGGACTGTTCGGTGTGGCGCGCCCCTCCTCCCCCTGGGTCCCCACCTTGGTGGACTCCGGCTTGTAGCCTCCTTCGGGCTAAGAAACGAAGGGCCTTTCGTAAAGCCCGCCAATCTGCCTCCTTGGCTCTTTGGACTCGCTACAAACGACTCAGCGCCCTTCTCCGCCGGCAATCCCGACAAGCGCGTCGGGAGTGGTGGGGCCGTCTCTGCTCCTCCCCTCCTTCTCCGTCCACGATCTATAGGATTTTTCGCCGCCTCCGCACGCCCGCGGACGCGCCAACGTCTCACCTCATTCTGCGTACGACGGAAGATATCACTTCGCCAGCCCAGCAAGCCGAGGCGCTGGCCGCCTATTTTGGTCGGAACCGCCCTTCGGGCGCTTTCGCCCCAATCACAGCGAACCACAACGATCAGCTAACCCTAGAGGACGGCCCGTTCCGTCCAGCGGAGTTGCTTCGGGCCCTTCGGGGCCTTCGCCCAACCACTCCGGGCCCGGACCGCATCCAGGCCCAGGCCATTCGTGCACTCCCTCCGTCTGGCCTTGCAGCCCTCCTGGCCGCCTTGAACAGAGCATGGTTGGCGGGGACATGCCCCCAGGAGTGGAAGTTAGCCCATATTATTCCTATTCGTAAACCGGGTCGCCCGGCGACTAATTGCGCCTCCTACCGGCCAATTTCTCTCACTTCCCACATGGCCAAACTATTCGAACGAATGGTTCTGCACCGTTTCCATATTTCTGCGGCTAATTCCACCTTCTTCCACCCACACCACTTTGGGTTCCTGCCCTATCGGGGCGCCGAGGAAGCTTTGCTCCTCCTTCACCATCAGGTCGCAGTGGCTCGGGCCCAACGGAAGTGGGTCTTTTTGTTGGCTCTCGACTTGGAGGGGGCCTACGACTCGGTCAACCAGCAGGGCCTCCTGGCCAAGATCCGGACTTATGGCATTGGGGGCAGGTTTCTTTCTTGGCTTAGATCGTTTCTGCTAGACCGCCAATTCCAGGTTCGCTGGCGTGGAATCCTCTCCCATCCCCACCCGTTCCGGCAAGGCATCCCTCAGGGGAGTGTACTGGCCCCCCTCCTGTTTACCTTATATATGGCCGATCTCTGGAGGGCTATTCCACCGGATGTTTCGGTGATAGTATATGCCGATGACATCTTTCTTCTCTCAGCTAGCTCGAGCCCTACCAAGGCCCACGCCCGCGCCCAACAAGCTCTAGACCACTTGGAACATTGGGCGTCGGGGTGGAGCATGTCCTTTTCTGCAACCAAGAGCGCATCCATCGATTTTTCGGCTAAAACCAATCGCTCACCTTTATCTTTCACCCTCAGTTCGGGGACCATCCCCCAGCAAAGGGTAGTCCGAGTCTTGGGCCTCCAACTCTCACATACTTTCACTTGGGACAACCATGCCCAATTTCTCCGGACCAAACTAACGCGGTCCTGCTCCTACTTAAAATACTTTGCCTCCCGCCGAAATGGGGCTCGGACCGCCGACCTCTTGCACCTTGTCTACTCGGTGCTTCGCCCAATGGCGGAATTTGGCGCCCCGCTCCTGGAGGGGGCTCCGCCCTCCAGCATTAGCCGTATGGAGCGCCCTTTACACGAGGCCCTTCGTACCGCGCTGGGGGTCCCCAAATCGACTCCCCTGATCTCTCTCTATACGGAATCCGGGTATATCCCGCTTCAGCTTCGTCTTCGCCACAGAGCGATAATGCATGCGGTAACACACTTATCTCGGGGTTCATCAAGCCCTCTGTTCCACCTTTTCCAGGCGGCTCCCAGTCTGGCCTCTCACCATTGGCGCCGCTTTCAGTCTCCTTACGTCGCCCGGGTCTTTACCCATTTCGCTAAGGAGAGTCTCCCGGTCGCCAGCCTTTACCGCCAGAATTTCCTCCCTCCGTGTGCAGATCAGATCCGGCCCAAGGTCCACCTCAACGAGTGGTCCGTAGCGGGTGCGGATCACGCCGAGGGCTTGAAAAGCCTTTACTCTGAGCTCCACGCTAAACTTTGGTACGACAGGTTCTGCATCGGTACTGATGCATCGAAAACTACTCTCAGGACGCAGATCGGCATCGTCATTCCTAGCGAGGGTATCCGGGAGACTTGGCGTCTCCACGACGCCTGCAGCGTTTTCACGGCAGAGGCTATTGGGATTCAGCGAGCACTGATGATCGCCTCTCAATATAATCGTCCGACCGTAATTTTTTCAGACAGCCGCTCTGTCCTGCAGGCAATTACGAACGTCTCTTTCTCATCGACGGCCATTATCTCAGACATTGCATCTATTGTCAGCAGGTTCCCCGCCCCCCTGGACCTCGTTTGGATCCCAGGACATTCGGGCATTCAGATTAACGAAGCGGCCGATAGGGCAGCCAGTCACACCGATCTTACTGGTTCCTGGCGCCATTCCCTTACCCCGAGAGACCTACGTCGGTTCAACAGGGACAAGATCGTGCTCGCCCTCACCGACAATTGGTCGGCTGCTCTCCGGCACAAGGGGAGGGAGCACCTCCGGCCGTTCTCTCCTTGGCCCTACCATCTGGCCTCCTCGCGCCGTGCGGAATCGCTTTTGGCGAGGTTACGTACTAATACGGCGCCTCTTCAATCTTTCCTTTTTTCTCGTCACCTTAGCCGCTCACCGGACTGCCAGCACTGCGGGCAGGAGGAATCCCCCGATCATTTTTGGCTGGTGTGTCCGGCGTACAACGAGGCCCGTCGGGAGTTGGGCCAAGCCCTTTCTTTGGACCTGAACCAGACTCGCCACCTCAGCCAACTTTACTGGCCACACGCGGGTTTAGACCCGAGCCACTACATCTCAGCCCTTGAGCGGTACATAAATAAGACCGGCCGCTTCGCCTAACCACCAGGCGGCGCATCGGAAGAAAAGCCGACAACGGCCATACCTTCCAACATAAACCCACGAACAAGAACAAGAACAAGAACAAATCTGCTTTATCAGCCCTGGCTGCACAACTTTTTATGGAGATAATACCACAGATAAATTCTCTGATCATAAATCTATCAGAAAAAACTGTCAAAGTGTGTGTTCAGCTCCAACTAAAATAGATTATTATTTCTCCACGGGACATCATAAGGATCCAGGTGATGATATCTATGCCAAAATGCTACAGGTGTGTTTCAACCTTTTGGAGCCATTTCTACTCAGTCTGTACAACTCCTGCCTAAGACTTTCTTACTTCCCTGACCAGTGGAAAATTGCCAATGTCATCCTTATCAAAAAGCCAAAGACTGAAAATACTAACCTCTCCAAACAGTACAGACCAATTAGCCTTCTTCAAGTAATAGGTAAAGTTTTTGAAAAAATGATTTTGGGCCGACTCGAGTGACATGCTAATATGCACCACTGGCTAGACCCAAACCAGTAAGGCTTCAGAAAAAGCAGAAGTGCTGAAGATGCCATCTATGCCTTGACAGACATTACAGAAGAAGGCCTGAATAACAAAGTTTATACCACAGCTATATTTTTGGATATTAAAGGAGCCTTTGACAACTGCTGGCACCCAAGCATTATCAACAAGCTCTCCCTACTAGATTGTCCCATCTATCTTGTCAAGTTGGTCTCCTCTTTTTAACTAATAGGAAAAATAAATCTATTTTACCATGATCACTCTGTTAAAAAACTCCTAACTAAATCTTGCCCTCAAGGTGGTGTCTTATCTCCTTATGGAACCTGGTAGTAAACTCCTTTCTGAAAACCGAATGTGACAAGGCAATAAGTGTACAAGCCTATGCCGACGATCTTGTCATTGTGTGTCAGCATAAGGACACTGCTTTTTTGGAAAGTAAGCTGAACGAAATGTTGAGTATAGCTTCCAAATGCACCTATCTTAATAAACTCCAATTCTGTACTTATAAGACCAAAGCCATGCTTTTCACCAACAAATAGAAATTTTCATACCTCAAGGTTTTATTAAATGGTGACTCAATCGAATGGGTAGATCGACAAAAGTACCTGGGAGTAATCCTTGATACTAAACTCATACAATTATCATACTGATTATATTTTGGCTAAGGCCAGAAAATAAACTACATGCTGCTAAAATGTGCTAGATGCACCTGTGGACTAAATCATAAAGCTTGTAAAACTCTATATAATGGGGCAATACAACCAATGCTACTTTACGCAGCCTCTAGCTGGGGTCATGTAACTAGTAAAAATTCGATAGCAAGTAAATTATTCTCTCTTCAAAGACAGTTTGCCATTAGAATTTCAAAGTACTGCAGAACTGTTTCTACAATGCCTCTCTGATACTAGCAGAGCTCCTTCCTTTGCCACTATGTATTGAAGAAAAAGTTCTAAACTACTACATCAGAACCACAAACATCAAGGTTCAACAACAGTCTCTACTCCAATCTATGACTGTTCATATGCTTCCACACTGCAATTACCCTACTAACTGTGATCACCCTGTAAACAAGATTATCCCCAGGGTGCATCTAGTGTCATCTGCTTCCTCCTTGGATAACCATGCTGACATTAATATCAGGATCATTAATATCAGGATGACATTAATATCAGATCATTAATGCTGGGCCTTTAGACCCATCTGAGGGGTCTAAAGGCCCACTTCATGTTGCCTCAAGTGTCTATCTTCCTGCAGACTGACATATTTTGCCCAAAATATGTTAAAAGATACAGATACCCCCACATACCTCCATCTATCAAGCTGAAGATGATGCAGTCTACCAAGCTGTTCAGTGGGCCACTTCACTACCTAATAAAACTCTTTCTACCAACATTTACAATGACTCTCAGTCTGTCCTAAAAGCCCTATTAAATTCCAATTGCAATAGCAACAAAATCACATATATCTAGCACCATATTAAAAATCATGTTAATAAGATAACTTTTATTTTTGTTTCAGGCCATACTGACATACTAGGAAATAAAAAAGCCAACTTTGAGGCTGTCAGCTGCAAAGAACACTGACTGGACTATACTCTCATCCCTCTCATGTAGCAGTCTTAAAAATTGTATTCATGCAACACTATGCAGAAGTGGAACCAGCAATGGTTGAGCAGTAAAACTGGTAGAATAACAAGACTATTTTCCTAGTGTTGATTGCAGATTCTCATCACCAGTTAGAGATTTAATGTTTGCTACTGCTCAACTACTTACTGAGCATGGTAATTTTCAAAGTTACTTGGCGATGTATAACCGGGCAGAAACTGCCTTTTGCTTTTGCTCTACAGTAAACCTTGACACCATCGACCATATGATCTATCATTGTCAAATTTACAATCAAGATAGATTTATTCTAAAATTATAAATCTTCACGCATGGTTTCAGGTGGCCATGTCCACTGAATAAGCTTGTTCAGAAGCCACTGTTTGATGCTTTTTGCAATTATGTTCAAAAAATATGGAAGAAAAGACTATTTATAATTTCTAATTTCTAGTTTTTTACATCTTAGTTTTCACTAAAAGCCAAATACTAATTTTGTTTACTTTGTATCATTTATTTTGATTTATGTATCCTTAGTGTTATACTCCCATTGGAGTGGTGCACTTATTTCTAATAAAAAAAAAATGTAACATACAAAATTCATACAGAATAAATTCATATATTGCAAGAATGCTGTTATTCCTCAACAACAATCAAATGAAGAAAATGCTGAAACAAAAGTAATGAACATGAAGTACTAAACTTTAAAACTATCTCATTGAAAAATCACTGGTAAGATCATCCTCATCAGAATCTTCTCACTAGAATGTTTTTGTATGGTTGAAGTAGATGATAGTTTCCAAATGTAACATTTTATCATTGTTGCTTTTAAGTAGCTCCTTTGCTAATAACAGTGCTTCACAGGAATCAATAAGAACTTGATTTTGTAGTTTAGTTTTTATTAAATTTAATTGCAAAAAAATACATTCAACTGCTGAATGAGGAAGCAATAAAAACATCTATTTACTGCCAAAGTAAAGTAAAAAAGTATACAATAAAAATGAATGTTTTGAAAGGTACTAAATTGAAAGGAAAGGTTTTAGGATTTCATGAATGGTACTAGGAAAATGGTATTGGGTAGCTTGGTATTGGAACAAGTAAAAAGGTACTAGATTAGTACAAAAGTACTAGGTGGAACAACACTGGTGCCGGCTTTGTAGCCCAGATTCTGTTACCTGGCGTCGCTACTAGAGGCGCCTCGATCTAGTTTCGTCGTTCCTTCCACTAGCTCTATATAACAGCCAGGAAAGTAAAAATTGCAATTTGTTTTAAGACAATATTTTTATATGGCAGTAGTCTGGTACCTACTCACTGTATTAGTGAGGTATGCCTGAATTTAAATAATAATACATATTAAATATAATAAAAATTTTATATTTTACATTTAAATTTTGTTATTTATTATAGTTAAATTTGATAAATAAAAATAATATTGTATAACATTCCAAAACAGTATAACTTCAAAGTTATTAAAAGTTTTTAAATCAAACTAAATAAAACTATTTGCTCTTATCAAAATAAATCTTGAAAAACACTTAATTCTCCTGAAAGCAATTTTATTTACTTTTTAAAATAACTTTTTTTGGTAACTTGAAATTTTATAGTAAATTTAATTTTAAAAAACTAATTATCAATTAAAAATTATTTTTGCAAATTTATTAAACTATAAAAATCAAGTTTTAAGTTTTAATCTATTAGGATATAAAAATATTCCAAATAAAATTTACTTACTATTAGCAGACAAATCATTTTGATTGGTGTTTCTTTTAATTTTAACAGGTCTTTTAATTCTACATATTTTCTTTGAAGAACCAGATTTTGTCTGTTGAGAAAAGAAAAAAACAAAAATTATATTACAAATGAAATCTGAATATAACTATATAAGTAAATTAGCAATAACTTCATGCAATTATATAAATAATTAAAATGTAAACAATCAAAAATGAAAAATTTTATTAATAAAGGAATTGTAAAAGATTGGATTTTTTAATTAAATTTTTTACTTTAAATTTTATATTAAATTGATACTATAATGTGTGTTGTGTAATTTATTAATATGTGATTCATAAATAATATCAGCAAAGTGTGTTTGATACACAAAAACATTCCGCACAAATGTCAATTCATTAACTTAAAATATTTAAATGAATTTGTAATATTCTATGACAATTAAAAAAAATTTAAAAATCATCCTTATGTGATATATAAAAAACATCTTTAAATATCCATAAATAATTAATTAAAGTTTAAGCAAATGGCATAGATTAAAGACATGACTGTAAATATTTTTCATAAATTAAATACATTTTAAATGTTACAGAAATAATTTAAGAAAAGCAAAGATATGTAATACAATACCCAGAGGTCATGCTGCATAGTACCAGAATCACCAATTGGAAATAAAACATAATCCACTCATTTCAAAATTCAGCATAAAATTTAATCACAAGGAACACTTCAAAAAAAAAAAAAAAAATGTCGTTCCCTGTGTGATGAGAATCATGCACTACATACCTAGTGATGTCATCGACAAGTTTGGACAGGAAAGTGGAAAGTGACATTCAGAACCAAAAGCAGTTTTCATGCAATACCACCCAGTGTTTCCAGATTGGAGATTTTTTAGGGGAGACATTTTTCCTTTGCTTTGATCTTTGTTCAGTAGACTGAACAATTTTTACATGACAGAACCTGTGAAGTACTGTTAAGCACTGTGATCAAATGTGTTATTCAGTATCATTCATTATAATTAATTCTAATTTCTAAGTGACAGGGCTTAAAGTAGTCATGACAATGAATATAAGTGAGAAAAGAGAGTCCACACTGAAAGAAAGCTAATACAGTAGAGCATCGATTATCCAAATACCAATCAACTGAAACATCGGTTAACTGAAAGCATTCCAGTCAGCAAATTCAAATTTCCGACAGTACTGTGGCTCTGAAATATTTGGATATGTCTTGGGCTACTACTCCAATATTATTTTTATTGGTGTGCGTATTTTAGCTGGCAGCACTGGAGTGACCATGAGAGGGCAACGAGATAAAATAACTCATTGTTGTTCTATGGGTACATTCGTAAAGTCAAATCAATTAAAACGCATTAGTAATGAATCAGTCAAAATGTAGTAGTCTTGCTCAGTGCACATTTTCTGTGGTGATGACGTTTCAAACGAAACTCTAACAAAGTTCATGAAGGAAACAGTTAGTTTACTTCATTAAGAAAATGGTGCCTGATAATATTGATGTTTCTAAATCTACTTGAGTGTTTAAATTGCGAATTAAAAAGTGATATGATAGAAATAACTGTCCACCCAAAGCCAGCAGCGCCGCTAGCTGTTTGAGCGCCTGTGTGCAATACCGATTATGCCGCCCCTGTTTAACTACAACTACTTACGCTGAGCTTGCCAGCAATACCAATTTGCTGCCCCCTGAACGTGCCGCCCGCATGCGGTGCACACCTTGTACGCCCGCTTACGGCGGGCCTCCCCCGAAGCAATCTAAGAAAAATATTTCAGATAAGGCTGCTCTAGCAACATTCATATCTTCGATTTTAGAAACAGTCTTTAGTTATAAACAAATTGGTCAAAAAGTCTAATGAAATAAGAATAACGATGACGTCATTCTTGTTTAACTTGTTCGATTTTACGAACATACCTATTTTGTTGATCGGAATGTTTTTGATACTAGATTAACTTCCAAAATATATATATTTTTCGTTTTTATATTTTTCAATATATTTATTTTGTTTGTGCGAAATAAAGAAATAATTTTTAACGATACAATGACCATGATTATTATTTTAAAAAATTTTTGTTAGGCTTAACATTGACAAAAATTCAATGCAAAGCAACACATAATGGAGAAAAGTTTCAACATTGGATAGGTTAATATATTTTTTCATACATGATCAGTTATTTGAACAATCCTAGTCCCAAATTGTTTCGGATAATTGATGCTCTACTGTAGGGTTAACCCTTAACCTGTTAGGTGGGGATACTGCGACCCCGGTAAAACTTTCGACTGGCTTCTACTAGTCTGTCAGCCAGTGCCATTGGTGGAAACTCAAGATACCTTCAAGTTAGTTGTCCTTGAGCTGTCAGAATGTACTGTACATGTGTTTCACTGTAGCTCCATATTTTTTACACAAGCTTAAATTTTTTGCTTTGGGGTCAAATTACCACTCCCAGTTCTGTATTTTATTTATAAATGCATTTTTAATAATATGTGGTTAATAAGAATTATTTTAAGCTTATAAACATAAATTTTAGTTATCAATATAGTACAAGAAAAAAAGTAATCTAAATTTACAAATACACGTATGTACATACTTGTAAATGTACATGTTTACAATTTGGCAATGTTTACAGTACATCGCACACTTTATTTGTGAATGTGGTTTGCTCTGAGACATTATAAAATAAAATGACTTTTTAAGGTTAAATAACAAAATAGTTATTAAAATTATTTTGCGATAGTAGAAAATAAACTTATTTATGTTAAATTTACCAACAGAGACCACTAAATAAGACAATAACACATAGTCACAGATATTTTCATATTTTGTTCTCTAGGATTTACAATGTACAGTATTAACATTTACTGTAAATGTATGTATTTTAATATGATTTTATATACTTTTATTCTTATTTATTGTACATGATTTTATGTGCTTCTAATGCTTTTCTAGTGATATTAGATATTATGACTTCAATATTTGTGGTGGACAGACATAAAGTCAAATAAAATGACTTAAACTTGATTTTTATTTTTCCATATATTTCTTTTTGACAAACAACATATAATCGAGAACGACTTAACTCGAAATGATGTAATCCGAGGTATATCTGTATTTCCTGGTTTTTTTTTTTGCTAAGTTCAACTCATGAATCTCCTGCCTATTAAAAGAATTCCAGGTCTCTGTTGGATTACTGTTTTCTTTCATGGCTGCAGTTAAAAGGTTTTGATAAAAATAAATCAAAATATGTTATCTTAGTAATTTTGAAGTTTAATCTTAAAGTTTGGTTAACTGCTTCAGTTTTTGAAAAATAATTTCATTATCACTTCATTCCTAAAGCTGAATGTTATTGCCACTCTCAGAATGTACTTTTTAAAAGTAAAGTAATGCTAATCTTGATAATGTGCTAGGTCATCTGATATCTTTGTTACAAGAGTGGAAATGGTTTTCTTACCTGTAAACACAAAAAGCCTGATTTAACAATGAATCCCAAGGGATAATTAACACTTTCCAGACTGGGCCATTGTGAATGCCTATGAAGACTTGGGTTTTTGATTATTTTTAAAGATCAATAATATGTCATAATATTTTGGATTTGTTTCTTTGTACTTTTGTTAATATGAAGCAGTTACGAGAATGATCATTAAAAAATTGTTTTAAAAATTAGAATAAAATGTATTTTCTTAAATTTAAAAAAAGCTTGATATAATAGTATGGTGTTTACATTGACAGCTTAACAGATTCAATTTCTTTGGTTTCAGTGTTAGAACTACAATAGACCCAAAAAACCAGAATTCTCTTCTAGATAGCAGGCTAAGTGAGTGTTCAATGAACTCATCTGTACCAGTTTACCAAATGGCATTTTTGTGAGAGGCTGTTTTATAATAGTGAACTTCTTTTGAGACATTTTCAGTGTTTTTCCAATCTGTTTCTTTGATGTGAGGTATTGTGCATTCAGAATTTGTTCCTCCAGGTCAAATGATTAATCAGAGATTTTATCTGGAAGTTTTGAGAAGGTTGCATTAACATTTGCAGAAGAAATGAAGTTATGGCAAACAGGTGACTGTTTTCTACCATGTATTTCTGCCCAAACTATACTAAATGTTCAGCAGTTTTGGTCAAAAACAGTATGACCATCATGCTTAACCCTTCCCATTCACCTGATTTTATCCCATGCAATTTGTTTTTCTTTCCTTAGATGAAAAAGTTCTCAGACAGAAAAGATTTTCTGATGTGGAAGAGGTGAAACAAAAAATGGCAAAAGCACTACAAAGGCATCAAAACTGATGAATTCAAAAACTGTTTTGAATAGTGGGAAAAAACATCTTGGTAAGTGCAATACATCAAACAGAGTATTTTGATGGTTACTAAAGTTTAAACAGACAAAAATAAATACACGATTTTTATAAATAAATTGTTTTTTTTTTTTAAATTCTCTCTCAGATATCTTTCTGACCTGGGATTATCATTTATTAAATGTAGTAAAGTTCCACTGACCAATAATTTCCTGAATTCCTAATTACTAGCTTTACAAATTTTTCTGTTTTCTTAGGTAGAAAATGAAAATCTAACTAAAAAGATTTTGAAGAAAACTTCCAAAAATATTTATTTTGTCTTTTATAAAAAAAAAAGTAAAATAATTGACAACCAACAACTTCATGCCTTGTATAAAGAAACTGAGGCAAAACAGGCACCAAACTGGCCTACAAAAGGCCCCCCCTCTATATATACATTATTGCACAATGCAAAAGACAAATCTGATGATATCAGGGCTCCTGGTGTGTATAGGTGTTCCCAGTGAGGAACTACAGGTTTAGATGAGACTTGGGGTACATCAGCTCCACCAAACATTCCATTCAACAGAGAGTCCGTGAGTGCAAATATGATATAGACCATGCATGATACACCACTGCCCTGTCTACCTATGTCACCGACCCAGAAGTTCACGTGGACCTGTCCAATGCCAGGCTGATAAAAAGAGCCTTTCACTGGATCACATCAGGGTCCTTGAGGCCCTTGAAATATACAAGGCTGGCCTGGCGGGTAATGTATCAACTTTAAGGACAGCAATACATTATAATATGCCTGGCGCTGCATATGTGAGGAACAAGAAGTCGCTGACACTCCACAAGTGTGTATTATTTATGTTTATACCAGTCCCATTGTTAATACACATATACATGGGACATCCTACGAATTTATACATAGATGGCACGCTTTTGCAACAGTTAAATACAGTTAATAACCATATTCCAATTTTATTTTAAAATTTAACATTTGAAATTGTTTGATACCAGGCATTCTACATTTGGAATTCCTTCTCAATTTAAGCTGAAGCAGACCTCAAGTGAGGCCAAAAACATTTGTTTCGTGAATTTTAAATGTCATTGGACATAAAGGTTCATTGAGAGTGTTCATTAATACCGGTAATCACGTTAGAAGGTATTGTTAATAACTGATTACTATATTATTTTTATATTCTTTTTTTTTGTATTTTTACAAATAGATATATTGAAGAAACTACTTACCCTACATCCTTGGCACTGTTTAGATTTAAGAGAACTTCCTTTACTTGTACTTCCACATTTCTCACAAGATTCTAATTTAAGAATTAAAAGAAAAAATTAAATATTAATGTCTAGAACATTACATCACAAATTTATGACATTATTGGTATTTTCATTAATAAAATTCTTCATTCTAACCTTATACACAATCATAACATAAGCCTAAGAAGTCTCCTATTATAAAATAAGGTTGTAACAGTATCAAATCAGAGTAATTGTTTGTTTAAAACAAAGTAATATTTAGCAAAGCATTAACATCACTTGATGTAACATGTTAACTAAGAAGGAAATTCAATTTCCTAATGCTGAAAAACAGAACAATTCACAAATTGTTTAATAATGTTTATGAGGATACTTCAGATAGTGAAAATGAGTTATGGAAACTATACGTGAAAATCTGCAGGGAGGAAATGGGGTCAATTAACTCTAATCACTTATCTGTGAATCAGTATGATTAGGCCTGCTCACTTTGTCGGTGGATGGCTATAATTGTATTAGGTAAAAAGACTGGAAAATCATAAAATCTTCGCCTCCAGTCACCAGTTAAGAAGTAATCCGTCTTAACTCACAATTTAATCTATCTTTATATACACGTTCAAAATGGGGAGGGTAGTGTTGATTTGGAGAATGGAA
The DNA here is from genome assembly GCF_030686945.1 of Centruroides vittatus. Lineage (NCBI taxonomy): Eukaryota > Metazoa > Arthropoda > Arachnida > Scorpiones > Buthidae > Centruroides > Centruroides vittatus. The sequence goes on from NW_027122456.1 coordinate 5,367,625, forward strand.
GCAAGACGAATCCAATTACTGAACTATTTATTAGATACATAGATTTTATATACAAATGCATACAAATATTATAATAAGCTAACAAGACTCAAATATAGTGACTCTAGATATATTGGCAAAATACTTTGGATTAACTAAATGTACAAAATGGCAAAGCTACTTATCTAACTAAATGATCCCTTTCTTTGGGGAGAGGGCTTACAATAATTTATATATTTACCAAGGAGAACCTTTCTTCTTATTCCTTCTTATGATGGAGAAGGGAGGACTAAGATGGCTAGTAGTCTAACATATGACTAAAGTTTGGTGACAGAGCCCTGATGGAAGGAGACTTCCACCTTTTATAGAAAATATGAAGACCAATCAGGTCTATTGTTGATGCAGCCATTTTATAACTAACTTTCAGCCTAGCAGAAAGTTCAACCTCCTCTGAATCACAGGAAACAAAAGAGAAATGTTGAAACTAGATAAGATTTGGTCTTTCTTTCCTTTTGTAAAATAAATCTAATTTTCTACTAAATTTTATAAATCTCTTTAACCTTTAAAACTGTTTCCAAACCCAGGTTCTCACATGGTAAGATGATATACTTATGAAAAAGTATATCATTTACCCAATTAACAAGGCAAGTAAATTGGGAAACTGTATAAACTTCAAAGAAAGCTAAGCAATATCTCAAGCATGGCGATATGTCTGAAGACCATCGCCATGTTATTCCCTCAATTATCAGCCATAGCATTAAAATACAGTTATGAGGGTACTATCATTCAAATCTGTACTATCAATGCATTTAATTGACTCAAGAAATTTGTATTTGAAACGTTCAAAATTCTCGGAATTCCACAATCGGAATGATAAGAACCTGAAGCAGATTCTGGATTAAGAATTGAAAACATTAGTTCAATTACACTTCAAACAGTACCAGAAATCCAAAGGCTTAGAGGTGATTATTTTATTGAAAAAATACAGAATTAGCAAAACTACAAAACACAAACTACATTAAGTTTGATAATTAAATTGATATAAAAATAAACAACTACTAGCCCGCTATAGATAACGATCAACCAATGCCGAATTATTGGGCTAGCAAATAGTAATGTTAATAATTTAATATTAATATTTATATAGTAATATTTATTAATATTAATAACCAAATTATCTTAAATTATTAATATTACTATAGCCATTTGCTAGCCCGATAATTCGGCATTGGTTGATCGTTATTAAATTGATAAGCTGGAAAATAATATATATTTGTATTTTTAGATTCAAATTTTATAATCAATATTGTCAAAGAACATATTCTCAATTGAATATGAAAATTTATGAAATATGATCATCTCAAGGCAATAAGGAATAGTCAAACAATCTCATTTTCAAAATATGACATTATAAGTATAGTGAGTTATTGCTCAAACATTATCTATGATGTTCATTAGACTATAATGGAAAAAACCAATCAGCAAACTCACTATTAACAAACTTGTGAAAAATGAGAAGTCAAAAATATACAGGGTGACAATAATTAACCCGTACAAGTTTTTTGTATCACAAATTTATTAAAGAAATGAAAATTAGCAAAACAACAGCATATAACAGTGACAATACTTTACGTATTAATCAGATATTCAGCCAGTTTCAAAGTGGCCTCCTTTTGCTTTGATGCAGAGCCCCAAACACGTTTTGAAATTCTCAGCGATGGGCCGCGCTCTTCTGGAGACAGTTTGTCTCACTCCCAGCGCAAGGATTGCTTCAGCGACTCCAAACTTTCATGGCGCTTAGAACAGGCCCTGGCCTCCAAAATGGACCACCCACTGTAGTCCATTGGGTTCAGATTTGGCGAGTACGGTGGCCATTCCGCAGACGAGATGAAATCGGAAAAATGAGCCTTGCACACTCCTGAGTCTTCTTCGCCCTGTGTGTCGGCGCCGAGTCCTGCTGAAACGTCCATTTCGCACTGCCAAAATGCTGCTGAGCCCACAGAAGTACCACAGCCTCGAGAATGTCAAGGTGGTATACATCTTGATTGATTTTGGCCCCTTGATCGATGAAAACAAGGGGTGTCTTGCTGCTTGCACAAATTCCGCCCCAAACCATGACTGACATTGGATTTTGTGATGTTCGATGACGGCTGAGCGTCCGGGAGCCCCCACGGACCAGTTCCTGTCGTTTTGATGGTTGTACGTGGAAAATCTTCTTGTCTCTGAAGAGAATGCACTCCCATTGTCGACCTGCAGCCCGACGCTTGAGTTAACGGGATCTTTGGAGTCTCATGCACTTGTTTTCATTGGTGAGGAGCTGAACCTTTTGGAACTTGTAGGGCTTGAGTACGAGTTCCTTTTTCGCCATTAACCGCACCGATTCGTGATTGATTCTGATCTCACAAGCAATTTTTCTCATGGAGACCTTCACATGTCAGTCAACTCGCTTTGTGATGATCTTGCGATTCCTAGACGTGTTGACAGTGCGCTTTCTTCCACGTCCGGGACGGTCACCATTGTGGCCAAGCTCCTTGAATCGCCGAACTGCATCTAAGACTGTCATTTTTGGAACACCGAGCAGACGAACAATTTCACATTGATGCTTTCCTTGCCAGAATAGCTCCAAAATTGCACAACATTTGTTCGACACCATTAAAAAAATAAAGAACTAACCCTTATTACATCAAAAGTACATCTACACGGGCAGGAAATCATGGAGAATTAAACAATAGTATGTAAATTAGTGACAGTAAAAAAGTTCAGGTGCAGCATTGCTACAAACTTTGTATGGGTTAATTATTGTCACCCTGTAAAATGAAAGTTAAAAAGATATTGGGACAAATTGATTACAAATGACTCACTAAAACCTTTGACTATCCAGTAAAAATATTTAATTGAACTAACTAACTAACAAACATTTTCAACCTTAGTATTCAATCTTCATCAGGGGACCTATTTTGAGCTCTTCCGATAACTCAACAAGAGCAATACACAGGACATTCGTTAAGTCCCCTTACCGAAAGAGAGTTAATGAACCTTAGACAAATCGTTATTCTGTGCTCCACGTTAAGTGGGTTTTGCTATGGGTAATCAGCCGAGCAGTGGCGTAGCGTAGTGGGGGTGGCGAAATTTTCCTCCGCCCCGGGTGGCTGACACCCACACTACACCACTGCAGCCGAGATGCATCTGGGTTCCATGCTATCGATAGCTGTTACATTTTAACCAATCACAGATTAGTAGTTTTTTACGTTGTACATTGTTTTTTTACGTTTTACATTGTATTTTTGTCACGTGACTGCAACCCGCCGTTTTCTAAGCGAAGCACATGGTTTTAGTATTGTCATTACCAGCGCTAGTCAAATAGTTTTGTGTTAAATTGTCATCAAAGAAGGGACAACACACCCAACGAACTACAACTTGTCAGTTCAAAATATTAGTTAAAATACTTTGGTTCTAGCTGGGGTCAGATTTAGGCATTTCGAAGTCCAAAGCCGAACTCTATGTGAGGCCCTTTACCAACCCTTTACAATTCTAGAAGTCAATCATATAAAAAAAAGAATTAACATAACCATATTAATTTTAATAATGTTTTGTTGTTAAAAAGTATTTGCAACATATTATAAAATAAGGTACAATTTATAGAAGGAAACACAAAAACTTTCATTTGTCATTTTTTGATTGCTAGAAGCTACTAAAAGCTAAGAAAAGTTACAGATAAAAACCAAATAAATTTTGCAGTAAAAAGAAGAAATCACTAGAAATGTAACATAAACAATATTGGTTATTAATGTAATTAAATACTACAAAAAATAAAAGTAGTATAGTTTGTTAATTTGTAAAAAAAAAAACAAAATTTATATCAAAATTCAATTTTTTGTAGAAAGTTTTGAGCTCCCTTCAAACTCGAGGCCCTAATTTCCTCTCTCTCCAATTGCTGGTGAAGTAATATCATCTTTACACCTAAAGTGGCCATGTTCTTTTTACTTTCATTACATTCCTAATGGCAGCTCGAGAGTGACTGATAACAAAAGCTTAGTTATTGCACTTGGCTATCAGAACCAAAAATGAAACTTGTGGCTCGGAATAGCATTTTTAACAGTTGATTAAACGCGAATCACTTGGTTCCGATAGAAACTGGTTTTTATCGTATTTGTTAGCTCAACGATACAACTCAGAATAGGTCCCCAGGTTAGTTAGTTCAATTAAATATTTTTACTGGATAGTCAAAGGTTTTAGCAAGTCATTTGTATATTTTCCAGTATCCTTACAAGGTGTTTAACCTTTTCTCAAGACAAATTGATTATTTATGCATGCAGAATTCTTTTGCTACAAATTTCTTCTTCTAACTTGAACTGTAGTATTTATTCTTTTCCAAAACTTTCTATACAGTAGAGCATCAATTATCCGAACACCAATCAATAGAAACATCAGTTAACCAAAAGCATTCCAGTTGGACTGTGTTGAGACGTGTCGTGTTGAATCGAACATTTTTGATACTAGATTAACTTCTAAAGTATAATTTTTTTTGTTTTTTTTTTTATTTTTCAATATATTATTTTGTTTGTACAAAATAAAGAAATAATTTTTAATGATACAATAGCCACAATTATTATTATAAAAATTTTCGTAGGCTTAACATCGACAAAAATTCAACACGAAGTGACACAACGGAGAAAAATTTTAACATGGGATATATTAATATAGTATTATTGGGATATACTACTATACTAATTACATGAGATATACTAATATACTATATTAATAACGCATTTTTTTGTACATAATCAGTTATCCGAAAATTCAATTTTCCAAACCCAGTCCCCAAGTGATTCAGATAATCAAAGCTGTACTGTAGTATTTAAAATTCATACAAAGTAAATATATCACCTTTAAACTTGGAAATATTTTTATAAATAAGAAATACAATAATAAAAAACAGTGCATGATTTCTAAAAAGATATACATTTTATCAAAATGTAACTGACAAAAATTAATTTATTATTTTTATAAATTAGACTTCATTGTTTTCTTGATATAAAATCAAGGTTAAGTCAAGTTAGAACGTGCATCTCACTGTTTCCTTGCTGGAATTAGAGACGAGCCACCATCTTGGCTACCTAAGGTAACCTTAACCAAAATTTATAATTATTTATTTAAGATTATAAGCATTTAATCTAAATTTTAAAATAATTCCATTATTTACTATTTTATTCATTCTGTTTTTTGCAAAGTTAATGTTGAAAAACAAATTGTCATCGTCAAATCTTAAATCAAGTGTTGTTATTGAGTGTTATAGTATTACTAGAATATAAGTAATGCAATGTTTACCAAACTGCAGTTTGCAGACAATACATTTTGTATGTGTCTTCCATCCAACACCATACTCCACAACAGAAACAAGCTTAAACAACGATGACCCAAACAGTGCAAAGTCTGTAGGTAGTCCTATCATGTTTCTTGTTTATAGTGTTTTTTATATAGGTCAGCACTAAATAATTCTGTTTTGCAAATGACTATCATGTGTGTCTGTTTAAAAAAAAACATTGAGAGAGAAAGCAATGCTATACTGCATCTGTATCAGTACCAAAAATAAATAAATTGAAAAACTTTTTAACCCGGGTGAGGTCGCAAAGGTCAACAACCTATAGAGGTCGCTGCGGGTCACCTCGACCCGCATTTTAGATATTAATTTTTTCTTAACAGTTCAACTTTTTTCACTTTTTTCTTTTAAATATTATTTTTCATTCTGTTTAGTAATTTAATAAATATATATGTTTACTTTGTAAGCCTTAGTTAATTATTTATTAACATTCGAATTTACATATTAAATTTTGGGGAAAATTTTTATAAGTATCTGAAAAATTTTAACTATTTAAAAAAACATGAAACAATTAGTGATGATAGAAGTTATTTTTATCATAGAAAAGGTATGTCACTTAATGATTTTAAAAAATTATATTTATTTTATTTACATTACATTAATAATACAAATTTACGCAGAAGTCAAGGGTTGCTGCAGGTCACCATGACCCCAAAGAGCAATTATCTCTTAACGTGTTCTGAAAAACTGAGTAACAGCGATATGTTCCGATAATAACAATAAATTTAGGAAGCTATTGTGAGTCCCATCGGGGCACAATTCTAGATGTTTATGAGGGGGTCGGGACCTTAACAGGGCGTTAGAGCATATTAATAGGAACAAAAAAAGTCTAATAAATTATGGGTGTACGGGCGACCCTTCGCGAGATATAGGCCTCCCAAAATGACTATCGACGTTGGAACTGACGCCGCTTTCTCTGCTAAGCCTATCGCGCATTTAACAGGCAGCAAGCCCTATTGGGTGTACTATAGATTACTCCCTATGGAATTTCAGGACTTTGATTATATATTTGAACTTAGGGGACCGAGAAGAGTTCAACGGTACCCTATTTTTGGACCGGAGACGAAAAATAAACGTTACTTATGGCAGCGAACATGGTGGCCCGACTGACCTCTCGTACGGGCGTCACCACACGCCGCCATGTGCTAAACTAGTGATCGATTCACGGTAGTTCTTGAACGAAGTAAAAAAAGGGGGAAAACATCTTCTAAAGGCAATTTTAACGGCAAGCGACGCGACTCCCGATCGCGATAGCGAGGCCGGAACCGACGTAGGCACATCTTTCGAGGGCTATATCTCGCGAAGGGTCGCCCATACCAAGGCCAGTTGATCGCTTCGCTAGTAAGGCCGTCCACCAATTCTCTCTGTCTATTGTACTGAGCGTATAGACGCTAGTTGATATTTTCTCCGCTTGTGGCACTGACGATCGGTGACCATCCATCGTCAGCGTTTCAGTATAGAGGAGTTTGGAGACGTCGTTGCGTTAAGTATTTTTCTCATTAATGCAGGATGAAAACTTTTGACAATCAAGAAATGAGCTGCTGCAAACGACGTTCCCTAGTTCGTGAAAAAAAGCATGGGAATTCTTCGAAAGAAGCAAAATAATAATACAGTATTTTTCACACCTTTATTTTTATAAGACGTTTTCAGGAAGAAATAATAATCGAGTATTATTGGCATGGAAAATACAAACTTTTTCACACTAATACTATTTAATGATCTCTTTTCGATTCTTAAAGATACCAGTAGTTAATCGTTAATTTAAATATTTTTTTTTACTCGAAAAGTACGCAAACTTAGCAAAACTAGATTACCTATAGTGTCTACTATAAAAAATTGCACATTTTCGGACCATATATGATAATTTATTAAAATTCTGTGTATTAAATCTGTTATAAAATTATTACTTTTGTTAATGAAGAGTCTAAGAATAAATATCGATATAACCTTTCGAAAAAATTTGCTTATTTTTTCGCAAAAATAAGCACATTTTTTTAGATTAGTAAAAAAGTTTCGAAAAATTTTCGCGGAAATATGGTGATATTGAAGGTAAGAATTTATTATAATTAATATTGGAGAAGTACGTAGAATTGTGAACAAAAGCAACATATATTGTTTTAAAGTTGAAATTAAAAGTATAGCTATGGTAAAAGTAACATTGCTTCAGTTTACATCTCTAATATAAATAAAATTCTTTATAGAAAAAGCAGAAGTTTATTACATAAAAAAAATTAATTTATTGAATAAAGTGTACACTGTTTTTGAATGAATTTTACAAACTGCAGAAAACAGAAATGTACTTAGCTTCCTCCTCATCAGAAATTTACAATATGAATTAGACTTAATATTTACATTTAATTACATTAGACTTTTAATATTTTTCTAGAAGTGGGCTTATGATACAGTCTGAGAACTTTTTCCACAGTTTGACTTAATTGTCCAGTCCAATTGGTTAGTAAAGGGCTAACAAACTTTGTTGCTATAATATTGCACATGCGATTATTGTGATTTGAATGTGCACCATCAGTGTTAGCCTTACACCACAGTACAGGGCAGTTTTTCAAGTATGGCAAAATGACCTTTATCAGCTTAACTTTCAAACTAGCCTGACAAGGATTTGTGTATGTCATTACATCATCAAAAAAATCTGTAAGAATTCTAATCACTCCCACCAACGCTGGTCTCGGATAACGAAGCTGTCCTCTATCTTGGTTTGATATTAAGCCAAAAAGAGCTCCATTACTTGCAGGATGGTTGAGGATTTCAAGGCACTCATAGCATGCAACCTTCTCTTCAAGAACTCTAATTAAGTAACCACTGATAACTGCCAGAGAAGCATTTTCAATTGTACAGGGAACACTGCAGTCTTGTGTAACAGATTGCAATTTTTGCAAAATAGACAGTGAAGAATCATGCAATTTACAGACTTTATCTTCAACATTATAATTGGTTTCTGTCATAACAGGTAACAACTTTGAGGAGGAAGAAGAGCATGGTGCATTTCCATTCTGTGCAGCCTGTAAGATACCAACTTTTAAAATCATTTGCGTTGTAAGAGATGCTGATCGTGCATCTAATTTGTCATTTCCTCCATTAAACTGACGAATGCAGCTAAAGAATGACTCAATTGGATCACTGTTAAATCTCTCGTCAAAACATATCTGAATTTGACGGTATTCAGCAAGTACTTTACAACATCAACTGTGCTGAGTGTTGTCAGATAGAGAGCTACACAATGAATGTATTTTTATCTATATACCAAGCTGCTGTTGAAGAGAAAGTCCCGTCAACTGTGTATAACTCACGAATAAATATAACAATATACAAGTATAACTATATATAATTATCACAATTTCATAAAATAGCTATACCTGCACACAAAAGTACAAAACGACCAATTCACTGAACGCAAGTCTCACCGTTAACTAGCGGCGAAAAATGAAAACAGTGTGAATACGGCAATTTTCCTTACAGCGGACAGCCTTACTAGCGAAGCGATCAACTGGCCTTGCCCATACACCCATAGTTTATTAGACTTTTTTTGTTCCTATTAATATGCTCTACAGCTCTGTTAAAGTCCCAACCTCCTCATTTGGACCTAGAATCTTGCCCACATCGGTAAAACTTAATTATTAACGATTCAGTCGATCATGAAATAGGGGGTGCGGGTCAGAATGGGTCATGCGACCCCTCCCGGGTTAATTACTCATTACACTTTCATGTAAATACTTTTTTGAAAGCAAAAGGAAGAAATTAAGTGATTTGGCAAATCTTTGGGTTGCTGGAGAGTCATAAATAAATCAAAATTTGAGAAACATTACCTTATGGCTTAAAAATATAGTAAGGTAAAAGTTTAGCCAATTAATTGATTCCTCACTATTGTTTCTTTGAAACAGTGCTTCATATTACAATAGACAAAGCTAGCGTTTTATTATACAGAGACTTCACTCTCCCACAGTCACATGTATCTAGGATTTCATTTAAATGAAAATGAACTTCCTGTAAAAATAAACTGGCCAATCAAACCGCACTATTAAAATGAAACCGATTATTTTTAAGTTAAGTTTTTTACACCCGAAATGAATAGCATCTTTAAAACGATATAAAATGGAGAAAAATAGGGCCAATCACTCACGTTCTCCACGAATGTTTTCGAAGTTCGATTCTTCGACATTTTCGCCGTTGCAAAAACTTCTCTTTTTATTTTCTTTCATTTGAAAGTCATTTACACGTGCTTACGTTTAAAATATCAAGTTTTTGGACGTCCCTCGTTGTTTATTCTTGGAGACGAGAACCCAAACTCACGTTGGCCGCCATTAAAAACAACACACTGTACACCGAAATGTTCTAATTCTAAATTAATTATATAATCCAACTAGCAACTTTTTTAACATGTTAATATACCAACACTTTACGTATTAATAATTTTACTTATTAATACGTTATGAATTACACAAAACTTAACGCAAATTCGTCGTAGAAACGCGTGCACGTCACGGATATTTACCTCAAAGTAGCGCCAATAAAGTAATTTCCCTCTAATAGGGTTATTAATTGTAAACTTTAAGGAAATTTCTTTCCATCGATTAATCTTTACTTATTAAAACTAAGAAAATATTGTTATTTATAATTAATTAATTTAGAATAATTAAATAAATATAATTTAATATTAAGTGGCTTTTTGTTTTTAGCTCGATTAAAAATTTAAGAAGGCGACAAAAATGAAGTAGGGAAAATATTTAACAATTTCAATCTCGATTTAATATTAAAAAGAATTTGATTTAAATTATTTATATTATAATTAATTATTTTTGAAATTAATTAATATTTTTAACTAAAATATACTTTTCGAGAAAATTTTTCTTGGACAATAGGGAAATTTTTGCAACAACTTGTGTAACTGATCCCGCGTTCTAAGTAATCCCGCTGCTGTTTGAAACGAAGTAAAACGTTATGGGTAATCATTCGTATGTTGAAACTATGAGACATTATTTCCAAAATTGCGGCCGCGTTAAAGATATTCCGGCTCATTCGTCTAAAGTGCATTCTGTGGACTGGAACTGTGATGGAAAACGTTTAGCATCGGGAAGTTTCGATAAAACTGTTAGCATCTTCAGCTTAGATCGTGATCGACTGGTAAGGGAATTTATTTTACTGAAAAAATAAAATGTAAATCTGGCTTCATCTTCCCTATTATTTCCCTCCATTATTTCATTTTTCCTATTATCTAATAACAGAACTGGGTGAAAGTTCTGTTATTAAATAATAGGGAAAATGAAATAATGGAGGGAAATAATAGGGAAAACAAGTAAAACACCATTTACTATATTAAAAATACACAAGCAGTACTAAAGTAGGTATACGGTTTTTATTATGGAAAAATAAAGGAAAAAAACATTCATTCTCTATACATAAATCACAAATAAGGAATGCAAAATAATAAAATGTAAGCAATAAAGAACTCTGTTCCAAACAACTGTATATCTGAAATTCACAACTGTGTATATTTACTTTTGCATCCTGCCTGTATAAGACTATTAGGTTGGTGCATAATTATCGGGCGTTTTTGTTTGCGGGTTACCATTCGACCATCATTCGTTGTCTCAAAAAGCTTGGAAAGGTATGGAAAGTGGTTGGATGGGCCCCACAAACTCTTTGACAACAATAACGCTGAATGTGTCCAAATTTTCATTGATTTGAAGTCTTCAGCTGGCATTTGAGTTGTCAAGCTTTTGTCCTCTTCCACAGCTGCCAAAAGTGCCTGGTTGTCGAAATCCAATGGTCAACCTCTTCCTGGCTTATCTTTTGAGCTAGTGTTACCCGAATTTGAAACCTTTCCTGCATTGTCTTTCGCTGATTGTTCCTTTGCCGAAACGTTCGTTGAGATCACGAAATGACTGTGTTGCTTTCCATCCTTTTTCAAGGTGATAAAGCATAATATGACGAATATCAGTATGATTATCGACATGCATTTTTATAATGTAAACATAAAATAATATTTTTATTAAAAAAAATAAACAAAACAGCAAGTTTTATTAACAAATGACCTGCCAACAAAAACGCCTAATAATTATGCACCAATCTAATACATTCACATAATGTTTACGGATAACCGTATTTATTATGTAGAATCTTTGACTTATTACGAAATGACAATCCTCTCCATCTGCAATTGAAAAACTGTAACTGTTTTGTTGGAATACAACTTAACTGTAATACAAACCTCCATTCAAACATTATTTTTGAAGTTACTTTACTTATGGAGTAGTTCTTTGGTTTAATTACATTTACAGAATAACTGTTTTAATGTTTTGAGAATTATATATGTTAGAATCTGGGGTTGATACTATTTGTTTAAATTGATATAATTTTAAAATTTTAACAAACAAAATCTTTTTGTTTATAGTTATGAGTCAAGGAGGGACTTTCTTCCATTTTAGAAGGAAGTTCCTGAGGAGAGATGTTGACTTTCCTTGTTGGGTTGATATAAAAGTCTCTCCTCAGGTGACTCGAATAATTAGGGATGGATGAAATCCTATAAATTGGGCCAAACATAAACACTCGATGCTGGGACTGGAAATCAAACTCTTTAGAAAGTTTGTGTTTAAACCAAAAATGTTTTCCGCCAAATTCAGGAAATTGCTGCTGGCCCCGCCAACGATTCAGGAGAAAATAAGGAACTAAAATGCAGTACTATAATTAATTGAAATATGTAAACTTAGCAAGTTAAAACTAAATATCCTCACACACTTGATTGTTGATCCTAATCTTTATGTTTTATCATTGTTGTCATTTATTTGTATATGTAGTGGTTATAATCTTCTATAATAAATAATAGTTATATGCTTATTTGTCGCTTAGTTGATTTAATGCCTAACTCCATTGTCGGCCCACAAACCACGTAATAATTTTTGTATTTACTAAACCCTCCTAAAATTCCGGTCAAGTTGTTGTTGTCACGTCTTCAGCCACTCTGAAGATAAGATAAATTAATTTCATTGTGAGTTAGGATGCAATTAGTTTATCCTAACCAGTGTTAGGCCTGACGAGAAGATTTTGACAAATCTTAACTATTTACCATCCTGTATGTGGAAAAGGAGTTAACCTGGAATTCCCCGATCTCACATATACATTATTAGAAATTTTACAGTAGTTCAATCATAAAATTTTCTGTATGGAACTATTGAGTGGATAGTTCTTTCATAAATTCTATGTTCAGTAGCTTTCAAACCATCTAAGAAATGTAAGTATAAGTAATGTAATACTTTTTGAGGTGAGTGTGATTGGAAGAATTGTTTCATAAAAAGGGCAAATTCTCCTTATTCCTCGAATAATCCCTTTCAAATCCCTTTATTCCTCATTATTCCTTGAATAATGAGAATTGCCCTTTTTATAAAAAAAATTTTCCAATCACACTCATTGATTTGACGGGATGAATCATCAAGATGAATCTGACAGGATGAATTGATGTCTAATAGGATAGTTGTCTTGACTCAGATGACAGATGTTTATTGGAGATGTGTGATAAGACTGTTGGAGAGGGGTGATAACATCTCTAGAAAGGAAATTTTGCTTCCCTTTCCCAAAAAGAGTGATAAATGTGTCACTTTTAATGCTAAAATATCAGGTCAGTCCATAAGTTCATGTATATTTTTATCTACAAAAAAAGCAGCAAAAAATTTTAATTAAATTTTATTTCAATCTATAATGTATTCACCATTATTTTGTACAATTTCTTGCCGTCTTGATGGTAGCTTTTTAATCCCGTCTTTGTAAAATGATTTCGGTTTTGAATCAAAATATTCGGAAATAGCCTTTTTTACATTGTTCTCATCCTCAAAAGTTTTTCCTTTTAAAAAATTCTGCAAACTGCAAAAAAGATGATAATCACTGGGAGCAATATCTGGTGAATATGGTGGATGAGGTAAAATTTCCCAGTTGTAGCTTTCAAGTTTCTGTACAGTTATTTTTGCAGCGTGTGGTCTGGCATTGTTATGCTGCAAGAGAACCTGCTTTCTGTTCACTAACGACAGTCGATTTTTTTTCAATTTTTCATTTAAACGCTCTAATTGCTCACAATACATTTGAGCTGTAATTGTTTGATTAGGTTCTAACAGCTCAAAGTGAATTACATCTGACATATCCCACCAAACAGACAAAAGAATTTTTTTTGGATGCAACCCACCTTTTGCAGTCGGTTTTAGCTGCTTGTCGCGATCCATCCATTGTCTTTTTCTCGTCACATTATTATAGAGGATCCATTTTTCATCTCCAGTAACCAGCTTCCCAAGAAAATGTTCTAAAACAATACGGGATAAAAGAGACGAGCAAATGTTTACACGTTGTTGTCGGTTTGCTATTGACAGTTTATGTGGTATCCATTTTCCTAGCTTTGAAACTTTTCCGATTTGTTGTAGGTGTCTATGAACAGTTCCATGGGATGAATTTAAACGTTCCACAATTTCATCAACTGTTATGATGGTTCTGCTTCAACTAGTGCAGAGAGAGCATCATCATCAAAGTCTACGGGTCTTCCAGTACGAGCCTTATCCTCCATACTAAAATCATTGTTTCTAAATCTTTCAAACCACTTCTGCACAGTCCTTGCACTAATTACAATTTGATTATGCACAGTATTTATTTTTTTGGCTGCATTTATAGCATTCTCACCACTTAAAAATAAAAAGTATAAAACATGTCTTTTATATTCATCGGCAAGTTTCTGTACAGTTTAATGAAAATAAACAACTGAGTCTTCCATTTTAATGAAAATAAACAACTGAAATGTTCACAATTCTGAACAGTATTATATGAATGAGATCCAATTTAACACTTCAGTGTAAAAATTATCACATTAGACTGACATTTTTAGCAGCAAAACAAGATTTTTCTCAAGGTCATAAAAATGAGCATGGACTTATGGACTGACCTGATATTATATTAATTTATTGATTAATTGTACAAAACTTTTAACTTATTAAATAAAATAGTCCTCTATTCGTGCATCCTCACACTAGGGATAACTGAATTGAAAGCCTGGGGAGATGTCAATATAAATTATGTAAGTGGATTTTTTTTTCTCAAAATTTTGCAGAATTGTGTAAGTTGATTCAAGGTTAGTGGTGGTTGAAAGATTACAAATGCCGCTGTGTTGTTGAGAGGAAATTCTGGAAGTAATTTGGGTATAAATTTTATGATATAAACATGTTTCAAAGATTTTTAGCTTGTCTGGTAGGATAGTGATTGGTCTAAAGGATGAACTATCTCTTTTGGGGAGGATATTTATTTTTGAAATTAACCATTGATTTGGGACATAGCTTGAGTTTAATAGCCTTGTGAAAAATTCGGAAAGAATAACAGTGGATATTGCTTTTAGATTTTTATAGAAATGAGCAGAAATTGAGTCTGGGGTGTAATTGGAGTCATTTAAGCTATCAATGGCAGACTTAACTTCAGAAAAAGAAATAACAAAATTATGTGTATATTGTTGAAAAGATAGCAAATGAAAGTTAGCTTCAGGTAGGAGGTGAAAGTATCTAGATTTGATATTATTAAAAATATCATAAATTTTATTATCAGAATAGATTTTTGTTTGGTAATAGTTTTTTTGAAAATTTGGGAATGAAACACCAGAAGGTTCGGGGGGGTCTGCAGCAAAGTTAGATAAAATCCTGTTGAAATATTTTTGGAAGACAATATGGTGTTCCTGATAGTAGCATTGTTATAATATTCTGTGTATGTAAAGGTCATGTGGGTTCCCATAATGTTTTAGTCCATTGTTTTCTGATAGTGTTAGATAGTTTCTTTAGGTGTAAAGAAAGCAATCTATGAGCAGAAGTGTTTATTTATGGAATTGTAAAAACTTACTGATTGTGGCCGAAAATATATTATAACTTTTATCAGTTAGTTTCTGAGGGGAAATAGGATAGTCAAGGAAGGTCTAGTCAATTGAGAAGAGGATTTTTGAGGCTTCTGCTCCTTTGAATGAGGCCCAATTGGGAATATTAATATGCCTAGCAGATTGATGTTTATGCATGTGTAGAAGGATATCTAGACATATGGCATTGTGATCAGAGTTAAAACCAAGAACATGACTGGTTGACATGGTACAATTATAGGTGAAAGCAAAATCTAGAAGATTATTATGACAACATGGAAAAAGAATTTCTTGTTTAAAATGAAAAAAATAATAAATACCATTAATAAAAAATTGTTCAGTCTGGTCAAGGGAGGAAGAGTGTGGGCCATTAGAGATCCAGATGTTAGGCATATTAAAATCACCACATAAAATAAACCTTAGATTTTGGGAATTGATAAAGGAGAAAAGGTATCAATGTAATATTTTGAAAATAGAATCTCTCTTATTATGGCGAGCATAGATCAAAATAATTACGAGATTAGAGGCTGGAAGCTTGATGGAAAAGATGGAATCACGATATTCAAAAACTTTAATAAGTCTGAGCAAGGGAGAAAATCATAAGGATCCCACCACCATGTTGGATATTATGGGATAACCCAATGTATTAATAAAATTCAAAACATCATCAGAGTTTGAAGTAAGCCAACTTTCTGTTAAAATAAATAAATCATAAAAATTATTTAAAATTGAGGCAAGAGATAGGCATTTGTTTTAATTGATCTAATATTTTGCAGGAAAATTTTAAGATTTTTTGTTGAGGACATGATGAAAAATAATAAGGTGCTATGAACAAAGACAGGGAAAAATAAGGGATTACCAAGAATGTATCAAGCTAGACAATAGAGCTAGTGGAAGGAATGGTGAAACTAGATTGAGGCACCTCTAGCGGCAATGCCGGGTAACAGAATCAGGGCTACAAAGGCGGCAGCAGTGTTGTTCCACCTAGTACTTTTGAACTAATCTAGTACCTTTTTACTTGTTCCAGTACCAAGATACCCAATTACAATTTTCCTATTACCATTCATGAAATCCTAAAATCTTTCCTTTCAATTTAGTACCTTTCAAAACATTCATTTTTATTTTATAGTTCTATATTTTTTTTACTTTACTTTGGCAGTAAATAGATGTTTTTATTGCTTCCTCATTCAAGTGCAGCAGTTGAATGTATTTTTTTGCAATTAAATTTAATAAAAACTAAACTACAAAATTAAGTTCTTACCGATTCCTGTGAAGCACTGTTATTAGCAAAGGAGCTACTTAAAAGCAACAATGATAAAATGTTACACTTGGAAACCATCATCTGCTTCAACCATACAAAATCATTCTAGTGAGGAAGATTCTGATGATGATGATCTTATCAGTGATTTTTCAACGTGATAATTTTAAAGTTCAGTACTTCATGTTCATTACTTTTGTTTCAACATTTTGTTCATTTGATTCTTCCTGAGGAATAATAGCATTCTTGCAATATATGAATTTATTCTGTATGAATTTTGTATGTTACATGTAACCCTATATATATTTTAATAAATAGCAATTTGATAAATTATAAATTTATATATTTATAAGTATATATTTAAATAATATATAATATTACATACATTCTGTAGTTTACGGTCAGAGTAATGCCTACATTAGTCAATACAGTCACTTCTCGACTTACAACAGGGTTCGGTTCTGCAACTTCAGACGTAAGTCAAGAAGTGACTGTACTTAACAACAAAACAGTTAGCGATCGTATACAAGCACACACAAAGGGTAACTAACTGCAGAACAAAACTAAAGATGATGCAAACAATCACAAGATATATATCGCTACTTTGAAAGAAAAACTGGCACAACTCAAAATAACTAGTTTTGAGAAAATCCCATTCAAAGCTTTAACTGAATATCACTTATCACTTATTCAACACTCACATAACTGCTTCCTAGTGGCCAAATATGCAAGTTACTTTTATGACACTTTTACAGATCAAAATTTACTACATTTTCATTTTGATTATGACATAATCAAAAAATCGCAATTTTTTGAGTTGTGCCGGTGTTCTTCCAAAGTAGCGATATGTATATGATATATATTTGACGAAAGCTATAAAAAATTGATACATTTTAAAATTTTTGTTATAAGTCGAGGTGGTCGTAACTCGAGAAGTGACTGTAGATTATTTTGACTTAATGTATTGATTCTGCACGTATGTATGTCATATTATCGATATTAATATCAATTTTTTAAAAAATACTATCGCACATTAGTGGTTAACTTTTGAACCTGTCGGTGCCGTAATATAGGTAACACTACAACCAACCACACAACAGTTATTTTTTGAAGTTTTGTGTGAGAGAAATCTGGTTCATTATCACAGGAAGAAAACAAGCACCACATTTCAGTACATATCCAACCCAAAGACACGTGTTTTCCAGAAGCAGTTTTCTTTGCCTGCATACAGGTGGCGCTCAACTCAGTTCCACTAACTCTATAGGACAAGAGAAGAGTTAAAAGTTATACAACATGAGCTTGAATGGTACAAGCATCAGACATTTGAGATAAAGTTGTATAATATAATATATATGTATGTATGTATGTATAATACAGTAAACACAAAATAAAATTATGTGAAAAGGTATTAATGAAATATGTTAACAAAAATGCAAGAAATTGAATGTCTATGCTTGCATCATGCAATATAAGTCTGTAGACTGTTTTAAAGATATCACAAAGATATGCCAGCTTCAAAACAAAGTAGTAATCCAACGAATTATTGATCATCAGCTCAAAACATATCTACTCTTTTTTTTTTATAGTAATAACAAATTTTTTTTACAATTATCTGTTCAGTTTAATAAAGAAAAGTTATATTTTTAATTTTATTATGTTCTTTAAGAATATAATTAAATAAAAATAAATAAGAATATAAAGATATTATATTCTATAATTAAATATGCTGTAAATATGTATATATATATCATATACATCATATTATACAATATATGAGGGTTATTTTTTTTCAACCTCCACCAACCCAGAATAAAAAAACAAGAATGAAGAACAAAACCACTTTATTTGTAGAAGGTAGTTACAGTCTTCAGCTATTTTTCCACATAATTGTCTTCTTGATTCAGGCAGACATCGTACCGTGACACCAGCTTTTGTATATCTGTGTCGAAGAACGCTGCCACCAGGCCATTCAACCAACCTTTAACACTGTCAGTCAGCGGTATACAGTGTGGACCTTGAAATTTGAGGAAACTTCTCACTGAGCTCAGAAATCGCAAACCGACACATTTCTCGCACCAATTGATCCAATGCGTGAATGGTGCAGGAAATTCAAACAAGGATGTGACAACGTTTATGATGAGAACAGTTGAGGGAGGAAGTGTGTGATGACTGACGATTTGGTGGACAAAATGGATCAATTGGTGAGAGCAAGGTGTCAGTTCACGATTTCTGAGCTCAGTGAGGAGTTTCCTCAAATTTCAAGGTCCACACTGTATACCGCCGACTGACAGTGTTAAAGATTGGTTGAATGGCCTGGCAGCAACGTTCTTCGACATGGGTATACAAAAGCTGGTGTCACGTACGATGTCTGCCTGTATCAAGAAGACAATTATGTGGAAAAAAGATCTGAAGATTGTAACTACCTTCTACAAATAAAGTGGTTTTGTCTTCATTCTTGTTTTTTTATTCTGGGTTGGTGGAGGTTGGAAAAAAATAACCCTCATACATTATATATTATACTTACAGTATATTTAATTATCAATGTTTCTAAATTATAAACTAGCATTTAGCACTGTTTACTTGTTAATATATATCTATAAATTATTAATTTTTAGAGTAAAGAATATACATTCAAGGGTCATTCAGATAGTGTTGATCAGCTTTGCTGGCATCCTGGAAATCCTGATCACTTAGCAACTGCTAGCCTTGATAAAACAGTTCGGATATGGGATGCAAGAACCCAGAAATGTGCTGCCACAGTTCCAACCAAAGGTATGAAATTGATTTTTTGTTACAAGTAATATCATAGGGTGCTTCTCTACTCACAAACAAGTTAGGTTACTGAGGTTTTGTTGTATGTTGAAAACTAACCTAAAAACTACATTTATACACGGAATATAATAATGAACATAGTTAATAGCAGTTAATAGTGAAGATAGAATAGCAGTGGCTAGATTTACTATTACATTTTGGAGGTATTTTTTTGAATCACTAATCATGAAAGTGTATAGAAATTAAAATAATAGTGAAAAACACCATTACTCCAACATTACCAACTTCAACACCAGCTCTTGAGAGGCAATGAAACCTAGTATTCATGCAAACATTAAAAATGATAATCCACAATAGAAATAAGCTTGTAATAATTATTTTAAAAAATTTATTATTTATTATTGCCCAAAGGCTGACTACAATGATATTCTATGAGCAGCAACAGAACTTCAAATCTGAGCAAAATCTAAATTTTACACATATGGTTAAATTGTTCATAATTCTGAAAGTTTGTAAGTTCAACTCTTGGAAATAGGGGAGAACTTGTAGTTTCATTGTTTATTGTATTACTAAAATTTTCTGGATATATTTCTGAAAGCCATATTCACAACCAAGAATCAACAGAATTAGAAGTTAACCAATTACCATTCATTTTATTTTTAGTACTTGAACACTTATTGATTAATTCAACAATTCAAACTGGGTATGCATAAATAAGCACTACACATAAAACCGATATCCAGCAATAAACTACAAAAGCAAATGTTTTCACCTTTGTTGAACTGTAGGCTAAAAAATCTTTTCAGTTTGAATGCAGCTGTTAAAATAAACGGTTCAAAAAGGATTACTCATGATTGATGGTTACTATCATCTGCTGATAGCGGGGGAATGAGTTGTAAGATTAAACGTCATAAAATAACTTCCATACAGGAGGGAAGGAGCCCACTTCTTTAAAGTTGATTACTGCATTTTTTCTCATGGCTTTATAAATTTCTGTTCTAAATATGTAATCTGTTCTTGTGAGAGGTGTGATGTAGGATGCGTGCTCAATCAAAATGCACCTCGGTGTTGGGATTGGTGGTATGCCTTTTAATGATGGAAATCCAATGTTCTTTGAGATGAGTATTTAAAGATTTCTCCATAGCACCCAAGTATATTAAGTTGTGGTTGGGTCTGTGATCCATAACAGGAATTTATATCCAGGTACACCTCTCCTCCAGGGTAGGGACATATATCTGGATGGTCTTTAGCATTTTACAGGAGGATGAAAACTGAGGGACTTTTGAAAGCTAATTAGAAATTATTATTTCTGGCTATCTCCTTGTAAATGCCTGCCAGTCTCCTGTCATATGTAATATGTGGGTGCTACAGGACAACCTTTTAACACCCACCTCAAAGAAAATTGGACTTCAGTTGTTAAAAGACTTATTACCCTGGCACCTAATCTTTTACACATATAGATATATATAAAAGCAATCTTAAATACATCTTATAAGCCATAATATTGAATATATTAATTTTTATCTGTGATAATTCATTCAAATATGGAGTACCATTATTATTTATCTTATTATAAAAAGTGCATATTATGAGTCTAATAATGATTTTTAATAAACATTATTAAACAATTTTCATTCAAATGCCAATTTTCTACTGATAATATATGAAAAATAAAAATTGCAATTTTAAATTATTTTAATTTACATCTACACAATTTACAAAAAATATTGAAACAGTATTTTATTATTTTTAATGTTTTGTGTGTTTCCACTTTTAAATCATATACTGTATTTAAATAAATTAGATTGCCATTTTCTGGGTTCATTTTTGGATTGCATAGTAACACTGAAACAAAATTCTCTTCTTATGAAAGATTAACTATAATTAAGATATATCATTTTGATTATTAGAGGAATGAATCTTTATCAAGAAAAAATAAAATTTAAATAGAAATAACTTGATGATGATAAATGAAGAGTTAAAAAATGAAAACAGTTTCAAAACTTGTCATTAAACTTGTAATAGATATCATCACTGTGTATAATGGGATATCTATTAATTCTATCTAGCTAGTTATAGTTTTGACTTCAGAGCTTGTCAGGTTAAACCATGCCAGTTATCACTAATAATTATATCTGAATGAACTGCTGAATTTACAAAGATAATTCCAATAGTTCTTGCCCTGTTATGTAAGGGTGGTCTTGGGAAAATGTGGTATAGTTATTTTCCTACATAGTCTTCCACTTGTTATTTTCAATGATGCTGAAACATTTTTATTTCTTCCAAATAAAACAGTTTGTCAAAGGTATTAAAATAGACTTCACAACAGCAATAACATCTGATATTTAAGGGTTTGCGTTTTAATAAATTTAAAAATATTGGTAACTAATAAAATGGTAGTATAATATTTTTGTGTTTCTAATGGTGTATAATTTATCAACCCAATTAGCATTAACATTGTTTAAAAAATAATATGTTTTTGATAACTATAAATGGACTTAAGCCACTTTCAAAATTAATGAAATAACTTTTCTAATTCTTAAAAAGGCATAAGTCCAAAAAATAAATTTCCCTTGAAATAATAAGAAATATATACTATTTTATGTTATAAAATTAAAAAATATTCAACTTTTATTCACTATAAAAAAATGTTACATTAAAATTAATGATATTTTATTTTTGTTTGTGGGAGAGATTTAAAATAATTATGGTGTGCAGGTGGTATATAGTATAATAGATCCATTAAATCATTGTATTTTAGTTTTGGCCTTGTTTTTTTGTACATGGGTGTCAACTCAATATTATTAAAGTTTCTTGGTTGCCCCCAATGCAGTAGTAAATCCAGCGTTTTGAATAGTGCATTATCATGCATTGATGTCTTATGAAACATTTTACATGGTTCAGTTCTCAAAAATTGCATCCAACATATTTTTAACCAATTTATCCTTTCTCCATTAGTGTTTTTTAACCTTCTAAAAATTGCATTCTCTAGAGGCTTAGTTGAAATGAAATCTTCTTGTTTCATTTCATTTAGAATGAACTTATTTTTTTTTGACACTTTTTATGACTTCATAATATTCCTTATGGACAAACAATAAATTGTTTTTTCTTAACGCCTTTTCTACAGCTCCGATGTGTCTATCATTAGGTAGAAGTGAATGCCCTTATAATAGGAACTTATGGTCAATGACATCTACATTATATTTGGCAGATTGGACAATTTTTAACCATGTCAAAGCTACTTTTATATTCCTGTTTTGTCCTGAACACATGTCACTGTAAGCTATAATGTGCTTTTCATTCCTAAGGTTTGCATCTAACATATTTTGGGTTAATGTGAGCCTAGGTATACAAAATGGCGACCGTCGACATAACCTAAACACGCCTATATTTAGACTTTTTTAAAACTAAAACATTTTTAAAACATAAATTTGCTACTTACTTTTTTCCCTGCTTTTGGTTACTTTTCCTACTCTTGGACCAGAAACGAAAAATAAAAGTCATCATACTACCTATAAATTCAATCGATGCATGGACGAAGTGAATTACGAAATTCTATACATCAGTGGTTTGAACAAAATTTGCCTGTATTATATTGTACATAAATTTTACTCCTCTTAAGAACTGCAGTCTTAAGATTCACATCTCTCGCCTTTTCATCTACGATAGGCAGCATCTCCACAGAGGGTGGCACCTGCAATCCACGGCCACCTAGCCTTCCATGTATCATTCACGTTGTCTTTCGGGTTGGAAATCACTATTACGTATCCTTGGTTATAACAAATTTAACACGTTTAACACACTTTTAAACACATTTGCACACTTTAAACGCACATTTGAACCACATATAAACCCTTTACAAAATTTTTACCTCACAATGTTAACACACCTTTAATACGCTTTTATGACATTTAACACGCATTAAACACATTAAGGACACGTTTAACATGTTAATTACCATTGACAAACTTTCCTCCTCGATAACTTTAGACTTCGAGTAAATTGTACAAACTTTAAAAAAACACAGACACTTTTAAAAAAATTAACAACGTGCATAATCTGTCTACATCATAACCAAAATTTGAAATTTACATTATTTCTCATGTTTCCTGAACGGAATTTTTTGATGGATATTTGCATACGAAGGCATCATTACTATCAGCGCCATCTACATTTCTTTTCTAAAAACACTTGCCATCGAGGTTACCGGAAGCGCTGCCATTTTGTATACCTAGGCTCACATTAACCATATTTTGTTGTACAGGAAGTAGGCATGATGCTACTTCCTGTGAACCACTGGATGTGACTGTTTCATTCCAGGCACACATATAAACATTATTATCATGGAAGTTGTATAATAGCAAAGGTAGAGAGTGGGCAGAAGATGTCTGATGTTGCTGGGCAGTATGACTTAAACAGGTCTTCAGTTCAATCTTATCTAAGAAAAATACAGTATAATCAAGAAGACTCAAGCAGCTTAAGGAGTAAAAAAATCATATCTGAGAAATAAAGAACATTGAAGAGCTCATAATGGAACCTGAAACTAATCTGCTGACAGTAGAACACCAAAAACTCTTGAATGAAGAACACCAAAACTCTCAGCAAAATATGTTTTCTTCTGGAAAGGAGGATTAATGCTGATATCTACTATTAAAGAACTTTTGAAGAAGTGGGAGGATGTCAGAACAATGGTCTTAGAATGGCATCCAAACCAGGTTGAGGTTAATAGACTACAATTACATTGCTATTAATTACTTCTGAAAAATCCTGCAGAAGAGAGAAAAGCAATCCGACATTAGATAGATTCTTTAAGTCCCACAAATGGAAAAAACATGACTAATAAAAATGCAAGACTGTATATATATGTATTTTTATTATTACATATAAATAAATGTAGTAAGAAAGTACACATTTTTCTGTTTTTTGGGGTCTAGAATGAATTAATCAAATTCCCATAAAAAACCTATGGTAAATCGATAATCAGTTAACGAACAATTCAGATAGCGAACAAAGTCTTGGAACAGATTCGTTAACCGATCACTCACTGTATTTAATTAATTTGAAAGTTGACTAATAGATTTCTTTATTAAGCCAATATGTACTGTACATTAATAATAATAATTAAAGAATGCCTACATCCCATATTACAGAAAATAGACTACAGAAACAAATTTAAATATTAAAATAGATATTAAATTTATTATTGAAAATAGCACAAAAATCTGGCAACTCTGGCTCTGTCGCCATATGTAGGTAGCTGTAGCAACATGCTCCCATGAATCTTTTACAGCAAGTTCCCTCACTTGACGCCAAGTTTTTACAGTTTAAAAAATCTCCTGTCTGTGTCGTGTTTTTCAGAAGACCATTTATAATGTTTGCTATTTATAATGTTTACCTAAATGACCTAAACATTGCTGTACATGGTGTCAATTTATGATTTCACTCCTTTCTTAGAGTGAATTCTGTATGTACTTGACGATTTTAAAAAAATCTTTTTAAGGTTTTTTACGGGGGGATAAAATTATCAGGAAACTCAAGAAAAGTAGATTGCAGGTGCACAGTAAGGTTACCATTATCAATTTGCAACACATTGGTAATCTTTCTTACTTGCTTGTTTGTGTTGATATATTATTAAAATTATATATTTAATGGAATTATTATTTAAAAATTCATTATCTGAGTTAATCAAGCAATACTACATTAATAATAAGACATAAAACTCTTATCTCATAAAAATTTACTGCATATTAGTGATGCCATGAATATTTGGCTATTATTCGGTATTCGGCCAAATGTTGCATACTATTCGGCCGAATACCGAATACCAAATCATGGGGAAAAAATGCACATATTACTCAAAAATGTATTTATTTTAATCACAAATTATTACATTTAATACTTAAAATCTATCAGTGGTAAGTTGTGATGAACGAAAACAATTTTTTCAGCATTTGTTGATAGCAAACGATTGTGCTTTTCCTTATAAACTATACCCGCTTCTGAAAATAGCTTCTCCACTATATACACTACTGCCGGGAGACGATAAATAGATCTTAGCGATTTCTGTCAGGCTTGGATATTGTTTTGTGTTTGCTGACCACCACTCGTAAAGGTCTGTTGTTCGATCTAGGTGAACAGTTTTCATATAAAAATCAATCTCATTTGTAATAGCACTTTTCTTCTCCACATCCTCATCATTTTGCATATTTTCTGTAGCGATTTCCTCAAAACAGTTCCAGAAACTGTCGTGTATTTCAATGATTTTATCATTTTCATTGATATTTCTTTTTTTACGAAGTGGAGAAGAATCATCATCGGTATTAGTAGACTCATCGCAACTAATTTTCAGAGTTTCTAAAAGAACTTTTTGTTTTGCTCTTTGTGTTTGAACTAATCCCAGGAAACTGGTTTTGAAATGTGAGTCAAAAAAAGTGGCAACTAGATATTTGTCATTCTCATCAAAGTTAAACCGCGTTTCAAGCTCAAATTGTGTTACTAATAGTCATAAGGACTATTAGTAACACAATTTGATGTAACAATGAACATAATGCGTGTCATGACACAATCTACTAGCAAATAAAACAAATGCGCCCACTGCGCTGCTACCGCACTCACCACAATGAGACAGGTCGTAACCTGTCACCTGCAAAATGTACACATATTTTGCCAAACGTTCGGCCACTGAGTATTCGGTATTTGGCAAAATCACTATTCGTGGCATCACTACTGCATATACTCCATATCCATTTGCAACTCTCAAAATGTGATTTAAGCCACTTTTAAGATAAAAATTTTTATCATTCTATTAACCAGCTAATTTTCGTTTTAAAAAATCTTAGTAATTTTAAATATATTATTTACAATTTGTTTCAAAATGAAAAGATAACGTAAAAATGTAAATATTAAAATAGCTAGCTTGATTTTTTTGAAAAATGGACTTAGGCCACTTTCAAAATAAACGGCTCAAATATTGAAAATGTTAGAAAGGTGGGCTAATGACGATCTTCAAAACAACGTCGTTAAGGCCATCTCCATTCACTGGCAGCAACATTCTATGAAGAGGGGATTGAAAAGCTTGTCCATAGATATGACAAATACCTCAATCTTCACAGTCATTACGTCGAAAAGTAACCATGTTTGTACCTAACTTTTGATAATAAATTCATTTTGTTATTTACATTTGTATTTGTTTTACGGACCATCGGTGGTTGAAAAAGAAACAGCCTTTGTATTTATATTAATTTAAATTACATCAAATAATGAAAAAATTACATTAAAATAATACTTTAGTTACCAAAAAGGGCAATTTCTGTATAACAAAATTTCCTTATAGCAATTTTTTTTCAGGATTTAACAACTTGTTATATAGAAGTTTAACTGTATTTGTTTTTTCCAAATGATTTCTGGATTTTTATCAGGCTAAAATTTAGCCTGATAAAAATCTGGCAGGTTGTTAGGATATTCTAATGTATTGGGTTGGTTGTTGTTTATTGGATATGTTATGTTATATATTATTAATAATGTTTTTTTTATTTGTCATAGGATTATTTTTATTGAAAATAATTTTTTTAATAATAAACTTTCTTATATGAAATGTTCATATGAGAATTTTTAGAGCAACAGATAGTAATAGTAACAAGTAATTACAATTTTCAGGAGAAAATATTAACATTTGTTGGTCTCCTGATGGACAGACAATTGCTGTTGGGAATAAAGAAGATCTAGTAACTTTTATTGATGTGAAAACTCATAAAATATTAAAAGATCTCCAATTTAAATTTGAAGTGAATGAAATATCTTGGGATAATGAAAATGCATTTTTCTATCTCACCAATGGCCAAGGATGTATTAACATTTTAAGGTAGGATTTTTTAAACTCTACAGTATATACAGTATTTTGTTCATTAAGAATAAGTATCCTTTATTTAGGTCAAGCATAATTTTAATATTTTAATTAATTCATTACAGTTTTAAAGATAAATTATAGTGAATATTGGGTTTAGAGAAGACATCTATACTTAGCAGACAAAATATTGTAATAGAACTATTCATGTACAGTATTTTTATCTTAAGTGGACATTGGACAAAAATTTGCTACACCTTCTATTCTCCAAAATCTCTTAAGCTGATAGTACAATAGATTACATATTTCCCACAGTAGAATTTTAAAAAAGTACCTTGCTTATCTTTCATTGCCATTTATAGAATTTCTTTGTATTTTTAAAGTTACCAAATGAAGTTTTCACATTTCCATTTTTGAAGAATATTCTGATACTTAAGCATATGCATCAAGCATTGATAGATTGACATCAGCATCTTTTCCTTGCATAATGGAAGGAAGGCATTTAAAATTTCAGAAAATTTTGAAGAAGGAAAGGATAACAGAAGCAGAATGAATCAAATGAGTCACACGTTGGAAAAGTTGGCAAATGTCTTGCTTGTAAAACCTAGATAGTGTAATCAATAATGTTGCCTGTTTACACTAGTTATTTTCAGTTCCATTGCATGCCAGATGAATCCAGAAGAAAAAAATCTAAAATACATTAGTGCCATTTTGTACTAAGTTAGAAATGAATTATTTATGTTTCTAGTGCCAAATAATTTTAATTATTTATACTGTAAAAATAAACCTATCGTTTTGTCATTCTCTGACTATTTCTGAATCATGTTCTTATTATGTTCTTTTATAAAATAAAACTATGTATAAATTTTTTTTAAAACAATCTGATGTAAAATGTATGGAAAGTTTTTAGATAAACTCTTAGGTAGACACAGACTACATCTCTGGTCCTCCAGTGCAGTGATTCTCAAAGTGGGGTCGCGAAAAATATTTGGGGGGTCACTGAAAAATTGATGCCAGATCAATTTTGAAATTCAATTATTTGAAATATTTTATAAATTTACTATGCAATCATGTTTAGAAATAATAGAAATAAAAAATATATAAAATAATTTTTACTTAAATAAATTGCGCATATAAATAATAAAAACAGTATAAATATTTAAATACGAGCCTAAATATAATATTCATAAATTTGTGCACTATTGGGGAATCCCCGAGTGCCACTCTCCGCTTAAACTATGATAGAACAATGTTGTCATTTGGAACGGTGTTCACTAGTAGCATTGCGTCTGTAGGCAAGTCCAATTAGAAATACAGTAGAACGTCGTTATCCGAAAACCGATCAACTGAAAAAGTTTGTCCACAAATTCGAATTTCCTCTAGTGCTGTGGCACAATATTTGGCTATGTCTTGGGATACTCCGATATTATTTTAGTTGATATATGTTTTTAGCTGGGAGGGTACCATGAAAGTGTCCTTAAGGATGCACCAGTATTTGAACAAGACTTTTTTCCCATCGTGAGTGGTAAGTTTTGCTTGTTTTTCTGAGGACTGTATTGTGCTGAATTGGAATGTTTCAAGACTAGATTATCTTCCAAAATATAATTTTTTTGTTTTTATATTTTTCAAAATATTTATTTTGTTTGTGAAAAATAAAGAAAAAATTTTTTTTTTTAAATTTCGTTAATCTTAACATGGACAAAAATTCAATGCAAAGCAATGCAGAACGGAGAGAAATTTCAACATGGGATAGATTAATTAAACAAAAGAAATTAACTCCTCCTGAATTTGAATTGACCCACTAACTCCGGGATGTTTTTCTACACATACTCATTCTTCAGGGTCCTTTGAAATTTTTAAATGCAATAGGGGTGTCGTGGACCAAAAAGTTTGAGAAACACTGCTCTAGTGTATCTGCTAACACAGATTTTATTATCCTGATAACATAAAAATGAACTTTAGTTTCACTCATTTGATGAAATATAATTGGTAGACTGAATTTTTAAAAAAAAATTAATTTTCAATATTGATAATTCTCCAGTTATGATGTCTCACCATATACAATGTGTATTTATGGATGAATTCTCTTACATGCTGTTAATTTTTTCATCAATATCTTCATTATAGTATTATGAAAATAACGTAAAATGAACCAGTTTATGTAATGCATTTGTTAATAAAATGCAATGTTTTATTTCAACAAAAACTCAACAAAATTTAAAACAGTTTAGTCTGGACAATGGCAACACATCACAAAGATACATTTTCATTTATACTATTTTACTTTTCAGATAAAAGTTTATTTTGATATACTGTATATAATGCTTGAAATAGTTTTAGAAAAATGTGGATTTAATAATGGTTTTTAAATCTTTAAAAAAATGAAAGATTATAATTATAAAAGACTTTCACAGTCTGAAACCTAATAATAGTCATTAAAATTTCATAGTTAGTTTTTCTTTTCTAAGACATTTAAATATACTTTTGAATGCCATTTTTTTATGAAATGATTATTGTTTTTAAGTAAACATTTCTCATTTTATTATCAAGTCATTAATAGAATTTAAAATCTCCAATTAGATATGTTATTGATTAATAGCTACTTTTATGAGTTTATCTGTGTCTGATTGAATTTAAAAAATTCTGCTAAACATATATTGTGTATCTACTAAGTTTGGAGACTGAATTTACAAAAACAGTTTTGGTAGAAATGATTCAGTTCAGTATGTCTTCTTCCTTTGTGATCTATACAAATTTTGGAATACACTAGTAATTTATGTTTGCCTCTTTTGGAATGCTGTTTAGTTCCTCATCACAATCACTTGGATTTCTGAAATTGACTTCCTTTCAATGCAAATTTTAATTTGGAGAACAAGTAGACAACTGGAGCTCACTAGACCTGGCTCCAAATTAAGATTGGCCTTGAAAGGGAGACAATTTCAGTCAATTACAGAAACCCAAGAGGCTGTAACAAGGAAACTAAACAGCATTACAAGATCCTCTTTTGAAGGTGTACATAAATTACTTGAACATGCAAAAATTTGTATAGATTACAGAAGAGTATATTTTGAAAACTTATCCTGAATTTTCATTTCTGCCAAAAACTTTTTTTTATAAATTCAGTCCCCAAACTTAGTAGACTCATCTTGTATGTCTATTTTAATAATTTAAAAAATGTTTATAGTAAAGAACTTATTGTATGTCAACAAAATAAAAAATTAAATTACTTTCAGTTATCCAGATTTACAGTTGAGATGTGTATTGACAGCACATCCTGCCAACTGCATCTGCATTGAATTTGATCCCGTGGGAAAATATTTTGCTACAGGTAGTGTTGATGCACTGGTCAGTCTCTGGGATGTCCATGAATTGGTCTGTGTCAGGACATTTTCAAGGTAATAAAATTATATATACTATCTTTACACTTACAACTAAAGTGGGAAGTTGAGATGCTCCCCTATTTGTTATTTCCACAGGAGACTATTTCAATGTATCATACATTGATTCTTTATTAATATTACAAATTTTTGGAAGGTTATTAGCTCCTCTTTTTTTTACTGCTGAATGCTTTTTAATGGTTTTTCTCCCTTTTTTTGCACTCAAATTGGGTATTTTTTGTATTTTTCTATTTCTATTTAAAAATCAGAATTAAGCTTGTTATTAATACTTTTTTTTATTTAAGTACTGTCATCTGATGTAAAATAATGGTTCTATTGATCACAAAGGTGAGAAAGGGTAAGTTGTGTTGACTTTGGTATCTTTTTAAACTGGTAAGCTTACCAGTTTAAGAAGATACCAAAACCAAAACTTGAAGGAAGTTAGTATATAATTATGACTGACAATAGTATTTTGAGATGTAAACTGTGTGATGACACCATAAATTTGGATGAAAAACATCTTCATGAGTTAAGCAGTTAATTAAAAAGTTAATATGCAAAACATATATCCAACAAGAAGAAAGAAGAATGAAAAGAAGGAACAGAGTTTTATTTTGGCTTTATTCTATTGGCATATTAAATTATTCAAAGGACAATGCAAGCAAGAAGAATGAATTTTCCTGTGCTTTAATATAGTTAGGGATTGCTCTTAAACAAGGTAAATCATTCTGCAATCAAGAACATCTTAGAAAAGTATACCAGACACTAAATCTCTAATCAAAGCATGTTAAGAAGAAGCTATGTGCAGCCTGCATATGAAGGAAATTAAAAAAAAAAAAAATACAAGAAATAGTAGGAAACAACACAGTCTTTTTCATTTTGGATAAAACAATGGATATGCTAAATTCTGGATCACTTCTGTCTATGAAGGTTCCTGGACAGAACACTCACCAAATGGGTACAAGATGCTGAGGAGCACTGGACAATAATGTCCTGATGATTTTATATACTTTTTTTTCTCTAAAGAGAATTCAGCCAAGTCTCTAGTATAATATCTATTGGTATATTTAAATTTCAAAACATTTTGTGATTTTAAAAAAGGCTAATTCAAAATGTGGGTTTCCTGCATCCCCATTGGTCCCAAAGTTGTTGCCAGAAACATGATATGGGTTGTGGGGTGTTGACCAACCTCTCTCTCTCCAAAGGGTACGGTTACATTCCTTCCTGAATGATTGCCCCCATAAATTACAGAAACTGCGTTTTTCTTCCTTTTCAGAGAGATTGCAGCTGTGTCCACATAGTCCTGATTGCATCCCCCTCTGAGGAAATATTGGCTTTTTCACTTTAGACTCCAATCAGTGTCACTCACTTTTTTCCCATATGCAATCTATGACTGGGAATATGACAATTGAATTTTACATCATTCAATTTCTCTGCTTCCCTGGCTCCATTCAAAGGAATAAATCAACTATCTGATGCCAGTTTGACGAACATATTACCCATTTGTCATCATTGGTTTGATGGTCTGTCTCTTGTATCATCAGATGAGGTCCCAGCCTCACACAATAAAATAATAGTTTACTTTTATACATTTTTAGGAGCACTTTTTATCCCATGAAAATCCATTGCTTATTAATCCTTTTTTTAAAGAAAATTTGCACCTCAACTTTCTAAATTTCATTATAACAAAAATTATTTGCATATTTTAGGTTGGAATGGCCTGTGAGAACCATTAGTTTCAGTCACGATGGAAGGATGCTTGCTTCTGCTTCAGAAGATTTGTTGATTGACATTGCTGATGTAGAAACTGGTAAATAATATTTTAAGATATTTTCTGTAGTTAACTTAACCAGATTTGTCTTATTTGGAATAAATAATTTGAATACAGTATGCGATTTTGTATATGGTTCTAAAGATGGATGTTAGTTCTAAAAAAAAATGGAAAGTCATTACTATAAAAACAGAACAAATTATTTTTATACTTATGTTTTCCAAGGTAAAGTTTTATATACATTTTTAAAATATTTATGTAATTTCTTGTATTTCTTATAAACTTGTTTTTATAAATCATTTTGAATTAATTTGTCCAAATATCAGGATATCAGAAGCTTTAAATTTGTATTCTAAATTTTTTCAATAGAGATTCTTCGTTATTCCAAAATCTAGAGGTTAGACATGGAAGAGAATGCAAGAACTATTTTATCTCTATATTCTTGATCTTGCCTATAAATCACATTGCCTATAAAGAGATTTCAGATATCCCGTAAAGTGGCTTGCTTATACAAAAAGAAAAAAATATAAATTTCTGTATTATTATGTTTTTGACTTTTCTTTTGGTTTATTTGATTTTGCTTTGTTACTAAAGATTGATGCTATAAAATGAATATAGTTTTCAGTTTAATTATTTACTCCAAATAAAACAATTTTGATATATTTCAGTCAGTAAATAAATTTTAAAAGCTAAAGTTTAAACTTAATTGTTTTTATAACAATTCTTCAAATAATGCAACACAGAGAAGAATGTTGTCGAATGCTCCAAAGAGAATTCAGCTAAGTCTCTAGTATAATATCCATTGGTATATTTAAATTTTAAAACCTTTTGTGATTTTAAAAATGGCTTGTTGGTTTTGTTGGTTAAAAAGAATTATAAATGACAGAACTCCTAATAACCTAATAAAGATAAAATTTTTAAATTCTTTTGAATGCCACCCTTTACTCTTCAAGTTGAGGGCAGGTGTAATGAACTAGTTCTAAAAATTAGAAGAAAGTGCCAAAAAAAGATGCTTTTTTCACATAGTTCTACAGTTATGGATAAATTATTTTTATATAATAAAGTGTCTTAATAATTTAGTGATTCTAAAAAGAAAACTTTCCTGGTTTCATCAGGCAAGTTATACAACTCATTGCCAGATATTTTTAGCTTTTTTGTGAAGAGGGCCTGTATTGTCTTTCTAACATTGTTAATTCTTATTATGCATATGATAAATAAAATATAAGACACACATAAAATATTTTGCATTAGCTCATATAATTTTTTAGATAAAATCTTCATAGATTAGGCACTATGTTAGACATTTTAAATATGCCTGTTGCCTAGCATATCCAGACTATAAGAGAACCTTTCTCAAAATTGTAGTCAAGAAAATCATTGTCAAAGTAAATTATTATATACAGGGCAGAGGTTTCTTATGGCTCCATACTGATGGCAATTTTATGCGATGTAAAGCTGAACTAATTATCTTGGTATAATATATATTAATATAAATGCAGAAAAACCTGCAATTGTTCCAATTAAGACTATCAAACAGTAAAACCGAGTTTGTATTATAACCAAGTTCATTTTAAAGGAGACAAAGTTCAGTTGACCAAAGAAATTTTTATTCACTATGCATT
The DNA here is from genome assembly GCF_030686945.1 of Centruroides vittatus. Classification (NCBI taxonomy): domain Eukaryota; kingdom Metazoa; phylum Arthropoda; class Arachnida; order Scorpiones; family Buthidae; genus Centruroides; species Centruroides vittatus. The sequence continues at coordinate 5,401,504 of NW_027122456.1, forward strand.
TCAGGATTAAAACATTCCTCTTTAGGCTACAAATATATAAAGATATATCTAACATTAGTAATGACAATGTAAAAAATAAAAATTAAAACTACCAATGGAAAAATTCATTTTTACATAAATACCTCTCGGTAACATCACAATATTTTCCTCAGAGCATTCTTTTACAAAATTTCTTGTTTTTTAAAATTCAAGAACATAAAATTATATTATATATTTTTTTTATTATTTTATTTTAAGATAGAGTCTTTTAAATTATATAATTTTTTGTGAATTTACAATTATTGTCCTAGCATTGTTATCAAAAAAAAATTATTAACAAAGGTAAATTGATACATAAAACTGTTGAGAAATTATGTACAATTTTGACCACTCATAAATCTTATAATTCTCCTGGTGATGATAATCCTAAAGACATTAACAAGAACTTCCCATGAGTACAATTAACTTTTTCAATCACACTTTCTTACAGTTATGCAGCAGAACTTGACAAATGGCATCTACGTCAATACCTTTATTTAAATGAATTGATTTTGACGAACGGAATATTTCAACATATTCCTTATGTTTTATATAAATCTTTCTCAAAATGTAATATCTTAACTATTTTTACTTATCATACAACCATATTCTGTGCAGTGCAAGAACCAAGGGGACTATCTGAAACCTGATCTAATTGACATTTATTCAGTCGACCTCCTGCCTAACTTCTTCCCCATTTCACTAATATTGTTTCTCATCTAGTGAAGGTTTACTTATTTTTTTAATTTTATTTTCGGTATTATCGAAACTTTACACTTTTAACCATATAAAAATATATTTGAAAAATACAGTAATAAGGGAATGTTATGCATTGTTTTATTTCTCTATTATTTTTGACTTCATATCTAGTATCTTAAAAAATTCCAAGAGTTTAATAATCTCATATCTTCCAACAGGATGTTGTTCTCCAAATCTTGGCTAATGCTGTTATAAAATTATTACATTTAAAAGATATTAAAAATCATAAATCCTTTTGTCTAATGTATTACAAGCTTTTTTTTTATATGTAGTGAACTTAATGTGAAAATCTAACTGCTTTATAGTAACATCCAAATAATTCATATTGCAATTTTTTCAATTCATACTCAAATGGATTTTATTAGCTATTTTTACAACATAAACATCCTTTATTTTTTCAGTATCAAAAATCAGTAAATTATCATCAATGTATCTTACATAAAAAAAAAAAAAAATACTCCATCTATATGTGCAAATCTATCAGTATCGACCATAAACAAATTGCTAGTTTAGGGTCTATAATTGTACCATTGCTATTCCACCTAACTGCCTAAAAAAACATATCCTCTATCTTAAAATAATTTGAGGAAAAACATTTTTCAACCAATTATATTAACTAATAATCCACTTCAAGTTCTTCCAAAGTAGTCTTTATTGAAGGATACATGGAATTAACATCTAAACTCGTCAATTCATAAAATAGTAACATTGAGATTAAATGAACTTAAGTCCTGTTAATAACTGGTCAGCAATTTTAATTTAAAAAGGTTAAAAGAATTTTACCTTATTAATGTAAGTAATAATTTACATATTTTTAATCATTTGGGACAGTTTGATATTTTTCTTTCTTGAATTTTAAAACAAGGAATTTTATTTTAAAAAATGCTTTGTGTTTATGTAAAAACTAGAGTTTTCCTAGTTGGTAGTTTTACTTTGTCATTACAAAATTACCAATGTCAGATATATTTTTGTCTTTGTAACCTGAAGAGGTGTTTTAATCCCAAAATGCATAGCAAATAAAAATGTCTTTTGTCTCCTGATTAAAACATATTGGTTATGACACAAACTCGAGTTTACTAGTCTTAATTGGAGCAATTGTAGGTTTTTTCTCCATTTATGATACAAAAGTCTGCCATCATGATTTAGTTTCTAAATCATTGTATATATAATATTAATGTTATACATGCATCTCATTCTAATAATGAAAATAAATTTAATTTTCTAAGTTTGTTGTATAAATACAATATAATACAGACATTTGGAATGACTTTTTACCTCATTTTAGAAATAATAATTATACAATACATTGCAAGATTTCAAATGTTTTGTTTCTTGACAGGTGAAAAAATAGCAGAAGTTCCCTGTGAGTCACCCACCTTCACTGTGGCTTGGCATCCGAAACGCCACCTCTTGGCATTTGCCTGTGATGACAGAGACAGAGATGCAGGAACAGTTAAATTGTATGGACTTCCAGCAGATTCCTAGTGTGGCTGCCTTTTATTTCCATTTGTAGAAATAAACATTTGAACATTTAAATTGTATTCATCATCATTTTGTATAAAATTATCCTGATAAATTAAATAGCATATAATTTAAGAAATTGATAAATATATGAACTCTTGCAAAAATCTTATTGTGGCAGTAATGTAGATATGACAATGTCCCCATTTAACGAACCAGTGAGGCAAGTGCCACAGTCCATGCCGGTGCACCAGTCGACCGTGTTTACCGGCCAGACGTGACCACCCAAACTCATGGAAGCAGAGATTCTTCCGTTAGTCTCGTCCTGCAGGGAAAGAAAAAAGATTTTCTGTAGATAAAACTTTACATATCCAACTGAAAGAATGTCCACTAAAAATACCTTATAAATTATCCCTCCAGAAGGACCGCAAGTTAGAACATGGCTTCCATCAGAATCAAAAGTGAATAATTTTCCCACTGGATGATGATGAACAGAAGGATTATTTGGTAAGATGAATGGTCCAGTTGCTCCATTATGAATTGCCAATTCAGCCATCTTATCACCAGTTTTGTTGATACTCCATTGGATAAACTACAAAAAAAATGAAAAAAGAAAATTTGTCTGATTAATGTGTTTTAGAATTTGAATCATATCAAATATATTTACAGTAGAGACTCGTAAATCGGCATTCCGGTAATCGGCACGATTTTCGGTCGGACTGTGTCGTGCTGAATCGAACGTTTTTGATTCTAAATTTACTTCTAAAGTATAATTTTCATGTTTTTATATTCTTCAATATATTTATTTTGTTTGTACAAAATGCAGAAATAATTTTTAACGATACGATAGCCTCGATTATTATTATAAAAATTTTCGTTAGGCTTAAAATCGATGAAAATTCAACAGGAAGAGACACGCAATGGAGAAAAATTTGAACATCGGATAGGTTAATATATTTTTTCGTACATAAACCGTAATCGGAACAAATCCCTGATCTGAACAACCCCAGTCCCCAATTGATTCAGATTTTCGGTTCACTACTGTATTTATCCAAAATACGATATGGGTACACTACATTCTCCAGTTTTTGTTGTTGTATTTTTATTAATAAAGCAATCATAAATCTTGTATTTCTTGTTGATTGAATATTGTCAAAATCATGTTATTGCCAGTATGAGCATTATATATTTAATAATAAATATTTTTATCAGTCAGACATTAAAACATGAAAAATGATTATTTATTGGAATGTAGAGTTTTTGGATTAAAAAGCATTTTTTTACTATAAATTGTTTTCATTAATCACTTTTATTTTGCTTAATAAGCATTACTTTTTTATTGAAATCGGATTTTGATTCCTTCTATACAAGAATTTTTTTAATGTTTTATTCTGCAGTGAAGACAGGAATTAAGTATATTATATACAAACAGTAGAACTAGATCTGATTTAAAGTTCATGCATGATAAAAGTACAAAATAACTGTCTTTTGGAAGATGTGTAGCTTAACAGTAGATAGGTGAGACTTCATTTACTATTATTTTGGAGTGTTCAGAAACTGGACTGCAATTTTGAAGTTGCAGAATTTGCCATCTGTCTGTGTCCTTTGTAATCTTGAAAATCGAAACCAGATATGGAAAACTTAGGGCCAGAGGCCTCGATTAACTAAATATGAACTTCTGGTCTGGACCAGAAGTCATGATTTCAATTCAAAATTTTCTCCAGAATGGAGATAATCAAGTCAGGCCAGTCATCTAGCTATTGGAGAAGTATGATATAAGAGGCAAGACCCTACTAAAATTGAGACAAGATATGGAAAGCTTAGGAGTTGGCAACTCCGATTATCAATACAGTCAACTTGTATTAATATGAATTGCTAGGGGAACACTGATTGGTTTTATCGAAAATTTGTATTAATGATTTTCAGGGTTGAGGTCATATAATTTACAGAATTACGGATTAATAAGCAATTGAAATCGCTAAATTATAATATTTTGAATTAATTTACTGTATGCTCTACTGTAAATTTAACTTTAAATAAAGTTAAATTTACAGTAGTGTGTCATTTATCCGAAAGCCGGTCAACCGAAACATCGGTTAACCGAAAGCTTTCCAGTTGGACTGTGTTGTGCTGAATCAAATGTTTTTGATACTAGATTAACTTCTAAAGTATAATTTTTTTGTTTTTATAATTTTCAATATATTTATTTTGTTTGTACAAAATAAAGAAATAATTTTTAACGATACAATAGCCTCTATTATTATAAAAATTTTTGTTAGGCTTAAAATCGACGATAATTCACCACAAAGCGACACGCAATGGAGAAAAATTTCAACATCAGATAGGTTAATATATTTTTTTGTACAAAATCGGTTATCTGAAAAATCAGTTATCCGAACAACCCTAGTCCCCAATTGATTCAGATAAACGACACTCTACTGTATTTACAAAATGAAATTAATGATTTAAATGATTTTCAAATCAAATAAAATGAGATGGAAATGGTATTTGCCATTTAAGTGTGAAGTTATAGTTTCTCATTAAAATTGTATTTACCATATCTACTTGTATTTTTATATGCATATATGTTATAAATAATAATTTCATAATATATATTTTTATGCTTGTAAATAATGTTTATTTATAAACATTAATAAAGTCATCTAGTACTAAAAATCTTAATAATGTTATGAGGCTTTATCTGTTAAAGTTTTACTAAATAACTATATAGTTATTTCTATGAGTTTGTTAACCACATCATTGTTATTTTTTTGTTTTTAAGTATGAAGCTAAAAGATAAAACTGTGTGTTATGGATTATTGTTCCTGTCTTTTTTTTTTAATGGATAATATGAAAAATGGTCTTGGATCAATTCTTTATTGTGGTTTTTCTTTTTTGGTACAATATATCTGTATTTGTATTTATTAATAATAATAAAATTCATTTATAACTACAGTAAACCCTTGCTAACTTGGACTTTGCATAACTCAAACAAATTTTTTCAAAACAGTAATTTAAAATTTCTTGACAATAGAAAAATTATAATTAATGAGTATTTTTGATATTCAGAAGTCTTTGTGATACTGTGCATTATACTACTATAGTCAGTAAATTACTAAAGACTACATTGCTGCATATTGTACTGTTATGAAATTGATTTATTTCCTGTAATAATAAACAAATTCAGTGGTTTAACCTACTAGAAACTCTGTAAAACTTCTGTATAGATCCAATTGTAAGAAATTACTGTACTGTATATTCACATCATCAGAGAAAACACCCTGCTGACTCAGATTTCTGTAAACTTGGGCAATCTTCATTCCCTATTAGTCTGAGTTAGCAGGGGTTTACTGTATAACAAACATGTAATAACATATTTCACTAAATTACTCAAAATAATATACTACATGAATTTATTCAATTTAATGGCTAAGATGATTAAGGCAGCTTACAATCACTCTATAGACATGGAATTGAATCCAGGGAAGCTAAACCCACAATTTCTTTGGCAATCTGTCTCAGATGGTTGGGTCCTGTACTGTACATTACCCAGCCACTCCCATTATGGTCATGATAAAATGGTCCTCTTAGTGCCCACAGGATGAAAAGAGATTCAAATATGAAATAAATGAATAACTCGATTTTTGTATGATTGTTAATGTTAACCATTAATATTTATTTAACTTTTAATCCTATATTATATCAGGATTAAATGTTCATCTATTAGCAAAACAATGCAAGAGGAAAGCATTTTTTTTAAGCATATTGGCTCTATTTTTTTTAAAACTATAAATATAATTATGCTTATATTCAGATTCGGATATAAGTTTAACACTTTTTGACATTTAAAAAATTTTAAAATATTACCTTTCCATCACCTCCCATTGTGTAGCATGCAGTTTCGTCTGGACTGAACTGTAAACAGAACACATCTCCATCATGTGCTGACCAAGTGGCAATACTTTCTCCAGCTCTCAAATCTGTACAATTTTAGAAAAAATAATACTTGAGAATATTTTTTTTTGCCATGAAAGAAATTTAAATAAAAATTTTATTTACCAAACATACAAATCCTTCCATCTACAGTGCCAGCTATTAGCAACTGGCCATTATGATTAAATGCACAGCAATTAACATTGGTATGGCTGCTTTCTTTCAATAGTGAACGCTTTAGAGAAAAAAGTTTCAAAAAATATATTTGACTTCAAAAATAAGAAATTTTTTAAGGCTTAATTTATAAAATAACATGAATGAATAGATATTTGATTTATATTAATTCTAAAATGTTTAAAGTATTTTTAGAGCTCATTTGTTTTTTGTTAAACTTTATTTCTAAACTAATTTATTTATTCTTTTACTTAATACTTTTTACTTCTTTACCTCAAATTGTATTGTTCTCATATCCCACAATAACAACTGCCCTCTTTGATTGGTTGTACTATCTGATTTTTCATTACTATGAGATGTATTTGGACTCGTTGAACAAGCAAAAAATGCTTCTGTGGGACTGCATACTAGAGTCATTATTCTATAAAAAAAAACATACAAAAGTTATAAAAACTGATTATATTTGTATGCTTCATTTTTATATAATGTATATAAAAATGAAGCATGAAAAATAAGTTATTGTTTCAACTTGAACAAAAGTGTCACCAAGTGTCTTGTAGCAAAAATGATGATACAATATTATCGCCTGTTAAATATAGATATTTTTATGATAGAAGGTGAGATAACTGAAGATTCCATATTGGCTATCCTTTTGCCTCATGCATAGCTGAAAACATTATTTACATCCAGGAGTCATGTGCAAGCAAATTTTGCATTACTTTTTGCATGCTGGCAGATAAATGTTAGTAAGACTATTTTCTTGTCACTTTGACATGAGGATCTAGTAGGAGTGGGCAAAATTTTCTCATGTGCCAACCAAAATTTTTGAGAGCATATTATTATTTAGTTCTTTTAAGTATGGTGAGAAAATTTTCAAATAATTAAAAATCACACACATACACACTTTAGAAACCTGATAAATGCTTTAAAAACCACAAAAAAATGTATATAATAACGGTTAAACAAATAAAAAAGAAGCACTCTAGTTATGACTGCCTGGTAAATGATGCAATGACTGAATGGGATAAAACTTGTAAGTCAGTAAATTGCAGAGAGAGATACTTTGGAAACAGGATGTTTACTCCATTTTCTTATTACTTATTATTACTAAAACAATTGATAGTGTTTGTTTTTTATTGTCTTTTTATTTAGTATGCTTTATTCAATAAAACTGTATTCTATTAAGTTAAAATATGTAAATCAGTAAACTTGTTGGATATTTACTTTTTAAGTTAGTAAGGTTGTGTGCCAGAATAAAGTCATCAACGTGCAAAGGGTTGCCTGTCCATGATCTAGGCCAAAGAAAACTGAATACAAAACTTATATGGAATCTGTCAAAAATGAAAGAAGGTTCATTCTTCAATCAGTGCCAACCTTTTGGAAAGTGCATACAATGACAACATATTCTTTTCTTCAGTTATAAGTAGAGATGAAATATGATGCCTGTGGTACAAATTTCAAACAAGGACAGAATGGAAAGACATCAATTCATTTACCTTGAAAAATTCTCAAACTTTAATTATTAAAAACAAACAATGCTTATTTTTCTTTTAGTTTAGAGCTATAGTGCATTAAGAAATTTTTTTCTAAGGATCTAACTTTTACTCAAGGTTTTTACATGAAACGTTTTTCACTTGAGTATTCATTGTCATCACACAGTTGAAGCATAAGAGAAATCTATTTTTTCATGATATAATACTACACCTGATATTAGCTGTCAGAAACTTTTTAAAACAAAAATCAAATTATTGTATTGTCATATGAAAATTTTATTTCGTGTTAAGAAGTGTTGAACAGATATTTCTTCAAGTATTTTTTCATATTTCCTAGTGTTACAATCATATTTTTTCCCCCATGATTTAAATGAGCATTGAATGGTCATCATTGCTAATATTCAAGTCATTGCAAAAGTCATGAAAGAACAAATGCAAAGTATTTTTAAAAAAATATCTACAGTTGTTTTAATGGCATTCAGAAACACTAGCCATGACATATTGATGCAATGGGAAATTATTTCAAAAACAACAAATAGCAGTTGGTATATAAGTATCACATATTCATTTTTATACTGTTGATTTTGTAACTTTATAGACATTGTTTTTTCTTTAATGTATATATATATACGACCTAACAGAAAAATAAAAAAAGTGATGGATTTTGGAAGATATTTATACAAATCCACAGAACAAGTTTGGATATTAGTTTTAATTTTACCTGCCTTCTAAAAAATCTTATATATAATTTAACACTATCTATCAGATATTACCTATTGCTAGACAATTATCTATCTAGATTTTGTTTCTTTTTTTTGTTAGACAGAATGCTTGATGTTTTAATAATTTATTAAGCATAAAATTTATATAGGAAATTTTTATAATAATAATAATAATAATAATGTTATTACTTTTGATCTTTAAGTAAACTGTTTGTTTCAGGAGAAATATCACACACATTTTTTCTCTCTTTAATGTCATAAAATCGAATGCGGCCAGTTGTATTTCCATGTAGAAGCTATAAATAAATAAAAAATAATATTTTAAATAAATATAATCTGACTCAATACTATTTAAGAATTCTAGAAATTAACTTACTAATCTTTCTCGCTTGGTTGCCCATTCTAGAGCCAATACACTACATTTTGAGACAATTGTGGTTATGGCTTGTGGGGACGGACTGGGATTCCATATTCTAATGAAAATAATATATATTAATATATATATAAAGATAAGATAATATTTCCATTTAAAAATTCCTAATATTATTTTTAAATAATAATAATCATTTAAACTATAAATTTGGAAAATTAAATAAAATTTATATTACTGAGATCTTTTATTGAAAATTAAATTACTTACTTAATAACTCCATCCATGTCAGCACTAGCAACAACAGACCCAGAATTGTTGAACTTACAATGTGTAATGCTGCTATGATGATCTTTGTATTGTTCCTATCATATGAAATTATAATTTTTATACATCAAATAGATATAATGAATTATAATTGAATATCAAAACATATATATGATTAGTCATTAAACTAACCTGACTTAGCACTAGAAAATTTCCTTTCAGAGACATACCTATTTATTAAATAAAAAAGTACAAATTTTAAATTAATATACACTATATATTGGAAATATATACATATTAAGATAATAGTACAAATAACATGATCAAGAGTGAGGAGAACCAATTGAAACAATTATCAGATATTTTTCTGGTTTTAAATAAGCTTAAACTTTTATTAAAGTTAAAGGTTTTTGTTATTTATAGTTTTAATCATATTTCAACACAAAAAATATTAATTTTTTCATAGGGTTGCATATAAAGGATGAGTCAAAAATGCCTTGCACTCTTTTCATTCCAAAAAGTACTGAAGATATCAAATGCTTCAACATCTTATTTGCTGAAAAAAATTTTAATCTCTTCATTAACATTTTTGACCTGTTCTACAAGTCATTCTTAAGGGCAAAATACAAGTTAATTGCTGTAAATTGAACATTATCAAAACAAACGTTTTCAAATATTGGAACAAAATTTAAATACAAATCTTGGAACATATTACAAAAAACACAACATATAAAAAAAACAATTAATTGTAACTAAATGAACAAAGATTTCAAAATAAGTAATCCAATAACAAAAATGAAAAACAAGAAGTTTAATCTTGGTTGCAAGGGCATTAAAAACTTAAGTTATGAACCATTATATTTTTATTTTATTTTCCACAATAAAGTTCCAAGCCATTGGCAAACCTTCAGTATTGCTAACATTCAAACATCCACTAACCTGCTTTTGTAAATTTCTATCTTCTCTGTGGGGTTTGGAATCGCCTAGGGAAGCGATTTCCGCCCTGTTTTAATATAACGAACTTTCAGGACGGAAAACCGTTAGAAACGGCCGTTAGAAATGACCGTTGGAAGAACCGTTGAGTTTCAAGTCGACGACAGACGGACGATTGGCTGGTGGAAAATGACCATTGGCCAGACGCATTCAGATTTGATTGGCGGACGGCTCAAACGCCGGACACTATTTAAGCAGTAGTTTCGGCGGGAACAGGGTTGGTATCGGGATCGGCTGGGTTGGTATCGGGAAGATCGGATCGGATCGGATTAGGATCGTTGTTACCGAAGTTCTAACTGTCTCTCTCGTTGGACGCAACGGAAATCTGGGGAAAGTAAACCCCAGTGTTTTAGTACGAACTTGTTCCTGACTCGGAGGTGCTGTTAATTACAAGTCTGTTTGTGGAGGTCGTAAGGAGTTTCTTTCGACGAACGTGTACGGGAATAGTCGGTTGTCGTTGGATTAGTGTTTGTGCATATTTAATTGTGACTCTAATTTGTATTATTTTGTACATTTATATTGTAAATATAAACTTTGTGTTTCGTCAAACCGACTGAGTGGTTATTTTGAACATTACTTTCTCCATGTTTATTGAATTTTGTTTGAACTTTTTCAAATTGAACTTTTCATTTTTGTTATTGACTTATTTATTTTACAATATTTATTTGTGTTTATATATCTTGTTTTTTTTTGTAATACATTAATTTAATTTAAATTCATAATATGTTCCAAAATTTGTATTTAAATTTTGTTCCGTTTGAAAATATTTGTTTTGAAAATGTTTAATTTACATCAATTAACTTGTATTTTGTACTTGAGGATGACTTGTAGAACGTTCATGAAGGGATTGGAATTTTTCAACAAATAAGGTGTTGAAGCATTTATTATTTTCCTGCTGAGTGCAATTTCAGTTAGTACTGAAGATATATTAATTTTGTTATTGTAGTTACAGAGAAAGTAATGCATGGAGAATCAGATAAACTTTTTTTATTGACCCTGTATGTTCCAAGATTTGTATTTGATTCATTGTAGAAATTGATTAAAATTGATATCTTAAAACAAGATCATTTTACTGCTTAGAAATTTAAATCTGTTTACACAATACTAATTAAAAATCCAGAAAATGATTTTAGACTAATTAAATGGTGCTCTTTTACATTGTTATTGGATCTAATGATAAGTACACATGAGAAATAATTATATATTACTGTATTTATATACTGTAATGAATTTGAAATCATAAAAACACTTTTTAAATATATTAAGTCACCTTCACTTATTACTTCAGGAACTGCACATGGAAGTGACGTTCTCCTGGTGGTTTGGTCAGTTGAGCGTAAACCTTCAAACTTTGCAGTTTCTTGACTCTTAAAACCAAATTATTTTTTTGAATAAATTATACATTTTTACATAATAAACCACAATATAACAAATTAAGAAATTATACAGATTATTATATTTAAATATAATTAAAAATATAAAGGAAATTATAATTATTTTTTTCTATTTAATTTTTAAGGTTCAAACATTATAAAAAATACCAATAAATACATCTTAAATACAGAAAATATTTTTTAAACATTAATATATTTTTTAATTAAAATATAAAATTTATATATTTCTAGTAGATTCATAAACATAATTTATAAAATTTAAATTAAGCCAATTGCCAAAATAAACTATATTTACTCGTGTATAAGACAATCTCGCATATAGGATGAGGTGTGACTTTAAAGATCAAAATAAAGAAAATTAGATATATTAATACAATTCTGATTTTATTTCATTTAATCACAAATAAAATATTATCAAATGCATGTAAATGCATACATTCTCCCACAAAAATTACTAACATTTTAAACTTTAAGGAAAAATCTTGTAAAATTGAAAATATAATTTGTTCATGTAAAGCTAGACAATCAGGAACCTTTTTTGCCAATTCTTAATAGTCTAATCCATTCTCTGTCAATTACATTTATGAGTTTCTCCGAATTCTGATTTCCAAATAATCATCTGTTTTCACACGGGAATGAATTAAAACTTATACTGGGCTCCTGTGTGATTTTGAAATTTCATTTGTTTGTTTTGTCAAGTTATGGCAAAGCAACACCTGAGCAATCTGCCTAGGGGAATGCCTTCCGGGAGGTCTTTTTAAGGGTAACTGGCGTTACAGCCCTATTCATGCGTTACAGATGTGGAAAAACCCAGAAAACTCCACCTGGCCAGCCTGTCCTGATGAGGCATGATTCCACAACCGAACTCCCAGTGTTCAGGGAATAGAACCACTTGGCCACTGGTGTGCTGATTTTAGAATTCAATTCAAAAGCTTTGCTTTTCCTATTGCTATTCATCTTTACTCCTGACAATACACAAGAACGATTCAGACAATCCAGATAAAATAGTTTTGTTTTTAAACACCAGAAGGCAAGCATCCAGTAAAAAAATGCAAATACACAGTTGACAAAAATTATTGCAAAAATGCAAAAATCCTTCGCTCATGCATATAGGATGACCTAGGTTTTGAAGCAGTAAAAAATGAATAAAAACCTCATCTTATATGCGAGTAAATACGGTATATCTAATACTAAATGAATATTTTCCTTTTTAAAGCAAAACAGTAATTAACATGCATAGTTATTTTCATATAGCATGTAATTTGCAAAATATGCTTATAAAACTTTCAATTTTTATTATATTAAAAGAAAATTTTAAAATTCTAATAAAAAATTCAATAAAAAAATATCAATATTAAAGATAAAATAAAATCATAACTACATACATAAATGATTACTATTGTATAAAGTTTGTATTTTAGATTCAGAACATACTTTTACATATTTTCATATACGAAATATAAAAATCTAAATAACATAATAAAATACGAACAAGTTGAAAATCTAACAAAATTTTTTAGTAATCGAAAAAATAACAAGTAAATTGTTATCTAAAACATGAGAGAAACTAAAATAAGAAATAAAGATTAATGTCCTGTTTTATTGTGCTTGTAATCCTATTTTCTGTTCATATTATGAGTACCACAGACCAGGGCTGTGGAGTCAGAGTCAGGAAAAATGTGTCAACTCCGACTCTGGCATTTCAAATTTAATTTAGTTTTTTTATTTAAATGAAAGAAAATTTATTTTATATTTAATAATTTTTAAAAATGTTTTTGTATTTTGTTATAATTCATTTATTTTAAATACAAAATGCAAACATGGCCAGTGTTATTACATTTAATACATATAAAAAATATAAATACGACATTACAAAGTTGGGACTTTGTCTTTTGTCTTTACTTCTGCCGTTCACACCATCAGCAGTCCTTAAGGTTTCACAGTCCCTCAGAGACGACCTTTCCTTTGAGGCTACTGCCTCCGTAAAAGAATGCAAAACAAATAAAAGCGTCCTCTGGTGTTATTGCCACAGTAAAAATATCACATTTTAAGTAAAAATTAATTACAGAAACATGGCTGGCATTATTACATTTAATAAATATAAAAAATATAAATACGACATTACAAAGTTGGAACTTTGTCTTTTCCTGATGGTGTGAACGGCAGAAGTAAAGACAAAAGACAAAGTCCCAACTTTGTAATGTCGTATTTATATTTTTTATATTTATTATTAAATATGTATCAATAGTTTTCTTTGTAGTATTTGTTTTTAGTAGTTAAATTGTTTTGACTTAATTGAATTTGAATATTTTTGAATCATTCTTTATTATCCCTGCTCTAAATGAGTACTCTATTTTTCTGAATGAGCCAGACTAATTGATCACAGTATATATTTTTCTTTTCTGAACAAGGGGCTAAAGTAGCTGAATCGCACACTTCTTAATTGGACTAACTTTTCTGGAAAAGTGAAATTGAAGTGCAAATGTTGTAGAATAAAAATATGTAGATGTTGAATTTTATCGCCCCTTTTTTCTCTTATTAAATATTTGTTAAAAATTCATTTTTTTATACAAATAAATATTAATATAAGTTAAATATTAAAAATACTAACTATAAAAGTATTTAGGTAAATGCTCAGGGCTCCTTTCAGAGTTCAGAGTAGGGTACTCCCCTATGAGCACCTCTGCTCCCCATAAAATGACTTGGTTTTTAATTTTGCCAGAGTCGGGATACTAAAATTGTCAGGAGTTGAAGTCAAAGTCAAGTGTTTTGTTACCGACTCTGCAGCCCTGCCACAGACAATAAGTTAAATAAAGAAGCAAACTCATCAGTTTGCCATACTGAATGCTATTTCTTTTATTAACTCTCCTCAGTGGCATAGCGTGGGTGTCAGCCGCCCAGGGCGGAGAAAAATTTCGTAGCCTCCTTATTTAGGTATCTCAATTCAAAAGACTAAAATATACAGTAATTCTAAAGAACTTTTCAGCAAAGAACAATCATCATTATTGTGTATTTTTGTATTTATTGTGAAATTTTGCCACCCCCTAAAAGTGCTGCCTGGGGCGGGCCGCCCCTGACGCCCCCACTACGCTACGCCACTAACTCTCCTGCCAGTATGGCAGGAGAGTTAATAAAAGAAATAGCATTCAAGTATGGCAAACTGATGAGTTTGCCATACTTGAATGCTATCAACTTTTATTATTATTCAACTTTTCAACTATTATTCAACTGAATCAACTTTTATTATTAATAAAAGAAATAGCACTAATAAATGCATGAGTCACTATGTTGTGCTGAAATAAATATACTTGACATCAAAAATACAATACAGAGAACAAACTTCTGAAAGACATTTGATATAGATAATATTCACAAATGGTATAAAAAAAATTTCATTCTTGCACCAGAAACTAGCCAAACATTTAACAAATATAATAAACAATCTACAAGACATTTCAAAATTCCTTATACAAGACATCATATACAGTATATGTAACCCAGTGTTTTTAGTGTTTCATTTTGATAACACTAAAAACACTATACAATATTATACCAATCACATCCTTTCTACAAAACATTATAATCATGCATTACAAACAAAATATACTAGCATACTGAATAATTCAATAATTTCACAAAATAATGAAAAAGTTGTCATAGAAATTACATGGGATGCAAAAAACTATTGTTTATAGATTCAGCTACTGTTTTCTATGACAAGCACATAAACATATAAATATGTTTTTGCACCTACATAAGCATATGTAAATTACAGGAAAACATTCAAAAGCAACTTACATTTATGATTATTACAAAATTACACTAAACATATGAAATATATCCAACATCTATATTTCTAGAAAATACTGGAGATTGTTATTACACCTCAGATTTTCATAACACGTACATTAAAATAAATTAAATACACAAAAAATTTTTCAAAGAAAAAAGTCCACTCTTGTGCTGTCTTGTCTTAAACCCACTCTCCAATAGGCTAAATCAGAGATTCTCAATTATTTTGGATTCAAAGCATACTTTAACAATCTTGTCAAGATTGCAGCAGATGGTTGATTGTGATCAACCAGATCATCACAGAATTACTGTCCAAATCAAAATGTTGAAACCTTGTTCATCTACTAACCATGGATAAAAGAAACTTCATATAGAAAAATAAATCATAAAGAATGGTTTTGCACTTAGAAATAATTCAGCATCATTGAATTCATAGATGAAGGCAAGATATACAAGTATTTAGGATTTCAACAGGCCAACTTCAGAGAACATTCAAAAATAAGAGAGACTAACAAAGGAATATCACAATAAACTCAATACTGATAATACAGTTCAATGCAAAATACACATTTAAAGCAACAAATATTAGTATGCACATACTCATTTGAAGTTTTACATTAAGCACATATAGAATTAGAACAACTCTAAATGATAATGCAATCATGATTAACAAAGCATAAGAAACCTTAAATTCTCCTTAGTGAAACTAACTCTTCCTAATAATGAGAAAAGAGGAGGCTTGACGTAATAAATTCTTACAACAAAAGTACAGACATTGCAAGAGCATTTCTACAAAATAAGAAATATCAAAATTACACAAAGCTGTAACTCTTGCAGATGAAAGAATACCAATAAACTTACACAACACTGACTTTGATAAACAATATATAAAAAGATACGAACACTATCAAGCACTCTCAAAATCAAAAAGAACTTCATAGAATACATCCTAATGATCTTGGAATAATGTTGACAAAGCTATATCAAATAGCTGATTGGCTCACAAATGCCTTTTTGGAGAGATAGAAGAGTTCATGATTGCCATATAAGATCATACTACATAAATACAAAATATTACAGAATGCATATCTTAGAAGAAAACACAGATGACACTTTTGAAAAATGTTACATATTTTGCCCAAAACTATACAACATATCACATCAGACTGTAAGCTTTTAGCACAAATAGACCAACTTACATCAACACAACTAAATAACAATCATAATACATACTCGCCAGCCCTTCTTTAGATTGAAGGATAACTGGGATGATGATAGAAAATGTTGATTTTTGAATAAAAACACTGACAGCATAAAAAGCAAAAAAATTCTTTATATTAATATTTATATTGCACAATGCTCATATTAAATACAATTTAATAAGCAAAATTAAACGTTATCTCTGCATGTGATATCTTACAAAATTATCGACATAAACACTGTCAAGAGTTTGGCAATAGCTTTCTACTCTTTAACATTACAATTTAAAAAAGATCAAGTATTTTATGAGACACATCATAAATCTAGGTATGGATTTATGATGTGTTCCATCTTGATGTCACGGATCTTGATATTGCAGTGCCTTTCTGCGATGTTTTGCTTTGTTAATAATTTCTTTCATTACAGTGTACTTATGGCAGTTTATTGACTTTCATTGCAATTATTAAGGCCAATAATTTTTCTGATTGTGATTTATTTCCTATCTGTCTTCTTTTATCATATTGAATATCTTCTCCTTTTTCCACACAGCAATACAGAAATAATAATAATAATAATAATAATAGTAAGGCTGCTGTGTGGCAAAACCATCAGCAGGCCTACTATTTACAAAGATTACAAATCTTTGTAAAATCCACAAATCTCAAAGAACCATCTGGTTTCTTTTCTTGAGAAAGTTAAGAATATATAGTCCTTATAAGTTTATACGGCCTTAAGTGATGAATCAGATGTTTCTTCAGAGAAACTGTAGCACTGCTCAATAATTTGATCTAAAGTAACTTGTTTCTTTCCACTGATGATTCAGCCATAATTGATTTAACCATTATGGCAGTAACATTGCCAGACTTGAGAATGCAATTTATCTAATCTCCCATTTAAAATCATCACATTTGAACTAAAATTCTCATACATATACAAATATACATACATAAAAATATCAATCTTGGTTCTTTCCCAGTTGAAGGAATCTGAGAACTTCATTCTGGTTTGCTTCGGTCATTCATAATAAAATACATACAATGTTAATTTTTTTCCATCTGATGGTTCTTTTCATTTAATAAATATTTGGAAACAAATATGCAGGGACCACCATTTATTAATTCTGTGTCTGGACAATACAATATCAGTGACCAACCTTCCTTTTTAGGCTACTAGCCACCAAACACTAAAATGTCCTTTTAAAAAACACAAAAATTTCCAATTAAAAAATATAAAATTTTTCTAGAAAAGGAACTGGTGATATACGAACGTCTTCACGATGACCATCTAGCCTTTGTGGGGTTTTTTGGCTTTATCCATGACGAAGAAGCATTGTATTGTATTGTATTGTCCAGAACACAGAATTAATAAATGATGGTCCCTGCATGGGAAAATTTTGTCTCCAAATATTTATTAAATTAAAAGAACCATCGGACGGAAAAAATTAATCATAATTGGAAAATATTGTCGCCAGGGGACAGCTTTTCTAAATCTGCATTTTCCAGTGCTTCTTTGTCGTGGATAAAAAGCTGAAACACCCCAAGAAGGCTAGATGGTCATTGTGAAGACGTTTGTATATCACCAGTTCCTTTTTTAGAAAAATTTTATATTTTTTAATTGGAAATTTTTGTGTTTTTTAAAAGGACTTTTTAGTGTTTGGCAGCTAGTAGCCTAAAAAGGAAGGTCAGTTGCCAATATTGTATTGTCCAGAACACAGAATTAATAAATGGTGGTCCCTGCATGGGCGAACTTTGTCTCCAAATATTTATATATACAATGTATTCAACGTATATATTGGTATTAGACTCATTAAATGAACTGTCTATGTGATAATAATAAATTCTTTAAAAATGCTGACAAAAGAGAAAAGCAAACTGTCCACTGATGGAGCATGCCAAACACTGATGGTTGACAACTACGATAATACATGAAAAGCTTTCAAACAAACTGAAATTATTACACACCTATTTACCATATTACAAATGCACACTGCAAACAGTATTAGAGAATATTACATACAAAATATACTATAATGGAGTCATAACTACAGACAAAAACAAATCATCACAACAGAGATCACATTCATTGACAAACAAAATATTACATACATCATAAACATATCCATTCCACAACATATGAAAAAATTAGTAAATATTCGAAACTCAGTCATTAAATAAAAATCAGATGTAAAAAAATGGATAACGTACTTATTGTGTTTGTAAACCTCCCTTACAAAGGTATTATACCAAATTACACAAAACTTAACCATAATATTTTCACATGTTAAAAGAAAAAAATAGCAAATACATATCACAAAATCAAGAATTTTTTGAATTCAGATTCATGTACTAACAGGCATTCAAATCTGATAGAACAGTTGTTTTTAGTAACTACATCTTCAAACCACAGATGACAAATTCATCTCAAATTTGGAAAATTAGTGTGTCCTACAAAATATCAGATTAAATTAAGCACCCAAATTTAACTAAAAGTTATATAATAAATAATTTTTTAATTAAATATGCTAGATTGGAATCTTGATTTCAATCTTGTTATTAAAAACACCAACAAGCAGGCATCACATTTACTAGATTATAAAGTTTCTAAATATAAATAATAATAGAAAATAATGTAATCATGTAAACTAAATACTGTTTGTGCTTGAAGTTTCTTTTTTTCTTGTTCCATCTGCATTTTCTTTTTTGTTGTTAAACATGTTGATGCTATTGGTTGTGGACTTGGTATACTAGGAGATCTTTGTTTCAATTTTGGAAAAGATCCTGAATAAATCAAATACATTTTCATTAATTAATACAGATTTAACAATTTAACTCAAAAACCTCACCTATTGTTTCTTCTGTTGCCTGTTTTCTCAATTCACTTTGACTTTGATGCCGTCTACCCAATATGGGTGAAGCAGGAAGACCACTACTAATATTTTTAATGAGTGTTTTAATTGATTTTGATTGGCTTTCTGCAGGAGGTTCTCTATTAAATTGGAAAATTCAGAATTTATTTTTATAATAATAAAGATTATTTGAAGTAAATATGTTGAAATAGAATAATTTTAAGAAAAAGTAATAGAAAATGTATTGGTATCCTGTGTCAGTATTTTTCATAATTTAAAATCAGAATTACTACAGATGATTTTGATATCATTTTATATCAATAAAAAAAATATATTATCATCAGTATTCTAATATAAAATTGTAATAACATATTTGCATCTAGTCTAAATGTGTTGAGGACAATAAACACTCAAAAATTAAATCTGAATTGGAGGAATTACTATGAAATTATTTAAAATTTAATTTGTAATTTTAAATAAAAATGTTCCACATTAAATGTACTAAGATTAAAAATTGTAATAATTAAAAATTTTTTTTTCATATTTTTAACAATTTTTCTTTTCAAAAGTACAGCAAATTTAAAACATTTTAATTGTGATAATGAATTTTCTTAATAAATGAATTTATGAATTTAAATAACTGTTTATTTAAAAAAATCAGTTATAATGAAATTACAGTAATGTACTGTATATTCTCAAAAATCAATACAATGAAAGAAAAACTTAAAAACATCAAATTAGCAATAAAGAAATAAAACTAGTTAATAAAAATTTTAACTAATTTTCAAATTATGATAATAATATATTATTATTAAATCAAAATAATAAAATCAACTCAAAACAATCAAACTTATGCATACACTTAACACCTTATTCTTGCCGAGAAATATAAATTTATTTAAAACAAACAAACGTTTTCAGCCTGATTCACAGGCCATCTTCAGGTTTAGAATACATTTGAATTAAAAATTCTATCATTGGAACACAAAATTCAAATTCAAAATTAATAAGAAACATTTAAACAAAAAATTAAATAGACAACATAAATACCAATAAAACTAAAACATAAAAATATATAAACATGCAAGAAACGAATATATAAGTATTAATAAATGCAATACTAAGACATTCAATAAAACCGCTATAACTATTGGTTAGAGCCCTTATTAAACTTCCTAACCATGAACTTCCACGCAGAGGGTAGACTTTCTGCGTCCCTCGCATTTAGACAGCCTTCTTGTAATCTACTCCTATAAATCTGCAACTTTTCTGCTGTCAATGCCAAAGATGGAGAAGATAAAGGGTTTATGATGGTCGCCTCATTCCATTTAACTATAGCTCCTGGCGCTTGCGCCATTTGGGACAAAATTGTTGCATTAGACCTCTTTCTGATGTTATAACTATGCTCCTTGATTCTAAGCCCTAAACTTCTAGTGGTTACTCCAATGTAGTCTTTTTTAACGCCCAATTGCATGTTCTCATATGGAATTTTATAAACTCCTGCTTTCTCTTCTGATTTTATACCATCTTTATCATTCCTGAGGATTTTGTATAAATTAGGCGCCCTTTTTAAAAGCATTCTCGAACCTTTTTTGTGTGCAATCTCCTTCATGACTGCATTCATACTTTCATTATACGTAAATTTTACGCTTCTATTAGGAGCATTTTTAAAAAACCTTTTTTCGATGTTGGCTTCATATTTCCTAATTATTCCCAGAATCGTACTTTTTTGGTAACCTAGGGCCTTGGCTACGTCTATTATTCTATTTATTTCTTTCCTCCTGTCTTGTACTCTTTCACAATACAAAAAAGCTCTTCTTATTAAAGCTCTGAAAGCCGCAATTTTATATTTATACGGATCCTTGGATTGGGAGGGAATATACAAAGGGCTGTGTGATGGTTTAATAAAAACGTTAGTGGACAGGTGGCCTTTTTTGAATGTAATATCAATGTCGAGAAAATGCAGATTCAAGGAACTCTTCTGTTCCAATCTTAAAGTAAGGCCATCACTGTTATCGTTGATCTTATCCAAAAAATCCTTGATTCTGCTGTTATTTCTCCATAATATAAATAAGTCATCAACGTATCTGCTAAAATACATGATATCATCCTTAAAATCATGAAAAACTCTTCTTTCCAGCCTTCGCACCACCAATTCACATAGGATCCCTGAAAGCGGGCTTCCCATAGGGACCCCTCTTCTCTGTCTGTAGACCTGCCCATTAAAAGCGAAGCAAGATTCACGGCAGACCAAACTAGCCAAATTCTCTACTTCCTCAGTATAATTAAGCAATTCTGAGTTATTACAGTATAAGAAGTCCAATAGCGCCTCCTCACACGATTCTATCCTAACCGACGGATACATGCTCTCATAGTCGAAAACAGTTGCAACTTCATCCTCCATTAACGCTATATTCTGTAGATCTTTAACCACTTTCATAGGATCACGTGCAACTAGAGTATCTGTGTCCAGCTGCGATGATAAATACTCATGCAACTTCTTCTCTAACACAAACGTGGGACCCCTGCATTTCTCTACTACAGGTCTTATTTCTTTACCGGTTTTATGCACCTTAGCGAAAGCAAATAACCTAGGTGTTCCAGGCCTAGGGTTCCTACACTTCTTGAGAAAAGGCAAAACCTTGGAAAGTTTAGAGACCTCTAGTTTTCTGACCTTTCTATCCAAGCTTCCAATAAAATTGCTGTTGATCTTTTCACATTCTGTCTTTTCGATATAATCCATTAGTGCTTCGTTATATGTACGCCTTTTCATGATGACTAGTTGCTTACTTTTATCGGCCCTAGTCAACACCAATTCATTCTGCCTTCATCAATTCTTAGTGAGCCGGATATCACTACCTCCAATATCTTGCTTTCGGTCCCTCTGCCTGTCGTTAAGGACTGCTTTCCATCTGAAGTACTCTTTCTCTAAATCGTCTAGCCCAACAATGCCCCTTTCAATTTCCTGTACTGAGGTTTCCCAATTCATAGCCTCCACTGGAACAAAATTTGGGCCTTTTTCTAGGAGCTTCCTGATCCTTCCTGGTACTTCTATTTGGTCCCATGCGCAGAAAGTAACAAGGTTTTTCTTTGTATTACTATCCTTTTGCTTGTGCATAATCCATTGCAATTTCTTTACATAGTTATTAGTATAATTCTTCTGGACCGTTTCAGCTAGACCTACTACTCTTTTATTAACATCTAGTTTTTCTGGATCTTCGTTATATATGGTGTTTTCTAGGTTAACGAGATCATTCAATAATCCGAATTTTTTGTTCTTCGTAATCCGAATAGACTTCTTGAGGCAAGCCAAACAAAACCCGAATTTCAGTGAACCGCAGAAGAATTATACTAATAACTATGTAAAGAAATTGCAATGGATTATGCACAAGCAAAAGGATAGTAATACAAAGAAAAACCTTGTTACTTTCTGCGCATGGGACCAAATAGAAGTACCAGGAAGGATCAGGAAGCTCCTAGAAAAAGGCCCAAATTTTGTTCCAGTGGAGGCTATGAATTGGGAAACCTCAGTACAGGAAATTGAAAGGGGCATTGTTGGGCTAGACGATTTAGAGAAAGAGTACTTCAGATGGAAAGCAGTCCTTAACGACAGGCAGAGGGACCGAAAGCAAGATATTGGAGGTAGTGATATCCGGCTCACTAAGAATTGATGAAGGCAGAATGAATTGGTGTTGACTAGGGCCGATAAAAGTAAGCAACTAGTCATCATGAAAAGGCGTACATATAACGAAGCACTAATGGATTATATCGAAAAGACAGAATGTGAAAAGATCAACAGCAATTTTATTGGAAGCTTGGATAGAAAGGTCAGAAAACTAGAGGTCTCTAAACTTTCCAAGGTTTTGCCTTTTCTCAAGAAGTGTAGGAACCCTAGGCCTGGAACACCTAGGTTATTTGCTTTCGCTAAGGTGCATAAAACCGGTAAAGAAATAAGACCTGTAGTAGAGAAATGCAGGGGTCCCACGTTTGTGTTAGAGAAGAAGTTGCATGAGTATTTATCATCGCAGCTGGACACAGATACTCTAGTTGCACGTGATCCTATGAAAGTGGTTAAAGATCTACAGAATATAGCGTTAATGGAGGATGAAGTTGCAACTGTTTTCGACTATGAGAGCATGTATCCGTCGGTTAGGATAGAATCGTGTGAGGAGGCGCTATTGGACTTCTTATACTGTAATAACTCAGAATTGCTTAATTATACTGAGGAAGTAGAGAATTTGGCTAGTTTGGTCTGCCGTGAATCTTGCTTCGCTTTTAATGGGCAGGTCTACAGACAGAGAAGAGGGGTCCCTATGGGAAGCCCGCTTTCAGGGATCCTATGTGAATTGGTGGTGCGAAGGCTGGAAAGAAGAGTTTTTCATGATTTTAAGGATGATATCATGTATTTTAGCAGATACGTTGATGACTTATTTATATTATGGAGAAATAACAGCAGAATCAAGGATTTTTTGGATAAGATCAACGATAACAGTGATGGCCTTACTTTAAGATTGGAACAGAAGAGTTCCTTGAATCTGCATTTTCTCGACATTGATATTACATTCAAAAAAGGCCACCTGTCCACTAACGTTTTTATTAAACCATCACACAGCCCTTTGTATATTCCCTCCCAATCCAAGGATCCGTATAAATATAAAATTGCGGCTTTCAGAGCTTTAATAAGAAGAGCTTTTTTGTATTGTGAAAGAGTACAAGACAGGAGGAAAGAAATAAATAGAATAATAGACGTAGCCAAGGCCCTAGGTTACCAAAAAAGTACGATTCTGGGAATAATTAGGAAATATGAAGCCAACATCGAAAAAAGGTTTTTTAAAAATGCTCCTAATAGAAGCGTAAAATTTACGTATAATGAAAGTATGAATGCAGTCATGAAGGAGATTGCACACAAAAAAGGTTCGAGAATGCTTTTAAAAAGGGCGCCTAATTTATACAAAATCCTCAGGAATGATAAAGATGGTATAAAATCAGAAGAGAAAGCAGGAGTTTATAAAATTCCATATGAGAACATGCAATTGGGCGTTAAAAAAGACTACATTGGAGTAACCACTAGAAGTTTAGGGCTTAGAATCAAGGAGCATAGTTATAACATCAGAAAGAGGTCTAATGCAACAATTTTGTCCCAAATGGCGCAAGCGCCAGGAGCTATAGTTAAATGGAATGAGGCGACCATCATAAACCCTTTATCTTCTCCATCTTTGGCATTGACAGCAGAAAAGTTGCAGATTTATAGGAGTAGATTACAAGAAGGCTGTCTAAATGCGAGGGACGCAGAAAGTCTACCCTCTGCGTGGAAGTTCATGGTTAGGAAGTTTAATAAGGGCTCTAACCAATAGTTATAGCGGTTTTATTGAATGTCTTAGTATTGCATTTATTAATACTTATATATTCGTTTCTTGCATGTTTATATATTTTTATGTTTTAGTTTTATTGGTATTTATGTTGTCTATTTAATTTTTTGTTTAAATGTTTCTTATTAATTTTGAATTTGAATTTTGTGTTCTAATGATAGAATTTTTAATTCAAATGTATTCTAAACCTGAAGATGGCCTGTGAATCAGGCTGAAAACGTTTGTTTGTTTTAAATAAATTTATATTTCTCGGCAAGAATAAGGTGTTAAGTGTATGCATATGTATATTTTGCTGAGTGCTTTGTGATATTTTACAATCAAACTTAATTTAAAATTAAAATTTATATCTGAGTGATAATGAAATAAATTAACTTCTCTAGGAGTTAGACAAAGTTCATTTATAGTCATCTATATGGTTAGGCAATGTAGGACACACAGGCTTCAGATTCAGGCTACATAGGCTTCAGGCTTAAAATTTATATTCAAGTTAATGTTATTGATACAGCATATAAAGAAATAAAATTACTTGTAATAAACTGAATGAGCTATTGCTTTCTAAATATTATTTAATAGAAACCAAATGGAGTAGAGTTTTATATAAAATCAGATAAAAACAACAATAAATTTAGATTAACTTTGATTAGCTTAGAAGATTGCTAATTATGTTTAATATTGGTATGGTCAAAAGAAATTATGATAAACTGTGTTTATCAGTAAAGTCAGATATTAAATAATTGCTATATGTATATTTTTTAATATTATAAAAATTTTATAAAGTTTACACGAATTTCTTTTGCAAGTAGTGTTTATAATCAAAGCAATAAAATGCTTGCAGATGGATAATTATTTCTTTTGCTTTTCATATATTTACTAACACTAAGAATGATACAGTGGAACCTTGCTTAACGAGCACCTCGCACTATGAGTATTTTGCATAACGAACAAAACAAATTGTAAAAAATTTGCCTCGCTTAATGAGCAATGTTTCGCATAATGAGTGAAGAGGAGAGGGGAAGTCCCGAGCTGTGCGCATGCAGCATGCTTCATCAGTCTGTGTTTAGCACTTGTTCTGCTAGCATCTTGGTGTCGCTTGCGATCACACATTTTTCCAAACTTGTGTTCACACATATTACTTATAAACACCAACAACCATAGCCTGTTATATAATAAACACGCCAAACGATATGCCAAATTCTTGAGTCATTAAATTTAATGACCAATTCCAAATTAAATTTTAGAAATGTCTGAATTAAAAATAAACTATTTACAATTATTAAATTTAATACAAGATGGAAGCATAACTGCCTACCCTAGTCAAATTAATTAATTTCTAATATTTAATTATAGCCTTTACATAACCCAAGAATTTTGCATATTGATTGGAGTGTTTATCAAACATATTAGCTGTGATTTTTTTTTGTTTCTGAAATCAAAGTCTCATTCCAGGATGGTTCATTCTGTGCTAGAAGAAAAAATGATGATTCATGCTCCTTAACAGTTTATATTGTACAATTTTCTTTTTGAAATAAACGTTATACATAAAACATTTGAGCATTTTTTCGGCGTGGAATGCATTATCGTATTTTACATTAATTTCTATGGAAAAAATTGTTTTGCTTAATGAGTGTTTCACATTATGAGTAAGACTCTGGAACGAATTATGCTCATTAAGTGAGGTTCCACTGTATTTTATACAACATATAACTATAGGATAATTAAAAGTAATAAAAATACATTTTTAATCAAGATATATAACATGATTGAAAGCTTGTTAAATATCATTCCTAGTGGAATACATACAATTATTCTAAGTTCTGAGATCACAATAATAATTTTTACTAATATGCTATCCATGTTTTATAACTTTATTCAATTTCCAATCTTTATCACTTATTTAAAACATTTAACATAATTTTATTTATTTATCTTCAATAATTTTTCTTTACTATATTCCGTTCTTGTTATTTAAAAGTTAATTTAAAATGAAATCTATTACAATAAGAAAAAGTTATTCTCTTTACATAGCAGAAGTTTGTTAATCTAACACTTATTAATCTGAAACATCTGGTAATACAGACAAAAAATAGCTGATCTGGAAGTGTGTGATTATAATCAGGAATACTAGTATTCCATGAATGTATAACTTTTGTGAATCATATGTATGCAGTACATGTTTGGAAAACCATTATTATATGCATTGTGAATATTTTTTCTGCAATAATGTGTTCATTAACATTTTTTCAGGTTTTTTTCAATCAATTTTAATACAGTGTAGTCATGTATTGTATTATCTTCAGCCTGATGAATGTCTAAACAAGAGAAATGAGAATGTCTAAGAATGTCTAAGAAAGAGAATGTCTAAGAATGTCTAAGAAAGAGAATGTCTAAACAAATTGGAAGCAAAAACAGCATGCACTAGTACAAAATATACTGTACAGCAATGTAGCAATGTCTGTAATGTTCTGATCACATCTTGAATTTTGTGAAAATATAAATATAGCCAGTAATCTGGCATTTTCAATGATCTGGCAACACTTGTCCTGTACTGAAACAACACACTTTTACTGTACTTCTATTTCCATTCTATTCAGTATACCTAGTGTAGATATTATTTATGAATATAAAGGATAATTACTTCAACAACAAAATCGAACAAGATGGAAACTTAACAAATATTTGAAATACATACTTCCACAAAGGCAAAATTGCCAAATATTTGATCATTTGTTCATGTGAAAGAATTTAAATCAAAACTCACTGCCATTAGTAATGATATAATTTAAGTACTGTATATGAAGAAAGCAATACTGAAGGATCATAGTGGATATTAATAAATTTGTGATCTATTATTACCTATTATACAATGAATGACAAATTTAAAATTTGCAATTATGTAAAGTAATGAATTTACAAATAATTAACCTTAATAAGAAACTGGTTTATATATTTTATTAACAAACTAACTTTTTGATGAAAGTTGATGATGATTATTTATAGTTATTTATCATGGAGTTGTTATTTAGTTACTTGAATGACAGATTATTTTGCTATGGACAGAATGACTTATGGCACTATTTGTTCATTTTAGCAATACAACTCTCACTGAGACAAAATTTCAAGCAAGTTTTGATTATTCTGAAAGCCAACAATTATTACAATAATACTCCTTGTTGATAATCTTATTGGAAGAGTTCACATATACTACATTTTGCAATATAGGTAAACTTTATTCAAAAATATACAATTATATACTAACATTGTTTATTCTATATACTATAATAAACAATTTAACAGTATATGATAACCTATTACTTCCGATATGTAAAGCTCTGCTAATAAACTTGCTATTTTACACTTTCAATTTCTAATCCATTTAAATAGCAGTGACATTGAGAACAATATAACTGACAACTCATTTGTTTTTAGCAAAATTTAGCAAAACAATATGGAAAATTTTGAGATTTACTGATAGAAAAAAACCATTAAAATCCACAAATGCACCATAACAATATAATCTAAATAGACAGACAGATGAAATCAAGTGGCTAAAAATAAAATGTTTCTAACCACTTGAGTTAAAACATTTCTTAAAGTATTTTCAATTATAACAGATCTATAAATACAATAATCAAGAATGATCATCATATGTCTAAAGGCATCACTATAAATAACAATTCTGCTATGATGTTTGCATTAAAAATATTTGATTGAAGTTCTTTGAAATAAACTACTTTTAATTAGAGAAATAAAGCCTACTGTCCCAACTAGGATTTTAGAACATCAATTTTAGTTGTTAAATACAATGTTATAACATGTTTGATGCTTGCAATCTCAGTAAACTATGGGTATGGTTTTGCAACATTTTTAACTTTTCATTTTTTTTTTCTGAAAATTTATTTTTTAAAAATTTAAAGAGGAGTGTTCTCCTAATAAGTGAAATTAATTTAGCTTTATTAAGAATTATTCCAGTTTATAAATAATCTTCATTTCAATTATTTCATCAAAAGTTTTGCTCTAAAGAATTTTCATTTTAGAAAATTATTAAAATTCATTCTATTCTATTATTTGTAAATTCTACATATGAACAATCAAATTATAATCAAAAACATTTATAAAAGAAATTTTCATTTGGTCCCTAAATTACACTGCCTATTCATTGACATTACAAAAAATCTTTCTGATCTCACATAGCAAAACATTAGTTAACATTTCATTTGTTAAGGTTTATGATTCATTTGTCCAATTTTAAGCATTGTCAAACTAATAGGATTGGCATTATCCTAGCACAATATTTTTTCCAAACAATTTAAATTCTAAACAACTTCTACTCAAAACTGAATATGTATAAATGATAATTACACACCTTTAAGAACCTTAAATCTATTTGTCTATTAAAGTTATTTATTGGAGTTTAAAGTTTCTAAAGGTGTGTAATTATCATCCAAACAATTTGTTGACTCTCAAATTTTATTGAGTTTCCATTTTCTATTTCATTGTACAGTCCTGAACAAGTATAGTTTAAATTATAATCATTTAGCACAAGATACTTTGATAGAATTTTAAAAGTCTTATGATATTTAAATTATTAAAAAAAAATACATTACTTACTGTGCAATCACGTAAAAATCATCCATTAATTCAGTAGGTGCTGGAGTTTCATGAAAATTATTAATGGAACTATCAATTTGCTTTTGTCCTTCCTGTTTTTCAAAAGTACCAATCTGAAATGAATTCAAATATAATTAATTTAATAAAAAAATATTGCTATGATTTTAAGAACACAGACAAACAGAATCTCAGACAATTCAATTCAACAAATCAAGAAGATTTTTTTATAAAATTACATTATGTATATTTATTTTCTTTTTTGAATAATTTCTTCTGAATAATTTTCCAACATATTTTTAGTGTTTAAAAAAATATAGAAATTAATAAGCTTATTTAATTAAAAAATTTCTTAAGAGAAAATGCAAAGAAATGATTTTATATATTATAAATAAATTAGCTACATAAATTCAAAGTTTAGTAAGTGTTTAATTATTTGAAACAGATAGTTGAGTTTTTTGTTATGCAATAATTTAATGTAACAGAAGCTCCATATTCACACATTCTTTGTTCATGCATTTCATATAGTTTTGGCTAGGTATTTGCAACCATTTTTCAAATTTGTAAACCTGAAATTCACTTGTTCAAGGAAGAATTAAGAAAAACAATAAACATAATGAACAGAGATGAATTATTTTTTTAATTTGAGAAAATGAAATAACTTAATTTTTTTAATGTATTCTTCTGCAATTCAATGACTTCTACACTGGATTAGTGGATATTCTCCCACCATTTCTTGCATTATTTCAGCATGTGCACTTATGTGGATTGTAAATGTTGTGTCATCTTAACAAAACACTAGTTGTTTGATACTTTATGAATAGGTGAAAGAAGGTGATGCCCCTTAAAAACAAAATTAAAGTGCTAAATCATTTGCAAAATAAAATTAAGCAACTGTGGTTGTTCACACTTCCTTCAAAAATAATCTATTATAGAAAATATTAAGAAAACAAAGATTTCATAATGTGGATTTGTTTTCTAATACTATATATTTTCCCAATCCTCTAGCTTTATTTTTTAAATGTATTGTTCAAAAACCTAAAAATAAAAAAACAACAGAATGTTGTGTCTACATTGACATATGTAAACTATAGTATATGTGTAAAACATCATTAGAGATTGTGTAAAGTAACAATGACTCCTCAGAATGAATTAGCTGTTGTACAGAAAATGGAAGTTGTGAAAAGTTTTGAACAATTGCAATCATTTTGTGCAGTTGCTACACAACATATCTGCTGAAGGAGTTTGAAAAATCATAAAGAAATTCAAGAAAGTGGATCTGTTGATAATCAAAGATGAGATGAAGAATGCAGATGACAACTACTTATGAAGACAGGTTTGATTGTAAGAGCAAACAAATGAAGATGCTAAGAAAACTGCAAGAGAAATTAAGTATGATGTGTTTGACCATGAAAAAAGAATTCTTCAATTCAAATGATCAGAAATTAATTGATTCCTAGTCAAACAAGTGAGAGATTGAAATTTGCTGAAAAAGATATGAAAAAGATAAAAGATTGGAATTTTAGAAATTGCTTATTTGGTCCGATGAATCAAAATGTGAAATATTTAGACAAAGTAGAAAAACTTATATGTGGAGACCAGCAGCACCAGCCTTCAAAAAAAGTTATTTAAATCCCATAGTAAAAAATGGCAGAGGCTCTGTAATGACGTGGAACTTAAAAAAAACATTTAACATGTTGTTTTTTTTATGCTTTTTCAGCACAACTTTAACCTGTTGAAGTTCAAATCTTCTTGTTAAACCTGACACTGACTAATAAAAAGAAGTCAAAAACATTTGTTTAAATGGTGTGGAGCTACTTCTCTTACAACAGTTTTTAGCTATTTTAAATTTATCACATCTACAATAAATGCTGTTGCTCATAGATATATACTAGATGCCAATTTATTTCAATCCACATCCAAAATGGGTCTTTGAAAATGTTATATTTTTCAGAAAGACAATAATCCAAAACATACATCCAATGTTGCTAAAGACTTTTTATCAAAAAAAATTATGGTGTTGGAATGGCCCATAAATTCTCCTGATTTGAGATTGATTGAATGTTTATGGAATATGTGGATATGAATATTCCTGCAAAATCATGGAAAAACAAAAATGATTTTCAAATGGCATTAAAGTTGCAATAGGAAAAAATGCCTCTGTAACACTGCAAAAACTAGTTAAAGTGTTCTAGATAGCTTGAAGGTGGTTATTGAAGCCTACACTCATTACTAATTTACAGTTCACAAAAATTTTTCTAATGGCATTTGCAAATCGTTTTGCGTTGCAAACTGTTCACATATTTCAAATATTAAAATTATTTTTCTATATTTAATTAATATTAAAAATATGTACATGTACTGTACTGTACCTGTAGCATAAAGTGAAAATAACATAATAAAAATTTGTTAGCATTGTAATCTTAACAGCATATTTTTAATTCATCACACAATCAATAAACACTTATTGTCAACTTAATTCTTTGACCCAGTGTAACTATTACACTGATTAAATAACTATAGTCCTATTAGTAATTTTTTTACATATTTATTGTTTTAAATCAAAAGCCTGTGATTTTTTTATTATAAATAACTTAAGAAGGATTTGATTTTGATTTGAAATCATTAAAAATATTTGATTTTTGGTTTAAAATAACTACTGTCAAAGATGATTTTTAAAACATTAATTTGAACTATACACTTTTTCAAATAAAACAAAATTCTAAGGCTTCATTTTATTCAAGAGCATTCTGTTTTATTCTAATATGGAATCATTTAATGATGTTTTTCTAAAATAAAATAATTAATTTCATTAAAAGATACTCTTTTTAAAATATCAAAAAATAATTAATTTCTATAAATGTTAATTATTATAGCTAACCTTTTGATGAAGATTTTCATTTTCTTCCTGGAGGGAACCTAGACGCAAGAGTTCTTCTTCATAACTTAACAATGTAGGCAACACTGTAAAAACACATAATTTTAATGTTGTAAATACTTCTATAATAAATTGATTTATATTTTAATATCAATAAAATAAACAATAATAATAGAAATTTTATAAAATTTGTACTATTTTTGAACATATACAACAAAATGTTGTTCAGATTAAATACAAAGTAAATTGTCCTTTGCCTGAAATGTAGAAGTACAAGTACAATATAAGAATATAAAAATTATTTTCAAACATTAAAAAAAATATATTTCATATTATTTTACATTTTCTTTCTGAACAATAATTCTGCAACAATTGAGAAAGAAAGAATTTTAATAAATACTCTTTGCCAAGCACCTTAATTTGCTGAGATAATTTATTTTGCTACAAATGAATATTTTCAACCTATTCTATAGATCATCTTCAAGAATAGAATAAGTTGAAAACGTTAGTTTGTAGTAAAATAAATTATCTCAGCAAATTAAGATGCTTGGTGAAGTGTGTTTATTAATTAAGTCTTTGCTGAGTGTAGTGTTCTAGATGAAAATATTTTTATTTTTACAAAAAGTTAAATAGCAAGTTTCAAATCATGTAAAATAATTTTGTTAATTTTTAACATTTAGTTAATTTTGAAACATCTGGAAAAATAATGGCAGACAGAATGATTTCAATCCACAATTTTCACAAATCTTATATGCCTTACAAGTTCTATGATCCAAATATTCTGTGCTAGTTCTTTTCCATAATATCTACATATACAACATAATATTACCTATTATGTTGTATATCTATACAATATACTAAATAACAAATAATCATAAGACATAAGAATAATTGAATAATGTATAACAATATATAAATATATAATTACTTCATAAACACCACTAACAACCTTTATAAATTGAGTAATGAATTTAATACATTCAACAAAATAAAAGAAGACAGATAGGAAATAAATTGCAATCAGAAAAATTATTGGCCTTAATAATTGCAATGAAAGTCAATAAACTGCCATAAGTACACTGTAACAAAAGAAATTATTAACAAAGCAAAACATTGCAGAAAGGCACTGCAATATCAAGATCCATGACATCAAGATGGAATACATCATAAATCCATACCTAGATTTATGATGTGTCTCATAAAATACTTGACCTTTTTTAAATTGTAATGTTAAAGAGTAGAAAGCTATTGCCAAACTCTTGACAGTGTTTATGTCGATAATTTTGTAAGATATCACATGCAGAGATAACGTTTAATTTTGCTTATTAAATTGTATTTAATATGAGCATTGTGCAATATAAATATTAATATAAAGAATTTTTTTGCTTTTTATGCTGTCAGTGTTTTTATTCAAAAATCAACATTTTCTATCATCATCCCAGTTATCCTTCAATCTAAAGAAGGGCTGGCGAGTATGTATTATGATTGTTATTTAATTGTGTTGATGTAAGTTGGTCTATTTGTGCTAAAAGCTTACAGTCTGATGTGATATGTTGTATAGTTTTGGGCAAAATATGTAACATTTTTCAAAAGTGTCATCTGTGTTTTCTTCTAAGATATGCATTCTGTAATATTTTGTATTTATGTAGTATGATCTTATATGGCAATCATGAACTCTTCTATCTCTCCAAAAAGGCATTTGTGAGCCAATCAGCTATTTGATATAGCTTTGTCAACATTATTCCAAGATCATTAGGATGTATTCTATGAAGTTCTTTTTGATTTTGAGAGTGCTTGATAGTGTTCGTATCTTTTTATATATTGTTTATCAAAGTCAGTGTTGTGTAAGTTTATTGGTATTCTTTCATCTGCAAGAGTTACAGCTTTGTGTAATTTTGATATTTCTTATTTTGTAGAAATGCTCTTGCAATGTCTGTACTTTTGTTGTAAGAATTTATTACGTCAAGCCTCCTCTTTTCTCATTATTAGGAAGAGTTAGTTTCACTAAGGAGAATTTAAGGTTTCTTATGCTTTGTTAATCATGATTGCATTATCATTTAGAGTTGTTCTAATTCTATATGTGTCTAATGTAAAACTCCAAATGAGTATGTGCATACTAGATATTTGTTGCTTTAAATGTGTATTTTGCATTAAACTGTATTATCAGTATTGAGTTTATTGTGGTATTCCTTTGTTAGTCTCTCTTATTTTTGAATGTTCTCTGAAGTTGGCCTGTTGAAATCCTAAATACTTGTATATCTTGCCTTCATCTATGAATTCAATGATGCTGAATTATTTCTAAGTGCAAAACCATTCTTTATGATTTATTTTCTATGTGAAGTTTCTTTTACCCATGGTTAGTAGATGAACAAGGTTTCAACATTTTCATTTTCATCTTGTTTTTCAAAATGTTCCAATTTTGGAACAAAGAAGATCCAGTTGTAATCGAAAATGTTTGTCTAAAGTTTTTCAAAAATGTTATTAAATTCATTACTCAATTTATAAAGGTTGTTAACGGTGTCTATGAAGTAATTATATATTTATATATTGTTATACATTATTCGATGATTTTTATGTCTTATGATTATTTGTTATTTAGCATATTGTCTTTTTTGTCTTCTACTTTCTTCCTTGCTCTAAATCTACCTATTCTCTTAAATTAATAGTAGTTAGTTATAAGATAGTTGTAAGATATACCTATATATTCATATTTGTCCTTTGTAAAATATTAATTAATTAAGATCCAATTGTTGTGATATTTCAATTTGTGTCTTTCTGTTATTGTCGGTTATGGTATTAATGTGTATTTGTATCAGGGATAGAGATTGTAAAGCTGACATCCTACATAAGAAGATCCTGTATTTGGCTATGCAAATTAAAGATTCTTATTTTAGTAAACTTAGTTTCTTTGTCTAGAAAAATTTGCACATATCTTAACACAACATTTTTTAGAATTTGATGAATAAAATTCTTTTCCATAATTCTTTCCTCCTTACATAGAGTAAGAAGAAATTTTTATTCCCATCAATTACTTGGCTACATTCACAACATAATTGCTAGATGGTGAGAGAGAGCATGACGTATCCAGGGTCTACAAAAATTTGAGAATTTAACTAATATTTGAAATTGGGTCTCTCAGAGTGACTGGCATATGTTTTAGCTGTTTGGCCCAATATTTAATAAATCAGAACATTTTAAACGATATTAAACTTTAAAAGATAACTTTTGAACTACAATATTATTAGTAATATATATTTATATAAAACACATACTCATGCTTTGAAAGATCACACTGAGAAAATTCTGCAAAGAAACTAACATTGTATCCTGCCATTGACGAGTAAAATATAACTGGAATGTTGGATTATCTTCTGGAGACTTCAAAAACAATAATGCTGTATTAATAACAAATCAATAGTAAATTACTTATTACAATGTTGTAAATATATTATAAAAACAAATTAATGAAAAGTATTTCACATTATATCATGAATATGTGTTAAATAAAGATATACAAATAAAATTCACCAAACCAATCTTTCCATTCTGCTTGCCCTTGAAGTTCTGGAGTCATTTTTTCAAAAAACTCTCTGAGTTTATCCTGACGACCACTTGTGATGCAAGTTACTACATACATTCTTAACAATGCAGTTTCCAATTTTTTGGCTGAGGAAAGAAATGAATGTTCAAGTCTTGAGAAGATTCTTAAATCTAAGTGACTCCATGCTTCTCGCAAGGCACTCAGGTCCAGGCTACTGATACAAGAAGTAAGATGTTCCACTATTCTATCTGCCTAAATAAATTACAAATAATTAATTTTTCAAAAGTTTTATATTATTTTTTATGGAAGAGAGAAAAACAAAATATAATTTTTCTAACTACTTTATATATTACATCTTTATACAAAATTTACTCATTAGAAATGTGATTTGTACTTTATTCATATGATGGATTTTAAAAATATTTATTAGTTACATATTGTCCATATGTTTTTTACATTTAAAATTATATACATTAATTCTGTAAAAATAAATTGAAACTACTTGAAAGCACTTAAAATACATCAGCTTTAAAGCAAAGGTGGCAAACATTTTTGAAATCAAGAGTGCACTCAGTCTAGTATATGACGTCATTGGCATTTGCTGATTACATTCCCATACAAAAATGATTTTACATTGTATTGATTTTTCTTTTGCAACAATTTTTAATTGTATATTTGATTTATTCATGGAACACTTGAAGTGGATCCATGGAACACCTATGTTCTGCAAACCAAGATTGAGAACCATGGACTTAAGAAGACTGATACAAAAAGTAATATAAACAATTTTGAACTTATATATAAATGTGTCAATTTGCATTAGTTTATGAGATACAGCGGATAAAAGTTAACTGAAAGTAGGTTGCTTTTGTAGCTCTGATGTTCTGCTGGAAAGCACATCTAGTTTGCAAATAATAGTGATGTTAATACGATTATAAAAAATAAATAAATGTATAAAATGATCAAAACAAACTATAAACCCATGAAAAAAGTTAGTATTAAATTTAAACTGAGATAAACAAAAAAAACAACAATATAAAAATTCAATTTTATCTGTATTATGGTAAATAAACTACAAGTTACAGAAATAAAAAAATTGCATTTGAACAAATTGTGTACTTAATGATATAAACAAATAATACTTTTCATTACAATTTATTATTTGAATTCCCATTCAAACATCATTCAATAAATCTAACAGTTCCATCCATATATTTTTGTGAACTATAATAAACAATTTTCAATGGACACCATATAAAAAGTGAACATGTGTAGATGTTACTTTTCTGATCATTTTACATCTCAAGTGTCAAATAATCAATATATTAATTATTATGATATACTTTACTGAATTCTTGTTATAAAACTGATCAACTGTCCCAACGTTGTACTATATAAATTATAATAAAATTAATATAATAACAATATTATAAAAGTTTTTATAAATGTTTAATCTGAACACTATTGTTTTTGTCAAAATTAAATATGCTTCTTCAGGCTTAACAGAAGATTCAATTCTAAAACAATAAGTAAAATCAAATACTTCTTAGAATACATGAATTTGAAAATTAAATGTGAAATAGTCAATTTGCAATAATTCATTATATAAAAAGACAATTCATAAAATAACTGCTTCAGTAGATCACTCAATCAACCATATACAACTTATGTATTTCATCCAATCCCTCAAATTCCCTAATGTCAAGAACCTTGCTCAACTATAAACAACATTGTACAGCAAAAAAAAGTTTTCATTACCAGTTTCTTCTTTTTGTTGTTGTTGCTTCTGTTTTAGTATTTTTTGCACATCATTTTAAACTATTTATTTTTTATATTTTGTATTTTATGCCTTGTTTGACATTCCAATGTTTATTGTACTATTTTTCATTACATTTTTGTAAATAGTTCAATTTCTTGAATAGCAAATGTTAGTTTAATAAGCAAGGTTGTATGTTATTAATTGAGTTATAAAAGCATATTCATTTTGTATATTCATATTCATTACTAACAATAGTAATAAATATATGATTTTTTGCCTCTAATGTGTTATTATGTATTTGTTTATATTAATTAGCAATAACTTCAACTTATATAAAAATTATAATTATTTACTTTCTAATAATTTAAAATGTTATATTTTAAATGATTACTACAGAAGCTTTGATTCTGTTAATTTTCAATTTTACATTTTGATCTAAGACACAATTTTATTCCTTGTATAAATGCACGTCTATAGAATCTTAAAAAATCCCATTTAATTTTGGAGAAAAATACTGTGAAAGTTTAAGACTTATCTTTGATTTGAGCAAAGATAACTCTTAAACTTTCACAGCTGACTTATAGATATTAAACTTCAAATGTATAAACTGAAATAATGTGTAAACAGGGCCAGTTTACTGCTAATAATCTATTTAACTGAATAAATATAACTTAAATGACCGAAAGTTTCCACCCAATTGTTCAGTTTTGTCAATTAAGCCAATTTACTGATATAATTAATAAATAAGTCATTTCTTTTTACCACAATCAGTGATCTTCTGAAAGAGAATATTCCATATGTTCCATATGCACAGCAATTGCAGAGAAAGAAAATATTTCTCTTGACAATTTGATAAACTATACTTCAGCGATCTATTGCAAATATCGTAGTTTTCATCAACACACATCACTTTCATTTTTGCCAACAGAACCAATAACATCACACTATACAAAGTCGAGTTAATATGATTTCTACTACATTTAATATAATTGAATTTTTACTTTATCAGACTTACACGAAACCCACGATCTTTATCCGTTTTCAGTTCGGCATCAAAAGCCTTGAGAGCACCGAGAAAACCGCGATACAATAAATAATCTCTAACAAGTTCGTCTGCAAATCCAATAGCAGCCATTTTTAAACGTAACAAACGCCATCTGTAGGGTTATAGCTTTTCTCGGTCGTGGCCTACGTTCGTTAGTACAGACTCTATGACAAACCCTCGGCTTATAGGGAAGATATCTTGGAACAACGTTGTAAAAATGAATTAATATATATTATTCAATCAAATGAACTAAAACGAATTTATCAATTGTGTTAAAATAAATTTTTTTTTTTTTTTGTAACTCTTTCCGCCCAGTGGGCACTAAGAGGGCCTCTTATAGCAAGCCCACT
The DNA here is from genome assembly GCF_030686945.1 of Centruroides vittatus. NCBI lineage: Eukaryota > Metazoa > Arthropoda > Arachnida > Scorpiones > Buthidae > Centruroides > Centruroides vittatus. The sequence goes on from NW_027122456.1 coordinate 5,440,472, forward strand.
ATGGGTTCGGCCAGGCCCACAATGGGGCGGCCGGGTGGTGAGGGACGGGGACCGACATATCCGGACGGACCACCCCCCGAAAAATTCCTGGGGATTTCTCGACCCGTCCGGATTCGATCCTGGGTCTTCCAGGGCGGTAGGCTGCTAACCTTGACCGCTTGGCCATCCGGCCGCTTATTCAAATAAATTAAAACTAAACATCTGCTAACTGCTTTTGTGACGTAGGGTTATGATACCTTTTGAAAATAAGTTATAATTTTGTTAGATTTTGAAATACTAAATTTTTAATTCTATTCTCCTCTGTCCGTATGGAGTATGTAGCACCTGAGGCTATGACTCCGAAGATACGATAATTGACGCATACGTCCGATGAACCGGCCGAAGTTTTCGTGTCTGCTTGGCCATATGTGAGAGCGTGAACAATGATGTGGTGTATACTAATCATAAATCTACGTTATTGAGTATATTGGATCTAAACACAAATTTTTCAATTTTTATGAAAATAAAAGTAGAAATATTAGAAGATATTTAGTATACATGGACCTCCTATTATTTATCGGTACAATCAGAGAGAAAAAAATTTTTCTTCGCACACAACACTTAACACAAATATTATTTCTATGTGCAGCTAGCTCATTTTGTTGTTTTCGTGTATAGGTCTAATAAACACAACACTGTTTAAATAGAGACACACCATTTCATATTAAAGATAGACAGGATATAAAATTTATTATAAGGTAGTTCTGTATTGCTTCCGCCTAGCCATAAGCGATTAGTCGATTATTCGAAGACTTTAAAATATATGTAGATTTTAATCGAATAAAGCTGCAAGAGCGATATTCTTTTTAATCGATTTTGACAAATACGATTAATCGTTTATTTTTCCAAAAACCTGGCAACATTGGCAGTGTCGATAGATATACTGGGCCGTGTTCAGTAACGCAGAATTCTTGCTAAGTCTAGTTATGCTGCGATGTTGAACTTGTTTCTAGCTACTGCTTAACTCCTCCCACTGAACCTCCACTCCTCACTCCTCATAGAATTCTAGGTAGTTCAGTCAGCTTGGCCGCGTTTCTTTATGCAGCGCTCGAAAAGTGCTTTACAGCAAACACGCTGAAACTGGTTTCTAATTGGTCAACAGTACTCGTGACGTCATTTCGCTACACTCTCGCTGCATAAAGAAACGCGGCCCTTCTTTTACCTATGCTAACTTTTACTAGTGACGTCATTGTTTTTTGTCTCGTCGTATGATTTGCAAGATGGCTGCTCGTGTTGGACTAAACACATTTTATTATAACAATTATAATGTTATTCTCTCATTCAAATCATTAGCGAGGTTGAGGCCGAAGTTTTAAACGCGAAAACATGTACGTCGGACGTTCACGTTCAGCACCGCTTTCCTGTAAGCCTAGAATTTTGACAATGGCGTTTGGAATGTCGAGCATGATTCCATTGACTTTCTAAACGCCATTGTCAAACTTCTAGGCTTACAGGAAAGCGGCGCTGAACGTCCGACGTACACGTTTTTGCGTTTAAAACTTCGGCCTCAATTTCGCTATTAACTTATTCTAAAATGACTTCGAAATGTAAAATTATCATACGTCCGTAATACATTTTAACGGAAGTCAACAGTCCATTTCATTTATTACAATTAATAATTGCTTCCTTAAGTTTTTTCACGATCTGACGCAGCTTTCATTTGAATAATTGTGTTGGTTACTTCATTCTTTTCGACCAGTTCGTTTGCGACAATCGTTGCAAACATAATTTTAACTTCGTATGCCATTTTCTTTTTAGTCATGGGGCTTGGCATTTGTGTTGTGTAAAGCAACGAGTTAGAAAATTCTAACTTGTGTAAAAGTATGTAAAGGAGAGGAAGAATTTTAATTTAAACCCATAATTAAGATGGTGCGATTGAAAATGATTCTACTTATTATTATTATTATGTTGGGTTAAGTGAGATATACTCGGTTAACACCGGTGGCTGTGTACTATGCCGGACCAAAGTCAAGGCATAGTAACCAAAACAAATTAAAAAAGTGTATCAGTGTGTGTGTCTGTATTCAGGAATTTTCTCACAATATGACATGTATTCAATATAATGGTCTTCTGTAGTGTGATGTATGTGTTTTTATTCAATTGTAATGTGCCCAGGCTTTTGTGTAGTGTGTGTGGTATGACACCTGTAGACAAGGACGACGCCAGCCAATGGATAAGGGGGGCAAGATGATGTAAATTGATAGAGGATATGAATTGTATGTAGGTAAAATAGAAACGATTCATAAAGTTTTAATCATTCACTATGTACCGGAAAAGAAATATCTCAAATAAAACATTTTCTTTAACTTACAAGAAGCCTAAGAAGATTATTTTAATTAAAACTTAGCATTTAGATAACTTTTTCGAATTTCTAGGGGAGGGCAACTGCCCCTCTGCCCCTCCCCCTGGCGACGCCCTTGCCTGTAGAAGAGAGAACAACAGGTACAATAAGCACCCTATCCATCCTCCACAGATGCCTTATTTCCTGGGCGAGTTCTGTGTACTTGCTAATTTTTTCAGTGCATGCATTTTGTATATTGTGAGTGTTTGGAATGGATATGTCTATAATGTATGTGATTTTATTGTGTTTGTCAATGAGTGTGATGTCTGGTCTGTTGTGGTAAATTGTTTTATCTGTGATTATGGCTCTGTCGTAGTACATTTTGTGCGTGTTGTTTTCCAATACTGTCTGTGGAATGCATTTGTAGTATGGTTCGTGGATGTCTTATTATTATTATTATTATTATGTTGGGTTAAGTTAGATATACTCGGTTAACACCGGTGGCTGTGTACTATGCCGGACCAAAGTCAAGGCATAGTAACCAAAACAGAAATTAAAAAAGTGTATCAGTGTGTGTGTCTGTATTCAGGAATTTTCTCACAATATGACATGTATTCAATATAGTGGCCTTCTGTAGAGTGATATATGTGTTTCTATTCAATTCTAATGTGCCTAGGCTTTTGTGTAGTGTGTGTGGTATGACACCTGTAGAGGAGAGAACAACAGGTACAATAAGCACCCTATCCATCCTCCACAGATGCCTTATTTCCTGGGCGAGTTCTGTGTACTTGCTAATTTTTTCAGTGCATGCGTTTTGTATATTGTGAATGTTTGGAATGGATATGTCTATAATGTATGTGATTTTATTGTGTTTGTCAATGAGTGTGATGTCTGGTCTGTTGTGGTAAATTGTTTTATCTGTGATTATGGCTCTGTCGTAGTACATTTTGTGCGTGTTGTTTTCCAATACTGTCTGTGGAATGTATTTGTAGTATGGTTCGTGGATGTCTACTAATTTGTGTTTCTTTGCAAGCTCTTGGTGTATTATATTTGCTACTTGGTTATGTCTGTGTAAATAATCTGTCTGTGCCAAGAGCTTGCAACCAGAGGTGATGTGTTGTATAGTTTCTGGCATGATGTGACATTTTCTGCATGTGTCATTTGTGAGTGTTGCATCTTTGAGTATGTGTTTTCTGTAGTTTTTAGTATTTATGACCTGATCCTGTATGGCAATCATGAATCCTTCCGTCTCCCCAAAGAGGCATCCCCGAGCTAACCAGCTGTTTGACGCAGTTTTGTCAACAAAATCCTGGGCCAGATCATAAGGATGCCTGCCATGGAGTGCCTTTCGAGCCCACGATTGCTTAATGGTGTCTATGCTTTTTATATGTTGCATTGTGTCCATATGATGCGAGTGTAAGTTTAATGGTGTGTTATTCGAGTCTGCTAGAGTTACTGCTTTATGTAATTGTGATGTTTCTTGTTTTTTGTAGAAAAACTCTCGCAGTGACTGTATTTGTTTGTAGTGAAGGTTAACTATGTCAATCAGGCCACGTCCGCCATCTTTACGTGGAAGGGTTAATCTTTCTGTGGCAGATTTAGGATGATGTTGTTTATGCTTAGTAAGTGTAGTTCTTGTTTTCCTTTGGAGTTGCTCGAGATCTGTGTGAGTCCAATGTATAACTCCAAAAGAATATGTGAGTACTGGGATGACATATGTGTTTATTGCTTTAACTGTGTGTTTTGCATTTAACTGTGTTCTGAGAATAGCATTTAACCTACTTTGGTATTCTTTAATCAGTCTTTGCTTTATTTGTGCATGTTCTGTTAGTTTGGCCTGTTGGAATCCTAAATACTTGTAGAGCTCACCCTCTTCCATGGATTCAATAATGTCTCCATTTCCAAGTGCAAAATCTTCTTTCTTCAGGATTCCTTTTTCTATGTGAAGTGTTTTGCATTTATCTAGGCCAAATTTCATTTGTATGTCCTTGGTGTATGAATGTGTGATTTGTAGGAGTTTATGAAGTTGTTTTTGTGTGGATGCATAAAGTTTTATGTCATCCATGTACATGAGATGTGACAGTGTATACTGTGTTGTTTTTTCGTGTCTGATATTGTAACCATATTGCGTGTTGTTTAACATGTTGGATAATGGATTCAGGGCTAGGCAGAACCAGAGAGGACTCAAGGAATCTCCTTGAAAAATTCCTCGCCTAATAAAAATTTGGTTTGTTTGTATGGAAGTGTTATGGGCCCTGAGATGTAGTGTTGTTCTCCAGTGCTGCATAGTGTTTTGAAAGAATGCAATGAGTGATGGATGTATTTTGTACATGTGTAGAATATGTAGCAGCCAACTGTGTGGAACACTGTCGAATGCTTTTCTGTAGTCTATATATGCCATGTGTATGTTTCTGTGTTGTCTGTGTGCTTGCCGTAGAATGACTGAATCTATGAGTAACTGTTCTTTGCATCCCCTGTGGTTTCTACGGCAACCTTTTTGTTGTTCTGTTAGAATGTCGTGTTCTTCAACATGTTTGTATATTTTGTTTGCGATACAGGATGTCAATAATTTGTAGAGTGTTGGAAGACATGTAATTGGTCTGTATTGTGTGGGGTCTGTGGTATTGTTGTTTTTAGGTTTCATGTAGGTGATGCCCTGAGTAAGAAAATTTGGCATGTCTTGTGGATTGATGATGATGTGTGTTAGATGTTTAGCTAGTTCCTGGTGCAGTGATGTAAACTTTTTGTACCAGAAATTGTGAATGTTGTCTACACCAGGTGTCTTCCAGTTGTGTGTTCTGTTAACAGTGTATTGGAAATCATGTATGTTTATTTCAACACAGGGCATAGTTGGTATGTTGTGCAAGTTTCTGTTCTCCTCCTCGATCCAGCCTGCATCAGCATTGTGCGTGACAGCACTGGACCAAAGAGAAGACCAATATGTTGTGAGTTCTTCTTCTGTTGGTGTGCCACTGTGCTGTGTATCAGTGTTTGCTTTGTTATTAATTTGTCTGTAAAAGAGTTTTTCATTGTTTGTAAATAATTTATTTTGTTGTTTTCGTAGTGTACATGTTTTGTAACGTTTGAGTCTACGTGCTTTGGCAGCAAGTTTTTGTTTTAGTGTATCAATGTATTCTGCAATGCGTGTGTTGTGATGTTCATGTTTTGTGTGTGTTTTTATTTTCTTGAAAATGTTTTTGAGCTGTTTCCTTAATTTGGGTGTTATGTTGTTTTTAGTGTATTGTGTTAGCCTGCCTAATTGCTGTCTAATGTCATTTATTTGTGTTTCTATTCTTCTCTGCCAGGCAGGCTTGTGATAGAATTGTGTTTTCTGTGTATTTGTCTGTGCTTGTACTTTCAGTCCATGGTGTGTCACTACTGTGACTGCCCCAGCATAAACTAATGTATGAATGTCTGCGAGTGTAGAAATTGAATGAATGTAGTGTGGTATTAAGTGAGTGTTTACATAATTTAGTGTTTTTCCTACTTCTTTTGACGTGTTGATTTTTGGTATTCGTGGTCGTTGTGTGGGATCTGTACCTGTATATTTAGTGAGTGTTTCCTGAAATATAAGTGAGAGCGTATTAACTAAATCCAAGTCTATGTTATCAGTGATGGATGAGGAAGTGTCTGTAGTATCATTAGTGGTAATTGTTGTATGTGTGTTATTATCAATGCTTGTTGCTGGATTATCCTGACAGGTTACATGATCTTCATTAATGTTAGATGTTTCTGTCTGTTCATTATTAATATTTACAATTTTCAACAGATTTAAAAACCTTTTATTAAATCAAAATTCACTAATAAGATACAAAAACGATATAAAAAGAGGGATAAATACAAGTCGACCGTTTCGTCGACGGATGCGCGTCCATGGGCACACAGCCAGCCACGCGAAGACATATTTACAGTAGAGATGTATGTATGCACAAAAGGAAGTTGAAGAACGCGGTTTACACGGCCACAGAGCCAGCTCGCGGTTTTACAATATGTACAAACGTAGATACATGAACCATGGACAGCAGGTAGGAGAAACAAAGTCCGTAAAGCTTTGAGGTAGAATTACTGTGAGGTTGGCACACGGTTGAGTTGGGAGCGAGGTGGATGAGTAGGAGCATGGTTACCAGCGTTGTGTCCATTCAGGTGACTGATGTAAATCTCCCGGCTTGCCCGTATGGTGTCGCTGACCATTAATCGTTTCATTAGTATGGAGTATCTTCTGGGTATCGCCAAACGTCGTAGGATTGACTCGTTTGCTGGATCCCAACCACCTAGGGCACCTATAACAAAAGCATCCAAGAAAGTGTTATACCCCTTACCTCTAAGGAAAGCAACAAGGTCCTTGTATTTATTTATTTTTGCGGCTCTCGCAGTGGTAAAGGCATCTTCCCCATTCTCAAAAGGTATTGTAACATCGATGATTGTCGCCTCTTTGGTATTCTCGTTGATTAAGGTGATTTTTTTTTTTTTTTTAACTCTTTCCGCCCTGTGGGCACTAAGAGGGCCTCTTTTAGTAAGCCCATTATGGGTTCGGCCAGGCCCACAATGGGGCGACCGGGTGGTGAGGGACGGGGCCCGACATATCCGAACGGACCACCCCCCGAAAAATTCCTGGGGATTATTCGACCCGTTCGGATTCGATCCCGGGTCCCCCAGAGCGGTAGGCTGCCACCTTTACCGCTCGGCCATCCGGCCGTCTGATTAAGGTGATGTCAGGTCTGCAGTTTCCAGGGAAGTGTGGCACACGTTGGTTGATGAAAAGATTGCCATCTTTTTTGTCAATTGCATTGGCCAGACGATCTAAGATGTTATTATGGCGTCTCGTTATATTGACCATGATAGGCAGACAGAGGCACAAAACATGGGCCAAAGTCTCGTTGCGGTGTGTGCACCGGCGGCATTTTTTAGAAAGATTGCCATAACGCCTATGGCTGTGCAAGGGGACCACACTCAAGCGGGCACGGTGGACAAAACGCCAGTCCGCAAACTGAGTGTATTTGCCGTCCCGCAAGAAGTGGTTGCTCTCCTTGCACGCACTGGTAATGCGGAAAGCCTTACCCTGGTCTGGCTTATTATGAAGGGCCATCAGGTGTTTAAGCCTCACAAGGCTGCTCAGGATGTTGCTGCAGCTCTTTTTGCGGATTGTGTTGCCGTTGATGGAGAGCAGGGGGGACCATCACCCGGGGTCCACTCAATTGGGAAGATCTTCCGTAGTCGGCGTGTGGCGTCTCTGAGGCGTGTCCAGGCAGACCTAATGCCATGTGACCTATAGCCGAATTCTTCTTCCAACGAGCCATTTAGGTAAGTGCACAGGTCCGAGTTAGTGGGTGCTCTTTTGATGCGTTTCTGGATTACGGTAGCGAGGGCTCCCATTGCCAGACTGGTTACCCTTTCGTCACGTGAGTCAAAAAGGTGAAGGGCGTGATTCACTTGGGCCAGGTCAGCGAAGGTGTTGAGCGGAAGAAAGTTGGCCCCACCCTGGTTGTATGTCAGGTATAGAATTTCATTGCTGGCTCGCTGTGGCAAGTTGAGCCAACGCTTTGCGTATCGCTTCAGCGTTTTGTCGATTGTGTCCATTTTCTTTTTGGGTGTTGTACCGAGGGTTAGATGGAAAGTAAGTTTAAGTAACACAAAAGTATTTACCGCATCCAGCTTCTGCCACGGGGCCAGCTTAGAAAAGTGGATTTTCTCCAACTCCTTGAGAGCGTTGTCTATCACCTTGGCGGAGGTCCACCCCGTGGAGAAGCCAGTCAGAACACCTAGATGGTCGTAGAATTCGTCCGGGCCTAAAGATGGAATTGGGGTTCCATTGATGCAAAGGGACGTAGTTCCAGTTGTATGTTCTTTTCCTAAAATTGACAAACAAGCACATTTATTTGCGTTGAGGCTTATGCCAGCCCATTCGGCCCAACGAAGCAGGCTATCCAGTTGAGAGTTTAAGCCTGGCAGAGAACTGCTTACAAGGACTACGTCGTCCACGTAAGCTAGAATACCAAATTTGTGGTCGTGGAGGCTATAGCCCAGATCCAGGGAATCAACCATCCTGATACCTACCTCTAAGGTTAAGTTAAACAGAATGGGGCTTATTGGGCACCCTTGACAAACACCAGAATTCACGGTGATAGGAGGAAGGTATCCTGCGCTGGTGCGGATACAAGTGCTGTAGTTGTCGTATAAGTTCTGGATGAGATTGATGAAGTCCGGGTGCAGGCCTAACCATTTTAGGCTACTCCAAATTGTGCTATGAGAGATTGACCCAAAGGCGTTGGCGAAGTCCAACCAGGAGATGTAGCATTCCTTCCTACTCCGCCTAGCGTCTTGGATGATGGTTTGCAGACAAAAGTTGTGGTCTAGGCACCCTTCATAGCTCATAAACCTCTTCTGAGCTGGGGAGAGACAATTGTTGCAGGTGCACCAGCGCAAGAGACGGTCGGCAAGGCAGGCTGTATAAAGCTTGCCCAAGGTAGCAGAGAGAGTGATAGGCCTCCAGTTGCCGATCACATTGGGGTCGCCCTTCTTGTATGCGAGGATGGTTGTTGAGCACTTCCAAGCTTGCGGGATATGACCAATGCATTTGACGGCATTAAAGACCGCTGACAGGATGTGGCCGCCGGGGTCCAGCTTACGCCAATGGTGATACCTGATGTTATCAGGCCCCGGCGCCGTGTTTTTGCCCTTCTGCAGACGGTTGGCGACCTCTTCGGGAGTGAATGGAGGACTAAACGGGTCGTTGTCTTCTGGAGGAGGCTTATCGTTAACGATGGGAACCTGCAAGCGAGAGCTGTTATTGTCACTAAAGACTGACCTGAAGTGATTCGCTATGGAATCTGGGTGAATACTGCAGAATTTACGACCGCCTCCCTGGATGATATCAAATGCTTTCTTCCTGTTGATGCGATAGGTCTTCCGTATGTAGCTGGCATTAAAGCCATCTGTGAAGTCCCAAAAACGGGTTAACATTAATTATTTATATTAGAAGATTGTTAAAACGAATGTAGAAAATCGTCCATTGTTACAAGGGACAAAAACCGATCAAAAATCGGATTTGACGCGTTAGTCACGTGAAACCGCGACGCATAAAAAAAAGGAGAAAGATGTCGAAAGACAAGAAGGCCTAATGTAAAATGAAATGCAATAATTGTAATGAGTAATGATTGTAGACGAATGTCCTCCAGTATAGATGGACCTTTGACAAGTCGCTCGTATACTAAATTTAGATCAATTAATATTCGAAAAAGGGAAAGTTTTCAATAAAAAGGAACTTCTTATCAAAGCATTGAATTTCAAAAATCTCTCAGACTAGACGACAATAGGGAAAATATGAGCGCAAGTTTCAAAGTTCCATCAATTCTTTCCAACCTGAGTAAACGGAGGGTGTCAAGTAGATTTGTATAGGCGGTTCTTTCTCGTGACTCGAACAGGGGTCGTTTTTCGCTTGGAAACAAGCGAGGGACCAATCGAGAAAAGAGAAAGGAAGGACGTGGAGCCAATCAACATGAACAATACGAAAAAGAGAGATAGAAGTAATCGCCGAATTGGAAGGACAAGAGACTTTTTCCGAGAGGTTTCAAGGGAGACAAGAGGTGTTCCAAGGTGTCCATCGAAAGGTCCGCCGACGCCAACCGACGAGTCGCTGCACCTGCCGCTGCCCCGGGGCCTTCTATCGAGCGACGATAGGAAACACATCGGCACAAAAACGTTCAACGTTCACCTTTGTAACGATCTGTGTATAGTGTGAGTTGTTTTATATTTAAATAAACGGGTTTCTTTGTGAGACACGTATTGTCTGTGTCATCCTCCCTCACACCCACACGCGAACGACCCTAGACCATCCTGTCGCGGGATTAACGACTCCCCACTAAAGGTCGGCGAACTTACACATCTTCACCCTGACGTTGGGCACTGCTACGATTAGATCGACCGTTGCCTGAGGGAGGGTGCAAGCTCAGGGGTCGTAGGCTGTTGATTTCATAGACGAGGTGAGTTAGGTCGTCTAGAATGTTTTCCAACATGTCCTCGTCTACAGCTGAGTTGAAACGCTGTACCCAGGCCTTGACCCACGTTGAGGTACTGGACTGGCTCGAAGAGGAGGGTTGTGCAGGTGGAGGAACTGTAGTGAAATCAGCAGCAGAAGATTCCAGGTGGGAGGTGCAATTACCTGGAGGGACGGATTCCGCAGGTTGGTGAAGAGGGTTTGATCTGAAACGACAAGAGAAGGAGGCTGGCGGGGACTCCGCGGCTCGAGGCGAAGGTTGCTCAGCTGGAGGTGACGGAAGAGGAACGTCCGTTCTCCTGAGGACCACACGTGGCTGTAGGTTGTGCAAGACAGGAGAAGTGCAAGTGGGCGTCGGAGTGGTTGCTAAGACTTCGGCGTAGGTAGGTGAACGGTCTGATCCTACAGACCTCCTAGGCCAGGCTGGTGCTGAGTCCTTTGGAGAGCTCGGCATGTCGAGATCCTCCGGTGAAGGGGGGGCAACTGGTCTTGTTTTCCGACAAGGCTTGGCCATGGGGACACTGGATGATGGCAGGGGTTGTTCGTCCTCGGAGAAGTCGCTGTCTGAAATCTGTGGTAATGTTGTCTTTCGGCGCTTGTTCGGAGAGTACTTTTTTCGTGGTCTTGTTGGTATATAGACCTTTTTGCGATTAGCTGGCAGAGGCGGAGGAGGTGAAGCCGCAGCAATACTGTTTCTGCAGATCTCCGACTTTTGTTGGTGAAGTTTAATTCTCTTGATTTGGTCCAGGACAAGGCCGCAGGCCCTACATTCAAACAAGAGAGACGTGCCGTGCACATGCTTTAAGTGCTTGACCAATCCAGCGTGGTCCGAGTAGTCCCGGGGGATTGGCAAGCATAGACGGCAACCATGGGGAGGGTGCAAGGGCACCAGAATGGTGACAACAGTCGCTTCCGGCGTGGCTGCCATGACCAAATGCGTAGAAGATAGAGAGGGGGACAGGGGATGAAAGGCCTCCTGGGGCGCTAAGAAGCGGCCAACCAAGAAGAGGCAGGAAGGGGAAGAGATGGGCTAGCGGGAGTTCTGTGACTTCCGCTAGTAGAAGGGAACTAGTGCGCCCACCAGCTTAAGGCCAGTGGGGCGATAGGAAGGTTTTGCTGGTCGAGCAGCGAATACACGGTAATACAATATTCATCTCTACCCTCAAAATTAAGCATTTTGCTATTTTATAATAATTAATAATATAAAAGTTATTTTTAATAAAAATTTCATATGACATAGAGCCACATACAATTTTAACGGTTTTGCCGGAAACGTTATGCGACTAGTTACTGAATCATTTTAATGTTATAAATTGATTTAATAGTATTACTTTGTATTCAGAACAAGGCCTCAAAACCAAGTTGCGCTTCGTACCCACCGAGTGCCTCATCCGCCACTGACAATAACTATCATAATGAATTAATCAGTAATGACTAAACGCAATAGAATAATTTAAAGAAATAAAAAGTATTTTTACAGCACATTCAATTTATTCAGATTGACTAAATAAACCTTCTGTAATATATTCAACAGAAGTGAACATTACAATCCGGTTGCGTTTACATTTAAAAAGTAAATATTAACACTTTCGTAATGAATTATTAAACAGTATAAAGAATTAAAGATGAGAATACACCTGATGTAAACCTGTACAGACAAAGTTGAAGTTGAACGTTAAAACCGTTACCTCATCAGCGTGTGTTTTCTGCTTACGAGTTCATTTAGTAGGACTAATTGTAGAAGATAATTAGGGAAGACATTTTACGCGTAACTTTTTAAATATGATTGCTTTTAGTTTTTATCGTTAAACAAAAGTTTCATTCTTCATTTGTAGAGCGAGGTGAGTTTTTAAGATTAAAATTTCATATAATAATTTTCGAGTCGTTAATCAAGTTCTTTTGATGTTATAAATATTTTTCGAATTATTTGCAGAAAAACTACTATGGCAAATTGTACGCAATCTTACCCTAGTAACATTTGCATCGTTGGTCTATTAGATCCTGTTATTTCCGTATTTGAAATTTTCGGATTGAACCTCGTAGAACCTTGTAAATGTCGAAAAAGTAAAATATCTGCCTCTCTTTTCTCAATTTACGAAAGAATAATTGAAATATATTTATGGCTCGCTGTAATATATATTGCCGTAATTCTTGTAGTCGATATCCCATGCGGTAGAATATTTCTTTTGTTTGAAGAACACGCTTTCTATGCCAAATTCTTGCCGTTAACTTGTTCTTTGTACATTGCGTTGCAATTCAGTATTATAAGAAGGAAAAAGTTCGAAGTACATTCCATGTCCAAAAGTAGTTATGAAGGCGAAGAAAAATATTTTGATAAAGTTCAACCATATTTGCGGAAGTTTTTTTCGTTTGCGGTCTCTTTATTCGCGACGATTGCCATTTTAATGCCGTTTGTTAGCCATTCATATATTGATTTTGGAGAAAAGTACAGAATGAGACAAATTGCATGTTTGGTCAGTATTCAAATTTGGTTTATGCTTACCTTTATTCATATCGTCTCTGTGTTATTCATAAGCATGCTCTGTACATTACTCGTATCGAAAAGATTATCTAAAATCTCTTCGGAATTACAAACCGTAAATAAAGCGACAAAATATTATCTCCAAGATCTAATCGAAAAATTTATAGAGCTGTGGGAATTTATTCAACAAGTGAACGAAAAATGGGAGCTGCTTACGTCTCTCATTTACGTTCATTTTGTATACGAAACGTGCTTTGTTTTATACGAAGCCATTTTTGCCAAAATGAATCTTTTCTTACGCCTATTCATGGCTACCCTTGCGTTAATATTATTAGGTTTTAGTTTACTAAACTCCTGGGGATTATCAACTTTAACAGCAATCGTAAGTAAAAATTAAAATAAATCATTTAGTCTATTTTTTATGAGAATCTAATAATATTGTTTCAGATATACGACAATTTCATCTCTGTGGAAAAATATTTCTCTTCTGCTCTGACGTCAACATATAAATTAAAAGTATTATATCATACTTTAAATTTTATTTTGTTTTATTTATGTTTTAATTCAAATTATTGATGTTAGGTCGTTTGTTTCATGAAGATATTCGGAGGAATGCCCATTGGAATATCCATTGGAGGATTTTTCTTCGTGAAAAAGAACTTCTTGATTCGGGTAAGATCTCAGTTGTCTGGGCAAAACCAGTTTATTTCTTGATATAAAATACCATATACAAATATTATGATGTCTTAAACAATTATAGAAAATTTGTAGTAAAATATTTCTTTATGCTATTTACAGGTAGTCAGTAGTTTTTATTCAGTATTCTCGACTTTACTTGAACTAACAGGAGTGCTTGACAAGAACAAATGTACTTCGAAACTACATCCGACCCTCCTTACCAACGACACAATTATTTAGACCTGTTTCACAGCAGAATAGATCAAATATTGTAAACTGTAAATAAATGTAAACACGTGAAAGTCTCTGTTTCATTTACATCTTTATGTCTTTTATGTGATTTTTTAATTTCTCAAAAGTGATTGTTTTGAGAAGTAACACTGATAAAACAACCCCATGATCAACGAATAGTGAATTCTACGTACGATCGAATTGTGAGTACGCAGAGTGGAAAAAAAGAAATATTCTGCAAGTTATTATTATAGTTAGATACTTTTTGTAAAAAATTCTTGTAATAGAAATTTCATTATTAAAATTAAATTTATATACTAACATTTTAATACCCAGATTTGTACAACTAGAAAGTTCGAGCACGACCGAAAATTCTCGTGCATGACGCTGGTGCGGCAAGGCTGGAGCCGACAATGTGTAGAAATCAAGAGTAGATTTTTTAAAATACAAATCATTGTTTACTTTTTATTGTGTGCTTCTGCATTTTGCATATATTATTAAATTTTGCACGATAATATCTACTGCACGAGTAAAAGCGATTGGTTATGCATAGAACCATTGTACTCAATAGAAAATAATCAGTAAAATAAAATCTTTAATTTATTCAATCAAAATCAAACTCAATCCATTTTCTTTAAGTGTGTGTGTGAAAAATCATTGCAAATGGTTAATTTTGAGTGTGAAATTGCATAAAACAGATCTTAGAAATTCTTGTTTTATTAACCTATCCAATGATGTAATTTTTCACGAAATTAGTTTTAAAGTTTTGTATATTTATTTTACGTATTATCTATTTAACAATACTAAGTAGCCCTATAATTCAACGAATCTTAAAATTTGAAAAACAAAAATTAATGAAATTACTAAAAAAAATTAAAATAAATTTAAATTTTATTAACTTTTGTGCCAAAGAACACAAACAATTTCTACAATTTTGTCGCAAAAGACAATCGAGTTGTAATTAATTAAAAATATTGTAATTACGGATTAAAAAACATGCAAGCAAAAATAACTAAATAATAATAAATAAGTAAAAATCATTAAAATAATTATAAAAACTAGAGTAATCTATATCTATATATATAAAAACGAATGTATGTCTGTGTGTGTGTGTGTGCGTGTGTGTGTGTGTGTGTTTGTCCTTCATGCATTACCACACCATTTATCCGATTGCCATGAAACTTTGGGAAGTTGTTTAATACATTCCCGCGAAGGTTTGTGGCATATGTGAAGATCACCATTTCCCCCCTTTCAATAATATATTTATATATGGATTAAGGCTTTTATGTCCAACAGATGGCGCTAACTTCAGACGACCTAAGTTTGCTTTTCTGTGAGGCATTATGCTTTTCTGTGAGAATGGACCTAAGCAGATCATTTTCTACCTACCTAAATAAATAAAATACAACGTTTGTTTGTTCCTACCGATTCCTTTGAAATTTTGACACAACGTTGCATTCGAATATGCACGTGTTTTTATATAATAAACATGTCGAAATTCGCCCTACGGGGGGGGAGATGGACGGGATTAAGGCTTACTGTGAAGAACTCGGCTTCTATTTATACTATTTTATATGCGGTTTTTTGCATTTTTAATTGCGTTTTAATAGGTGACGTCAACAGAATATACACTAAAAAGGGATTTTTCGATATTCTCCAGCCGGGAAAGAGACAGGATTAAGGCTTACTGTGAAGAACTCGGCTTCTATTTATACTATTTTACATGCGGTTTTTTCGTTTTTAATTGCGTTTTAATAGGTGACGTCAACAGAATATACACTAAAAAGGGATTTTTTGAAATTCCCCCCACGGGGAAGTGTTACACATTTATAATAGATACATTTTGAGCCACAACAACGCGTGGCCGGGTCAGCTAGTACTAAATAAATTAAACCTAAAAATAATAATTACACTCATTGCCACAAAAATTAGCGTATAATTTCTAAAAATTAAATATAATTTTTTAATTCTTCAAAATGGGTAGTTTTGAGAAGAAAGTTTCTTGAAGCATTCACATACATATAATACGATCAGGGAAAAGCTAGCTTTAGGCATAATTGAACGCATATGCACAGAGTATAGAAGTAAAATTTCTACAAGTTAATAATATATTTAGATTATAAACATTATTCTTTCTGCGCAGTAATTTTTAATAATTGTGCACAAATTTTATTATTAAAATTAAAATTTATACACTAATTAGAAAATTCTCTCGTAGGACGTTGGTGAAGCCGGCGTTACGTAGAAGTTGGGAATAAATTTATAAATACAAACCAGCGTCCATTTTTTGTTGTTTACTTCTCTGTTTCTTATTTAAATTGTTACATTTTGAACTATAATATGTTTTACATAGGATTTTTCGAGTTCTTGTACTAAGACTGAATCATCCAGTCTTCTCACTTTTACTCGGACCTAAAACTCGACGAATTTGAGTCCAAATTCGTATATTTTGACGGCATTAAAAAGAAAAGCATGTTTAGCGTAAATACAATTAACTAAGTTTTGTCGTCATTTCTACAATTTAGATATTACAACTTGCACAACAAAAGTTTTAAATCGATTTCAGACTTTGCAGTACAGAAATTAGAAAATAATCCAAACTATGTAAAGGAATCGCAGGCTGATTCAGAAAAATAATTTTTCCTAAATTTGGCAAAACTGTTCGCAATATATGAGTACGCGTGTTGTGTTCATTTATTTTGTAGAGATTGAAAAGAAAGGACAGATATAAGAAAAAACGCCAAAGAAATAAAACGTTTGAAAATTCTTCCGGGAGATCTCAAAGTCAGAAGCTTTACCGCCGGATGGCCAGTGCGCGTTATCCTATGGGCAAAACGGGGCAATTGCCTGGGACCCCAAACAAGGACGTCGTCAGGGGGAGGGGCAGAGGGGCAGTTGCCCTCCCCTAGAAATTCGAAAAAGTTATTTAAATGCTAAGTTTTAATTAAAATAATCTTCTTAGGCTTCTTGTAAGTTAAAGAAAATGTTTTATTTGAGATATTTCTTTTCCGGTACATAGTAAATGATTAAAACTTTATGAATCGTTTCTATTTTACCTACATACAATTCATATCCTCTATTAATTTACATCATCTTGCCCCCCCCTTACCCATTGGCTGGCGTCGTCCTTGACCCCAAGCCAATATATCATAACCAGCGCCGGATTAAGCCTCTAGCGGGCCCTAGACAAAATTTAAATTGGGGCCCTATTTAAATAAGTTACTTCTAAACAAATCTTATATAATGTGACATTAGCGTAGCTAGCATGGGTGACACCCGGTGCAGATATCGTGGTGTCACCCCAAGTCACACCGCAGTGTCACCCTTTTTAACTGTTTTATAAAACACTATTGAATTGTAATAACTTCGCACTCGAGCAACTTAAACGCTACATCGAATATGCGATGTCGCGACGTATAAGATTTAGAAAATAAATCATAACCATATATTAGTACTACCACGAGAGGCGGCCCTAGAAATATTTCTAGATGGTGCGAGAAATCTCGTGGGAGAGATTACTTCTGACGAACGGATGGCTGTTGACCTTTTTTTTTTAGGCAATGGCTAATGAAGCCGGGCCCCTCCGAATTACGGGCCCTAGACATTTGCCTACTTTGCCTATTCGATAATCCGGCCCTGATCATAACTTTTTATATCATAATATGACTCTGGAAGAAAAATATCTGAATTTAACACTGTAAATGGGGCCCTCTAATTGAAATTTTCCTGGGTGCCCATAAAGCTATAAAGCGCGATTGTGGATGGCCGATTTGGCCATCCACAGTCGCGCGGTGAGGCGGTTAAGGTGTCAGCTTGCCTCTCTGTGAATCCGGGACCGAGTATGGGACGAACAAGAATTTTTATGGGCGGTTTGCCCCACATACCTTGGATTCCATCCCTCGCCATCCATCCGCCCCATAGTGGTCCTGGCCGAACCTACGATGGACATGAAAAGATGGCCCTGTTAGTGCAACAGGACGAAAAGAGTAAAAAAACAAGTTAAACTTTAACTGAAATTATTTCAAAATTAACTAAAAGTTTACGTATAGTAATCTTTTAGTTAATTTTGAAATAATTAGTTGATTTATTTCTGTTTAGCATAACTTGTTACATTTAAAGTTGTTCATTTTGTGTACATTTGAAATGCCACAGAAAAATA
Organism: Centruroides vittatus; assembly: GCF_030686945.1. Lineage (NCBI taxonomy): Eukaryota > Metazoa > Arthropoda > Arachnida > Scorpiones > Buthidae > Centruroides > Centruroides vittatus. The sequence goes on from NW_027122456.1 coordinate 5,458,335, forward strand.
TTGTCTCAAACAACAATAATTTAGTAATTATAATTAAAAAGATATTTGCTAAACGGGATATAAATTTTAATTACTTAATCATATTTGCTAGGTTTAGATATACAGACCTAAATAAAAAGTAACTAAACTAGAAGAAAGATTTTATTTGGATTTTGTTAAAATATATAGATTTTTCGTTATTTGAACGTAACGTAGATACAAAAGTTTAATAAACCGTAATCGTATATAGTATTTAAACACGGACTTCGACTCATCGAGTTTTGCCAAGCTCTAGTTGTACAGTACACAAGCCAAAGCAATTGTTATGCATTAACTTTTGTACAGATTGAGAAAGCTGACTGTATTCGATAAGAAAGGACCAGAAAAGGAAAATTGATTAATTGTAAAATGTTCATTTGCAGTCGACATTTTGAAATTATAAAAATGTACCTGTATTTAAACATATTGGTTATTGCATTAGTTTCAATTTTTGAAACTGAAATAAAATTGAATCGTTTTTTTCAAATTTGTAGAAAATATATTAATTCCAATAAATTTTAGAACTGTATAAAATAGATCTTAAAAATTCTTGTCTCTAAATTATGCCACTTACCACGAAATCAGAACTTAAAATAAACATATTTTAAATTTAAAACGGTTGTGTATTGTGTATTATATGCTTAACAGTATTATATTTATTATAATAAGTATATTTAAATTTTGAAACGATATTTACACAAGATTTTTCATTATAAATGCGTTTAAATCTTGTGCATTGTATAACATTGTATAGACATTGGAAAAATAAATATTTAATCATATCTAAAATTTTACGTTCTTTACAGAATATATGATTTCATAGATTTGAAATTTAAGTGTAATCAAGTAATACAAACAGGGCCGGATTTACATAAGGGCATTTGGGGCCTGTGCCCTGGGCCCCACAAAACTAAAAAAATTATGTTTAAACATAATTTTTTTTTCTATTACCGCGACAGCCTAGTGTGGCCTAATCATGAGGGCCACAGGCAGAATAAACCAAACCCGGGAAAAAACCTATGAAACATCAGAAAATTTCGGGAAAAAATTTCACATAGGTATTTTTCAGTTAAATTAAAATAATTAGTTTTACACAATATATGTATGTTTACAATAACCTTATTTTTAAATGAAATTTACAATTTCCTAGTTGAAATCTAATTGAAAATACTGTATTTTGTGTAAATTTTCTAAATCATCAAATTTGCCTACTCTTAAAGGGGAGACCCCACCGTATTTGTGCCCAGGGCCCCGATTGTTAAATCTGGCACTGAATACAAATGTATGAATTTTATAATTTTTAAACTCTTCGTCCTGGGAGACAAAAAGTGTTTTTTCGCTTGCCACTTATCGAGTTTAACCAGACTGTAATATGGCGGTTCTGTGATGAAAATGAGTCTAACGTATTATGATCAACCCATCAAAAAATTACTGAGGTGATCGGGATATGAAATCCAGTTTCTCAGACCATAACAGACTGATTGATGGCTTTACTACTTTCTCAATTCGCCCATTAAACAAGATCTAAACAAAAAATGATCTGATAAATATTATTTAGTTCTTGCATCCTTTGATTTCTTGAGTTAGCAATTAATTTTTTTTTTCAATCTTTATTTCTTTGCTTAAATATTACTCTCGATTTCTCCGCGGCCAATATATCGACGGCTGCTGAGATGCTGTTAACATCTTGCTATTTTAAATTTTATTTATATTGAAAACTTTATTTCACAAACACAGTTTTCGCGATCATTTTCTTCTGCTTTTATTTTGCATAATTCTTTCTTATGTGTCTTTTATTTTTGAATAGATCCATTATTTTCTATTTTTAAAATAAATATTGGGTAGGCCCGATATTCCGGCATACCAACAATTCTCCGTCGTCAAACCGTTGGAGGAGTTCGAAAACACAAGCAACTAGCAGTGTTCAATAGTTTATCATTCACTCGTCATTACTAGGATGATGAATTACACTAAAACATTATATAAATTACTTTGAACCCTATCAAAGAATCCTAGAAAGTTTTTTACTGCCAACCAATGTAAAGTGGATAACACAATAGAACATTAAAAACTGTTTTGCAGTGCCCTATATTGGAGTCACAAGAAGGAATTTAGCTATTAGACTTAAGGAATACGTGTATGACGTTAATAAAGGGCACCGCAATACAGTTTTGTTAAGTATGGCACAAGCGGAGGACTCTGTAGTTAAATGGAGTGAAGCAACTATCCTCAAGACCATGCGGTCCTCATTGTTACTTTGCAAGAAGAAAAGATTGACATCTATAAAAGAAATTAAGAGATGGTTGTATTAATGACCGGAATGCGGATGGATTAGCTTCTGCATGGAAATTCTACATAAAAGAAAAATTAAAATATGAAAATTCTTAGTCCGTACCTCCCTTATATTTTGATGCCTTTATGCATTTATCTTATTATTTATATCGTTGTTGCTTCAGTGTATTTAGTATATTTTATTTTGTTATTTATCTATTTTTTCGTTTTAAATTTTAATGCATAATGATCGAACGTTCCATTTATTACAATTTTGAAATACGTTCGAATGCCAGTTCACCTGAGGATGGCCTATTCCCAGGCATGGCCAACATACGGCACGTTTAATGAATTTATGCGGCCTGCGATTAACCTTTCAATATTAGCTACTTAACTTCCAATAATTGGTCAAATGGATTCGCGATACTTTTTTTTTTATTTAAAAAAAAATCCGTTGTAGAGATTTACAATTTTTGTACTTGTCTGTGTGATAGTGCCAGAATAAAAAAAAAATGATAAATTTAAAATATTAATATTTATCATAAAATAACGTATGTTAGACAGTAATTCAAGATATGCAGGTGATAATCAATTTAACTTAGTAATTCGTGTGCTTTGCTAGAAATGTAATACTAATAAGCTATATTTAAACATTTATTTACTTAAATGAATCGTTCTTGTATTTAACGTTTTTTAATTTTAATATTTCGTTCGGCTCGTGAAAAAAGTTTTTTTTCCAATCGGCCCGGGGGCAAAAACTGTTGGCCACACCTAGCCTATTCCATTAGGCTGAAAACGTGTGTTTAATCAAACAAAGAATTCTAAGCGATAGACGGTGTTGAATGTTTTATTAAATGTTTTTAAAAAGCTGAGTTTGATATTAAGTCGAGAGTTTGCAACTAGTCAACCGGCTGCCCACGAGGTGCTTCCAGAGTGTTCTTTATGTTTTTAATTAGAAGCCATAATTACTTCTGTAAATGTGAAAAATTGTAATTAAACTAGTTTTATCGAATTAATAATTATTAGAAATTTTTGTTTATTTGTTGACCCAACCGTACTTGCTTGACCTACATATTTCAACCAATATTTTGTAAGGAAGCACAACGAATCATCGAACATAATTGCAGAGACACTGTTTTATAGTTATCACACAACACGCTGCTGTGCCTCAGATTACTAAAAATGTGCGCGTATCAAGACACGAATGTTTCATTGACGTTCTGCATTGGGTACAGTGCTAGGTCGTGGGTTCGCTTTTGGCCAACCGACTGGCAACATGCATGGGTTTTCTTCACATTAGTAACACTTAAATAGGGGCCATTTTCTGATAGAAGCCCCCCCCAGGAGGAATCCGTTGTCGGCAAATCGCCCACGTGTCGCATTGTCGTAACTAAAAAACCGAATGTGTTCCAGAACCCCCTTCTTCATTACTAGGCTGGCCCCATTGGGACCTTGGACCTTGGTCCCCACGATATATGTGACTAAAAAGACCCTCTCAGTGCATTCGTGTTTGAGAAAAATTAATTAAACGAGATAAAACTATTTTGACATCGTCACAATGTCGGGCTGCAATTTTTGATAATTTTTAAATTTAATTTAAAATATATATTTTCAACCTCAAATTAACAATCTTGCTTTCATACATTAAACAGCGTATTGGCATGAATGAGATACGAGGTAGGGATATCTAAAACTGCAATCGAGACAATTTCATCTATTTCCTGCAATTTAGGAAACCTCTTAGGGATTTTTGGATAAAGTCCGATGTCCCTTTTATGTTAAGCAAAATTTGCTTGTGCCATTGCGTTTGTTTCGTCTCTTAGTCCCCTTCGGTTCTTTTGTAATCTGAAGATAGAATTAACTCATCTGTACCGTTATTTTTCTACCTGTTCACGTCGATAACCAAAACAATTTAATTTACTTTTCATAATGACTCCATACTCAAATTTTCCATCGGATACTTTGAGATTTCCGGAGATTGGTCATTGTGATGAAAGAAAACATTCCCTCAACAGGTGGTAGACCGTAGTACAGACATGTTCTACTCTATAAATATAATTAAATCCAATTTCTCTGTTAACTAAGCACATGGAAAGCAGAAAGCATTCAGTTTGAAATGTTTCTATTCATCATCGAGTTTGGGTTTTTTCTCCATTTATAAGAACTAAATAAATTACCAAATTAACTTTTTATATTCAAATTTTATTTTTTGTTTAAACCTTTTATTATTGATAAATAATAAATTTAATGTTATAATAAAAATAATACAGGTGAAAAAAATCTCTTGAAGCTGCTAAATTTTATCAAATAATAAAAGGTTATTCATGTCTCTGTTCCATAAATTATCAGTGCATTTACAATATGTACAGTTATAATAAATGTTGAAAATGTATCAGGCCTGTTGAAAAATTAATATTTTGCAAATATATTTTAGACATTGCTAAAATTTGTAAGCATTAATTAAATCTTGCATAAGTGTTAATAATTTTATGGAATTATTGCAAAACAATCCAACCAAATTGGAGTTTTGAACTTTGGCTCCTAATAATTATTTCAATTGTTTTTTTTCTTATGTAATTTTTGAAAGATTTTATCACTTCTGCATTTCAGTCAAAATCTAAAATCTAGAATGTCTTCTTTATTCGTTGTGGAAGAATACTTTCCTTGGCATAGTTAAAGAAGGATAGCAGTCCATATCTCTTTCCGCGTCGAGAAAAATAATTTGTTACAACATCACTATCATCTGAAATAAAATGTATTCAAATTTTCTAAAATATTCTTTAAATAATATAAATTAATCATCATTGATGCTTATAGTAACTTGCATGACAGACTAAAACTTCAAATGGATTACACCATTGAACTAAAAGCATGTATTAGCATGTAGGTATAGAACCATACACAGCAAACTACGAAATCATAATTTTCGGAAAATGGGATTTCAACATTACAGCCAAAAATATGCTATTTTACATAACCATCTGGAATTTTACATGTCTGCTTATGGTCCCAAATAGAACATGCTGAATATAATAAGAATACTGTATTCTATTATTAAAAAACTGCAAAATTTAGTTAGCTACGTATGATCCTATAAAATAAAAAACCATTAATATTAAAGAATTTGTGATAATAAAATAATTATTATTTTATTTTATTGATTCTTCAGTAAGCAAGTATACGTTTATGATCCTATATCCATTATAACAGTAGAGCATGGATTATCCGAATACCAATCAACCAAAACATCGGTAACCGAAGCGTTCCAGTCAATAAATTCAAATTTCTGCTAGTGCTGTGGCATTGCAATATTTGGCTACGTCTTGGGCTACTCCAATATTATTTTTGTTGGTGTGTGTGTTTTAGCTGGCAGCACTGGCGCAACTATAAGATTGTACAGTACATAAGGACGTGCCAGTATTTGAACGAGGCTTTCTTCCCATTGTCAGTGACGAGCTTTGCTTGTTTTGTGTGGTGTTTTTCTGAGGACTGCGTGTCATGCTGAATTGGAACATTTTTGATACTAGATTAACTTCTGAAATAAAATTATATTTTATTTTGGAAGTTAATCTAGTAATTTTTTTTTTGTTTTTATATTTTTCAATATATTTATTTTGTTTGTGCAAAATAAAGAAGTAATTTTTAACAACACAATAGCCACAATTATTATTTTTAAAAAACTTTTTGTTAGGCTTAACATTGACGAAAATTCAACGTGAAGCAACATTCAACGGAGAAAAAGCTCAACATGGAATAGGTTAATATATTTTTTCATACATGATCAGTTATTCAAACAACCCCAGTCACGAATTGTTTTGGATAATCAATGCTCTACTGTATATATATTTATTAAAACCAATTTCTATTATAATTATAATCAACAAAGTTAAAACAAATCTAGAAATTATTTTTAATAATGAAAACAGTTAATTATGGACAACCAGATGAGAGAAGCAATTAAGTGTCAGACCAAAGCTCTGGAGATCCAAGATCAAATCTGCATAGTTCCAGCGACTTTTTAAGAGTTGTCTGTACCAGATATGTTAAATCCCATTTCTCACTCTCAGTCACTCCACTCTTTTTATATCTTAAATTATGTTTTCAAAACAAAGTATATATTCCAGCAAAATGTACTGTAACTTTCTTACTTATTAAAATAGATAATACAGTAGAGCATCAATTATCCGACCCCCGATTAACTGACTGCGTTCTAGTCGGCAAATTCAAATGTCCGCTAGTGATGTGGCGCTACAATATTTGGTTATGTCTTGGCTACTGTAATATTATTTTTGTTAAATTTTTGCATGTTTTAGCTGGCAGCACTGGCTCGACCATGAAAGGGAGGCTAGTATTTAAACCAGGCCTAATACGCTATACTAATAATGTATTTTTTTATACTTTTCGGTTATCCGACCAATCCCAGTCCCCAATTAAGTCGGATAATCGATGCTCTACTGTACTTAGATTATTAAATACTTTCCAATTTTAATCTAAAAAATAACAATCAGCAATTTCTGGAAAAATTAATTGGTTTTCTATATAATTTTGCATAATTATAATATTTCCATGGAATTATTGCTAAACAATCAATCCTTAGTTTTAAACTTTGACTCTGGATTTATTTTTAGAAATATCAGCTATGATGATGAGAACATATTGGGATTATATCCACGTTTTCCATTATTCAGCGAGACGTCAGCATAGTGATAAAACTCATTCCATATTTTAGCTAGCTTGCAGTGCCATCTCAAAATGCTTACAAAATTTCGTTAGTGAGGTTGAGGAGAGCTACCTTTTTGCTAAGACAACAAGTGAAGTATGGTGGTGCATGTTTGAAGATTTTAATTGAACTAGAAGATCAAAATTTTCTTTTAAATATGGATGAAAGAACTTATGACAGTTTACAAACAGCTAAAAATAAACATATTTTTAACTTTTTCCTATATAAAAGACTTTGACAGGCGTAATTGTCTTTTCGTCTTCATATGACAGATACAAAGACTGAATTTCTTAGTTATATTATTTGTATCTTGATTTTAGATATCAAGTAATAATATAATAATTAGCATCATATAACCCATGTGTTGAAACTTTCAGTAAAACCATTATGTATATATTTCATTTTTATTACCTATATTTTATAATGCAATCTATGGCATATTTGTACTCACAGCACATTATTTTGTGTATCTTTCTAATTTATCACTATTGCTTGTTAAAGATCTTGTGAATTAAAGTAATTAATTATTTACCAAGTACAATTTTGTTTTAAATCTAGTAGATATTTCATATTTTCATTAGAAACAGCAACCAATATCAAAACTTATTTTAAAGAACTCCAGACATCATTCGGTGCAGCTGATGTAGACTTGCTTGAAAATATTGTCACTGTATTTAGGCACAATGTCATGAACATAGCCAGATATTTTGGACCAATCTTCCCGATATTCCTTGTTGGAATCGATTGCAGCTATTAAAGACAAGTCTTGTAGCTCATCGTAGTCATTTTTGAAAAAGCTAGAATTGGGATTCATAACTGATTCTGAACAAATACTGTAACCGTTTATAATGGATGCTGTGAAAACGCAATCCATTTTTATTAGTGGAGTGCTAGCTGTTGTGTTCCTTCTAACATGTCAGCAGGGAGTTAAAATATTTCACATATCCGCTAGCAGATAACAAGTGCTATGCTAAATAACAGAAAACATGGTATGTATTCCTCCTTAAAGCATTGAAATATTAAACAACTTCTATGGATAACCTTATTTTAATTATTGTGACATCATCTCAATGCCAAACTGCAATTTTAATCATATTTTTAAAGTATATGCTCTTGATCTCAAATTAGTAGTGTCTTCCCTTGTAGATCATACTTATCTTGATAACAGAATCATGCCATACATCTATGTAACTCCATTCTAATAAAAATTTTCAAATGAAATCATATGACTTCTAGTCTAGATCAAACGTTCACATATAGTTAATCAGGGTCTCCTGCCCTTTAGCTTTCCATATCTGGCCTCGACTTTCATCTGACACCATTCTCGAGATGAAGGAAGGACAGACAGTGGAAATTTATAGGTCTACAATTTTTTCAAATTGCAACCCAATCAGTCTCTTCAGTATTATGATTTTATATTTATTATTATTGAATCACTTTATTATAATTTTTATTGAAACTGAATACAGATATTTACCTGATAAAAGAGGCCGCTTTTCTATGATAGTTGGTAGAACATTTTCATTAGCACAGAGAGAGACGAAAAATGCAAAAGGGACTATCCAAAGGCATAATGTAAAATATGTTAAAACCTGTAAAAAATATTTGAAAATATTAAATAATTTAAATGCTATTTATAAACTTTTTAAAACTACTTTTCCACATAGTTTAAATGATAAATTCCAAAAACTAGATTAATACTAAAAAATCTTAAAGCAAGTAAAAAAAAAATGGAATGTTTGTCCATTTCCTTTTTTACTGGATTTAAGGGTTTTTGGTATTAATTATAGTTTTCCACCTTAATCATTTCAACTACTTTAGCTAAATATAAACTTAAACTGTTTTACTTTTAGACATTGTAAAATCTAGCCAAATAATTCCTCTGTCTAGATTCAAATATCATTAGAACTATAAAATGTGATAATTTTGCCCATGCTTCAGAGTTTTACAGAACACATGTATTTTGTGAAATCTCTGAAAATGTATATATATATTGATATATATAAAATTGAATTCATGTTTGTCTGTCTGTCTATTCAAATATCATATGAGAATGGATGTACTGATTTCTATGAAACTTTGCACAGGATAGGACAAATGCTACTTTCCATATCTAAAATATTTGATTTTATAAATTTTGATAGAACTATATCATTTGCTAGAGTAAATAGTTCATATCTGGTTCTTATCAAGTCTTTTGCATAAATAGGAAGTTTTGTCTGGAGGCTGGCTAATATTGTGGTCATTAATGGATGAAATTGGATATCAGTGAAAGATGGTCAAATGAAATTTTGACTGGTCAGACTATTATTCGAGCAAAATGTATGCAGTACTAAAATATGACTGCTGCCATTATCTGTATCAGTGAGTCCTTATAATTTTTTTTTTAGATGTAAAATATATATATCAAATTAATTTTACAAGTATGTAATCTCTATAATTACATTGTATGGGAAAATTGAAATGGAAGTTTAGATCCATAGCATTTCACCTCAAAACAAGTCAATGACATCTTACAATTAATTTCTAGCAGAGAATAATTAATTAATGAATTTACTATAAGTTTGTGTTGAAAAATCTTGATAAGTACCAAAATCAGAAAATACAATTTTGAAATTTTCATTGTAAATTTTGTTGACCTAGAAAATTTAATTTAAAATTATGAAGACTGACTATTAGTGAAAATTCCAGTTCTGTCCATTAATTATCATTATTTCTCACATACTGAACACATAATGTTGATTGATAAAATCTAACTTGTTTGGAAATGCAATTTCAAGCAAAAATCCATCAGATTTAATCCCCTCATTTCTCTGCTACACAGTCTCATTACGTCAAACAAAGATTGCTGATGTGTTCAAATGAGCCAAATCCCTGCATACTGCAATTTCAGGCATACATAGTATCATTATCCTGAATGAAGCCAGGTATTTCAGCTTCACTCAGGATATACCGAAATACAAATAAACACTTTCTTTTTTTTTGAGTTTCATTTTCAAAATAGAACATACAATAGTTTTAATTTATCCAAATTTATACAAAAAAAAAAATAAATAAATAAATAAATAAAATCAACAAACCTTTTTAAAATTAATTTAAAATGGAGTTTCAAACGACCTTATAGAAAGTTCAATCGATTCAATAATTCAAATTACAGTAATACCCCAAACTTACGCGATAGGTGGGACCGAGTGGTAACTGCGTAAGTCTGGGTATAACTTCACATATAAATACATACAAATTATTTTTAATTGAGGCCTGGAGACTAAAGAAAACAAATTTAGAAAAAAATGTTTAATAAAATCTTAGGTAACATTGTTTCCATCTAAGCGATAATACCATGATGTTTACAAATGATGCTTGAATTTAAAAATTGAGCATTTTTCACAGCTTTGAGAATTTTTTCTTTACCTTTTATAATTGTTCTGACCATCGATTCTGGTAGATCAAACTTCTTTGCCAATTAACAAATTTTCATTTTTGTATCGAAGTCTTTAATAATATTAACTTTACATTCCAAAGATAAAGTTTTTCTTTTCTTGTTTGATGCAGAAGAATCAGTTCTACTTCATTTGGATGACATAGTAGAGTCTCTCAAGTCTCCGTAGATATAACAAACACAGAAATAAATAACACAAAATAAATTGTAGCTATGTGTCGATTCCGCACAACACGTCTGAACATGTAAACTGAACAATAGTGTGGGGGGAGCGAGTAATCAAGAATTGCATGGCACTCAAACAAAAGATGAATAGATGTGATTTGAAAATCGCCTAAGTTGGAGTAGCATAAGTCGAGGTATTACTGTAATCATGTTAGTATTAATCAGATGCAATTGCATATATTTCATATTTATTGAATAAATTTATACTTACCTCAGAAAATGGATAATACACAGAGGTGAAGTAGGAAAATGCCAAATAATGATTGATTATTGCAAAAACTGAAAATAAAAACCAAAATGTCTCATTTTAATTAAATTAAATTTGGTTTTTAATGTCATTTAATCAGTTAGGTTTAGTCAAGTACGATCATTGTACATAAATTTACCAATTCTATGATGATTATGGTTTATGTTTAGTAATTGACAAGCTGTATTTATTAATCCTAAATATTCAGTTTATATATTATACAATTTATATGAATATTTGCAATTTATAAATTATATAAAATATTACATTTACTTTTCTTGTATATCTTAGATTATAACACTCTTTACATAATATATAAATGTTATCCTCTTAGTGCTCATAGTTCAGAAAGAATTGGAAAAAAATATCTGTAAACATAATTAAAACCTTACTAATAAAAACAGAAATATGAATTTTTTCCCAAATAGTGTAATCATCAGTAATATATTTTTAAACCTTTATTCTATTATTATTTTATAATGCATTCAGTTAATGAAGCAAAATTTAAGATATTATCAGCAGCTAAGTTTTTTAATATCTATACTTGGAAATTAAAACGGCTTTTCAATTAATTAAAATAATATAAATTCAAATATGATATGTAGTATTAATTTGTCAAATTCTTTGAAGTAAAACTAATAAAATATTTGTCTTATTTATTATATTACATTAAAAACAATTTGTTTTTGTTACTATTCACATATATGACAAATTTAAAATATATATATATATATATATGTTGTCTATAATATTATTATTATTAATGAATGTATTACAGTGGTGCCTCGTATAACATATGCCTTGAATAACGGACGCTGCGAACAACGGACTTTCTGTTTGACCGTTACATGACTCGAGCAACGGACTGGCTGCAAACAACGGACTTTCCAGCATAATTGGTGACTGCTCCATGGATGCATTCTTTAATAGCAGTCACTCTGCGTCTCCGCTACTATGAGAGTGTGCTGCTGTTTGTAGGCATTTAAGAACAACGGTGAAAGAAAGAAAGATGGCAGCGCCCGTACTATCAATAGTATCGTGATGGAGGAATCTGTAATTCTAAAATATGAGCTTTAAAAAGGCAAAAGAAGAGTCCCAATTGTAAAATTTAACCATAAAATAAATTATTTGTTGAAAGAGCATTCAAAATAGCCTCAAAAAAAAATTCATAAAGACACTTACATCACCACGTGCGCTAACTCAGGCTTTCACAATTTCTAAATTCTCATTCATAAAACCACACAATGGATCCGGAAACGAAACTGAGTCATGGAGGACGCCATGTTGCTTTCCACTGTAAACTACTGCAAGTGGCCATTTTTGCCGTTCGACAGCGTGCACTCTCACCAGAATTTAGGAACGCATTCCACAGGAATTTTTAAACGGATTTCGTTCGCGCAGAGTTACGCAGAGAAATAAAAGAACACACTCCATGTTCATTTTTTAATGATACAGTACGGTTATTTTATGCTGCGGAACAAATTAGATGTTTTAACATGTATTTCTATAGGAAAATGTGTTTTCTATAACGAACGTTTCACTTAACGGATGTGCACCTGGAACAGATTAAGTACATTATATAAGGCACCACTGTATATCTGTATTACCCATTCATGCATGTATGTTCATGATTTATCAATATCAGCACTGAGAAAGTGCACAATGGACCTATTAGGTCAAAGTGCTTCTGGTTTTGCACTATGTGTATTAATGCTTAGAAGAGAACAATCATGTAAATGTAAAAAAAGTAACAATGCTTTCTAACATTTCATTTAATGCCAACAAATCCAAATTTATTAAAAACCTAATAGCAAAATAAATTTATTCAATCACATTAATTGTGTACTACATATTAATGTTGATTTAATTTAAGCTGTTGCCTGATTTCACAAAAAGAATTGAAGTACCTAATTTATCATTAATATTAAATAAAATAAGTCATCCAATTGTTCATTAAATTTTTTGAAGAGTTGATGATAAAAAAAGATCTGTTTTAATTTCTCATAATATTTAATTTAATGTAATATTGTAATAATCAATAAAACAGAAATGATTGCTCACTGATTACATCTTTTAATTAAAAATTTCCTATAGTCTGTCTATGGAAAGAATCAACATCATGTGATGTCGCTTAAGTTGAACCAATCAGAACATTACCTAATGAGGTCAGCACTTTTCACTTGATATATCAGGCAATATGTGAATTTTATTTTGTTTTCTCTCACTAGATAACAAAACAACTTTTCTGTTAATTGTGTTAATTTTTATAGCATTCATTAACTGTAAAGAATCATGCATTTAACTATTACTATAGCAAACTTCCTCATATTCCACTTCAGAACATGAAGCGTCCATAACACTGTTTATAATGACAGTGACGTGTTTAACAAATGAGGAAGAAACCGGAAGTAACTTGCCATAACTAAGCAATCAATGGTTGATGTTCATTGGTTAATACCTAAGTTGATTCTTTCCATAGACAGACTACATATTAATCTGAAATAAATTTAGCCAAGCAATTATTGATCCTTTAACTGTTTGGTTAAATTTATTTCAGAATTTAAAAAAAAAATTATTTATTCTGTAATTTATGATTCTTCATGTTAGATTTTAAAATATCTTAAATTACTGCCAAAGAAAGTTTATAGAAATTTCAAAAATATATGTAGTCAAAATCAAAACAGTTTTAAAATCAGAATAATCTCAACATCTTTGTTTTCATAATCAAAAATAATTTCTCTCAAACTGAATATATTTAATATATTGCAGAAAATTGTGCATATATTATATGAAAGAACACATTATTATTTTAGTTCGTCTTCCTTATTCAGCATTCATCATTGACAGTTAATATAATTTTCCCTCTCTACTTTCTACAGTTAAAATGTGTTATTAACTGTAGAGGTTTGAATATCATAGTTTATAAAAACACATTCCCCAATTGACAATAATAATTTTGAATATTATAATTAATTAAAATCTATTACATACCAATTGTGCCTATAAAAGGTATTGACATTGGAATAAAAAAAGGAAAAGTTCTCAGAACAAATATATGCAGGATTTGGCTAATTACTCCACATACAATCATAGATGTTGGCAAATCTTCAAATATAAAGAGCCCTCCATATATAACGAAAGTAACCTTTAAAAAAAATTTTGTTATATTAAAAAGCAGTATAAAATATACATAAAAAATTTTAATTCATAAATATAAGATTGAAAAGAAAACAGAAGAAAAATTTCTAAGATAATTAAATTAGAATTTTAACAAATATTTAGTATATGTAATATTTAAAAATGTCATTGAACAAAAAAATCATGTTATCAATTCTCATTTTTATTTATTTCATATGTGATTATTATTTATAATGAAATCTTGTTTGTTATTAGATATAATTATTATAATTTTAAATCATATTTTATTTTAAATAAATAAATTTTAAAATAATAAATAAAATATTCTAATCCTTGAATGAATAGTCTGAAGTGGAAAAAAAATTTTATTATTTTTGTTAATAAACAGTTTTATTATTTACATGAATAATAGCAAACATATTCTATGTTACTGAAGTATTAAGACCATTAAATATTTTAATATATATTTTATGATCTGTAATTCAAACCACAAGGACATTTAAACAATATATAAAGCTACTAAAGCTAAAAGAAAGATTTACACTAGTTTCTAGCTTGAAAATGTCTACGAAAAGCAAGAAAAAAATTAGATTTAAAAAAAATGTAAATTAAGGAAAATTAAAATTAATTTATCTAAATCACAGAGACTGCAAATATATATAAATTTTAATTGTTACAAATTATTTCTAAACTCTCATTAATATAATTTTACAAATTATCAATATAATCAAAGAACTCCATCCAATAAAAAAAGTGATAATATAAATACGTCTCACTAACCTTATATAGCTTTTGCAGATAAAAAATTTAGTAACACTTGAAGAATTTAGAAAAACTAAAGAAGACCCTAAAAAGTGGGTCGATAACATTAGTGATACGTTCTAAAATTTTTTATCTGCAAAGCTATATAAGGTTAGTAAAATGTATTTATAATCAAAGAACTGCTAGAAATTTCCTTTACTAACACTTTTGTCATATTAACTTTGATTGACTAAATAAATAAAATATATTTATAAAAAACATTTTGTATAATATATTGAAATGTTTTTTTTGTAATCTTTATATTAATAAAAAAAATATTAAAAGTTAGTATTGGAAAATACAAATAAATATTAACTTTTAAATTTTTAAACTAATACAATTTAACAGATATCTTGATACCTTTGACTCCTTGAATTAGGTTTTTACAGTAAAATGTTTACAATGTGTAACTTATCGATGTAAGAAGTCTACATTATTTATTTTGATCAGTATTTTTGAGTTCTCTTAGGTCTGCCTTCTGATAATTGGTTATAACATTAGTCAAATATCAAGTTCAGAATAACATAATTTAATACCTAAATTATTTATTAATAAATTTGTAATATTATCTGTGAATATATTATAAATTATAATAGAATTTATATTAGTTTTATTAATTTCAAAATATTTAATACAATGCTAAAACTAGAAATATTTGCCAGATATAATCATTCACTTTTTATAACCATTTAAAAGAGGGTTTTTGGACAAATAAACTGAAATGTTACATCCTTCAAATACAATGTTCACCCAAGTTCAAGAATTACTCAAAACATGAGGTCATTCTCAGATATTTTATTTAAATGCATTTTAGATCAGCATACTCACTAATTCCTCCTCAGTAAAGGTACAATCTGCAACAGAGTTTACACCAATATTTGGTACTCTCTGACATCGATCACAGTAATCAATCATCATGATGATTGTTACTGTAACTTTTAATTGGTTATAAAAATGAATTTTAAAATATTGTCATAATAATTCTTATCATGACAACATTTTCAGTAAACATTTAATCAAAAATAAATTTTGTTTTTTACTGAAATTTAATTTATATTTTTATTTAATAAAAAATTAATATTTTATTTATATCTTTTAATCCATAATGCAAACTCTCTCTTAATATAGCAATAAAATATATATATGACTTACTATAATTATAACTTTGATAACTTTTCCAGAAAATACAGTGTATTCTTCTACAAATTCTGCCAGATAATAAAGTCCTGCAGCTATTGATGAAAGAAAAAACTGTGATTAAATTTTCTTTATGGTTAAAAATATGACATTCTAAACCCAAAATATGGCCTGCATTTTATTAATAAATTTGGGAGAGTTAATATTTAAAATATTTTATCAATATAATTACAAATTAGTTATTCTTTTTGATCAGATATTTCCTCTGCATTTTGAAAAGTCTGAAAATACTGATCACTTAGATGTTAATAATCTTTGTAATATATATAGATTTAATAAATTAAATAAAAAAAGACAAAAAAATTTATTTTGACTTACATTAATTATATATTCAAATACTAAGATTAGCATTGCTATATGAAAAATTTAAGGATGTTAATCTATTGGGTTGTTCAGAAAGTAATTTCGTTTTTTATCCGTGAAAAAAAAAACAATTTTCTTATAATATATAAATATTTTATTGAATTATATATTGATCATTTTGGTCCAATACCTGTTGCCATCTTTCTGGCAGTAGCATGATTCCATGTTCATAGAAGTTTTGATTTTTGCATACAAAAAAACTGATCCAAGTAATTTTTGACATCATTTGAAGTAAATGTTTTAACCATTTAAAAGATTTTGTAAAGATTGAAACAAGTAATAATCCAAGGGTGCCAGATCTGGAGAATATCATGGGTGTGGTAGCACATCCCATCTGAGCTGTAACAGTTTCTGACGAGTTACCAAACTTCTGTGAGTTATGACATTATCACGATGAATCACTACACCTTTTCTGTTGATCAATTCTGGCCTTTTCTATTTGATGGTATCACTCAATTTGTCCAGTTGAAGGCAGTATACTTTTGAATCAATTGTGGAATTGTCTGGACAAAGCTAAAAAAAAATAAATTCCCTTAAAATCCCAACAGAGAGCATCACTTTTTTTTTATGAATAATCGGCTTTTGAAGGCTTTGAGCCAGCTCCTCTCTTCTACTCCATGATCATCTCTTGCATTCAACATTGTTATAAACAATCCATTTTTGTTGCCAGTTATGATTTGCTTCAAAAGTGGATCATTTTCTTGACGTTTGAGAAGCAAATCACAGATGACAATGTGACAGAGCAAATCTCTTTGTTTAAAAACATGTGGAACCCATATAGCAAGCTTTGAAACAAAACAAAGTCATTTCAAGTGATCATAAGTGGTTGAATTTGACAAATTTAATTTCTTAGCAATTTCTCATGTTGTTATTTGGCAGTTTGCTTCAATCAATACCTTCATTTTGTCTTCATCAGCTTTCAACTGGCCTTCAGAAGTGCATCTTCAATATCAAAATTGCTGGAACAAAATTTTGCAAACCAGTTTTGAAATTGTCATTCTGTCAACACATCTTCTCCATACATGTCTCACAATTTTTTTCTTGCTCAAACAGCATTCTTACCTTTTTGGTAATAAAAAAGCAAAATATGCCAAAATTGCTGTGTTTGATTTTCCATTATTTGACGGGACACCAAAAGAAAAAAAAAAAAAAAAAAAAAGCAATTGTACAGAATCGAACAGAATATTTTACAAATAAGCCTTGAAATGTCAGCTGTCAAAATAGTTTAAAATAAAGTTGGCAGGAAAAATACAACTAATCCCTCTGGTGGTAAAAAATAAAATTACTTTCACAACAACCCAATATAATCAATGATAATTTTAAAAACAAAATCAAATGGCAATAAATCATAACTTTCCAAAAACGTGATATATGATAGTAAAATATAAAAATTTTTTTTAAAATCTAGAGCACACTTTTAGAATTACCTTATAGACCAGTGGTTCTTAACCTGGGTTCGACCGAACCCCTGGGGTTCGGCGAGTCAGTCTCAGGGGTTCGGCGGAGGTCAACCACCTGACGTCATCGTGACGTAGAAACCGTATTGGTTTCGAAAACTAATGCTACATAACATGTGTTCTATTGGGAAATATGCCTATATTTCCCAATAGAACACCTATTATACCTATGTTTTGAATTTGAAAAATTATATTTTATTTTTCCAATTAAAAGGGGTTCGGTGAATGCTTATATGAAACTGATGGGGTTCGGTACCTCCAGCAAGGTTAAGAACCACTGTTATAGACAGTTTATCAATTTATGTTAGTCATAATTTCCAAGCAGCTTTTATTATAACTCTCTTGGCCTGTGAGTACTAAAAAGTTTTTTTTCCCCCATGTTCATTTTGGGTGTGATTAGGCCTATAATGGTACAACTAAGTGGTGTGGGAAGAGACTTAATACATCCAAGTCAATCTACCTCTGAAGATATCTAAGCTGATCCAGATGCAAACCAATGTGCTCAGAGCGACAGGCTGATGTCTTTATTGCCTAAGCCATCCCAATAAAATTTTGCAAAACAAATCATTAGTTTTAATTCAGAAACTTTCTATGATTTATTTCCATGATTTTTTATAAAAATCCAGGAGTTAAAACGAGTTGCTTAACTTTCCTTGCAAAATTTAGTGGCACCATCAGTTATCATATTATATTAAAAAAATCTTTTAATCCTCACACACTAACATTTATACATACAGAAAAAACCCCCAATTTTTTTGCATTTCTTAATGTTTCAGAGAGTCCTGAGCCCAAAAATGTAAAAACCTTGCAGGGTCTTTTTTGACTGATTGCTATACTTTTCCTGTTATATATAAAAGCCAGGAAAGTAATTATACTGAATCTTATTTAGATTTTCTAGTACAATATAAATCTTTCTACTTAATATATTATTACATAAGATACTTAAACATATATTTTATATTATTTTGTATATTATATTTCATTTATTATGCATTTTTTTCTTATCCATTTTTTCCTGTCTGAAGTCAAGATGCATCTTAGAATTAATGGTATCTTACATTCATGGTCCAAAACGACAATCAGAAGCAATTATGAGCAGACCAGTTAATGCATTGTGCTAAAATAATACAGGTTTTCGCCTATACTGCTCACAGTCATATCAGTTCAAATGAGCTGTTTGGTAAGTGTTTAATTTAAATTTGCTTTTAATGTCTAAATCACGGTTCCCAACCTTTTCTAGGATGCGGAACACTTTTGTGAGCAATTTTCTTTAGCGGAACTTAAGTTAATATGAAATACATAAGCTTGTCATCAGTTATTTTATTAGAATTGAGCAGTTATAATTCAAAATCTCTACTCATATTATTAACGCCAATTCTAAGACAGGAAAAAATATATCTAAATAACTTTAATGGGAAACTTGTGCCTGATGTTTTTTACATATTTCATTCAGTTTTTATCATTGCCTTTATCTTATTTGAAACAGTAGTACACTCCATAAGTACGAGTCGTACATATATATTTAAGTTTATGAAAATTTTATGATTTTAATTTTTCGATATTCGGTGGTTCAAATACGATTGTACACTTTCCGATTTGCGACTAAATCTGCGGAACACTTGGGAGATGCTTACGGAACACCAGTGTTCCGCGGAACACCGGTTGGGAACCACTGGTCTAAATGTATGTTTCAAGACAGCATTATGTTGCATCATTAAAACAATTTATTGTAAATGTAGAATAGAATGACAATAGAATTATTGAACATTACCTTACTTTGTGTTATTTGTATTACAGTAGAGTCCCGCTAGTCCAAACTAATTGGGACTGTGCCATGTTCAGATTAGCCAAATAATTGAAATAATGCAGAAACAAAGAGTAAAACAAGTCTGGTTTATACAGATCTAACACCAATGACGTCAGCATCCGACCCTTTATTTCATCTGACTACTTACAGTGTGCAAACAGTTAACAAAAACAAGTTTTGTAATTTTGAAATGGCAACCTGCCTTCATTGTTTACCATAAAATTATTTTAACTGTAAAAAACGTTTTTAATACACAGTCCAGGATTCCAATCAGTTGACTGATGCTGCTGTGTGAGTTAGCATGCTTAATTGTGGATGTTGAATGTACTCTTCGCTCTACATTATTTTAGTTCAGTTTAGTATAGTCTGCTGCTACAATGGCCACGAAATGGAAACACACAATGTGTACATTGAAAGATAAGCTGAACATTTTGAAAAGGCTGGACAAGGGCAAAAGTGCAACAAAATTGGCAGTAGAGTTTGGAGTTGCAAGGCCACAATAACCAACTGGAAAAAACTGTGCAAAGATAGAACAGTTTTGTGTGTCTACTTAAGTAAAATCAGTTGAAAATTGACAAACAGCAAGGCCCTCAACATTTGACAATCTTGATGAAGCCTTATTCACGTAATTCACTCAGGAAAGAAAAACAGGAAACTCCTAAGTGGACCTCTTGTTAGAGAAAATTTCCTATCTGCCAATCGAAACATGTTTGGATTAGCAGTGTTCAGACTAGCGGGACTCTACTGTATTTTTATTCTCTTGGCTGTTATATACAACAGAGGAAAAGTATGGCAATCAGTCAAAACATGACCCCTCCAAGATTTTTGCATTTTTGGACTTACGGACACCTTGAAATATCGAGAAATGGGGTAATTTCTCTATGTTAATGATGTTAGTGTGTATGTATGTGTGTGTGTGTGTGTGTGTAGCACAATTTTGTTCATCCTCTTTGGAACTTAATAACTCCTGTGCTTTGCATCAAAAATTTCTGAAATTTTGCAGGGAGGTTTGTTTATTAGGAGATTTTGAGTGAATTAAATTTCAAATTTATTAATTTAACAAAATAATCTTAATTAAATAAATACAATTGTAAGAAACAATTTTGTATATAATTAAACTTCTTGTCATAATTTATAATTCTATGAATAAGCAGAGAGTGATTTTATGTATAACAGTTTAATACTATTTATCTTGTGACTAATATAGGGCCAAAATTAGTATAAATTTCTTACAAATTGATTGAGATTTACATGAAACTCATTTAAAAGATATTCAGGAGCTAATCCCCATAAGCCCCTTATAAAATTTTGGTTTCCATACAAGTAAGATATAGATGTTTTATTTTCCTTGACATATACCTATAAATTTTGTCATTTAATGTAAGAGGTGATCTATATAAATATCCCACCTACCATGCAGATTAATTGCCAGTTACACTACCTGAACCTTTGTCCAATCTCCATTTCTAGACTAATTAATTAATTAATTTAGATAGAACCATATTAGTCACTCACATTTTCAATTGGAATGATAATGTCTATGACCCTCCAAGGCTCTGAGCAACTGATACAGATATATTTAAATTAGTTAATTAATTAATTAGTCTGTAAGTGGAGCTCAGACATAGGTTCAGGTACTACCTCTTCTACAGAGGTTTAATAGCACTTCTCTAAAAATAAATAAACATTACTAAATATGAAGATTAATCTATAAAGACAAAACACAGTGGGTCTTAAAAACTAAAATCTGAAAGAAATGACAATGGCATCCAGTTGATAGAAAAGAGAAGGAAGAAAAAATTGTACTATGGTATCAGTTTTCATTAAAGTAAACCTGAAGAAAGCCACAAAACAAATTGAAAATTTCAATATTCTAAAATCCATTTGAGAACAAATCTGAGACAACATGCATGCTTGCTTGAATAAAAAATGAATCAAATTATGAAGTTTACACTTAAAAATTGTGAAATTTTGTATGAAGGATTTCCCAACCATGTTACAGCAAAATCATGTTGTACAAAGGATATCTGTATATGAAAACAATACTGTGTCAAAATTGAGAAGACAGAAATGAAAAGTGAAATATTTTTTTCCTCTAGATGTCAATGTAATGAGAATTAATAATAAAATAATTTAGAATAATAAACTATTCTGAATCTGTTTTAATAAACAATAAAAATGTCTAACAAAAATATTTCTTAGTCTTTCTAATCATAGCAATTATTAAACTAGATAGAGATTTCTTGCAAGTACTGTATTTATTCAATTATAAGCCAACACTGATTGTAAGCTGACCCCAGAAAATCAAAAAAATAAATAAAAATTTATCAATCAGGCATAAGGAATAAATTTTATACCATTTAATTGTTTAGTTGCTGTCATCAGATGACTCAGATTCATTGTCACTTGATTCTTTGTTGCTGTCTTTGTATTGAGCATCATCATCTGTGCCATCAAAAGTGTTTAAGATTAAACACTTTTTAAACACACCAGCAATGACTTCTCTAGATATACTTTTCTACATGTGCTTACAAAATTCATAGAAACTTATCTTTGGCAGCTTCTGGTAATAATTTTCCAAACTTCTGACTATGCTGGTAAACAGTGTCACCTTCTTTACTGACCATATGAATAACACCAATTCTAAGTAAAGGAACATTTTTGGAACCATGAAAAAATTAAAAAAAGGAAAAAAGGTCGGCTTGCAATCGGGTAAATACAGTATACAAAATTAAATCAAAAAATTAAAAGTATTAAAAAGCAAAAATAAATAATAGAAGATTTGCTTTTGTTTCATTAAATATATCATTACTGAAAATGTTATAAAATTAAAGAATTTGAAATCAAGCATTGCAACTTGCTTCTACTCTTCAACAAAAGAATTGTCATCTTTTGTTTATAAAGAAAATTCTATTTTCCAACTAGGAAAAATTGCTTCTATTGATAATGATTATTATTAAAAATAAACAATATGAAAGTAAATCAATAGACAGAATTAATTATATAAACAACAACCAACCCGATACATTAGTAGTAGCCATAAATTAGCCCAACAAAAATCCATATCATTTGTAAAGAGCATTAATTCAAATTAATTCTCTCTTTGGCTTAATTTATGATTTATTTTTGCTGTGTCTACAAATATGATATCAGTCATATTTTTATAATAAATAAAATTATAATGATTAAAAGTACATTATACTATAGGCCTATAGCAGGCATGTCCAACAAGTCAATTACACAATACCCTAACACACTTCCAGCAAGAAAATCTTTTTATTCAAATGAACATTTTCAACTTCGTTCAGAGATCTGCCTCAGCCTGCAACCATTCCAGCTTTGGAGTTGTGATACATGCAAAAAACATTTGTAATTTTCATGGAAATATAAAATCCATATTTTCTACTATGAAATCTTAACTTTGCTATAGGTTGTTAATATTACACTGTATGAAACAATATTTCTAATTGTGACACAGTGAAAAGATACTGAACATGTGCAGATACTGAAAAAGAAACATAAAAAAAACAGAATTTGCATTACAGTCATATCTAGATTATGCTGTTTCTTTAGAAATTGCTTTGATGTGCCCTAAACAATTTCAGTTGGATACAAAACAGAGAAGTGAAACTTATGATTTGTACAATGAATGAAAATAAAATTTGTTTTTGATATGGTGAATAATAAATGCTACTGTTTAATTTACACATTAGTATTTTAACCAAAATAATGTATCTGATTATCAATTAGTGTGCAAGAAATAAATATAATTGTTTTCTAGCATAATTTTATATAAAAAATTAAAATGCAATGGTAGATTATTGGTAATTTTGACTAATTAAAGCTAATTACAACCAAGTATGCTAAACAGCATTTCTATCTACATATATATAATACGACAGAATACATCTTAAAATTCTCTGTTAACAATGCAGCTCATATGTGATGTTTGTATAGTAAATAAACCATAACTTATGCAAGTTTTCCTACTTATCCAACCGAATTTATACAGATAAAAACTGCAGTCGACTTATGTGATCGACAATCGGAACATCAGCAGTCCGACTTGGGAATTTCCTGGTCGACTACTGGGTGAACAGTCTTGTAATTGATTAATTTTTTTTTCATAATGCAAAGATCAAATAAAAAATGTTTCCTATGACAAATATAGAACAAACTTTATTTTCATATATAAATTTTGCTTTTTGTGTTACTATATATCGTAATTAAAAATATCAAGGTCCAAAACATTTTTAATCAGTCGACTACTGGTGTCATTACCCTATATTTAAATGGTTACTTCAAAAACGGTTATATCTTTGTTTTACAAGAAAACGAAAATTTGATTGTATTTTTTATTTCTAATTTGATTATTTCACTTTATGACTCAATTTCTTAAAGTTCTGCTACTTTAATTAATATTAGAAAGGAAAAGTGTAAAGACTGGTCATAAAGAGTTCATAAAGTTTCTATGAAATACTAGTTACAAGTTATATATGCTTCTATGCTGTCTTCCTACAAAATTTTCTATCATTATCTGAATGTTACTGTTTGGTGAATTACTTACAGATGTACTAGTACCTAAAGATAACTTCTGCCTTATTTTACAAAATACAATACAGGCAATTAATGTATGTAACCGAATTAAATAGTCACAATATTTAACTTACCTACAGACAATACAATGACACAGATTTGTATAATCAAAGACAAGTAACTTAATAAATATAAAAACCACATTTTTCGTTCTGTTATTTCATTTTACATTTCTACGAAGAAGCATTTAAAAACACCTCACGCCGCCATTTGCTACTCGACACGAAGAAAGTGTTGCCGGTTTACGCAAACGAAATTCTCAAATTCAAAAAATTTAAATAAATCGCTTATAATTTTGAAATAAATTTGTATTAAAGAAGAAAAATTATTAATTGCGTAAAATCAATTCATATTTACTGTTTGTAAATTATTCATAAATTACTAGACATCGAGGTTACTTTTTTTTAACTCTTTCCGCCCTGTGGGCACTAAGAGGGCCTCTTTTAGTAGGCCCATTATGGGTTCGGCCAGTCCCACAATGGGGCGACCGGATGGTGAGGGACGGAGCCCGACATATCCGAACGGACCATCCCCTGAAAAATTCCTGGGGATTTTTCGACCCGTTCGGATTCGAACCCGGGTCCCCAAAGCGGTAGGCTGCCACCTTGACCGCTCGGCCATCCGGCCTCACATCGAGGTTACTGAAGCCAAAGTACGAGTAGTTCAGTCCAAGTAAAGTCTTAACTACTTGGACTTGCTTGTCTGGATGACTGCGTTAATGAGAACTATTTTAAATTCTTTTTGTATAAGAAAAATATTCTACTGTGAGCGATATTCTAAAGGCAGTTAGCGTACACTACTGCAGGTCGCACGGAAAACTCTCCGTTCTGCCTGCAATAGTGGTAACTTGCGTGTGCTGTGCGATCGTGAGATGCGCTCTAAAGCTAAGCTTTTAATCATTCTATCTTGAGGAAACCGTGTTTTGTATTTTCTTTTCTTTTCTTTCGAAGACACAATGTAGTGACGTAAACTTAAACACTGGGCGAATTTTTCATCCTTTTTATTCGGTTGGAACGCTTTTTTATTACATAACGCGTTTCGGGCCGATGCCCCTCTTCAGCCAACTAAACATTAAAAAGTAAGAGATGGCTATATACAAATATTTAAAATAAACACCGTGACAGTATGCATAATTAGTTTTTAGAGGTTGTTACCTTCTAAATCCTGGTGGTGAGAGCTTGTATACCATTAAAAGCTGGTCCGTACCTCATTCGGTAGTTTAGACGGATGTAATAGTCCAAGGGTACGAATCTTGATAAAATTCCATAAAAAAGGTTTAGTATCAGTCTGTAGGAGTATACTGGGTTATTCTTCACAAATCGTATTCGTGAAACATACCTGAGATTCGTCTACCGGTGTGTTGTCTAACGCTGATCTCGTACTCCTCCACCTCAACTACGGAGTGCGATCTGTTTCTAATTTGCATATGTCTGATCGAGCATCAGCAGGGGAATATTCCTTTTTAATAGGTTTCTTTTCCGATAAAATTATTCGGGGACCTGGCGGTGATTTTTTAGAACTCATCAGTACACAGCATGTGGCCATTGCTATTTTTTCCGCTTTCAATATTTTTAATATCTGTCGCTATGCAAATGACGTAACATCAGATCTTAAAACAGTTTTTTATTTTATAGTATATTTTATAGTAGTTTAATCCAATTTTCATTAATTTTTAATGTTTAGTTGGCTGAAGAGGGGCATTGGCCCGAAACGCGTTATGTAATAAAAAGCGTTCCAACCGAATAAAAAGGATGAAAAATTCGCCCAGTGTTTAAGTTTACGTCACTACATTGTGTCTTCGAAAGAAAAGAAAAGAAAAGACTTTTAATCATTGTTAAAACACATTTTAAAAAAATACTGTAGGTATTGAAGGTTTGAGATTCGAGAAGAATGAACTGGTGTTGTAGTGCTTAGAATAGAATTCGATGATTCTTACAAGAAAATTATTGTGAATGCTAAAAGACAAACTGCGTTGAGCTCTCTGCCCAAGGCGTACTGTAGGAAACTTTCAATTAGTGCTAGAGTACTATACAACTAATATATAAATTCAAAAACGAGAAAGAATGATATAAACCAGGGGTCACCAAACATTTTTCACAGCGGGCCAGCTAACTGAGAGAATGACGAGCACGGGCCTCATAACCATTTTGTTCAATACAGTATACTGAATTCACAAAAAAATAAAGACAATCAATTTATTTATCTATTAACACACAAACACGATCGCTGCAGCAAGCTCGTAATCGCTTTTCTTAGAAACTTCATTGCAGATACTTATGCAATAAGCGCTGTGATGTTCAAAGTGGTAAAAAGTTGCCGAATTTTTTATTTCATTGATTTTCCTAAAAATTATATTACTGTCAAATGCAAAATTCAGATTGGACCAATTTTGGCATTTTTATTTATACGTATATTACTTTTTGTGTATTGTTAGTTCATCTTACAATCTATGATATTTTCATATAAATAATTACATTTTAGCTCATTTGTGGCACATTGCGGTGGTGGACCGGATCTGGTCCATGGCCGTAGTTTGGTGACCCCTGATATAGACCATTAAAATGAAAGTAGTTCTGACCTGATATTGATGAAATCTGTAAAAGCCGATCGCATTATAATTGATTTAAAAAAGTTCCATTTTTATAAAAGATTTATTTTAGTTACAGTTTTTACATATACAATTTTTTAAATTTGTATATTTTCGTTTTACTTTTATATATTCTGCAATCTATAATTCTTAATAAAAAGACACGTTCATGCATATTCATATTGTTTTATGAACTTAGTGATTGTGTTATTCAGCAAATTTTTCTTACATTTTAAAATGTTCGTGACTTCAAATAGGTTAAGAACCACTAGTACGAACAATAGAAGAATGTAAGTCCTAAGATCAATCTCAATTTGGGATCGGATTAAACGTCGATTATGACCTCTCCTGCGATCTAACTTGAGGTCTCGTTACACTTACAAGACGGCCAGACGTTCGCCTTTCCTATTCGAATGAAACTTGGTGAGCACGTAGCCTTAAACACAAACAGATCTTTGTTCAAATAATATGACCCACTTCTCAAGCGTTTCCGAAAAATAGGCCTCTGAAAACTGAGTACAGTAGAACCTCCATTATCCGGATTGTTCAACATAAACAAAAATTGTACGAATTTGCTGATTTGCACTTGGCGAATTGCGACACTGTTTATGTACGTACGTGATGGAATGCATGGAACAAAATTTTGAAAAGACCATTAGTAAATTCCAGTAACAGTAGAAATTGGTATAGGAGACATTGCGGAATCAATAGCACAAATTTCAATATGTGCCGAATGTGACGAAGAAGATGTAACCAAGTGGTTAAATTGCGATGCGAACGATCCTGGATTCCAAATTTTGAATGATGAGAAAATAATTAAAGAAATATCTCCTCAGATGAACAAGATCGAGAAGACGAAGAGATTTGCGAAGTAAGAGCTATTGGTCCTACACATTCTGAAGCTTTTCAGTGTTTAGATGTCGCCATGAAGTGGTTTGAGAGCTAAGAAGAGTGTAACTCAGGACAACTTATATGTCTTAAAAGTATTCGCGATTTAGCAGCTTCAAAAAGAACAGATAGCTTTAAACAAAAATCGTTAATTGAATTTCTTAATAAAAAATAATTTAATATTGAAGCTATATGTAAATCTAAACAAATAAAAATTATTCATACTATATGCCAGGGGTGGGCAAGCAAGAGTTCAGTGGGAGCCAAAATGTAGGTTTTGCAAAATGCATGGGAGCCGCAGTTCTGTACTGTCGTGGCGGATAACATGGTAAAGCGCGCGATTTTATTATATAATATAAATATAATATAAAACAAATATTTAATATTTTTAACAAACATCTTTTCATAAAATTATAAAAATAAAATTGTAAAAACAACAATAAAAAACAGAAATTAACACTCAGCAAGAGCCGCATGTAACTCAAAAAGAGCCGCATTTGCCCATGTCTGCTATATGCACTGTCAATTATTATTTTTTTCGATTATCCGGATTTTTCTTATCCGGACTACCTTTATCCCCAATTAGTCCGGATAATAGAGGTTCTACTGTATTTAGCTTATAACTTTTTGAAAGATTTGCTTCTTGTAATTGAGATAGCCGAGTGGTTAAATAAAATTTTTATTTCTTCATATTTATTTTCAGATGTTTTCGCTCCTGATTACATACTATGTCAACAAGCGAATAAGATTCAGACGTTACTGCGAATGGACAAAAATGACGAGTCTAATATGAAGATAGAACAGCGTTTTTTAATTGTTTTAGTTGTAGACAATTCCCTCGTATGCTCATGGTTTTTACACTTCAAATACAACAATATAACCTTATCTGAAAATTAATTTAAAGTGGTAAAAATTTTATCTAATGACATACGACAGTTAGACTTCGTTTCGCTAAACAGGAAATGACGTCACTTTTTAAAACCTCTTTTATCAGCTTTAAACGTCGAGAAATAACAATAGTAATAATAACGCTAATGGCAGGTAAAATAATAAAATTATTTTGTTACACATTAAAAGAAACCTGAAAGTGAGAAGAAACGAATCTATATTGAGCAATTTCTACGCCTAACTTCTTATCCACTCGCTATCTCAATTACAAGAAGTGAATCTTCCAAAGACTTATAAGTTTAATACTCAATTTTCAATGGCCCATTTTTCGGAAACGCTTGAGAAGCATTCGGGATAATTATTTTTATATCTCCAAAAATGATGAAGTTGCAGGAAAACAAAGTAAACAGAACAATGCAGATTATAACACCTTTGGGGCAGGCGGTTATATCCCTTGGGTAACTTGTTACAATCATCTATCATCAGTGTCACAGTTTTGGCATAACTTATGCAAGCTGTATTTCCTTCAGTATACATTTTGTGTGACAATTTCGCGAATAAATTGGATTAAGGTTTGGAACAGAATTCACCACCAGAACTGTGTCAGGCAACTTTAATTCATTATGCTTCTTGCATCTTTCAGTTTTTCGTCTACTTGCTCGTTTGTTACTTTTAATCTGAAAATTTAGATGGTTTGTTATTAGAACTTTGTTAATATGAACTAATTGAATTGTGTAAACATTTGCTTTTTCCATGTTATAACTCGGGAAAGTATTATTTCTAATTTCCATTTTACTTTTTGTCGTTTTAACGTAACATGCGTTACATTCCCAGCTGGTATATTGAAATAGTGTTACATTTGACCTTCCGGGTTGTTGGAATAGTGATGTTTTGACAAACACAAAGTAAAAGACGACACAGTGCGTTTCGTTTAATATCTGGGGATGGAGTAAAAAAACGAAATTTGACATGGCGACTTTATATAAAAAGGCATCGATGCTATTAAATTTTGGTGAAGTTAGAGGCAGGTGATAACCTTGAGGGATTTTACTCGTTAAGGAAAAATTGTAAGAGCTAATAAAATTTTAGTAAAAGTTCTCATGACATGGGGCTGTTGATATGTACTAAACCAATAGAGGGAGCGAGATTGATAGTGTGTATACATATTCAATAGCATATAAATTGTTTTAAAAAAATAAAGTTATTGACCTCTTTGCTGGATTTGAAAATTAAAGTCAAAATTCTGCAGAAGTTTATCATTTTGATCTTAAGTGTAAATTGTTAGTTTTATTAAGTCAAATAGGAAAACCTCTTTGTCACCTGCACAAAGTGGACATTAACATCTCGTACCCTCTCAAGTGTTTCATAAGTATACAGTTTTAACTATCAAAAACTTCACTTTCAACTGTTCGAGACAAAACGGTGTAACGAAAGTAAAATTCATCTCGCAAACACATGCAACTAACTTGAAGAATCAGCCAAGTTAGAAAAATAAGGAATCATTGAAAGGTAGAAAAGGCATTTAAAATTAGCGAATGATCGCAGTAGTGCGTTTGTAACAATTTGATTAAGTAACAAAATCTGTTGCATAAAAAGAATTTAAGAAGCTTTATTATAGCTCTAAGAAATTGGAGTGAGGTTTTTTAACACTAATAGCTCCATAACTTAATTTTTTCCGCAGTAAAGTAACTAAAAAGGTAGTAAGACTTAGAATCTAGGGAAACAAGGTAGTCGTTTCTGTACTGAGTACACGCTCAAGGCTATAAAGTTCAAATTCTGGATTTCCAGACAGAATCGTATAAATTGACCACAGAACCATCTTTGTACATGATTTTCGACAACGAAGTTTAATTATAATTAGCACGAGGGGCTTTTATTATTCACTTTGAGACAGAATGCATTATTTTACAACTTTATTATTTCAAAATTAATTACACACATTCAGAATTTAACATTCAGCTCCTTTTGAGAATGGAGATCACTGCAGCTATCATTTCATAGTAAACAACACGATGTAAGGCCAAGAATTTCACACTAAGAACCAAGAGAGGGAAGTCCTTCCAATCTATCCCCTAAGAAGAAGGATAAAAAAAAAGTTGAAGTTAGTTGTCAGAATTAGAAGTGGAAAAAAAAAAATTTACCAACAGCTTCTGTAGCTTTTCCTTCCAGAATATTTTGACCGTAAAATTTTATGCGAGCTTGAAACTTAGAGAGTAAGGAAGATGCAGCATCCCAGAGTGTGTCGTATTCTGCACTTTTTTCCTCTGGAAAAAAGATTTAGTGGGTGGAATAGGGAAAAAGAAATATATAGTAAGAAGCAAATTACCTTCTCGCACAGGCGGAACAATAAAGTCAGCAACAGATTCCATCGCTTTGATTATCATCTCCTTGGTGATGATTCTCTTAGCTATGTCCCAGATGATGTAGACGCAATCTAAAGCTAAACTCAGAGCAGTTTTTCCGTAAGGAAGGATACAAGATGGTATTTTTATTTCAGCTAAGTACGATATTATGCTCTCTCTTATCTAAAAAGAAAAAAAAAAATGAAGAAACTCCCTACAAAAAACAAACATGATACAATAGTCAAGTTACCTCATTAGATTGCTTTTTTGTGACAGGAAACTTCTCTTCCAATTTATCAAGTGATTTAACAGCAAAGTCATCAACAGCAGATACTAAAAAAGAAAAACAAAAGTTAGAAATAAAAAAGAATTAGTAGCAAGTATAATTAGCATAGATATATTTACTTTGTCGATCAACTTTATGCAGTAAGGGTTTAGATTTCTCCGCAGCACTTTGAAGCACATCTTTGGCACTTTTAACTACAGCACCCACATATTCGATATTTTGAACTTCCTCGTATTTTGCCTTGACATAACTCCACGTTTCATTAATCACAGGGAAAGACAGGAGCTTATCGAATAATTCCAAATGCTTTTCTTGAGTAACTTCCATTTTGACTTGTTGATTCGTCGGCAGTAAATAGCTTCACTTCTCGTGCACTTATATATCTCTCTACTTGGCATAAAAATATGCAAATCAAACTTAAAATTGACGTATTTAATTCCATTTCCGCAAATAACTTTAAATCGTAATATAAAATAATTAAAAGTCTAAAAAGTAAAATGATTTTTCTTAACTTAGTTTGATTTTTACGCTAAATTTTAAATCAGAATTTCGATATAATATAAATATGTTAATGAATAGTTGTAGACTATAGTTCCTTAAAAATAAAATTCATTGTTTATTTCAAATTAATATTTAAATAAAAATTTAGTTTATTAATTCTTTAATACAATTTATAAAAGAAGACAATAAAATAAAAGCAATAATTGATTTCGTGCTACAGAGTTGTTTGCTTGAAGAGGTTCTCGCGGTGGCTGAAAACAGAATAAATTTAAAATTCTTGTCATTTGTTATTATTTACGGTGAAATCAATGTTTTATTTTATAATTACCGCAGTCTGAACAGTTATCTTCGCAAACGCATTTATTGCCAATTAATCTAGCTACTAGTTCCGAATAGCATCTCTTCTTCTTACAGTCTGTCGAGGAATCTGGAAGAAGGAAAATCAATATTTTCGTAACAAAAATGCTAACACATCCAAAATTACAGCCTATACCGCATTTAGGTCCCGGGCAGAGTAATTCGCATCGACATGATTTTATATCAAGCACAAAGCCAAAATCACAAATATTTCCTTCGCAGCAGCTTGGATTACTTTTTGTCTCTGTAAAATGTGATGTAAAGTGAATTACATCGAAACCGTGAAATAATAGACAATTTAAATAATTAATTAATATACATATTCAAAGTTTACTAACGGCATTCGTGACACATCCTACGACAATAAGTACTTTTCACTCTACCTTCATCCATAGAACAAAATAACTCATCTGGAAACCCGGAAGGTTTTCCACATTTCGGACTTTCATCCATGCAAGGCACTAAAAATTAAGCAACAGCAGTAAAAATGTCTTATATTCAGTCACACTCTTGTTTTCAGTCGCGATTACCTGAACAATCCAACATGTCCCATCCATTCTTGCAAATACAAGTGCATTTATCCTCATTGAGCTCACCGCAATTATGACAGTGTAGAGAACAAGCTGCAGATGGGAAATACTAATCTTTCAGCTATCTATAAACACTTCAAAGATTTACACGCGTAGTACTTACAGCAGTTGAATCCGTACTTGTCGCACATTTCTTCTGTTACTATATGTATAAAAACATTGAAAAACTTTTATAAATAAAAAATAAAAAGTTATGAAACTTACCACAGATATTCTTGTAGCACAATCCGTTATAAGACGTACGATGCAATCCACATAGAGAGCAAGGTTTTCCCACTTTGTACAATTCTTCCCCTTCTATATAACTAAAATTTGAAAAAAGCTGTAACATTATCTTTTAAAACACTAAATAATAATGATTGTAATAATTAGAATTAATTCTTTTTCTATGTCTATTTAAAAAATTAAAGTAATTTTCTGATAAATTACAGACGTTTGAAATGCAATTAAGAGAAAAATATAGAAAATTATCATAAATACATCAGTTTTAATACTATTTTTAAAATCCATCACTTGCTTTAATGAGTAGTAATAAATACTTATAACTACAAATTTGATTGAGAGATCTTAAAAATATATGGAAGAAATGAAATTATAACTCACGGTGGATGGTAATAGCAAACAATATAAGTCTTTCCAGAACAATGCGATCTTCCGCATCCAAATGAAGTACTTTTAGAGTATACCATCTGTTCAAAAGAAAATAATAATAATAATATAATGAATCTCAATGATTTGAGACAAAAAATCTAATTCAAAAACCAGTTATTGCACATACCGAAGTGTAATTATGACATCTGTTGTAGAAATGGCATTCATTATCATGAAAATTGTAAAGTTTTTCTTCTTCAAGCCATAATTGAAAAGCGGATTTGTAATCTCCATGTCCCATGAACATACTTTGAGATGGTTGTCTAAAATCGTCGAATCTTTCATCAATTCCTTTTCGAAATAAACATTTTTGTGACCATTTTTGTCCCAATGATTCCAAACTATTATTCCATTCCTGCAAAATAAATTTGTTGAAATCAAATTTATTGAAAGCTATTGATATATTACTACATCATACATTTTATATATGTACAGAGTATGAAATTCAACAGCACTCACTAAATATCGCATATTTGCGGCAGGAGGATAAACATTTCCACGATAAATATTAAGAATATTTTGAATTTCTCGTTTTTCTTCTACGTTGAAAGCGAACGAATAGTCCTCATTTTTGTTTCTTTCCAGTAAGATATTTGAATCAAAGAATTTTCCCTGAACAGACTTAAAAATAATAAAAATTATCAGCTGGACGAGAATTTTCAAAGACATAATAATTAATTGATAAATATTAATGAATTATAGCATTAACAATCTCAACAATTCTTCGATTGTTGATATTGCAATAGTATACCTAAGTGGTATAGCCCACTACTGTTGATATCAATAGTAATAATTTAAAAAAATGTATTAATAAATAATTGAATAGTTATAAATTAGCATAGTGAACGATAATATTAAACAGACATTATGAATATTAAGAACCATTAAAGATTCTGGCATTTTTCACAATGTAAAAACCATAAAGGTTCATTTATTCTGGCGAAAAGAGTATCATCTTAATTAACTTATTTTTTCGTTTCGTCCTAACTGTAGTTTTAAGTTTGATTATTTTTTTATTATAAATGATTTTAATTTTATTTTATTAATTTCTATTTATGAGAGATTTAATAATACTGTATCAGAAAAATCGAATTCTCTAAATAGAAACTGATTAGCAGTCGATTGTTCCTTGTTCTCTCTATTTAGATCTTTGGAAGTATGGAAAACTTATCATACAGGAACACTATTTGACTGTTTATGCAGACTTTATTATTAAAAAGGAAATACATTTCGGGCTATTTACCTCTCTTCAATCTGGAGTAACTAAACTAAATTTTTTAAAACAAAAAGAAGTAAAACTAGTAAAACTGTAAAAGTTAAAACTTGCTAAGAAAATGACAAATAGAAAAATCAACACATAAAGACACTAAAATAAAACAGTGAAATCCGAGTGAAAATAAAACGACTTTAAATAAAACTACAACTGTCACTAATACATCATTTCAGTTTCATCAGATAGGTATAATAAGGACCGAAGAGCGAGACGGCCGGATGGCCGAGTGGTCAAGGTGGCAGCCTACCTCTCTGGGGGACCCGGGATCGAATCCGAACGGGTCGAATAATCCCCAGGAATTTTTCGGGGGTGGTCCTTTCGGATATGTCGGGCCCCTCCCTCACCACCCGGTCGCCCCATTGTGGGCCTGGCCGAACCCATAATGGGCCTACTAAAAGAGGCTCTCTTAGTGCCCACAGGGCGGAAAGAGTTAGAAATAAAATAAAATAAAATAAAAAGGACCGAAGAGCGGCGAATGGCCCAAAATACATTTTATTTTTATTGAGTGGAGCTTAATAAAAAGAAAGTGTTTTGTCTGCGATCGAAATTCAAAGTAACTGCAGGGCTACTAAACATGATTTTTTGCAAACATGTACAACTCGGCAAAGCCGAGGTCTTGACGAGGCCGGAATTTTGAAATTCGATCTATGCACTGAGATATTCGAGGTCAAATTTTTCCATGTAAACTCTATGAGCTTGTTGCCAGTTGTAAGCTGGTCGCGAGCTACATGTCAATCGAGTTTACGATTGCTGTCAATTTACGTTGATCTGTACGACTACAAATTTAATAAAGTCTACATAACCAATCAACAGTGTTTCTGTATAATAAGTTTCCATAGTAATTCTGTGCTTACTTTTAAAGACACTGTTCAATGTAATTTAGTATATATTGGGTCAAATATTGTTTTATTAATTTATTTGCTTCCAAATACAATACAAAAAACTAAATAAAAAAGAATAGGTATTTAGTGAACAAAAATACATTAATTAATTTAATATATTTGAAGAAATAAAAATAAAATATACATATGTTTACTATTAAATAATTTTTTTTATTTGTTGATGCGAATAAAATTATTAAATGTTACGCGACGTAATACATTTTTATAAATTTATGCCTGGTTTCATATTCAATTTTAACCAATAACTAATATGAAATTTGTGATAATTTAAAATTAGTTAAAAATTCGATTCTAAAGAATTTTTAACTAGTAAAAACGTAAAAACTTTTTGTTTTATAATGGACGGATTCATTTATAAGGATATAAATTTGTTGTAAAACGTTAAAATATGAGTAAAATAATAATAAAACGGACAATTGTTTTATTGTGACATCGTCACAATGCCGAGCTGTAATTTTTAATCATGCTTTTAATTTACTTAATGTAAAATACGTTTTCTCCACCTCAAATTCGACGCGACTTGCCCCTGTACATCATACTTTTCCTGTTAGCAATATAGTCATGGGCTTGATTTGCATATTGAAAGATTTATCTTCGTTTTCGTTTCAAATAATAGCTTAAGTGTTAGTTATTTGAATGTTTTTTAAAATAATAATTAGAATTAACATTTTTCTAATTATTCAAATCATATAAATTTATATATCCTGAAAGACACTAACTTAGAAGAACGAGAAATAACCTTCTTTGTTCTTATGCATCCATTATGACATACATACTCAATGATGTTTATCTATTTATATTATTTTGAAAATAGTAGCATTCTAAAGATACACATATCAATAAGAATGGGATTATAAGGGAGATTTTTGCACGTACGATTTATTTTTTCACATTTAATTTGCGCAGATTTTCAGATCTGATAATAAAATCCGATTTAATAGATTTAAGTCAATTTTTTCTTTCATATAGACATTTAAATGTTCTTTTTAGAAGACTATTTCCATCAGTTTTTACTTAAAAACTTTTCATTAAGTGTCACATTAGGAAACCCTCATGTGGTAACTTTGTTATTCATTAAGAAAACCCATTAATCGGTCAATAACTTTCAATAATCATGGTCATTTATTTGATCGAGATATATCCTTCTCGCAAATATTTTTACATTTCTTTTTCCAATAAAATAAAACAAACTTAGAATTTTTTCCTATAATTATTTAAATATATATAATTTTTTGCTTAAATTATTTACTTATAATTTACATTAATTACTTATTTGCTTATAATTACTTTTAACATTTATAAATATTTAATTTAGAAGTAAGAATTTATTACTTTAATTATTTTCTTATATTTTTCATTTTTCTTCCAAATGAAAGTTGCGATATTTTGGGGGGTCACGTGAAACAATTTAACCCTTATTTAAACTTGATATATTAAAAACTTTTTAAAATTATTATAATAATATAAATATACATTTTGTTGAAAACATAATTATTATTTTTAATATTCTATTATAAAAGATATTGTAGTTTGACTTTATAATCAGTTGCATTTGTCATATTTATTCGATTCCATAACACATAACATAGCATTACATTATATAGCCTATTATATAAGTCCAACGCAGGGATGGACCCACGGTGGTTACAGAAGCCTAAGCCCTTCCCATTGAATATGGAAAAAGGTCTTCTTAGTACCTACAGGATGGTAAAAGCCAAAAATAGCGATTACGTTTATTGGGTCACTCGCATATTCATGGATAATATAGCCATTCTAAAGTTTTTCCAAATGGTTAGAGATGAATCTCTCTACTATCAGAACATGCATTGATATTGGATGGAGACTATCTCTATCCGAACTATACATGGAAATTAGAATGGGATTGGGATTTGATGAAAAAAGACAACAACGCATGAACACTCTACCAAGAGAGATGCTTCCGAGAGGACTTTACAGAAAACTGGCTCCTATTTAGGTGTTACTTTAGGAAAACTTCACTGGGCTAGCCCGTTGATAAGGAGCGAACTCACGATCAACCAGCGTTCAGTGGTTTTATCTACTCGGCCACCGATGGGCTAAAAATTAGAAAGATCTGAATCGAATTCAAACCTGAATTTTTCATAACTGTAGATGAATAATCAATCGCACAGCCATCCGCCCAATAATAATTAATAAACTTATAATTTAAATGTCGATACATATTTTGCTTCATTTCTGCTCTTTTATCTGTTACAATTTTTAAAAAATGTATATTTGTATTACAAAAAAGTCAGAACTACTAATTATATAACGTATAACAAATGAGCAGGACCAAAATTGAATTG
Organism: Centruroides vittatus; assembly: GCF_030686945.1. NCBI lineage: Eukaryota > Metazoa > Arthropoda > Arachnida > Scorpiones > Buthidae > Centruroides > Centruroides vittatus. The sequence goes on from NW_027122456.1 coordinate 5,496,203, forward strand.
ATAAAAAATTATTATAAATGAAAAATACAATATCTTGGAAATATATATATATATATACATTTCATACAATATACATTGTTTCAATATACAATATATATATATTGTATATTGAAACAATGAAAGTATTCCATGGCTAATCCACGAAAAAACTTCATACGGCCAGAATAGGCGTCAATCTGTTTCTCTGAGGAATTCTGCTTCAAGTCTAGATCAAGAACTTAAGGGTTGTTTGTCCGGATATATCAGGCCCCATTCGTCACCAACAGGCCACCACCATTATTGGCCCGACCGACACGATAATGGTTATAATTATAAAGGCCTTCTTAATGCTCTTAGGGCAGAAACAGTCAAAATTTGAAGTGAGAGCGAACACGACTCCGTAAATTGGATCAAATGAGATTAGAATAAAGAAGATTTATTTACCAAAAATTATTATAAATTTTTTAAATTTATCAAAACATAATTAAAGAAATTTTACGATGCTCTGATTGACTCTGATATTTGAAATAATAAAATTATTCAAACAACAAGAAGGAACTTATCTCAGAACTTTCAATTTCATATTGACTTGCCAAATGATTATGCAAGAAAGTTTTATTCAAATTAAATAATGAGGCAGTTAAAAGATACTTGAAATGTATCTATAAATTTCAAAATATCTAGAATTATTTTTTAAAAAGAAACACAATTGTCGACTCAGAGTTTAAACCTTATTTCAGAGGTAAGATTAATATTTTAATTAAAGCTTTTAATTATAACAATAGAAAATTAGACAAATGACTAAAGTAAATCTAGACAGACATCGAACAAAAATAGAAAATACTTTTAAAATAATAAGCATGTATAGGATTGTATGTTTAGAATAAGATTATAAACATTAAATAAGTAATTAATTTGGATGAATACAGTTTTCTTCACAGCAATACTTTCTCTGCAGAAATCTCATGCAAAATTAGATATAAAATGTAAAATATCCATCACTTAATACATAACAGACTACTAATATGGAGTAACCAAACATTATAACCCGCATAGATAAAAAAAAAATACAGTAAATATTTATAAGAATTGCTAATATTTAAAGTTATCAATATCAATTACTTTCATTGTTTTGATCCAATTAGGAATTAGGATAGAAAACATCCGCCGATAACAGGATGAGACAAATGAATTGTTTATTTCAATGTTCTTCAAAATTATTTTATACAGTATTTTTTGTTCGTTGTAACGCGTAAAAAATATAGAAAATCAATGTTTTATTTCATAATTCTCTTATATTTTAATTTTAAATGTATTCTAGTTGTAGAGCCTATGTTAAAATAAAATATAAAAATTCTGATTAAAATATAATAAAATTGGCTTTCTTCCATTATCAGAAAAAGTCAACTTTAAACATTAAATTAATTAAAATGATCAAATTATAACGTATGTTATGCTCAAAATACATGTTAAATATAAATATCTCTCTCTAATTAAAATCAAAAATTCTATAATCCAAAAACTTTGAGATTTTGAAGTCAATTGAAGCAAGTGATACCAAAACAATGATATGGGTCATCTGTTTTCATTTTATTTTAAATATTTAATAGCTTATAACACAGTTACGAGCTTTTGCTGTATCTAAATATTGTGTAATCGCAAAATAAACTCATTTTTAGCGTTTTTTTTAAAAAAGAGAAACCATTTTTTAGTTATGAGTTTATAATTTTATTGGCCAAATAGAAAATATAATTAAAGTTTAAGCATGTATGTATGTATTGCTCTCTTGTATATAAGATGTAAATTCAAATAATACATATGTATACATATAGTTTGCATCATCCTTTGTTATAAGAATAAACAATAATTTAGTTTTATAAAATTTCTAAACTGAAAAATTTAATGCGAATAGAATGAATTTTCCATTTCTGGTTCTTTCCACTCTGTGGAACACTAAGAGGGCCTTTTTCCATACCCATTGTGGATTCGGCCAGGCCCACAATGGGGCGACCGCATGGCTAAGAATCCAACATATCCGTGACGGACATGTTGGATCGCCCATGAAAAATTCTTAGGTTTTCTACCTCCCAAATTTGATATCGGGTTTCTCAGAAGGTAGACTAACGCGTTAATCGCCTCGACTATCCAGCCCAATATATCTCTTTTATTAATTTATATCGTATTTATTACATTTATAAATCTGTATATAAAATAGAATGCCTGTCTGTTTCCCATACACTTCTAAATCCTTTGACCCCTCTAGACCAAATTTTTCAGAGTTATTCTCTTCGACTACCATGAAACCTGGATCTTTCTGATTTTGTCCCCATAACAATTCTGTACTTTAAGTTTAATTAATTATTATACAGTAAGTAAGCATTGAGTAAAGTATTAATTAGAATTGTTAAATCGAATATTTACAAAAAACATAAAATATTTAACATTTATTTATGGTTTGAAAAGTTTTTATTTATTTTCTTTTTTTAATAAAAGATTTCATCTGTGTGTAAATAGGATAAAACCAATAATGACAACATAATGTGCTAAAACTAGTGTCACGTTCTATAAGTTAAGAGCTAAATTTTAAAAAATTCATAAAAGTTTTTATTGTTTTTATAATTAAATGTGTAATTTAATAACTATAATGAAGTAAAATTATATTTTACTAAAAGATTTACTCTATAAATATATGTTTTGTAGTTAATAATAATATTTTTATGTTATTGTTTATATATATTAATAAGTAGTCTTATTTTATATACAATTATTAAATATTTATTACTTAATTATAATATTGATAATATTCTATTTAAGAATTAAAAGATATATGTAAAATATGAATATTTCACGAAATATAGTTTCAAGACATAAAATTTTTTCATATTGGCATTAAGAAAGAAATTTTTATTCAAACTAATTTATATTAAAACACATTACAAATAACGTTGTGTACATTTCTCAGTTTTCTTTCTGCAATCGTAAAAGAGTTATACATTGAATAACTCTCTTAAACGCCACGTTTAATCATTTTCTTTTTGTATTTATTAATTAAAATATAGCAAACTGAAATCGAGAAAATATTCGTGGTTTTATTTTTTCAGGGTTTTAAAAACAAGAAAAGATTCTTGGTTTTAAAAACTGAACTATTTTCTATTTTAATCAGTCAATAATATATGCAATGTATGTAAAACTAATAATTCAAAAAATTCTTTCTAAATAATTGTTCGACTATTTGCTTTTCTGTTTGAAATTCCTCATCTTACATTTATTTCTCCTTTCTAATCAAATAATTACCAGTAAATGTAACAATTAATAATATTTATTAAGAATTACTCAATTTAAATGAGTGCTTTATAAAAATGCAATTTAAAATATGAAATTTATTTAGGCCTATATATTATTTTTTACAATCGAATAAGTAAATATGTTCATCATTAGTAGCTCATATATAAGTATGTTTATCATTAAATATTCTACATCATTACTATTTAACTAATAAATTTCTCAAGGGTAATCTAACAGAAATAAAACTTTTTTTAGTCATAAAAATAATGCTAATTTGGCATTCTATTATTATAAACTATTGCATTTTTTGTAGATTTTAATCTATTGATCAGCCCTCTAAAATTTCTCTTTACGGTCACAGTCTGATAGAAATTTTTCTTTATAAATATAGTTTTAAATTGTAAACCCGAAGTCTGCCAAAGAAATAAAAGTTATAAAATCTTTACAGCTATTATTTTTATTTCTTATCAAAAAGAAAATATTTAATAAAGGTTTAATTGTTTTTACAGGCTGGTAATATGACATAAATAATAGAATACGTTACGTAATTGAGAATGGCACAAAATGCTGGTTTTGTGCCACTTCCGATTATTTACTTAAAAAGATTTATTGATATTTTATGAAATTAAATCGCAATTTGTATTTTATCTAAATTAGATAAATGGAAGATTTTTAATTATAACAATAAAATAATAACATTTAGATTCGCAATTTCTAATCGGTATAGTGACAGCACATGACTTTTTGAGGTCAGGATTTCAGGTTTATCATTTTAGAGTTAAATTTCTATTTGAAGGAGAATTAAAACATTATTACATTTTCTGTATTTTCTATAAGATGTAAGTTTATAGGCTACGTTACATGATTCTTATTGTTTGGCTACAATCCTTTAACTACGCGTATATACTCCATCATCTGTACTTTTAATTATGAAAACACTTGAAAGTGGGTGATAGCGATTCGGCCACCCTCATATCGCGTCCAATCATTAGTCATAAGTAAGTACATTCATTAAACGGTCGCTAACTTCGCCTCCATCTTTTACTTTTAACCAATGGCATTAATCGTAGTTATTAACCAATAGAAACCTTCTTGTTTCGTATTTAAAGCTTGACACATTATTCGCCCTAATTGATATTTCTGTTGCAACAAGAGGTAAGATCTTTGTTTGTACTTCCGTTTCCTTTTACAATAATTACAATATCATATTATTGTCTCATACTGAAATAAGATCATAATTATTTATTTTTCTGTAAATGGCATTATTTTTGATTGATAAAACCTGTCGAAAACAGCTTTTTAATGATCCGTATGTTAATTAAAATATGACAATTTCACTTGTTGTGTTTTAAATACGAATTTTTACAAGTTTCTTACATCAAATGCTGACTTTCGATATTTAATGAAGCAGCAAATGCAATGATTAACGAAGACTTAAACGAGGCGAACACGTATTTAATGGACGGAAAAGCTTCAATAATAGCAAAAAGCCATTATGATAATGTCTCTTTAACAAGTTTAAATTTGATTTTGGGTAAAGAAAAAGTTTATTTATATTTATTCAAAAAAGTCATTATTGTAAAATTCATAAGTATCGGTTTCTTTTTTTATGTTTTTAACTTTTGTAATCGCACATTACACGTAAAATTTTGATTAGTTAAACAATGGAGAAAGTAATGAAAAATATTTGGATGAATATATTTGATTTTGAATATCTATAGTTAGGATTAAGTCCTCATTAGTGCGGATACATCTCATTTTTAGGGTAAACATTACCGCCGGCACGCATTTTTGTAAATTCCCTGTCTGTATTTCTAGCAATTTGATGTTTTTTCTTGTGGTACTTCATAAAATCTGGAAGATTTTTCTCTATCGGTAAGAGCGTAGCGTTAAATTAACTTCAAAACTTGACTACAGGACCAATTACATCGGCAATTGAGTACTATTTCCATTTCCAATATTACATTTTTAGCGTCGTGTTTTCTCTTCACGTTTTCGGTTTTGATTCCTGTCTTCATTAGCAGCCATCTTTGCTTTCGATCACTTATGAATAGCGTGCAACGTAACTTTTGTCGTGTGTTTACTGTTCGTGATAATCTATCCAGATTCATCGAGGCAATTACTTTCTTGATGCACAATAGTGAATTGCTAAAATAAAATTAAATCTAGTGACAAATATACATGGACTTAACAGTAATTAAAGAGTCTGAATGACCTTTGATTTCTGCTATATTATTTTTTACATTCGCTGCTATTTGTTCGACTTTGGGTATCGAGTTAGAAGTCCTCATTTTGAGGATTTTTGTTTTCTTGACTCTTTCTGCTCTGTGCAGACTTTTAATCGAGCTCATCGTCGGTTTGGCCAAGCCTTAATAGAGGGGCCGAGTGGTAAGAGATGGGACTCGACATATCTGGAATGGACCACCCTGAAAAATACCTGGGATTTTTCAATCGCTTCCGGGTCTCTCAAAGTGGTAGGTTGGACCTTAATCTACTGCTTTTCAACTTTTTTCTGACATTTGTATAATTACTAATTATCTATAAACAATTACGAAGTTGAGAAACTTGGTAATTTTTTTCTTGAAGCACCCCATGTTTTTTGTATAGGCTACTTTAACACGTATTATATGCACAGTACAATTCGTTTAACTTGTATACAGTATTTTCAATAAAATTATTATAAACATATTAAATAAAATATCATTTTAATTACATATGAATATACAATTCTAGTAATATATGTAAATAGCGTTATGGTGTGTTCGTCACTATATTTCTCGGCAACCAGGTTGAAAATGATTTAACCGCTTAGCCATCCGGTCGTCTCATTTTGGGGTTTTACAGTATGATAACTATATCTATGCTTTTTATTTAAAAAAAAAAAAAAAGATTTGAAATATATCGATAAATTTACATTTATAAATGACGGTGATTTATGTTAATCTTCAAGCATTTTCCTCCTCTTTTCTATTTTCTGTTTGCTATTTTTTAAAACATTTTCGTTTCAAATATGGAGTTTTTATATTTTTCTTTGATAGCCTGAAGAAATTATTTATCAAACATTTCATTTACTTTCCTTATTTCAGAATGAAGACACTTTTCTTACTGGTGACAGCAATACTGTTGTGCCATGGGCAGGAAATTTTACCTACTACCTATGTAAAAATTTGTACCGGACAGGAATTAAAGGAAATAATTACGGCCATGTGCTCTGTCATGAAAAGAAACGTGCACCCTTTACGTATAAGGCAATGTAAGTTCTCTATAATTGTTTAATGGATGCATTTAATTGATTTATAATAACATATGATTCTACTTTTAGATACAACAGATGACATTATAGAAGTATGCTGCTTGCAACCTTGTCAGGCTTCTCTATTTATAGGCCTGTGCGCTTGAAGTTTCTTTACGAAATATGTGAGTAAACCTTATGAATTACAATAGGCACGGTGCTTAAAGTTAAAATTAAATTAACTAGTTCTATAATAGCTGAAACGTGACCAAGTAAAATTATTAATGGTTAAATTATACCAACCATTGTATGATAACTAAGGTCCGGATTTTTGGGTGCAGGTTTAGAATGGATTGGGTGCTCGTTTGGGTGCTTTTTTCTCCGTTTTGGGTGTCAGTTTGGGTACTTCTAAATGCTGTATTATTAAGACAAAAACCAATAAGATATACTACTATATTTACAAACTACATAATTGTTTATTGCAATTTAGACATAAAGATGAGAATTGTAATTTACAACAGTAACCATTTCAATGTTCTTAAAAGTGAAGTTTTCTCGTTTGGAGGATAGAATGTCTTTATATAAGGAAAAATATTTTTTTACGTCGACCGAGACTAAGGGAACATTTTTCAGTTTTACTCAGAGTTCTAGTTCAGGGCAATCCAGAATATTTTTCAAATCGGGATTTTTGGATAAACTAAATTTGAGTTTGTCCGAGACAAAACCGTCCAGTGCATCAAGCGCCTGACTTACAACATTCCACTGATCCCGCATTTCAGTTCCACGTCTTTCCAGTTCGTTGATTTTATCCACCAATAACTTGTACGAATGCACGGAGAAGAGCTCTGTGGTCACTACTGGATCAGCGACCAGTTTCTTGACAGTGTCGACGGCGGCAGAATCACCAGCAGAAAGTTCGTTGATAAACGTATTAATTTTATCGAAGTTCTCGCAGTAGAATACCATACTGTTTATCCAAGATTCCGGATATGACCAGATATTAGAGTACGTTGAATTCTTATTTTCAAGTTGGTTGTACATAGCACCTGGTCAGTGGTGCAACAAGAATTGAACATTCTTGTACCGTTTTGTGGAATCCGTTGTTTCTTCCAGTATAAACACTACAGGATTGTCTTCAACAACGTCCAGGTGCCCCTATAACTATATGCTCGAAATTCCTCCTTTCCTGTTTGCCTTCTCCGTGCTTTTCCAAACTTGTGTGGCCTGATTTTCGATTCTTGGTGTTTCACATCAACCGAAATCACGTAATCGCAAATGGAATAGCGAAGAACTTTTCCGTCTGTGCATACGCTTTCATCTTTAAACTTATTTGCTAAAATGTCCAGTTTAGATGCGGACAATTTTGCCATTTTCTAATGTCGCCGACACCGAACAAAGGAAATTGGAACTGTTGTGCTCACAAGTCAGGGTAAGGTGACCTCAATACAGAATTTTCTAGATTGTTTTTTTCTTAGAAAAGAAAACACGTGTTTCAGATTTTCAGTGACTCTGTTTACATTCTTAAAACAACCCTAAGGCTTAGTTGTTTTGTCCCGAAAATTCCACTTTACCCCCTTTTCTCTCAATATCAGGTAAAAGAAGAGAGTAACCTAATTATCATATTTTTCTCTTCAGCATACGTGGTCTGGTTTAACGAATTTGTTTTTTCCCCCTCAAGTGAATGAATAAAAACCACCAAAAAAAGATAATTGCCAACATATTCTTTGAAAATGTAAATAAGGGGGAAGCTGGGTGTAAAATATATAGTTTGGGTGCTAGTCACTGTTTTGGGGGCAGGTTTGCGATTTGGGTGCATTTGGGTGCTAAACAATTTGGCAATGAATGGGCTTACTGCACTAAAACCAACTTAGTTTGTTTTTTTACACTCTGACCCTTTCAAAAAATCGAGTGGGTGCGGCACCCAAAAATCCGGACCTTAGTGATAACGTACAAAGTTTTTGAATGTAACATACCTTCAGACAACACAGTTTATTCTTCAGTCTGGAACCGTAGAATTTATATTGATGTTTGTTTGTTTATTCTTTTACAGGTAAAACATGGCTCTGAATAAAGAGCCGTGTTTTACCACGAATTTGGGTTATTTTGATAGGCCGGGACCCACAGTCATTGAGAAATTGCGCGAAGAATTTAACAGGTTGCATCCAGACTGCTGCGTGCGATTGGTGAGAAATCTGGATGTAGCCTATTAAACTCTTTAGCAACTTCATACTGACTGCAGGTCCCACTATCAAATTGAATTTTTTCCTCCTCATCTAGTCTTTCCTGTAAAAGAATAAAAAATGGTCAACATAAATCCTATGGTTTGAGAATTGTGAGATACTCTGTTGCCTATATATAAAAATTTAATAAATGTATTCTATGTATAAAACATTTCATTAAATTTAAAAATTCTATTTAGAAATAATTTATAAACATAATTGATAATATCCTGTGAGATTAAAATGTTTAAATTCAAAACTGTATAGAATTCTGTGTATTCGATCTAACGTATATTTACACTTTTTATAACTATTTTTTGTATTTATTTTCAGGTATGAACAACTAAAGCCACTTAATAATTGAGTTTATAGTATCTTTGCTGGCATTATCTGTAACTAATAATATTTTTTCATGAATCATTCTTCCATTTTTCATAAACTTCACATTTGAAGAAAATAAAATGCATTTATGAAAAATATATTCGACTTGATTTTATATTTTCGAATCCAAATATATTCCTATTAAAATATAAAATTTATATTAACAGTAAACTTTACAATTAGCAATTATACGCCTACATCTAATTTAATTCTTATAATAACCATTAATTAACATTCGTAAGTTGTAATATTTTTGTTTCTCACACGGTTGCGCTCCGTCTATATTAGACGCGATGTTTTGTTTCACACTGATGAAATAGATAAACGGGCTTGTTGCAGGCGAGGGAAAGTTTAGACTTCAAAAGTAGACGTTGATCGTATCCTGGATGAAAGGATGGTTCCTCAAAAGTTTCATCGCATTCAATCATGTTCAAATACATAAACCTTATATATTAATTAAACGTTAAACATAATTGATAAGTTAAGTTGGTAGAATATAAAACTTTTCTAATTTATATAACTCTTTCCATCCGAAAAGTGCTAAGAGGGCTTTTATTTAAACTCATTGCGAATTCAGAGACTGCTCACAATGAAAACGGGCGGGTGGGGAAGGACGGGCCTGATGTATTTGCAAAAGATCAAGCATAAAAATTCATGGAGTATTCCATTCAGATATGATTTCTTATCTTCTAGAGTGGCAGGCTTACCACCTTAATCAGCCTCGACTCGAACGGACTCGAACCATCTTTTACCGCTTAGGGTCGATTCTTTTCTTCCAGAACCTTTCTAAATTAATTATTAAAATATTAATTTAATTATAAGTATTAAATTTAGCAATGGATGATCCCCAACGCTCGACTCTAGTGTCAAGTTACTTAGCATTTAATTAATAATAGTAGTAGTAATATAGTCCGATATAATTCAGCAATCGTTTGTCGATTTTAAAATTAAATACTTACAATAAAAACAACTTGGAACTTAACGAGCATGTAGAAATGGTTGGAATAAAGCAATAAGAAATGAAAATAAATACAGATAATAATAATAAATTATATGTTTTTGTACAACTCCATTACTTCTAAACGGATGAAAGGCATTGTACGTCTTTATAATTGATGCAAAGAAGATTCCTTGCAGAAGTGCCTAAAGGGGAACTAACGCAAAAATTTAAAGTATTTAAATGATTAATAACCATCTTTAACATTTGCATAATGGTCCGATGCAAATATAGTTTATCAGACCATCGGATAAACCATATTTGCCATCAAAAACTTTTTTAAAACAACGTTTTGAAGTTCGAACAAATACATTTTAATGTTTTTGTATCAATGAGAAAAGCTTAGCCATCTTCCTATATTCGCCACTGGTCCCTGGCATATATTAAATAAAGAAAATTAGTATACAGACGTAATTATATGGTATACAATCTAATACGCAACACAAAAGTCTCAATAGATAAGAACACTATACTCGGAATATACGAAATGCCTTTCATTTTAATCAAACGTCGACAAAAACATCGAACGTTTTCGGCCATTTGAATGACCTTCCTCAGGAATAAAATCGAATGATTTCGATTTCTATAATACGAAGTTTGTTATGGAACGATTTTGAACGAATTTTCATAGCTATATAGTACTGAAGCGGTAAATAAAAATACATTATGTACGCGTTACTTGTACAAATATACATATAAACGATATACAAATATAATATAAGAATAAATAACTAAAAAAATAGATAAAAATAAAATAAATAAATAAAACCGTAACGCAACTGTGCGTAATTCTTTAACCGTTCGTCCCTTTTCATACTAAAGCCATTTTCGTGCCCCAAGACGAAAATAATAAAAAAAAAAGGAAGAAAAGAACAAAACGACAAGCATCGCAAAATAGAAATTCAGAATTGGATTTTTCTATAAATCTTTCATCTCAGTATCTTCTAAATGCTATGATCAGAGTAATTATTACGAATTTTGTCAATCGAATGCTACAGAATAAAACAATTATACTTTATAATGTATATACAATCAAAATTGTATTGTTTTCCATCATGTTTACTTGTTATATAAGCTACATAAAGTACTTTATAAGCTTATAACTGTTGTTTACTAACAGATTACTAATAATTATGATTCACATACACTTGCAAGTGCGTCGCCAGGGGGAGGGGCAGAGGGGCAGTTGCCCTCCCCTGGAAATTCGAAAAAGTTATTTAAATGCTAGGTTTTAATTAAAATAATCTTCTTAGGCTTCTTGTAAGTTAAAGAAAATGTTTTATTTGAGATATTTCTTTTCCGGTACATAGTAAATGATTAAAACTTCATGAATCGTTTCTATTTTACCTACATACAATTCATATCCTCTATCAATTTACATCATCTTGCCCCCTTACCGGCTGGCGTCGTCCTTGTACACTTGACAAAATTTGGAAATCTAAACACAATCTAAACACTGGCAGCTGCAAGTAATTTTTTAAAATTGGCGCTAATCGTTTAACGAAAATTTTTACAGTGCGACTTTATACTGTACTTTTATCTCTTAAAGATCGATCAACAGCGGCAAAGTTATCCATTGTTAAAACAAAATAAAAATAAATAAATATGGCGTGAATACTGAAAATTGTGGACACAGCGAGCCTCTGTCCACCAGTGACCAACGAGCTAGTTACGTGGAGTTTCTCAGGTTTTTCTCCCTGTCTTTAACATCTAAATAAAGGTCTATATCTCCATATAAAGTCTTCCAGAGACCCCTTTGCAGATCGCCCACATATAGCATGGCGGTATCCCATCAAACCGAAACCAAAACAGTGTGTGTTTGTCAGTCTTTTTATAAGCTACTGGAGTTGAAATTTTAAGACACTCTGGTATGCTTTGCATTAAAACTATGACCAATTGAAAATAAAATAAATATTTTATCGAATGAAGAATAATTGCTCTTATGAAGACAAAATGTTTTCAACAAACCTCTATTCTAAATAAGGAATAAAATTATAATAATACTAGCAGATGAGCCCGGCGTTGCTCGGGCAAAAAATTACAACAGCAACGATTAAGATTATTTCGTACTTCTAACCCTTCTACTGTATTATATTATAGTATTTGATTTATATTTACAAAAGTTATTTTACGTAAGGGTTTATCACACCGAGTGACCAATCTGACACATTTTAAAAATTCTTTAAATTGTGTACAGTAGAGGAAGAAATAATTTTTAAAATGTGTTAGATTGGTCACTCGGTGTGATAAATCCTTACGCAAGATAACCTTTATAATTATATAGCCGATCTGACTCGTTTTTACCGGGTTCAAGCATTAGGTCCCCCTCTTCCGAGACTAATTTTAGATGGGCTAAAAATATTGATTTCCGGCAAAAACGCAAAAAATAACGCAAGTGTCTGTTTTAAGAAATTTGCTATCTTTTAATGAAATAATTATAAAATTACACACAATAAAAACTTATCTGAAAATATCCATTTTTCAGGGTTATGACTAGGTTACTTTCACTTTCTCGGCTGTTATAACAGAGGAGAAAGTAGGGTGATCCGGCAAAAAATGATCGCCCCCTAGATTTTTAAATTTTTGGACTTTGGACACCTTGAAACTTCGAGAAATGAAAAAAAAAAAAAAAAAAAAATTTGGGGTGATTTCTGTATGTACAGTACTTATGAATGTTTGTGTATGTTTGTGTGTGTGGGGCACGATTTTGTTCACCCTCTTTGAAGATTAATAACTCCTGTGTTTTTGTCAAAATTTTTTGAAATTTTGCAGGGAGGTTTGTGTATTAGGGGATTGATGTTATTAAACTTCGGTGGTTAAGGGTCGAAGGGGCCGGAAGATAAAGCGGGTCGTGTTATATCTCGAGTAGGGCCTGATTTAATGACAATTTTACTTGTTATTAGCATTTACCAGTGGCGTGCCGTCATCGGAAGCGGTGGAAGCGCCGCTTCCACCTTCCAATGACCTTCCCTTATATTTTATAAAATATAAATTTTCATATTTTAACGTACTTTTAATTAATTAAAATTAATATTTTATTATAACTGCATTATGTATCTTTTACAAATTCCTATACTACATGTGAAAAAAACGATAAGATTGCTATTGTATACAGGGCCGGATTTACATAAGGGCATTTGGGGCCTGTGCCCAGGGCCCCCACAAAATAGGAGCCCCCACAAAACTGAAAAAAAATTATGTTTAAACATAATTTTTTTTCTATTACCGTGACAGCCTAGTGTGGCCTAATCATGAGGGCAACAGGCAGAGAAAACCAAACCCGGGAAAAAACCTATGAAACATCGGAAAATTTCGGGAAAAAGTTTCACATGGGTATTTTTCAGTTAAATTAAAATAATTAGTTTTACACAATAAAATATATGTATGTTTACAATAACCTTATTTTTAAATGAAATTTACAACTTCCTAGTTCAAATCTAATTGAAAGTACAGTATTTTGTGTAAATTTTCTAAATCATCAAATTTGCCTACTCTTAAAGGGGGGACCCCCACCGAATTTGTGGCCAGGGCCCCTGGATTGGTAAATCCGGCCCTGATTGTATATTCGAATAATTCAGTGGCGGAAGGAGTGTCGAAACCGGGTCAGTTTCCAATCAGCCAGATTATATAGGCATTGGCATATGCGGTTTACAGAGCACCAACCTCACCCGGTTTAGCTGGTAGAAGCGACACACGCGTACGGAGTCCAACTTTATATCCCGGACCGGTTCTCAGCTGTTAGCCGCCTGCCTGTCAATTTCCAAGCAGCCAGATTATAGGCATTGGCGCATGCGCTTTACTGAGCACCAACGTCACAGTTTAGCTGGTAGAAGCAACACACGCATAAAGCATCCAATTTTATATCCCGGACCAGTTGTGGGCTGTTAGCCGCCTGCCTGCTAGATATTCGGCCGCCCTCGCCCGATTATGTGAATCGTGAATAGACTAGATCAACGGCGGGCAACCCCCGGCCCGCGGGCCAGCTACGGCTCGCGAAAAGTTTCTATCCGGCCCGCGAGATCTTTAATAGATTATTAAATTGGAAAAATAACTAATTAATAGTTATTTTTCCAATTCTTTGTAATTTTCGAAAACGATAAGAGAAATAAATGTAGTAATTAACTTTTTATTTATTTATTTCATATTTGCAGACTAAAAAAATCACAAGTCACAAGAAGGCGTCAATTAACTACTACGGCCCGCGGAAAAAACGTAAAATTTATTCTGGCCCATGTTATAAAAAAGGTTGCCCACCCTAGACTAGATTTATAACTTAACCCAACCGATAGGAGTTTACTGGCACGTTTTTATGATAGTTCTGTATAGTTGACAGGAGTTTAAAAAAAACTCCATTAAAATATTTGATATATTTATTCTGCGTTTATTCTGCTCTCCCATCTTATATTACTTACGGATTAAAATGTTAAACCGGTGATATTACGATTTAGTATGTCCCATCTGTAAGGGGATGCAGATAAAACGTGTACAATTCTTGTATAATGTTAAAAAATTAACTGTTACTTTGGCAGCATAATTTACAACCAAATTTAATGAATTTAATGAAGAAATTTTGTACAAGGTACAAAAAAAGCTCTAGAATTTATTTTCCTTAAATTTACGATTTATATATCCGTTGTCATAAAAATTTGTCTTTCCAATGTTTTCCCAAGACTACAAATATTCAAGTACAAAGTAACCGGTTTCGACTTATTTCTACTTAAGAAGTACAATAGTTAAATAATTAAGAGATTAGGGAATTGGGGACACAAATAAAACCCTGCTGAAAGAACCGGAATGGAACCAAGATCATCACTGACGCGTAATTAACTGATTGCCCCTGGAAGTCGGCTTCTCACAGAAACACAGCTTCCCTATCGTCAAATGTCACGGCACGCCACTGTTATTAACTATCTTAACATTAGCTAATTAATAAATATTAAGTTGCAAAATAGTGTAAATTCCTTCATTGTTACAAAATGAAACACATACAAGCATAACCTGTCCTAAAATGATGTGATTAAATAAATGTTCTAAAAACCGAAACATGAGAAATAATTTCCTCGGGCTACAAAGTGTTAATTAATCATACCATTTATCGTGGTTCCAAGGCTGATCGCCTTAAGCAGGTCCTACTGTATTTCTATTTTCATATAAAATTTCAAATTATATGTCTGCAAAGACTTCAACTAAGTATGAGTTTATTAGACATTAACTAAATATCTGGTCAAAAATACGCTTTTTCCGAAATTCGTTAAAATTTTATAAAAAGAATTAGTTTACTTTTACTTAAAATTTATTATTTTAAATAATTAAATTATTAATTCTTGCTGTGTTCATTAACACTAAAATAATTAAAAAGGCAGGATTAACTACAGGGTTCCTACTCAAATTTTTGTTTGAAATTTCATGACATTCCCCGACCAACGTTGTACAAATTCTCCGACAGTACAGCACATTGACAAAATAAAACAGCATACGACTTACTATGCAAACATGCTATTGCTTCTTTGACTTTTTAGTCAGTTACTTTTTCTAATTAACAGTTACATAATTTATATATTTGCTGAATACTTAAAATTAAAAATAAAATGTTTTATTAAATTAATCCACAACCATAAATCTATGTGGCTTTGAAAAAAAAATAAAAAGCCATTATTTATTGATCCCTTGTATACAGGTTAACCACACTCGTTTATAGGTACTGGTATAATATACAATAGACTCACAACAACCTTTAAGTGACCGGTAAAATATTTAATTGCAATACAAACGTTTTCGGCCGTATTTTTCGGTCTTCTTCAGGATAACGGATTGAAGACGGTTGACTTCCTTGTAAAAATAACGCCAGTGTAGGGCGAAGAAAGAAGAGAAATAAGATACAGGCATAACCTGTCCTAAAATGATGTGATTAGTAAACATTACATTGCAAAATAGTATACATGTCTGTAGTGGTGAAAATGGAAACACGGACAGGCATCAACTGATTGCTACATAACACATTTGGTCCTATACTGGAGGCTAAGCGCAAATTCATATGATCAAGGCAGAAATTTGTGTTTTAGGCTCTTGCGTATTTGACCTATTTCAAGACAATCTCGTTTAATGCTCTAGCAGTAGTCTGCCACCATATGTTTGTCTCATCTTCCTTGGTCTCTTTCATGATCTTCAGGTCATGAGAATTCCGAAAGGAAATTTTTACGTTTCCCTTTCGTCCAATCACGCAGCCTTTCCTCGCAGTTGTGACACATCGTTTCTTGTCTTGGTCCCTATAGTAAGTCCAAAGTACGCTTTATAAGCGCACCTCACGAAGGAAGTTATATTAAGCCTTTTTCGAATAAGGGCGAAGTATCTACAAATATAGCAGAAAATGTCTGGGTTGTTTGTACATGGACGTCTCCTTGTAGCCATGATCAGATGTGAAAAAGAATCAATTTTTATATCTACATAATTTTATCATATACCGTGCAATAGCATAGGGTGATGGAATGCAAAAGTTTGAATTGCGTGAAAGCTGGATCATGGAGAACAAAACCGTTTGCAGATTTGAAATCAGCACGCCCAAATTATTAAGAATCAGTGAAAAAATCTCGTAAAACTGAGATTTGTTGAAAAAATTGTTGGCCGGTGTTATCTGAGCGAATGGCAACCATTTTGAAAAGTAATTTCACTTCATCCATCTCCGGATGTATGACGCCGTAGTTCGTTTCTTTCATTGCATCATAATTTTTATAATTTACGAAATATCCCTTCTTTTCCCGAAACAGAGTTGTTTCGTTTTCTCTACATTGTTTGTACAGTATTTAATCTAAAACTAGAGAAAAATACTCTATTTAAATTAGAATAAGAAAGAATTGAGCGAGTCTAATAAACAGGTAATTATTAATTTTTTTCGCTATCCTACGCCGTTTCGGATTGACTGTATTAAAAAATTTAAGTCAAATTAATACCTTTTTTCCTTCTTGATTAAATTAATACGGAAAATTATATTAAATTTCAAATTAATGCAGTTAGCAATAACAGATACGAACAGAACCTTAAAGTTTATATGAGTTATTTATTACGTCTTTTCGTATTTTATGTAGTCCTATAACCTACAAAGTGCATTAAGATATACAGTGGGTGATCGGTTAACGAACAATTTCGCGAAAGGTTTTTATGATCGGACAACGAACACTTCACTGAACAAACATAAAAAGAAGCAACGGAAATAGCAAATACCAATTGATTTTTCTCTTGTCTTTAGGTAACAATTCGAAACTTTTCGGAGCGCGGGAGACGTCGACATCGACGCTCAATCCGATATATACTGATCAGATAGTATTCCTCGAACTTTGAAATACTCCCTTGTAATTCCAGCCTTTTATTTTCCTGGCAGAAACAATTCTTTTATAGTATTCGCGATACTGTCGGGCGGGCACTCGTTAAGTTTTGCGTGGGTTTTTATTTTCGAAAGGTGAGAGTATAATAGCAAAGGTAAAAATAGGATAGTCAAACCACGCAATTCCTTCTTCTGCTTCCGATTTTTATTTAAATAATGACAATATGAGATGCGTTTAAATTTAATCACGTTGTTGACGTGATTAAATTTCCAAATTCGCTAATTTTAACGAATTTGACGGGCGCTTACGTATAAACCATTCTGTCAGATGAGAGTAAGAAAGTTTTAATAAAGTTTTTTATTACCCGTTTATAAATTTGAATTTTTACAAACTTCTTTCTAAATCATGTATTTCGAGTTAAAAATCCAAAAGTTTTTATGAGAAGCTATCCTTTCATATTCGATTCCATATGTGGCAGAAGATGTCTGATGTTGCTGGGCAGTATGGCTTGAACAGGTCTACAGTAGGCCGCAGTTCAATCTTATCTAAGAAAGATACGGTATAATCAAGAAGACTCAAGCAGCTAAAGGAGTAACAAAAATCACATCCGAAAAATAAAGAACATTGAAGAGTTCATAATGGAACCTTAAACGGATTTGACAACAGAAGAACGCCAAGAACTCTTGAATGAAGAACACCAAGAAACTCAGCAAGATATGTTTTCTTCTGATAAAGAGGATTAATGCCGATATCTGCTATTGATTAAAGATATTTTGAAGAAGTGGGGATGTCAGATCAACGGTCTTAAAATGGCATCCAAACCAGGTTGAGGATAGGCTTGGAGACCTCTACAATGTTGGTTAATC